>NC_141689.1:27260320-29660320 GCF_964263255.1 Lissotriton vulgaris | reverse complement strand
GAGACAAAAGGGCTCTTATACGGCCTAAACCATTGAACTCAGCTTTCAAGGTTGGTATTCTTGGCCAAATTAAAACTTCTGAATTCCCATGCGTGGGTGGATACAACACATTTTTGCAGCAAACGACCCTTTCAGACACGGTAACCACATATGCGATACCAGCCTCTAACCCACAACAAAACTCGTTATTCAAAAGTAAATAACTACCGTTGGACAACAACGTGAACGTGGGAACTATTGCAGGAACTGGTGTCCCTTTCAAAACACAGGCCAAATTAGGTTTGTCCTGATTACAAGAACCATGCAACTGGATGTGTCTGCAAATAAGTGAGCGGTCAGGCGACTGTGTACATTCTTCACCATTGAGATTCACTTCCTTCCCCTCCTTAAGGCATCTGTAAGTGTATGGTAAAGACCATGTCTCATGGAGGAAAGCGCTGCCTAATGGTTCATATCGCCCAATGGCAATATATTTCATACAATTTGTAAATTTATACAAAGCAAAAGGTAATGTTATAACACCATGAATAAGCCATGTTGCTGCAGTCACTTCAGCCACCGAAAATGGCAGGGATTCTAATTTTTCAATATGTAACATAGAAAATGTTGCATCTCTCATTGACAACATGCGCTGTTTTTCAGTCAGATTAAATGGGGCAAATAATGATGAGACGTTCATAAAAGTCCATGGCACTCGACCAGACTTAAGAGTCTGTAGTGTCCACGCAAACTGCATCACAGAACGCAATTGATTTTGACCATGATATAACACGGACACTTCATCATGTACAATGTCAACAACAGAAGACACAATATTATTTAACGTGTAAATTCGGGAAGAAAGCGTGTTAATGCTGTTATCAACAACTGCAAACACTTTCTCTAAATTAGCTTGATCAATAGCTCTCAGGCGTTTAGCAGCCTCAACCTGGGTAACTTTCCAAATTTCATTGTAAATCGCATACAGCCATCGTTTAGATCTACCTTTAGCCGGGCCTTTTATAAAATCGTTCAAATCCACATTATCATGTAATTGAGACAGATGTAGTTTAACTGCAGCTAAAGTGGAATGTTGTAACCAATTTTGACACAGCTTCCCCACAGAATAAGTCGTGACAGTATAGTCTTCTTCAAAACGTGAACCCCTCAGCCAAACCCATAAAACGGCGCTGGCAAGAATCAGCACTCTTTTGCCATACCAGCCAACCCTTGGACGAATTGTGTAAAAGAGTTTGCAACTCTTGAATGGAGGAATCAGTGAAATTACCCCAACCTGTATATTCATTTAAATCAGGGATGGTCGGTGTATTTAATTTTTTAGAAGTGGCCAATCCAAAGCATGTTGTCTGGAAAATGGTCGAATTTAAAAACAACATGTGATTCGGGATGAGACATGCTCGGTGCAAAGCCTCAGTGCCTTGTACCTGCCAATCTTTGGTACCCCAAACCGATTTAAGGTCAATTGTTCCTTTCCAGAACTCGTAGCCATCTACAGCCAACCTGTCTAAAAAGGACTTTGAATACAGCAATTTTGTATCGGTAAGTCTAACTTTGGAAATGGGCTTTTGTGTCAGTTTAAAATAAAATGACTCAGGATTAGACTGATCAAAGTCTGTAAAATAGGTATATTTTTTCAGAAATGTATTGGAACTGCCTTTGAATGGAGCAGGGCAATGTTCCCATTGTGTATAATTTACAGCAACCCTCCTGGAATTTGTCTTATGTAAAAAATGATTACCATAGTGTTGAAAACAAAACAAATCACCATAATTAATAGAATCTGTATACAGATCCTCAGCATCGAAGGCAGCATAATACTTCAAATCCGAGAATAATGCTTCTACGGCCTGAATATCCCAATCATCAGAACGTATATTTTGTTTAATCACATCTCCCATGTTTACTCTAAGCACATTTGGAACATTAATCACTTCAGTAGGCCCATGTATCTGAAATCTAACCGCATCCCACACAATCCCATCAAGGACAGGCCAAGCAGTAATGTTAACTGTATTTAAGTTTCGTTTCAGTCTGTGCGCAGAATGTGAAGAGGAAAGAGGGGCCAATGTTCCATTAAGGTACCGAATTCCTGTTCTTTCTTTAACGTAGTGACCATCAATCAGGCGGAAAAAATAAAACACAAAACCAATTGACATAAAAAGATAGAATGAAAATAGGATCAACCAAATGTATGTCCAAGGCGGAATTAAAAAATGTTTTTTAAACAACGTGGCATATCTTGCAATGTTTGTGGGTTTCTTTGAAGTTTCCGAAACAGAGTCAAAAGAGAATCTGGACTGGCCTGCCAAACGGGTCTGTAAATCAGGCATCGATAAATCAGCAGGATAAGTGTAGTTTAGCTCATCAATGTTAGTATCAGGAATAGTATTTAATAAAGGACTGGATATGGCAGGCATCTCGAGGGACACCTCCTGTTCTGCACCAGATGTAATAGCCAGCACAGAGTGCCTCACCATGGAAGGACAGGATACAGCCGGTGTCATGCTATGAAGAATCGGCCACCCTGTGTGTCTTGACATTGTCAATAGAAATAAATCTGTTTTCCTTACGACCTGGAAGTGGTGGTAAAATGACTGTTCTTGTGCCCTTCACTCCAAGGACTCGAACTGGTGCTCGATACGAGGGACCAAACTCTTTCTTGTTATCGATCTTCTCTCCAACCAGTTCTCCAACTTGGGGTAGCCAGCCAACTACCGGGATCTGCAACGCATCATCCGATGTGGAGGGCAAATGTTCCTTTGCAAGACTGTCTCTGGTCTTTTGTAGATTCTGTAAAACATTGCAATGTTCATCTACGTCAAAGGCCCCGGCCTGGGCCTTGTAGTCCGGCCCATCAAGGTCAGGTACATACATCTTGATACCAAAGAGCATTTCGTATGGGGTCCGCCCACCCAGAGACTTTCTAGGGAGATTATTAAGCGCACGCTGCACGCCTATGAGGTGGGCTAACCAGTTACTGCCAGTGCCTATAACTCGAGCTGTCAAAGATTGCTTTAAGTCGCAGTTCATTCGTTCTACTACACTATTACCCTCAGGTCTGTAGGGACTCGAAAATTTGACTTGGACCCCCATCGAAACCATAGCATCCTTATACGCCTTAGAGGCAAACGCCGGACCCTGATCCGAATGGAAGGTACCACAGGCAAAAATTCCCACAAAGACTCGCAAATCCTTAATGACAGTACGTGAATCAGCGCTCCGATGTGGCCATACCCACACAAAGCGTGTGCATGAATCAACTGCTACTAAGATGTACTTATACGCAGTATCAGAAGAAAATGGACCGCAGTGATCCAAATAAACACATCCAAGTGGTTTATTCGAGATGTACAACTGTGTCTGAGGCGGACGCGCAGCAGTCGAAGGTTTAATCTGCTGGCAAATGTCACATTGAAGAACATATTCAAGCGTCTGTTTGTACAGTCCCCGCCACCAGAATCTCTGTTGTAGCTGAGTTACAGTTGCCGAGACGCCCGCATGCGCAGACGCCACACCTTCATGTGCCGCTGTAATCAAAGCAGCTCTGCGATCCGAGTTGGGAACCAAACGCTCGCCAACTTCAGGGATTTTCACATAAGGAACCTTATCGGGACTTAAGTGGTATGTGTATTTAGAAGGGAATCCCGCAGGATATTTACCTCCCTTCTCCGTTGCAGCTATAGCTGCCAAGATGTCATCATCTATTTTGCTATTGGACCTCGTGACTGCTGCAAATAAGTATTTTGATACCGCTGACTTCGCTGCTTCATCAGCAAGCGAGTTGCCAACAGCGTGGACCCCCACGCGCTGATGACCGAGAGTATGAATTACAAACACGAGTGGCAGCTTCTCTTTAAGTTCCGCCACTAGGACCCAGATCGTTTTATGTTTTATTGTGCTACCTTTGGAGTCACGAAAATCATTCTGAATCCAAAAGAACAAGTTTTCATTGTAAGACTGGACACAGTAGTAAGAATCACTTACGATCAAAGTCGTCACACTAGGATCTGCGTACTCTAATGCAAGCATCAGAGCACGAAGCTCTGCTAATTGTGCGGTGCAGTCACCAAGCGTCTGCGTGTGCACGACACTGGACTCGAACTCATCGTTCACCATGGCACCGACCACAATGGCGCAAGCGGAAACGTAGGCATGTTTAGAGCCATGCGCAACCTGCGCCGAACCATCAGTGTAAATGATGCAATGGAAATCCTCCAACGGCCGCATTGCTAATGGAGCAGGATGAACAAATTCATACTGTAAATACTCCTGAGACCGTAAAGTGGCGTCAAAAATAAACGTGACATCCTGGGACGTCAAGGACGCAGCCCATTGAATCCACCGAGGGTGCAAAGCTTTGGAATTAGGTACACTGGCTTTCGTAACCGCCTCTAAGGCAGGACACGGGGTAACAACCAACATGCGCTTTCCTTGTGACAGGGCACGTTCTTTAAGAATTGCCATCTGCACAGCCGTTAAAACTTTCTCCACAGTGGAAAAACGCAATTCAGCCGAAGTGTACAAGTGTGACTTGTAAGCAATAGGTACTGTATCTCCTTCATTAAAAGTCAGGTACGTGAAACCCACCGCCCCAGGGATAATCCTTATCACCAGGTTGGTCTGGTTATCACGAGTCTGTAAGTATTCAGAAGCGAGCAAATCAGCCTGCAAAGACTGCAGAATGGCCGAATGCTCAGGCAGCCAGCATGATTTGGAAAAAGATGGTTGTATCAAAGCATACAAAGGCTTGATACGCTGGGCATATTCCGGAATGTATGTCCTCCCGAAATTCAGAAAGCCCAGAAGAGATTGTAATTTTTTTTTCAGTGTTGTCGGAGAGCACAAATGTGCGCATTTCTCCAGGAAATGGGGTGCTAAACCCTTCCCTTCATGGTTAAGCTCGTAACCTAGAAACAACACCGTGTACTCTGCAATGTGCGACTTTGCAAAGTTAAACTTGTAACCCATGTCAGCAAAGTTACAAATTATGCTATTTTCCCGACACAGATGCTCCCAAAGATCGTTTTCTGTGAGATAAATGTCATCCACATACGAACAAGCAACTGGGTCGAAGCTCTCCAAAAGAGAGACTATGCGTGCGGAAAAAACTCCAGGACTGTTCTTGTAGCCCATTGGGAGTCGTTTAAACATTTTTTGCACACCGGCGCATGTAAAACTGGTCCATTGGGAACTTAGACCGTCTAATCTATGTGCATAAAAACCATTGGAAATGTCAAGCGTGGTTTTGAACCGTTTACGCTCAAGACTATTCACTAACGCAGAGCCGTGCGTATTCTGTACTGCACAGTTACGGCAATGCGAGTTCAAATGCCTATAATCCAAAACCAAACGATATGAGCCGTCCGGCTTGTTCACAGTAAAAAGGGGGTTATTCATCGGTGACACACACGTTTCAATTACACCTTGATATTCCAATTGTTCAAGGATAGCTGCGACTGAAGCTTTCGCTTCACGCCGTATGGGATATTGAGGTTGAGGCTGTGGCTGTGACAGTAAAGGAATCTCATGGCTTGGTGACAATTTATCCCAGCCACATTGATTGCGGTACACAGCCGGCGCAAGCGCCAGAGCCCACTCTTCTGCAAAATGCAGCGCCTCCACCCTCGGCACAGTGTGCGCGAAGCTGGGTAGGATTACCTCCTCCCCTCGCGGAGCTGCAAGAACAGAAGGTGGGGGCCAGTCAGCCTCCGAAAGCAAAATGTCATACGTAGACGAGAGATTTTCCCAAAATACCCCTTTTACAGTTCGCTGCATGTCACCTTCAATTAACAGGACAATTTCAAAAAGTCGTTCAGGGGGAGCAACATGCGTATCTGCTGTTTCAATCACAACATAAGTGTCAGTCGCTGTCACCTTCAACAGTGGACGGAGGGCCTCTCTCACTATGGTAATCTCTGCTGCGCTGTCTAGCAAGGTCAGAGCCCACGTCAGATTCCGAAGCCGCGTTCTCACTATCTTCGGCATAACGATGCGCGGTCAGGGCAGCGACTTTCTTCGTGGTAAACTGTGGTCTCTTGGGCGTAGAGCCTTCCTGCTGATCTCCACTGGCACGTGGGCGGGGCTGACCACGTCCTTGCTGGCCACCCCGGCCCTTGCCGCCCCCTCCACCACCGGTTGACGGAGCCGATGAGTCCTGAAAGGAACGAGGAGAGCGTTGGTCAGAAGCCTGAAACCTCTCAGGCGATTTAATCATCGTGCGGTCGCGCAAATCATAAACACGATCCGACTGCGCAGGCAATGGAGACGCAGGAGCAGAAACCTGTGTTTGTTGTTGTTGTTGCTTACCCTGATTCTGCTTTTTAGGCTAATCTTGTTTTTTGGACTTTTGTTGACCACTAGTTTCCGATGTCTGACCCTGGGGCTGTTTCTTCTCCTTGTCAGGAAAAGATTTAACCCCCTTTGCATTGCGGCCCACCATTTTGTAAGCAGTCACAATAATCTTTGCCAACTGTCACGAAAATCATTCTGAATCCAAAAGAACAAGTTTTCATTGTAAGACTGGACACAGTAGTAAGAATCACTTACGATCAAAGTCGTCACACTAGGATCTGCGTACTCTAATGCAAGCATCAGAGCACGAAGCTCTGCTAATTGTGCGGTGCAGTCACCAAGCGTCTGCGTGTGCACGACACTGGACTCGAACTCATCGTTCACCATGGCACCGACCACAATGGCGCAAGCGGAAACGTAGGCATGTTTAGAGCCATGCGCAACCTGCGCCGAACCATCAGTGTAAATGATGCAATGGAAATCCTCCAACGGCCGCATTGCTAATGGAGCAGGATGAACAAATTCATACTGTAAATACTCCTGAGACCGTAAAGTGGCGTCAAAAATAAACGTGACATCCTGGGACGTCAAGGACGCAGCCCATTGAATCCACCGAGGGTGCAAAGCTTTGGAATTAGGTACACTGGCTTTCGTAACCGCCTCTAAGGCAGGACACGGGGTAACAACCAACATGCGCTTTCCTTGTGACAGGGCACGTTCTTTAAGAATTGCCATCTGCACAGCCGTTAAAACTTTCTCCACAGTGGAAAAACGCAATTCAGCCGAAGTGTACAAGTGTGACTTGTAAGCAATAGGTACTGTATCTCCTTCATTAAAAGTCAGGTACGTGAAACCCACCGCCCCAGGGATAATCCTTATCACCAGGTTGGTCTGGTTATCACGAGTCTGTAAGTATTCAGAAGCGAGCAAATCAGCCTGCAAAGACTGCAGAATGGCCGAATGCTCAGGCAGCCAGCATGATTTGGAAAAAGATGGTTGTATCAAAGCATACAAAGGCTTGATACGCTGGGCATATTCCGGAATGTATGTCCTCCCGAAATTCAGAAAGCCCAGAAGAGATTGTAATTTTTTTTTCAGTGTTGTCGGAGAGCACAAATGTGCGCATTTCTCCAGGAAATGGGGTGCTAAACCCTTCCCTTCATCGTTAAGCTCGTAACCTAGAAACAACACCGTGTACTCTGCAATGTGCGACTTTGCAAAGTTAAACTTGTAACCCATGTCAGCAAAGTTACAAATTATGCTATTTTCCCGACACAGATGCTCCCAAAGATCGTTGTCTGTGAGATAAATGTCATCCACATACGAACAAGCAACTGGGTCGAAGCTCTCCAAAAGAGAGACTATGCGTGCGGAAAAAACTCCAGGACTGTTCTTGTAGCCCATTGGGAGTCGTTTAAACATTTTTTGCACACCGGCGCATGTAAAACTGGTCCATTGGGAACTTAGACCGTCTAATCTATGTGCATAAAAACCATTGGAAATGTCAAGCGTGGTTTTGAACCGTTTACGCTCAAGACTATTCACTAACGCAGAGCCGTGCGTATTCTGTACTGCACAGTTACGGCAATGCGAGTTCAAATGCCTATAATCCAAAACCAAACGATATGAGCCGTCCGGCTTGTTCACAGTAAAAAGGGGGTTATTCATCGGTGACACACACGTTTCAATTACACCTTGATATTCCAATTGTTCAAGGATAGCTGCGACTGAAGCTTTCGCTTCACGCCGTATGGGATATTGAGGTTGAGGCTGTGGCTGTGACAGTAAAGGAATCTCATGGCTTGGTGACAATTTATCCCAGCCACATTGATTGCGGTACACAGCCGGCGCAAGCGCCAGAGCCCACTCTTCTGCAAAATGCAGCGCCTCCACCCTCGGCACAGTGTGCGCGAAGCTGGGTAGGATTACCTCCTCCCCTCGCGGAGCTGCGAGAACAGAAGGTGGGGGCCAGTCAGCCTCCGAAAGCAAAATGTCATACGTAGACGAGAGATTTTCCCAAAATACCCCTTTTACAGTTCGCTGCATGTCACCTTCAATTAACAGGACAATTTCAAAAAGTCGTTCAGGGGGAGCAACATGCGTATCTGCTGTTTCAATCACAACATAAGTGTCAGTCGCTGTCACCTTCAACAGTGGACGGAGGGCCTCTCTCACTATGGTAATCTCTGCTGCGCTGTCTAGCAAGGTCAGAGCCCACGTCAGATTCCGAAGCCGCGTTCTCACTATCTTCGGCATAACGATGCGCGGTCAGGGCAGCGACTTTCTTCGTGGTAAACTGTGGTCTCTTGGGCGTAGAGCCTTCCTGCTGATCTCCACTGGCACGTGGGCGGGGCTGACCACGTCCTTGCTGGCCACCCCGGCCCTTGCCGCCCCCTCCACCACCGGTTGACGGAGCCGATGAGTCCTGAAAGGAACGAGGAGAGCGTTGGTCAGAAGCCTGAAACCTCTCAGGCGATTTAATCATCGTGCGGTCGCGCAAATCATAAACACGATCCGACTGCGCAGGCAATGGAGACGCAGGAGCAGAAACCTGTGTTTGTTGTTGTTGTTGCTTACCCTGATTCTGCTTTTTAGGCTAATCTTGTTTTTTGGACTTTTGTTGACCACTAGTTTCCGATGTCTGACCCTGGGGCTGTTTCTTCTCCTTGTCAGGAAAAGATTTAACCCCCTTTGCATTGCGGCCCACCATTTTGTAAGCAGTCACAATAATCTTTGCCAACTGTCGGGGTCGGTCGGCCTCGGGAACCAATGTTAATGCGTTAGCAACTTGAAAGTTCACTGCATCCCCCTTGACATTCGCAAGGATCAGATCGCAAACCACATCAAAGGAGCCACACAGGCGCATGCCCAATTCAACAGCCGCCTCCGGTCCGTGTTCGTCCTGAACACGTTTAAGGACCCCACCTAGATTGGTCACAGACGGGGAGCCATAGCACCTCGAATAGACCGCTGCAAAAGTTTTTCCCCAGGTCTCACAGTCAGCAAGGTCAGGAGCCAGATCAAGGTAAGAATCCGGTGTTTATCACCCGGACTCGTATTGGGAAACACAGCTTCAAGCTGGCCGAATTTCTCAGCAAGCCAGAAGGGAAAATCGTCCTTTTCCTGGGGCTTCTTACCCATCACGGAATTAACCATGACCGGGTTGATTTTCAGACCAGCATGTTCTGCTCGAAGCTGTGCGCCTCTAGGGGCCGCGTCCTGAACATTACGGCCAATGTAATGAACAAGCGCTCTAATCACTCCCACCGCGACTTCATGAAGCCGCCGCAGATCCGCCACGTTACAAGTGGCACGTTGAGGGTGAGGAGTAAATCCAGCCAAAGCAGGCCAAGTAGTGCCCGGAATGGACAAAGGACCTAACCTCGGAGCGGTTAAAGCGTGCGGTAGGGCGCCACCAAACCAAACTCCATGCTGCCAAGCGTCAATAGGAACCTCCAGTGCTCTGTACGGAGCGTACGCAGCCGGTACATCTAAAGCAGTGTATGTGTGGAACACACCAGAATTAGCGTCCACTGGTGGAAATGTCACCCACGAATAAAACAATTCGTACGGGTAAGCATGTTCCGCACTCACCGCCAGAATCACAGCCAAGCCTTCCACAGGAACATCATACATCCGCAAATGGTCATGCACCGCAATGCGACTATGCTGCGGGATGTCCACGGCTTGAGCCATGTTAGCACAGGAACGAGAAAAAACAAATTAGACTTTGTAGCACAACTGGGTAGTAATTCAAAGAAACCGTTTTAGATAGATTCAAGCTTGAAAAGGACCTATTTCAAAAATAGGTAGGTTTTTCCGACACTGCCGTTTTCCGGAAAGGGAATGTAGGCGTTAAGGTTTGAATGATATACTACTCGAGTGTCATGTTATAAGGCCAACCAACGTATGGGCGCCATGTCGCAGGGTTTCCGTTCTCTCACAGAACTGTGCACAGAGATCTAGAACCTGGGTGAGCCAGGGTGACCCACAACTCACCTATGTTTCAGAAATCCCCTTACCTAGCTAGCTACAGTGTCGCATCAGTAGTATATACTTCCCAATGTCTTAGACAATCCAGAACATGAACTTAGAATACCTCAGGTATCGTGGAACACATGAACACTCTTTCGGTATATTATCATTCCAAACCGAAACTGGGAGGCAATGAAAACACGTGCGAGTTTGAAATGTTTATTTTTCAATGCAGCATTCTCAAACGCAGTATCTTGTATAATATCAACATACATATAATAATAATCAGAGTCAGCAGCATAGTCACTAATCCATAGTAAGCAAATGGTGATAACATATTATGATGCAAAAATCTATAGAATTCTGTATCACCTATATTTCGCGCACCCTAATTAGCATAATATATTATATCTAAGAAGGTCTCATCTGGGCTCTTAGCTGGGCGGACCCATACCTCGAATTCTCAGTAGGAGGAGATCACATCAACAGCAACCAGCTCTCAGCATGTCCAGCATCAAGTGTAATGTCTCATTCTCTGTAACTGTATCTTGAACTCACGTAAAGCCAAATGTTGGCACAAACATTATTTGTGTTATGACTAACTTGGTGCGAGGATCAGGCCTGCAGCAACCTTGTGTTAGGTTATTCGAAGAGTGTGCAGTTCTCAGTGTGCAGACAGTTGTACCAAGTGTTCCAGGCACGACTGATACCAGTGCAATAACATATTATTCTCAAATAAATCACATCTTTCGTCTAGGTTAAAAGCTGTAATAACAACTAGGTGTCGTGTGCAAACCGAAGCAGAAAGAAAATATGGCGTTTAAACATTTAATAAGCACATGCTAACTTAACACAATATATAGAAACGTAATAACCATATGACAGGAGAGCTAAAAACATTTGTAGAGATCCACAACATCCTGCATCCTCAACAGTCGGGATTTCGCTCCGGTCACTCTACCGAAACAGCTTTGATCGAACTAGCTGACTCCATCAAGTTCTTGCAGGATGAAGGAAGGCAAGCCGTCCTCATCCTGCTTGATCTAACTGCAGCGTTTGACACTATCTCGCATGTCAGCCTGATTAAAAGACTGCGAGAGATCGGCGTGACAGACACAGTCTTGGCATGGGTTAAATCTTTCCTATCTAATAGGTCCCAGACTGTGTCTTTGGGTCCCTATCTATCCAGCGAAAAACCCATCACATCAGGAGTGCCCCAGGGGTCCATATTAAGTCCTCTCTTTTTTAACATCTATATGGCTCCCCTTCTCGCTGTGATAGAATCTCATGGGATCCTCGTCACGTCATACACTGACGACACACAACTTGTCGTCACTATTGACAAAAAGTGTACGGACGCAGATTTACGATTCCAAAATTGTCTCTCAGATGTATTTCAGTGGTTGAACAAAAACCATTTAAGATGCAATAGTGCCAAGACTGAAATCATACCGCTGGGTAAAGATCTATCTTTCTGCTCGAAAGATTGGTGGCCCAAAGGATCTGAGGCCCCACCCAGTGCTGTATCCTCAGCACGGAACCTGGGCGTGCAATTCGATTCATCCCTTTCTTTCGATGACCATGTCAGGATCACTGCTGGTCGTTGTTTTGGACTTATTAAATCTTTAAAGAAATTCTTTGCTTTCCTCCCCATTGCAGCTAGAAAATCAGTCGCGGTAGCTTTAATACTCTCCCGACTTGATTACTGCAATGGATTAATGGCTGGAGTGAAAAAGTCCACCCGTAGAAAGTTGCAGAGCATACAACATGCAGCTGCTAGATTGGTTCTGGGACTCCCCAGAAGGTCATCAGCTTCAGCGGCGCTGAATTCCCTCCACTGGTTACCGTTACATAAAAGAATTCTTTTTAAACTTCTTCCTACTGTTTTCAAATCCATGAAAAACACAGGGCCCCATTACTTTGCAAATCGCTTCACGCGCTACAACCCCTCGCGATGTCTGAGATCCTCTGGTACAAATCTCATCACAATTCCAAGATTTAAGTACAAAACTAGGGGTGGGAAAACCTTCACTGTTCTGGCAGCTAGGGCATGGAACAACCTACCCATCAACCTTAGATTAATTGAAAAGGAGAGCGTTTTTAGAAAACTCCTTAAGACATGGGTGTACCAACAACCAGACACCTCTGTATTGGCAGCCATCTAGATCCAGTTTTTCACCACGTATCACCTTTCATTTATTTACTGCACGCAAGTTTAGCGCCAAGATGCTCCTTTCGGAGCGAATGTCTGCGCTTTATAAATACCCATAAATATCAAATAAATACATATCAAATTGTGGAAGACTGGTGTTATCCACAGTGGTGGCTGGTGACATTTGAAAGTGGTGAGGCATAAAAGTTCAGAATGAGTGTCCTGTGGTGAGTGAGCATAGCAAGTGAGCGTGACTGCTGTAAGGGGTCTCTGGGGAGGTTCCTACACCCAAGAACATTTTAAAAAAGAGTGGGCAAGTGGTGCATTTTCAAGCAAAATTGTGAAACCAAGAAGGTTAATAAAGCAAATATGAAATTGTAGTTATTAAGCTTAGAAAGCTTTATTGAAGTGATAAACATAGTAAATCATCAATACAGGATATATATTGAGAGGTGGCAATTCTCAAATAAAACGAAACATGAGGTAAAAGCCTTAAAGGAGACAATATAACTCCACAATACAATACACACCGCAATCTAACACACATGACCCTTATCATACTCACTCTCCTACGAACTGCTGCTTCTCGCCGCACCGTCACTCTCCGTCATTTTCCGTAGAACGCCATCTTCCATCCGCAGTTTTGCGGACGCACATCTCCAGATCTCTGTTGGGATTTAGCACGGTCTGCGCTCAGTCCTCTCTCTCTGCACATGTCCAAAGGTACACCCCTCCCCCTTTTTGCCCATGTGATGGTTTTTAAGGCAGTGGGACCGGGCTATCAGTGCTTGGTTTTAATTCCGGTCACGTTTGTCTTTCTGGGAATCGTGTACCTGATCGGGTTGCTGAGTTCGTGTTTTTTTTTCTCCAAAGGACGGATTTGGTGTTGAGTCAGAGCGAGGCTTCGCTCTGACCGTGAAGTACGTCTTCGGGATTCTTGATGGGGATATCGCAAGTGACTCATTAACTTGCTCAAAGACAAGGAAGTAGGATTCCGGTGCGCGGCTGCGCACGAACATTGCATTCTAGTGAGTGCATTCATTTCCGGGTGTTTTGTGACCCTCGGCGTTCTTGAGAGTGACATTTGGGTTCAGGAAACGAACCAGCTTTACGCTAACGTTTTGTTTTTCGGTTTTATCACTGCAAGTGGCCACGGGGTTTTTTTGGGCAGTGGATAATTGTGGAGTTTGTTTTGCACACATAGCGAGAAAAACGGGGTTTTTTCAGTTCGAGGACTTTTTCCCCAAGAAGCGTGCAGCACACAGAAAGGAAAACTAACCCGGCTGGGTGTTTATTTTTGAAGGCTTCCGGATGGACTCTGAGGAATAGAGTCTCCTATGCTGCCCGGCTCCAGTCATTATTGGGTAAGAAGGAGTGAAGAGGTTGTGTTTAATGCAGGTAATTGAATGTGCAAAGAGAGATTGACATTGGAAGGGATTCTCATGATTGCTCGTTTCTGCTTATGTTTCCTATGCAGGGTGCGAGGTTCCTTATATGCTCTTGAAGCTTAGGAGAGCGGTCAGGAGATTTACTGGGTCTACAAGCCTTCTTCACCTTCCCTTCCCCCGGGGTATTTATTTTTACCCTTCCCTCTCTCCTGGCCCAGGCTGTAAAGTGCATTGGTATTCATACGTGGCCTGCAGCCTGTGCGGGGGTAGAGAGAGGGGACTATCATCGCTCCTGCAGCGTGGTTCCGAGTGGGAGACAGCTTGACAAAAAACCAAGCCCACGAATAGTTGCGCTGCCCGAGCGAGGATGGATGTGGAAAAGAATGAGGATAATGGGCAGGAAGAGAGGGTTCCCACTATGCAGGAGTTAATGGGGGCCATCACGGCTTTACAAGCACAATTGCAGGATGTAAAACATGAGAATCAGGGATTGCGTAGGGAGTTGGATGTGGCTAGGTCACGTGATCAGGGGAGTTGGGGAGCAGGTAAACCTGTGATACACCCTGCTACTTTTCAGTTTGAGAGGGGAGCTAGTACTAGCTCCACTCCCATGACAGTGAATGTTACCACCCCTACTCCTGTCCCTTTAGCGGTTCCTGAGCGTTTTTTTGGTGACTCGAATAAATACGCTGTTTTTATGAACCAGTGCCATCTACACTTCTTATGCAGGCCCGCAGCTTTCCCTAATGATTCCGCTAAGGTGGCATTTGTAATCTCGTACTTGGCGGGGACTGCAGCTACTTAGGCCGTGCCTTTGGTGGAGAATGACGATCCCGTTTTGAACAATTATGATACGTTCAAGGAAATGATGCATGCCTTGTTTGCTAAACATGCGTTTATGCAGGCCAGTGACGCAGAATTATTGAAATTACGGCAAGGTAAACAAGATCTCCTTACTTATATTTCTACCTTCAATAGATTAGTGTCTGAAACACATTGGCCTGTTGATAAACGTACCTCCATTTTCTATCAGGGATTATGTGAGGAGCTAAAGGATGTGGTTTCCCAGGTGGTTAATCCTCCTTCGGATTGTACGGAGTTCATTGATTTGGTAGTGAAGTTGAATCACCGGTTGACGGAAAGGAAGGGAGATAGACCTAGACCCTTTCTTTCTCGCCCTTTGTCTTTTCGGAAGGATTCTCGGGGTGTTGGGGGGATCTAAAACTGACCCCTGAACCGATGGAGATAGGTGGTATTAGAGGACCGTTAACCTCAGTAGAAAAGGAAAGGCGTAGATCTAACAACCTGTGTTTGTATTGTGGCCAGGCGGGTCATTATGCAAGGGATTGTCCTGTGAAGCCTTCGAAGGAACCACCACGTAAGGCGGTGGCTTGTGTGCATCGGGACGCCCTGCAGGTGGACTCTGTGGTTCCTTGTACCCCATATCAAATACCTGGCATAGTGAAGAGGGTCCCCAGACATTTTACTATCACCGTTTGTTTGGTGATATCTAACAATCACAGGGCTCCGGTGTCAGCACTATTGGACTCCTGAGCTACGGGAAACTTTATGGACATCAAGTTGGCTGAGAGAATCGGAGTTCCCTGGGTTTACAAGGAACAACCAGAACCTGTAAGGGCTATTGACGGGACAGAATTGCCATCTGGTACCATCACTCGTCAGACTGAACCTTTATGTATGGTAGGAGACAATGGTCATTCGGAGGAAATAGGATTTGATCTGATCGATGCCCCTTCTTTTGGTGTGGTTTTGGGAGTACCGTGGTTGCAGACACATAATCCCAATATAGATTGGATTAGGAGAACAGTGACCCTTGACTCCGTTCATTGTTTGCAGAATTGTTACAAGGTCGCAACAGATTGGATAACCCCCTTGACTTGTGCTGCGACTTCAGGTGAGATGGGTGATGAGTTGAGAGTCCCTGAATCCTATTCGGCCTTTAGCGATGTATTCGATAAAGGGAAAGCTAGAGAACTACCCCCGCACCGTTCATTTGATTGCCGGATTGATTTGATGCCAGGGGCTACGTTACCCTGTAGTCGTGTCTACGCTTTGTCAGGCCCTGAGGAACAACATTTGAAGGGGTATATCGAAGAGATGCTGGAGAAAGGGTTTATTCGTCCCTCCTCCTCGACAGTGTCATCGGCTATCTTCTTTATTCCGAAGAAGGAAGGTGGACTACGGGCGTGTGTAGACTATAGAGCGCTCAACAAGGGTACGATTAAGAACAAGTACCCTCTTCCCTTGATACCTGTGTTGCTTGATCAACTGAAGCATGCGACAGTTTTCACCAAGTTAGATCTTAGGGGTGCGTACCATCTCATCCTCGTCCGTGAAGGTGATGAATGGAAAACTGCCTTCCGGACCAAATTTGGCCTTTATGAGTATTGCGTTATGCCCTTTGGGCTATGTAACGCTCCGGCTGCATTTCAGTTTTTCATCAATGAGGTGTTGAGGGAATATTTGGATTTGAGCGTCATAGTCTACATCGACGATATCCTTGTGTTTTCCACCACTGTTGAGGAACACGTAGTCCATGTAGGGCAGGTCTTGCAGTGCCTAAAGGAACATCAGCTGTATGTCAGATTGGAAAAGTGTAGCTTTCACACGCCTAAGGTGGAGTTTCTGGGATTTGTGATTTCCGAGCAGGGGATCATGATGGATCCCAAGAAAATAGAAGCTATCACTTCCTGGCCGTCGCCGACTTGTGTGAGAGATATTCAAGTCCTACTTGGGTTCGCCAATTTCTATCGGCGGTTTATTTCGCACTTTTCAGAGATCATAGCCCCCATGACAGTATTGCTGAGGAAAGGGGTGCCTTTTGTGTGGTCATATCATGCTCAAGCATCTTTAAATCTGTTAATCGAGAGATTCACAACGGCACCTGTTTTGGTTCATCCTGACCCTTCATTGCCTTTTTTTGTGGAAGCTGATGCTTCCTTGTGTGCTGTTGGGGGGGTGTTGTCTCAGAGAGATGTGGAGAACGGATATATGCATCCGATCGCCTTTTTCTCTAAGACCTTGCTGCCCGCCGAGAGGAATTACACCGTGGCGGAGCGGGAATTGCTGGCCATCAAACTGTCTTTTGAGGAGTGGCGCCATTATTTATGGGGCGCTCGGCATCCGATAACCATCTTCACTGACCATAAAAACTTAGAATTCTTCGGGTCAGTGCGCGCCTTAACCCCTCGGCAGATGAGGTGGGTCTCATTTTTTAATGAGTACGACTTTATCATTACTTACAGGCCTGCTGCGGAGCAAGTAAAGTCGATGCATTGTCCCGTATCCATGTGAAACACCCTGACCTGTCCAGTGAGAAAGTGAAGTGTTCCTTCATAGCTCCTGAAAGAATAGTGGGCAGCATTTCCATTGATGACTTTAATGAATTGGTTCGGGTAGAACTGGCAAAGATCGATCTAACACCTTGGATGTCTCAACCCTTGATATCCTTAAGAACTGGGTTGCTGTATCATGAGGACAAACTGTTTATTCCCCCTAATCTCAGAGATATGGTATTGGAATGGTGTCATTCTTCTTCTCTGGCTGGTCATCCAGGTTCCACCAAGACCATAGAATTCTGTTTGAGGTGGTTCTGGTGGGAGTCAGTGGCAAGAGACGTGCAGTCGTATGTAAAGGCCTGTCCCGTGTGTGCAGTGAATAAACCAACACATGCTAAACCCTCAGGATTGTTGCATCCTCTCCCTGTCCCTAGGGCTCCCTGGCAAACAATAAGTATGGATTTTGTGACGGGCTTACCTCTGGAGTCTGGTTTTACAGCCATATTAGTTGTAGTTGATTCCTTCACTAAGATGGCACATTTCATTCCTTTGGCCAAGTTGCCTACTGCTAGAGAATTGGCTACGATCTTTTTGTCTTCAGTGGTACGCCTACATGGATTGCCTCTGGCCTTTGTTTCCGATAGGGGGGCTCAATTTATCTCTCATTTCTGGAAGGAGTTGTGTGCTGCTTTAAAGATGGAGTTATGTCTGTCCTCCGCATATCATCCTCAGTCGGATGGTCAGACGGAGCGCACCAATCAGACCATGGAGCAGTATTTGAGGTGTCTGGGTACATCATTAGCTTGCAATTGGGTGGCGGCTCTCCCGCTGGCTGAATTCGCCTATAACAACAGTGTGCATTCAGCTGTGGGAATGACCCCTTTCTTTTGTTCCATGGGGTTTCACCCTCGAGAGATTCCCATTCAGCCTTCAGGCCAGGTACCGGCTGTAACTGCCTTAGGTCTTTCGTTGGTTCAGATTTGGAATACAGCGTTGGAACATTTAGAAAAGGCTAAGGTAGACATGAAGAAGCAGGCAGATAAACATAGGGTCCCTGCTCCTTCCTATCGGGTGGGAGATAAGGTGTGGCTTTCCACCAAGAACTTGAGATTAGGTGGGTCACGTAAATTACAGCCAAGGTTTGTGGGTCCTTTTCCAGTACTTAAGGTAATCAATCCAGTAGCAATGAAGTTGGGGTTACCTGATGAGTATGGGATCCATCCTGTCTTTCACACCTCCCTTTTGAAACCCTATGTAGTTACCACTCAGGTTTTGCCCCCTCCTCCCCCTGTGATGATAGGAGAGGAAGAGGAGTTTGAGGTTAGTGCTATCTTGGACTCAAAGAGAAGAAATGGGAAACTGATGTATTTGATAGACTGGAAGGGGTATCTCCCTGAGGATCGCACCTGGGAGGCTGCTAGTGGGGTACATGCCCCTAGATTGGTAAGACTTTTCCATCTACGTCACCCTTCCAAGCCTCGTCCGGTAGGGAGGCCTTTGCGGGGAGGTACTGTTGGGATTTAGCACGGTCTGCGCTCAGTCCTCTCTCTCTGCACATGTCCAAAGGTACACCCCTCCCCCTTTTTGCCCATGTGATGGTTTTTAAGGCAGTGGGACCGGGCTATCAGTGCTTGGTTTTAATTCCGGTCACGTTTGTCTTTCTGGGAATCGTGTACCTGATCGGGTTGCTGAGTTCGTGTTTTTTTTTCTCCAAAGGACGGATTTGGTGTTGAGTCAGAGCGAGGCTTTGCTCTGACCGTGAAGTACGTCTTCGGGATTCTTGATGGGGATATCGCAAGTGACTCATTAACTTGCTCAAAGACAAGGAAGTAGGATTCCGGTGCGCGGCTGCGCACGAACATTGCATTCTAGTGAGTGCATTAATTTCCGGGTGTTTTGTGACCCTCGGCGTTCTTGAGAGTGACATTTGGGTTCATGAAACGAACCAGCTTTACGCTAACGTTTTGTTTTTCGGTTTTATCACTGCAAGTGGCCACGGGTTTTTTTTTTGGGCAGTGGATAATTGTGGAGTTTGTTTTGCACACATAGCGAGAAAAACGGGTTTTTTTCAGTTCAAGGACTTTTTCCCCAAGAAGCGTGCAGCACACAGAAAGGAAAACTAACCCGGCTGGGTGTTTATTTTTGAAGGCTTCCAGACGGACTCTGAGGAATAGAGTCTCCTATGCTGCCCGGCTCCAGTCATTATTGGGTAAGAAGGAGTGAAGAGGTTGTGTTTAATGCAGGTAATTGAATGTGCAAAGAGAGATTGACATTGGAAGGGATTCTCATGATTGCTCGTTTCTGCTTATGTTTCCTATGCAGGGTGCGAGGTTCCTTATATGCTCTTGAAGCTTAGGAGAGCGGTCAGGAGATTTACTGGGTCTACAAGCCTTCTTCACCTTCCCTTCCCCCGGGGTATTTATTTTTACCCTTCCCTCTCTCCTGGCCCAGGCTGTAGAGTGCATTGGTATTCATACGTGGCCTGCAGCCTGTGCGGGGGTAGAGAGAGGGGACTATCATCGCTCCTGCAGCGTGGTTCCGAGTGGGAGACAGCTTGACAATCTCTATGGGCCTTGGGGAAATCTTAACCTGTTCTAGATTACCCTCACTCCAGAAGATAAACCATCCTACTCTGCTACCAACTGAAAAGGTGGGATATACACTCTAGAACCAAGACTATTTCTAGAATCCCGCCACAGGCCGACTAGACCTTTTTACCTGTCATAGAGTGTAGAAGGCAATCTATCTTGACATCAAAATCTCAGTTCTCACCAACCTCATTCCTTTCCCCAAAGAACCAGTGACAAAAGGTCACGTTTGAATATTTATTATAAAGCCAAAAACAATTGTGTATATAAACACCTCAGTAAAAGATTCAGGAGATATACAGGTACTAATACAAACATAATCCTACGGAAAAGCCTCAAGCGACTAAGAAACAGAACAAGTATAATCTCCAAGACCACTAGACTTGCAAGAATTGCTATGATCTGGGTCTTGGAAGGCATTGAAGAATAGAAGTAGTACATTCAAATTAATCTGTCCCTACATTATACTAAATGACATCCCTACACAACAGGTTCTTCCCTTACAAAGGTGTCAGCCGTGGTGACTTCCAAAGAAGTTCACTCACTCCATTCGAACTTAGCCCAGGAACCCATCTTCACATAGCAACGCTCTCTGCCTACCCAGCATCTCTCAACGCCCTCGTGCGCATCTGCTCTGCTCTCCTCGGGATGCTGTCCCTAATACAAAATCCACAATAGGGGTGACACGCCCTTAGGTACGCCCCTCTCTGAGGTATTAGTTTTCAAAGGAATCCTCATCATGATGTCTTCATCTCTGTTCGTTGCGAAGCGTCCTTGGGTCCCACAGTCGTCTCCTCTTGAAGTTGCTTCCCTAAAATTCCACAGCCACTCCTCCATGTCTAGAACTAACATCCTGACGCTCATATACAATGGGCCCTTCTTTACTATCTCTAGCTAACCTTGCACCTGCAAAGGAACGCACATAAATTGGGTAACAGTTACATGCTACTTGCAATTAATTCTTTAAAACAACCGTCTAGGAACAGCATTTCCATGATTTAATGTTGGAAAGTAACATTCCTAGTTCGGCCTACACAATCCTCTCCTCCCACCTGGGCCTCTGAGCGTTTCGAGATGTCCCCCTCTAACATTGGCAAACATTTCCATTCATTGGGCCTACCTCATTATAACAAAATAAATTTTCCTTAATACATTAATAACTTATGCGTCTCTACCTAGTTAAATGAATACAATATGGAGTTTCTAGTCATACATTTTAATACATTTAGTAGATTGAATAAATAATTCACTGCAACCAATAACTTCAAATCAACATGACATTAGTATATTCAAAGAAATCATCTTAAGTCACTCTATGAAATTTAAAACACATTAGTTCGTAATTCTAAATCATGATTATACACGATTATAGTCCTTTATATATGTGGGTGCTGGTTATACATGATTATGGTGCACCCCTACATTTCTAACTAAAATTTGCGCTCTCTCAGTCCCCCAGTGAAGTAGTGTGGCTCACTGGTTAGAGGCGACAGACCCGAGAGCAGAGGACGGCCCGGGACCAGGGTTCGATTCCCGGCGTGGCAGGTTTCTGGACCAGGGTCAGCGGACTCAATAATTCTCTCGCCTCGGTGCCCACTCTGATCAGCGATCACACTCGGCAACTCTGGGCATTAGCTTGCCTCATCTTCACTAACGGCCCCACCAGACCGCCGGGGATGCCTGGTCTCACCCTGGAGATACCCATTAAGGGACCATCTCTCAGGGAAGCCAGGAAGGGTTTCGCAGCGGTCGAAGCGCCTTGGGACCCTGTGGGTAAGTAGTGCGCTATATGAAAAAAAGTCTTTTATTCGATTAATCATTTTGATAATCATAAAAAGTACACAAATTGTTTAAAACACATCATCATGAATAAGGCGCATTATTGTTATTACAATACATTATTACAGTACAAGTTAAAATAAATGAATAAATGAGAAAGAAATACATTGGGGTTCGCGGAACGTGATAAGTACAGATATACAGATGTTCAATTAGGGATCAGTTCTATAGCTTTGCGAGTTGATAGGCTTAATTTCAAAAACATAGCTAAGCTTTTTGCCACATATTGAGTATCAAGCTGTTGTAGCGCTAGAAACGCCGGGCGACAGGTCCTCAACCCCATCTGGCGCAGCACTGGTAAAACCCAGCGCCTACGTATTTCAGTGTAATAGTGGCAAAACAATACTGTATGCATGGTTGATTGCGAGGATACTTTATCACAAGGACATTTCCCCAGATCATGAGTCCAAGTTGACATTTTTGGGAAAGAAACCAAACGAAAAAACAAATTAAATCGAAACCTGGTTAATAAATACCTTTCGTGATTGGTTATGTAATATGTAAGGTAAGGCTGTATGCCTGGTGACACTTGAACCATCAGAATATGTGCATTAGATTGCTTGGAAACTTCACCAGACAAGCGCATTTCCCTTAAATGACTGAGACATAGGTTTTTCAAGGATTTTCTGCTTATCCCACCGATAGTATATGGCTCGATAATATACTCAGTGAGATCCAGATCTTTCAGGAAGTTAACCACATACGCCAGCCACGGGATGTTTTTCCAGGCTGACATCTCTAAACATTCAGAGATCAGGGCACGTGTAAGATGACATTGTGGTTTGGACCAAACACGATGCCACAAGAGTACAGGTTGGCATTTGATGTGATCTACCAAATAGTCAATCCCGAGCTCGATGTGACATCCATAGGTGGGGGCACTCTGTGGGAGGGCCAGCAGATATTTGGTAAAGACATTTTGGACTTTTTGCAGTTCCATAACATTAGCATAACCCCATACCCCAGCTCCATACGTGGCGATACTCTGACATTTGGCTTGGAAGATCTTGAGGAGCGCTGATGGAGTTGGTTTACCCAGTTTTCTGGAAAATGAAACAAGGGCAGAGGTAGCTCGTTGAAAGAGTAATTTTCTGGTTACCAATGCCCTTTTCCATGTCAGGTGGTCGTCTATTAGGATACCCAAATAGGGGTATTCCCTCACACGTTCCAGTTTGGTGAGCTCGATACAGAGATGTTTGGAACTTTTTACCTTGGGCCCGGAGTGCATTACAAAGGTCTTGGTCTTGTTCACCTTTAGCCCAAGCGAAAGCATGTAGGTACAATATTTGTCGAGCTGTTTCTGGAGCTGTACTAGGGTCCTAGCAAAAAGTACAGAATCGTCAGCGTAAAGTAACGCTGGAATAGGGGGGTGATTAATGGTAGGTAGGTCCTGACTCCCTTCTAGCATGGCTTCTTCCAAACCGTTAGTGTATAAGTTAAACAGGAAGGGAGCCAGGACACAACCCTGCCGTACTCCACGAGTTACTGGAAAGGAGGATGTTAACTCTCCACCCCTACCATATCTTACGCAAGCCGAGGCATCTGTATAAAGCTCGCGCAGAAATTTGATGAGGGGAGGATCAACGCCCAGCTCCTCCAGAATGGACCACAGCTTGACGTGAATTACGCAGTCAAACGCCGCACTAAGGTCGACGTAGACCATGAATAGGTTGCCCCGTTTTACTCCCACATATTTCCCAATAAGAAGGGTGAGATTCAGAGCCTGTTCAACAGTACCCAGTCCCTCCCGGAATCCATATTGGAGGTCAGTAATGATGTTCTTTTCTGCCGCCCAATCCTGTAAGCGTTCCAGAATTAGGCGACCGGCGACCTTACCCAATGAATCCAGGAGGGAAATGGGTCTGTAGCAGGCGGGGTTGTTTCTTTCACCCTTCTTAAAAATTGGAAGGAGTATCGAGGAAGACCAAGAATCCAGAAGGCCGATGTTTAAGACTGCGGCCATCAGCTGCGTGATGACTGGGGACCATAGTTCCAAGTTACATATAAATATGTCGAGCGGTGCACCATCCGGGCCCGGCGCTTTACCTGTTTTAGAGGAAGAAAGTGCACTTATAACCTCTCCTAGGGTAAAATGAAGATCAATTGGATAGACCCTTTTTGTTGGGGAGTCGGTTATTGAGGTGGATTGTGCAGAGTGTTCCGGGGATTGATCACTAAAGATCTTGGAAAAGTGAGACACCCACTCGTCGGCAGTCACGGCCACATCCAGGTGTTGGTGTGAGCTAGCCTCCAGCAGGAATGGGGATTTAACAATCTGCCAGAACTGAATGCTGTCCTTACTCTGGCAGCTCTCATGTAATTGGGCCCACAGTTTATTTTTGTGATCTTTTTTACAACTCGTTTGGGCCTGCTTGTATTCTGTTCTTAATTTAGCTACAGTATCTTTATCTCTATTTGGGTTGTGTAGCTCTTTTTTTAAAGCGGTTAGGGCTTTCCGACAAGCCGTGTTGAACCATCGAGGCTCAGAGTGATTACCTGGATTGGGCTTTCGGGTTAATACCTTCTGGATGGTATTGAGGATTTCTCCGAAGCTAGTAATAATTTGCTCATGGGAGGAGTCCTCATCGAGACAGGTGGAAATCCAGGGGAGAGCCTTAGCTATGACCTTACTTGAGGTAACTGATGGGTCAACACTTGACCATTTCACAGAGTAACCGTTTGTTTTATCCATTGTCAGTGCTTTTTGGGTCAGCAAACTCTTCTTCGGTGTATTGGGAGCAGTCGTAGGTAACTTGATCTTAATACTGTTAGGGAAATGATCGCCGGCTATTTCTGAGCCTGTAGTAAATTGGTGAAGCGTACCCATTACAGGATAAGAACATAGTATAAAATCTATGGTGCTACGACAACCCCTGCCATGAAAGGTAGGTCTAAATTCCACAGGTGGGTTTACGAGTTCATTTGCGAACATCACTTCTAGGGACATTAGGCTATCATTAAAAGAGTCTCCTACAGGGGTATGGGTAAAGTGGGTCAACGGGGAATCATGTTCATCTAAGAGGCCACAGACAGTTTTCTTATAGTTAGGGCACAGTTGTACATTAAAATCCCCTCCCCATATTACATTGCTCATAACTAAAGGATACTTAACACGTTGTTCAGTTATATACAAAGAAATATCAGACACAGTCTTTGCACAATCTGCTGGTGTTAAATTGTTGTAGAAGTTTATAAGAGTGTAAGATGTACCATTTTTAAAAGTGAGCAGAATAATTTGATAATTTGGTGTGGTACGTAGGGTTATGGTTTTCTTTGCTGCTAAAGTGTTAGAAATATAAACCACAAGGCCCCCCATGGGTCTACCATGTGTTGTTGGACTGGCTGGGGAGTGAAGTGTTATGTATCCTTGTATATGCAGTGGGTTAATTGTCCAGGTCTCTTGCAGGCAAATTATCTGATGCGTGATGACAAAGTCTAACCAAGGTGCCAATACAATCTTGGATCGGAGACCTGCAACGTTCCAGAATATTATTGAAACTAGGTGGAACGACGGGGTTTCAGTACCATACGCTGGGCATCCTATGTGCGAAGGAGTCTTAGTTATTGCGCATGGATCGAAATTTGGAGAGAGGGACAAAATGTCACCTTGCGTGTTACATATGATAGCGGGACTGGGCTGAATATCAGCGCTTTGACAGAGGTTTATATCATCTGTGGCAGTTGTAGCTAATGTAATTAGTGGTGACCTTATTCGGGTCGATGGGCTTGGGAGTTGGAAGGAACTTACAGGCGACAAGGATAGAGGGCTGGAGGGGGATATATTCCTGTCTTCCAAGACGGTGGAGAGTGGTGGTCAGTCCACCATTTCTAGGCAGTCAAACCTATTATAAGTAGGGACGCCCCCCCCAATCTAGATATGGCATGTTATCTCTGCCTCCTTGTCCTGCCCAGTTTGACCAATCCGAGTTACTGTTCCAGTTGCCTACCTGGGTCCAGTTCCACTCGGGGCTTGGTTGCATGGGTTTAGCTGGAGGATAGAAAAAGGCTAGTCTTTTAGTGCCGATTCCCTCAGGGGATGTTTGGGGACCCCAAGAGGAGATCAACTCGACAGTTTGAGGATCCTCAAAGTTTATAATTATACAATCTCCTGGGATCGTTTTACGCTCCCTCCCGATCCACGGGACTCTGCGTACCGAAACAATTCTGTTATTAGAATATGGAGGAAGTGGGCGATTCAGTGACAACCAGTGGATTATTTTGTTTTTTAGAGACCATCCCGGTTCTTCAGAGTTGGTACGCAGAACTGGGACCCCGGTCATAATGATAATGTACGGGGTCGCTTCTGGGGGAAGGTGAACTACTTGCAATTAATTCTTTAAAACAACCGTCTAGGAACAGCATTTCCATGATTTAATGTTGGAAAGTAACATTCCTAGTTCGGCCTACACAATCCTCTCCTCCCACCTGGGCCTCTGAGCGTTTCGAGATGTCCCCCTCTAACATTGGCAAACATTTCCATTCATTGGGCCTACCTCATTATAACAAAATAAATTTTCCTTAATACATTAATAACTTATGCGTCTCTACCTAGTTAAATGAATACAATATGGAGTTTCTAGTCATACATTTTAATACATTTAGTAGATTGAATAAATAATTCACTGCAACCAATAACTTCAAATCAACATGACATTAGTATATTCAAAGAAATCATCTTAAGTCACTCTATGAAATTTAAAACACATTAGTTCGTAATTCTAAATCATGATTATACACGATTATAGTCCTTTATATATGTGGGTGCTGGTTATACATGATTATGGTGCACCCCTACATTTCTAACTAAAATTTGCGCTCTCTCAGTCCCCCAGTGAAGTAGTGTGGCTCACTGGTTAGAGGCGACAGACCCGAGAGCAGAGGACGGCCCGGGACCAGGGTTCGATTCCCGGCGTGGCAGGTTTCTGGACCAGGGTCAGCGGACTCAATAATTCTCTCGCCTCGGTGCCCACTCTGATCAGCGATCACACTCGGCAACTCTGGGCATTAGCTTGCCTCATCTTCACTAACGGCCCCACCAGACCGCCGGGGATGCCTGGTCTCACCCTGGAGATACCCATTAAGGGACCATCTCTCAGGGAAGCCAGGAAGGGTTTCGCAGCGGTCGAAGCGCCTTGGGACCCTATGGGTAAGTAGTGCGCTATATAAATGCCTATACATTTACATTTACATTTACATTTACATTTACATTTACACATCCCCTTTGATGACCTGTGTCATCACCACCAACCCACATTTCTTAAGGTAGGGACTGATCTACACAGCACTTGTGGCAACATTTCCTCGCCTGAGCATTTCCATTGCCCTTAAACTTCTGTATTTATTGTCCTGTAAGCTTTCCATTCTCTGCTCTTGTACCCTCATAGATCTCGCCAACCTATTTCATCGATACCATTTGTACAGTCTCACTAAACCCCATAATCCGATAACACATGCCACTATGATGAGAAGGGGTTCTAATATGAATTCAAGGAAACTCTTTCCCAGGCTTGCAAACCAGTTTCCGATGCTCCCAAATCCTTTGCCAACTTTCTCCCACGTATTCTCTTGTGTCAAATCCTCAATTTCGTAATGGATCGCAGTAATGTTGCGTATATATTTCTTCAGCTCCTTAAAGTTATCTGGAATATAGGTGCAACATTCCTGAACCTTCAAAAGTTTACAGACTCCGCCCTCTTTTGCCAGAAGGACGTCTAGAGCAAGACAGTTCTGCATAACCATGGCTCTAATCGATAACATTTCACCATGAATCAGTACTAGTGACTTAGCTGTACTCATTGAAAGCTCATCAACCACAGTTGCCAATCTTCGTATCTTCACATCGTTTAAAATCACTCCCAACATTGGTATCGCAGCTCCAAATATATCTCCTACTATTGCACCCGCACTTTCTCCTCTCTTTACCCTTGTTAGTTTTCCACCCTCCACCTGATCAAAATCCTCAGTGTGGTATATCTTAGGGAAGATGTAAATGTAAATGTAAATGTATTTGAGCTTATATAGCGCACAGCTACCCGCAGTGGGTGTCCCGGCGCTTGCTTAGGGAACCCGTCCTGGTATTCCCCTGTGAGATAGCCCCGGCAGGGTATCCACAAGGTGAAAGCCAGGCATCCCGCCGCGAGGGGCCGTTGTGGAGATTAAGCAAGCTATTGCCCAGAGTCGCAGAGTGTGAACCCGTGAGTCGAGAAGGCACCGGAGCGAGAATTATCGAGTCCGTGGAATTTTTAGCCCAAGACCCACCGAGGCGGGGAATTGAACCCTGGTCCAGGGCCGATCTCAGCTTCCGGGTCTGCCGCCTCTAACCCCTGAGCCACACTTCTCCACACTTCTCCACAGACAATCGCCAAGTAGCATGTCCCATACCACTTATCTGGTAGTCTCACATACGCATTCTTCCCACAGACAAAATACACTGTTGGAATCACTTGCACCACGCTCTTCAGGAAATCCTTTTTTGAAAGTGTGTTCACAAGTTGTTTTGCCCATATACACATTCTCGTAATATGTCTTTGGCCTATGTAGACACAACTTCCCCTTCTGCTCCATGTCCAATGCTATCGGACCATAGCTTCCCTTTGACTTATGTCCGAGCTCCTCATCCGTCCAATCTACCTTGCCCTGACGTCTGTAACTGCTTCTGTTTTTGAGATCTGTCTTCAACTTGCTCTACAAACTTCTTCTCTACCTCTGTCAATGAGCAGGTCAGGTTGTGGCGGTGTGCGTAGGAGGTATCTATGGTTTTCGTTGGGATGAAAAAATATCTAAGTCTATCCTCTGACTTATAGTAGTCCCATTTGTTCAGATGCTTATAATTTGGGACTTCCGGTAACACAGCATCATAATTTGAAAAGAAATATTCAAAATGAGTTCTCCCATAAAATATGCTAAGCAGCAAACTACATGAAATTCCATACGTTAATGGCAGGTGATGGTATCTAATACCCTCGTCTACTGAAGCTGGCAATTGCATACACACATAACAATCTTTCGCATCCATCGCATCAATGTACTCATACAACAGTTTAGCATAAGCATTTTTCCCAAAGTTTCCTTTGGACAAAACAGCATGCAATCTACGGCTTTCTTCTGCTAGCAAAGCTCTCTCGGCTCCTATGTTTACCTCTTTCTGGCTAGGAGTGGTAGGCGTAGGTATTCCCTTGACCTCCGTTTCCTGCTCTTGCGGTGCTAAATAAGAAACTAAAACTACAACAATTATAAAGAAAATCACTAACCCTATGAGTGTACCTATAATACATTTTGCCTTACGAGTCGGGTTCCCGGCCTCCACGGTCTCAAACAGTGCGGTTCGTTTTAGCAGCAACACAAAGTCCCTTCTTTGCTTTATGAAAAGTTTGAACCACACCTGGAAGCAGGAATCCCCTTTCAATTTTTCATGTCCATTTGTGCTCAGGTGGCCCTGACCCTTCTCCGTCCTCTAAGGGATGTCCCTAAGTTTCTTCTTCTTCCACTCGGCTCTAGAGGTAGTTTTCGGCAGCTATTTACAAAGTCTTTTTACTGCGAATCAATGATAAGATTTTCTGCAAGCGCACAGAGCACGTAATCCAAGAGTTCCATGTGTAGGACTATTGATTCGTAGGCAGGTATTTCAGGGCCAAATGTAGAAAAAGTCAGTCTATTTAGGATCAAATCATTTATCTTGCTCAGGAGAGGGGGATTTGGAACAGTGATTGTCAGTAAACCTTCGATTTCCAGTCCAGGTACCAACAATATCACTTCCAACTTAAAGTTCGGGGCTGTATCGGTCACCAGCACCGATCTCACCCTCACGGATCTCAGTACACCCGGCATTGGTCAAAGGGTAGGTCCACTCCGGAGTGGCGTATCTTCTGCAAGGTATTCTCACCCTCCTTGATCTTCTCGGGCCCTTTTCCTCTGACCCTTGGCTTTCTCCTTCCGGGTCTGATTCTTCAGATACGGGTGCAAGATCTCTTTCAGCAGTCAGTCTCACATTCAGCCTTTGCCCTTTACTCCTCTGCTCCTTGTCGGCACAACTTGCTAGTCTCGACCTTCAGCTTCTCCAGAGTTGGAGACTCCCTCACAGCAACTTTCCCATTCGGTGGCAGTTTCAGTGTCGCTGCCGCTGTGATCTCCCTCAGCTCGGTCGGATGAGTTACCAGCTTCTCCAGGCAACCCCACAGCTTGACTTGTCCCCTCTAGTGGATCTTCTTCCACTGCTGGATTTTCATCATCGAGAGGAGCGGTTTCTTCCAGGGGTGCTGGGACTCTTCGGGTGTGGGAAGCGTGGATCCAGTTTGGCAGTCCACCACACTTCACAGCAGTGTTCGTTACCAAGATGACTTGGAACGGCCCTCGCCAGCGGACGTCCAGGCAGCTCTTCCTCACGTGCTTCCGCACAAGCACCCAATCTCCGGGACACAGGTCGTGACAAAGGTCTCTAGAAGTCGGGATTTCCGCAGCTTGCACCTGAAGAGACACAGAATGGATGACGTCAGACAGTCCTTTGCAGTAGTCAAGAATCAGATCATCTGTGATATTTAACAGGGCTGCTGAGGGGACGGACGGCAATCTCATAGCTCTTCCCATCAGCACCTCATGGGGTGAAAGGCCTGTTCTCTTGTCTGGTGTACTGCGCATGCTCATAAACACCAATGGCAAAGCATCTGGCCATTTCAGAGACGTGGATGAACACACTTTCGCCATTCGTGCCTTGAGTGTCCCATTTATCTGCTCCACTATGCCAGAAGCCTCTGGCCGATAGCTACAATGTAGTCTCTGATCAATATTCAGTGCGGAACAGAGCATCTTCACAACTTCACTGTTGAAATGTGTTCCTCTGTCCGATTCCAAAGAGGTTGGGACCCCGAAACTAGGCACTAACTCCCTCAACAATAACTTTGCTACTGTGAGTGTATTGCACCTGCGAGTTGAGTAAGCCTCAACCCATCTGGAAAATACACATACAATGACCAGAACATATCTGAGGCTATTACACTTCGGCATCTCAATGAAGTCCAGTTGCATTCGGTTGAAAGGGCCCCCAGACCGCCCAACGTGACTTAGTGTTACTGGTGTCCTCTTCCCAACATTCATCTGCTGACACGTAACACATCTCTGACATACCGCTTCTGCAGCCATCCTGAACTTGGGATTATACCATGTCTGCCTGAACACTAGTATTTTCGCATCCCTTCCCAGATGCACCGGACCATGGATCTGTCGCGCCATCGAACTCACTAGTTCATTTGGCAACACAGCTCTCCCATCTGCTGAAATCCACAAGTCCAGACTCCCTTTGATACAACCAGAAGTTACCCATACCCTTTTCTCAAAGTCTGAAGCTTGCTCCTGCATCTTCCTCAACTCCTCCCAAGTATCTGCCACTTCAAGTATCATGTTTAGCTCAGTCCCTCTTTGTATTCCCTCAACAACCTGGTCGGTGAACGAGTAAGCTTGTTCGGCACACTAACGTGCGACCTCATCCGCATACCTGTTCCCCAGAGACACAAAATCAGCACCCTTGCTGTGTGCTGTACATTTCACCACTGCGATTTCTGCTGACCCTTGTAAAGCTTCCAGCAGTAATCTAACAAATTCTCCATTTCTGATAGGGGACCCTGATGATGTCATGTAACCCCTCTGAGAACACAACTGACCGAAGTCGTGAACCACACCAAACCCATATCGGCTGTCGGTGTATATGGTGACTCGAATTTTGTTGGCTGCCAAACAGGCACGCATCAGCGTGACTATTTCAGCCACCTGAGCGGAGTGTACTCCTTCTAAGCAGGCAGCTTCGACTATCCCATGAATCATGCAAACGGCAAAAGCCGCTCTTAACTGTCCATCATTGTCTCTTATACATGAGCCATCAACAAAAAGGATTTCATCAGGGTCTTCCAAAGGCTCATCGACAATGTCTGGTCTGGGTTTAGTGCAGAGTTCAGTCACCTCAAGGCAGTCATGGTCTTCACAATCATCGTCTAACACATTTGGCAATGGCATCAAGGTAGCAGGGTTCAAAACAGCGCACCTCTTTAGGATCACATTCTCCGCAGCAAGTATAACTTGCTCGTAGCGTGTGAGCCTATTGTTGGTCAAGTGCTGCGTTTTGGTCCTGGTCATTAACAGTACTACTGAATGTGGAACATGTACCAACAAAGGGTGTCCCATCACGATGCTCTCACACCTCTCAATGCTGACACCTGTTGCAGCAACGGATTTGAGACATCCGGGCAACGCTGCGGCTACTGGGTCTAAAGTAACCGAAAAATAGGCAACTGGTCTATGGGTCCCCCTGTGCTCTTGGGTCAAAACTGCTAACACGCAACCCTCTCGCTCGCAGCAGAATAGTAAAAACAATTTGATGTAATCAGGCATTCCCAGAGCCGGAGCACGACATAAGTCCTCTCTCAACGTAAGGAAAGCCATCATGCAATCGGTGTCTCATGGTACCGGATCACTCACGTCCTTGAGCGTCAGTTTCTGTAAAGGCTTCGCCTTTAGTGAGAAGTTGGCAATCCACTGTCGACAGTAGCCAACCATCCCCAGGAACATTCTGACCTCTCTTTGCGTAGATGGCACCATCATTTTCATTATTGCCTCTATTCTATCTGGGGACACCTTCCTTATTCCCTTTTCTATTCGGTGTCCCAGATACTGTACTTCCGAGAGACAGTATTGTAACTTGCTAGGAGATACCATGTGACCATTTTCTGCAAGATGGTTCAACAAAGCGATAGTGTCTATTCTACAGGCATCCTCTGTCTCTGACGCAACAAGGAGGCCGTCTATGTACTGTACAAGAACCGAGTTCTGGGGCAGCACTAGACTTTCAAGATTTCTCATCAATATCTGATTAAAGATCGATGGGCTCTCTGTATACCCCTGTGGGATACGACACCATGTTAACACGCGATCTTCCAGCTTAAAAGCGAAAAGAAATTGGCTCTCCTCATGTAACGGTATTGAGAAAAAGGCCTGACATAAATCAATTACCGTGAACCACTCTGCCTGTGCTGGAATCTGAAACAGTATTACTGATGGATTCGGTACCACTGGACAACATGGAATAACAATATCGTTCACCTTTCGTAAATCCTGCACAATCCTAAACTTCCCGCTTGGCTTTTGCAAGCCCATGATCGGAGAGTTACACGGCCTGCCCATAATTTCCTTCAAGATTCCCTGTCAAATCATGGATTCAATCACGGGTTTTATTCCTGCAATCGTTTCTGGAGTCAGCTTGTACTGGGGTGTCTTTGGAAATTCTGCATTAGTTCTCACTCGTATCCTAACTGGCTCCACACCTTTGATCAGCCCGATCTCTTCTCCTGTAAAGTCCCAAACCTCCTGCCTGACTGTCTCTCTCAAATCCCAAGGGAGTTTCTCCACTGGTAGTGCAGGATACAACTCAATGCACAAACGTGTGTTTGCAACCTTAAAGGCAACATCATCATCGTTCGTCTCTAACAGTAGATGGTGCAGTTCAGTTTGCACAACAGATCTCTTCCTAACAGGCACACAGGACTAGAATCACATACCACGAATTGGTGGTTGTCCCTGAAGTTCCCTATTTTTACTGGGACTGGCTCAGTCAATGGATTTGTCATCCTTCTATTTGCGACTCCCACAACCTGAATAGTTTGTCTGGAGAGAGGCAAGTTAGGGACCACTGCGGATCGTACAGTAGAACGAGTTGCACCCGTGTCTACCAAAAAGGTGGTGGGGTGTCCGGCTACATCAGCTTCCACAAAGGGTCCCCTCTGATCTATCTCTAATGCTGCTCCTAAAGTGCACTCGTCCTCTTCGTTCGTGCACCTCCCTGACACTGGGTTTAAGGCATAGTACTCGTCTCCATCTATCAAAAGGGGCATCTGTTGGTAAGTCCTGTTTCCTGCCGAAATTTTCGGTGGCTGGGGAACTGGGGCTCTAGGAGCGGAAGTCCCCCCTTTTGCCGCCTTAAGCTTTACCACTGTTGTTCTTGGTACTTGAGACGCCTGACTCTCCTCTTCCTCCTGTACCTGATTTTCCGGGTTATAGGGACACTCGCGCCTCCAATGCCCGATCTCGTTACACTGATGGCATCTAGTTGTCTTTTTCAAAGTCGCTAGGTCTATCCTTGGCCTAGGGCCATCTTCGCTGTCCCTTTTCTGGCTGCTCGATCTCCTCCCTAATGTTCCACTTCCAGACTGACCCTGTCCTCCCGGTTGCATCTGGACCAGCATTAGCTTATCCTTGAGCTTCTAAGTTTTAGAGTCTATCTCATCGCTGCAGTACCTGGCATACCTCAGGATCTCGTCTAGGGGTTTGTTCTGCCAGCAAATCAAATGTTGCTGTATCATGAGACAGATCTCAGGTCTCAATCCCAAAACAAACTTGGACACAAACTGTCCCATGTCTTTTGGATCCATCACATCCAAGCCACTGCACTGCTTAAATATTTGCAACAGTCTCTCATAGTACTCATGGACTGTCTCCTTCGGTTCTTGCCTTGTTCGATCTATTTTCATCCAATCTATGTCTTGCGGTGGTACCTTGGTTTCCAACCACGTAATCACTTGCTCGTACTTTATCATAACTCTTGGTCCATTTGTGAGTGCTTCTCGCTCCGGCTCCTCTGTGGGCCATTCAACACTGACCTTACACGCTACCCACAGGTCTCCCGGAACCACAATGTCAAACAATGTGTTCAGATCAACCCACAGTACTTTAGAAATTTTGACGAACCTCTCTACTTGCTTGTACCATTCTACTGGGCTCTCTCTCAACTTGGGGAATGTATTCGTGAAGGCAGCCAAATCTCCCCTACTCCAGGGTACATGCACATATCCCCCGTGCGCTACCTCCCTCAAAGGATATGCTTCAGCATGCATCAGCCCGTTCCTGGAGATGCCTCTATCATGCTCCGCCTAACACTTTTTTTCTTTGACCAGTTTTCCTCCCATTTCTCCAATTGAACCCATATTCGGATTCCCACGACTAATTCTCTGATGTGGGTTTTTAATCCAATCACTCTCTTCTCGTCTAGATCTTGGTCTGTGTACTGCAACCTATGGCCACCCTGAAACGCCTTTGTCCTGGTCAAATCCACTGAATATTTGTTTGCTAATTCAGTTAGTTTCTCGTGAGCTGCCCTAGCTCGGCGAGTAACATCTTTCGCTACGAACAGTAGTTCATCTGGTTCGTAAAGTTCTATTCTCTCCAAGGGTATTGTACCTTCCACTATCTCTTCTACCTCTGACTTGAGTCTTAGCACATCTATTCTCCTTGCTTTTATCACTGCTCTCAAAGTGCCTTGACTAGAGGTTTCGCTCGGGTCTTTCCCTTTACATTCCTGACTCACTCGTCTGTCTTCTTCAGGGGTGTTATGGGGAGCGCTTCCTCTTCCCCATCTTTCCCCATCCCTTTCTTGTCTTCTTTCTGTGTTTCCGGAGTTAAACGTACCCCTACTTTCCTCACCTCCACAGTTCCCTTCCTGTCTGCCTCCATTAGAACTGCACTGGGATATTTCTCTGTTCTCTGAACCCCAATGTCTATCCTCGTCTCTTGTCCTGTTACTCCGGGTATCTGCAATTGTTTTCCAAGTCCTCAAATCTGGCCTCAATTCTCTCATCGACCGGGGCCGTGGTCCTCTCAGATCCATCGGTCCTCTTAAACCCCCTTGTTCCCTAGAAAAATCCGCAGATGCTGCCAAAGGGGTACTCCTTTCTACGGGTCTGGACATTGGTTCCATTCGTCCGCCACATTGCTTCTGTTTTCGCTTATATTTCTTTCCCTAGCTGCTTGTGGCAAACCCTCAGATTGTGTCTGTTCTGGGTTGTACACTGATTCTATCGGACCTATGGTAACAGGTACCTCTGAGCACTCGCCCCCTCTTCACAATGTACCTGCTGTACCGTGAACCTTCCCACTACTCTCGCTTCTGGGGTCCGTTGAGGTACCCCCTCACCTTCCACTGTGCTAGTTCTGTTCTCTACCAGACCCAGGTCGCTCTCTCTCAGGACTCCACCATCCACTGCCGACGTCTCTCTTCCGGTCGGTGGTGGTGGGCTCCCTCCTATTTCTGTGTTATAGGGCGGTGGTCTGTCTGACAACATCCTCTCTATCAGACTGTCTTCTGTTTCACTGTCATCCTCTTCCGTATCCTTGTTCTGTACCCCTCCTTCATTAGTTAGCAGTGGGTACAGCCTATCTCACTCTATGGTCTGCACTCACCATCTCTTGGCCAGTGCATCCCACCTCGCGTCATGTACTGCCCTGACTAATCTGCTCACTCTTTCTTGTCTCCTTTCCCTGTTCTTCTCGTGGGCTGCCCTAATCCATGCATTCAATGCTTCGAACTGTGTTGGCCTAGGCAAAGGTCGCAAAGAAGACATAATCGCTTTTAGCTGGTACAACACCTCTAATCTGAATGTCCCGTACCTAGGAAAGGTCAATTCTTCATTCCCGTCTGTCATCTTACACCAGTTCTCAAGCCACAGTATAGTATGCAACCCCACATTCGTGGCCATGTAATGAGCTGGCGTATCCTCGGGTGGAGCCTCCTCCCCACCCCGAGGTTCAAGTCTCTTCTCTCGCGAAAAACAACTTCGCAAACTTTTTAGACATTTCATGATGAAATCCACAACAATTTCTTGTTTACTACGCTCGGTTACTTCACAATGACAATCCACCAATCTCAGCGCGGCTTCACTCTAACCGCCCTATCCCAGCGCGGCTTTTCCTGACGTCATTCGCTTCCCGCTAACCGCCCCATCTCAACGCGGCTCCACACTAGCCGTTCTATCCCAGCGCGGTTCCTTCTGACGTCACTCCCCTCCGTTTTGCAGCAGTTCCCCTCCTTTCTCCTCTCGTCTCTCGGTCATGCATGCGTCCCAATCATACACCTTGAAATGATCACTTCCGACCAAGCAAATCACTTCTCTGACTGTACGTCCACAGTCTGACTGTAATTGTCACCAATTGGCAAATGTCTGTCCACTTAACGACCGGACAATCGCCTCTCTGATAGGTTACATACACACGGCAACTTCCGACCAGCATCCGTTACCCACGCATTCACACATTCGTTCCCCCTATCTCGGTCCTGCGGGAAATTAATGGTACCTCGTGATCCCCTTTTAATGGTCAACAATTACTGTAGGTGTTCGACACACCCAAGCCACTTAAACTCTCCTTGAGTCTAAGATTTTCACCGGTTGCGCGCGCTCACAACCTGAACTCCTTTCACACTCACAGGCACACAACTCCGCAAGACAATATAACTCCACAATACAATACACACCGCAATCTAACACACATGACCCTTATCATACTCACTCTCCTACGAACTGCTGCTTCTCGCCGCACCGTCACTCTCCGTCATTTTCCGTAGAACGCCATCTTCCATCCGCAGTTTTGCGGACGCACATCTCCAGATCTCTATGGGCCTTGGGGAAATCTTAACCTGTTCTAGATTACCCTCACTCCAGAAGATAAACCATCCTACTCTGCTACCAACTGAAAAGGTGGGATATACACTCTAGAACCAAGACTATTTCTAGAATCCCGCCACAGGTCGACTAGACCTTTTTACCTGTCATAGAGTGTAGAAGGCAATCTATCTTGACATGAAAATCTCAGTTCTCACCAACCTCATTCCTTTCCCCAAAGAACCACTGACAAAAGGTCACGTTTGAATATTTATTACAAAGCCAAAAACAATTGTGTATATAAACACCTCAGTAAAAGATTCAGGAGATATACAGGTACTAATACAAACATAATCCTACGGAAAAGCCTCAAGCGACTAAGAAACAGAACGAGTATAATATCCAAGACCACTAGACTTGCAAGAATTGCTATGATCTGGGTCTTGGAAGGCATTGAAGAATAGAAGTAGTACATTCAAATTAATCTGTCCCTACACTATACTAAATGACATCCCTATACAACAGGTTCTTCCGTTACAAAGGTGTCAGCCGTGGTGACTTCCAAAGAAGTTCACTCACTCCATTCAAACTTAGCCCAGGTACCCATCTTCGCATAGCAACGCTCTCTGCCTACCCAGCATCTCTCATCACCCTTGTGCGCATCTGCTCTGCTCTCCTACCAGGGTGCTGTCCCTAATACAAAATCCACAATAGGGGTGACACGCCCTTAGGTACGCCCCTCTCTGAGGTATTAGTTTTCAAAGGAATCCTCATCATGATGTCTTCATCTCTGTTCGTTGCGAAGCGTCCTTGGGTCCCACAGTCGTCTCCTCTTGAAGTTGCTTCCCTAAAATTCCACAGCCACTCCTCCATGTCTAGAACTAACATCCTGACGCTCATATACAATGGGCCCTTCTTTACTATCTCTAGCTAACCTTGCACCTGCAAAGGAACGCACATAAATTGGGTAACAGTTACATGCTACTTGCAATTAATTCTTTAAAACAACCTTCTAGGAACAGCATTTCCATGATTTAATGTTGGAAAGTAACATTCCTAGTTCGGCCTACACAATCCTCTCCTCCCACCTGGGCCTCTGAGCGTTTCGAGATGTCCCCCTCTAAAATTGGCAAACATTTCCATTCATTGGGCCTACCTCATTATAACAAAATACATTTTCCTTAATACATTAATAACTTATGCGTCTCTACCTAGTTAAATGAATACAATATGGAGTTTCTAGTCATACATTTTAATACATTTAGTAGATTGAATAAATAATTCACTGCAACCAATAACTTCAAATCAACATGACATTAGTATATTCAAAGAAATCATCGTAAGTCACTCTATGAAATTTAAAACACATTAGTTCGTAATTCTAAATCATGATTATACACGATTATAGTCCTTTATATATGTGGGTGCTGGTTATGCATGATTATGGTGCACCCCTACATTTCTAACTAAAATTTGCGCTCTCTCAGTCCCCCCTTTGATGACCTGTGTCATCACCACCAACCCACATTTCTTAAGGTAGGGACTGATCTACACAGCACTTGTGGCAACATTTCCTTGCCTGAGCATTTCCTTTGCCCTTAAACTTCTGTATTTATTGTCCTGTAAGCTTTCCATTCTCTGCTCTTGTACCCTCATAGATCTCGCCTCCCTATTTGATCGATACCATTTGTACAGTCTCACTAAACCCCATAATCCGATAACACATGCCACTATGATGAGAAGGGGTTCTAATATGAATTCAAGGAAACTCTTTCCCAGGCTTGCAAACCAGTTTCCGATGCTCTCAAATCCTTTGACAACTTTCTCCCACATATTCTCTTGTGTCAAATCCTCAATTTCGTAATGGATCGCAGTAATGTTGCGTATATATTTCTTCGGATCCTTAGAGTTATCTGGAATATAGGTGCAACATTCCTGAACCTTCAAAAGTTTACAGACTTCACCCTCTTTTGCCAGAAGGACGTCTAGAGCAAGACGGTTCTGCATAACCATGGCTCTAATCGATAACATTTCACCATGAATCAGTACTAGTGACTTAGCTGTACTCATTGAAAGCTCATCAACCACAGTTGCCAATCTTCGTATCTTCACATTGTTTAAAATCACTCCCAACATTGGTATCGCAGCTCCAAATATATCCCCTACTATTGCACCCGCACTTTCTCCTCTCTTTACCCTTGTTAGTTTTCCACCCTCCACCTGATCAAAATCCTCAGTGTGGTATATCTTAGGGAAGACAATCGCCAAGTAGCATGTCCCACACCACTTATCTGGTAGTCTCACATATGCATTCTTCCCACAGACAAAATACACTGTTGGAATCACTTGCACCACGCTCTTCAGGAAATCCTTGGTGTAATATTCTATTTTGAAAGTGTGTTCACAAGTTGTCTCGCCTACATACACATTCTCGTAATATGTCTTTGGCCTTTGTAGACACAACTTCCCCTTCTGCGCCATGTCCAATGCTATCGGACCATAGCTTCCCTTTGACTTATGTCCGAGCTCCTCATCCGTCCAATCTACCTTGCCCTGACGTCTGTAACTGCTTCTGTTTTTGAGATCTGTCTTCAACTTGCTCTACAAACTTCTTCTCTACCTCTGTCAATGAGCAGGTCAGGTTGTGGCGGTGTGCGTAGGAGGTATCTATGGTTTTCGTTGGGATGAAAAAATATCTAAGTCTATCCTCTGACTTATAGTAGTCCCATTTGTTCAGATGCTTATAATTTGGGACTTCCGGTAACACAGCATCATAATTTGAAAAGAAATATTCAAAATGAGTTCTCCCATAAAATATGCTAAGCAGCAAACTACATGAAATTCCATACGTTAATGGCAGGTGATGGTATCTAATACCCTTGTCTACTGAAGCTGGCAATTGCATACACACATAACAATCTTTCGCATCCATCGCATCAATGTACTCATACAACAGTTTAGCATAAGCATTTTTCCCAAAGTTTCCTTTGGACAAAACAGCATGTAATCTACGGCTTTCTTCTGCTAGCAAAGCTCTCTCGGCCCCTATGTTTACCTCTTTCTGGCTAGGAGTGGTAGGCGTAGGTATTCCCTTGACCTCCGTTTCCTGCTCTTGCGGTGCTAAATAAGAAACTAAAACTACAACAATTATAAAGAAAATCACTAACCCTATGAGTGTACCTATAATACATTTTGCCTTACGAGTCGGGTTCACGGCCTCCACGGTCTCAAACAGTGCGGTTCGTTTTAGCAGCAACACAAAGTCCCTTCTTTGCTTTATGAAAAGTTTGAACCACACCTGGAAGCAGGAATCCCCTTTCAATTTTTCATGTAAATTTGTGCTCAGGTGGCCCTGACCCTTCTCCGTCCTCTAAGGGATGTCCCTAAGTTTCTTCTTCTTCCACTCTGCTCTAGAGGTAGTTTTCGGCAGCTATTTACAAAGTCTTTTAACTGCGAATCAACGATAAGATTTTCTGCAAGCGCACAGAGCACGTAATCCAAGAGTTCTATGTGTAGGACTATTGATTCGTAGGCAGGTATTTCAGGGCCAAATGTAGAAAAAGTCAGTCTATTTAGGATCAAATCATTTATCTTGCTCAGGAGAGGGGGATTTGGAACAGTGATTGTCAGTAAACCTTCGATTTCCAGTCCAGGTACCAACAATATCACTTCCAACTTAAAGTTCGGGGCTGTATCGGTCACCAGCACCGATCTCACCCTCCCGGATCTCAGTACACCCGGCATTGGTCAAAGGGTAGGTCCACTCCGGAGTGGCGTATCTTCTGCAAGGTATTCTCACCCTCCTTGATCTACTCGGGCCCTTTTCCTCTGACCCTTGGCTTTCTCCTTCCGGGTCTGATTCTTCAGATACGGGTGCAAGATCTCTTTCAGCAGTCAGTCTCACATTCAGCCTTTTCCGTCTTTCAGGCCAACTTGACTCTGTGCCCTTTACTCCTCTGCTCCTTGTCGGCACAACTTGCTCGTCTCGACCTTCAGCTTCTCCAGAGTTGGGATCTTCCTCACAGCAACTTTCCCATTCGGTGGCAGTTTCAGTGTCGCTGCCGCTGTGATCTCCCTCAGCTCGGTCGGATGAGTTACCAGCTTCTCCAGGCAACCCCACAGCTTGACTTGTCCCCTCTAGTGGATCTTCTTCCACTGCTGGATTTTCATCATCGAGAGGAGCTGTTTCTTCCAGGGGTGCAGGGACTCTTCGGGTGTGGGAAGCGTGGATCCAGTTTGGCAGTCCACCACACTTCACAGCAGTGTTCGTTACCAAGATGACTTGGAACGGCCCTCGCCAGCGGACGTCCAGGCAGCTCTTCCTCACGTGCTTCCGCACAAGCACCCAATCTCCGGGACACAGGTCGTGACAAAGGTCTCTAGAAGTCGGGATTTCCGCAGCTTGCACCTGAAGAGACACAGAATGGATGACGTCAGACAGTCCTTTGCAGTAGTCAAGAATCAGATCATCTGTGATATTTAACAGGGCTGCTGAGGGGACGGACGGCAATCTCATAGCTCTTCCCATCAGCACCTCATGGGGTGAAAGGCCTGTTCTCTTGTCTGGTGTACTGCGCATGCTCATCAACACCAATGGCAAAGCATCTGGCCATTTCAGAGACGTGGATGAACACACTTTCGCCATTCGTGCCTTGAGCGTCCCATTTATCTGCTCCACTATGCCAGAAGCCTCTGCCCGATAGCTACAATGTAGTCTCTGATCAATGTTCAGTGCGGAACAGAGCATCTTCACAACTTCACTGTTGAAATGTGTTCCTCTGTCCGATTCCAAAGAGGTCGGGACCCCGAACCTAGGCACTAACTCCCTCAACAATAACTTTGCTACTGTGAGTGTATTGCACCTGCGAGTTGGATAAGCCTCAACCCATTTGGAAAATACACATACAATGACCAGAACATATCTGAGGCTATTACACTTCGGCATCTCAATGAAGTCCAGTTGCATTCGGTTGAAAGGGCCCCCAGACCGCCCAACGTGACTTAGTGTTACTGGTGTCCTCTTCCCAACATTCATCTGCTGACACGTAACACATCTCTGACATACCGCTTCTGCAGCCATCCTGAACTTGGGATTATACCATGTCTGCCTGAACACTAGTATTTTCGCATCCCTTCCCAGATGCACCGGACCATGGATCTGTCGCGCCATCGAACTCACTAGTTCATTTGGCAACACAGCTCTCCCATCTGCTGAAATCCACAAGTCCAGACTCCCTTTGATACAACCAGAAGTTACCCATACCCTTTTCTCAAAGTCTGAAGCTTGCTCCTGCATCTTCCTCAACTCCTCCCAAGTATCTGCCACTTCAAGTATCATGTTTAGCTCAGTCCCTCTTTGTATTCCCTCAACAACCTGGTCGGTGAACGAGTAAGCTTGTTCGGCACACTAACGTGCGACCTCATCCGCATACCTGTTCCCCAGAGACACAAAATCAGCACCCTTGCTGTGTGCTGTACATTTCACCACTGCGATTTCTGCTGACCCTTGTAAAGCTTCCAGCAGTAATCTAACAAATTCTCCATTTCTGATAGGGGACCCTGATGATGTCATGTAACCCCTCTGAGAACACAACTGACCGAAGTCGTGAACCACACCAAACCCATATCGGCTGTCGGTGTATATGGTGACTCGAATTTTGTTGGCTGCCAAACAGGCACGCATCAGCGTGACTATTTCAGCCACCTGAGCGGAGTGTACTCCTTCTAAGCAGGCAGCTTCGACTATCCCATGAATCATGCAAACGGCAAAAGCCGCTCTTAACTGTCCATCATTGTCTCTTATACATGAGCCATCAACAAAAAGGATTTCATCAGGGTCTTCCAAAGGCTCATCGACAATGTCTGGTCTGGGTTTAGTGCAGAGTTCAGTCACCTCAAGGCAGTCATGGTCTTCACAATCATCGTCTAACACATTTGGCAATGGCATCAAGGTAGCAGGGTTCAAAACAGCGCACCTCTTTAGGATCACATTCTCCGCAGCAAGTATAACTTGCTCGTAGCGTGTGAGCCTATTGTTGGTCAAGTGCTGCGTTTTGGTCCTGGTCATTAACAGTACTACTGAATGTGGAACATGTACCAACAAAGGGTGTCCCATCACGATGCTCTCACACCTCTCAATGCTGACACCTGTTGCAGCAACGGATTTGAGACATCCGGGCAACGCTGCGGCTACTGGGTCTAAAGTAACCGAAAAATAGGCAACTGGTCTATGGGTCCCCCTGTGCTCTTGGGTCAAAACTGCTAACACGCAACCCTCTCGCTCGCAGCAGAATAGTAAAAACAATTTGATGTAATCAGGCATTCCCAGAGCCGGAGCACGACATAAGTCCTCTCTCAACGTAAGGAAAGCCATCATGCAATCGGTGTCTCATGGTACCGGATCACTCACGTCCTTGAGCGTCAGTTTCTGTAAAGGCTTCGCCTTTAGTGAGAAGTTGGCAATCCACTGTCGACAGTAGCCAACCATCCCCAGGAACATTCTGACCTCTCTTTGCGTAGATGGCACCATCATTTTCATTATTGCCTCTATTCTATCTGGGGACACCTTCCTTATTCCCTTTTCTATTCGGTGTCCCAGATACTGTACTTCCGAGAGACAGTATTGTAACTTGCTAGGAGATACCATGTGACCATTTTCTGCAAGATGGTTCAACAAAGCGATAGTGTCTATTCTACAGGCATCCTCTGTCTCTGACGCAACAAGGAGGCCGTCTATGTACTGTACAAGAACCGAGTTCTGGGGCAGCACTAGACTTTCAAGATTTCTCATCAATATCTGATTAAAGATCGATGGGCTCTCTGTATACCCCTGTGGGATACGACACCATGTTAACACGCGATCTTCCAGCTTAAAAGCGAAAAGAAATTGGCTCTCCTCATGTAACGGTATTGAGAAAAAGGCCTGACATAAATCAATTACCGTGAACCACTCTGCCTGTGCTGGAATCTGAAACAGTATTACTGATGGATTCGGTACCACTGGACAACATGGAATAACAATATCGTTCACCTTTCGTAAATCCTGCACAATCCTAAACTTCCCGCTTGGCTTTTGCAAGCCCATGATCGGAGAGTTACACGGCCTGCCCATAATTTCCTTCAAGATTCCCTGTCAAATCATGGATTCAATCACGGGTTTTATTCCTGCAATCGTTTCTGGAGTCAGCTTGTACTGGGGTGTCTTTGGAAATTCTGCATTAGTTCTCACTCGTATCCTAACTGGCTCCACACCTTTGATCAGCCCGATCTCTTCTCCTGTAAAGTCCCAAACCTCCTGCCTGACTGTCTCTCTCAAATCCCAAGGGAGTTTCTCCACTGGTAGTGCAGGATACAACTCAATGCACAAACGTGTGTTTGCAACCTTAAAGGCAACATCATCATCGTTCGTCTCTAACAGTAGATGGTGCAGTTCAGTTTGCACAACAGATCTCTTCCTAACAGGCACACAGGACTAGAATCACATACCACGAATTGGTGGTTGTCCCTGAAGTTCCCTATTTTTACTGGGACTGGCTCAGTCAATGGATTTGTCATCCTTCTATTTGCGACTCCCACAACCTGAATAGTTTGTCCGGAGAGAGGCAAGTTAGGGACCACTGCGGATCGTACAGTAGAACGAGTTGCACCCGTGTCTACCAAAAAGGTGGTGGGGTGTCTGGCTACATCAGCTTCCACAAAGGGTCCCCTCTGATCTATCTCTAATGCTGCTCCTAAAGTGCACTCGTCCTCTTCGTTCGTGCACCTCCCTGACACTGGGTTTAAGGCATAGTACTCGTCTCCATCTATCAAAAGGGGCATCTGTTGGTAAGTCCTGTTTCCTGCCGAAATTTTCGGTGGCTGGGGAACTGGGGCTCTAGGAGCGGAAGTCCCCCCTTTTGCCGCCTTAAGCTTTACCACTGTTGTTCTTGGTACTTGAGACGCCTGACTCTCCTCTTCCTCCTGTATCTTATTTTCCGGGTTATGGGGACACTTGCGCCTCCAATGCCCGATCTCGTTACACTGATGGCATCTAGTTGTCTTTTTCAAAGTCGCTAGGTCTATCCTTGGCCTAGGGCCATCTTCGCTGTCCCTTTTCTGGCTGCTCGATCTCCTCCCTAATGTTCCACTTCCAGACTGACCCTGTCCTCCCGGTTGCATCTGGACCAGCATTAGCTTATCCTTGAGCTTCTTGGTTTTAGAGTCTATCTCATCGCTGCAGTACCTGGCATACCTCAGGATCTCGTCTAGGGGTTTGTTCTGCCAGCAAATCAAATGTTGCTGTATCATGAGACAGATCTGAGGTCTCAATCCCAAAACAAACTTGGACACAAACTGTCCCATGTCTTTTGGATCCATCACATCCAAGCCACTGCACTGCTTAAATATTTGCAACAGTCTCTCATAGTACTCATGGACTGTCTCCTTCGGTTCTTGCCTTGTTCGATCTATTTTCACTCAATCTATATCTTGCGGTGGTACCTTGGTTTTCAACCACGTAATCACTTGCTCGTACTTTATCATAACTCTTGGTCCATTTGTGAGTGCTTCTCGCTCTGGCTCCTCTTTGGGCCATTCAACACTGACCTTACACGCTACCCACAGGTCTCCCGGAACCACAATGTCAAACAATGTGTTCAGATCAACCCACAGTACTTTAGAAATTTTGACGAACCTCTCTACTTGCTTGTACCATTCTACTGGGCTCTCTCTCAACTTGGGGAATGTATTCGTGAAGGCAGCCAAATCTCCCCTACTCCAGGGTACATGCACATATCCCCCGTGCGCTACCTCCCTCAAAGGATATGCTTCAGCATGCATCAGCCCCGTTCCTGGAGATGCCTCTATCATGCTCCGCCTAACACTTTTTTTCTTTGACCAGTTTTCCTCCCATTTCTCCAATTGAACCCATATTCGGATTCCCACGACTAATTCTCTGATGTGGGTTTTTAATCCAATCACTCTCTTCTCGTCTAGATCTTGGTCTGTGTACTGCAACCTATGGCCACCCTGAAACGCCTTTGTCCTGGTCAAATCCACTGAATATTTGTTTGCTAATTCAGTTAGTTTCTCGTGAGCTGCCCTAGCTCGGCGAGTAACATCTTTCGCTACGAACAGTAGTTCATCTGGTTCGTAAAGTTCTATTCTCTCCAAGGGTATTGTACCTTCCACTATCTCTTCTACCTCTGACTTGAGTCTTAGCACATCTATTCTCCTTGCTTTTATCACTGCTCTCAAAGTGCCTTGACTAGAGGTTTTGCTCGGGTCTTTCCCTTTACATTCCTGACTCACTCGTCTGTCTTCTTCAGGGGTGTTATGGGGAGCGCTTCCTCTTCCCCATCTTTCCCTATCCCATTCTTGTCTTCTTTCTGCGTTTCCGGAGTTAAACGTACCCCTACTTTCCTCACCTCCACAGTTCCCTTCCTGTCTGCCTCCATTAGAACTGCACTGGGATATTTCTCTGTTCTTTGAACCCCAATGTCTATCCTCGTCTCTTGTCCTGTCACTCCGGGTATCTGCAATTGTTTCCCAAGTCCTCAAATCTGGCCTCAATTCTCTAATCGACCGGGGCCGTGGTCCTCTCAGATCCATCGGTCCTCTTAAACCCCCTTGTTCCCTAGAAGAATCCGCAGATGCTGCCAAAGGGGTACTCCTTTCTACGGGTCTGGACCATTGGTTCCATTCGTCCGCCACATTGCTTCTGTTTTCGCTTATATTTCTTTCCCTAGCTGCTTGTGGCAAACCCTCAGATTGTGTCTGTTCTGGGTTGTACACTGACACTATCGGACCTATGGTAACAGGTACCTCTGAGCACTCGCCCCCCCTTCACAATGTACCTGCTGTACCGTGAACCTTCCAACTACTCTCGCTTCTGGGGTCCATTGAGGTACCCCCTCACCTTCCACTGTGCTAGTTCTGTTCTCTACCAGACCCAGGTCGCTCTCTCTCAGGACTCCACCATCCACTGCCGACGTCTCTCTTCCGGTCGGTGGTGGTGGGCTCCCTCCTATTTCTGTGTTATAGGGCGGTGGTCTGTCTGACAACATCCTCTCTATCAGACTGTCTTCTGTTTCACTGTCATCCTCTTCCGTATCCTTCTTCTGTACCCCTCCTTCATTAGTTAGCAGTGGGTACAGCCTATCTCACTCTATGGTCTGCACTCTCCATCTCTTGGCCAGTGCATCCCACCTCGCGTCATGTACCGCCCTGACTGATCTGCTCACTCTTTCTTGCCTCCTTTCCCTGTTCTTCTCGTGGGCTGCCCTAATCCATGCATTCAATGCTTCGAACTGCGTTGGCCTAGGCAAAGGTCGCAAAGAAGACATAATCGCTTTTAGCTGGTACAACACCTCTAATCTGAATGTCCCGTACCTAGGAAAGGTCAATTCTTCATTCCCGTCTGTCATCTTACACCAGTTCTCAAGCCACAGTATAGTATGCAACCCCACATTCGTAGCCATGTAATGAGCTGGCGTATCCTCGGGTGGAGCCTCCTCCCCACCCCGAGGTTCATTTCTCTTCTCTCGCGACAAACAACTTCGCAAACTTTTTAGACATTTCATGATGAAATCCACAACAATTTCTTGTTTACTACGCTCGGTTACTTCACAATGACAATCCACCAATCTCAGCGTGGCTTCACTCTAACCGCCCTATCCCAACGCGGCTTTTCCTGACGTCATTCACTTCCCGCTAACCGCCCAATCTCAACGCGGCTCCACACTAGCCGTCCTATCCCAGCGCGGTTCCTTCTGACGTCACTCCCCTCCGTTTTGCAGCAGTTCCCCTCCTTTCTCCTCTCGTCTCTCGGTCATGCATGCGTCCCAATCATACACCTTGAAATGATCACTTCCGACCAAGCAAATCACTTCTCTGACTGTACGTCCACAGTCTGACTGTAATTGTCACCAACTGGCAAATGTCTGTCCACTTAACGACCGGACAATCGCCTCTCTGATAGGTTACATACACACGGCAACTTCCGACCAGCATCCGTTACCCACGCATTCACACATTCGTTCCCCCTATCTCGGTCCTGCGGGATATCAATGGTACCTCGTGATCCCCTTTTAATGGTCAACAATTACTGTAGGTGTTCGACACACCCAAGCCACTTAAACTCTCCTTGAGTCTAAGATTTTCACCGGTTGCGTGTGCTCACAACCTGAACTCCTTTCACACTCACAGGCACACAACTCCGCAAGACAATATAACTCCACAATACAATACACACCGCAATCTAACACACATGACCCTTATCATACTCACTCTCCTACGAACTGCTGCTTCTCGCCGCACCGTCACTCTCCGTCATTTTCCGTAGAACGCCATCTTCCATCCGCAGTTTTGCGGACGCACATCTCCAGATCTCTATGGGCCTTGGGGAAATATTAACCTGTTCTAGATTGCCCTCACTCCAGAAGATAAACCATCCTACTCTGCTACCAACTGAAAAGGTGGGATATACACTCTAGAACCAAGACTATTTCTAGAATCCCGCCACAGGTCGACTAGACCTTTTTACCTGTCATAGGGTGTAGAGGGCAATCTATCTTGACATGAAAATCTCAGTTCTCACCAACCTCATTCCTTTCCCCAAAGAACCACTGACAAAAGGTCACGTTTGAATATTTATTACAAAGCCAAAAACAATTGTGTATATAAACACCTCAGTAAAAGATTCAGGAGATATACAGGTACTAATACAAACATAATCCTACGGAAAAGCCTCAAGCGACTAAGAAACAGAACGAGTATAATATCCAAGACCACTAGACTTGCAAGAATTGCTATGATCTGGGTCTTGGAAGGCATTGAAGAATAGAAGTAGTACATTCAAATTAATCTGTCCCTACACTATACTAAATGACATCCCTACACAACAGGTTCTTCCCTTACAAAGGTGTCAGCCGTGGTGACTTCCAAAGAAGTTCACTCACTCCATTCGAACTTAGCCCAGGTACCCATCTTCGCATAGCAACGCTCTCTGCCTACCCAGCATCTCTCATCGCCCTCGTGCGCATCTGCTCTGCTCTCCTACCGGGGTGCTGTCCCTAATACAAAATCCACAATAGGGGTGACACGCCCTTAGGTACGCCCCTCTCTGAGGTATTAGTTTTCAAAGGAATCCTCATCATGATGTCTTCATCTCTGTTCGTTGCGAAGCGTCCTTGGGTCCCACAGTCGTCTCCTCTTGAAGTTGCTTCCCTAAAATTCCACAGCCACTCCTCCATGTCTAGAACTAACATCCTGACGCTCATATACAATGGGCCCTTCTTTACTATCTCTAGCTAACCTTGCACATGCAAAGGAACGCACATAAATTGGGTAACAGTTACATGCTACTTGCAATTAATTCTTTAAAACAACCTTCTAGGAACAGCATTTCCATGATTTAATGTTGCAAAGTAACATTCCTAGTTCGGCCTACACAATCCTCTCCTCCCACCTGGGCCTCTGAGCATTTCGAGATGTCCCCCTCTAACATTGGCAAACATTTCCATTCATTGGGCCTACCTCATTATAACAAAATACATTTTCCTTAATACATTAATAACTTATGCGTCTCTACCTAGTTAACTGAATACAATATGGAGTTTCTAGTCATACATTTTAATACATTTAGTAGATTGAATAAATAATTCACTGCAACCAATAACTTCAAATCAACATGACATTAGTATATTCAAAGAAATCATCGTAAGTCACTCTATGAAATTTAAAACACATTAGTTCGTAATTCTAAATCATGATTAAACACGATTATAGTCCTTTATATATGTGGGTGCTGGTTATACATGATTATGGTGCACCCCTACATTTCTAACTAAAATTTGCGCTCTCTCAGGAGAAAGATAAAGAATCACACCTTAATTAAAACTAAAAACTATACAAAGTCAAATGCATTTTTTGATTTTAAGAAGAAGGAAAAAAGGGAAGAGAAAAAAAAGGAAAAGAGAGAAAGCAAGAGCGAGGGGAGGAGAAAAGAGAATAGAAAATAAGGGTCAGATTCAAAAAGGAAAGATGAAAAAGTAACAGTGAAAGAATACTGAGGATGAGAAAACTAAGATAACTGCATGTATAAACATTAACTGTTTGACTTAGAAAGAAAAGAAGTTAAAGGCAACCATAACAAATCCTTTTTGATTAACAGATCAGTAGAATTAGCTCCAGTCTGTGATGATGACAAAGTAAATTCCACCAGGCTTGAAAGGAGATCTTTGAAGTGTCTTTCCAGGTGGTAGTTATAATTTGAAGAGTGATAGCAACAAATAAATCAATAAATGTACCCACCATACCATGAAAATTCCAAACATGAGAACAACTACCCAAAGATGTGAAATCTCAAACGTAACAGTGATAGATAAGATATCATTCAGTTTTGACCAAACCTGAGTCCAAAAAGCTTTAACTAGAGGGCAAAGGAATAACATAGGAAGGAAGTCACTGTTAGTGTTAGGGCAGGACCAACATGTTGAGGAATCTATTAATTTAAATTTATACAATTCACATGGGGTGAAAAAAAGTCTATTATAAAAATAATATAAGGTCTGCGTAGTGCTAGCAGAATGTGAAGAGGTGTGAAGTTTTGTCCAAATGGAATCCCATGTGCATAGAAGAAATGTTAGGTCAAGATAATTTTCCCATACAAGCTCTAATTTGGATTTGGTCCTAACCTGCAATGGACGACAAAGTATTTTATAAATAGTAGAAGCTTTGAATTGAGTGGAGAAATCTATAGAGGAAGGGAGGGTTTGATCAGGTGTGTAAGCGGGGGGGGGTACTGTAGGGAAAGGCGAATGAGAGATTCTTTGAGTAAAGGATATTGGGGGGCGTAAGAAGAGGAGACGTTATAGGAGGTTTGGCAATCTAGAAAGTCCATAAAAAGAACTATCTTACATTAAATGGTGAGGTGTAATAATACCTTTCTCGATCCATTCTTTCCAAAATAAAGAACGATTATTAATCTTAATGTATTTATGATACCAAATAGAGGTGCTTAAAAAAGGATCAGCAGAGGGTAGGTGAGAGTGCAACAGAGAGGTTGTTATTGCTTTGGAATGGGTAGATAGGAAATGAGAAGCGATAAGGAGGTTGGGATAAATAAACATCAGAGAGAAAAGAGAAAGGAGAGTATTGAGCTGGTTCCAACGAGCTCCATGCTGTTAAAGGCGAATCCGAGGACTCAGATAAAAAAGTCCAAATTTGTTTTAGAGTGAAAACGGAATGGTAGCTCTGACTATTAGGAAAATGAACACCACCAAGGTCTTTAGAGGACTGAAGATGAGCCAATGAAATCCTGGGTTTGCGATTGTTCCAAAGAAACTTGGAGACAGAACTATTGATAACATGAAAAAAAGAGTTGGGAAGCGAAACAGGAAGCATGGAGGAGTAACAATTAAAAATAGGAAGGAGCATCATCTTGATGAGGGCTAATCTACCCCACCATGAGAGAAAAAGTGGGGACCAACCATCAGTCAGAGTAGACAGTTTCTTAAGGATGGCAGCAAGATTAATTTTAATGGTTTCTTTGATGGTGTTAGCATAATGAATACCAAGACATTTGATATGCTTAGAGTTCCATTCGAAACCCGCAGTAGAGAACATAGAAGGAAGACAAAATGTATTAAGAGGTAGGATCTCGGATTTATCTACATTAAGTTTATATCCGGAGTCACTTGAGTATTCCTGCAAAAGTGAAAAAAAGGTTGGCAGAGATGTAGATGGATTAGAGACGTACAAAAGAATATCGTCAGCATATGCAGTAAATTTAATGTCAAGGGACTTGAATTGAAGACCCGAGTAGTGGGGGGAGCGTCTGATTTATTCTAGGAAAGGTTCTAATGCAAGGATAAAATGAAGAGGGGAAAGGGGGCATCTCTGTCTGGTCCCTCTAAGAAGAGGGAAGTAACAGGACTGACAGCCATTTACCCATACAGAGGTCGTCGGAGCCGAGTAGGAGGGCCAAAACTGTGGCATTTTAGAGCGCCAAAGACAAAGTCCCAATTAACCCCATCAAACACTTTTTCAGCATCTAACGTTATGGTGGCTAAAGGAGAGTCTAGTTTATGGGCCAGATGGATAATTTTAAGGAAGGTACGCAAATTATCTGTGATGGAACAGCCTTTAACGAATCCAGATTGGAATATATTAACTAGATCAGGGATAACTTTATTAATACGTATGGCGAGTATTTTTGCAAAAATGTTACAATCTGTGTTAATCAAAGAGATGGGCCTATAATTTTTGCAAAGGGACAGGTCTTTATCTTTTTTTGGTATCAGGCCAAGCATGGGCTGAGTAAAAGTACCCTGCGCTGAGCCAGCGGTAAGAAAGTGATAACTTAAAGAGAGAAGGTGAGGAATCAAAAGAGATTTAAATTATAGAAAGAAACAAACGGAAAAACCATCTGGGCCTGGAGTCTTATCTTTAGGCAAAATGGAGATAGCATTCATAAATTCTTGTTCGGAAATCGGAGAATTCAAAGAAGAAAGATCAACTTGGTTTTTGGGAGTCTTAGGAATACGTTGAAAACAAGACTTGATAAGATCAAGAGAGGGGGAAGATTCTGGGGTGTACAAAGAAGAAGAAGAATTAGTAAAGCTGTCCAGAATTTTGGAGTCTGAGAGATGCAAAACTCCCAAAGGGTCCTTAATGGCAGCAATTTTGGTTTTTTGCTTTTTGATTTTGAGATAATTGGCGAGAGATCTACCAGCTTTATTCCGACCACCAAACATTTTTGCATTGAATTTAAGAAAATTATTGCAGGCCGACTCTAAAGAATATTTGTTGTATTGCATTTTTGCCTTAATAAGGTTGGATAGGGTGTCCGGACAACTAGCGGAAAAAAATTGATGTTCCAGCAGTTTAATTTGTTTAAGTAGTGAAGTAGATTTTGAAAGAGCTTTCCTCTTTTTCCGGGAGACACAATCTATAATAAATCCTCTAGCGTAGGCCTTAAAGGCATCCCAAATTAAGTGAAATTGGGAGACAGCAGAGATATTATGGAGAAAGAAATCTTGAGCAAAAAGTGAAAATGTTTCCAAAAATAGAGGGTCTAAAAGAAGAGAGTTGTTAAAACGCCAACGCCTAGAGGATGCCATAGAAGAAGGATGATCTATGTCCAAAATTATAGGGGCATGGTCAGAGATATGAATGGAGCCAATCTCAATGTTATTCATGAATTGTAAGGTATGTTGAGTGAGGAAGATATAGTCAATCCGGGAGTGGGATCTATGGGCAGGAGAAAAAAAGGAATATTCTAGAGTATCAGGATGCAAGGTTCTCCATGCGTCAACTAAACCTCTTGAAGTGATTGTTTTAAGAAAGGTTTTTTGCATCTCGTTAGGGACATATTTAGTTTGGGATTTCCGATCTAGAAAAGGATGCAGTCGGTTGGTTGCAGTCACCACCCATTATCAAATTAGCGATAATATGTGAGGAGAGAAGAGTGGACAAATGTGACCAAAAAGTTGAATCAACGTTATTAGTGCCATATACATTGCAAAAAGAAAGAGGCATATTATTAGCTGTAACATCCAAGAATGGCCATCTACCATTAGTGTCTTTGGATTAATTTTGTAAATGAACAGTCAATGACTTATGGAATACAATGATGACACTATTCTTATTACCATCAGCTGGGGAGCAGAAAACTTCACCAACCCATTGTTTACGTAATGATGGCAAATCTTGTAACCTGAGGTGTGATACTTGTAACAAGGCAATGTGACATTTCAATTTAGCACGGGGAGACAGTACTCTGTGCTTCTTAACAGGATTATGCTTACCTTTAACATTGCATGAAATAATGCAGAGATTTGTTATAGGAACAATTCAAAAACGGGTATACAATTTTTAAGTAAAACAGGTGAAAGAAAGATATAGATAAAAGTATTGAGAAATCAAGAGTAGCCTATGAAAGTGCATGATTCAGCAAAAGGGGTGAGTAAGAATAAGAGTACAGAGTTGCAATCATAAAAGAGTAAAAAATCAACAAATGAGTTTAGTGCGAAAAAAGACCCAGGAATAAGAAAAGGAAAGGTGAAAGAAAGATGAAGTAAAGGATATTGGGAGAAAGAATACATTCGCCAAATGAGAAAAGGGGAGAAGAAGAAGACTAGAAAGAAGGGGAGAGAGGGAGAAAAGGGAAGGGGATGAGGAGAACATAATCTCCCATAAAAAGATAGGAGAAAAACGATGACAAAAAGTCCGAAGGCTTTAGTCAAAGGAAACACTGTAAAGAGAAATATTAACAAGTGAAAGGGGGGCTGCGAGAACAGGAGAACCAACCGAGGAGGGAGACTCAGAGAAAAGAGCAAGATTACCTTTGAAAGATGGGAATAACCATGGAAGAAAAAAAAGAACAAGAGACAAAGTTAAACAATGGAACAAAAGGAAGGGAACTTACCAAACACTGAAGATGGAGTGCAGCAAATTAGTGAAACATTACAGACAAGGGGGTAACATAGGTGAGAAAAAGCAACTGCAAATCCATGGAGGGACAACCTGAAAAATATAGGAAACAATAGACGGAAAAAAATTAGGGGTAACAAATTACATGATAGGAACAACAGAATAGATTAAAACAAAGTGTCATGTTTCACATGTCTGCTTCGTGACGGCCGTCACCGAGGTCACACGGCCAGCCTCAAACTGTTCTTCTTTTAGGTATCAGAGCTGGTCGGGAGACAGAAACTACCACTCCCGGCATGCTAGCACGGGAGAGACGGAGCGTCAGGCGTCCTGCACGTGGTGACGTCATTTCAGGAAGTAAAGGGAGTCCAGAAATACAGAACGCTGCCGATAATTCTTCTAGTGTTTGGCGTGTTCCAAAGAAGTCCGGTAAGGCTGTTCCGTGTTCTCCTTGACTTGGTTCCTGTATTTGTTTTACGGGTTTGACGAAGAAGAAGGATTCTTTGTCTTCCCGTGATTAAGGTGTTTAAAGTGCGATATTGGAGTTGGAGCGTGACCCAACATTGGTTCTCAAGGAGAAGTCAGACTTGGTTATCAAACCCGCAAAAAGGGGATTATTACTTCCCTCATTATTGACTTTGTTTCTTTTGGCATTTCCCATGATTGGGGACTCTTTGCTAATCACAGCGGACTCTGAGGTTAAGAGTCGTAAATTGGTGTGCGATTCATTGGTTTGCAGAGACTAAACGTGAGGGGTGCTTTGTGTTATAGCTGCGAACATTAGTGGCTATACTTTGCCCTTGGTTTTGAGGCCAATACCTTCTCATTCTGCACACTGTATTTTCATTCTGGAGAGATGAGAAACCAATATTAATATCAACATTTTCAAAGTTAAGAATTATTAACTCACGAAGCTGCACAGTTTATTTTCAAGTGTATTCCTGTTTATATTTTATAGGAGAGAAAGAACGGAGGAACTGTCAGTGGGTTTGGTTAAGCAATAAGACTAGATTCCCAGGTGTGTTTCCTAACTGATCAGAATCCTCTTCTCAACGTGCAGAATGTTTATCTAATGTTAAAACACGATTCTTGTTTTCTCCTTTTTCCCAGTGATCCAAATTCCTTGTTCCATTCCTAGAACTCTCCTACCTAAAGCCCATCGTATTTTTCTTTACAGGTAGGCAGAGAGTAGAGTAGCAACAATAGATGGAAGGAATGTGATTTTGGTTATGTATGCACAAAAGAAACATTGTGTTTGAATATCTATTACTTGTCGTTACAGATCTCCCTCCCCGCTGTTCCCTTCCTTTCCTTCCCGGCTTTCTATCTTTCTGTTTTCTTATTTCTCCCTCGTGTGACTATCCCAATAGTCTGTGTACACTACTTCAGACTTTGGGGCCGTCATGAGATGGAGCCCATAACATCATCGGTGTAATCCTGAAGAGTCTTGGACCGAAGCCTGACACAAAGACAACATATAGCAATTAAGGCTTGCTCAGTTCCATAAGTTTGTATTTATGTGTATGGATAAACTTCCGGAGGTCAGAAGGATCATCAAAGCTGAAAGTTTATTCTTTATACTTTACTTTAAAAAAACAAGGATGTGTTAGGCCATAACAAGCATTCATGGATCTCTGAGCGGACAGGAGGTCAAGAAATTCCTTTCGCCGGCTAGCAGTTGATTTAGAGACATCTTGACTGAAGAAAACCTATGGCCAGACCAAAGCATCTGCTTTTATTGTTTAGCTGTGGTCAGAATAGCGATGAGATCTGAATAGAGTAGGAAATAGTCAATTATGCCTCTTGGTTTAGATGAGGAAGATGCACTTCGCGGACCAAGTCGATGAGCTCTTTGGATGTTAAAGTCTGTGGATTTTGAAAGACCAACTATCTAAAGAACTTGAGTTTTCAAAAAAGTAATCATATCTGATCCCTCAGACCCTTCAGGAATACCATAAATGCGTAGATTATTACGCCGATTATGATGTTTCAAATCTTCAGTAGATTTTTGAGTAAGCTGACTTCTTTGGAGAGGCAATCGACTTTAGCGAGATCATCTTGAGCATCACTAACCTTCTGCTCCACAGCCGAAAGCCTTGAATCTAGACAAGACCACTTTTCATCTAGGCTTTGTAGAGTGGCAGCAGTGTCAGACATGAAAGGACGAATAAGGCGTAATTCCTCCATTATATCTTCCAGCGTGAGGGGGAGACGTGATTTAGAAGGAAATGGGGGAGTCCTTCTTCATGCGTTTACCAGAGCCAGTGGTTCATCTTTCCACCCTACAGAAGAAGCCCCCTGTGATTTACTTTGAAGGTGAGAGTCCATGATGGCAGCAAAAAATGACCAGCAATATATCACCAAGTCAGGTATAAGGTTAAATGCAGCACTGGTGGGAGCGCAAAAGATATTAATAATGAAATGTGCCTGCAAATAAGTTTTTTGGTACACAACACTTCAGAGGATAGGTGATAGTATCCAAAGAAGTGTGTAAGGAAACTGGTCCCACAAACAAAAAGGCTCTCACCAATTAATTACCAACTTCTCCCAATAAAAAGAGCACCAATTAGTCAAATTAACTGCCACAGTTGAATAAGAGCAGTAATATGATCAGAATTTAAAGCGAGAAAGAAAGTTCCATGGATTTTATAAAGAGAACATCCTCTCGTGGGCTAGAGGAAAGCCGGTGTAAGAAGGCACAGAATGGCGGCCGTTATGAGGCAAAAATGAATGGAGCTGAAGAGAGAAAAAAAAGATCCTCCTGAGGATTAAAGACTTGCTTGCTGTTCTGCTCCTGGACAGTTTTAATAATTATGAAAATATGCACAGCTTCAAGTAAAAAAAAGAGATAGATATAATTTTGCAAAGAAAACTGATAGCATCAATGGAAGGATTATCACCAAGTAATTGCCAGATATTCCCTGCCAAATGAGAGACGTTGTGTTAAATTAGCCAGTCTCGATGATGTTTGAGAAATAACATAATCAGCCTTAAAAGTAGGAAGAAAATGTCTGTGTATTTTATAAGGAAAACATCCACGTCATGGTCGAGAAAAATGCCGGTGCAGGAAAGCAAAAAATGGCGGCCATCATTAGGAGAAAATGGACTGAGCTATTTAGAAGATAGAAAGACCCTCCAGAGGTCTAAAAACTTGCTGGTCTGCTCAAGGACATCTCCAACATCTGAATCTGCCGGTTTTCATGCAGAAGCACTGCATGAAAAACGTCCCTTCGACAAAGTGCGGAGCTCAGTGTGTCGGAGCTCTTCAGGTGGATTCTACCTTGCTTCGCCGCCGCGTGCTCCAGCAATTAGTTTTGATATCGAGAAAGAGATTTCAATTGATAATAATGTAGATAGCTCCCTATTTAGTGTAACCAGTAAACGTTTAACATATTTTGAAATAATGATGCAGTGAGAATCTCACAGATTTATGTATTTATTGATATACATTTACATATTAAATTTACCAAGATAACACAAATTATTGTTATCTGTCTGACTAGGTACAATGAGACAGTTTTTTCTCTTCTTGCAATATTTGCACAGTGGCTATCCACACTATTTGACCTGAACAAAATTATTAGGTCTTTTAATGAATTGAATTGAATTGTTTTGTGTTGAGCTTTTGAATCTGTGAACTACTTTTAATCTGAGTGTGTTAAACTCAGTTTGCCGGCAGCTGATGGGGGCTTTTTCTCATGAGGCGGCCATTGTTCTATTTAAATGAGCAGGCTACGGACGTGCAGCACCTGACTGGTTTTTCTCTTGTTGCGATATTTGCACAGTGGCTATCTGCACTATTTGCACTGAACAACATTTTTCGGTCTTTTAATAAATTTTCATTGAATCGTTTTGTGTTGTGCTTTTTAATCTGTGAATTGCTTTTAATCTGAGTGTGTTAAACTCAGTTTGCTGGCCTCCAATCTGGGCTTTTACTCCTGGGCGGCCATTTTTCTGGTGCCATGCGCTTCTCAGTTAGTGCTCTAGTGGCTGCACGCCAACCTCTCTCATTTCCTATTTAAACTAGCGGGCCCGTCCCGACGTTGTCCAGGAGCAATTAGGCTTCAGGGCCCCCGCCCGCCCCGACGTTGTCCGTGGGTCCCCCAGAGCCTTCCTCCATATATTGCAGTATTATACCTCTATGTTTACTTTATACGCTTTTGTAACCTGCACACTTCACTTTTTCCTCCTATACCTCTATGTTTACTTTCTACGCTTTTGTAACCTGTGAAGGACTGGGTTCTTTTGGACCCAGCGGTGCCAGGGCACAACACCTAAAACCTTCGTGGGTAACCTGCTCCGGCGTACAAGTCACAGAGACACGGGACACTTCCTCTGACGTCAAAGATTCAAGGTTTATTTGCTGCAGGGAACACAGAGATCACGACAAGTACACAGCGTGCAACTTGGGGAGACTGCTTCAAATTGGTTCTGTGGATCGCTCCTTTTATACAGTTTTTACCCATAGGGTAACATTGAACACAAAAGTTTACAACCCAGTTCCCACAATTAGCCCCCAGAGGGGTCGCTTTGGTCACTTTGAAACACATGAGGTCCGGAACATGAGTGCGGAAACATTTGGCGGTTCCCAACTATAAAAACCATCTTCCCACCATTAGCAAATTCCAATCGGCAGTAAAGTAGATCGAAATAGGAATGAAGACAGGTGCAGAGGAAGACGGAGACAGTGGGGAGATCGGAAAGGGTGTAAAAGGGGAGGTATCGGGAAACACGAGATACAGACATCAAAGAGACGTGCCTAATGAGATGCACGGCTGAGACAATAAGTCCGTGCGGCAAGATGAGCCTCGAGCGGCGCAATTTGCCTTACAGCAGCATCCCCCTCGTCATAAAGACACTTACAAAGAACATGTGTCTTCCGCAAATATCTTGGGAGTCCCAGGGTCGCGAAGCGGACAGTGTCCGTTCGCTGGCTACTTGAGGGCAAGAGACAAAATGGATGCCGTATCTAAGATGGAACCCGTGGGTACAGATGAAAAACCCACGTAACAAACGAACAGAGTTAGTTAGCACAGCGAAACCGCGCACACTTACTAAACTCGTCATTTGCGGTTCATAGATACCAGACTCGACCATATTCGTGCGAGTCGAAAGCACCACTTACAATTGTCACGGAACCTCAGACGCTCCTTTTGCCCTCATGTAGGCAAGCACTAGTCGGAATCATATTCGATATTCATCAGACCCTCGAGATGTTGCTGTAACATAGCTCTGTCCAATCGAGTCCCCTTGGTAACAGATGGTTGTCTCATACACGTTGTAGCACAGAGGCCACATAAGGCAGGACCACACTGTACACAAAGGCAACACGTGAACAGGAACACTACCACAACTCCAATGATCATCAGAATTTTCCAACCCCAAGTCGACATCAGGCCCAAAAACCATCCAAGTAGCGTCCAATCCCCTACATCCACGTGTATGGATTCGGAGATCTTATGCAACCTCGAGATGGCTTGATAGACAGTAGGAGCATTATCTGGGATGAAAATGCAGCAGCTCGAATGGATCACCTTACATACCCCACCGCGATCTGCTAGGATGACATCTAAAACCATTCGGTTTTGTAACGTCATAAGCCTCTCCGCCTGAAGTTCTGTGGTGATATTACCAAGGGCACTGGCAGTAATATTAGCTGTCGATTCTACCACTCGAGTCAACTGTCTCAGGTTCCTACTATTAACCATAGGTCCCCAAAACGGGAGGAAACCCTTGAAAAAGTCTCCTGCCTCTTGACCGGCAGTGTCCTCTTCGCTAATTACGCCTCGCACAACTCTAGTCTTATGATAATCGGCATCTACAGTGAACGTCGGAGGCAACAGATTTGCAATAAAACATGTGCCCATGAAGTCTGCGGGCAACCATGTGTATGCACGATCATAACAGATAAAGTAGGTACCCTTGGCAGCCAGAAACACAGGGGATGAGAACATCGGCAAAATGTAATTTTCGATGCAACCACTTGCTCCAAGTCGGGCTTGCGATCTTCGGCCACGACCCATGATACAAAGATTACCAGTGTGGGGTACGACCCATATTGGAGGCGAGCTTTTAAGCTGCTGTTCACTAGTGAACACACTATATTCACCTCTACTTAGGACCTTATAGGCTCGTACCTCTTCCTCAGGGATAAGCGAATAGTCATGGATCTCACTCTCCATATCCTCTATTGCTATCGATAAAGGCTTCTGATACGAGGTGGGGCCAGAGTAGGGGGAATGTGGTTCTCGAATGGGGTGGAAACCCAGTGCGCTTCGAAACATTGTTTGAAATGCTCGAGCTGACCCTTGGGAACTATACGGTAACACCAGATATGGAATTCCCTTATCTGTAGTATGTGGCATCAACCCACACACCCAACAATTAGTAGTGTTAACCACTAACTGATGTTGATGAAGGAGCTGAATAAAGGAATTATTGCGGAATTCTACACGTCTAACCTGCTCGTGTTCCGGTAACATGTGAAAAGAATGGGGAGAAGCAGTAGTGGTAAAATTAGGGTAAGGAATAGGAGTAGGTGTAGCTGGTAAGAAGTAGGACATAGTGTAATACACCCCACCTGCCAATAATGCAGAAGCAGTCAAAAACAACATAAACAATCGAAATATGAAGCATTTAGTACGACTGAGTTGCTGCAGCTTGAGTCTGTAGTCTTGAGCTCCTTCCAAATCATTCAGCTTCGAGAATGCCATTCCCTACGACCGTCCGCAACGTTTCTTGACGCACTCCGTTCTGTGCAGCAATAGTCAATCCCTAGGAGTTCCTAGGAACCGACGGCCTTTAACCTAGCGTCAAGACCTACTATCCAGAAGGAAGTACGCGCGCGGCCCTACGGCCTTCAATACACAATACGTATATTCAAGCACAAAGTCTCTCTGCTGAAAAATGAAAAAGGTACAAGGAGGAAGCTCAATATATGTACAAAAATTACAGTGATACGAATGTTCAAAACTGATCACGGGAAACGGGGATAATGCAGTTTTCGATTTCAGCAAAGTAAGAAAATTTTATTTGTCCTTAGTGTGAGATCGCAAAGAATATCGATGTTTCCCGGGACGTGTCTGCTCGTCGAACAAAGGATCTGTTGAAGAGACAGCGTCCTGCTGATCAGTTGATTGATCTGGTCTCGAGTCTTTTGCTGACAAATGTTCAACAGTGGCTGTCTGCTGCGCTGAGGATTCTCCAACAGGCTGTGCGTCGCTGAAAGGCACAAACACCGGCAATGTTTCTGTCTCTGATGATGCAATGCCTTTCCTTACCCACGGGTCTGCCGGCAAAGGAATAGGGACTCGCTTACAATGGGTAGCATGTACCCAATTTTTCCGCCCCTCAAGACGAACGGCAGTCCTCGTGGCCAGGAGCACCTGGTAAGGTCCGGTAAACCGGGGGTCCAGATTATTCTTTCGTGAAAAGTTGCGTGTAACCACCCAGTCTCCGGGCTGGAGCTGGTGGCCTGGACCCTCCGTCTGCGTCGGCAATGCGTCGTAAACCTGTTGGTGAATTAACCTCAGTTTAGCAGTCAAGTCATGTAAGTAGTCAATCAGCATTGGATACTCAAGATCAGAAAATATCCCTGGCCTAGGAACCCCCCACACATTAGCAGGACGGCCGAACACTATTTCGTAGGGACTAAGCCCTATTCGGGAGTGTACAGTCGCCCTAGTTGACAGTAATGCTAGAGGCAAAGCGTCAGGCCACGAAAGACCAGTCGTAGCCTGAATCTTCGCTAGCTTCAGTTTAAGGGTGCCGTTGTACCCTTCTACCAATCCAGCTGACTGGGGATGATTGGCGCTGTGGAATTTTTGATTAATTCCAAGGCCCTTACACACACTCTTCATCACACTTCCCACAAACTCACTTCCATTATCTGACCACACAACTCTAGGCATTCCATACCGAGGAAAGTATTCCTTCAGTAGTATTTTCGCAGTAGACAAAGCAGTATTGTCTCTGAGAGGATAGGCCTCGATCCATCGGGAAAATGCGCAAACCACAACTAAAACGTATTTTAGGTTATTGCATCGCTCCATATGGATGAAGTCCAATTGAATCACCTCAAAGGGATGCGAAGGAGGAGCAAAACTGCCAGGAGGAGTTGGGGTTCCTTTGCCAGGATTGTACATTATGCACACCATACAGTTCTTCACCAACCGTTCAGCACATTTCGTAATTCCATCATTCTTCCACACAGGCGACAACAACTTACAAATACCTTTCGCGCTAATATGTGCCAACCCATGTGCCATTGTCACAACGGCCAGTACATACGCGTCAGGCAACATCCATCTTTTCTGATCCGACAAATCAATCCAACAACCATTTGCATCCAACTTTCCCGTACTTTCTTTCCACTTCGTCTTTTCAGTGTCGGTGGCCTCATTCTGAATTGCTTTCACGCTCTCAACAGTATCTTCACACATACTTGATTCTGTAGGCCACCTGACCGAACTCGTCACATACATTCGAGTGCTAAGGTTCCGGGCAGTCTCCTTAGCAATCTCATCTGCAAACGCATTACCACGACCAACATCATCCGTCACTTTACGATGTGCACTACATTTAACAATCGCAACTTGCGTAGGCAAAGTCAATGCATCCAAGAGATCGTTCACAAGCTGGCCATGCTGTATCTTCGTACCGTGCGACGTCAAGAAACCACGCTCTCGCCACAATCGTCCAAAGCTATGCGCCACACCGAACGCATATTGACTATCAGTGTACACATTCACACGTTTCCCTTTCGCTAACACGCATGCTCTAGTAAGAGCAATCAGCTCCGCAGCTTGGGCAGAATTCTGATTCAATCTTGCAGTTTCAACAACAGTGTTCAGTGTTACAACAGCATAAGCGGTAGTCACATCGCCATTCGACAACTTAAAACATGACCCATCCACATACAGAGTGCCATCCGGATCGTCCAATGGGGTGTTTTTAAGGTCCACTCGACCTTTCGTTTCCTCTTCTGTCCGCAAGTAACAGTCATGTTCTGCTACTTCATCTGACTCTGTGCTAATTGGTAACAAAGTTGCCGGATTTAGGACATTACAACGTTTTATCTGAATATGGCTTGCCAAGAGCGTCAATTCGTACCCAGACAACCTCGCACTCGTCAAGTGCTGAGTTTTCGTACGATTCAACAAAGTATCGACTGCATGCGGAACCATCACCGTAAGCATATTATCCATGACCAATCCTGCTGATTGTCGGATGGAGACCGCAGCTGCCGCAGTTGCTCTCAAACAACTCGGCAATGCTCTAGCTACTGGGTCCAAGGTCGAGGAAAAATATGCACATGGACGTTGCTTACCACCGAAAGGTTGCGTTAAGACACTCAAGGCACAACCTTCCCTCTCGTGAACATATAGTGTAAACGGCTTACTGTAGTCAGGGGTACCTAGCACAGGAGCCGAACACAATGAATCACGTAATTCAGAAAAACTTTTCTGACATTCTTCCGTCCATGGTAAAGGAGTTGGAACATCCTTGCACGTAAGAGCCACCAATGGTTTCGCTAGCAATGAGAAATTAGGAATCCATTGCCTGCAGTACGACGTGATACCTAGAAAGGCACGCACATCTCTTTGGTTTTGTGGCACAGCCATTCGCGCAATCGCTGCAATCCTCTCTGGGGTCAACCTCCTTCCCTCCTTTGACAATAAGTGACCTAGATAGGTTACTTCTTGACAACAATATTGGAGTTTAGAAGGTGACACCTTGTGATTTAACTCACAGAGATGTTGCAGCAACGACACCGTAGCAAGCTTGCAAATGTCCTTAGTATCAGCAGCCACCAATAAGTCATCGACGTATTGGATTAAGGCCGCACCAACCGGCAACCGAAACGCATCCAGTTGACCCTTCAAGGCTTGACTGTAAATCGATGGACTTTCACAGTAGCCCTGAGGAGCGCGTTTGAACCGGAAGCTACGCCCACCGAGAGAGAAACCGAAAAGGTCCCTACTCTCTTCGGCAATCGGGATGCTGAAAAACGCATTTTTCAAATCAATCACCGAAAACCATGATGCCGTAGCTGGAATCAGAGTCAGTAGCGCCGTGATGTCGGGCACAACAGGAAATTGAGGAACCACAATTTTATTTACCTCCCGTAAATCGATAACAAAACGATAAACAGGCGGTTTGGTAGGATCAGTACGTTTAAGAATGGGCAGTACAGGGCTATTGCACACGTTTCCCCGCGTCTCTTCAATAACATCTTTCTCGATCAAGTCATAAATGATCGCTAACAGTGCCCGTTCACCATCAAGGGAGATACGATATTGGGGAATACGTGGCAATCGCACATTCGATTTCAACTGAACAACATAGGGAGAGATATCAAGTAGGCCCACATCATTTGGACCCGTCGCCCACAAAGACGCAGGAAGAGAACTCAATTCCGGTGGAAGCCTATCGAGAGACAAATACATAGGAGAGACAACCCTCTCTCCTAACGTAAGCTTCACACCCGCAGGAGAACAGTACAAAGTTGCATACAAACGTTTAAGCAAATCCAGGCCCAATAGATTTTCACCACAACCCGTGGTTAAAATCAACGGAGCTTGGAGCTCACGTGGCCCAATTTGAAGGGGCAAAGGGCGAGAAACTGGATTGCTAACGGGGGCGCCAGAAAATCCAACGGAAACATTTGTTAAGCCAGACAAAGGTGCGCCAGGGAGTTTCGAATGCATGATAGAACTTTTTGCTGCACCAGTGTCCAACAGAAAAGGCTCAACGACGCCCGATGTAGCAACTGCGACGTAAGGCCCTCTCTGATCAACCGGAACTGATACCACTCCCTCTCCTTGTCTATGGCTGTCCTAGTAATTACTGTCGTCAGTTCCCTGATCGACGTAATAATCATCTACAGTGTACTGCGCCGATCGCCCTTGCGACGATCCACGTTGATCGAAACAATTATTAAAATTAGATGAGTTGTCTGAGCGATCATTTTGAGCACCACGACCTCTACCACGTGGTGCCTGCTGTGAACCACCACGGCCTCCTTTAGACGAATTACCACTATTACGTTCATTTAGAGCAGGACAATTGAATTTGATGTGTCCCTCTTGTCTACAATAAGCACATTGATTATACCCTAACGAGGACCTTTGGAAGGAGGAATCATTACGCGACTGTGATCTATTCGATTGCGACTGCGACCTATTCTGTTGAGGCGCATTCTGATTAGAACGCGGCGGATACGCTTGTTGCAGCAACACTTTAGTTTTCAGCTCTTTTGTCTTTTTGTCAGCACGGTCATTCTCTTCTTTCTCCCTATTTTCGTAATATTGTGCCGTAGCCAATATCTGAGCTGAGGTAGAAACGGCCCATGCACTCTCTGAATTCTTCAATTTATTGCTCAAATCGGGCAACAAATTCGACACAAATTTATCCACAAACAACCTCTGTCCACCCTCAGTACCCATATCCTGTCCACTATGGTCAATGAATGCTTCCTCAAACCTCGTAAAGAAGTCGGAAACAATCTCATCTTTCTTTTGTTTGCAAGCGGACAGTTTGTCCCAATTTACTCTCATAGCTGGCATAAGCGTTTTCATAAGCGTTATTATTCTTTGAGGGAGAGCAGTAATCAATTGATCGGGTTTAGTAGCAGCCACTTGTCCAGCATCTGCCGCTGTAATGGCAGCCCAATCACCACCTAATTCATTTGCGTGATCTTGGTGACGAATCTTAGCCCATACCGGCTGCGGTACGACGTTGCCAAACAACATGTCGATATCGGCAAGATTCATCACCGTAGCATCTACGAGCTGCGATAATTCTTTATAATACCCTGTAGGATTTTTACGAGGATCGGGCAAAGATTGTTTCACCTGAAGCACTTCCGATCGTTTCCATGGGAGGTGTATCCACACTCGCTCAAAGTGCGCCAATACCGGAGGATTAGCATTAGCATCAGCTGGTATCCAAACCGGCGGAACTTCACGCATAGGATATTGGCCAGACTCGTCTTGTTTTTCAATATCCTCAACAAACAGTGCATGAGGAATAGGAGCGGGACGAAGAGATAGCAACCGCTCAATAGCACGTCGGACATTAGTATCCACTATCAGCCCAGTTGCGAACTGAAGCCGAAGGTCAGACAGGGCGGTCAGCACCTCGTCAGGCGCATCGGCCGCTATCTGATCATGTAGGAACTTGCACATCTCATCAAACACATACCTTTGGGTCGGTATGTTGAATTGATTAAACGTTTCGAGAACAACACGGGGTGGATTTCTAAGGGGGTTTACCATCCAACCCATCGCCATATTATATAGTGCAACACGTTCTCTGTTTCCAGGAAGCTGGCTACGTCTCTGAGGACCATCAGAGCTAGCAGACCCATGAACAGGTCCGAGCGACTGAAAGAAACTAGCTGCAATAGGAGAATTACGACTACGAGTAGAGGGAGAAAGATAAGACACAGGACTAACAAGAGAAGGAGTAGAAACAGTAGCAGCAACAGGGGTTAACAAAACAGGAGCAGTAGCGGGAGCAGGAGTATGTGGAAGCGGAGGGGCAGTAGGAATAGAAACAGACAAAGGAGCAGGAACAGTCGGAAGAACGGGTGCAGGTTGAGGAACAGGTGGAGGAACAATAGGTGGAAGAACAGGTACGACAGGGACCACAGGAGCTGCGGTACCCTGAACGTACGGAGGTGGCGACTTCATTAGGTAGGACATTAAAGGATCCTCAACTGCCTCTTCCTTCTTATCCGACTCCGTAGGTAAAGCAGGATAACATTTATCTATGGTCATACGCTGTAATCTCTCAAACACTTCCTTATCCTTATCCTCCTTATCACGCTGGAACTGCTCTGCTTTCTTCACTATGGTAGCAACATTATCTCGCTGACTACGTTTAGTCTGTCTGATTTCTTTCTGTCGGGCTTCTTTGCGCCACAACCGAAAGGCATCAAACATGGCCGGCCTTGATTTTCGTTCGAACAACTTCATTTCTAGATTATCTAAGATTGACGCCTCGAAGCTACCGTGAGGTGGCCAACGAAGGTCGCCGTCTTTCTTTGTATATTTAACCCAATAATCATTAAAGGTAATCGGGCCTAGCCCATGTTTGCTATATAGATCATAAGTAGGAGTTCCAACCGGAGGTATCGGACACGAGTCCTCCAGCAGGGAATCCGCACCACAAGGTCTGAAACAACTAAACAAAGTACTACGACCAGGCATCTTGCACACTAGCCGAGTTTCACAAACTTCAAGGGTTACGGGATTTACCAGGTCCCAGCAAAGAACAAAACCCTCGGTTTTTGGCGGCTGCAGTCGTCAAATAATACAACAACAAAGTACGCTAGCAAAGTGTCACCGACAAAACACTCACACAGCGCGAACAACAAAAACACTCGCTAGAGTGTCAACAACCAAGAACCATGGGAGCGACCCACAAATACTTAACTCAAAAATCGATGGCGTCACCAGGAAGGCCCGTCTATCGTCTCGCTCTACCAAGGTCTACGCCAGGCGCCAAAACAGGTCTACAGTCAGGGCAGCAGTCCGTCGCAGCCGTCCGGAGGCGGGAATCTTCGCGGGAAAAGTCTTCGGGCCACTTATTTCGACAACAGGATCGATGAAGCGGGGTGCACCTTCCCTCGGAGATTTCACACGAAGTTCCTCACGATCGTCGGGCTTGGACCGGTACCACTGATGCAGCCCCACGTTGGGCGCCAACTGAAGGACTGGGTTCTTTTGGACCCAGCGGTGCCAGGGCACAACACCTAAAACCTTCGTGGGTAACCTGCTCCGGCGTACAAGTCACAGAGACACGGGACACTTCCTCTGACGTCAAAGATTCAAGGTTTATTTGCTGCAGGGAACACAGAGATCACGACAAGTACACAGCGTGCAACTTGGGGAGACTGCTTCAAATTGGTTCTGTGGATCGCTCCTTTTATACAGTTTTTACCCATAGGGTAACATTGAACACAAAAGTTTACAACCCAGTTCCCACAATTAGCCCCCAGAGGGGTCGCTTTGGTCACTTTGAAACACATGAGGTCCGGAACATGAGTGCGGAAACATTTGGCGGTTCCCAACTATAAAAACCATCTTCCCACCATTAGCAAATTCCAATCGGCAGTAAAGTAGATCGAAATAGGAATGAAGACAGGTGCAGAGGAAGACGGAGACAGTGGGGAGATCGGAAAGGGTGTAAAAGGGGAGGTATCGGGAAACACGAGATACAGACATCAAAGAGACGTGCCTAATGAGATGCACGGCTGAGACAATAAGTCCGTGCGGCAAGATGAGCCTCGAGCGGCGCCATTTGCCTTACAGCAGCATCCCCCTCGTCATAAAGACACTTACAAAGAACATGTGTCTTCCGCAAATATCTTGGGAGTCCCAGGGTCGCGAAGCGGACAGTGTCCGTTCGCTGGCTACTTGAGGGCAAGAGACAAAATGGATGCCGTATCTAAGATGGAACCCGTGGGTACAGATGAAAAACCCACGTAACAAACGAACAGAGTTAGTTAGCACAGCGAAACCGCGCACACTTACTAAACTCGTCATTTGCGGTTCATAGATACCAGACTCGACCATATTCGTGCGAGTCGAAAGCACCACTTACAATTGTCACGGAACCTCACCTGCACACGTAACTTTTTCCTCCTGTAATGCACCGTTTGGTTCACTTTTGTAATGCTCCATTTGCTTCCTCTTGCTCACGATTGTCATTTTTGCTTCATTTTTTCGCCGCTCACCGCTCCTAACTAAATAAATAAATAACCTACCTCATCCGCTGCTCACCGCTCCTCCCCGCCTGTCCGTCGCTCCTCACCGCCTGTCCGCCGCTCCTCACCGCCTGTCCGCCACTCCTCCCCGCCTGTACGCCGCTCCTCCCCACGCCATGTCCGCCGATCCTCCTCACGCTCCTGGACGCCGCTCCTCCCCGCGCTCCTCACGTCAGCATGCACGTCGCGGCCGGCGCTTCTTCCAAGGGACTACTTTTTTTCTGTACATTTTTTAAATAACGTATATTTATTAAATTTATATAGCCTATGTCCATCTGCACACCCTGACGATTACAACGATGTATCGGGTGTGTGGATTGGCGCTGTGGTTCCGGAGTTTACCCGCCTCAAAGATTCAAAGTTCTTCCTTTATAATAGTAGTATAGATGAGCAATGAACGGACGCGCAGCGCCTGACAGGTTTTTCTCTGGTTGCAATATTTACACAGTAGCTATCCGCACTATTCGCACCAAACAAAATTATTAGGTATTTTAATATATTTGAATTGAATTGTTTTGTGTTGTGCACCTGATAGGGACTTTTTCCCCTGGGGTGGCAATTTTTTGGGTGCCACACACTTCTCAGTTAGCGCTCTAGTGGCTGCACGCCGACCTGTCTCATTTACTATTTAAATGAACAAGGAACGGACGAACAGCGTGTGCGTCAATGGCGTGCCAAAGGCAATTCCGTCTTGCCCCGTCCACGCCAAAATGGGACCAGGGGCCAGGAATTATTGTAAACAATTTGGAAACATATTATGCTATTCTCTTAAGCAATTGCTAGAGTACCCCAGTACCCCGTACTCCAATTGTAAATTACGTCATCCTTTGAAAAATGGCACCAGCTGCCCCTGCTGTAACTTTAGATTTCACCCACCGACTTCTAGGGAATGTAATGCCTCAATCCCTATTACATATACTATCTCATTCAGATTTAATAAGGAATTCACCTTTTGGAGTATTAATTGTCATTCTCTCCCCAAACACAAAGCGAATATCTTTGACCTCATAAGCAGCGAACAGCCAGATGCTATTTTTCTGACTGAAACACGAGTTCTGGCCCTGATGTAGCCTCTGCTTTACCACCTGACTAAGCCATAGTTAGGAGAGTTAGAGACCATAATAAAGGGGGAGGCATCGCTATAATTTACAACAAATCCTACTCATGTAAATTGTAAGAGTTGCCTTTTATGGGCTGTGAGGTGGCTTTATTCAAGTTTGCCTTGGCCTCCCAATTCACCTATTCAGGTACATTAATCTATCATCCCCCTGGGCCGTCTGGCCCTTGGGCCTCCTCATTTTCTGATGTAATTACCCCTTACCTTCTTAACGCTGCAAATTTTATTTTTAGTGTGGCTCGCTGGTTAGAGGCGGCAGACCCGAGAGCAGAGGACGGCCCGGGACCAGGGTTCGATTCCCGGCGCGGCATGTTTCTGGACCAGGGTCAGCGGACTCGATAATTCTCTCGCCTCGGTGCCCACTCTGATCAGCGATCACACTCGGCAACTCTGGGCATTAGCTTGCCTCATCTTCACTAACGGCCCCACCAGACCGCCGGGGATGCCTGGTCTCACCCTGGAGATACCCATTAAGGGACCATCTCTCAGGGAAGCCAGGAAGGGTTTCGCAGCGGTCGAAGCGCCTTGGGACCCTACGGGTAGGTAGTGCGCTATATAAATGCCAATACATTTACATTTACATTTACATTCTGGGGGATCTTAACCTTCATTTTGCTCACCCAGCATGTTCTATCAGCAACACTTTCATTGCTGATTTGGCAGCTATGAAAATTTTTCTCTACAATTCTGGACCCACCCATGTGGCTGGTAAGCGTGGGCGTAAAATCAGTTTGCGCGGGCGAATTTGCGGATTTTTGACAATTTCGCGAACCGCGAATCGCGCAAATTTACCTGATAATCCGCAAATTCGCAAGCTACGAATTATTTTGCTTTGTCGCGCATGAAAAATACAATATTGCGCGTGCGGCGTTGACTTACCGTGATTCTGAGTCCGCCGAGTTGTTTTTCTCCCGGTTTTGCGTGTGCTGCGCCATTTTCGATCTTGCTGCGTGATCGCGCGAGAGTTTTCGAACGCAATTACGTTATCGCGACTTGCCATCTTGTACGGCGAGAGTTTGACAACGCGATTACGTCATAAAGGCCCGCAACGGCTCGCAGCTGACTTCCAGCGGGAGATTTGAACAGCTCGCGTTCCCAAAATTGCAAAAATTGCAATTCTGCGCAAGAAATCCACCGCAGGAAGCATAAACCTTGTTAAAATGATGATTTTGATCAGAATAACTCCTCAGATTGACATTTGGCTGCACTTTTTGGTGCAGGAGTCCATTTTTTGGGGTGGGGTGGGAGGAAGTGCCCCACAGTCTCCAACTTCCTGTTCCTGTCCAGCAGGCTCCTCCCAGTGCTTTGTGCATGTACTGGTCACTCTTCATTTGGCTGTGGAGCTGGAAGGATTACTTTCTGTGACTTCTGCTGGATTTGTATTTGAGGATTTTTTGGACTTTGGAGTTTGGATCGCTTTTGGACTTGAGATTTTACAAGTAAGTTGGTGTTGTTTGTTTGGGGCATTGCACTTGAGGCAACTACAGTTCTAAAACTTTTTTCACAACTTTAACAAAATATATATTGTGGTGGGTAGCCACAGTATCCAGTAGGCCCAGGGTTAGTCATGGGTGCATGATAAAACTGTTTCTGTGATTTGTTTTTTAACTTAATTCTTATTTATGTCATGGAATTTTAGCTCACTGTTATATGTTGAAGTTTTAAAAAAATGTTGGGGTGCCTGTAAAGCCTCACTAGCCAGTAGGCCCAGGTGTAGTGAGCGGTGCATGGGCCTAGTCTTTCTGTGGGGTGTCTTGAATTTAAACATCATTGAGGATATGGATGGCATGGAATTGTGGTGATTTTTGAGTGTTTTTTGACTTTTTGGGGTGTTGTTGGGGCCTGGTCATGTGGGTTGGGGCCATTTTGAGGCCTGGTACAGGCAGGGCCTGGCCATGTGGTGGGGGTCAAGGGGCCATTTTAAAGCCAGGCAGTGTGCTCAGGCCTGCACACAGTTTGCCTAGCTTTCAAACTTTATGCCCAGGGGTACTCAGTGGTGCATGGACCTAGTCTTTCTCTGGGGGTGTCTTGAAATTAAACATCATTGAGGGCATGGATGGCATTGGATTGTGGTGATTTTTGAGTGTTTTACGACTTTTTTGGGTGGTGTTGGGGCCTGGCCATGTGGGTGGGGGCCAATTTGAGGCCTGCGACAGGCAGGGCCTGGCCATGTGGTGGGGGTCAAGGGGCCATTTTGAAGCCACGCAGTGTCCTCAGGCCTGCACCCAGTTTGCCTTGCTTTCAACCATTATGCCCAGGGGTACTCAGTGGTGCATGGGCCTAGTCTTCCTCTGGAGTGTCTTGAATTTAAACATCATTGAGGGCATGGATGGCATTGGATTGTGGTGATTTTTTGTGTTTTTCGACTTTTTGTGGTGGTGTTGGGGCATGGCCATGTGGGTGGGGGCCATTTTGAGACCTGGGACAGGCAGGGCCTGGCCAAGTGGTGGGGGTCAAGGGCCATTTTGAAGCCAGTCAGTGTGCTCAGGCCTGCACCCAGTTTGCCTTGCTTTCAACCATTTTGCCCAGGGGTACTCAGTGGTACATGGGACTAGTCTTTTTCTGGGGTGTCTTGAATTTAAACATCATTGAGGTCATGGATGGCATTGGATTGTGGTGATTTTTGAGTGTTTTTCGACTTTTTGGGCTGGTGTTGGGGCCTGGCCATGTGGGTGGGGCCATTTTGAGGCCTGGGACAGGCAGGGCCTAGCCATGTGGTGGGATCCAGGGGCCATTTTGAAGCCAGGCAGTGTGCTCAGGCCTGCACCCAGTTTGCCTTGCTCTCAACCATTATGCCCAAGGGTACTCAGTGGTGCATGGGCTTAGTCTTTCTCTGGGGTGTCTTGAATTTAAACATCATTCAGGGCATGGATGGCATTGGATTGTGGTGATTTTTGAGTGTTTTACGACTTTTTTGGGTGGTGTTGGGGCCTGGCCATGTGGGTGGGGGCCATTTTGAGGCCTGGGAAAGGCAGGGACTGGCCATGTGGTGGGGGTCAAGGGGCCATTTTGAAGCCAGGCAGTGTGCTCAGGTCTGCACCCAGTTTGCCTTGCTTTCAACCACTATGCCCAGGGGTACTCAGTGGTGCATGGGCCTAGTCTTTCTGTGGGGTATCTTGAATTTAAACACCATTGGGGCATATATGGCATTGGATTGTGGTGATTTTTGAGGGTTTTTCGACTTTTTGGGGTGGTGTTGGGGCCTGGCCATGTGGGTGGGGGCCATTTTGAGGCCTGGGACAGGCAGGGCCTGGCCATGTGGTGGGAGTCAAGGGGCCATTTTGAAGCCAGGCAGTGTGCTCAGGCCTGCACCCAGTTTGCCTTGCTTTCAACCATTATGCCCAGGGGTACTCAGTGGTGCATGGGCCTAGTCTTTCTCTGGGGTGTCTTGAATTTAAACACCATTGAGGGCATGGATGGCATGGGATTGTTGTGATATTTGAGTGTTTTTCGACTTTATGGGGTGTATAACTGATGTTCCTCTGGCTTTCATTGCTTTTAGGTGCACAAGAGAACCACCAGTGCCAGGAAGAAGTCCTGCAGCGGTGTGTGCAGCACAACTTCAAGTGACGTCACGTGTTGCCACAGTCAAGACAACTCTGCAACTCGTACAACTGCGGCCTGCTGTTCTGAAATCTCAAGAAGATGGTCCCAAAGAAAGTTGACTGTAGCGCCTCAGCGAAAAAAGTCACCAGTGCCACTGCCAGTAAGAAGGAGCAGAAGAAGTAAGCGGCACCACCTACCAAGGAGACTGGTGTGCCCACCGACCCCTTTTTTTGGGGGAAAAAAACTATGCCTGCACCAGCAGCGATGTCCTCCGGGGACCAAGCTGGAAGCAGCACCTCCGCTTCATTGGGCTCAGTACCACCACGCCAAGTTAGGTCCAAGACCACCATGAGTGCTACTGCGGCAGCCACTTTGGTTGTTGAATCACCATCGACCAGTGATCTTGGCTCATCACAAGAAAGTACCATCCAATCAACGCCTTGTGTAACTCAGCTGACGAGTGTTCAACAACCACAGCCACAAACACTGGTGCAACTAGTACAAGCGCAAGTACATGGGCAAGGAGAGGCGCAAGTAGAGGCGCAAGTAGAGCCGCAAGGAGAGGCTCAAGTACAGCCGCAAGGAGAGGCGCAAGTAGAGGCGCATGGACAGGTGCATGGAGAGGTGCGACTAGAAGTTCATGGAGCGGCACAACTGCGGCACAACTTCCTCCATCCCTAAGGCTCTCACCCACCTCAGCCGATCTTAACGCTGTCTTGGGTGGCCGGTATTACTCCCGTGGCCATCTTTGATTGGGGTAGCCTTCAAAGGCACCCGTTTGGCCAGTATAAAAACGGAAGGCTATGCCTCCGCACAGCGGACGCAATCAGCGGACGCGCCGGACCTGTGCCAGAGTCGTGCCAGAGTCCTGCCCGTCTGGGCCCGTCCGCGACCAGACTGCGACCACAGACGCAGGTATTGTTACGCTTAGTAATCCTTCCCCCCATCTCCTATGACAGTGTCACGCTCAAGTCCCTGAAGCCCCGACAATGTATTTTACCTTCGATCTCACCCATGGATGATAGCCCTCTTTTACCTCTTATAAAATGTCCCTCAGAACAACCTGACGACCTAAAGCATAACTGCCTTTTCCTGCAGACAACCCCGAACCTGGCACGATTTAAAGCCGGTTTGTTAAATTGCCATTCCCTAGTAAAACATTCCCTTGATATTTCCCACACTTTGGAAGAGGACAAATGGGATCTGTTGTTTCTTACCGAGACTTGGTTAGGAGATGATACTAATCCTGCGTTACACTTAGCTATCCCCTCCGGCTATAGTATATTGTGTGCTAGTAGACAGAACTTACATCCTGGGGGCGGTGTTGCCTTCATATACAGATCCCACTGGACTATTTCCTCTTTCCCCTACAATCAATTGGAACGCATTGAAGCACTCCCTTTTTGTATTAAAACAGTGCCTAATTTTACCTTCTCTGGTCTTCTGGTTTACCGTCCCCCCAATTCTAATATATCTCATCTCCCTGCATTCCTAGACTATGTTCTACAAGCCACACTGCGATACGCCAATTTCACTCTCCTTGGGGACTTTAATCTCCATGTTGACAATACCCTGGATTCTACCTTCCTTAATTTTCTGTCCACCTTAGCAGATGGAGAACTTAACCAACTTATTAGTTGCCCTACACACAAAGCGGGCCATACCCTCGATCTGATCTGCACCAATTTGGACGGTCTGGCCATTTATTATCCGGTTCCAGTGATTTGGTCGGATCACCTTCTTGTCCCTTTTTCATTCTCTTGCCATCGCAAAGACCGCCACATTTGCCCGGTCAAACTACAGGGCAGAAATTGGAGCAAGATCTCCCCTGACTGCCTTGCTTCTCATCTCCAACCTACTGATCTCTTAGATACGAGTTCTGATCTAGATACTCGCTTGACCAACTTTAACGGTCGGATCTCTTCTGTAATCAACCTTTTTGCCCCAACCAAGCCAAATAAAACCTACCGCTCCGCTCCATCGGCCCCATGGTACTCTAATGACCTCCGAAAACTCAAATCAGAATGTAAACGCCTTGAGAGACGTTGGAGAATAACCTACTCACCTGATCGCAAATCTCTCTATAAGTCTGCCTTAAAAAATTATAGGAAAAAGGTCATTGAACATAAAAGAATTTTTCTTGAAGAAAAAATCAACCGTTCACAAGGCTCATCTAAGGAAATATTTGATATAGTCAGATCTTTTACGGATCCCTTGGCTTTAAAACGCCCTTCAGTGGTATCGCAGACTCTTTGCGATAGCCTTTCTGATTTTTTTGGGAATAAAATAGCCATCATTTATGATTCCTTTCCCAGTAACCCCCATTTAAACAAAAGTTTCATTAACTCTCCTATCCCTGGTCCTGGGTGTACGTTCTCTGACTTTTCAGAGATTACTCTGGAACAATCTCTTATGGAACTTCTAAGAAGCAAATCCGGCTCTCCTCTTGACCCTTGGCCTGCTAAGTAATACAAGTCCCTAGCTCCCATTCTTAATCACACCTTGAATGGGATCTGGAATGACTCGCTACAGATGGGAGTATTCCCAGATTCCTGGAAGCATGCGCGACTAGTCCCCATAATCAAGAAAGCCAATGCCGACCCTAGTGAACCCTCCAACTAAAGGCCAATTTCTCTTTTACCAGCCCCCGCTAAAGTGCTCGAAAGACTCGCTCAACAACAATTAGTGGGTTTTTTAGAAACTTCAGGTGCCTCCCATGACTCTCAGCACGGATTTAGGCCAGGATACAGCACTGAGTCTGCATTAATCGAGATGGCAGATGCAGTACGAGGGAGGATGGATGAGGGATCAAGAGCGGTGTTGGTGCTGCTGGACCTGTCAGCAGCATTCAACACCGTCTCCCACCCCCTCCTCCTAGACCGTCTCCAATCTAACGGTATCCAGGGTACGGCCTTAAAATGGATTTCATCTTTTTTGCCCAACCGTACGCAGGCACTGTTTACTCCCCCATACACCTCAGATAGCCGCCCGCTTCGGTGGGGAGTCCCTCAAGGCTCCTCGCTGAGCCCCCTCCTTTTTAATGTTTATTTTTCACCTCTTTTCGATATCATCGCCCAAACTGGAATAAAGGCCACCTCTTACGCCGATGATATTAAACTTTTGTTTTCATTCAACAGTATTACCCCCACAACCTTTGATCCCCTAAAAAACTGCCTCCGCACAATTGCCCAGTGGATGGACAACAATTTTTTAAGGCTAAATGCAGGAAAAACTGAGGTACTCTTCTTCCACCAGCCATCTCCACTTGACCCCAACATCTGGTGGCCTCTTGATTTGAGTGCTCCCCCTCTGCCCAAAGACTCTGTGAAAAATTTAGGGGTTAGATGGGACTCCAACCTCACACTCCACCATCAAGTCCACACAGTCTCCACTGCATGCTTCGCCAAGATCAGAATGGTAAAAAAGTGTATTCACTTCTTGCCCAGCAACAGCAGGAAGATTGTAGTCCAGGCATTGATTATTTCGCACCTGGACTACGCCAACGGCCTGTATACTGGCCTGTCTCTGGGGCTCTGTCATCGCCTCCAGACAGTCCAGAATGCCGCAGTCCGACTAGTTGGTGGTATCCCCTTGCGTGGGCACATTTCGCCCCACCGTCGTAGACTTCATTGGCTGCCGATACATAAAAGGGCAGAATTCAAGGCTCTGGTACTGGCTCACCGTGCATTGAGAGGCAAGGGCTCTGCTTATCTTTCCACCTGTTTGATTCCTTATAACAACATTAGGACTCTTTGTTCCTCCTCAAAAAATCTCCTCACTGTTCCCAGATTTAGGAAAACTCGCTCAGGCGGGAAAACTTTCCAAGTGTTGACCTCGGCCCTCTGGAACAAGCTACCAAATGCCATTCGGCTGATTCAGGACGAACAACCTTTACGGAGAGCCCTAAAAACTCACCTGTTTTGTTGATCATTTCTCTTCTTAATAACATCTCAGCCAGCATGTGATCACTCAGGAGCGCCGGGATACCCCGTTGGGGTATCTGTGCGCGATATCAAAATACACTAAATAAATAAATACAATGCTTGTTCCTCCAGAAGTAGGGGCACATCAGGAAATTGCTATTCAAGAGGAGGTATCACCCGAGGAAGCCACTCTTCCTGATCATGATCCATTGTCTTCCAGATCCCCAGCAAGAAAACGGTCAAGGAGGGCTGCTACAAGCTCTTCTTCAAGCCCCCTTCCTTCTGATGATCTTGATGTTGATTGGAACCCACCAATGCAGTCTGAGAGTGAGTCACGCCATGAGCCGACAAAGGTAGCTAAGCCTAAATAGAAGGCTCCCGCAAAGCTTCGACTTATGGCTGATGACGACGAACAAGAAGTGGTGTCTTCTTCTGCTGATGAACAGTCTGATGACGACCCAGTCATCACAGACATCACTCCAGCCCCAGCGGGCATGCAGCAGACACATATTTTGACCCTATCCTGAATGGCTGCTAAGCGGGATATGGGCGGCGTGGCACTGGTACACCACCGTTAACTACAACACCAACACGACCTACAGCTTCCATATTTTTAAGTCAGAAGGGCCGGCTTCGACCTCCATCCTGCTCGACCTCAAGAAGTGGTGCTGTAAGTGAACAACAGAAACAAATTCAACAACGCCCATCCTCCACTTCATCTGGCATTGAAAGTCAAAGTAGCACCTCCACCTTCAGCAGACATCACCAGTCCCCAGTTTGGGACTTCTTTACTGTTAGCGCAAAGGCGGAAAACATGGTCGTGTGTTCGATTTGTAAAGCATGCGTTAGTCGGGGTAAGCTTGGTTCCAACTATGGTACTGGAGGCCAGAGAGGTCATCTCAAAAAACACCACAATATCGAGTGGGAAGCACACATGAGGAAGATCGAGGAAGGCAAAAGAAAAACAAATCCAAATGTATCCCTTGATATTGCATCTAATGATGATGAGAATCTGATCGTGCAGGGGGGAAGTGAAGAAGCGACAAACATTTTTTCTGGTACACCCAGTTCTGTTGGCAGCAGCACTGCAGTGGTATCGCCCACACCCTCTTCCCCTGCAACATCTATGAGGCACACTAAGAGTGTTGTAGTGACACCAATGCGAAAAACTACATCAATGGGCCTAACTGGTTTGAAGACGTCATCATCATCATCATCACATAAAATGATCCAGCCCACCATTTGCGGACTGTTGTGGTCGGAGGCACCATTTGAAAGCAACCACCCAACGGTCCGTCTGTATAACGCAAAGCTGGCTTAAATGCTAGTGCTGGACCTTCTCCCTTTTTCTTTCGTGGAAGGGGTGGTGTTTCTAGAATTAGTGGCAACAGTCTGCCCTAAATGGAAGGTTCCTAGCCGGTCCTATTTTGCCAGAGTTGCGGTTCCAGCACTACATCAAGATGTGCTGGAGGTGATTGGGGCAGCTTTGCAGAAGAGTGCTGTTCACACTATCCACTTGACAACAGACATGTGGACCAGTTACCAAGCCCTTGATTACATGTGCATCACTGCACACTGGGTCTCTTTTGCAGGGTCTTTTGCAGGGGTTAGAGACAAGTCAAGTGCAGTTGTTGACCTGGACACAGTTTTTCAAGCTACTCGGAAACATGCAACATTAGCCATGTTTGCCATGGAGAAAACTCATACTGCAAAAAACATTTTGGAGGAGTTTAACAGTAAGGTCTATGAATGGCTGCAACCAAGAAATCGCATAGTTGGTTATGTTTCCACGGATAATGGCAGTAATATAGTTAAGGCCATGCAGGAAGGTGAATATTTCAGAGTGCCGTGTTTGGCGCACTGTATAAACCTGGTTGTGCAAGATTTCTTGAAAACTGAAAACCAAGTCAAGAAGTTACTGATCACCTGCCGAAGAATCTGCATACATTTCAGCCATTCTTTTAAGGCCCAGAAGCAGCTGAGGAGCATTCAACATATACGTAAAGTGCCAGTCAAAGGACTCATCCAGGAGGTGGCAACACGTTGGAACTCAACCTTTTACATGCTTGAGCGCCTGTTTGAGCAGTGCAGGGTAATCAATGACTTTATCTTTACAGCAGGTTCTGTTATGAATGACATGAGGCTAGAGTTGGAGGAATGGCAGCTAGTTAAAAGCCTGACAGACATGCTTCTTCCTTTTGAGATCTTCACGCGTGAAGTCAGCAGGGAGGACTGTTCTTTGGGCAAAGCTATCCCATTGTTGCGCATGTTAGAGCACCAACTGAAGGCGGTGTCTTCAACGTTCAGAGATGATGTTGGAAAGCAAGCTGCATATCTGTTGGTGGAGAACTTACTAAGCCGCCTAGTTGCCAATGAAAGGCTTCAAAAGATACATACAGAACAATATTACATTTGTGCCACTATTCTGGATCCACGGTACAAAAAGGCAGTGGCCAGCAAAGCATTCATTTCTTTTGATGAGGCAGAAGTTTCAAAGTACAAACATTGGATAGCTGTGTCAGCCAGTCGGTTTGAAAAAGATCGGCAGAAAATTCAAGGAGCCGTCAGAAGTCCAACTGAATCAGCAGGCAATCCAGCGTCAAGTTCCACTTCTGAATCTGTGGACGAAGGGAGTAACTTTCCCTCACAGCCGTTAACTACACCAGCAGCAACCGTATCATCATCCTCACCTGCACCGGGCCCACCCATAATATTGTCGGAAGCGGATTGGCTAACTCATCAAGGGTTTGTTCGTTCCAGTGTTGAGAAGGCCACAGATGGTACGCAAAGTGGAGCAACCGTGGAGAACCTTGAGTTGATGGTGCAGGCCTATCTGGATGAACCAACACAGGTTTTTGACAATACGAACCTATTGCTGTATTGGTACAGGAAAATGGCTCTATGGCCACTGATCACCAACCTGGCTATAAATTATTTGTCTTGCCCACTCGCAAGCGTGTCTTCTGAACGTGTTTTCATTGCTGCTGGTGCCATTGTAACTTCAAAAAGGACCCGCCTCTCAGCCAAAAATGTGGAGAGGTTAACACTGATCAAGATGAATCAGCACTTGATACCACCAGATTACAAAGTACGTGAATGCACGCAGGAAGAAGAGGACACCGACTTAGGTGACGGAAGTTCTTTTCTGTTACCTGACCTACTCCCGTCTCAATTCATGGAGTTGGAGGACGAGCTCAACTTCCCTGACACCGAGCCCTGAAAATGACTTCCTTTTTTTCGTCCTTATTCACTTTTATTCCTGTGTGTCTTTCTTTGTTTTGCAACTTTTACCACAACAAAACTCTAATCACCTAATCACAACAAGTCCATCAGCAGCACTGTCTTCATCTTATATTCCTTATTGATTTGAAGGTGCCACAGTCTGCATTCCTGAGGTTCACAAGTTCACAACTTAATCATGCTCCTTTATACTCCTCCTCCAGACTCCCCCTATCCATTTCCCTCAAGGCAGATGGATGGATTACGACGAATCCCCTCAAGTGGGACTGAAATTACTGACTGGCTACATGCTTGCTGATTGCTGACAGAGTTACTTGTTCTGATATTGACAGGAGAGCCTGCCCTATGGGCCCTCACTTTCCGAAGAAGATGCGGACAAAAAGTAGAACAGGTAATGAATAATTGAGAAGATGACATGCACTGGACAGCAATGGCTGTCTGGCTCTGATGAAACCAATTGCTGTTTGTTTTTTGTGCATGAAATGATGATTCATATGTCTTGGGATAGCATGATTTTTATTGGAAGTGATTTGAAGAAAATCCATGGTGGGAAAGAGGAGTTAGGGCCTAGCTGCAGAGCTCGTTTGGACCGATGTTGACTGGTTGGCTGAAAATTATCTAAGTATGAGTTTTTGCATTTCTGCTTCTGCTTTGCGGGTGGCTGCAGGGGTCTGGGGGCATAGCTCGGAAGGTCTAATATCAGAATCAAGTGTTTTGGACCACATCGGAGGTGAAAAAGTTTTTGCGTTGTTGCTCACTTGCCTGTCTTTGGGGTGCTGTTTGGGGGGCTTCCAGGTTTTTGTGGGTGGGTTTTGGGGTCTGGGAACACTGCTGGCACAGTCTAATGTTGATTGCAATTGTTTTCCATAAAATCCATGGTGGAAAAGGGGAGTTAGGGCCTAGCTGCACAGTGCATTTGTACTGAATTCCAGGTAGGCACGAAATTTGCTGTCTCACTTTTTGCGGTTTGGCTTTTTGGCTGTTTGGGGGGGTTAAACTTGTTTCCACCTGGGTTGCAGGGTCTGGGGGCATTGCTTTGAAGGTCTAATACCGGAGAAAAGTGGTTTGGAGAAAATCGGAGGTGAAAACGTTTTTCCATTTTCAGGCATTTCGCTCACATTAGCGTTTTTGGGGGGCTGTTTGGGGGGGTCCTGGTGTTTGTGGGTGGGTTTTGGGGCCCTGGAGCAACGCTGGGTATGGATACTTTTGATTGCAAGAGGTTTGAAGAAAATCCATGGTGGCAAAGGGGAGTTAGAGCCTAGCTGCAGAGCGCCATGGAGTGATTTTGGAACTAGGGCTAAATATTTCTAAGTGCCCATTTTTCCATTTTTGCTTTTTGGCTGTTTGGGGGGGGGGGGGGTTAAACTTGTTTCCGCCTGGGTTGACGTGTCTGGGGGCATTGCTGTGAAGGTCTAATACAGGATAAAAGTGGTTTGGAGAAAATAGGAGGTGAAAACGTTTTTCCATTTTCAGGCATTTCGCTCACTTTATCGTTTTTGGGGGGCTGTTTGGGGGGGTTCCTGGTGTTTGTGGGTGGGTTTTGGGGTCTTGGAGCAACGCTGGGTATGGATACTTTTGATTGCAAGAGGTTTGAAGAAAATCCATGGTGGCAAAGGGGAGTTAGGGCCTAGCTGCAGAGCGTGCAGGGAGTGATTTTGGATTGAGGGCTAAATAATTCTGTGTCACTTTTTGTGGTTTTGCTTTTTGGCTGTTTGGGGGTGTTAAACTTGTTTCCGCCTGGGTTGACGGGTCTTGGGGCATTGCTGGGAAGGTCTAATACTGGATAAAAGTGTTTTGGATAAAATACATGTTGAAAATGTTTTTAACTTTTCAGACTTTTCAGTCACTTTTGTGTTTTTGGGGGCCTACTTGGGGTGGTTCCTGGTGTTTGGGGGGGTTGTGGGGTCTTGAAACAATGCTGGGTATGGATATTTTTGATTGCAAGTGGTTTGGAGAAAATCCATGGTGGCAAAGGGGAGTTAGGGCCTAGCTGCAGAGCGCGCACGGAGTGATATGGAAAATATGCAGAAATTTGTCTAAGTGGCCATTTTTCCATTTGTGCTTTTTGGCTGTTTGGGGGTGTTAAACTTGTTTCCGCCTGGGTTGACGGGTCTGGGGGCATTGCTGTGAAATTCTAATACCGGATAAAAGTGTTTTGGATAAAATCCATGGTAAAAAAGTTTTTCACTTTTCAGACTTTTCACTCACTTTCGTGTTTTTGGGGGCCTGCGTGAGGGGGGTTCCTGCTCTTTGGGGGGGGGGTTGGGGGGTCTTGTAGAAACTCTGGGCATGGATACTTTTGATTGCAAGTGGTTTGGAGAAAATCCATGGTGGCAAAGGGGAGTTAGGGCCTAGCTGCAGAGCGCGCACGGAGTGATGTGGGAAATATGCAGAAATTTGTCTAAGTGGCCATTTTTGCTTTTTGGCTGTTTGGGGGTGTTAAACTTGTTTGCACCTGGGTTGACGGGTCTGGGGGCATTGCTAGGAAGGTCTAATACCGGATAAAAGTGGTTTGGAGAAAAAATAGGAGGTGAAAAATGATTTCCATTTTCCGGCATTTCGCTCACTTTAGCGTTTTCGGGGGGCTGATTGGGGGGGGTTCCTGGTGTTTGTGGGTGGGTTTTGGGGTCTTGGAGCAATGCTGGGTATGGATACTTTTGATTGCAAGAGGTTTGAAGAAAATCCATGGTGGCAAAGGGGAGTTAGGGACTAGCTGCAGAGCGCGCACGGAGTGATTTTGGATTGAGGGCTAAATAATTCTAAGTGTCACTTTTTGTGGTTTTGCTTTTTGGCTATTTGGGGGTGTTGAACTTGTTTCCGCCTGGGTTGATGGGTCTGGGGGCTTTGCCTTGAAGGTCTAATACCGGATAAAAGTGTTTTTGGATAAAATCCATGTTGAAAAAGTTTTAACTTTTCAGACTTTTCGGTCACTTTTGTGTTTTCGGGGGCCTGCTTGGGGGGGTTCCTGGTGTTTGGGGGGGTTTTGGGGGGTCTTGGAGCAATGCTGGGTATGAATACTTTTGATTTCAAGTGGTTTGGATAAAATCCATGGTGGCAAAGGGGAGTTAGAGCCTAGTTGAAGAAAGCGTTAGGGTTAGCAGTATTGCATGTGTTTGGGGGTGTTCGAAATTTTGGCAACTGGGTTCTGGGGTCTACTCTTGGAGCACTTGTTGAGAAATGTCTAATTTTGGTTGCAAGTGGTTTGAAGAACATCCATGGTGGGAAAGGGGGGATTTGGGCCAACTTTACTTTCAAAGTACGTTGTGTCACCATTTTCCACTAGGCCTCAGACAGGTAGCAGAATCGCACGTTTTTGGGGTCTGATTGGGGGTATTCTACATTTTAGCATCTGTGTTTAAGGGTCTGGGAGCACTGCTGGGAAGGTCTAATTTTGTTTTAAAATCGTAGTTTACACTACACCTAACTTGAGGGGAAAGATCCTCAAACTTCGCCCATACTTATTTATCCATTAAAAGGAGACTCAGAGTACGCCCTTTCAAAACTATTGTTCTGTCGATTCTGAAACTGAAAGTGTGACTTTTTGCACTACACAGCGTACGTACATTATATTTTTTTCTCAGTGGTGTTTTAATATCACTTCCTGTTTTTCCACTAACATTTACAGGGCGGCTTTCACCCTGTGCAATGGAAAAAAGGATGAAGTCAGGCTTCACATTAGCGACCCGCAATTCAGCATCTGCCAGGCAGGCAGTGGACAGGGTGTCTTCTGGTCACCAACATTGATCGACGGAGCGTCAGATGGAACGGAGGAGTACCGCAAATAGGAGGAATGGCTTGATGCATGCAACTTCCCAAATTCAACAGGACAAGTACAACAACATACAGTAACAGTATCCATTCATTTATACTTATCTTTTAAGTAATGTTATTGCTGTGAACTTCTATGAGTGTGACTCTGCATTTCTTTGCTCTCTGCTTCTAAATTTGCTATGTTTACCAGTAATTTAATGTTCTAAGTGTTTATTCTCTCTTTATTCTCTCTGAGGCAGAGAGGCAAGTGAAATTGCGTAATGACTGCAGCCCTGTACTCTCAACTTGTTTCTTCGTAGATACTAGTAAGTTGCAGTAAGTAGTAGTGATACTTTGCAGGAACCTAACCATCCATTTAGTAAAGAACTTCTGGCATGCAGTAGTGCACTTCCTTTATGTCCCTTTAAAGATTTATCAATATCTTCAAATCCAAAGATTTGTTTCTCTTCATTTGTTGTTTGACTGTCCATGCTGTGTTTTTTTCCTCTCTACCAAACTTTCTCAAAAACCCCCATTCCCATCCAATTTTCAAACCCTAACCCTCTCCCCCTGGGCTGTGTGGTATTTCATTGTAGTGTGACTGACAAAAACTACCTTACTATCTAAGGTACTGTGTCTAATTCTACGCTCAGCCCACTCAATGTTTCATTTCCTTTTTTTCATATGGTGATACTGCCAGTGTGTACCACTACTGCTACCAGCACAACAATGATATTGCATCCGTCGAGGATTCAACTCAACAACCAACCTTATTCACCAACCGTGATTCACAAATCACAAGTAAGATAGGCATATTGGAGAGGTAGTAGAATAATGGGCTAGGACTAAAGTTGGGAGGAGAGCAGAGACTGACAGTACTACTAGTAAAGTACAGTAGTAGGGCTACTGAATTGACTAACTCGGTTATTTGCATTTTGGTACATTTCAAGACAAGATGTTTCATTCATGTTGGTAAGTTTCAAAAACCAAACGTCCAGTAACCACTGCCAACCCCCACACAAAATAATATGAGCGTGTATACTGTGTTTTGGTATGAAAAATATAATTATTAAGAAATATAAATTATGGATGTTGTTGTCACAAAAATAAAATAAATTACCCCAACTAAACCCCCTCACTAATCAAACCAATGTCCAAAAATCAAAAAGTCCCCTTTCCCAAAAACCCAATTCCCACCCCCCCAACAGTCTGTAAAAAAGGGGCAAGAGACAGTTACTTCCTCCGGTGGCGTGGTGTGGACAGCTGGTGCTGCACGTCCCGCAGCTCTTTGCGGAGGTCCCGGAGCTGGCACTGATGTTTTTAGCCCAACTGCTCTAGGTAATCAACTGGCTTTCGGAGGCAGCGCACACGTGCCATCCAGGCTCTGGGGGGGGGCAGCTGTTGTTTTTTGCTGCTGTGCGGCAGCGGCGGGAGGCTGTCGGGCCACAGCTCATTTTGGCTGGAGGCTTGCTGCTGGTGGACCCGGGGCAGTGGAGCAGGATGTACTGGTTGATGTGTCCTCATGCTCCCAAGCCCACAACCACCGATACTCGGCTCAAATAGCCTCCAGCTCACGGGCCCTGGCCCAGACAGCCATCTCCTTGCTGGTGAGCTTTTTTGGAGTAGCATCTATGAAGAAAGAAAGAAAAATACTGTAGTCAATAGTCTTTAACATAAAGTCAAAATAATTCAACGGAAAGTTGACACTTAGTAACACCAGCATCAGTAACACCAGCAAGTAGCAAACACAGTATAACATTTTGAAGATAACGGACCAGGTTTTTTGATTGTCGATCCACAACTGGCGCCTCCCATGTGTGACGCTATTTATAATTTCTACCCACTATTTTGACGGTGCCCCAGATAAGAGGAAGAACCTAAACCTCCAATTAGGACCAAGATCCAAACATAATTGATACAACAGGTATCTGTGCACACGTCGCCTTTTACAGAGTAAATTCTGTAGGTAATCAAACAACACAAGCAATAGACAAACAATGTGGAAGTAGTCTTGATGGAAGTTTTTCTTCAATTCAGATTTTATTCACCACGCCCAGCCAACACGTGTTTCGTCAGGGCTAGTAGCCCACGACTTCATCAGGGCTCCCGCGGGCAGCGGTTCCAAAGCTATTGCCACAATGGCTATGTGCTCTGAGCCGGTTCTAATTTCGACCCGTTACAGCGTCTCCGCGTGTAAATGCGGAAGTCATTTTTTACACGCGGAGATGCTGAAAAGCTGAGACGGCTGAGACGAATCAGCGAGAACCTCCACAGTGCCCGGTAGCCGGCTCGGAATGAGAACCGGCTGAGAGCACATAGCCATTGTGGCAATAGCTTTGGAACCGCTGCCCGTGGGAGCCCTGATGAAGTCGTGGGCTACTAGCCCTGACGAAACACGTGTTGGCTGGGCGTGGTGAATAAAATCTGAATTGAAGAAAAACTTCCATCAAGACTATTTCCACATTGTTTGTCTATTGCTTGTGTTGTTTGATTATCTACAGCATTTACTCTGTAAAAGGCGACGTGTGCACAGATACCTGTTGTAACAGTATAACATTTTGGCATGTATCTTTCCGCTGTCTTTGTAAGCCTGTGACATTACTGGGAGTTTCAGGAATTCCACTAGCAGCACTATGGGTGGACTCACTACTACATACATAGTCAGAGAGTACTAAAAAAGGCCTTTTTTACTTTTTTTCTCTTGTGTTACAAAATAAATTACTGGTGCGTGAACTTGTGGTAGCCGCCAAAATTGCAGGTCACTCAGCTTTCACCCAAGAAATACAGACACAGGCCATGATGATGCAGACTCGCAGTACTTTAAGCAGTACATGCAGGTGGGGATAGGAATGCCTTACTTTTCTATAGGGAAGGCACTGCCACTGGCCATACTTCATCCACTCAGTGTCTGCTCTACTACATCATACACCTCTGCTATCGATGAGGATAAAGAAGATAACATCCAAGCTTCCAAAGTACATCTATGATTCTTCTTAATGTCTCAAATGTACTAAAATTTCTTTTTGTCAACAACCAACTAACACCCTTTTCATTAAATTTTGGAAACCGCCGTCTTCTTATCTTGAATTCCATTCAACAAAACCATTCTTTACAGTCATAAATATTAAGACTCGCTCGTCCTTTGTTTCACCCTTCTTTAACTTTTCGTTCTTCACATCCCTAAACTACATCTGATATGACTTGGCTTCACAATAAAAATTTGCCAGCTGAGTTGAAGTGAAATAGAGGGGGCCATTGGTTACCCGAGAAGTACCGCAGCTAATGCTATTACAAGTCAAGGTTGACTGTCTTCTCCGTGATAGTAGCCCAAAAAGTTGTTCTAAATTAGTAACTGTTATTAACAGTACAGTCTACTTATACTAGTGTACTGTGTACTACTGTACAGTACATCATACACTCCTTTGCGAGCCTACTGAAAAACATTTCAATGAGTAAGGAGTATAATAACTTACCACCGTCCGCCGCCGCTGAGTCTTCCTCCCCAGCTCCTCCTGTTGGCGCCGCCGCATCCAGAGTGGACCCCTCCGCACTGCTGGCCCTGGCACTGGTGGTCATCTGTGCCGCATCAGATGTTGTGACGTCTAGGAAAAACATGTGATTAAACAAAAAGAACTAGCTTAAGTTGACCAAAGTGTTACAGTACTCAAATTAATTCTGTCAATGGGCACCTTGTTGGTGTATTCATGAAGTCCCTACCCACCAACCTAGTTGGTGGCATGCTTCATCCCAGTGACACCTAGTATGTCCCGGGTGTGCTACGACGCCTGATTACAGCGGAGCTGGTATATTGCTGAGAGTGCAGTGAGGTTGGGTGAGTTGTGATTTAAAACGGCTTGGCGGTGGACCCAGTACCCGAGGGTAAATAAAATGTTAATAACTGGGCCGTCACCAGTGGTTAAAAGTAAGGCTACAGGACGCGTAAGGGTGGCGAGTTACTGCCCCCTGCGTCCTTCAGATGGTCGACATGTTTCAGCCAGTGCCTTAGAGTATTCTAATAGTCTAGTAGACATACTAGGTGTCACTGGGTGGGCCCGATGATGAAGCATGCCACCAACTAGGTTGGTGGGTGAGGGCTTCATGAATACACCAACAAGGTGCCCGTGACAGAACTAATTTGAGTACTGTAACAGTTTGGTCAACTTAAGCTAGTCCTTTTTGTTTAATCACATATAAACCCTAGGGGACTCGGACCAGCTACCTACTCCTCTCTCTCCCTCTTATTATACGCACGTCTAGGAAAAACATGCCATACACAACCCCCTATTTTATCTCGTAATGGGAGAAAATGTTACATAACACATTTTTTATTACTGGGATTGAAAAAAAAGTAACGGTTTTGGGGAGGAAGTGTTAACCTTTTATATGCTTATTCCATTAAATGCCGCACTTCTTCTTATGACAACTGATGAATGCTTGCTTAACATGCACCATTTTTCTCATTACAGAAAGAAGATTCCATTGCCCTTCTGCCAGACCATTCACCAACTACTAGTAAGTCATCACCAGCAGTACTTTAAGTACTTTAAAGAAGGTGGGGGCTTCCGCACAGTTATTCTAATAATTTCATGTGTCTGTTAACTATTATTAAGTTTGAGTAATACTAATTTCATTCATGGGAATGTTGTTTAAACTTTAACGTCATCGTCATCCATCACCATTGCTCGCTCCGAATACTATGCTATTACAAATTAAGAAATCATGTTTTCATTTCTTAATTGAAAATAAAACTTTAAAACTAACAAACACTGTGTACTTTTTGTTCACAAAAGAGTGAGCGGAGGGGTTTGAACTACTGCACTTGGCAGTCATGTTTCAGTGACTCAGATAGGCCGGGACTCGGCAGTAGTCTTCTTCTGTTCTTCGGGGTCGTAAAATCATTGGTCAGACACACTAGATAGTCGGTCAGGGGATTGGGGGTTCAGCTTCTGTTCGGACTGAGCTATGTCGAAAGTCGAACTGCACCTATCATCAACAATGTCCTATTTATCTTGTCAATACTTCCTTGTGTGCAGAATAGTCTCTGAAACACTAGCGGTATGGGATGTGCTCCTCTCAAATCAAAAAGGCAACTGCTACCTTTTACTTGGTGTAAACAATGACATTTTGTTGTTGGAAATTGTCAAAGCACTTACATTAAGAAGACTGGTATAGACAGCAAGGGCAACCCTGAGGACTGCACTCAGTGCCTAGAGCTATTGCTGGATCAAAGTTTTGTTTCACACCGTTTGCCGACTGGGCAAGCTTAGCTACCTACACAGACCGACACATAATTGTAAATAGTAATAGCACAGAGAGTGATGGTAGAGGCAGGATAAGAATGTAGAAAGTAGTCTACATTAGAAGAAGATCAAAGACTATTTTGTAAAACATAGAATTATTAGGAAACAGTTTGTAATGAATAGGAGCTGTAAAAGTTAGGGAAGTGTAAGTATTAATATAACAATAGAACAACTTACTGGGGCAAGCAGAAGAGCCTGCAAGGGACTGATCCTGTCCACCTTCTTCCACCGGAGTGTCAGTCGCCGTCGCCGCCTTGCCCCCTTGGAGCTTCTGTTAAACATGAAATAAAGAAACACAAGATGGCCGCGCCCATGTACGACCGCATGGGTAACTTCGCGGTCGGTGCGCTGCAAGCGGCTTGCGACGACGCAAAAAAACCAGCGAACACGCATAAAAAAACAATCCGCTAATTTGCACGAATTCGCGGATTGCAAGTTCGATTTAGCAGGAATTTGCGCCCCGCGAATCTCGCGAAATTGCACAAAAACGAATTTTGCAAAACTGAAAGCACTTAGCAGGTGCAAATGTTCAAGCTAATTTGTAACCATTCCCTGTAGTGCTTCCTGAGGGGCCTCTCCAAAGTTGAGTTCCCTACTTACAACTATTCTCTGACCCTGCTCTGACCCTCAAAGCAGGGTCAGTGAATAGTTGCAAGTATGGCACAATGCTCCTGTAAACAAAATTAAACTGCAACAGGAAGCACTTACAGCTAAGGATGCAGGTGCCAGACTTGAAGCTAAAATTCAGTGACACATTAACCAGCCCCAATTGAATTCATCTCAGTTGAGACTGGGAAGGTGTGCTTTGCTTTCCCCCCATAATCTACAGTGGTGAACAAGAGGGTGGTATTGGTGAACCAGAGGGTGCTGCGATAAACCAGAGGGGACAGTGATGATCCAGAGGGTGGCAGTGGCAAACCAGAGTGTGGCAGTGATGAACCAGAGTGTGGCAGTGATGAACCAGAGGGTGGCAGTGATGAACCAGAGGGTGGCAGTAGTGAACCAGAGGGTTATGAACCAGGGGATAGCAGTGATGAACCAGAGGGTGGCAGTCTTGAACCAGAGGGTGGCAGTGATCAACCAGAGGGTGGCAGTGATGAACTAGAGGGTGGCACTGGTGAACCAGAGGGTGGCAGTGCGGAACCAGAGGGTGGCAGTGATGAACCAGAGGGTGGCAGGGATGAACCAGAGGATGGCAGTGATCAACCAGAGGGTGGCAGCCGTGAACTAGAGAGTGGCAGTGATCAACCAGAGGGTGGCAGTGATGAACCAGAGGGTGGCAGTGATGAACCAGAGGGTGGCACTGGTGAGCCAGAGGGTGGCAGTGTGAAACCATAGGGTGGCAGTGATGAACCAGAGGGTGGCAGGGATGAACCAGAGGATGGCAGTGATCGACCAGAGGGTGGCAGCCTTGATCCAGAGGGTGGCAGTGATCAACCAGAGGGTGGCAGTGATGAACCAGAGGGTGGCACAGGTGAACCAGAGGGTGGCAGTGATGATCCAGAGGGTGGCAGTGGCAAACCAGAGGGTGGCAGTGATGAACCAGAGGGTGGCAGTGATGATCCAGAGGGTGGCAGTGGTGAACCAGAGGGTGGCAGTAATGAAGCAGAGTGTGGCAGTGATCAACCAGAGGGTGGTAGTGGTAAACCAGAGGGTGACAGTGGTGAACCAGAGAGTGACAGTGGTGAACCAGAGCGTGGCAGTGGTGAACCAGAGGGTGCTGTGATGAACCAGAGGGTGGCAGTGGTGAACCAGAGGGTGGCAGTGGTGAACCAGAGGGTGCTGTGATGAACCAGAGGGTGGCAGTGATGAACCAGAGGATAGCAGTGATGAACCAGAGGGTGGCAGTCTTGAACCAGAGGGTGGAAGTGATCAACCAGAGGGTGGCAGTGATGAACCAGAGGGTGGCACCGGTGAACCAGAGGGTGGCAGTGCGGAACCAGAGGGTGGCAGTGAGGGGCCTCTCCAAAGTTCAGTTGCCTACTTGTAACTATTCTCTGACCCCGCTCTGACCTTCAAAGCAGGGTCAGAGAATAGTTGCAAGTATGGCACAATTCTCCTGTAAACAAAATTAAACTGCAACAGGAAGCACTTACAGCTAAGGATGCAGGTGCCAGACTTGAAGCTAAAATTCAGTGACACATTAACCAGCCCCAATTGAATTCATCTCAGTTGAGGCTGGGAAGGTGTGCTTTGCTTTCCCCCCATAATCTACAGTGGTGAACAAGAGGGTGGTATTGGTAAACCAGAGGGTGCTGCGATAAACCAGATGGGACAGTGATGATCCAGAGGGTGGCAGTGGCAAACCAGAGTGTGGCAGTGATGAACCAGAGGGTGGCAGTGATGAACCAGATGGTGGCAGTAGTGACCAAGAGGGTTATGAACCAGGGGATAGCAGTGATGAACCAGAGGGTGGCAGTCTTGAACCAGAGGGTGGCAGTGACCAACCAGAGGGTGGCAGTGATGAACTAGAGGGTGGCACTGGTGAACCAGAGGGTGGCAGGGCGGAACCAGAGGGTGGCAGTGATGAACCAGAGGGTGGCAGGGATGAACCAGAGGATGGCAGTGATCAACCAGAGGGTGGCAGCCTTGAACCAGAGAGTGGCAGTGATCAACCAGAGGGTGGCAGTGCTGAACCAGAGGGTGGTAGTGATTAACCTGAGGGTGGCAGGGATGAACCAGAGGATGGCAGTGATCAACCAAAGGGTGGCAGCCTTGATCCAGAGGGTGGCAGTGATCAACCAGAGGATGGCAGTGATCAACCAGAGGGTGGCACAGGTGAACCAGAGGGTGGCAGTGATGATCCAGAGGGTGGCAGTGGCAAACCAGAGGGTGGCAGTGATGAACCAGAGGGTGGCAGTGATGATCCAGAGGGTGGCAGTGATGAACCAGAGGGTGGCAGTAATGAAACAGAGTGTGGCAGTGATCAACCAGAGGGTGGTAGTGGTGAACCAGAGGGTGACAGTGGTGAACCAGAGAGTGACAGTGGTGAACCAGAGCGTGGCAGTGGTGAACCAGAGGGTGCTGGGATGAACCAGAGGGTGGCAGTGGTGAACCAGAGGGTGGCAGTGGTGAAACAGAGGGTGCTGTGATGAACCAGAGGGTGGCAGTGATGAACCAGAGGATAGCAGTGATGAACCAGAGGGTGGCAGTCTTGAACCAGAGGGTGGAAGTGATCAACCAGAGGGTGGCAGTGATGAACCAGAGGGTGGCACTGGTGAACCAGAGGGTGGCAGTGCGGAACCAGAGGGTGGCAGTGATGAACAAGAGGATGGCAGTGATGAACCAGAGGGTGGCAGCCTTGAACCAGAGGGTGGCAGTGATCAACCAGAGGGTGGCAGTGATGAATCAGAGGGTGGCACTGGGGAACCAGAGGGTGACAGTGATGATCCAGAGGGTGGCAGTGGCAAACCAGAGGGTGGCAGTGATGAACCAGAGGGTGGCAGTGATGATCCAGAGGGTGGCAGTGGTGAACCAGAGGGTGGCAGTAATGAACCAGAGGGTGGCAGTGATAAACCAGAGGGTGGCAGTGGTGAAACACAAGGTGATGAACCGGAGGATAGCAGTGATGAACCAGAGGGTGGCAGTGGTGAACCAGAGGGTGGCAGTGATGATCCAGAGGGTGGAAGTGGCAAACCAGAGGGTGGCATTGGTGAACCAGAGGGTGGCAGTGATGAACCGGAGGGTGGCTGCGATGAACCACAGGGTCGCAAACAGGCTGGACACGTAGAAACAACATGGTCGTGACCATTGCGACCACACAAGTAAGTTCGCGTTCCCGAACTTGTAAAAAAACCCCACGCACTGGCAAAAACAGCAAATTCGCAAATTCGCATGAATTCACGGATTTTGCAAATTGCGAGTTCGCACGAATTCACGAACCACGAATTTGCAAATTTCGCCCATGCGGTCACCTATTGAACCCTGTTTTTTCAAGTTTATCCAACATCCAATGTCCTCCTGTTCTACCTCTATGTTGGTCAGACCATTATGCAGTCTTTTTCCATTGTATCATCCCAGTGACCCTGCAGCTGCACCTAGTTTTCAGTAAAAAACTAGAAACTGGGGCAAATTGAACATTAAAACTTTCAACAACTGTTATATAATAGTGTTCCTACAATCAAACAAATGTCCACCACTTCTTTGGGTACAACTCAAAATTGTATTCAAAAGGCCATTGATGACTGTCTTCCACCCTCTACAAAGAGGATGAATAACCATCGCCCCCCTGCCCCTTGGTTTACTGAGAAGTTAAAAGCTGAGCAGGCTAAATGTAAAGCGTTGGAACGACGCCGGAGGAGGAACTAAGCGCCTGACTCCAAACTTGAATATAAAAAGGCCAAAAAAAGAGTAACGCACCCTCTGTAAGTCAGCTCAGGTAGCTTATGTTTCTTCTGCTATCACCAATGCACAGAATTGCTCACTGACCTTGTTTAGGATGGTCAAAGAACGATCTGGTTCAGACACGCAGACCATCCCTCCCACCTTTGATGGATTACAGTGTGAGGACCATGTAAACTTTTAAAGAAGGCCAATGCTGACCCTGCCCAGCTTTCGAATTTCCAGCCTATTTCACTACTTCCGGCCTTTTCCAAAATTCTGGTAAAACATATAAACCTACAGTTAACCCAGCTCATCGAAACTCCAATTTCTTTACATTCCTCTCAATCCAATTTAGAGCTGGCTTTTCAGCTGAAACTAACCTTCTTGAAGTTACGGAAATGCTGCGTCATCGCTTAGACATTGGGGACACGGTGGCCCTTATATTACTCAATTTGAGTGTTGCTTTTGACACAGTGTCCCACACCGTTTAAATAAAAGCCTTACAGTCTCCAGGGGTTGCAGGTCCGGCACTTGACTGGCTTACTTCTTTTTTTACCAACCGGACGTTCCAGGTCTTTTCATCTACGGCCACCTCCAAAATCCACTCTTCTTCCTGTGGGTTTCCCCAGGGCTCTACTCTTAGTCCCTTACATCAGACCCCTGGCTGAGATTGCAGAGGAGGCAGGATTGTCTCTATTCCCTTATGCGGACGACACCCAGATTATTTTCTTTCTCTCTGCCTAGAAACTGTCTGGACCTTCTGTTCTCCAGATGGGGTTAAGGAAGATTGCATATTGGATGCAAGCTAACCTACTTAGCTGGGCCGGATTGTGAGGCGCAGAAGTGCACGAACTGCGGTTTCGCCCCTGTGCTAACAGCCATTCGAGCAGATATCAGGCTTGGTCCCACTCTGGTCAGGGCTGGCCTGATTAACGCCAGATCCATGTCTAAACATACCGATGACATCTTTGATACCATGGGCGAAGGTGAGCTGGAGCTCCTTTTTATCACGGAGACATGGCTTAATGGCTCGTGCGCCCCTAGTATTGAACTTGCTGTTCCTAGAGGGTTTAAAATTGTTAGGGTGGACCGCCCGACGGGCAGGGGAGGTGGCTTAGCCATTATTCACAGAGAGGGATGGAGCCTTTCCACTGAACAGGCTGATGGTTTGGCGGATGGAGAGGTGCTCCACTTCTCCCTGGTGATTAATCCTCACTTTACCCTGGGGGGTCTCTAGTCTACAGACCACCAGGATATGCTGGCCCCTTTATTGAGTCACTGGAGGAGTGTATAGTGCCCAGAGTCTTGAGTTTTTCAAAGTACCTTCTACTGGGGGACCTTAACATCCACATGGAGGCCAATGATTCATCTATGGCCAGCCGTCTGGCAGAAATCTTGGAACTGGCCCAACTCAAACAATGGGTGGAAGGTCCGACTCATGTGGTGGGTCACTTACTCGACTTGGTCTGTTCCAACTTTCCCATTGTGGCACTTAGATCGGATAGAGTGACGTGGTCCGACCACAAACTGGTCCGTTTTGCCTGGCAGGTGGATGGACTCGATAGAGTGAGTACGGGTCCGGTCCTGGACCTCCCTCCAAAGATCAACATTGCCTCCTTTGAGCGAGCCTTAATTGAGTCCCGACCAATAATCAGGGGGGAGCTGGTAGAGGCGGTTAGTGGCTTTAATGGGTGGTTGGAATGTGCGGTCAAAGAATCCACAAAGCCTAATGCCCCGTCCCGACCTCGCTGCATCCCTTCTCAGCCATGGTTTTCGCCCGATCTAAGGGATTTGAAACGTGGCTGTAAGAAATTAGAGCGGGCTTGGAGACGAGACTATCAGCCAGAGGCTAAAGCAATCCTGAGAACTGCCCAGAGGGAATATCATGCCGCCATCAGATTAGCTAAGGGTGGTTACTATGCTGGGAGGATTGCTAAAGCTAGTAACAATAGCCGTGAGATCTTTTCTATTGTCAAAAGCTTTTTATCCCCTGTGGCAGACTCACCACTGCTTCCCTCTTCCTCTCAATGGTGCGAGGAGCTATCCTGTTTTTTCAGTGAAAAAATTGAAAAAATTCAAAGGGATTTGCTCGCTGCTTTGCCCATAGGCAATATTCTGATGACTACTGCCTCTCAAACGGTCCACTGCCCCGCACAGCAGTTTCTGGATTTTTCAGTGGCAGAGGAGCCTGATGTCCAGGCTCTCCTTCAGTCCCTGAAATCGGGCTCACCTTCTGACCCTTGCCCTGCTCGGGTTCTCTCTGGAGTGGCGTCTACTGTATGTACTGAGGTCACCCAGATTGTGAACCTTTCACTGTCTTCTGCCACGGTTCCGGGATGCTGGAAGTAAGCTATGCTGCTCCCTTTACTGAAGAAGTCAGGGCTTGAGGCTACGGTACCGGGGAATTATCGTCCTATATCTTTGCTACCTGCCCTGGCGAAGATCTGTGAGAAGGTGGCTTTTCGCCAACTGGACAGCTTTATCGAAAAATCCAATGCCCTGCACCCGGCGCAGTCAGGGTTCAGAGCGGCCTTTAGCACAGAGACAGCTTTGGTGGAGGTGACGGAGGCCATTCGAGAGTGCTTGGATGGTGGCGGCAGAGCGGTCCTGATTCTTTTAGACCTCTCTGCCGCGTTCGATACCGTCCCCCATAATCTCCTCCTTGCTAGACTGTCTGAGATTGGCATTGGCGGCAGGGTACTGGCTTGGTTGTCATCCTTCCTTTCTGATAGGACGCAGCAAGTATGGATGCCGCCGTTTGCCTCAAAGGCCAAACCACTCTGCACAGGGGTCCCTCAGGGCTCCACTTTGAGCCCGTTGATGTTTAACGCCTACATCACCCCTGTGATATACCTGGCCGAACAGCTTGGGGCTAAGGTCATCGGATACGCTGATGACACCCAGCTGCTCTTTACCTGGCCGGATGACCAGCTGGATACAACAGCTGTTCACCTCTGTCTTTCCTCGGTGTTTCATTGGCTGGCGATGGCCCAGCTTAAATGCAACGAGGATAAGTCAGAGGTCCTCTTCTATGCGTCCTTCCCCTCCAACTTTAAGAATGAGTTGTGGCCCCCTGATTTTCCTAGTCCCAAGGTGATGGGAGGACCGGCTAAGAACCTCGGAATTTGGTTTGGAGAAGACCTCAGATTTGAGAACCATATCAAGAAGCTGTCAGGGACCTGTTTTGATACGCTAAGGGCTTTAAGAAAATTCTTCCCTCTGCTGCCCAGAGAAGCTAGGGAATCGGTTGCGCGTGCCCTCATCTTGTCCAGATTGGACTATGCTAATGCTTTGTTTTGTGGTATCCCGGCGTATCTGGTCAAACGACTGCAGGTTGTCCAGAACGCCGCGGTCCGCCTTTTGATTAGCATTCCGAAATGGCAGAGTGTTCGGTCACACATGCGCGCACTTCACTGGCTTCCTGTAGCTCAGAGAATTATGTTCAAATCTCTTGTGCTGTCATTTAGAGCTGTCCACGAGCTTGGCCCCGGCTACCTGAGGAAGCGCTTCTCTTTCTACACTCCCTCTCGCTGTCTCAGGTCAGCCTCGCTGGCCAAACTGACTCTTCCCCGCTATAAGCGGGCTAGGCTGGGCGGCCAATCTATTTCTGTGGTAACTGCGAAGGCTTGGAATGCTCTCCCTCTTCATTTGCGTACCGCCCAGTGTCTATCCAAGTTTAAGAAGGATCTCAAGACCCATCTGTTTGTTTGTTAGGTCTAGGCTGTCTCTCTGTGTTATGTTTGGTCACCTCCGCAACGCGCCAGGATACTCCCCAGTAGCAGAGCGCGCTACAAAACAACCTATAACATAACATACTTAAACTTAATGGCGAAAAGACAGAGGTCCTGTTTTTGGGAACAAATAAAAATCCCTGGGTCCCCCAACATTGGCCTGCGGAAATGGGTACCTTACCCCAGCCTACCCATCAAGTCTGCAATCTAGGCTTTATCATTGAAGATCAACTATCAATGAGACAACAAGCTGTGAAGGTGGCAGCAATTTGCTTTACGATTCTGAAATGGCTTAGGAAAATTATCTGGATGCTCGCCGGCTCCACTCAAAGAACTGTAGTCCAGGCCCTTGTTACCTTTAGATGGGACAACAGCAATATTCCTTATCTGGGGGCAAATAATGATGTTACACGCAAGCTGCAAGTGCTGCAGAATTCCGCCGCCAGATTGCTGTGCCAGATCCCTAAAGCTGCTTCCATCTCTTGCTCTCTGCGTGATCTTCACGATCTCAGGGTAAAGAGGATCATTACATTTAAAACCTTGAGCCATATGTTTAAGATCAAGTCTGGCACTGCCCCTCACTACTTGCAAGCTTTAGTCCATCCATACTTGCCTCCTTGCCTTCTCAGCTCCAGTACTCAGGGAAAATTCTCTGTTCCTAGGGTTGGAATTTCACAGATCGGTGGTCGCTGTTTTTATTATCTAGGCCCATCCTTGTGGAATTCGCTCACTATGTTGCTCCATCATGAAACTGATTACAGGAACTTTTGTAAATGTTTAAAAACTTGGATGTTCAATCAATAAACCCCGGCTCTTTTTCCTTCTCCTTCAGGCTGGCACTGGGAAACCTTTGTTGGGTAGCTGTGCGCCTTACAAAACTAATCTAACATAACATTAAAAGGCAGTAGAACATCGTACAAGGCACTTTACATCTCATTCAGGCGATGAGGAAATAGGATTATATCACCCCATCCTGCTGGAAATTCCTTAGCTACCCTTGCTGGTCCACTCCATCCTCAAAAACTCCTTCACACACAGTTGTACTGAATCACAATTGCAACTGAAATAAGTGACCATGGCTCTGTTCAGCAGAGAGGCCAAGGATTGGATGACCAAGTACTCTGAATACTATTTTGACCCATTGACAGTAAATGTGAATAATTCTCACTGCCTTCTGTCTTTGCTATAGAGATCTCAATGCTGGCCTGTAATAACTACCTGGAGGTGACTCGGTTCAAAGTATGCACTCTGCAAGAGAAAAGATTTGCATTGCAAGCCGATGTCTGCAACTGACAATTTTTGGACCACAGAAACACCATGTTTTTTTTAATTGGCTAAACACAACCTTTGTTGTACATGTGCTGCTATGCCTTGAGGTTCATGGCACGAGACATAATATTTGCTGCTGATGCTGCTAAAAGAAGGGTGCATTATACTGGTGCACAGTGGCATGAATAGGACACACATGACTTTTAGGGGTATGGCTATTTGAGTCTGAGGTGGAGGCTCGAGAAATGTTGTATTAAGTTAAGCCCCTGAGCAGCACGCGCATGCAAGCAACTCAAAGACCACATGTGACTTGTTATTCCTGGAAACAATCATCACTGTCGAGCTGTGCAAGTCCTCATGTGTCAGCACTGTGGCGACTTGGGTGATCTTCTAGAATTTCATGAGACAGTTAAGTACACACTTTTCACAAAGGGTTGGTGCCATTAGGCAGTTGTAAGAAACAGTTCTACCCTACGCCCCTCTCCTGTATCCTTTGCCACATTGAAGCACAAGCATAGCATCTAATCAACGCAAACTCACAAAGGTCATATCACTTGTTACTGTAAACAGTCATTACTGTATCCAGCAATGCATGCTGAAAACTATATCTCCTATAGAGATAAAACAGAGTAGTAACAAGACCATGGCTCTCGAGAATAAAAGTAACATCAACTACGTGAACACTTGTTTGGTAATAAAACAGAACAATAGTCATATTTTAATCTGACCTCAGTCGTCTGAGTCATGGTACCACTGTCATGTCTTTTAGGAGAGTATCATCATGTACACCCCATTGTTACATACATTGTCCCATCTACACAACAATAACAATTCTAAACAGGTGACCTTTTACCTAGTCGAATGCTCCTGTCTCCTCAACACCAGGCTTTAAATATTCTATCATAAACCCTGTACCTTTTTCTTTTATACTTTTTTATTGATTTACTTTGGCAGTGGAAAGTTGTAAAGTACACATACAGAAATAATTCATGATAATAGAAAGCAGATAGAACACAGTTTCGAAATACTGTTATATAAGAAAGAAAATTTCATTGAATACAACGCAGCATTATACAGAATAAGGTTAGTTTTTTAAATCATAAAAAAACAGTTATATCCAGTTACCAATGGGTGATCATAATTTTTCCCCAAACATCCTCTTCCGCCGACCCTTAAGTCTATATACCGCACTTTTGAGCCGATAAACACTAAGTAGCTTTGACTGCCAGTGGTGGAAATCTGGGGGATCCACATCAAGCCAAGGGGAGGTTATACAGTATCTATACACTGACATGGCTATGAATAAGAAGCCTTCTTCTTCAACTGTTCTGATGCCAATTTGGTCGCTTCAGATTCCCAGTACCACTAATTCCGGTAGTAATACCCGTGAAGACTCTAGAATACTATCTAAAAAACTTTGTATTTCTTGTATAAATTGATTCAATTTTGGGCATTGAACAAACATGTGAATGGAATCGGCAGCTAAGAGCCCACAACGATTAAAACTAGTGCCCCCCTTAGCTTTCCATAGTACCAGTTTTGACGGTGCATAGTATAAGTCAAAAATGGCCATAAAGTGCTGGCTTTTAAAAGACCCATTGAATAACACTGTACTGGCCATTTCTAGAGATCTAGACATATCGATTTTTTCTATTCCCATCTTCACTTGCCATTTGTCAGCATATGTCTCAAGATCGTCTTTTGTTCTATTTAGCATTAGTTGGTATACCGCGCCGATTATATTTTTCCTAATACAACTTTCTAACACATCTATTTTATTCATAGAACTGGTATTAATTAAAGTTTTAGACTCTATAAAGCTTCGGATTTGGAGATATTTGAAAAATCTATCCTTGTTAAACTATAATTGACCTGCAGATACGAATATGATACCATTTGCCCATTCTGAAACAGATCTCCGAATGAGCTGATCTTAAGATCAACCCAGCTCCGCATTACGGGGGGCCCAAAAAATTTCAGGAAGCGAGTCATTTTTCAAGAATGGTGTGTAATAGTTCAACTTCATATTAAAACAAAACCTTTTACTGAATTGTTTCCAAATTTGAAATGCTGCGATCAAAACCTTAAACTTTGTTTTTTTATAATAACTTGGTTCTATGAACCAAAGTAAACACTATCGAACCTCTACTCCTAGCAGCATCTCATAAATAGAGGGTGCCATTGCTTCCTCTAGACAAAAATCTGGAAAAATTAAACTACCGATAGCTTTTAAAAAGATTGCCCAATAACATAATCGAAAATTCGGGAGCCCCAATCCTCCTCTTATTTTAAGCAGGGTGCACCATTTTAAAGATCTTCTAACTCTCCGATAGCCCCATATAAACCTAGAAGTAGTTCTATCTAATTTATTGAAAAAAGCAGAAGAGAATAATAATGGTATAGTACGAAATAAATACGAAAATTTAGGAAATATAACCATTTTTACTGCATTTGTACGGCCGTATAGTGATAAATGTAAACTGTCCAGCCTCTCAAGAGTCCTATTAACAGAAGATAGTAACAAATCTGTGTTCAGTCCAACAATATCTTCAACTTTAGCAGCAATTGTCACACCAAGATATAAAGCTGTAGAGGAGAATACTAGATCATCCGGCTTACCTACAGCCGAGTGTATAAGCTGGGTCTTTGAAATATTTCATTTATATCCGGAGAATTCCCCATATTCTTGGGCAAGTTCTATTATTTTAGGTATAAACCCTGTACCTGACGTACATAAACATGTCCCCAGGCATGGCAGATTTATTCTGTATAAGGGTCACCATTGGTGATTGTTTTCAAAATGTTTATGATTGTTTTCCAATTATCCATGATTGTTTAAAAAACATAGAAAAAGATCTGGAGTGACCACTTTATTATAAAAGACCCTCACTTCCACTGACAAATTAGAGGAGAATTCCTTCCAAGCTAGAACAGGGGTACTGCATGCCAAATCTCCGACACGCAGCCCTCTGACATCCCTTGTGGGCTGTCATCCTCAACACAGAGATGGAGTCCTTCATTCCCAACCATCAGGTTAGGGGGATAGTTCTTGCCTAGGGGTTTCTTGGCTACGGATACGCATAACAACATGCATATACATGTTACACCCACAAACTTAGGCTAGGTAAATTTCGACAAATTACTTAGGTCGTGCATTTTAGGACTATGCAAGTGCTACTGTTTTTATCTGAACTAATTAGGTTCATCTTATTAGCACTATGGTAGAAATGTATCTACTGTTTACTATATTGGTACTAGCAATCTCTTTCCTATACATCTGTCTCCTTATTGCCACAGCACATATGTTTTACACAAGATTGTCGTTGGACCAATAAATACTCCGTGAAATGTCCTAATCGCCATCCAGTGTATTTTCTCAGAGAAATCAATTGTTGCGTGTTTATCTAGGTCCCTGATCGATACTGTGACCTTATGCCCCTATTCGGCTATAAATCCATTTATTCCCTATATTGGCATAACCGTTCAAGTGCGATTTTCAGAAAAGTCATCTCTGGCCTCACACGAACAGAGCCACATTCCAGCATAGTTCTCTGCCACTTCCTTTGCGACCAATTAGTGCAATGACAGAGCAGAAGTCACTATCTGATATTCCTAGATTAACACTCCGAGTTCTTCAACAAGATAAAAACTCAGCAAACCTGGAAATCCCCGCTTGCTGTGTTTTGATTAGTAATGGAACTCTAATGAGCAACTGATAACTATCACTTCCTAGTGACATCTTTAATTGACGTCTTATGTCCAGCAAACTTGCGTCAAACCCGGCACCTGTCAGGTATAAATATTACCAACGTTGCCTTAAGCAATGAGCTACTGTTGCTGTTGCTAGCTGTCTGCAAGACCCCGTGTTGGTGAATCTAGAACCCTGTCGCTGCAGCCTGCTGTCCCTGTGGTGGTGAAGCTACTGATACCATTATCGCTGCTAAAGCGCGAACGATGGTGCAGTACGCTTAGGAGCTGAACAGCCGTCCCTCTGCGAAGACATCCAGCAGATTCCAGCTGCCCGCGGACGCTGTCCCCCCTCCTTCCTCGACGCGCTGAAGAAGAGCCGCTGCCTTTCTCCTGCAGAGAAATCCAGCTCCGGCGTTTCCGGTCTGCCCTCGCGGGTGACTGGGATATCGAGATTGCCCCCTGAAGGAGATACCAGACCTCCATCATTCTATTTAGAGGTATGGTGTTGACTAAACCCTTAGACGAGAATTCTTGAAGCAAACCTTGGCAAAACCAACTTAACTTAAAGCTACTTACTTACTCCCCTTCCACGTGTTAGGCTTAGGTCAGGCACACTGGGGTAGGCTTAGTTAGAAGCACCAGTTGAGTATGTTAGCCTAATGTATATATGACTGTATATATGTTTTATTACTTTTAAACCATTGTATGGCTAAGAAACCATATCAATGCTTTTACAGTATTATTTCGCAATTCTTATCTTACTGTACGTACTTTTTATAATAACAAGTCTTGCAATTGTGGCAATACATTTCTCTTGTACGAGAAGAAAGACTGTTCAATAAATGTTAACCCTTTATTGACAAACGCCCGTCTCTCTATTCTCTACATATCGTGAAAGTAAACTGCACTAAACTGATTGAGTGAAATACCTGTCTATTGTTTCACACGACCCTAGAGATTGACTCTTGATCTGAGGAGCAAAGTTGTCATGTTGCACGGTTGTTGGAAAGCTGAATCCCTTCTTGTCTGTGCCAGGGAAGCTGATCACTTCCCATGCAGAGAAGAAAGTTTCCAGTGACCTCTGAGCTAGTTGGCAACACACCCAATTAAGTTTAGCATAGTCAGTGGAGGCCTGGAATATCCGCAGTTCCACGTCGATACTACTGTTTATGTTATTCCAATGCGCAGGGCCTAGTGGGAAACTAGGAACTACACTACATGGCGCCCAAACGTTTGGTAAGGCGATAAACTAACGCAAGACGTTAGAGTAACTCAGTTGTGCATATTTCACACAGACCCCTTTCTCCCGTAAATACTCCAATAGACGTCTGGAGTGGGTGAAAGGTTAAAATCCGCCCGACCTTAGTAGGAAGAGATTCCTATGTAAAGCTCTGGTTCATTCAACGTTGAAGGATACAGTGTTCCAAAATATTGTGCACCTAATCTTTGTCTCCTTGGAGACCTACTCTGCAAAGCCTGCATTTATAAAAAATGACAGACAGTGAAGAAGAAAGGGAAGCAGTTAGACTGGCATCCCTACTAATAGAGGAGGACTCGAGTCTCCTACAGACTGACCCGGATGCTATCGACATCCCGGTCCACTTAAGAAGATCTATAACGTTAAAACTTATAGAAAACGGACTGACACCTCAAGGTGGTACAGTAATTTTCGTGATAGAGGCTCACGAGTATCGGCAGACAGAGGTATTCTATTCATGGATAAACTTTCCAGCGGTAAACGCTATAACAAAAGAGTTTCACTATTACAAAATAGAGAAACCTCCGGAAGAGTACGCTCCTTTCGAGGAGATTGAAATTCCACTTAAATTTCAAGAGCACCTGCTCTGGTTTAATGGCGCCCTTAAACACAATGATCACATTACCAGGCTCGGTCCACTAGGTAGACCAGGAGCCACGTGGCCGGTTCTAGCCAGCTACACACCACATCCGGACATTGTAAAAATGTCTAAGGAAGAGCTGTTAGTACAGCTAAACACATTAATAAAAATACATAGGCAATTAGTCCAATATGTAATGCGGACTGCAACAGTCCAGCCAGCTGTTAATGTACCACAGCTGACCCCTCATCAGGGGAACACAAATAAAATTACACCACAGAACATACAGTCATGTCTTGGTAAAACACCCGTAAAACGGAAACAAATTCCTTTCTGGTTAGCACAGAAAATCACTCAAATAGAGGCAGTATTTCCTGATACTACCCCTATAGAGAAACACAGAATCTTGACCATCTGCCTTCCAATGGGAATCGCACCACACGTGGAGGACTGCGACACTTGGGGTACAGTCTTTGCTTCCATTTACACAAAAACACACGGTGTTCCGTCTATGGCGGTAATACCAGAAGTGCTAAAACAGATTCAAAATGAATACGGTCCAGAGCCCGCTTTAAATCTTGGTATGAAATTACTGAAAGACTTCAAGCAGGTCTCGGCTATATTATTAGCCAATATAAAAGGAGAAGCAGCATCTGTGGCGATCCGCCAGAAGTTGAAGGAAACAGATATAACAGATCCTGTTGAGCTTGCAAAAATCATAGAAAAATGCTATGAAGAATTAGGTAGAGACAGCTTGGGTGGGAAACCAGTTAAGCCCCAACTGCTCGAAAATCCTGAAAAATTATTTATTAAAAATAATTTAAACACTCCTAAAAAGAGCTGGGATTGAAACAAACAATCCACTCCCAAGGAAAAAGTTTTCCAGTCCAGAGGAAGGTCTCCTCGACGGAGGGAAAGAACTCCGACTCGAGAACGCCAGTCTCCCCAGAGGGAGACCTCTGAGAAAAGATATAACCTTAGAAATAGGGATAATCTGAAAAAACCTGATAGATATCAAAGTATTGATACAAGTCCCTCTCGATCTTCTCCACAGAATTCGGAAAGAAGAGGACGGTCAGACCTAGGAGAGCACACCAAGTCCAAAGACAAGGAACCTGCTCAGAGTAAAAAATCTCAAATTCAGAAAAAGAAGGTAGCCAGTATTAGAGTAATCAACCATGCCGAGAATACTGAGGACACAGTTGAAAAACGGGGAGTGGGCATTGACAATGTTGGACAGTGCAGCAGAAATCAGTATAGCGCGCAAGATCTTGATGAGTCATCTGGAGACAGTGGACACGAATGAATTCATTCAGGTTGAAACTGCCGACACCAGACTTAGCGAGCCCCATAAAATATACGAAATAACATTGCGTATAGAGGGTGATAAGACTAGGAAAATTAAGGGTCTATTTTGGGATAAGCTCTCGAAAGGCTATGCTATTCTGTTAGCTGAAAAAGATTGGCCCCCAGAGTTTGTCAGGGAGTGCCCTCGTGGCGAAGAAGTGATTATGCCTGCCTTCTCGAATCACATTCCGATTCACAAAAAATATACTTATGCAAGGAAATGGGCAGTAGCCCAGGCACCTGCATTGTATAAAAATCATGTAGGATGGGATGAGGATTCACCTCCTCACAAAATCCAACTAAAAAGTGAACCAACTGCCCAACGGCAGTATCCCATAAAGCAAGAAGCTAAAAAACAGGTCAGGGAGATCTTAGATCAACTTGAATACCAGGGGGTGATTGAAACATGCACCTCTCAAATGAACAATCCTTTGTTTCCTGTCTCCAAGCCAGACAATTCATATCGTCTAGTTTTGGACTACAGACATCTTAATACATGTTGCAAAACTTTTGCAGTACAAAACTCGCATAGTGCAGCCCTAATGAATAATATAGTTAGGAAAAAATATAAAATGACATTAGACATATCTAATGGTTTCTTTTGTCAAAACATTGCACCGGAAAGCAGATATTTGACCGCTTTCTCTGCATTTGGGTCGCAGAAAAAATTCTGTCCACTCCCACAGGGGTTCAAGAACAGCCCAGGACTATTCTCAGCTAGGGTAACAGAGTTACTACAAATCTATGATGATGAAGCATTATCTTACGTAGATGATATTTATCTCACAGACGACGACTTGGATACTCACTTGAAAAGAGTGAACACCATCATACTTGGGTTCGCAGCAGAGGGTTACAAATTCAACTTTAAAAAGTCCCGAATTGCCCATCTGACAGTACTATTTTTAGGGTACGAATTATCAAGTGAAGGGAAAAGCCTAGCGGACAACTTCTTAGAGAAGTGCGCTGTACTCCAAGCTCCAAAAACGCTGAAGAATTTACAATCCATTCTAGGTTTTCTGAATTTCGGAAAAACTTACATCCTAAATTACGCAGAGAGGGTTAAACTTCTCTACGAACTAATTAAACCTGATTTTAAACAAATCAATTGGACTCAAAAACACACAGAAATTTTGAGATCACTGCAAACAGACATGTTAGCAAAAACAAAATTAGATACACGTGACAACACGATCGATCTTGTAATCCGAGTCATCCCAGGAAGATGCAGATTCACGTACCTGACCTCTAATGAGGGAGAAAAGGTACCTATTTCAATAAAATCTCACTTGTACACACAAGCAGAAAAAACATTCAGTCACACAGAAAGAACTGTGAAAGCAGTGCAAATCGCATTAGCAAATGAACGAGAACTAGCACACGGCAAACGGATTAATATCCTTACAGCGGAATCCGCCTTCGAAGTGCTATTCAGCCCAGTAAACCTGCCTACAGTGTCACTGGATCCGAAATGGATACAGTGTATAGATTCTCTAGGAGCGGAAGATGTGAAATACTATTTCGCCCCACAATTTGAAGAACTGAATGATTTAGAATATGAAGAAGAATATCCTCTGCCAATCGAAATTCTACCTCTCCCACAATACGCATGTATAATCTATACAGATAGCTTTGTACAGCATTTCAACGTAGAGAGAAAATCCTACGATGCAGCATGTGCGATTATTAAATGTCGTTGGCTGTGCGGTAAAATTACACCGAAAGTAACAAAAACTGAATCAGTAAAGTACTGTTCGGTTCAGAGAACTGAAATCAGATCTTTAAAGATGGCGCTCGAAAATGCAGAACGTGAATTCCCAACACTTATAGTGTGCGATTCTCATTTTTGCGTCAACTCTTACAACAATAAGCTGCAGAGTTGGATTGAAAACGACTACAAAGATAACACAGGTGCCACAATAAAGCATAAAATGCTATGGAAACAGGTAGCTCTTTTACACAAAGAACTACAAAAGACTCACGTGATTCACGCACAGAGTCTTCAACGTGATGGCGTTCACGTTGCAGGGAATTCATTGGCTAATACAGCCATAGCGGAAGCAACTAAACCGGCTTCCGTAGCCACAAAAAAGCGTACAGATAAATACATAGACGGGGAAACCATGCTGGCAGTAAAAACGACCGTAAAAGGCGACTGTGCAGCGCTACCCGTAAACTATCCACTCAAATATGCATACGTAATCGATGCAAACTCCGTTCCATTTGCTCGAATCCCTGGAGTGGGGGACAGAGTAATTCCAAACACGAACAGGAGAATATTTTTAATAGCAGACGCACATATGGGTTTGGGTCCTAGGCACAGAGAGATCAGGGAATCACTGACTGAATTGCAATCAGTATTCTGGTGGCCGGGAATGAGTGTAGAACACCAAATATATGCAAACAACTGCGAAAACTGTAATAGGGATCGCAGTAGCGAACCTTGCTACCGGCTACCAATCAGAAAAAGTGTAACGCTGCCTACACCCCATCCTGCGTCCTATTAACAGTTAAGACAAAAAGCACTTAAAAAATGAGGCCTCCCGCGCTCGGCTGACGCTAGAACGGTTATAAAAGATTTGCGAGTCTTTATCGGCACATACGCAATTACCACGTTCCATTCTGACCAGGGTCCTGCTTTTAGCTCTCGAGCTTATAAGGAGGCCATGGCTAGCATGGGAATTGGGTTGCGGTATTCTTGTCCGTCGCCCCCCCCCCGAAGGGAACAGTGTGGTAGAAAGAAAAAACCGGGACATAAAGCAATCTATAACAGCGAAGGTATTAGGTTCAGGCGCTGGGTGGGTCAAACATTTAATAAGCGTCCAGACTAGTCTTAACAACATGCCAAGAAATTCTCTAAAAGGTTTCAGCCCATACGAACTATTGTTCGGAATTAGAATGCGTATTCAGGACCTCGATAGTCAGATGTCAGTGGTACAAGAAAAAACAACAAACTTTGACATCAAAGATCGTTTGGCTGTTTTACAGGAACTGAATGAAACAAGAAAATCCTTAAGCAACATAAAGTTAAAGCAACAGCCAACTACCACTGACGAGGCACCACCAGCAACAGCCCCAGCAAGGCCTGTCTGGATTCCAAAGATTGGGGATCTAGTCAGAGAAAAGATCGCGGTTAAGAAGGAATTTGGGCCTTCTTACAGAAAAGCAGTACCTGTCTTGGCAGTCACCGGAACAAGATCAGTTGTACTACCGCCCCTTGCTGGTAAAAAGGAGAACAGAGTCGTGTCCATCGACCTGGTAAAACCACAAGCATGTGGCCTATAATCAACAGTAGGCCCAGTGGACTCCGAAGAAACAACAGAATACCCAAACTTGCAACAATCCAAGAGGTTCAAACTGAAAGACTAATCACATTCGATCAGCCTGCAGTGCACAATGAAGGACTATGCAATAGTGCCATGGAACTCGTGCCTCTTGAAACACAGATTGAAACAGTTCGTCAAGAAACAACACCAGTCTACACTAATGTGGCATCAGAAAGTGCTACCGAAAGACAGATTGAAAGAACAATCCCATCAATTGACAGAACTGCCTCTGGTTATTTCATCAACTTCGACAACTTCTCTGAAGATCAAAACGACCCCGAAGTGATGCCAGAAACAAAAAAGACTTTTAAAGAAAAAGCAACAGAACTCTTTCATCAACTGAAGGAAATCTACCTTATTTCACCTTGGTTAGAGTTCTGGTTCGGTCTAGGTGTATTTTTCCTCCTGCTTTGGCTCATCATGGTACTGTGTTTGGGAAAATTCATTGAGGGAAAATATATTACGATGGACACAGCAAGTCAGAACATCAACCTAGTCCTGAAACCACACAGATCATCCCACGTGAAGAAAAGAGAACTGTCAACAGTAAATGTCACAGCCATTCCAATACCTGGTGGGGTAGTATGGGAGAAAACAGACTATGAGATATATGATCCGGTCGAAATCCTGAAGTATCCTCATCAACTGAAGGTTTCCTTAAGTGACTTTGTAACACCTAGTACATTCTCTGATGATTGGGACTTTAACAGTATTAATGACATGATGTCTGATTTAGTAATGTCAGCTAGATTCACAGATCATGATTATTTACAAGGTTCATCTAGTTATGAGCAGTTATTCTGTTACACACACTATGGAGATCACTACTTGCATAAATCTGCAAAGCCTAGAAATGTTTTTATGTATAATCAATGGGAACATTGTTCTACACCACCTAAAAGCAGTTCTAAAGCATTTTTTGAGAAATTCAAGTACTTCTCAGGTTTTAACACCAGTAATGCAGAAACGTTTTATTACAAACTGTTAGATAAAACAGGAATAAAAACAATGCTGACAAATTCAAAATTGATATATTCAGAAGCATTTTATGACAAAATGATGACATTTGTTTTTGATTATTGGAAAAATAATATTGAAATGAAAACAATTTGGGGTACAAAAGATTGGCAGGTGCAAGGCATTGAAGCACTATTTAGAACCTGCATGATACCAGAACAAATGTTGTTTTTAAATGAGTCAATACACCAAACATCTTGTCTTGGCCTAGCTAAGAACAAAGACCTTAAAACACCGTCTATACCAAAGCCAATACCAGAAAATGTAACTGCAGATATTGAGTTAGACGTGTCATAAATTTTACATTTCAACAGAACACATCCTGATTGGAAAAAGTGGTTAATCTGGCCTACAGACACAAACAGCTGTCAAGATAGATTCCTGAATAAAACACAGGGGGCCTCATTTATGAAGGCCTTGCGTCAGTTTTGCGCCGCCGGTGCGTCACTTTTTGTGACGCACCAGCGGTGTTAAAAATGCGCCTCGTTGCGCCATAATTAAAAAGTGACGCATCTAGGTAGATGCGTCACTTTTTAAACCCCTGCGCCACATTATACCTGCGCCAGGTATAATGTATGCAGAGGGGGCGTTCCCCCGCAAAAAGCCTCGTAATAGTGACGCAGTGAAATCTATGAAATTCCACTGCGTCACTTTTAGAATGCTGTTGCGTCAAAATCTTGCGCCTGCCACACAGCAGGCGTAAGATTGACGCAAGCCCTTTCACATGGGGCTTTCCCCATGTGAAAGGACGCATTGCTGGAGTTGCGTCACTTTTGTGACACACTCCAGCAATGCGTCACTTTTGCGCTTACAGATACGTCAGAAATACTGACGTATCTGTAACTCCTTGCGACATGATGCGTCATACATTAAATATGACGCATCAGGAATGTCGTAAGGAGTGCGCAGTGAAAAGTGACGCATCGCTGTTTTCACGCAGCGATGCGTCACTTTTCATAAATGAGGCCCTGGGTTTAAAAATGACCAGATTAGACTCGAGATATTCCCAGAGACAACATCCAGGGATAATAACAACATACAGTGTAGGGAAACTCTGCCTTGAATGGCTAACAACATCCACACTGGCTGAAATTAAGCAACACTTGTCTTTACTAAAAGATGGTGCTGATTTGCGCGATTTCATTCTTGGACCACGCAAACAGCGTCAAAAGCGTTTCATAGCGACCAGTATCTATGCTGCTTACAACGAGGCTTGGAAAGTCAAACAAATTGAAACTGCTGAAAAAATACGAGAAATTGATCGTATTCATTTGGAGAAATCACTTTCTGTAGTAGACAATGGGTTAAAGACTCTGTCTTCCAGAATATATTCGTTGGACAATATTGTATCATCTGCCTTTGATGTGATAGACAGAGACTTGCTAATGTTACAACATGGCCAGTCGCAATTACGTTCTATTATAGAATTAGGCTGGACGCTGCAAAATCTTCGTTCAGGCTATGTGCCTTGGCGTTTAATCAACACAACATCATTATTTTCCATTTTTAATCTTACTGATAAACAGATCAGTTTGGCACAGAAAGGAGCAGACTATACAATCCTGAGCATCGAAAAACTCGAGAGATTACCATTGACAATGTCAGAGAGTCCTGTCATTGAATGGATAATACACGGAATTATCACAATTCCGATAACAACTTTCCGATTTAAAAAGTGCCTTGAATACATACCTGCTGGCCAGTATGAACAATTGGGTAAAGGATATGTAAAATCTGAATGGAAATTACCATACACTCATTCTTGCTATAGTGACAGCGACAAAAATGTATTTCTTAGTGGTGACAACTGTAAACATTCACTAAGCGGTATACTTTTGTGTCAGGGTATTAATTTACACGGAGCATGTGATGGAAATTCTAACAACCTTTCATGCCACCAGCTAGTCACACCTGCAACTCAGATAGAGCCCTTCTTTATGCAACTCGCAAACGGGAGTTACATTCTTAGAACGGATCACAGATGTTGTGGCCTCGTGCCAGGGAAAAGTTATCTAGTAAGAGTAACATCCATGGTCAAATGCTGTATGCAAGCATTGTTTCCGAGTGGGCCTGCAGACACAGTGACTCCCATCTGGCCTCGTCTGAATCTCTATTCTATACGAATTGATACTTTAAGCAAAATGAAATCTGTACTTTTACAGACAACAGTGCCTATAACGTCATCAAAAGAGACGTATGATCTTCTAGTTGCAAGGACAGCTACTGAAGTTCATGACCTTTTATCAACAAATTGCCCCGTGCATTTCGTACAAATGCTCGACCAACTCCTTAACATGTCTAGTGCGACAAGCATCCCAGGCATATTTAAGACAGTCTTTACGGGACTGCTAACACCCTTCCAGGCAATTTTGGGAATCGTTCCTAATTTTGTACACTCTGTTTTTGGCGGAATACCATTATTTTTGGGACTCGTCGCAGGGATTTTATTTTTGACCCTCCTGCTTCGTTATGGCAAGCCGAAACTCAGACATAGCTCCCATGGGAATGGAAGAGACAATCCTAGCAATGCGCTACCGGGACAGGATAACTAACGTCCTCGGATTGGCCAGGTTGAGAGATCTGAACATGACCTGGTTCCTTTCATTCAGACCTATATGGCAAAATTGCATTTTACCTGTACTACGGTGTATGCTTTGCGGCGATGAATGCGTGTTGGACATCTGTCTTTCACTTCCATCAGCAGTACCAATGGACGTCGATACTTTGCTCAGTCCAATAACGGCTCACGCATTGTGTTGTCCCCAGCGGCTACCAATCCTGATGACGGCATTTGTGGAGACTCCTGTGCTACGACTAGGTGGTAACAGTGGAGCAAGCGACAAAAGCAGCATCACCCAGGTACCACCATCTGTGAGCATTGCTGCTCCTGACTATAATGACAGCGATCATTCTCACACCTGCCAAGTTACAACGCTATCGAATTTGGTTGAACTGTCACCTGATTTTGTAGACCAATTTTTTGAGAGCCTGTCTGATACGATGTTCTCACCCGTACAGAAACAATAACTTTTGAGAAGCTTTCCGACACACAGCGTTCCCATGAAATCTGAATTCGGCCTTCAGTTTTGATCAACAAAAACTGCAAAAAGCTTTGGAACTCTATTTTTCCGTTCAAGCAATAATTCTTTTTGATTTGGACATTTTTTTAATATTGACCTTTTTTTGGCACAAACAATTCTTTGCTTAACGTAAAAACTATTCTTAGAGAACAGAAGCTTCACACTTCTATTTCTAAACACATCTAGAGACATAACAACATTACATCAGCCTCTAGCACATGTTATTACAATGCATTTATATGTGATGATTTATCTCGCCCTTCTTCTGTCAGAGATACTTCATGTGTAATTCTTTTGCATAATCGTTCATTGATTTCATATGCAATAATTTTTTGAATGATTTCTATGCTTCAAAAACGTACAGTACCTAAATTTCATGTATTACAAGTACGCCTATTTCGAATGCATTTATGTATTTTGGGGTGGGCAATGTTACACATGCGGCTAATTGCTCTAGTTTTAGTAATTTGATGGACATGAATACGTGGAGTGGGTGTTGCGTGTTTATCTAGGTCCCTGATCGATACTGTGACCTTATGCCCCTATTCGGCTATAAATCCATTTATTCCCTATATTGGCATAACCATTCAAGTGCGATTTTCAGAAAAGTCATCTCTGGCCTCACACGAACAGAGCCACATTCCAGCATAGTTCTCTGCCACTTCCTTTGCGACCAATTAGTGCAATGACAGAGCAGAAGTCACTATCTGATATTCCTAGATTAACACTCCGAGTTCTTCAACAAGATAAAAACTCAGCAAACCTGGAAATCCCCGCTTGCTGTGTTTTGATTAGTAATGGAACTCTAATGAGCAACTGATAACTATCACTTCCTAGTGACATCTTTAATTGACGTCTTATGTCCAGCAAACTTGCGTCAAACCCGGCACCTGTCAGGTATAAATATTACCAACGTTGCCTTAAGCAATGAGCTACTGTTGCTGTTGCTAGCTGTCTGCAAGACCCCGTGTTGGTGAATCTAGCACCCTGTCACTGCAGCCTGCTGTCCCCTTGGTGGTGAAGCTACTGATACCATTATCGCTGCTAAAGCGCGAACGATGGTGCAGTACGCTTAGGAGCTGAACAGCCGTCCCTCTGCGAAGACATCCAGCAGATTCCAGCTGCCCGCGGACGCTGTCCCCCCTCCTTCCTCGACGCGCTGAAGAAGAGCCGCTGCCTATCTCCTGCAGAGAAATCCAGCTCCGGAGTTTCCGGTCTGCCCTCGCGGGTGACTGGGATATCGAGATTGCCCCCTGAAGGAGATACCAGACCTCCATCATTCTATTCAGAGGTATGGTGTTGACTAAACCCTTAGACGAGAATTCTTGAAGCAAACCTTGGCAAAACCAACTTAACTTAAAGCTACTTACTTACTCCCCTTCCACGTGTTAGGCTTAGGTCAGGCACACTGGGGTAGGCTTAGTTAGAAGCACCAGTTGAGTATGTTAGCCTAATGTAAATATGACTGTATATATGTTTTATTACTTTTAAACCATTGTATGGCTAAGAAACCATATCAATGCCTTTACAGTATTATTTCGCAATTCTTATCTTACTGTACGTACTTTTTATAATAACAAGTCTTGCAATTGTGGCAATGCATTTCTCTTGTACGAGAAGAAAGACTGTTCAATAAATGTTAACCCTTTATTGACAAATGCCCGTCTTTCTATTCTCTACATATCGTGAAAGTAAACTGCACTAAACTGACTGAGTGAAATACCTGTCTATTGTTTCACACGACCCTAGAGATTGACTCTTGATCTGAGGAGCAAAGTTGTCATGTTGCACGGTTGTTGGAAAGCTGAATCCCTTCTTGTCTGTGCCAGGGAAGCTGATCACTTCCCATGCAGATAAGAAAGTTTCCAGTGACCTCTGAGCTAGTTGGCAACACACCCAATTAAGTTTAGCATAGTCAGTGGAGGCCTGGAATATCCGCAGTTCCACGTCGATACTACTGTTTATGTTATTCCAATGCGCAGGGCCTAGTGGGAAACTAGGAACTACACTACACAATAACGAGTGTTTAAGGAAAATGTAATGTACAGTTCTTCAGGGTTTTCATGTACAGTGGGTGCTAGACACTACCTACACCACTGTGGAATACAGGGGGTGGTAGTGGCACTGTATAGCTAGTGGGTATAACTGCTGTCATATCCTGTTGTTTTGACCAGAAGTGTTTAGGACACCTAGCCCTCAGTTTAGATCATGCAAAAAGCACAAGTCTTGGGGGACTCCTAGGAACTACACGACATGGTGATGAACATTGGTTTGGTTCTTATATTAACAGTGAAAATCTGAGTAGTTCAGTTGTGCTTTTTCAGAAAGCCCTACTAGCACCATTTCAAAGACGTCTGAAGTGGGAAGGGGAAATCCGCCTCAGCTGAGCAGATATACTCTGTGTATTGGCTCAAGGTTTAGCAAGCTTGTAAGGATAAACCGTTCCCAACATTTAGCAAAAATCTACCTCTTAAATTTACTCTTCTCTTCTAAAAATGACTGAGCCTGCGAGTAGCTCGGGGGAGGCTGAATTGGCTAACGCTCTTAACATTATAGAAAAATGCAGACATGCAGTGACTATGAAATTGGTAGAACACAGCGTACCCTTAACAGGTGGCTCGGGGACCTTTGTGATTGAGGCACACAAGGTGTTCTGATCAGAAGTATTCTATTCTTGGGTTCATTTCCCACCTGCAGATCTAGTGAATAAATTGTTCCACCCATACATTGCAGTTGAAACACTGGAAGAATACATTCTATATGAAGACATTGATGTCCAGCTAACTTACCAGCAGCATAACAACTGGTTTAAAGGTGCCCTCCCTCACAGAACATCTATTGTGAGACTCGATCCGCTCAGCTTAAAATGAGTGCCCTGGCTAGTTTTAGTGACATGCACTCCACATCCAGAGATAGATACACTACCAGTGGATGAAGTACGTACAATATACAAAGACATAGTCAGGATGTACAGACACATTGTCCAGTTTTTCATGCGAACATTGACAGTCCAACCTGTTAGAAATGCTCCAGCTGGTCCAACTCAGACCACACCTACAATTAACCCACAGACACTGAAATCAGTAATAGGAACAATTCCTTCCAAACTGGAGCAAATTTTGAAGTATTTCCCCAAACGGGTCAGCAGGAAAAACATAGAATGCCAGCAATTTGCTTGCCAATGGGGATGGTTCCCTCGATTGAGGATTTTACTACTTGGTGAACAATCTATGCTGCAGTTTACGTCAGAATACATGGTACTCCTTCCTTAGCAGTTGTTCCAGAAGTATTGAAACGAATACAGAATGAGTACGTGGGCAGTGCTTACCCTGGACTTCGGAACGAAACTGATGAGTAATTTTGCCTGCTATAATACTGAGCAATATAAAGGAGGCAGCAGCAGCACTGGCCAAACACAGCCCTGAAAGGGAAATAGAACCTAGAAATAGGGAGCGAGAATTACCAAAAATTATCAAAGAAACCTATACTGAATTAGCTAGAGATAATTTGGGAACCAAAGCCGGGAAGCCACAAATGGTGGATAGTTCCAACAAGGACAACTCGAAGCAAGCAGCCACTTCTTCTAAAAAGAAATGTGAAAACAAAAATTAAATCCCAAATCAGAAAAGAATTCACAACCAAGGAGTGGGTTTGCCCAATTGGAGTTCTCTGAAAAGAGGTACAACCTTAGGAATAGTGATAACAATAAGAAACCCGATAGGTATAAGGACTCTGATACACGTTCCTTTCTGGGTTAATCCAAAAACTCGGAAAAGGATGGGCGATCAGAACAAAGGACTGAAGATCGACCAAAGACAAAAAGGGAATCACATCACACTTCAGATTATATTATCAAACAAGAGGAGCAGCATAAAGCAAAACCTCAATTCAAAATGTAGCTTCTAAAAATTAGACAGTGCAAGGTTACTGAGGACTCAGCGGGGGAATGTGATCTGACGATGCTAGACAGCTCAGCAGAAGTAACAATAGCTTGCCAGAACCCGAAGGGTGTTCTGGTGACAGCAATATTGAATGAACGTATCACTGGGGGTGTGGCTATCTCAGTGTGAGGTAGAGGCTAGAGACATATCACTGTGGAAACACCTGATACCAGAGTGAGTATCCGGTATAGACTATACAAAATTATACTACAGATAGAGGGGGACATCTCAAGAAAAGTTAAAGGTCTCTTTTGGGAGAACTTAACATATAGATATGACATACAGCTAGCTGAAAAAGATTGGCCGCATGAGTTTGTGATGGATTGCCCAAGGGGGAAAGCGTCATTTTGCCTGCTTTCTCTGACCTAGTTCCAGCATCTATAAAACAATTACACGAACAGGAATGGGCGCTAGCGCTAGCTCCATTAGTATACCACAACCATATAAGGTGGGACATGGAGTCTACCACCATGAAAGCCCATTTAAATCTACTCCAAATCCACAGAGGCTGTAACCTATAAAAAATTATGCAAAAAGACCGGTCACAGAAATCTAAGACCAACTTGAATACAAAGGTGAAATTGTGACTTGCACCTACCCGATGAATAATGCTAGTAATGAAACCTGACAATAAATATCATCTAGTTTTAGACTACAGACACTTAAACACCTGCACACGAACATTTACAGTTAAAAATGCACACAGTGTTGTATTCATGAATAACATTGTGCAGAAGAAATACAAAACAACATTAGATATCTCGAATTGATTCTTCTGACAGAATATAGACCCAGAAGCAGATATTTGATAGTATTTTCTGCGCTCCACACTTAGCAAAATTTTTGTTGTTGGCCTCAAGGATATAAGAGCAGCCTGGGGATATTCTCGTCAAGAGTGTCAGAAATAATACAAACATGCAATGAGAAGACAGTGTCTTAGTGGATTATATCTGTTTGATGGACGATAAATTACTTGAACACTTGAGCAGGGTGAACAGCATAATTGTGTGATTCGCCAATTTAGGCTACAAATTTAATTTTAAAAAAATCTCAAATTGTCCATCGTAATGTCTTACTCCAAACTCCAAAGAATCTAAAAGGATTGCAATCAATATTAGGATTTCTGAATTTTGGCAGAAACATACATTCTAGATTACGCAATAAAAGTAAAACCTTTCTACGACTTAATCAGACCTGATTTCACACAACATCAGTGAACACAACAACACACAGATTCTCTCCGTTCAGTTCCGGCTGACATGATAGCATCTAAACACTGGCACACACATGCACTTGGTGATCCGGGTTTTCCCCGGTTTATCAGGATATACTTATCTCACTTTATATGAAGGTGACACAATTTCAACTGCATACAAATCACATTTATACACAAATTCAGACTGCTGTAGTGAGGGATAAAGCACTAGCACAGGGGATACGCATAATTGTTGTAACTCCAGTACCAACTTTAAAAGCTGTTACCAAAGCGAGCATTCTAAATACGAAAGCATTACATCCATGATGGATACGAAGGGCTAACTCTCTCTCTGCAACAGATGTAGATTACAGATATGATTCTGCATTAAAAACACATCAGTACATATGCAATTGGCTTGTTACATTCTGACCATGGCCCAGCTTCTAGCTCTCGCGCTTACAAAGAAGCCATGGAAAGTATGGGCATGGCCTTGCAGTACTCCTCCCACACCATCCCGAGGGAAATTTGGTGGAAGAGAGGAAAAAGCAGGACCTAAAGCGATACATAGCAGTAAGTGTATTAAGTGCGGGCAGTAGTAGGATGTATCACCTAAATGGGGTCCAAAGGGCACTGAATATTATATATAATCCTTGGTGAAACATACCCTCTATGAAATCCTGTTTGTGACAACATTGTTAGTACCTGACCTCAATTGTGCCAGCACAGCGGCGGATGTAAAACCATTTGAATTGTGTGATCATTTGACTGATTTACAAGAAGTCACAGGCACATGCATCAACCATTTTTGTAAGCGCAAACGGTGCGATTAGCAAAAATCAGCCGTTTGCACCCGCAAAAAGGGCATTTGCAATGCATCAAAGTAGAAGGCACTTGCATTTTGAGAATTTGCAATTAATTGTGATATCTCAAATTGCAATTGCATTTAAGGAATCGCAATTTGTGATTCCTTAAATGCAATGCAAGAACCACTTTAAAATAGTGATTTCACTATTAGGGGGATGCAAATTACCATGAAGTTGAAGTTGATGGTAATTTGCAATAACTTTGAAAAACGCACTAAAGTGCTTTTTTCAAAGTTGTAGGTTACACACACACATGCCCTTGGGGCATTTGTGTGCGCAACATGTGTGCTCAGGGCACTTTCAGGGGTGCAACAGGGTGCCCTTTGGACACCCTTGCACCCTTGAAATTGCATGCGCACTTTGCTAGTTCCATTTGGTACTCGCAAATTGTGTATACAATCTCCCATTCATTCCTATGGACCTGTAGGTCCAAAGGAATTATTGTAAAGGCATTCCTTAATTTGCGAGTCACAATTAAGGAATGTTTAGGAATCGCTATTTTAATAGCAGTTCCTATATGTAAATGCTTTTGAGAGTCCTTAAGACGGTCTTCGTTACACGGCGCCGGGAACTTCAAGAGGGAGAACAAAACTAATGAGGTGTACCCGCCTACATTTTGTTACCGAACATGACTGCCTAACCAGATTACTACCACTACTCTCTTCTCCTCCCGGTTAAAGCTCCAATCGTAAACAATTGAGATTCAACAAATCACACAGACAGCGAGTACGCACGTTTTGGAAACCCAAATGCAGGATTCCATGTATCGCCCCAACCGGGTGTTTACACCAACATAATTTCGCCCAATTCCTATGAGGCCCTGAAGATTCGCAGTCTGTTCCCTGCGATGAAACACGTGTTGGCCTGTACAAAGGAACAATAAACTGATTCACTACACCAAGAACAGAACGTCTTTTTGAACTTTTATATATCTATTGATGTTTTTTCATTCTCGAAGTTTTACACTGAAAGTTTTGATGTGCTCAATCAACCACTTCAACTGACACCAGCAGTACCAAGAATTGATTGACATTGTATAGTGCAGGGGCTTTGTTGTCTCACATTACCAGCACAAGTTTGTTTTAAGTTTATAATCTGACCGAAAGACAGTTGACTATGGCGTGCAGAGATGCAAAGTACACCATGCTGCCTTTTACTGTAGCAGAGTCACCATCTAGCGAATGGTTAATTCATGGCTATATCACCCTGCCAACCACAAAATTTCAGTTCCAATATTGCCTTAGATACATCCAAGCAGGCAGATATGAAGCTTTGGGTGAAGGGCTCATACAGGAAAACTGGGAGTTACTGTATAGATATAGGTACAGAAATAAGGACACTTGAGTTTTTTTTTAAGTGGAAAAGACTGCAGGAAGGCTTTAAGTGTGTAAAAAAGTGTTGCTTCATGTAACGTGCATTTCGTCAAAACAGAACTTATCTTGCTAATTGAAAGACTCCAAAGCTGCCGTGATTCATCCAGTTTTTGAATTGCATTCAAATGGAAATTATTTAGTGCTGAAAGATCAAGGCTGTTCTGGAATTGCACCAGGCATTGCATATATAGTTCCAGTAAACTTCAGGGTCGTTTGCTGTAGGCAAGTATTTTTTGCCCCGGATCGCACAGTTAGGAAAGCACCACTGTGACCTTCATTAAATGCTTCCAGTATAATGTTTGATTCACTGAGCAGATTGAAAGCCATGCTGTTTCAACAAAATGTGGCATTAACCTCAGCTCAAGAGACTTTTGTTCTCCATGTTGCAAGGTATTCAGCAGAGATAGAGACCCATGTCTTTATCAACTTCCAGATTCATTTAGGTTAAATGGTTAATCGTGTCTTTAACATGTCTGATACGATTGGGAACGTACACTTATTTAAGCAAATTGGATCAGATCTCTTAACCACCTTTTATACCGTATTCAGATTATTTCCAGCCTTCATATACTCTGTACTTCAAAGCGTTTTTGGAGTGCTTCCTTTGGTCCTGCCTTCAGTAGTGGGCATCCTGATTTTAATACTCTTGCTTCACAATTGACATTGCAATCCCTCATGAAATGGAGAGAAAACTTCTGGAATGGCGTTTTTGTGAGCTCATGGTTTTCTACCTGACTACACCTCGGCTTCGGGAGCTGAGTGAGCATTGGTTTCTGTCTTGCATGTGTTCAGTTGCCTCTTCTGCGGATTCAGCTGTGTGTTAGACCTGTGTCTGACACTTCCATCGGTTGCGTCGCTGGACATAGAAGCGCTATTGGATTCTTTGGAAGCCCACATGTGCAGTTGTCCACAGGGTATTACCATGTTGATGTCAGAATTTTTAGAGACTTCAAGGGATGATTCCCCTCCTGTTGGAAGGGATATTGACTCTGCTTCAGAGTTTCAGGCTTCGGTATCTGGTGTGCAGACGTCTACCTCTTCCCAAGCAGCTGTCATGGGAACCAGAGATGACCATCTTTGCTCATTGGACATGATACTGGACGTCCTTGAGGGACTGCCATCTGCGAATACAATGTTCAGAAATGTTGAGTCTTTAGCACAGGGTTCATAAAACAATCTGGCCTCTCCTGTTCTGAGAACCGTTTGGCAACTTTTTAAACATTTCCTAGAATTGAAGGTTGAAACTGACTTTGTTTTATTTTTCCTCTCCGATCTAACTGAGTTTCATGGCTTTCAAGGTGCTCAGTGCAATTATCACAATATATACAAGTTTAGACGTTTTGAAAAAATGTTGTGGATGTACATTTTTAAGGCTTTGAAGTCCTTTATAGTATGTTTTATTACTAATGATTGTATTCCTTTTAATAACGATAGCTTTATCACTGCCTAGCTGACCTTGCTGACCTTATGATGAGGAGTGTGTGTCTTGTTTTTTAGGATAGTCTCATCATGTATACCCCATTTTTACACCCATTATGCAATCCACACGACACTAACAATTCTAAACGGGTGACCTTTTACCTAGGAGCTCAGTCCTGTCTCCTCGACACCAGGCTCTAAATATTCTATCATAAACCCTGTACCTGACGTGCATAATCATGTCTCCAGTCACAGCAGATTTATTCTGTATAAGGGTCACCACTTTTTTCATTCTTGGCCAATAGCCAGCTGTGCACGATCACACTTGTTTAGAAAAGCATTGGTGATTGTTTTCCAAACATTTATGATTATTTTGCAAACATCCAAAGTTGTTTTAAAGACATATTGATTCTAGAAAATACCTGGAGTGACCACTTTAGTATAAAAGACCCTCACTACCCCCTACAAACTAAAGGAAAATTCCTTCCAAGCTGAGATGGGGGTTCGGCATGCAGAATCTCCAACACGCAGCGGTCTGACATTCCTTGTGGGCTGTCATCCTCAACGAAGAGACGGGGTCCTTCATTCCCAACCATTAGGTGAGGGACCTGATTTTTCCCTAGGGGTTTCTTGGCTACAGATACATATATAAACACAAATATACATGCTATATAATTAAGGCTTCTGGTTTTATGGTGTTTATGTTTTTTTAACATTAAAGTCTGCATTTATACATATTTATTTTTGACTATTGTAGGTGTATAAATGAAGTTGTAAAATTGTACATTTCCATATTAATTTAACTAATAGATACGCACTCATACTTGATGTCTATCTTGATTTAGCTATTTAAGATGCCAAATATTATGTAACAATACATTCACTAAATATTAGCATTATACTACAAATGTACGTTGATATATACCTGTTTTTTCAATTTCCCATGCAGGCCATTTGCTTAACTCTTGGGTTCCAGTTCCTTGGAAGAGATTCACTTAAATGAAGCACATTTTTTGGTATTTATACACTTTTAAAAATAAATGCAGACAGAAAACACATTGTTTTCTGTCTGTATTTATCTTTTAAAATATGAAAAAAGAGTAAACAGGGAGTCTTAACAATAATAATTTTTAATAATAATAATAATAATAATCTTTATTCAGCATATTAAAATATGACCATAAAACAGACAGTTTAAAATACACATACATTAAATGTAAACATTTTCAGTAGAACAACAAAGTGTACCAGGTAAAAATGCACGAAATTCCTGATATGTCATTATCACCATTGGTCTTTTAAAGTCCTAATACTTCCAATTGCACTTTTTCAATTAAAAAATATGTTCAATAGAATCCTGTAGCAGGAATTTCTGCTCCTATACAGAACTGTGCATAGAGACTTAGAACCTCAGTGAATTAGGGTGTGACAAAACTGAGCTTAGTATCCAAAATCCCATACCAGACTAGCTATCAGTGTCTCATTGGTACTTACAAAACCCCAATGATTTAGACAACCCAGAAAATGGATTTAAAACACCTCAGGTAACGTGGAACACATTAACACTCTTTCGTTATACTACCATATCAATCCAGAACAAGGATTCAATGAGGACACGTGAAAGTTTGAAATGTTTATTTCTAATGCAGTGTTCTCAAACGCAGTATCTTAGCTAATAGAAGCAAACATATTATAAAGAGCAAGGTTATAAGCATAGTTACTATTCCATAAAATACAAAAAGTGAAAGCATATTAAAATGCTAAAGGAAACAGGTCTAAATAGAACCTCAGTTTACCCTCCCTAGCTCATGTATTATATTATATCTACAGAAGGTCTCTTTGGGTTTAGAAGGGCGGACCCATAACTTTAGGTTCAGTGGAAATGGATCACATCATCTCCTACACCAACCCTCTGCATACGGATATTCATCAAGTGTGTGTGTCCTGCCTTCCGCAGTGCAATACTATTTGCGCCTAAAACCAAAGTGGGCCACAGCTGCATCCATATTATGTCTACTCTGTGCGCTGATCAATCCAAACAATAAGCGCTGTGTTGAGATAACCTTGAAGGCATCGGCACTCACTGTACAGACATAGCTTTACCAAGTAAAACTGATAATCATAAGAAAACATGTTTTTCTCGTGTAAAGCAAAATACCTAACTAGGCGAAAAGCATTAATAACAAAATGTGTCGTGTGCAGGGCAGCAGGAAAGGAAAAATGGCGTTTAAAACTCTAACACATGCCAACTTAACACAGTGCAAAGGGGAAACCATTGAAAAAGACAGCCTCCCATTGATCCAAGCACTGATAGGACAAGTATAAAGGGGTAATTTAGGAACGCAGATTTCAAGTTCGATAGTTCAAACACAAGTCTCTAATTTGCCACTTAAAAAAATCGAAGGAGATACAAAAATTGCAATAGTCATGAAAAAACTATGCAATGGACATTGATAAAATTAATAGTCAATCTTATAAAAAAAAAATGTTTCTTTTTGAGTGTCAAAAAAAAAAAATCAAATCCAACGAAATGTTCAGGTCAAAAACGGGTGACTGCAAACCCAGTTCATCCTAATAATGAATAGGCAAAATAAGCAGCAACAGCCTCCAACAGGAAGTCACTGTTATCATCTGAAAACAGATCAGCCATCAAATTTAACAGAGGGAAAGAACATACATGCTCTTCGATTACCGGAGCCTCTTGCACCATCAGAGGACAACTCGGTGGGTTCTCGAGGAAGCTGCGAGCCAAGAAATCTTGCGCCGCTGCGAACACATTCCAACGACCCAAAACACCATGCATCGCTGCAAAGGCCATAATCACTCCATCAGAACAAAGCAATTCATGAGCAACTAGGGGACTTATAAGCTGATTATAATCCGCTTCAGGAGATACCGTATTGCAAAGACACAAATCCATGGCCCATTCGAAATCGCAACTCAGACAATGGAAAACAAGCTGAACGCATGTAAAGTAGGAAAATCGAAACGATAATCCATACGCTGCACTCATTGTGGCAAGCGGCAGTACACCATAGTACTCAAGCATCCGGCCGCAAAGAAGCCCTACTCGAGACAGCCCGTCTTGCATTACAGGCAGTGCATCTATCGTGAAATAGACAGAACAGCAATAGTACGCCATCAGCAAGAGCCAGTAGTAAGGGAAATCCACCAAACAGGCTAGAGAAAATAGAATGGAAGAATGCTGGAATGACTCCGAAAATATTTTGGAAGGAAGTCACTAAGCCACTGCTTACAACTTTAAAAAATTGAGCCAGCCCCGAGGTGGAGGACGCATTGAAGATTGTATGAATTAATTGACCGAAGTGCAAGGGCAGATCAGTATTTAATAAGGCATGTACTTCTATGCGGGTGTTAGCCATGTGAAGGACAAATGTTTCACGAGCAGATGTGAGGGCAACTTCTTTCTGGGACAATAGAGCTCTTATGCGACTCATCTTATTGAACTCTGCCTACAAGGTCGGAATCTTAGGCCAGATGGAAACATCAAGTTTCTCATGCGGGGGCGGATACATTACATTCTTGCAACAAATTACACGTTCACTGACTGCAACGACATAAGAAATCCCTTTAATTAACCCACAGCAGTTCTCATTGTTTAAAAGTAAATAACTCCCGTCTGCCAGCAATGTGAATGTGGGAACTATTGCAGGCACGGATGTACCTTTTAAAACACAGGCTAAATTAGGCTTGTTCTGGTTGCAAGAGCCATGTATTTGGATATGTCGACACAATAAGGAATGATCCGGTGCTTCAGTGCATTCTTAACCATTTAAATAAACTTCTCTTCCTTCCCTAAGACAATGGCAATGGCAAAGTACTTCACACAATTCGTAAATGCAAATAAAGGAAAAGGAAGAGTAATCAAACCATGAAGAAGCCATGTAGCAGCATTGCCCTCAGCCACAGAAAACGGTAAAGGTTCTAACTTTTCAATGTGCAACATGGAAAAAGAAACATCCTTCATTGATAGTAAGCGTTGCTTGTCAGTCAAATTAAAGGGGGCAAATAAGGCAGAAGTATTCAAGTAATGCCATGGCACCTTAGAGGCTTCAAGTGTCTGCAATCTTTCAACAAATGGTTTGGGATGAGGCATGCTTGGTGCGAAGACTCTGTGCCTTGCACTTGCCAGCTTATAGTATCCCAAACTGATTTAAGGTCAATTGTATATTTCCGCAACTCAAGGCCCCCAACAGCCAACTGGTCTAGAAAGGACTTCGAATACAGTAATTTAGTATCGGTAAGTCTAACTTTGGATACGGATTTATCACCCATTTTAAAATAAAAGGCATTAGGATTAGATTGGTTAAAATCTGTAAAGTAAGTGAACCACTTCAAAAAGGTAGCCGAACTGCCTTGTATAGGAGCTGGACAGTGTTCCCACTGGGTGTAATTTACAGTGAGCCTCCTGGTATTAGCTTTATGCAGGTAGTGATTGCCAAAATGTTGATAAAAATACAAATCACCTTAATTAGCAGACTCCAAGTACAAATCTTCAGCATCAAAGGCAGCATAATCTTTCAAAGCAGAGAACAATGATTCAACGGCCTGAACATCCCAATCATCAGAACGTATATTTTGTTTAACCACATCCCCCATTGACACTCAAAGCACATTGGGGACATTAATAACCTCAGTGGGCCCATGAATTTGAAATTGAACCGCATCCCACGCAATCCCATCTAGGACAGGCCAAGCTCTGATGTTATATTTCAAAATAAAGACCCAGTCCAATCGCGTGCTGCTATAACAGTGACAAACAGGGGAGTATTTTTGGAAACCTTCTCCCAACTATACTCTTATAAACATTATAAGGAGGTAATTCACTGTGCTCCGCTCATATTAAAACACCTGTTCTCTCTGGTAACACCACAGAACACCCACTCAAAGTGAGCCAACCCAGAATTGGTCACACACGTCCACCACAAACATTAGACGTTCCTCATAATAGAGAGAAAATATGTGCGAGAAGCAAATGACCCCTCACGGAAACACCACCATCGGGGTAACTGGTATGAAATTTCCAGACAGGCCCCTGTCTCATCATCGGTGGTCACTTGCTTCTCAAAGAAAAGTGAGAGGAAAGAAAAGATGTGTCCAAAACAAACAACATTTAAAGTGACAAATAGTGAAGTGCAGAAAAATCTGCTGGTGACAAACAAACACAAATATAACAGAGTGCTTAAAAACACACACAGCACACCAGTCCCTTAACCAATTTTATTCATAGGGCGGTGATCGTGTGCTATTGGATGCTAAAAAGGCTGGTAGCTAATCATGCATACCATTACCTACTGCCAGTGCCGACATGTTTCACTGCTATGTTACGTTAAGCAGTTTCATCAGGGCTGCACTCAATTGCTGCCACTTCACTTTTTTGGACACTAGTTCTGTAAAATGCTGCCAGGAGAGAACAGGTAAGAGACAAGTTTAAAAACACGTAAACCCTGGGGTGGCAAGAAGCACAATAGGGGGATAGTAAGTATAGTAATATAATGTGTGGAGTATTACCAGGAGACAGCCAAACTACTCATACCGGCTGCTCGAGTTTCGACAAGGTCACCGGGTACTGTTAGCCTGGGAATATCCCTTGATCCTTGGAAAACTTAACAATCTGCCCAAAAGAGAAGTGCACAATGCAACCGGGCTTGTAAGTTGTGCTAAGTAGGGCGATGTTCTACTATCTCACACTATACACACTCAGAGTTCAAATCAAAGTGTTGTTGCCAGTGCCACCAGTATTATAAGGCGGACACACAGTACTTCCGAAACAATTCAAATCCCGGTGTACACAACACTCCATACTGCCCGTAAGCCACACTGGCCCGAGGTATTGGTCTAGCGAGTTAATATCACAGGCATCTCCTCATGACACTCTGAGTACTGCCCATAGCAAAAACAAACGCGCACAACACGCATTCTGGCTACATGGTACTTCCCTGCCAATTCACCCCCGGGACGACTGCTCCTCACCGTCACGGGCTCGGAAGACTCCTTTCATCAGCCGTGCTGGTAGCTTCTGCCGGCGGAATACAAACGCGAGGTGCGCGAGGACACGCCCCTCAGCACATCACGTGATCGCGACCCAAAGCGTGGCGGCCATCTTAGCCTAGTCACTCACATGAGTGCAAAGGGAAATTCATAGCATATTGATGTGGTAAGAACCACATGGGGATCACAAGGTGCCGCACTATTACCTGGCTCCTAGTCTGATACTACAAAGGAGATTTGGAAAAAGAACAACGGTGGAGGATTCCCATCAAAGAAAGCACCTGGTCAAATATTCTCACAAAATTAGTTTAGACCCACATTATAGTGCATGGGACAATATGTGTGCACACTTCAGTAACACCCACCGTTACAATGTTGATTCAAAACATGAACTATGAATTACTTTAAACAAGGTCAAGGTGCACCACTTTGGAGTTTGCATGAACTGACAACTTTGATGAGGTTAGCAGCAATGATCACATTAGTTGTTACTTGTGTCCTTTAAGAGTTCTTTTATTAAGTTCAGTTGTAAGTAACAAATCACACACAGGAGCTACAGCCGACGCGTTTCGTCCTCTTGGGACTTCTTCAGGGCTGTTTACAGAAAAATGACATACAACATACAATTAAAATTTACATTAAAAACACTTGTGTCTACAGAAGCACAAGTGTTTTTAATGTAAATTTTAATTGTATGTTGTATGTCATTTTTCTGTAAACAGCCCTGAAGAAGTCCCAAGAGGACGAAACGCGTCGGCTGTAGCTCCTGTGTGTGATTTGTTACTTACAACTGAACTTAATAAAAGAACTCTTAAAGGACACAAGTAACAACTAATGTGATCATTGCTGCTAACCTCATCAAAGTTGTCAGTTCATGCAAACTCCAAAGTGGTGCACCTTGACCTTGTTTAAACTACAAAGGAGATGTTTAAGAACAATTTGAATTAATAATATAATGTAAACTATTTGACCAGACAATGTGGAGAAAACGGATACCACCGATCAGGTGGTTGTAGGTGTAGTTCCAAAAGGAGGTAATGGGCAAAACACTTAATGAAAGAACAATTAATGAAAATGTCATAGCTGAAGTACAACCAGCAAACGCCCATACATCAGTTACGTCTGGAATAATACATCACAGTTCAATGAGAACCTAGATTCTTAATTCCAACGGGTCATGTTACATGTAATACATACCCTGTTACTCAACATTGAATCAACCAGACAGAGCCCACACATGACCCCTGTACTATAAGGCATTGGAGTTACATCTCTGCTGGCTGGGGAATATGAAGGAGCCCCCTTAGCATACGGGCACAAATGGTCCAACTACCCATACCTACTCCTAAGGGAGGTGAGCTTGTAAAGATAATGCGGAACAAGGGGTCATAAATAGACAGAGTGTCCTTCATAGTTTTATCCTGTTGCACTCAATAATCTTGTTGAGCCCTGTCCTGTCCGTTTTCTCGCTGTAAATCCAGCGTGCTTCTTTGGCTAAAAGAATGCCTTCAATGTTCTGCGGGGAACCCTTGATCTTCTCAAGCACTGTCCAGTTGAATGTATGTTTCTCAGTGAAACAGTGTTGAACAAGTTTATTAGTTAGTCTGCCCGCTCTGATGGTACTCAGATGCTCCTGTATGCGTATCTTGATCTTCCGGGAAGTGAGCCCTATGTAGTGGAGACCACACTGACATGTTAGCCTGTAAATCACTTGTGTGGAGTTACAATTGCTAAACGGATTGTGGAACCACTCCCTGCCAGGTACGAGTATCACGCTTTTGCTCTTCTTGGTGAGCGGGCACACAGAGCATGTTCCACGCGGAAAGTGGCCATTAGGTATGGTGGAATTACAGTCCATTCGTGTTACCTGGACCTTCGAGTGTACAAGTCTATCTCTCAAATTGGTCGCCCTCTTAAAAGCGAATCTCGGTGGTGGCATACGGAACTCTCTGTTGGACAGAATAGACCAATGCTTGCGAATAGACTGGCGAATTTTTGTGGCCATTGGGTCGTATGTCATGACCACTGGTACACAGTCATCCTTAGGTTTGACTACTTTCTCTAAGAGAGCGCTCCTAGGAGTGTTGAGAGCTCTCTTTTTTGCCTGTTTCACTATCTTCTTAGGATAGTTCCTGTTGGTCAACTTTGACGCCAGATGTTCAGATTGTTCTAAAAAGGTGTTGGTAGTGGAGCAATTGCGTCTGTACCTCAAAAATTGGCCCAAGGGCAGATTGTCCCTCAATGCCCTGGGATGGAAGGAATCATAAGAAAGTAGGGAATTCCTATCTGTGGGCTTTTGATGTACACGGGTGTTGATAGTACCCATGTTATGCTCAATGTCGAGGTCAAGGTACACTGCCTTGTGTCTATCATACGTCCAGGTGAACTTGAGGTTGTCATCTTGTACATTAAGCCAGTTGAGGAATTCCCGAAGGAGTTCTTCAGATCCTGACCAGATGCACAGCACGTCATCTATATACCGCTTCCAGAGCCGGAGATGGCTATGGAAGGGATTGTTGTTATGATAGATGACGTGCTCCTCGAACTGACCAACATAGATACAAGCTATGCTGGGTGCCATTGTAGCCCCCATGGATGTCCCAGACACCTGGAGGTAGAGCTGATCTTTATAGCCAAAGTAGTTCCTTGTTAACGCAAGTTCAATACACTGCAGTACAAATGTCTGGGTGGTATCGTAGAACCATTCCTGCATCCCCAGGGCGCGGGCTGCTTCCACCAGCGCCACGTCCTGGGGTATACAGGTGTACAGGGATTCAATGTCGATAGTGACAAAAAATTCATTAGCAGGGTCATATTGGATGTCCTCCAGTACATTTAAGATGTCAGTCGTGTCTTTGACAAATGATTTTTGATTGACCACAGATTCTCTCAGAAAGTAATCCGCATATTGGGATAACGGTTCAAGTATAGATCCGATACCCGCCACAATCGGACGTCCAGGAGGAGGGCGGGTGGGCGTATGGATTTTTGGTAAAATATAAAAGGACGGAGTCCTAGGGCTGGTATTTACAAGGAACTCCGCCTCTTTCACAGAAATCCATTTCTTTTCCTTGGCTTCACAGACCATTTCGCGAATGATTTTGGACAGGTCTTCCACTGGGTCTTTATTCAGTGGTACATAGTTAGTTCTAACACTCAGAAGGCGAAGAACTTCTGCTTCATAGTCTGTTGTATTGAGAAGGACAATTGCCCCGCCCTTGTCGGCCGATTTTATGGTCAACGTATGATTGTTTTGGAGGCTTTTGACTGCTTCCCAGTCTTCCTTCGTCATATTTTTATAGTTGGATTGACTCTGGGTCTGTTCTATTTTTTCTATGTCTTGTAGGAGAAGTGATTCAAAGACCACTACTTCAGGACCGACCGCTGCGGTGGGTGGACAGAATGTAGAGGGTGCTCTGATGTTAACAAAAGCCAAGTCTCTCTGCACTCTGTGTGATGAGGAATGGGGAGCCAAAGTTCCATTGATATGTCAAATGTCAGTTCTCTCCTCGACATAGTGTCCATTGACGAGACGGAAAAAATAAAATACAAAACCAATTGTCATAAAAAGGTAAATCGAAAAAAGCACCATCCAAATATATGTCCAAGGGGGAATCAAAAAATGTTTTTTAAACAGTCTTGCCAAATTAGAAATCTTCGAGGGCTCATTAAATGTGTGTGATACAGTGTCAAATAAAAATGTGGATTCTGTAGCCAAGCGAGTTTGTAAATCAGGAATCGATAAGTCAGAAGGATGAGTATAGTCTGTTTCATCATGTTGAGCACCAGGCAGTATGCTCAATAAAGGACTGAAAATTGCAGGCAACTCGAGAGCAACATCAGGCACAGGATTGGAAACCGGGGCCAAAACAGAATTCTCAAAACCGAAGGACATTAGACTGCCGATGTCATTCTAAGTAGAATCGGCCACTCTGTGCATCTTGACATTGTCAATGGAGATATACCTGTTCTCCTTACGAGCTGGAAGTGGTGGTAAAATGACTGTTCTTGTGCCCTTCACCTAAAGCACTGGAACCGGAGCTTGATAAGAGGGACCAAACTCTTTCTTGTTATCGATCTTCTCACGAACCAGTTCTCCAACTTGGGGTAGCCAGCCAACTACCGGGATCAGCAACGCATCATCCGAAGTGGAGGGCAAATGTTCCTTTGCAAGACTGTTTCTAGTCTTTTGTAGATCCTGTAAAACATTTCAATGTTCATCTACGTCAAAGGAGGTGGCATGAGCCAACGAGTCAAGACCGTCAAGGTCCGGTACATACATCTTGATACCAACGATCATTTCGTATGGGGTCCGCCTACCCAAAGACCTTCTAGGAAGATTATTAAGAGCATGCTGCTCGCCATTGAGATGGGCTAGCCAGTTCCTGCCAGTACCTAACTAAATTTCAGTTTATTTGTTCAACAACAGTATTACCCTCAGGTCTGTATGGAGACGAAAACTTGACTTGGACCACCAACAAAGTCATGGCATCCTTATACGCCTTAGAGGCGAATGCCGGACCCTGATCTGAATGGAAGGTACCACAGGAAAAAATCCCAACAAAGATATGCAAGTCTCTTATGACAGTCTGTGAATCAGTGCTGCTGTGAGGCCAGACCCATACAAAGCCTGTGCATGAATCAACTGCTACTAAGATGTACTTATACGCATTATCAGAAGAAAAGAGACCACAGTGATCTAAATAAACACACCCAAGCGGTTTATTAGAAATGTACAACTATGTCTGGGGCAGAAGCGCAGCAGTCGAAGGCTTAATCTGCTGGCAAACGTCAAATTGAAGGACATAATCACGTGTCTGTTTGTACAGTCCCCGCCACTAGAATTGCTGTTGTAACTGAGCTACAGTAGCCGAAGCGTCTGCATGCGCAGACGCAACACCTTCATGGGCTGCGGTAATCAGAGTAGGCCTGCGGTCCGCGTTGGGAAGCAATCTCTCACCAGCAACAGGAATTTTCACATAAGGAACTTTATCAGGACTTAAGTGGTATGAATACTTTGAAGGGAATCCTTTTGGATATTTACCTTCCTTCTCAGTTGTAGCAACAGCTGCCAAGATATCATCATCAATATTACTTTTGGACCGTGTAACTGCTGCAACCAAATATGTCGATACCGCTGATTTTGCTGCCTCATCGGCAAGCGAATTGCCAACAGCGTGGACTCCCACACGCTGATGACCGAGAGTATGAATCACAAACACGAGTGGCAACTGCTCTTTAAGCTCAGCCACTCGGACCCAGACCATTTTATGTTTTATTGTGCTAGCCTTGGAATCACGAAAATCATTCTGAATCCAAAAGAAAAGGTTTTCATTATAAGACTGGACACAGTAGAAACAATCACTCACAATAAGAGTTGACACACCAGGATCAGCGTTCTCCAATGCAAGCATCAGAGCACGAAGCTCTGCCAATTGTGTGGTGCAGTCCCCTAGAGTCTGTGTGTGCACGACTCTGGACTTGAACTCGTCATTCACCATGGCAGCTACCACAATAGCACAAGCAGAAACATATGCATTTTTAGACCCATGCGTAACCTGCGCAGAACCATCAGTGTATATGATGCAATGGAAGTCCTTCAAGGGCTGCATAGCAAAAACTCCTGCGACTGTAAGGAGGCATCAAAAATAAACATGACATCTGGAGACGTCAAAGATGCTTCCCATTGTATTCACCAAGGGTGCAAAGCTTTAGAATTTGGTACACTGGCTTTCGTCACTGCCTCTAACGCAGGAAAAGGGGTAACAACCAATATGCGTTTTCCATGTGACAGTGCACGTTCCTTGACAATCGCCATTTGCACTGCTGTCAAAACTTTTTCCATAGAGGAAAACCGCATTTCAGCCGAAGTGTACAAGTGTGACTTGTAAGCAATAGGTACTGTATCTCCTTCGTTGAAAGTGAGGTACGTGAAACCCACCGCCCCAGGGGTGATTCTTATCACCAGGTTGGTGTGGTTATTACGGGTCAGTAAGAATTTACATTCTAGAAGATCAGCTTGCAAAGATTGCAAAATAGCTGAATGTTCTGGCAGCCAGCAAGATTTGGTAATAGCAGGTTGTATCAGAGCATACAAAGGCTTGATACGCTGGGCATATTCGGGAATATAAGTACGCCCGAAATTCAAAAACCCCAGCAAGGACTGTAATTTTTTCAGAGTTGTAGGAGCGCGCAGTTGTGCGCATTTCTCCAAGAAGTGAGGGGACAATCCTCGACCTTCATTGTTGAGCTCACTGCGTACTCTGCAATGTGTGACTTTGCAAAGATAAACTTGTAACCGAAGTCCGCAAAGTTACAAATTATGCGGTCAACTCGATACAGATGCGCCCAAAGTTCATCGTCTGTGAGATATATGTCATCCACATACGAACACGCATCAGTGTCTATCCTCTCTAAAAGAGAGACTATAGGGGCAGCAAACACGCCTGGACTATTCTTATAGCCCATCGCTAAGCGTTTAAATTGGCGCTGTTTGCTGCCACAGGTAAAACTGGTGCACTGGGAACTCAGTCCATCCAAATTGTGGGCAAAATAAAATGTTGGATATGTCAAGTGTAGTTTTAAAACGTTTACGCACAAGACCATCCACTAGAGCAGAGCCGTGTGTATTCTGTACTGCACAGGTACGGCAATGCGAGTTCAAATGCCGGTAATCCAATACCAAACGGTACGAACCGTCAGGCTTGGTCACAGTAAAAAGCGGGTTATTCATCGGTGACACGGTCGTGTTAGGAAATACTGCTTCCAGCTGGTCAAACTTTTCGGCAAGCCAGAAAGGAAATTCATCCTTATCTTGGAGGCGCTTGCCCATCACTGCGTTGACCATGACAGGGCTAAGTTTCATTCCGCCCTGACCTGCAGGAAGCGCCGCACCTCCTGGGGCGCCGCCCAGGAGATTGCGGGTAATGTACTGCACGACCTAATTACATTAATTGCGACAGTATGTAACTGCCGCGAATCAGCAATGGCAACCTCTCCATGTCGAGGATGCAGTGTAAATCCAGCCAAAACAGGCCATGTAGTGCCTGGAATGGACAAAGGACCTAACCTCGGTGCCGTTAAGGAGTGGGGTAGGGCTCCATCAAACCAAACTCGGTGCTGCCAAGCATGAATAGGAACTTCCTGTGTCCTATATGTAGCATATACCTGCGGCACAGCGGTGGGAGTGTACGTGTCGAACACATTGGTATTAGCGTTCGCAGCCGGGAATTCAACCCACAAATAAAATATTTTGTATAGGTAAGCCACCACTGCACTCACCACCATAATCATGGCCATGTCATCCACGGGGACATGATAACTCTGCAAGTGATTGCGCACCGCAATGCGACCATGTTGCAGAATGTCCACCGCGGCCATAGTGACACAGAAAGAGAAAGGTACAACAAAAAACACGTAGCACAACTGGGAAGTAATTCAAGGAAACCGTTTAGGAAGTATCAAGCTTGAAAAGACCTAGATTAATATAGGTAGGTTTGTCCGACACAACTGTTTTCCGGAAACAATAGCTGTGAGAAGTTGGCCTGATATATGATGTTTCCAATTCTGAAACCACCTTGTATCAGTCCAAACAATCCCTTATGGTGTCTGGTTGTAAGTCAACCTTATTAGACAAGCTATCTTAAGGGTAGCATAGACTAAGCCGCCTTAAAGGCTTAACTCAAGAGGTCGTGTTAAGCGAGCTGTTTTACCACATACAATCCTGTAATATCAAATGAAAGGACACCACACAAGTATATATTATAAAAATATATGTGTTTATTTCTAAAATAATCCCCAGTACTCTTTATGAGCAAAGGGGCACAAGCGTTAAATCAAAAGCACAGTATAACATACAAAGTTGCACAATTATGGATGAGGGCAGGTGGCCACTCAAACCATATATTAAGAAAGTGGTATAAGAGATACCAATCAAACAGTGGTTAGGCCTAGGGCCTAGGGAATCGCTGGGAGCAGTCTGGACTAGCAATGCTGAAGTCGGGAAAAGCCTGGGGGATTCGGGTGCAGCACGTAAAGTGCGGCTTGCACCAATGCAATGTCAATGGTGCGTAAAAGTTACACAAAGAGAGTTTAAGGATACTTCCGCTGAACCTAGAAGGACCAAACTTTAGACACAGACCCTAGAGGTGTGTACCAGTGTGGGAATACCGGCATTGCAATGTTACCTCACCCACAGGAAGCGGGTGCATAGGGTCGAAGTGGCGTCGGGTTTTGACACGCAGGCTCTTGGTGCTTGCAGCTGGAGATGCTGCAGGCGATGTGAAGGAGAAGTGTCCGGTGGATCCAAGGGTGGATCTGAAGTGGTGAAGACCTGAAAGCAGAGGGCACAATGTTCAAAGTCACTGACCAGTGACCACCGTGGAACCAGATTGGAAACAGGCAAAGTCGGGTGCAAACAGGTGATGAGGCGTTGATTCTCTCTGCAGCCACGTGGACACGAAGAGGTCAAGGACGTCCAGGCGTCGAGGGCTGATCTTCGGTGCAAATGCTTCTCAGTTGTGGGGCTTCTCAAACCCTAAAGCACAGAGTCAAGGGTGCCTCGGGTGCTGCGCAGTCAGCGTCTCGGGGGTCTTCCAAGATGTCCAGTCCCACGTCTCTTGGTACCTCCACGGGTCCCTTCTTTGCAGGGACTGTGGATCGGGCTGTGGGAAGTCTGGGAGTCTGGGTCTTGTCAGGCTCTGCACTCGGGCTCTGGCGGGAGGTGGCGGCAAAACAGATGTCGAGGTGCTGGATGGTGCCTGTGTTCACAGGGTGGCCCCTCCTAGGCCACAAGGGAGATGCTCTTCAGTCTTCTGTTCATCAGAATGTCAAAGTCCAGTCGTCTTCTTAGTTTAAAGGTGATTTTAGGATGATCTGCTGTGCTAGGGCACTACCCCCACTCTTATTCCATTCTGAGGGGTGGATCTCCTGCTAGGTCCCTCCCTATGGGTGGGACCAGGAAGGGGGGCGGTTACATCCCCTTTCCTTTGTCCAGGTCACACTGGAGCTGGGGATGGTGTGCCCCAGAACCGGTTTGACCGGATTATGCAAGGGGAAGTGTGAGAAGTTGGCCTGGTATATAATGCTCACTAGTTCTAGTGATCACTTTGTACCATGCCAAGCAACCCTTATGATGATGGTTGTAATTCAACCTTGTAGACCAGTTATCCTAGTGGTAACGTGGACAAAGCAGTCTTAGGCTAAACTCTGAAAGGCATGTGAAGCCAGCTGTTATACCATACACAACCCCCTTGAATACCAAATGAAAGGGACACCACACAGATATATATTGAAAATATATATTGATTTATTAACTATTAAAATCCCCTGGACTCTTTATGAGCACAGAAGCACAAGCGTAAAATCACAAGACAGTTTAAAATACACAAAAGTTGCACAATGTGGATGAGCCCTAGGGGCCACCTAAACCATATACTAAATAAGTGGTATAAGAGATACCTAAAGGAAAGTGAAGAGGCCTAGGGCCTTGGGAATCGCTGGAGCTATTCGAGACTGGAGTTAACTAAGTCGGGAAAGGCCCACGGGACTCGGGTGCAGTGTTCAAAGTGCACGCACTTTACAATACAAAGTCTATGGTGCGTAAAAAGCACAAAGTTAGAAAGTTAGGAACCTTCCGAGTGACCTACGGAGCTGAAACTTAAAACACAGGCCCTTGGGATGTGTACCAGTGCAGGAGCACCGGCGGAGCTGAGTTACCTCACCCACAGGAAGCGGGTGCACAGGGTCGAAGATGTGTCGGGTTTCGTCACGCTGGTCGATGGTGCTTGGAGCAGGAGATGCTGCAGGCGGCTCGATGAGAAGAGTTCCGGTGGATCCAAGGGTGGATCTGTAGATGTGAAGACCTGAAAGCAGAGGGGACAGTGTTCAAAGTCACTAGCCAGTGACTGCCGTGGAACCAGAGTGGAACCAGGTGATGTCGGGTGCAAACAGGCGTTGTCGGGTAGCTTCTTTCTGCAGCCACGTGGATACCCGGGGTCGAGGACGTCCAGGAGTCGGTCACGAGCTGTCCCACGTAGGCTTCTCGCTGTTGGCGGTGTCGGCGACCTGATCGGAGCAAACAGGCCTTGGCAAATGCAAGCCACGCAGAAGTTGAAAGATGCTGTTCACTCGGACCAGCAAGGTCAGAGCGAGTGCTCCTTTTCACAGGAGCTTGGGTAGGTCTGGAGCAACCAGACCTGCTGTTTAAATCTTCGGGTTCGTCGCCAAGATGGCCGCTGGCCGCGTGGCTAGTGGCCGGGATGGCGCGTCGAGTGGCACAATGCAAAAGGGCCCCACGCAGATCGTGGAGATGCTGGAGGGCTGATCTTCGGTGCAAGGGCTGCTCGGTGGTGGGGGTTCTCAATCCCCAAAGCACAACGTCGAGGATGCCTCAGAAGCTGCGCAGTCAGCTTTTCGGGTGTCTTTCAAGAGGTCCGGTCCCACGTCACTCTGTGCCTCCACGGGTCCCTTCTTTGCAGGGACTGTGGATCGGGCTCTGAGAGGTCTGGGAATCTGGTTCTTGTCGGGCTCTGGGCTCGGGCTCCGGCGGGAGGCGGCGGCAAAGCAGACGTCGAGTTGCTGGTTGGTACCTGTGTTCACAGGGTGGTCACTCCTTGGCCACAAGGGAGATTCTTCTTCAGTCTTCTGTGCAGCAGAATGTCGAAGTCCAGTCTTCTTCTTAGTTTAAGTTGATTTCGGGATGATCTGCTGTGCAATGGCACTGCTCCCCCTCTTATTCCAATCTAGGGGGTGGATCACCTACTAGGTCCCTCCTCTGGGAGGAACCAGGAAGGGGGGCGGTTACACCCCCTTTCCTTTGTCCAGCTCCGCGCCAGGACTGGGGCTGGAAGGCCCCAGAACCGGTTTGGACTGGCCTATGCACGGGGACACCTTGTGTGCCCCGGGCATGTCTGATTCTTTTCAGCCCTGTCCTACCTAATACACAAAATCCTGTCTGGGGTGGTGCTCGCACCTCCCAAGGCAGGAAACCCTTTGTCCAGGCCACCATCTGCCGAGTTTCGGTCAGCAGCAGGAGGCCAGACTTGTGTCTGTGGTGGCAGCGTCCATTTTGTGAAGCTGAGGCTCTGTTTAACTTTAACCGGGGTTAAGGCTACGCACATGTCGTGTCCCTCTAGAAGGGTGGAATGCTATCCCCGTCGCCAGAATTGGCGAGGGGATAGTATTCCAATTCGTATGACACCTTACTCGACATGTTTTGATAAAGCCAAACCAAAGTTAGCATTTAACCGCGAGGATTATAATGCACTTAAGAGTATATGGTATGGCAATATCCCGGAACAGCTTAGGGAGTTGTTCCCGACAGCTGCAGACAGGCTCAGCTCATGCCAGAGCACCATCTCACATATTTCCAAGCACTCTGCCTCCAGGATTGATGAGGCCTTCCATAGGAGTGGCTGATAGGAACATATGTGTCCAGTTTAGGGTTAGGCACAGACATACTGTACCTAAGTAAGAGGTGGTTACACCGACTTACCCCAGCTGAGTGGTCAGCCAGTTGTGTCAAAGATGGAGGCCAGGCCAGGGGTGGCACAATACGTGCTGCAGCCCCTGGTAGGCCTTGGATACACCTATGCCCTGGGCACCTAGGGTGCACTATTACAGGGGCTCATAAGGTGAACCAGTTCCAATTCGTAATACACCTAAAGTGCATTGGCATCAATTTAGAGAGAGAACAGCAGGCTGTGGGCCTGCTAATCAGACCCACAGCCTGCTGTTCTCTCTCTAAATTGATGCCAATGCACTTTAGGTGTATTACGAATTGGAACTGGTTCACCTTATGAGCCCCTGTAATAGTGCACCCTAGGTGCCCAGGGCATAGGTGTATCCAAGGCCTACCAGGGGCTGCAGCACGTATTGTGCCACCCCTGGCCTGGCCTCCATCTTTGACACAACTGGCTGACCACTCAGCTGGGGTAAGTCGGTGTAACCACCTCCTTTGGTTTTAGAAGGGCGGGTCCATGCCTTTAGGTTCAGTGGAAATGGATCACATCATCTCCTACACCAACACTCTGCATAGAGATATTCATCAAGTGTGTGTGTCCTGCCTTCCGCAGTGCAATATCATTCGCGCCTAAAACCAAAGTTGGCCACAACTGCATCCATATTATGTCTACTCTGTGCGCTGATCAATCCAAACAATAAGCGCTGTATTGAGATAACCTTGAAGGCATCGGCACTCACTGTACAGACATAGCTTTACCAAGTAAGACTGATATTTATAAGAAAACATGTTTTTCTCGTTTAAAGCAAAATACCTAACTAGGCGAAAGCATTAATAACAAAATGTGTTGGGTGCAGAGGCAGCAGGAAAGGGAAAATGGTGTTTAAAACTCTAACTAACACATGCCAACTTAACACATTGCAAAGGTGAAACCATTACATAAGACAATACTAATTTAACATAAATTTAACATGCAAAAAAAACACCTGATCCTAAAAAATGACCCACATGTCAAGACTTGTATGGCAGCCTCACCCAGTGCAAAATTAGCACATACTCTTGCGACATTCAGTCACTTCTAGTAGTTCTTATCTTTAAAGGAGATCTTACAAAATTAGAAAAACAAAAAAGTGCAAAAACATCGGATGAAAGTTGTAAAAACAATAAGGCAACATGTGCCTGCCTAAATCTAAGCTTTTTTAAAAGTCCCTTAGGAAACAATCTTCTAGGATGTGAGTAATATGGACAGAGGATGACAAAATTGAAGGTATCCAGTGGAGACCTATTGTTGCAGTCACAGGGTCATCTATGTTCTCCACGTACCGTAGAGCTGATGGTTAAGGCCAGTAAGTGATGAAATAAGTTCAATCTAAAATGTGTAAATGCAAATCTATCATGTGATGTAAGGGATAAATAGTGTTCCATGCCATTTACTAAAATGTGTTCTCTGACCCTGGTTTTCCTGAGCTCCCTGTACTCAAGGTGGGCAGTAATATGTTTAAAAAACAAATCTTTAATAATCGCTTTTTCTTTAGATCCCACTTTGTCATGATTAGTAAACAGATCTTCGCGTCCTAATGCGGTGAGGGTGTCCTTTACATATTTTACCCTCAGAATTTTTAACACACAATCAAGGGGGAGGCAGTCCTGGATTATCAGCCTGTTAAAGCCTGCCTCCTCATTGGACCAGATCTTCACCTAAAGCAGGAGGGGTTTAACAGCCCCCATATCAGCGATATACTCAGACCCCATTCCTCATGTACACAGTATGCAGGGGTACTATGAAGGAATTTCAACACCGGCTTAAGATATTTATCTTCCTCAGTTTGTAATTTATTAACCACCTTATATTCCCATACCTCACTACCATATAAAACTTTAAAAATACAGGAGTTGTATAACTTCAAAGTAGTCTCAGGTGACCAGTTGACTAATCTATGAGAATAATTTGCAATTGCCTCAGTAGAGCTTGTCATTCCAAGACACTTCACCCCTAATAAATGTTTAAAACCCAATTTCTGATCAAATAAAATACCCAGATATGGGAAGGCTGGTACTTTCCCCAGACAATGTGTGCCTACTATATATGTATTGGTCTTCCTGCTCTGCTTTCCAATTTCTATTATGTATGATTTAGTTCAATTAGGTGACAAATCCATCATATCCATAAAAGTCACAAATCAATCTAATAAAAGCTGCAAGCCCTTTGGAGTACGTGCAAGGAGTAATGCGTCATCTGCATATAACAAAATGGAGACCGGTCTTGTGTCTATCCTCAGGGTGCCCCTCAGGGCAGAGTGAAGACCATTTATGTATAGTGTAAACAGAAACGGCTCTAATACACAACCCTGTCTGACACCTCTAGAGATGATAAAATGATCTGTGGTTTTCTGCTTCTGTGTATATCTGACTACTGCAGTAGTGTTGAAAAGTAGGGCCATTAGGGCATTAGTTATTGCCAGGTTCACAACAAGCTCTATAAGGAGTTTCCAGAGTTTCTAGCTGTTCACTCAATCAAAGGTCGAAGTGAGGTCCATAAACGCTCGATACAATGCCCCCAATTTAGCTATTGTGTATTTTGCAATTAAAAGGTAAAGGTTGAGGCATTGATCTGTAGTAGATTTACCGGCTCAGAACTCATATTGTACATCCGATATTGTATGGCTGGTCTCTGGTGGGATACCATCTGGTCCCGGTGCCTGTTTCTGCAAAAGTCCCTCAATTCCTAATCTGGCCTCATCTAAAGTAAAGGTATTGGGATCAGATCTATGGTCAGGGTTTTATTCCTGTAATTGCTCCTCTCTGGGAGAATGATTATGCACTTGAAGGGAGCCTGCCATTGCTCTGGTGAAATATTGTGGCTTAGCCCTGGTTTGTTCCAATCTTTAAAACATGAGTGTGAGAAGTTGGCCTGGTATGTAATGCTCACTAATTCTAGTGATCACTTTGTACCATGCCAAACAACCCTTATGATGATTGGTTGTAAGTCAACCTTATAGACCAGTTATCCTAGTGGTAACGTGGACAAAGCAGTCTTAGGCTAAACTCTGAAAGGCATGTGAAGCCAGCTGTATTACCATACACAACCCCCTTGAATACCAAATGAAAGGACACCACACAGACATATATTGAAAATATATATATGGATTTATTACTAAAAGTATCCCCTGGACTCTTTATGAGCACAGAAGCACAAGCGTTAAACACAAGACAGTTTAAAATGCACAAAAGTTGCACAATATGGATGAGGGCAGGTGGCCACTCAAACCATATACTAAGAAAGTGGTATAAGAGATACCAATCTAAAAGGAAATAGGCCTAGGGCCTTGGGAATCGCTGGAGATGATCGGGACTAGCAGTGACTAAGTCGGGAAAGGCCCGCGGGACTCGGGTGCAGTGTTTAAAGTGCACGCACTCACCAATGCAAAGTCTATGGTGCGTAAAAAGTACAAAGTTAGTTAGTTAGGAACCTTCCGGGTGACCTAGAAAGATGAAACTTGAGACACAGGCCCTAGAGGTGTGTACCAGTGTAGGAACACCGGCGGAGCTGAGTTACCTCACCCACAGGAAGCGGGTGCACAGGGTCGAAGTAGTGTCGGGTTTTGTCACGCTGATCGATGGTGCTTGGAGCTGAAGATGCTGCAGGCGGCTCGACGTGAAGAGTTCCGGTGGATCCAAGGATGGATCTGAAGATGTGAAGACCTGAAAGCAGAGGGGAAAATGTTCAAAGTCACTAGCCAGTGACTACCGTGGAACCAGATTGGAACCAGGCGATGTCGGGTGCAAACAGGTGTTGAGGTGTAGCTTCTCTCGGCGGCTACGTGGACACCGGGGATCGAGGACGTCCAGGAGTCGGTCACAAGCTGTCCCACGCAGGCTTCTCGCTGATGGTGGTGTCGGCAACTTGATCGGAGCAAACAGGCCTTGGCTAATGCAAGCCACGCAGGAATCAAAAAATGGTTATCACTTGGAGCAGCAAGGTCAGAGTGGGTGCTCCTTTCTACAGGAGCAAGGGCAAGTCTTGAGCAACCAGACCCGCAGTGTAGTTTGTCGGTTTCGTCGCCAAGATAGCCGCTGACCACGTGGCTAGTGGCCGGGATGGCGTGTCGAGTGGCACAATGCAAAAGGGCCCCACGCAGATCGTGAAGATGCTGGGGGGCTGATCTTCGGTGCAAAGGCTGCTCGGTATTGGGGGTTCTCAGTCCCCAAAGCACAACGTCGAGGGTGCCTCGGATGCTGCGCTGTCAGCGTTTTGGGTGTCTTCCAAGAGGTCCGGTCCCACATCTCTCGGTGCCTCCACGGGTCCCTTCTTTGCAGGGACTGTGGATCGGGCTGTGAGAAGTCTGAGAGTCTGGGTCTTGTCAGGCTCTGGGTTCGGGCTCCGGCTGCAAAGCAGTTGTTGAGTTGCTGGTTGGTACCTGTGTTCACAGGGTGGCCACTCTAGGCAACAAGGGAGATTCTCTTCAGTCTTCTGTGCGGCAGAATGTCGAAGTCCTGTCGTCTTCTTCGTGTAAAGTTGATTCAGGATGATCTGCCGTGCAATGGCACTGCTCCCACTCTTATTCCCAATCTGAGGGGTGGATCACCTACTAGGTCCCTCCTCTGGGAGGAACCAGGAAGGGGGGCGGTTACACCCCCTTTCCTTTGTCCAGCTCCTCGCCAGGCCTGGGTCTGGAAAGTCCCAGGACCGGTTTGGACTGGCTTATGCACGTGGACACCTCGTGTGCCCGGGGCATGTCTCAATCTATTCAGCCCTGTCCTACCCAATACACAAAACCCTGTCTGGGGTGGTGCTCGCACCTCCCAAGGCAGGAAACCCTTTGTCCAAGCCTCCCTCGCTGGAAGGACTCCCAGCAGCAGGAGGTCAGACTTGTGTCTGTGGTGGCAGCATCCATTTTGTGATGCTGAGGCTCTGGTTAACTTTAACCGGGGTTAAGGCTACACACATGTCGTGCCCCTCTAGAAGGGTGGAATGCTATCCCCGTCGACAGAACTGTCTAGGGGATAGTATTCCAATTCGTATGACACCTTACTCGACATGTTTTGATAAAGCCAAACCAAAGTTAGCATATAACCGCGAGGATTATAATGCACTTAAGAGTATATGGTATGGCAATATCCCAGAACAGCTAAGGGAGTGGTTCCCGGCAGCTGCAGACAGGCTCAGCTCATGCTAGAGCACCATCCCACATGTAACCACACACTCTGCCCCCAGGATTGCAGGGGCCTTCCATAGGAGTGGCTTACAGGTTAACATGTGTCCAGTTTAAGGTTAGATATAGGGATACTATATCTAAGTAAGAGGTGATTACACCAACTTACCCCAGCTGAGTGATCAGCCAGTTGTGTCAAATATGGAGGCCAGGCCAGGGGTGGCACAATACATGCTGCAGCCCCTGGTAGGCCTTGGATGCACCTATGCCCTGGGTACCTATGGTACACTGTTACAGGGGCCTATAAGGTGAACCAGTTCCAATTGTGTATGCACCTAGGGTACATGGAGTCCAATTTAAGGAGAGAGGAATTAGCCTGGGGCCCGGAATAGCAGGATCCCAGGCCAACTATGTCAAAAACCAGCTAAACACCAGGCAAAAAGTTTGGGGGTAACCATAGTCAGATATCCACCTTCCTACATAACCCCCCAAAAGAAAGGAGATAAGGCTATCCTTGACCAGGTAAGCCTATATTGCCTAAGTGGCCATATAAGGAAGTACCAGCTCTGGCTTGGTAACCCCCTGTCTCATGGTCCACTAAGCAATCCCTCACCCTAAGGGTGTCTGAGGGTCTCCACCATAGGGAATCCCTACCTGTGGTGTGTCTTTGCAAAGTTAAAGGCTGGTGTTGGGATAGACTAGTGAAGTGAGATTCCTCTGTAGGACTCAGCTTCCTCCAATCACTCTCCACCATGTGTCCCTTTCTTTCTTTGACTGAGTTGCACTGTGCTCTCAGCGTCAACCTCTGGCTACCTAAAGCTGGAGGCTAAGTCCCTCTGTTTGGCTTACTGGAGGGACAGGTCAGGTATGGGGCCTTGGGGTCCCAGGTCTGGCTGTGCCCAACAGAATCCACCTGTGGGAGGTCCCTAACTACTTTTAAGGGGGCTCCTTCAGGAGTTTTTAAAGTTTTCACCTCACTAGGGCTACTAGTTTTGGTGCCCCTAATCTGTTGATGGGGGTGCTTTATTTGACAGGGGGCCCTTTGGGGCTCACTGTCCTTCTTGACCTCTGTAGCCCTGGGCTGACTAAGGCAAGGTAGAGAGGGGCAGGTTACCTTCTCCAGACTGGGTCCCACCTGAGAAGGGTCCACTGACATCAGAGGCTCTGTCAGGCCAGGCCTAACAACCTCTGGGACAGTTCCTTCATCAGGGGTAAGATCAGTTCCCTGAGGAGGCTGATCCTGTCCTAATGTCTGGTGGGAGGGAGATTTCTCTTCCTCCTCCATGCTCTCTGTTTGGGTTGAGTGATCCATCATTTCAGGCTTCACTACCCATGTATCAGTTTGAGTTTGGGCTGTGGCCATCACAGCCCCACCAACCTTTTCAGGAGGAGACTCAGTTTGGGTATGAGCTGTTATCATGACCGCTCTGCTAATCTTTTCAGGAGGGAAGTTAGCTAAAGATGGGGCTGAGGTTTGCTCAGCCCTCCCAACCTTTTCAGGAAGGACATCTTGGATTGGGGCTGTAGCCATCACAGCCCCACTAACCTTTCCATGGAGATTTACCATTTTGGAATGTGTTTGCTGTTCAACCTCAGTCCAGGCTGAGATTTCCAAATCATTACCCAGTAGGCAATCTATAGGCAAGTTTGCTGACACTGCCACTCTCTTTGGGCCAGTGACACCTCCCCAGCTAAGATTGACTTCTGCCATGGGATGACTGGTTTCTATGCCATCAATGTTTGTCACCTGATATCTGGCATCAGGTAAAAGTTGCCTTGAGGGGACTAGACATTCAGCCACCATGGTGATGCTAGCTCCTGTGTCTCTGAAGGCCTCAACTTTCAAATCATTGATGAGAGGCTCCTGTCTATTCTTGCTCAAAGTGTTTGGGCAAGCAGTGAAATTGGCAAAGCCCATGCTAGTCTCATAGACAAGAGAATCTGAGTTAGGGGACCTGTTAGGCCAGAGTCCACCTGTCCTCCAAAAGTAAACCCACCCAAATTCTTGGGGGTGCTCCCACCACGTGGGGGACCACTGCTAACAGTGACAGGAGGTGTTGGAGCTGTCTTTGGAGGTATATTCTCCTTATTACCATTCTTTGGACAACAGCTGTCTGTTTTGTAATGCCCAACCTGTTTACAGGTATGACAATAAGTCTTTTTCTGGGTTGAAGTAGTGTCTTGGGACCCACCCCCATTCTTGGAGTTTTGGGGCCCTGGGGAAGTCTTTTCCTTACTTTTATCCCCACCCTTCTCTTGAGGCTTGGTAGTCTCTTTCTTCTGGTCACCACCCTGGTTCTGGTTCCGGTTCTTTTGCTTAACTCTGGTTCTAACCCATTTGTCTGCCCTCTTTCCCAATTCTTGGGGAGAGGTCAAATCTGAGTCAACCAAATGTTGATGCAACTGCTGGTTCTGACAATTATTAGTAGTAGTAGTAATATCTTTATTCGGTAAAAATTTGTTCACCATAAAAGAGTACATATGCACAATAAATATACAATTCCACCGCTAAAAACAGTGATAAAATATAGCAGCATAGTTAATATAAACCTGAGATGAAGCATACTCAACAGTCACTAGATTAAGTAAGGGAGCCTTCAGTTACATGCATCAATCAATTGGTAACCTAGAATACAACTTCAGTAACCGTGAGCGCGTCAACCAAACACTACTCAAAAATTTTGCCACCCCGCATATCATGACAGTGGATGATGAATCGGTAGAGAGTACACGTAAGGCCAGACTATGACACCTCAACCTCAACTCCCTGCACACAGGTTTCAGCCAGATCTTCCGGGCCACTTTGTAGGCGGGACAGGCAAAAAATAGGTGTGCCACAGACTCCTTAGGTGCTGCGCAGCCGGGGCATGAACGCAAGGGGGCCCCAGATTTGGACCACCTCGTGGTAAATTCATGCACCGGGAGGGTCCCGTACCTTAGTTTTAAATATAGCGCTCTGTCTAGGGGTTTGGTTATCAGATCAAGAAAGGGTTCCAGCTTTCTCACCCATTTGAATTCCAAAAACCGGTCAGTGAGTGGACCCCCAACCGATCCACGTAATGCCTCGCCCTGTACCCAATCCCAGTATAGCTTCTTGATCACCAGCTTGGGCGGCGGCATTTGTGACTCCCATTTATTTATTTATTTATTTTGAGATTTGTAAAGCGCCTGGTGACCCGAAGGCATCCCCGCGCTATAATACTGTAAAATCCAGGACAGGCGAAAACCAGGAACTATTTGGGGAAGAGGAGGGTTTTGAGTTTTTTGCGGAAAAGTGTGTGGCTGGGTTCCAGACGCAGCAGACGAGGAAGTGCGTTCCATGTGGAGGAGGCCTTAACCGAGAAGCGGCATCCACCGGTGCGCGACTTCTTGAATCTTGGAACTGTGGCCAGATGTTCGTTGTCCGAGCAGAGGTTTCTGTGGGCTTTATAAGGTGTAATCATATCTTTGAGGGTGGCAGGTCCAACCCCATTGATGAGTTTGTGCGTGATGCACATGGCCTTAAACTCCACTCGCTGGCGGACCGGAAGCCAGTGCAGAGATTTGAGGGCCGGTGTGGTATGGGCTCTGGGGGGAAGGTTGAGAATGAGTCTTGCCGCGGCATTTTGTACGCGCTGAAGTTTGGTCAGGGTGGTTTCAGGAGCACCGAGGTATGCGGCGTTGCCGTAGTCCAGGCGAGCTAATATGAGCCCTTGCACCAGAAGTTTCCTGGACAGTGGGGGCAGGAGGGGGAGGATCTTCCGAATTGAGCGGAGAAGACCAAAGCATGTCCCCGCGGTCTTAACTGCCTGGGTCTTCAGGGAAAGGTCCTGCTCCAACCAGAAGCCCAGTGTATCTCTCAGTCCTAGTTTAAAAACCAGGTCTCACATTGTTCAGCCATTCAATTTTATTGCCAGTGTCGAGCAGTAGAAGGTCATCCAACCCTTCACCATATTTAACAAGCTCCTCAGTCCTTCTTAAGCGGACCCAGAAGAGCAATGAGCGCAGCCTCACTAGGTCCTTAAGGGCTCGTCTCCCCAAGTCTAGTCGCAGGGGGATCAGCGGAGTAGAGGCGGGAAGAGCCACCACCTCCCTCAAGAACTTATTTTCTGCTATGGAAAGTTCCGAAACATTTTCGAACCCCCAGAGCTCAGAGCCATATAATGCCGCCAGGAGTATCTGACCTCATAAATCGCCATGGCCGGGGAGACAGGTTTACTAGTTGACTCACGAAGCTCCCTCAGAGTCACCCCAGATACTCTTTTGTGACCGAGTAGCATTTTGTCCAGATGGTCCTTCCAAGTCATTCGACTATTTATCCGAACCCCTAGATAGTCGAATGAGTCGACCATCTCCAGGGGGGCCCCATTGAGTGAAAAGTTATTTTTAAATCTTTTGGAAGGTGAGAAGGCCATCAACTTGGTTTTCGAGGTGTTGATGGTTAAGCCTCTGTTAGTGCAAAAGGAGCTAAATTGATTCAAGAGTTTTTGCAGACCCACTGGGGATTTGGAGATCAATAAAGTGTCGTCGGCGAAGAGTAGGGTTGGGATTTTTTCCCCCGCCAGGGATGGGGCATCCGACTCTTCCCCTCTCAGGTGGTCCACCACTCCATTCACAAACAAGGAGAAAAGAGTCGGGGCCATGACACAGCCCTGGCGTACTCCCCTCCTCACAGGGACCCTATCCGTTAACTGACCCTGGGTACCCCATCTGATCCTCGCATAGTTCCCCTTGTGGAGCTTTACAATTAAACTCAAGAGTCTACCGGGGAAGCCCATCCCTCCTAGGATCTCCCACAATTTAACCCGAGGGACCAGGTCAAAAGCTGTTTTAAGATCTATGAAGGCCATATATAGACTGCCCTGTTTGATGGTAACTGTCTTCCAATAGATAACAAAAAAGCGAAAGACCTGGTCCATCGTGCCTACCTTTTTTCGGAATCCTGCTTGGAAGTGGGAGAGGATGCTAGCCTCCTCCATCCAATCATCAACCCTTGAGATAATGACCCTGCCAACCACTTTCTGGATTACATCTATCAAACTGATAGGTCTGTAATTGGCAGGGTCATCTCTTGCCCCCTTCTTAAACACTGTTACCACCTCAGCCCCCTTCCAAGAGTCAGGCACAGGGTGTCCCCTTACAATCAAGTTCATTATTGTGGCGCATAAATTGGCCCAGGTCAGAGGTTCCGCAATCAAGAGGTCCCCAGGGATCCCATCAGGACCGGCCGCCTTCTTAGGGGTTAGGTGTCTAATAGCCACTGCAACTTCAGAGGCCGTAAATGGGAGGTCGTCCACCCCTGTAGGATCCCCATCACCACAGCTGGCTACCCCGAGGCTATTTATGTCCTCATTTCCGCCATATAAGGCTGAAAAGTGATTAAACCATTGCTGGCTGGTTATGTGAGCTGCTAATGGTTGCGATCGCCCTTGTCTAGCTCTGTTAATTAAGTCCCAAAAAAGATTCGGGTTCCTCCTGCTCACGGCATTTATTAGGTCTTGCCAATGCTGTTCCTCCCATTTGCGTTTAGCCAGCGCTAATACTTTCAAATAGTCCTTCCTAGCCGCTCTAACTAGTAAAGGATCCCTTGAAAGTAGGGCTTCTGTCAGATTTTTCCTTTTACCCTTGCACTGGTCCGAATACCAAGGTTTACTTGAGATGGGGTGTGTGGTGTTTTTCCTATGGCTTTTCCCTTTGGAGGTAAAGAAGTGACTTACTTGCTCAATTGTGGCTTTATAGACTGAGTCAAGGGAAGCGGGAGGGTTCATGCTAATCTCGTTTTCACGATCCCAAAACTCCAGATCCGAGTACAGGCCCACCACAAGGGATTTAATGGTCCCTAGATCATCCTCCTTCAGGTTTGCCTTATCCCATTTCAATCTGCGGGTATTGTTATATGGGATAATCTCTTCAGTTATCTTTGTGGGGGCACTCACCCTCCTATCTTTAGTGATACACCACTTAAACTTACTACACAAGGGATTATGTTCGCTATCCTGACTTGGTAGCACCTCCATATCAATTAGGTCAGCCCACAAACTAACATCCATTAGGATGTAGTCGATTCGGGACGGCCCAGTGAGCCTATTAAAGGTCAGTGCACCTGAACGGTCGGACGTGGTCCTACCGTTAAGAGCTCTTAGCTTGTGATCCCTGGTTAGTGCATTGATTTGGATTGCCCTAGCAGACCATTTTCTAATAGGGGGCAAGGACAGGGTTGGGATGGACCATTTCGAGTCTTCATCTTCAATACCCAAGGGGTCGTCTCCGAGGAGGGGTTCAAACGTGCAATTAAAATCCCCCCCCACAATGATTTTCGCTGCAGGAGGGCAGTTAGCTAAGGCTGAAAGTAGAGATAATATGGTTGATGAGGTGGTATCCCCTGGTGCCCCTCGGGCATACACATTGAATAGTTCAAGCCTACATCCCTCAATGTGACCCCTAGAAGAGAGATGAAGTATATCACTACACTCCGAGTCGTGGTGGATCACATCCCAGTCTAAATCAATTTTTATCCAGACCGTGAGGCCTCCCGCCGGTCTGCCCTTCCCTCTGCTTACAGCTGGGGAAAAATAGGTGGTGTAACCCGGTTTGTTTATGGGTAGCAGGCTTCAGGTTTCCTGAAACAGACAAACATCGAACTTCTCGATGAATGTATGCCATTCCAGTATGTCCAGCTTCCTTTTTAACCCCGCTACATTCCAAGATAACAGGTTTATTACCCGTCGACCCTTGGGTACTTTAGTATGGACCCCCTTACTCCCCCCATCATTACCCACCATGGTCGTGCAGCTACCCACTGCCCGAATAGGAGATTTAGGCTGTACAGAGCAGCCAACCATGCTGACCATACACACGGCTACCAATGGTGCCCCAATAGTGCTGGTGGTAGCGGCATTTTGAACTACAGGGGATCCCTCCTGCCATATATCTATACGGCCACCTGACCGCAAAGCCTCCACACCTAACTGACCACATCTCTCCCCCTTAGACTGTGAACATCAATCGCAGTCTTCCAACCCGAAGAGCTGCGAAAACCGATTATAAGTATCCAGACGAGTAAAGGGTATTAGATGATCCATCCTATTGTCGTGGTTCATTGTGTGTCTATGGAGTACTGTAATCCAGGCAGAGTGATCAGCTGCCTGGGCAGGGTACTGCCCATGCTGAAAATAAGTGTTGCTATATGGTAAGGGAGGGATTGGTCTATAGCAGTGGAACTTGTTTTGGCATTTAGGAGGGAAGGCCTCTGACCTGGGATAGAAATAAGTTAGGGCCCGAGGAATGATACGAGTGTCCCCACTTCCAGTTGGGCAGTTTAAGATGTAATCTACTGCCCGAGGGTCTCTAAAGTTAACCACCACTATGTCCCCTTCAATATCTTTACGTCTGCTACCCAGCCAGTTGATCCGCCTGACATGGACTATATCCCCATCTATATTATGTGCTATGGGCCTATATGTCCTCAACCAGTGAATGATTTTATTTTTTAATTCAGCATATCCCTCCTTCTTGTTTCCTGCTAACGGTGGAACCCCGGTCAAAACTACCACAAAGGGCACTGCTTCTGGGGGAATTTCCACTTGCAGCCCCTTTTTTCTTGGGTCTCTAATATATCTGCCTTCCCCGTGATCGTCCCGTTTATTACTTGTGGGGACCTTCAACACTGGCCTTTTAGGGTCACCACCCGTTTCAGTTACTGAGGCATTTAAGTGTTTAGGAGGGGGTGGATTTTGAGAGCCGGGGTCAGCCCTAACCTGGGGCTGTGACTTCTGTTTAGTCGGCTTGGGTGGGGCGATTGGGGTGTTAGCAACATTGATAGTGGGTAACCTAACTGTAGGTATGGGATGCACCACCCCACTCCCCTGGGCTTTGGTTAAAGTAACCATGCTATTTATAGCAGTCTCAAGGATTGTCAGTCTAATTTCAACTTTTTTAATGGTCTCATTAACAGGTAAGAGGAGAGATCTCAATAAAAATTCCAAGTTCCCTATTAATGTAGGGGGAGATGGAATATCTGGTGCTACGACCCCAACATTACTATCAGAATCCACGACATGTGTGACTATTTCAGGTGATCTTGTTTTTGGTGGTGGTGCCACAGCTGATGAAAAATCCGGCCCCTCTACTAGAACACTCTCATTTGGAATGGGAGTTTTTAACCCTTTACCAAACTCAGAGTGCGGGATTTTAGCTTTACCTTGGGCCGCCCTTGATTTCCTCCTTTTTTTACTTGGTGGTTGGCGGTGAATCTGGGCAACAACTAATTGCTTGGGTTTCGGCTTCCTCGGCTTCGCTGTAACAGTGATACGGCCGGGACTAGGAGTAGGGGAAACAATTACAATATGGTCTGAGGGCAAGCAGGGTGTGGGTGTACAATCACGCAACAGAAGAGGAACACCTTCTTGGCTAGCATTTTCCCCACTCATGTCTAGTAAACCTCCCTCCCGGGTCAAAGCAAGAGGAGTACTGTCAGTAAGGGATCTCTTTTTCATACTCTCGACTGAACGTCGCCGCTCAGCCCTCCGCTCAGCTAAAATAGAATCCTTATCCCCCTCACACAGAACCTTAGGGAAGTAGTTGTCCAAGGACCCATTGCGTAGTCTTCCTCTTTTCCCGGGGGTTTCCTCTTCAGCCAGCGTAGCCATTCGCCTGCCGGAGCACGGACCACTGAGATACAGATGTAAATGGGTGGGCCCAGCCCAGCCTACTCTGGCCTACGAGGGCCTCAGAGGGCCCGCCCTTTGCCCGGGCTTTGCCCCGAGCTCCGTCCCACGCGCGTCCCGCTGCGCGAGATGGTTAAGATGTTTATATACTCCTAAGTAAAGGGGGCAGGGCCGCTGCGGGAAGAGGCTGCAGGTGTGAGGACTGCCTCGCAGTCCCGCAGCGGTGTTGGCGGTGAGGGCGGGTCCTTCCACCAGCGGCAGCAGCTCCCTCTGCAGAGCCGCGTCCTGGGCGTCAAAGTGTTCAATCCAGCGGAGATCCGATTAGGAGCAGTACAGCGCCCAGACAGGTCAGGCACACGACACTGTCTTTGAGTAGCACCCGCGCAGCGGGTGCTGCAAAAGTTTATACAGCACCAGGCGGGGGGGCGGGCCGCTGCGGGAAGAGGCTGCAGGTGTGAGGACTGCCTCGCAGTCCCGCAGCGGTGTGGGCGGTGAGGGCGGGTCCTTCCACCAGCGGCAGCAGCTCCCTCTGCAGAGCCGCGTCCTGGGTGTCAAAGTGTTCAATCCAGCGGAGATCCGATTAGGAGCAGTACAGCGCCCAGACAGGTCAGGCACACAACACTGTCTTTGAGTAGCACCCGCGCAGCGGGTGCTGCGAAAGTTTATACAGCACCAGGCGGGGGAGAGGGCCGCTGCGGGAAGAGGCTGCAGGTGTGAGTACTGCCTCGCAGTCTCGCAGCGGTGTGGGCGGGTCCTTCCACCAGCGGCAGCAGCTCCCTCTGCAGAGCCGCGTCCTGGGCGTCAAACTGTTCAATCCAGCGGAGATCCGATTAGGAGCAGTACAGCGCCCAGACAGGTCAGGCACACGACCCTGTCTTTGAGTAACACTCGCGCAGCGGGTGCTGCGAAAGTTTATACAGCACCAGGCGGGGGGCGGGCCGCTGCGGGAAGAGGCTGCAGGTGTGACGACTGCCTCGCAGTCCCGCAGCGTTGTGGGCGGTGAGGGCGGGTCCTTCCACCAGCGGCAGCAGCTCCCTCTGCGGAGCCGCGTCCTGGGCGTCAAAGTGTTCAATCCAGCGGAGATCCGATTAGGAGCAGTACAGCGCCCAGACAGGTCAGGCAAACGACACTGTCTTTGAGACAACTGCTGGTTCTGACAATTATTTAAAATTTGTTCTCTCATCAGCAAATTATACAATCCTTCATAGTCTGTAACCTTGCTTCCCAGCAACCATCCCTCCAGAGCCTTAGTGGCACATTCAACAAATTCAGACTAGTCCTGAGTCTGTGTCTTCTGGGTATCTCTGAACATTAACCTGTACTGTTCAGTGGTTAAGCCTAACCCATCAATCAGAGCACTCTTCAGGACCAGGTAGTTTCTAGAATCCCCATCACTAACTGTGAGGAGTCTGTCTCTGCCTCTACCTTCAAAGGAGAGCCACAAGATTGCTGCCCACTGCTCTTGAGGGATCTGCTGTACTCTGCAGGCTCTCTCAAGTGCATTCATCCATTTGTGGATATCATCCCCAGCTTTGTAGGGGGGCACAATCTTACTCAGGTTTCTGTTATCAAAAGACCTGTCTTTATCCTTGTGGATATTGCTGCCACCAGTGGGTTCTATTACCCTACTCTCTCTAGGCTGTCTTGCTCTAGCAAGTTTCTCTTGGGCCAGGGCAACCTCTAACTCTTGTCTCTGGATCCTCAATGCAGCCTCTCTCATTTTGGCCTCATGTTCCCTTCTCTGAGGGCTAGTCATCTCCCTTCTGGAGTGACCATGAGAACCTCTAGAAGCCTGGGAGGTATTGGATTCACCTGAGTGATTCCTCCTCCTCCTACGCTCCTGATTAAGTCCACTTGGGTGCCTGGGCAAGGTCAGCCTTGCTTCAGTCCCAAATACACTTAAGTTAGTCTGGTTAAGCCTACTGACCAACACCTGACTATTTCTGCCATCATCAGAATCACTGCTCCCCCCTTCTGTCTCCTCTTCTTCTTCCTCTACCTCCTCTGGATCTACCTGAGGAGCTCCAGTGATGGGAACCTCCTCATCTACTAGGATTATAGGGACAGGGGCATCAGTACTGTCTTCTTCAGTGGGAGAGCCTCCCTCAGCATTCCCTGTGGGGTCTGCTTTAGAGGTCTTTAGAGTCTCAGACTGATCCAAGATCTCTCTAAGGTAGTCTGTAGTAGGGGATGGCCCTGTCTTCAGACCCCTTAAGACACAAAGCTGTCTTAGTTCCTTAAAGGAAAATATAGCAAATTTGGATGGTGCCCTTGGAGGGTCACTCTCAACAGGAGTAGGTCCACTGGACCCCTCTGCTCCAGACATTGCTCTAGTGTGGGTGGATATGTTGCAATCTGCCTACACTGGTGTTTACCTACTAAACCTATCTAGTAGTTGTAGTCAGGGTGTGCTACTCCCTATCCTCTACAACAACTAAGTTCAGTAGAACTTACGTATACTAGTCTTGTTTTATATGTACCTAGCAGGTACCTGTATGATATTTCAAATGATACTCTCAAAGATTGTGATGTTAAAACAACAGCAAGCTCAGATCCCACCGCTGCCACCAATGTGAGAAGTTGGCCTGGTATGTAATGCTCACTAATTCTAGTGATCACTTTGTACCATGCCAAACAACCCTTATGATGATTGGTTGTAAGTCATCCTTATAGACCAGTTATCCTAGTGGTAACGTGGACAAAGCAGTCTTAGGCTAAACTCTGAAAGGCATGTGAAGCCAGCTGTATTATCATACACAACCCCCTTGAATACCAAATGAAAGGACACCACACAGATATATATTGAAAATATATATATGGATTTATTACTAAAAGTATCCCCTGGACTCTTTATGAGCACAGAAGCACAAGCGTTAAACACAAGACAGTTTAAAATACACAAAAGTTGCACAATATGGATGAGGGCAGGTGGCCACTCAAACCATATACTAAGAAAGTGGTATAAGAGATACCAATCTAAAAGGAAATAGGCCTAGGGCCTTGGGAATCGCTGGAGCTGATCGGGACGAGCAGTGACTAAGTCGGGAAAGGCCCGCGGGACTCGGGTGCAGTGTTTAAAGTGCACGCACTCACCAATGCAAAGTCTATGGTGCGTAAAAAGTACAAAGTTAGTTAGGAACCTTCCGGGTGACCTAGAAAGCTGAAAATTGAGACACAGGCCCTAGAGGTGTGTACCAGTGTAGGAACACCGGCGGAGCTGAGTTACCTCACCCACAGGAAGCGGGTGCACAGGGTCGAAGTAGTGTTGGGTTTCGTCATGCTGGTCGATGGTGCTTGGAGCTGAAGATGCTGCAGGCGGCTCGACGTGAAGAGTTCTGGTGGATCCAAGTATGGATCTGAAGATGTGAAGACCTGAAAGCAGAGGGGAAAATGTTCAAAGTCACTAGCCAGTGACTACCGTGGAACCAGATTGGAACCAGGCGATGTCGGGTGCAAACAGGCGTTGAGGTGTAGCTTCTCTCTGCAGCCACGTGGACACCGGGGGACGAGAACATCCAGGAGTCGGTCACGAGCTGTCCCACGCAGGCTTCTCGCTGATGGCGGTATCGGCAACCTGATCGGAGCAAACAGGCCTTGGCTAATGCAAGCCACACAGGAATCAAAAAATGCTTATCACTCGGACCAGCAAGGTCAGAGAGGGTGCTCCTTTCTACAGGAACAAGAGCAATCAGACCCGCAGTATAGTTTGTCGGTTTCGTTGCCAAGATGGCCGCTGACCACGTGGCTAGTGGCCGGGATGGCGCGTCGAGTGGCACAATGCAAAAGGGCCCCACGCAGATTATGGAGATGCTGGGGGCTGATCTTCAGTGCAAGGGCTGCTCGGTGGTGGGGGTTCTCAGTCCCCAAAGCACAACATCGAGGATGCCTCTGGTGCTGCGCTGTCAGCTCTTTGGGTGTCTTCCAAGAGGTCCAGTCCCACGTCTCTCGGTGCCTCCACGGGTCCCTTCTTTGCAGGGACTGTGGATCGGGCTGTGAGAAGTCTGGGAGTCTGGGTCTTGTCAGGCTCTGGGCTCGGGCTCCGGCGGGAGGCGGCAGCAAAGCAGACGTTGAGTTGCTGGTTGGTGCCTGTGTTCACAGGGTGGCCACTCCTAGGCCACAAGGGAGATTCTCTTCAGTCTTCTGTGCAGCAGAATGTCGAAGTCCAGTCGTCTTCTTCGTGTAAAGTTGATTCAGGATGATCTGCCGTGCAATGGCACTGCTCCCACTCTTATTCCCAATCTGAGGGGTGGATCACCTACTAGGTCCCTCCTCTGGGAGGAACCAGGAAGGGGGGCAGTTACACCCCCTTTCCTTTGTCCAGCTCCTCGCCAGGCCTGGGTCTGGAAAGTCCCAGGACCGGTTTGGACTGGCTTATACACGGGGACACCTTGTGTGCCCCGGGCATGTCTCAATCTATTCAGCCCTGTCCTACCCAATACACAAAACCCTGTCTGGGGTGGTGCTCGCACCTCCCAAGGCAGGAAACCCTTTGTCCAAGCCTCCCTCGCTGGAAGGACTCCCAGCAGCAGGAGGTCAGACTTGTGTCTGTGGTGGCAGCATCCATTTTGTGATGCTGAGGCTCTGGTTAACTTTAACCGGGGTTAAGGCTACACACTTGTCGTGCCCCTCTAGAAGGGTGGAATGCTATCCCCGTCGACAGAACTGTCTAGGGGATAGTATTCCAATTCGTATGACACCTTACTCGACATGTTTTGATAAAGCCAAACCAAAGTTAGCATATAACCGCGAGGATTATAATGCACTTAAGAGTATATGGTATGGCAATATCCCAGAACAGCTAAGGGAGTGGTTCCCGGCAGCTGCAGACAGGCTTAGCTCATGCTAGATTAGCTGAGACAGCGAAAGACCTTCCCCCTGGGTTTGCCCCAGCCATCTTCTTAATTCATCAAGGCTATCTGATCCTTGTGAATGTGATCTTGCATATTAAAAATTAGGTAGAACCAGTCAGTAAGAGTTACTCGATTATGTGAGTCCTTGTACAACATCAGAGTCCCACAACAGGGTCTTATACCTACTATGAATCCTGAGGTCTATAAACACGGTTAAACCCACCTTGCTCTTCCAGCACTAGACCGTATTGCTGGGCAGAAAAAAGTTTTATAACCATCTATAAAAAAGTTATTAGCTGGCTCCCACGTTTTCTGAATACAAATTATATGAACATGTCTGATGTATTAGAGCCACTGCTCATTTTAAATCACTCTCAATGCACCCCCCTAAGGAAGGAGGGGGCAGTGGTAGCCATCTCTGCGCCACATAGTACCATCTGACTTTGGTCCCTGAGCTAGGGAGAGATTCCTGTTATTAATTCCCAGGAATTGGTCCCCTATATCAGGCATGGATCACCAGGGGGTTCCACCCAAATGTCAGTAACTTTACCCATACCCTCCCCCACTTGTAGTCAGTCTATATCATTAAGATCCCTGAAGAGGCAAATGTGTTTGTAATGTTGAGAGTCCCCCGCACAGGGTAGAACCTTCTTCATGCACAACAGAGTGTTGCGGTGGTGTAGAACTAAAAGGTGGCCTATAACAGAAACCCAAACATAGTGGTTTAATCCACCAATTCTACTAAAAATGAGTTCAAGGAGTGAGACAGGATCTTGTGGGCCAATTCCGGGTACCTAAGCATGACAATCACGCTGTCTCTTGAAAGTGTTGTCTTGGTCCTGCCAATCCAAGCTACCCTCCTGGCCATCAGAATGTGCCTGTGCTCAGCCATATTAACGCTCAATATTTACATTACCAGTGTTTTACTTTATTAATCAACTAGTTGGTGGACTCATCCTTTGCGCATTCTTTAGTCCTGGTTTCCCTGCCGGGACCATGGGTGCAGGGTCAAGACTGATTTGCATATGGCTGGGTCCAAAGTGGAATGGCATGGTGAGCAGAAAAAAACTATGGATTTAGGCCCATATCTCTGTACTGGGTTGAATGTATGACATGTTTCTGCATTCTGTCCATGAATTGTTCTTTTTGCATTTGTCACCCGAGTGGGATGGGTATGTCCAGATGTGGGTCCTGCACTCCAAGCCACTGGAGTCAAACTATCCTGGCTGATGAGGGCTGAAAGCCTGAAACCGGTCCTAGGATGCTTGTTTCCAGTCCAGGGAGGACCTGGCCTGGCAGTTTGGGTTGGACTGTTCCCATTGGGCACAGGGTCAAGACTGATTTGCATATTGCTGAGTTTAAGCTGGAATGGCATGATGAACAAAAAAACTATGGATTTTGGCCCAGATCTATGTACTGGGGTGAATGTATGACATTGTTATGCATTCTGTCAATCAATTGTTCTGTTTTCATTTGTCACCCCGAGTGGGCCGGTTATGCCCAGACGTGGGTCCCGTGCTGTCTATGCGACTGGAGTCGAGCTACCCTGGCTGATGAGGGCTGAAAGCCCAAAACCGGTCAACGGATGCTTGTTTCCCAATCATGGAGGACCTGGCCTGGCCGGTCGGGCTGAACTGTTCCCATTGGGCTCAGGGTCAAGACTGATTTGCAAATGGCTGGGCCCCAAACCGGTCCAAGGATGGTTCTCTCCAGTTCAAGGAGGACCTGGCCTGGCAGTTCAGGCTTAACTGTTCCCATTGGGCGCAGGGTCAAGACTGATTTGCATATGGCTGGGTGCAAACTGGAATGACATGGTGAGCCAAAAAACAATGGATTTAGGCCCATATCTCTGTACTGAGGTTTATGCTTTAGTCCTGGTACCCCTGCCCGGACCACGGGTGCAGGGTCAAGACTGATTTGCATATGGTTGGGTCCAAACTGGAATGGCATGGTGAGCAGAAAAAAACTATGGATTTATGCCCAGATCGCTGTACTGGCTTGAATATATGACATTTTTCTGCATTCTGTCCATCAATTGTTCTTTTTTGATTTTTGTCACAGCGAGTGGGACGGGTATGCCCAGACGTGGGTCCTGTGCTCGCCATGCCACTGGAGTCAAGCTATCCTGGCTGAAGAGAGCTGAAAGCCCGAAACAGGCCTAGGATGCTTGTTTCACCTTCACGGAGGACATGGCCTGGCAGTTCAGGCTGGACTGTTGCCATTGGGTGCAGGGTCAAGACTAATTTGCATATGGCTGGGTCCACACCGGAATGACATAGTGAGCAAGAAAACAATGTATTTAGGCCCAGATCTCTGTACTGGGGTGAATGTATGACATGTTCTGCATTCTCTCCATCAATTGTTCTTTTTGCATTTGTCACAACGATTAGGACGGGTATGCCCAGACGTGGGTCTCATGCTTGCCATCCCACTGGAGTCAAGCTATCCTGGCTGATGAGGGCTGAATGCCTGCAACTGGTCCTAGGATGCTTGTTTCCAGTCCCGGGAGGACCTGGCCTGGCAGTAAGGGCTGGACTGTTCCCATTGGGCACAGGGTCAAGACTGATTTTCATATTACTGGGTTCAAACTGGAATTGCATGGTGAAAAAAAAAGATAGGTTTAGGCCCAGAACTCTGTACTGGGGTGAATTTATTACATTGTTCTACATTATGTCCATCAATTGTTCTTTTTACATTTTCACCCTGATTGGGATGGGTATGCTCAGACGTGGGTCCCATGATCTACATGCCACTAGAGTCAACCTATCCTGGCTGATGAGAGCTGAAAGCCCAAAACCGGTCCAAGGATGCTTGTTTCCAGTTCAAGGCGGACCTGGACTGGCAGTTCGGGCTGGACTGTTCCCATTGGGTGCAGGGTCAAGACTGATTTGCATATGGCTGGGCCCGAAACCGGTCAAGGATGGTTGTTTCCAGTTCATGGAGGACCTGGCCTGGCAGTTCGTGCTGGACTCTTTCCATTGTGCACATGGTCAAGACTGATTTGCATATGGCTGAGTCCAAACTGGAATGACATGGTGAGCCAAACAACAATGGATTTAGGCCCAGATCTCTGTACTGGGATGTATGTATGACATGTTGTGCATTCTGACCATCAATTTTTCTTTTTGCATTTGTCACCCCGAGCGGGACGGGTATGCCCAGACGTGGGTCCTGTGCTTACCATGCCACTGGATTTCAGTTATCCTGGCTGAAGAGGGCTGAAAGACCGAAACCAGGCCTAGGATGCTTGTTTCACCTCCAGGGAGGACCTGGCCTGGCACTTCAGGCTGGACTGTTCTCATTGGGTGCAGGGTCAAGACTGTTTTGAATATGGCTGGATACAAACTGGAATGGCATGGTGAGCAACAACATGATGGATTTAGGCCCAGATCTCTGTATTGGGGGAATCTATGACATTGCTCCTACCTGGCGGTCAAGACATGGAACTCCCTCCCCATCCACCTTCGGCTGACCCAGGACCACCTTGCCTTCAGGAGACAACTCAAGACCTGGCTGTTCGAGCAGTAGCGGCCCCCTTCCCCCAAGCGCCTTGAGACCCTTCCGGGTGAGTAGCGCGCTATACAAGTGTTATGATTGATTGATTGATTGAGTCTGCATTCTCTTCACCAATTGTTATTTTTGCAGGATCATGGTTTAAGGGCACCTCACTGTCAGTAAATCTATGACTGGTAGGTGAGGTTCTTAGATTTCGGATTTCCTCCCGTATCTAGCCGCCATTTTGTGTGCTGTCGCCATTTTGTGTTGCCCTCACTCAGGCAGCACGGCAAACGATGTGCATTTGCTTTTCCAGCTGCTACGTGTCTTTTCAGTTAAAAAGTAACCCCATTGTCCTTGTTCATGAAACCCGATGTCAGGGTCTGGCTGAGTTTGTTAATCCATGTCTGGCTCGATTGATCCCTGTCTCGGCCGACTATTTGCCCTCCCCTATTCTTTCCTTATACTATCTTATCCGACTGGCCTTTGCTATTCTCTCCTTGTATGCTCCAATTATACAACTATCCTTTGAGGCACACAAATATGTCCTGCCACCTGTAAGAGGGGATTGTCGACGCCATCACTGAACAATTTGTCGGGAGGGGTAACACACGGGGTCTGAGAGAGTCGCATATTTGAGACACCTGATAGCTTGTTTTCCAACTTTTCTCATTGGTTCATTTTTTATGTGCAAAGAGTGAGATACTGTAAATATTTTTCCTATAAAAGACTGTGCGCCACGGATTGAAGTGGCAGTCTCATTAGAATCCAACCTGAGTGTAACTTCTGGGACAACTGTGCTTAGCTGCAGCTAATAAACCTGGCTTCCACGCTCAACGGAGTGTCTCGTGTCTCTGTTTTTTACAAGGCAGGCGAACTCGGGGATTAAGGTGTGCCCTGCACCACCCGGCCCATAAGGCCCGGTTCTCCACAGGTGTGAGTATTAGGGGCAAGTACACTAGAACTACTGACTAGCAGTTGTTGTTGCTGGTGACACCTTTGAGTTGGACCTCTTTTATAGGTTACCCACAGTCTGGCTAGAATTATCTCCGAATTCGAAGCCTGTGTCACAGCCCCTGTTATGCCAGGGATTACTTGCAGGATCTGGGCTCAGTATGTGCCACTACAGGGAGAGTTACTGGTTGAGAATCATTGTGATGGGAAACTCTGCTCTGCGTGACCTGGCTAAGAGGAAACAATGCTTTGTCAATATTACCAAGTGTGACTCTAGTGTCATCCAAAACTTTAGAGATTCAATTAAAAAAGTTATTCAATAGACCAGTCTCTGTTTCCACAATTGTTTGTTTTAAGGGCACCCATAATTCTTGGGTCCTTAATGTCCAAGCAATGCCATCTCCTTTCTAAACAGGAATCATTTTCTTATTTACTTTCCATTGTTTCTTAGGAGCGGGGGCCACTTGAAACCGCACCATGGGTAGTGGCCATTATAACCCTATTCCTTGTGTTCTGAGAAGCAGCAGTGTTAGTTAGGCTAGCGCCAGGGTTAGGAACCCCTAAATCCTCCTTTTCCTGATCTTGTCCCAGGGCTCCCTCTGAAGGTTTTTCAGCCGTCTGTCAAGGACTGCCCCAGGAGCATTTAATACTGCCCCTACCCTCTCCAGAGAGAGATACCTCTCTGCCTTGTCAGTTTCTTCATTCATTGCGCCCGCAGTTTTTTGCAAAAATGAGTCAATGGTTCCCTTATTTGAGTCCTGTTGGCAGCATGTGGGTGCACCTCTTATCTTCCAGTCTAGGGAGAATCCCTGGGTACACACTATCAAAAAAGTTAACTCTATTTCCATACCTTATCAGTCTAGGTATTCATACACTCATGCTCTCATGCTCCCACCAACACAACCCAGTCAATCGCGGTGATGGTAAATGGTCAATTTCCACACTAAAATTGAACGTTCACAGTCTCTTTAATAAAAAATCATAAAAAGATCTATACACATAAACAAATTAAAATTTCAAAGAAAAATCTTTGAACACATACATTAAAAAAACAGATATTCAAAACAATTCAATATAGACATTGAGCAAGTACAAATTCATTTATCTAAATTAATTTTTATCGAAATTGTAAACATGTTAAAAACAAATATCACACACAAAATATTATACAATCATAAGAAAAAAAAAACCTGCACAATGTGGCCTTTAAATTCCTTCGCCACTCTAATTTCTAGATCCAATGGTCTTTAGTTGATTTGCACGTGGTATAGTCAATAGTACCCTAAATGTGTTCCCAGACCCTACTTGGATTCTACACACAAAAAAAGGAATGCGTCGACGCGTTTCGGTGCTGTGGACACTTGATATTGTAGCACCTTCTTCAGAACTGCCGTTTCTTTGGGGTCACCAGCTTCAAGGACTACTATTTAACACCCTCTCTGTAGATACATAGGGAGAAAAGCAAGGTATCGCTACTGTGGAATAGTTCGTGACACAGTTATTAATATAGCAACTCTTGTTACTTTTACTTGGTAATCTTATCTCAAACACCCTTATCTCAAGTTGTTCCTTCAATTTTGTTCCAAATCTTCGACCCCTCTTTCAAATGACTCTCATGGGTCATCAGTATATTACATGTATGGGATCTTACAGGACAAGGGGACCCTCCTTCCCCCGTGTATACGTGGTTACCATCTTGTTATCATCTATATGCTTCAAGGATCATTTGTACATTCCTACTAAAGTTAATTTCACACATTGTATGATTGTTATCCCTCCGTTTCTTTTTTAGTGTGGAAATAGAAAAATCTTCACTCAAATAAAGTCTTATACCCTTAGGTCATACCCCACATGTCTGCCTCTTTCTTCCCCCACATTTGTGTTCGTACTTTTGTGTTCTTACCCTGTGGGTGTAGGTAGATGTCCCCTACGGATTTTTGTCTGGACTACCACCTCAGTTCGTGGCTTCTCATCTGGGGTGAAAACCTTCCTAATGTAGGGACACAAGACACTATCAATCCCTGCATACATTTTAACCACAGTCTTCTGGGGACAAAGGTAGGGAAGTCGATTACCTCTTCACTGGTATATGGCTGAAGTACAAGGGACCTCTTCACTTCTTTATCGATCTATAGAGGCCCTTCCACTTTTCTTATTGAACTGTATATGTCTCTGTGCAAGCAAAAGATATCACTGTTAGAGTATTTGTGATATTTGTACCCCTTTCTATCTGTCCAGACAGTTATTGGGTCTAGCACTTCTTTTAATTGAGATCTTCTACTTGTTCTCTTACCTTAAAAATCAGTAACATTATTTCTGGACGGGCATATGTCCGCGTAGGTCCTTAGATCAGCTGGATATATTCTGTCGGAATAAACATATATATATATATATATATATGTATTTATATACTTTTCAATAGGGCAACTACCTATCTCTCTTTATTTGTTTTAAGCCCCCTTCCCCCTTTCCCATCAGTATGGATTTATCTACCTTTTTATATTTTATGTTTCCCCTCCGCTATAGGTTCTCTGTGAGGTTGTATCTATCTCTTGTTTACACCCCTCTCCCCGTGTGTATTTGTTGGTCTTTAATACGTGGATCCACATTTAGGGCCCCTTCATGTCCCCTTACTTCTGGGTGGCATGACTAATACTGGTTAGTTTATATCTCCGACTTGCTGGCTCTATGATAGTGCTGGATTTAGGCATTGGTCATCTCTCAGAATATCTAGATAACCATACAGTGTATACTTTCAAGTCTTCATCCTCCTGTCTCCCAAGGTTCTCCCCCCATGGTTCTATGATGGTGCTGCGTCTAGGCATTGGTTCCTAGATTGTCTATGTAACCATATCATGTTTACTTTCAAGGGGATATTGTTTGTTATATTCTTTCTCCCCCTGTCTCCCGAGGTTCTCCCCCCCTGGAGGCTCGACTTTCTAGAAGTATTTCTACTGATTCACGGGACATATTATTCCCGTGCATAACAACCTGGGTGGCCCAATTTCCTATTTAAGCCTATTGTTCCCCTGCTCTTACCTCGTTTCTTCAGCTATCGCGTTTCTGCCTCGTCCTGGTACCGTCAGCATCGTACGGCAGAACGCGCTGTATTTTTTTATCTTCCCCATGGTGCTATTATCCTGTAAACCCACCTCCCATACATGGGTCAAAATGATTACTACAAAGCACACGGATGGAAAAAGTACTCACACGAGCTGACACTGTAATGAATGTCCTGCGGTGGGCCACAAAACCATTCCATGCCCTTCTGGCTCCTTACCGATGTTACTTAATGCAAAGACGCTTCAGCCGTTGCTGTCAGCTGCTGTCCCACTATCAAATAAAAAAAATATGGTGAGCCCAGCCTGGCCCCAGTGGGCTGCGGACGGGTGCAGACAGGTGCAAATGGGCCCACCTTTGGCCCGGGCTTCGCCCACATGCATCCATGTGCGTCCCACACTGCCAGAGGCCCTGGCCCCTAATGAGCACCTGCAGGCACGGGCACTGCATCACTTCACTTTGGTGGCACTTGGGCCACAAGGAATGCCGAGGTCTGTTTCCCCCTCCAGTTGAAATGGTCTCCCACGCTGCGGGAGGCCCTGGCTCTAATGAGTGCCTCCAGGCATGGGCATGGCATCTCGTTGGCAGCACTCGGGTGGCAAGGAATGCTGGGGTTTGAAGTCCCCCTCCAGTGGTTGCCGAAGACTACCTACACCACTATAGAATACATGGGGGGTAGTGGCACTGTAGAGATAGCTGGTCTAACGGCTGACATATCCTGTGGTGGTGTCCAGAGCACTTGGGATACCAGCCCTCAGTTTAGGTCATCCAAAACGTGCAGGTCCTGGGAGGCTTCTAGGAACTACACAACACCTGCTGACCATTAACAGCTGTACCGCTGCATAGATATAAACATACAAAAAATATCTGGAACATAACGACTGAAACACATTTAAGAATGACATGATATATTAATAAATGACCCAAAACAGGACACAGGATAACTCTGCTACTATGGCATTGCTAACAGTTCAGACAAACTTTTACCAACAGTTTCCCTTGCTGTGCAGATAACCCCATGTTTTTAGCAGGGGTGTGTGCAGTTTCCTCATCTGTGTTGGCTAACACTGAGCCAGGATTAGCCAGAAACACTATTTTCTCTTCAAGCTACATCAGTGAGGGTTTTTCAACCATTTTGAATTGTTGATCTAAATATTTTGAATAGTTCAATCTGATCTAGGCCACTGTTAGTTTGATTATGGTGTAATTAACAGTTGGTTGTACATTTTAATGTCAAGCAAATCTTCATAACTTCTTAATAAGGCCATTTGTGCCCCTTAAATGAGAACTGCGCGATCATCTACAATAAAGGATCAGCCATGTATTTTACTATTAAGGCAAGGAAACAGTAAACCTGCCTAGGGATCTCAAGTAAAAATCATTTCTGAAATAGGAGACAAACACAGCCTTGAACGACTGGTATCCACTCATGATCTTACAACTGCTTTCAGACCAAACTGAGCTGACAAACAAAAAGTAGAGTGAAGACCCTGATTGGTTCTCAATACGCTTAAGGAAAATATGCAGTTTAGGTTGAGCCTCTGACAGCGCTTGCATTGTCTGCAAGACTTGTTGCATCTCTTTTGTGAGGTTTTGTCATACCACTGATTGGCATTCTTTCTTTCTTGTGCTAATCCGAAATGCTGGCTTTCTATTGGTCCTTTGCTGTCAATTGTCCCTCCTTTGGGTGCTTGTTTCAGCTTAGGCGATTTCAGTAAGTGATTGTTTTTGTTGGCCTCCCACTTCCTCCTTGCACAGTGCGCAGTGGCTCCTCCCACCGTCTGGGCATGCAGCCAATCCTTTGTTTGCCGTTGATGGCAAGGCAAGCTTCCTTAGAACACTGCAAGTGATGCTCAACATGTTCATGAAGAGCTCTTGCTTACCTGGCCGTTTACTAACATAGAATGTTTCATTTCCTGTTTTTGTTGTGAGATGTTGGTTAATTTTAATTTCTATGTAATGTGTAAGATCGGGAGAGCCGAAGCCAAGGCTCGAACCCAGGCCCCAGTCTCAAAGCCAGCAGCCCTGTACGTTGTGCTACATTCAGCCCCTCTGTTGTCAGTGATATCTAGATTTGCTCCCTCCAAAGTTCCGGCTCCTCCCCCAGACAGGCTTGGGAAGATTCAATCCTGCTCCCTTGGCAGTGTTTGTTGGAGCCACACTGAGGAAAGATCTTGCCCTGATGCCATTTGGTTGAAATAATGAGACACAGATCCTGGTGTGCGCCCTGTAGGCTCCCTTGCATTGTAGAAATGCTTTACAAAGCACCACGATCCTCGTAGGACAGACCACAGCACAGAACCCTGCTGGGTGTGGGAAGGTCCTGTTTCCTAAGCACTGCCATCCTCTGTCTCCAACCACAGCCACGCGCCACTTCCTTTTTGAAGTAACCGTAACTGGGACATTTCTTCACCCTGCTCTGTCATAGAACATTTCCAATGCTACTAGTCACTTGGACTTAGTAGCCCACTGTAGCATTGGCTCGAAGCCCTCCGAGAGCTGGACTTCCCTCTGGAGAAAGGGAAATATAAAGAGTATTGCATCCACCTGTAGTAAAGCAGCTCAGGGGATAGGAGCTTCTGCTGTAAACATCTGCACGTATCCTGTACTGCTACTATTCCCTCAGTATAGCTCAGCCGGTTGGGAGCCTGCTGCTGATGTCTGCTATACCCTACATAAATTTGAACCCTTGCATCGGGCAATTCAGCATTCTATCCTTCCATATTTTTCCTGTTTTGCTGATGTTTGCTCTATTGAGTCTGCGAGGATGTGTGTGAAAGGCAGCCAATGCAAACAGCCACAGTCCAAGGTCACCCCTTTATTCATTATATAACTACGGAGACAGTTGGAACCGCATTGCTTACTGCCAATATCGGCAACACACTCCCCATTACACATACAGCAATCTTTTGATGAAATAAACACACAAGACACATTTATCGCAGTGAAATTTCTGCGGGTTTATTTGCATACCGAAATATGCCAACATGGTGGATCAGATTATGGGCGATCCAAGGGCAGGCGGCCCCTCTGCTGCCTGCCCACCTGATGAGCCAAATTGCACCAAGGCACTAACGATTCGGTGCTTACCAATTCTAGTGGAGGGTTTACCTCTTCCCACCTGTGGACCACCAGTCCACCCATCTACTCATGCCCTTTGAGGGGGGCAGAACATATCCCGGCAGCCCACAGTTTCTCAGGTTTACAACCACCTGTAGGACTAACGGGGCCCAATCACTCCTCCAGGGTACACAGTGAGGACTTCCTGGGAAATTTGGCCTTTGCACCCCTGTTGTGCTCCTGAAGAGGGTACCCTTATGTACCTTTAAGTCTCTGGATTGCCCTGTAACTCAGCCTGCAACACAAACTAACAAGTTAACAGCCTCTCCCACCCCAACCCCTGTATATACGCCGGGTAAGCGGTAGGGAGGGAAAAGCAGGATTGCAAGCAAAGAGAGTGCCAGGTGGGCGGGAGAGGTACTTATAGCTTGCTCCCGGCCCACCAGCGCACTGGAAATGACACGGGGCGCACCAGACCCATATGGGGTCCCAAAAACACTAGCCTGTTGCTGTACGCCATCATGTGGCACCAAGGCGGCCACCCTCTTATGGGGGACCTCTGCATGGGCCATAGGCAGCCACATAGTGCCAATATCGGCAACACACTCCCCATAACACATCCAGCAATCTCCTGATGAAATAAACACACAAAACACCTTTTTTGTTGAGAAAATTGCTGCAGGTTTATTTGCATACCAAAATATTACAACATTGTGGGTCAGCTTATGAGCGATCCAAGTGCAGGCAGCCCCTCTGCTGCCTGCCCACCTGATGAGGCAAATTGTACTGTGGCACTAACCAATCAGTGCTTACCAATTCTTGGGGAGGGTTTACCCCTTCCTACCTGTGGACCGCCAGTCCACCCTTCTACTCATGCCCCTTGAGGGGGGTGGAGCATATCCAGGTAGCCTCCGGTTGCTCAGGTTTACAACTGCCGATAAGACTAACGGGACACCGTCGCTCCTCCAAGGTCTACCGTGAGGACTTCCTGGGGATATTTGCCCTTTGCACCCTTGTTGTGCTCCTGAAGAGGGTACCCCAAAGTACCTTTCAGCCTCTGGATCACCCTTTACATTCAGCACAGCTCAGGGTGCAGCCCCATCACACCCAGGGATCCCCACCAAGGCAGGCATTGTCAACCACATCCTGCTGATTCCAGGGCCTCACCCAGGTCACAAAAAATTCAGTCCATACCCACTCTAGACAGGTGAACCCCATAGTCTTGAAAACACACTGTGGACTTGGCATGCAACAGACCGTGTCTAATAAAGCCAAACTCCCTCTGTTCAGTGAATTTGCACATGGCGCTTGTAACTCTCCTGCATGAGGTTTTTACAGCCTCCCCTGACTGCGCCCTACTCCACCTTAAACGTGGGGTTATCTCTGACCACCACAACTCACATGTCCCCAAAAGGTTGCTTAACTTGCACATGGAGGATTTCATTTCTTGCAGCACTGCTCTACTACCCATGAGAGTCACATCATTGCCTCCCAGATTTATAACCAAAATATTGGGAGGGGAGACACCAACCATAGCCTGTGTTGCAGCTTCTAGAGCAAGCTGTTCCAGTGCATGCTTGGGACCCCCAACCAAATTAACACAGTGGAGGAACAACCCATGCCTACATTCCCATGACCCTCTATCGGCACACAAAGGCTATTTACCCAGGCCTTTCATCCTGTCAAAATAAAAAAAATGTTGGGTTGCCAAACACATTTATTGAGGCACTGAACACCATTCTTTCCAACTACCCAAGAATGCCCATAATTTCACACGATAAGACTGCATCCCACCAACCCTCTGATGCATCACAGGGTTGCCTTTGGTAAACTCAAAATTTGCACTGTACATAATTCACTTAACCTGTTCTCCGGCAACTCTACTGGGTGGCTTATAGACGGTACTGTTAAAACATTGGAATTACCATTGTCCCACCTGCATGATGTACTCTGCTCAATGCCTACCGAGAAAGCTGCAGTCACTGCTCCCCCCCCCAAAAGAGTGACTGCAAAAGTGCTTGCCAGGACCCACAATGCCCGACATTGTAAAGTATGCCTTAATTACATGCTCAACCTGAACCTTGGTAAGTGGCGACCTGTCAGCATGAATCAGTAAATACCCTCTCCTGAAGGACGAATGACCAGGCCTCCTTGGAGCTGCAGCACATCGGTATATGGAATGACAAACCCTGATTGCCCATAGCTAGCTTCAGATAGCACTCTGCTGTTGTCACTGTACCCTTCTGCACGTGTATGGCCAATGCAATGCCCTTAATTCAGTTTTGTATGAAGAGCAATCGCACTCCTGGGTGAATATGGTGAACCAAGTAAACAGGTGGCTAGGTGCAACTCGGCTGACCCTCCTGAGTATGAGGGTGATGAATCAGCTCTGAATTGCGCTATCCCAAAACTGTGGAAAACATCACCAAGGTGCACTCTGAAATATATTTCAATAATGGTAGACAATGGTTCTTGAATATTCCTTGGGCATTTTATTCAGTCCTTCAAATTTATTTTTTAGTAACAATTGTATTCATCTTGTTTTCCAATTATGTGCCCAATGCATTTCGGGCCTTGCCCTTCTACAGGGGACATATATTCTGTAATCGGTAAAACACATAGTGTTTAACATTTTGATTGAATATTATTAAATCATAGTTCATTGATATTTCAGAAGACATCATTGCAGGTGAATACCTTATATCCCAAAGTAAGAGTCTTAGGAACGACGTAGTGAGTAGTGTCACTCAATAAAGTTTTGTTAAAACAAAAGCATACAAGGAAATTGTGATGTGAATGACAGAAAAAATAAATGAGATAGAAACCCTGACACAAATCAACATAAAATATAATGAAACTCTAGGCTGACCATCCAAAAAGTGTCTAGAATCGTGTGTCCCTGGTGTTCACAAATCAACTATAAACCAAAACACTTACACATATTGTCAGTAGACTCCTATATGCTCATTATGAAGACAAGTACTTCTGATTTAAAACAGGCCTGTAAATCAAATACAGAAACACGTTGTCAAACGTTACAAGCCACATTGTGTTCAACATCGTTAATCAAAGAATGTAAAATGAATGGAAATTCACAGACACAATATCCGTTGGCTCAAAGAGTCCCTTTGTTTAAAAAATGTCACCAGTTACGAGCTGCCAAAAAGAAATATAAGCGTAATATGTGGTTCCTTTCTAAATCCTGTTTCAAAATAAAACGATCCGAAACTTTACTTACCCGCAACTCTTGCATCTGTGAACCTCCTTGGGTCCCGTAAATTGTAGGGATTACCATAACCAGACGCTACATGACGACGGTCATAGAAATAGAAAGTGTACTAATGGTGCGAAACAAAAGACCTCCATTTATAATATTTAAAAGTCATCCTAAACCTTTAAACGTTGAATGAGATGGAAATAAAAAATTTAAACCAAAAAAATGTGTTAGAAAAATTGTGCGAGAAACCTGATGTACGCGTGTTTGTAACCTCACTCAAAAGGTATTCACTTGGTGTAACGTGATGTTCCCAATTGGGAACAGTGTCAAAAGAAAGGTGATCATGGTTATAACAGCTACTGTTCACGTTGAAAATGGTATACTTAACATCAATTATTTATGTCATGAAATAAACATGTCTACACATTCACATAACAGTATATCTGCGATAACAAAGGTGAATATTGAAACTCATATTTCACATTAAAGAAAACAATTTAAATCCATACGCTCGTTCAGTCCTTTCGGCTGTGCGGTACTTAGAAAGTTGATCCAGTGTATTTCTATGTGCAATAAGTATTGCATATTGTCTTTTTCCGGGATTATTTGAGTTTTCTCCAGTACCATAAACCGTTATTTACTGGGGTTTTGGTTATGAGAGTTGAAATGTGTGGCCAACGGGGATTTAGAATTTTTTATTTGAATATTACTCTTATTTCGATTATGCGTGTTTCTATTTTCTGTTCCATTTTGCCCACATAGGCAAGTCCACATGGACATTTTATCATGTATTGGATAGCTACTGTCACAGGTTGCTACGACTCTCAATTTGATTGGTGTCCCCTTATTTGGATGGAGAAGTTGATTTCCTTTAATTATAGCATTGCAATTACCACAATTGTAACAAATAATGTTCCTTTGTATAATTACATTTTATGGTCTTCTTTCTGATTTAATATCTCTTTGATATTTCGTGTAGGCAAATACGCAAATCTTGGTGGGTTTGAAAAAATTCCATTGAAGTCCTCTTGTAAGGTTAAGAATGGCCCATGTTTTAATATATTTCTCTTTATATTATAACTTCCAATTGAAAATTTAGAAACAAATGCCATTCTGTTTTCTTTCTGTGCTTTTGTTCTTTGTTTTAGCAAGGTTTTTCTTTCAATTTGTGTTACTTTTGTTACTGCTTCCTCCAAAACATTTGGGGGGTAGCCTTTCTCTCAGAATTTTTTGCATGCTGTTCTGGAATGATTTGTTGTTGCACGAAATACGTTTGAGACGTAATAATTGTGAATATGGCAAATGTTTTTTTAGAGATGGTTGATGAAAACTTTTGAAATGTAAAAGGTTAGTCCTGTCAATAGCGTTGGTATATACAGTGGTATTTAACCCCTTCGCTGGTAGGCCTTTTCCACCCCTGTGCTAAGCCTTTTTTTGGCTATTTGGGGTAGTGCACGCTTCTGCCCCTGTAATTTTGCTTTGGCAAATTTACACCCTTCTCTTCCAACATCATGGGGATTCTAAAGGTACCCAGAGTTTGTGGATTCCCCTGGAGGGGTCACAGAAATTAGCCAAAATACAGCAAATTTTCTTTCTTTTTTTTTTAAATTGGAAAAGCGGACTGCAAATGAAAGTGTCTAGATTTTTCCCTGCAAATGTTATCAAAGAAGGGTTTGTGGCCATTAAATCACAATTTTCCCAGTTTTTAGGGATTGACAGACTTTTGTCAGAAAACCAACATGTTTTACACAGTTTTGCAATTTTTCTGGGACATAGCCTATTTTTTCTATTTTTTGTACTTTCAACCTCCTTCCAGTTAATGGTAGAAATGTGTATAAAAGCAATAATGGATCCTGGAAGGCTATACATTTTATAAAGGTAGACAAAATTCTGAATTCAGAAAGGGGTCATTTGTGTAGATCCATCAAGGTTTCATTATAGGAACTAACAGTTAAATATAGGAAAAATTGAAAATTAGTTGAAAAAAACAGACTTTTGTATCAATGTTTTCACCTGTAACTTCTTTTAATTATGACAGCTCTTTGAAAGCAAGATATCGTTACCTCTGCTGGACCTTCCTGGTTTTTGGGAAATATAGGACTTGTAGGTTCACCAAGAATCAGACGTACCCAGAGTCAAAAACTGAGCAGCAATTTGCAATGGCTTTTTATTATGTACCGGGTATATAGCAATTATTGTGGGAAAATGTATACATGAAAAAAATCGCTATGAAAGACACCTATGTATTTCTGAAATGGGAACAAATTATAGAGTTTAGAAACAGTACATAATTGCACATTTTCAAAATTGGGAATATTCATACTAGTATGATAATTATCAGTCATTTTTCAAAATTACTTCTTTTTTAAACAATGTCTTTAATTTTGATGGCAGAAATGCATCAAAACTCAATAGGTAATAACAGCTGCTTTACAAATCTGAAATACCGTAAGGCTCCCGATAGAAAATGGTACCTCACTTGTGTGGGTAGGCATAGCGCCCACGAAAGGAAATGGCTCAAAACCCAACGTGAACACACAACATTTTCACAATGAAAATGTACCCTTTTTTTGCCACGTGTCTAGCTGTAGTTTTTGAACACTAGCTCTGCCTGCACCTAGGAAAACCTAGAAAACCTATACATATTTTAAAACTAGAGACCCCGGGGATTCCAGGATATGGTGGCTTGACTGCCTCCCACCAGGTTCTATTACCCAGAATCCCTTGCAAACCTAAACAATTGTCCAAAAAAACACATTTTCCCCACATTTCTGTGGTGGAAAGTTCTGGAATCTGCGTGGATCAACAAATTTCTACCCACCCCGTGTTCTTCAAAGTCTTCTGAGAAAAATGGTACTTCACTTGTGTAGGTCGGCATAGTGTCTGCGACAGGAAACCGTGCAAAACACAACGGGGTCATACCTTAATTTCGCAGTGAAAAAGACCCTTTTTTTGCAAAGTGGCTAGCTGTAGTTTTTGAACCCTACCTTTGCCGGCACCTAGAGAAACCTACCAAACACATACATTTCTGAAAAGTAGACACCCGGGTGCTTTCCGTGAGGTATGGCTTGCGTGGATCCCCCAATGTTTCCTTACCCAGAATCCCCTGCAAACCTCAACTTTATCTGAAAAAAATCACTTTTTTCAGACATTTTTGTGTGGGAAAGTGTGGCATCACCGAGCTCACACAAATTTCCTACTACCCAGCATTTCCCCAGGTCTCCCAGTAAAAATGGTGCCTCACTTGTGTGAGAGGCCCAAGTACCTGCGACAGGCAAGGGCCCAAAACGTAGTGAGGCAACATCAAAAATGCATTGGGGGATCCATGCAAGTCATACCTCCCTGGAAGCCCCCGGGTGTCTAGTTTTCAGAAATGTGTGGAATTGGTAGGTTTCCCTAGATGACCGTCGAGCACGGGCCAACAATCCAGGTGACCCCCTTGCAAGACCAGGTGGTTTTTTAATTTCTGTAATTTTTAATTGTATATAAAAAAATATATATTTACATGTAGGCAAATTTGATGTCTCCTCACTACGTTTTGGGCTCTTGCCTGTCGCGGGTACTCGGGTCTCCCACACAAGCAAGGCACGCTTTTTTATCAGGGTCTTGGGAGAACGCTGGGTGGTAGGAAATATGTGTCAGCCCAGTGAGGCCACAATTTTCCCCACCCAAAAATGTGTGAAAAAAGTGATTTGTTTCAACTAAAATTGAGGGTTGCAAGGGATTCTGGGTAAGGAAACGTTGGGGAGCCATGCAAGCTATATCTCCCTGGAATCCCCCGGGTGTCTAGTTTTCACAAATTACTGGTTTTGGTATGTTTCCCTAGATGGCCGCTGAGCACTGCGCCAAAAACCCAGGTGACCCCCCTTGGAAAACCAGGTTGGTGATAGGCAATTTTGATGTCGCTCAATACGTTTTGGGCCCCTGACTGTTGCAGGCACTAGGCCTACCCATGCAAGTGAGATACCTTTTTTCTTGGAAGACTTTGGAAAATGCGGGGTGGGTAGAATTTTGTGGATCCAAGCAGATTCCAGAACTTTCCACCACAGAAATGTGAGGAAAATTTGTTTTTTTTTGGACTCTGGGTAACAGAACCTGGTGAGAGCCAGTCAACTTACCCCATCCTGGATTCCCCTGGGTGTCTCGTTTGTAAAAATGTACAGGTTTGCTAGGTTTTCCCATGTGCTGGCTGTGCTAGGGCCCAAAATTGACAGGTAGGCATATTGCTAAAAACAAATCCATGCCTAGTCTGCTTTAGCCGCCCTGGGGGGGTTATCGGGGAGGGTGGGGTTGCCCTGATATGCCCTACGGTATGCCCATTCTGGGCAGCCCCCACCCCCATACATGAAAAAGCCAGCATAATTGTTGGCGTCTAGTGGGCTTTTTGCCCCCATCTTCCTCCCAGGGGAGGCTGAAAGGCTGTAAATGTTGTGGGTGGGGGCATTGCCATGCCCAGTTTGTGCAGCCCCCGTCCTAATTACAATTTACCCAAGAAAATCCCTGGCATCTAATGGGCTTTTACCCCCCCGGGGGTGCAGACTGGGGGCTAGTGCCCCATCTGCCCCCAGAGGGGGTAGGAAGGCTGTCATTTTTGTGGGGGAGGGGTTGGGGGCATGGGCATGCATATTTTGGGCATCCCCACTCTAATTAAAAATGTGCCCCCAAAAAACCCCTGGTATCTAATGGGCTTTTCCCCCCCGGGGGTAGATTGGGGCTATTGCTCCCATCTGCTCCCCAGGGGGGACAGGAAGGCTGCAATTTTTTTAGGGGGTGGGGGCATGGAAATTCGTGTTTTGAGCAGCCCCCAACCTAATTCAAATTTGCCCCAAAAAAATCCCTGGCGACTACTGGGCTTTTTGCCACCCGGTGGTGCAGATTTGAGCTCATGCCCCCATCTGCCCCGCAGGGGCAGGGGGGGGTGGCAGAAATCCTACTAAACACCAGGAATTTTTTGGTCCAAATTTTAATTAGGGTGGTGGTTGCCAAAAACGGGCATGCCAATGCCCCCACCCTAATAAAAATTTGCACCCAAAAAATCCCTGACGTCTAGTGGGCTTTTTGCCCCCCCCGGGGTGGCAGATTGGGGGTTACTTCCCCATATGCCACCCGGGGGAGCAGGAAGGCTGTAATTTTTGTGGGGGAGGGGGTGGGGTATGGGCATGCCTGTTTTGGGTTCCCCCACTCTAATTCAAATTTTCCCCCCAATAAACCCCGGTGTCTACAGGGCTTTTTTCCACCCCCGTCAGGGCAGATTGGGAGCTAACACCCCCATCCGTCCCCCAGGGGGGGCTGAAAGTCCACTTAAGCCAGGGAGTTTTCTGAGCAAATTTTAATTAGGGTCGGGGCTGCCCAAAATGGGCATGCCAATGCCCCCACCCAAATTTAAATTTGCCCCAAAAATCTCTGGTGTCTACTAGGCTTTTTGCCCCCACAGGGCAGATTGGGGGCTCATGCCCCTATTTGCCCCCCAGGGGGGGCAAGAAGGCTGTAATTTTTGTGGGGGAGGGTTGGGGGCATGGGCATGCACGTTTTGGACTGCCCCACTCTGATTCAAATTTGAACCCAAAAAAATGTTGCATCTATAGGGCTTTTTGCCCCCCCGGCAAGGCAGATTCAGAGCTAATGCCCCCATTTGCCACCCAGGGGGGTGGGGGGGGCGAAAAGCCTAAAAGATGCCAGGGATTTTTTTGAGCAAATTTTATTAATAAGTTGCCTCAAAAATCCCTGGGGTCTAGTGAGGTTTTTGCCCCCTGAGGGGGCAGATTGGGGGCTACTGCCCCATCTGCTCCCCAGGGGGACAGGAAGGCTGCAATTTTTGTGGAGGAGCCGGTAGGGGGCATGGACATGCCTGTTTTGGGCAGCCCCCACCCTAATTCAAATTTGCCCCAAAAAAAATCACTGGCGACTAGTGGGCTTTTTACCTCCCCCCCCCCGGGGTGTAGATTGGGGCAAATGCCCCCTTCTGGCCCGCAGGGGGGGCACAATTCCTACTAGACACCAGGGATTTTTTTTAGCACATTTTACTTAGGGTGGGGGTTGCCAAAACGGGCATGCCAATGCCCCCACCCTAGTAAAAATTTTCCCCAAAAAATTCCTGGTCATATTGGGGGCTACTGCTCCATCTGCTCCCACAGGGCAGGAAGGCTGTAATTTTTGCAGGCGAGGGGGTGGGGCATGGGCATGCCCGTTTCAGGCAGCCCCACTCTAATTCAAATTTGCCCCCAATAAACCTGGTATCTAGAGGACATTTCTTGAATTTATCAAGGAATTCGCAACTTACCACCAACTAGAAGTTGCGATTCCTTAAGGCCAATTTGCAAATTTTTTGGGCTTCTTACATTGAATTTAAGGAATCGCAAAATTTGCGATTCCTTAAATGCAAACGCAAAATAAGGAATCGCACATTTTGCGATTCCTAATTTTACAAGCAGATTTCCTTGATATATACCATTAGGCCAAATTGCATTCGCAAACGCCGAAATTCTGCGAATTTCGGTGTTTGCGAAGTCAATTTGGCTTGATACATATGGCCCTAAGTATTTTATTCAGTCTTTCAAATGTATTTTTTCATAACAACAATTATATTCATCTTGTTTTTCAATGATGTGCCAAATTCATTTGTACACTTTCTATTTCTATGACCGTAGTCACATGAGGTTGACTGTTGATGATTTATGTTAGCGTGGGGTTATGGTAATCTGTTCAATTCACGGGACGCAAGGAGGTTCACGAATGCAAGAGTTGCGGGTAAGCGAAGTTTCGGATCGTTTTACTTTGAAACAGGATTTAGAAAGGAACCACATATTACGCTTATATTTCTTTTTGGCAGCTCGTAACTGGTGACATTTTGTAAACAAAGGGACTCTGTGATGTGGTGATGAGCCTCTGTAAGGCCTACCAGTGCTAGGGATTCGCCCTTCTCTGCATAGAGTCTTCAGACCAATAGGAAGAAGTTGGCACAGAAACTTCAATAGAAAATACAGAGTTTATTAAACCTCATGAGGTGGAACTACATTCACACAACACCCTTCGGTAGTGTATGAGGTAGCACACTGACTGGAAGGAGCTTTCTCCTTTTATACCCAAACAGGGGCAGAAATGAAGGCGGTACAAAGTACAGAATGCTGGTTGTAGGTACATATTAGGTCATACAGAAAGTGTACAGGCAACAAGTGGGAGGAGCTATCAGTTAGCTAATTCTGGACACATCTTGACACTTATAAGTTGAGGACAGCTGTAAGCTCAACTGAGCATGTGTAAAGCAGAAGAGGCTAAATATATCTCGTCTCTAGGCAGATTTCAAAAGCAGTTAACAGAGAGGTAGGACAGGGAACATGGCTAGCACATGGCAAACAAAATGGCCGATAGAAATACAAAATGGATTCCGCAAAATGGCAAGATAGTCTCTAAATACAAGATGTCTTCGGCTAATGCTTAACCTAATCACTGCTAAATTACAACAGTGAGCCATCCATTTTACATTCTTTGATTAACAATGTTGAACACAATGCGGCTTGTACATTTGACAGCGTTTTTCTGTATTTAATTTACAGGCTTCTTTTAAATCGGAAGTACTTGTCTTCATAATGTGCATACACAAGTCTACTGACAATATGTGTAAGTGTTTTGGTTTATAGTTGCTTTGTGAACACCAGGGAAGCACAGTTCATGGCTATTTTTGGAATGTTAGCCTAGAGTAACATGATATGTTATGTTGATTTTCATCAGGGTTTCTTTCGCATGTATTTTTTCTGTAATTCACATCACAATTTCCATGTACGCTTTTGTTTTAACAAAACTTTATTGAGTGACACTACTCACTACGTCATTCCTAAGACTCTCACGTTGGGATATAAGGTATTCACCAGCAATGATGTCTTCTAAAATATCAACAAACTATGATTTAATGATATTCAATCAAAATGTTAAATGCTATGTGTTTTACCGATCACAGAATATATGCCCCCTGAAGAAGGGCAAGGCCCGAAATGCGTTGGGCACATAATTGAAAAAAAGATGAATACAATCATTGTTATGAAAAAATAAATTTGAAAGACTGAATAAAATACTCAAGGAAAATTCAAGAATCATTGTCTACCATTATTGAAATATATTTCAGAGTGCACCTTGGTGACGTTTTCCACAGTTTTGGGGTTGCGCAACTCAGAGCCAATGTAATGCCCTGGCATTACACTTGACCCCCGCATTCTGCTTTATAACATGGCAGTTTTGCCATATTACATGGTTGCCCCTCACCTTCTGCCTGTGATGTATAACTGCTGTGATTCCAGGCTGATTTCCGCTCCTAGCACAAGACATGACTTTCAAACTTCGCCAATGTGACCCATGGCGCAGACAAGAGGCTGGGGATGGGGGGCACAATAAGTACAGCTTCCTGCCTTCGCTTAAATAATGGACATGTAACCTTTTCTTAATACTTTGTAGCCTTTTAGTGCTTAAGGGACAGCAACACCCTTGTATATGTCTTCTGCCTCGACCAGCCTAGCTTGACTGGCTATCTGCGCATGGAATGTTTTTTAACCAAAGCAACCTGTAACATGGCCCGGGTCAAGTTTGCAACTACTTTGCTGCATCTGCACAGACATTTGCACAGCCCCTTTGATTGCTAAACCATGGCGAACCCCTGGATGATGTCAAATCCGGTTTGAGGGAATATTAGTATTGTGCCCACTATTGCAGACAGTGCAACCTCCTAGGAGGGACAACTTACACAGTCCCCCCAAACTTACTTACTGTAGTCCGATCCCAGGTACACCCTACCTGCTAACCAACGGTGACCCTTGGTGCTAAAACCAGCAATATCCCGACTTCACTTCAATATTCCCAGAATTGTTAGCCCTCTCCAGAAGCAGAGCTGGGTACGGCTTTCCTTCTAGTTACCTTGTAATTCATGCTGGAACGGTTTTGCTCCACCACCCAAGTGTCTTGAGTATATTAAACCCATGGAAATGTCACAACCTGAGGTTCCCAGATTCAAATTTGCCGCAACCCACCACTGTGGATCCCCTGATACCCCTCTGCCCAATGCAAGTGACTTTGTAACTTAAAAAGTGCTCCCTTACTGCATTTGCCTGTCACTGCAAGACATCTGGCAGCTTGACGAATGAGCAGGTGCAGACCTGACTGAGGGAATCCCCATGTTGCAACAAGAATTTTTTTTGCTCTCCACCCTGACGTGCTACATAGCGAGCCATTAAGTACCTGACGTATCTCTTCCCCTTGGAAAGATACAACAACCACATTGGCTTTGAGAACCACACTAAGCATAACATTTTATCATGGACCTACCTCTAGAGACATAACCCCCTCAGCCTCCAAAAATCATACTGAGATCAGCTGGCTGATGCCACAGCTAAAATTCAATACACTTGTTTGCGCTTGTGCCTGTCAAAAGTAAAAGTTATTCCACTTATTACTACGTGCAAGATCCAAACCCATTGGCTCACCATGTGTTTGTTTCCTGTCCTTACCACATAGTCAGGAAAGCTTGCCAACTATGTTTGACATAGTCTATGCCAAAATTAACAGGAGTGTGCTTGCACACCTTCACCCCGTGCGCCAACCTGACACTGATTAACAGATGTTTATTGCAACCCAACTAGATGGTACTCAATTTATCAACCTCAGGAGGGTGAAAGGCTTAGGGGGCAGCACAATATCTGAAGTAAGCATGGGCGAATTTTGTGAATCTCGCGTTCGCGACTTTTGCGGATTTGCGAATTCGCAATCCGCAAAATCTGCGAATTCTCGCGAATTTGCGGATTTTTTTTTGTGTTCGCAAGTGTTTCTGCCAGTTTGCGAGGATTTGGTACTAGTTCGCAATTGTGAACTTACTTGTCGGCTCGCAACGGTCGTGACTATGTTGTTTCTACGTCTGGTTCATCATCACAGCCTCCCAGCACCCTCTGTTTCACCACTGGCACCCTCTCTTTGACCCATGCCACCCTCTGTTACATCAATGCCACCCTCTGGTTCATCATCACTGTAGAAGATGGGGGGGAAAAGCAAGCCCACCTGCCCTGCTTGAACTGACATGAATTAATTTGGGGTTAGTTTATTAACAACACCTGCCCTGCCCCAACTGACAATAATGAATTAGGGGCTAATTAATGTGTCACTGAAAGAATTTGAAGTTCCAGCCTGGCACCTGCTTGTCTGCTCCTTTAGCTGTAAATCAGGACCTTTGTGGCATACAGTTAAGGTCAGAGCAGGGTCACACAATAGTTCCAAGCAGGCAACCGAATTCTGGAGGGCCCCCTCAGGAAGCACTACAGGGAATCGTTACAAATCATGAGGTTGACCTTTTGCACCTGCTCATTGCTTTTGCAAAAATCGTTTTTCGGTTTTTTCGCGCGATTCGCGGGGCGCGGCGTCGTGCGAAACCGACCGCGGAAGCCGCCAATTCGTGCGAATGAGCTTTTTATTTTTTTGCGGCTTGTTGTTTTGCGAGTTTTTTTGCAGTATTCGCGAGCCGCTTGCAGCGCAACACGCGAATTTACCCCAAGGTCGAGTACGGGCGCGGCCATTTTGTTTGCGTGACGTATTTCCGTTTCCGCCCGCTATGTATAATCTCGCGCAGTAAGCGCATTGCGAGTAGAGGTTCGCACGAGATCGCGAGGGAAATCTCGCGCGAACTTACTTTCGCGCCCGTGAACGGGCGCCGGCCATCTTGTTTTTCATTCATTTCTTGTGTCTGGGCATGGTGTTTAATCCTCTTGGTATCTTTGCCATCCTTTGCTTGTTTTCAGGTTTTTTTTTACGATTTTGCTTCTTATCTATCCCTCTCTTTTCCTAGCTGTATATTTTTGTCTTTTCTGCTATTTTTCTTTACTTTTAAACTACTTTTTTAAACTCTTTTCTTTTCTTCTTCCCTATCCTATTCTTTCTTAATTTTCTACTTCTTCCTACCTTACCTGCCCAGACCATGGTCAAGCCAGGCGCCGTGAAGCTGCCCAGGCACTTGAGGGCCGCAGCGGCGGCGGGGAGTAGTCCTGGACCCAGTTCCAGGACAGCATGCGGGAGATTGAGGGGGGAGCAGGTGACGCGACGGGAGATATTCAGCCCGGAGGAAGTGGGCGCGCTGGTCTACTTCGTCCAGCGCCGCCTGCCCAGGACCATCGCGGGTGGCGGCAGGATCGCGGCCGGCGGCTACAACATGCGGGAGCGCCGGAAGCGGTGGGAGAAGGTGTGCTGAGCCATATCCCACCTCTACGGGGTCCAGCGCACCTACAGCCAGGTCACCCATCGCTGGACGGACCTCCTGGACCGGGAGCGCGACCTGCTGGACCAGCTCGGCTTGGAGATCCCCGGGCTTGGTGAGTACTAGTAGCCATTTCATCACTCACTACTATGATGTTTTCTCCTGCTCTGTGTTGTTGTATTGCAAATATTTGTTTTTTTACATGGAGCAAGCCAATAATGCCGCTGATGACGATTACATTGTAGTTAAATTATATTTCAAAATCTTCTGTGCATTTCAGGTGCACTGCTCTCCTTCTCAGTGGCGTTGCTACTATGCTTATTTGTTTTCTATTTTGTGGTCTCATTGGCCTGAGTAACTATTATGTATGAGTGTACTTTACAGAACTGCGTAATGCTAGACACTAGGGGGCAGATTACATTACAAGCCACGTTTACGTTGCCTTGCGTGACGCAACAGCGGCGTAAACGTGCCGCATCCCTGTGAGTCATTTACAGCATAACGCATCTAGGGAGATGCGTCACGTTATAAAGCCATGGGCCTGCACCCCAATGGGTGCGTTCCTAGTACGCAGGGTGGGCGGTCCGGCGGCTGTGCTCCTCGCAAAATTGCCTGCGTGAAATTTACAAGATTTAATGCAGGCACTTCTGCGACGCTGCTACATCAATTCAATTCCTTATGCCTGCTTTAAGCAGGCGAAAGGACTGACACAGCATGTTAAGTATTGGGTGGCCCTGAGCATTACTGGAGTTGCATTGCGTTGGCGACGTGACTCCAGCGATGCACCGCTCTTACGTGACGAGATGCGTCACACAAGTGCCTACCCTTGCGCCAGGGCGCGCCGCATTGTAAATGAGGCGCATCTGCCGTGTCGCAAGGGTAGTTTTGCGTGACGCATTTGATCTGGCGCATCTTTGGAGATGCGCCAGAACGCGTAAGTAAGTATGCCCCTAAGGGGCAGAATTGCAATTACCGTCGCATCCCTGCAAATTAGCAGGGATGCACCATTAATTGTGCGGCCCGCTACCACCACCAAACATGGTGCGCCGTATTTGCAATGCGGCCCACCATGGGCCCAAAACGTCAACGATGGCGCAGCTCCAGCAATGCTCTGGGGTACCCTATCTCCCCAATGCTGGGTCAAGCCGTACGTCTGCTTCAAGCAGGTGCAGGGTTTGTGTGACGCATCATTGTCCTAAAGGTGACTGATTGAAATTTTGTAGATTTCCCTCAGCCACTTTTAGGATGTGTTCCAGCACAGGAATGCCCTCCCTTGCGCCGGAACGCCCCCTGATGGCGCAGGGCTTTATAACGGGATGCATCTCCCAAATGCGTCACGTTGTTATAATATTATACGCCGCACCATGGCGCCCTTTTTTGTTTAGCTGCTGCGTCACAAAAGTCACGCAAGAACGGAGCAAAAGAGCCGCAAGGGGCTTAAATCTGCCCCTTCCTTTGTACCCCTGACAATAAGAAAAATAGTGGCGGTGGATTGATAGTTTGACTATTTAAATGACTGGTAATGTAGCAGGCAACTGTTAGTGTTGTCACTGATCTGACTGAAATCACAATGAAGTTTGTCTGTCACTTTGCGTCTTGCCTGCGGACTGCTGCCTGCCAGTCCTAGGTGAACCTTTCAGTACTTTGTTTAGTGAGTTACGTGACTTTTGAAGTCACAGGTCCGCAAATAAATGAAAACTAACCCTAATCAATATAATTTCGCGGAAATATTTTGTTATTGTTCTTTTGAAATGTTTGATTTGGTTGACATTGACAAGCAACAATCATCCATGTTTTCTGTTCTTTCTTTCATGTTGTACGTCAGCTCCCCCCAGGGGCGAGGGGAGGACACAGGAGCAGCAGGCGTCGGATGCTGTTCAACAGGGCCAGGATCGGGCAGGTGAGGGCTCCTTTGCTGGCCCCAGTAAGTTTTCATTTTAGACTAGTACCTATTTTTCCTAGCGTTCCTCATTTGACTTTTTTCAAAATTGTCTTTGATCTTCTTGTAGACTGTATCTAAATTCTTATCCTGCCTCTACTATGACTCCCTGTGGTATTACTAGATTATTCTTATTAGTCTGTCTGTGTAGCTAACTAAGATTGCACGGTTGGCGAAACTCCCATTCTAGTCAGCAATAGCTCTATCAACTTAGTGCAGTCCTCTGGGATTGTCCATAATGTCTTTTGAAGTGTTCTATCTGGACTCATGCTTGCAAAAATTTCAAAACCTTTCGCTCAGTCACTCTAGTCTGGACCAAAAAACACAGATTGTATTTAAGTTTAAAAGCTTTATTAAAAGTAAACACATTTATTAAAATGAAGTCATAATAAAACTAAACGTTTAACTGATAATGGAAAAGTGGTTAGTGCTGACGATTAATTGAAGACATTTCTTGTGGTCGAGCCGAGCTCTCACCTGGTTTCAACTTGATCTTGTTGTTAGAAGTCCATCTTCTGTCTGTGTGGAGAAAAATGGTGCGTGTTAAAAAACCAGCCTTCATCAGTTGTGCCAAAAAGTGCAGCAAGACAACCTTCCCTGGAAAAAGGGACTTTTTTTTAACTTTAAAGTAGACAGTCACAAATTACATTGTTTTCACATGTCTTCATTCCTAGACCAAAGACTAGTGAGTGCTTTATTCTAACATTCTTAAATGTACTTTGTAGGTGGAACATCTGGTGGCGGGGCCAGCGTGGAGGTGGTGGTGCTCGACACGGAGGTGGAGGGCAATTCTTCAGGGGAGGAGGCGGCAGCTGTGAGAGTTGAGACGGTGGTGGTGGCGGCCAGAGGTAAGCTCTTATATATTCCTTACTTATTGAGATTGAAGACTAGCTGGGAAGGCAAGAATATGAGATGCATGGCTGGGTGAATGATGAAGCAATGATGGGTGGAAGGACAACAGCCTGGGTGGGTGACACAGAAACTGTATGTGTCCATATACCTGGATCATGCTACTATCTGACTCTTAGATAGCATATGTGTATCTAGAGCAGGGGTACTCATAGTACGGCCCGCGGGCCGGTGGTGGCCCGGCAAGCCTTCCTTGGCGGTGCGCAGACCTTGCAGACAATCACTGCTCCCCCGGCCCCCACAGAGCAGAGTGGAGATGCAAGGCCACAAAGAGGTGAAATAGAACAAAGCCTCTGCTCTGTGGGGCCGGGCAAGCAGTGATTGTCAGGGTGGAGATGCAGGGGCGCTACAACAAACAAAGCCTCAATAATATGTTAATGGTCTTTTAAAGACCTGTTAAGTACTTTGGTGTTGTTGTCTGTGTGTGCGCGTTGAGGAAGCGGTCTCAACCCGGGCTGAAGGCTGACACAGATAGACACACACACAGTGAGATGACAGAGGGGGAGGGAGAGGGAGGGCAGGAGGGAGAGAGAGATGGAGAGGGAGGGCAGGAGGGAGAGCAGGAGGGAGAGAGATGTATGTAAATGCTGGGTCTGGTGGCTCAGTGGATGAAGGCATCTGCTGCAGGGACCTGTGTGCAACCTCATGGTCACAAGTTTTCGTTTTGCTTTAGCCCCGCCCCCTCTGACTCCGCCCCCACCAGTGCGGCCCTCGGCCACAAACTACACTGTAAATTTAGCCCCTGAGAGAAAGTTTGTGAGTACCCATGATCTAGAGAGAGTAGACGGTCAGTGGATGAACTAAGTGTAACTTTGAAGAGCATGTAACACTGCACCCGCACGTCCGTTCCAGTGTAGGAAAGGCAAGGAAAAGAAGTTTTAATTTTGTCCAAATACTACCATCAATAGTAGCAGTAGTTTGTATTGCAAGCACAGCATAGATCCGGTTATTACGGTGGCCACTCCCTACCTCTCTTAATAAGTTTAGTAGTACTCAGTCATTCATGTGTGGATGTATCACTGGTCACTCAATAAAAAGCAAAGCACCTAAAGTCATCCCATATATAAGCAAAAACATCCCATGTGAAGTGATAGATAATCAGATTATTTATCTTCTTCAATTTTCCATTTCTAGTACTCATTTCCACTGTAGGGTGAAAGTTAAATTAATTAAGCAGTAGCCCTTGAGTTGTAACAGAGTATTCTCAGTGCCACCCGTAATAGAAAAGTAAGAGCTTCACCACCTGCATGTACTGGACGGGTACAGTAACGCAACACAAGTCTAGGTCACTCCTCATGGCGTGCGTCTCTTTTTCTCGGGTGCAAGTTTACTGCGCTGGCATTATGCCGGCTTGCAGAAGATAACGCACCAATTTTCCTAAACAAGAGACAAGAAGAAGAATAAGACTGATGTACTTTCATAGTCGACTCCAATGGAAGTCCATAGTGCTCGTAGAATTTGTTCCTTAAACTCCCACTAATGTTAGAGCAAGGATGAAGAAGTGTGAGGTTAGATAGATACTGGCCTCAATAGTTATGTAATGCGCTTGCAAGTTGCTAGTTGTAGTGCAACACAAATTTCTGCTGAATGATTGAGTTAATCTTAAAGAGCATTGGTTACAGACTATGTCTTTCTTTCTTCATATAGGTTCTCCTTCCAAACGAACAAGGAGGAAGGAGCTGGCTAGAGCGGCCCGGCAACGGAGGATCGATGCCACTGTGGCCGAATATCGGCGGCTGGTGGCCCTGGAGGACGAAGAAAGTGTGCAGTCAACCACAACAACTACGTCGTCTGCATCGGCCTCCATGCCCCCACGGGCTGCCAGTGCCACCCAGCACAGTGGTCCACCCAGACTGAGCCGGGCTGCCAAAGCCAAACGCCACCGCCGAGTAGCAAGGACAACAGCTTCCTCTCACAGCCGTTGCACCTGCAAGGCATTGAAGGCACGCCTGCGCCGCAGTACCCTGATGGTGTCCCGCCTCCAGCAGGAGCTCCACCACTTTTCAAACGAGTTGGAGGGGCTCCGCGTAGAGCACGCCTTGCTCCGCCAGGAGCATGATGCCCTGGCCCAAAAAGTAGACAGCATCCACCCATAGTGTCCCTTGCCCCTTTTTTAGAGACTTTTGGGGGGTGGGAATTGGGAGTTGGGTTTTTGGGGACTTTTGAAGGACAATCGTTGGGGTTAGGGAGGGTCTTGCGGGAGATTATTTTGTTAGGGATATAAATATACTTTTTCAAACTTTATCTGAGCATACCCGTTTCTTACTGCTTGCCTGGTGGGTGGGGGTTTAACAGTGACTTTGTTTTCCTGAAAGTTTAGTTCCATTTTCTTCCTTTAAGTGTAAATGCCCAAATGTTTTCAACACTAAGTGCCTCTCACAGAGTAAGTGAAGTGAATCCAAGAGTCCTAGGACTTTAGTAGTACTACCGTCAGTCTCTCGTCTCTCCTACTAATACTCCATTATACCCCCAAACCACCAAACGCTTATCTTACCTGTAATTTGTGTTTGAAAGTAGGGCTAGACCCAGGGCTGGCTCCACGGGAAACAGCAAATAAGGTTGGCAATCTTGGTCGGATAAAATTTCCTCATAGTGGTGGTACTAGTGGTGTGACACAGTGGCAGTTGCATGCCTATGAAAAAAAAAGAGAATTAAATCTGGTTTGTCCTCCTGAGCAATTCAACGGTACAACTGAGAATATAGCAGGTGACAGAAGTACACTAGAACAGTGCCACATTGTAGCCTAACAAATGGTAAAGTATAACTACTAATTCGGTTGAAGTTCTTTGACATTAGCCATGGGTCTTTGTCAAGCAGAGTAAGAATATATCCTCGGATTTCTTCACCAGCTTGTTGCTATCACCTTATCCTCCCCAGCAAGTGTGTGGATTTATTGCTGTAATTTAGTCACACATCAATCAAAACCACACAGCCCGGGGGAAGAGGGTTAGGGTTTGAAAAATGGATGAGTACGGGGGTTTTTGGGAAAGGTTTTGAGAGACAAGAAAAAAAGCACAGCATGGACAAACAATTGTGAACATAAACAAATCTTTGTGTACAAACCTATCCATCAATCTTTGAAAGTGCATGCACTACTGCATGCATGTCAGTGAAAAGTAAGTAGTACTTTCGACAACTGTGGAAGAAAGAATGCGACAGTACAGGGCCTGTGTGGAATTATTAATAACGATATTCAACATAAGGTCTCTGTAGCCAGATACCCGAGAGCCTTGCTGGTCACTATAAATCCATTCACAACAACACTCAATGGGGTTGGTCTGGAAGGTATAGTAGATAGAAAAGGAGAAATTGCTTTTTTTCTAGGTGTCCCCTCACTCACTAGGGTTGCCCCTTGGTGACATGCTTCATCATTGGGGCCATCCCAGTCCTCTACGGGCTGGGGCGTGCTGCGACTTGCGAATTACGTAGGAGCACTTACAAATGACTATGTGTGGTGCAGATGTGATAGTGGAGTGGACTAAGTGATGTGTTAAGGGATCAATTTAGAAGCAGAGAGAGATCCAAGAAATGCAGTCACAGTCAGAGAAAAAGGCAGGGGATACTGTATCTATGTGGTTGTAGTTGTCCTGTTGGAAGTGGTAAGTAAGTTGCCTGCAGAAAAAAAATCCTCTTATTAGCGGCACTCCTCCATTGCAGCCGACGCTTCGTCCATCGATGTTGGTCACCAGAAGACACCCTGTAAAAAAAGCACAGCATAGACAAACAATTGAACATAAACAATTCTTTGGGTACAAACCTATCCATCAATCTTTGAAAGTGCATGCACTACTGCATGCATGTCAGTGAAAAGTAAGTAGTACTTTCGACAACTGTGAAAGAAAGAATGCAACAGTACAGGGCCTGTGTGGAATTATTGATAACGATATTCAACATAAGGTCTCTGTAGCCAGATACCCGAGAGCCTTGCTGGTCACTATAAATCCATTCACAACAACACTCAATGGGGTTGGTCTGGAAGGTATAGTAGATAGAAAAGGAGAAATTGCTTTTTTTCTAGGTGTCCCCTCACTCACCAGGGTTGCCCCTTGGTGACATGCTTCATCATTGGGGCCATCCCAGTCCTCTACGGGCTGGGGCGTGCTGCGACTTGCGAATTACGTAGGAGCACTTACAAATGACTATGTGTGGTGCAGATGTGCTAGTGGAGTGGACTAAGTGATGTGTTAAGGGATCAATTTAGAAGCAGAGAGAGATCCAAGAAATGCAGTCACAGTCAGAGAAAAAGGCAAGGGATACTGTATCTATGTGGTTGTAGTTGTCCTGTTGGAAGTGGTAAGTAAGTTGCCTGCAGAAAAAAAATCCTCTTATTAGCGGCACTCCTCCATTGCAGCTAACGCTTCGTCCATCGATGTTGGTCACCAGAAGACACCCTGTCCACTGCCTGCCTGATGCTGAATTGTGGCTCGCTACTGTGAAGCCTGACTCCATCCTTTTTTCCCCATTGCAGAGACTGAAACCCGGCCTGTAATTATTCAACGAAAAACAGGAAGTGATATAATATTACAACACCACTGATAAATAAATATAAGGTATGTAGGCTATGGAGTGCAAAAATTCACAATTTGATTTTCCTAATAGACAGTACAATATTTTTGAAAGTGCGTACTCTGTCTGAGTCACCTTTTGAAGGATAAATAAGTAGGGGCAAATTAATGTAGCGGATCTTTCCCCTCAAGCTAGGTGTACTGTAAACTGTGTTTTAGAACAAAATTAGCTCTTCCTAGCAGTGCTCCCACCCAGACCCTTAATAAAGCCAGTCGCAAAAATGTAGAAGACCACCAATCAAATCTCAAAAAACGAGGCCTAGCAGAAAACTGGTAACAAAACTTACTTTGAAAGTAAAAGTAGGCCGAAGTACCCCCTTCCTAATTACCCCTTACCCACCGTGGATTGCATTCAAACCACGTGCAAGCAACCAAGCAAAAGTATCCATAGCCAGCATCGCTCCAAGACTCGAAATCCCCCCCACTCAAACACATGCAATAGAAATACTGCTAACCCTAACGAACCCTAAGATAGTGGCAAAGGCTTTCTTTAACTATGCCAAATCCCCCCTTTCCCACCATGGATTTTCTTCAAATGACTTGCAACCAAAATTACACATTCTCACGAGTGCTCTAAGACCCCAGAACTCAGTTGCAAAAATCTAGAACACCCCGAAACACATGCAATCCTGCTGCTAGGGCTAACCCTAACGAACCCTAAGTTACAAAAAGTGCCAAAAGGCTTTTCCGCGAGGATTTTGTCCCAACCACTTCTACCCGGTATTAGACCTTCCCAGGAATGCCCTAAGACCCGCCAACCCACCCGCCAAGAAGCATAACACCCCCAAACAGGCCAAAAGCAAAATCTCATACTTGCAATATTTCTCGGCCTTCGTTCCAAACGCGCTGCGTAGCTAGGCCATAAGTCGGGGTTGCCACGACGGATTTCCTGAAAAGCAAATGCAATCAAGATTAGAGTGTCCCAGCAGTGCTCCCAGACCACGAAACTCACCCACAAACACCAGGAAGCCCCCCAAACAGGCCCCCAAAAACGCTACATTGAGCAAAATATCAGAAATAGCCCCAAAAAAATCGGCCTGGATTTTGTCCCAACCATTTCTACCCGGTATTAGACCTTCCCAGGAGTGCCCCAAAACCCGCCAACCCACCCGCCAAGAAGCATAACACCCCCAAACAGGCCAAAAGCAAAATCTCATACTTGCAATATTTCTCGGCCTTCGTTCCAAACGCGCTGCGTAGCTAGGCCATATGTCGGGGTTGCCACGACGGATTTCCTGAAAAGCAAATGCAATCAAGATTAGAGTGTCCCAGCAGTGATCCCAGACCACGAAACTCACCCACAAACACCAGGAAGCCCCCCAAACAGGCCCCCGAAAACTCTATATTGAGCAAAATGTCAGAAATAGCCAAAAAAAAAATCGGCCTGGATTTTGTCCCAACCACTTCTACCCGGTATTAGACCTTCCCAGGAATGCCCCAAGACCCGCCAACCCACCCGCCAAGAAGCATAACACCCCCAAACAGGCCAAAAGCAAAATCTCATACTTGCAATATTTCTCGGCCTTCGTTCCAAAAGCGCTGCGTAGCTAGGCCATATGTCGGGGTTGCCACGACGGATTTCCTGAAAAGCAAATGCAATCAAGATTAGAGTGTCCCAGCAGTGCTCCCAGACCACGAAACTCACCCACAAACACCAGGAAGCCCCCCAAACAGGCCCCCGAAAACGCTACATTGAGCAAAATGTCAGAAATAGCCAAAAAAAAATTGGCCTGGATTTTGTCCCAACCACTTCTACCCGGTATTAGACCTTCCCAGGAATGCCCCAAGACCCGCCAACCCACCCGCCAAGAAGCATAACACCCCCAAACAGGCCAAAAGCAAAATCTCATACTTGCAATATTTCTCGCCCTTCGTTCCAAACGCGCTGCGTAGCTAGGCCATATGTCGGGGTTGCCACAACGGATTACCTGAAAAGCAAATGCAATCAAGATTAGAGTGTCCCAGCAGTGCTCCCAGACCAGGAAACTCACCCACAAACACCAGGAAGCCCCCCAAACAGGCCCCCGAAAACGCTACATAGAGCAAAATGTCAGAAATAGCCAAAAGAAAATCGGCCTGGATTTTGTCCCAACCACTTCTACCCGGTATTAGACCTTCCAAGGAATGCCCCAAGACCCGCCAACCCACCCGCCAAGAAGCATAACACCTCCAAACAGGCCAAAAGCAAAATCTCATACTTGCATTATTTCTCGGCCTTCGTTCCAAACGCGCTGCGTAGCTAGGCTATATGTCGGGGTTGCCACGACGGATTTCCTGAAAAGCAAATGCAATCAAGATTAGAGTGTCCCAGCAGTGCTCCCAGACCACGAAACTCACCCACAAACACCAGGAAGCACCCAAACAGGCCCCCGAAAACGCTACATTGAGCAAAATGTCAGAAATAGCCAAAAAAAAATCGGCCTGGATTTTGTCCCAACCACTTCTACCCGATATTAGACCTTCCCAGGAATGCCCCAAGACCCGCCAACCCACCCGCCAAGAAGCATAACACCCCCAAACAGGCCAAAAGCAAAATCTCATACTTGCAATATTTCTCGGCCTTCGTTCCAAACGAGCTGCGTAGCTAGGCCATATGTCGGGGTTGCCACGACGGATTTCCTGAAAAGCAAATGCAATCAAGATTAGAGTGTCCCAGCAGTGCTCCCAGACCACGAAACTCACCCACAAACACCAGGAAGCCCCCCAAACAGGCCCCCGAAAACGCTACATTGAGCAAAATGTCAGAAATAGCCAAAAAAAAATCGGCCTGGATTTTGTCCCAACCACTTCTACCCGGTATTAGACCTTCCCAGGAATGCCCCAAGATCCGCCAACCCACCCACCAAGAAGCATAACACCCCCAAACAGGCCAAAATCAAAATCTCATACTTGCAATATTTCTCGGCCTTCGTTCCATACGCGCTGCGTAGCTAGGCCATAAGTCGGGGTTGCCACGACGGATTTCCTGAAAAGCAAATGCAATCAAGATTAGAGTGTCCCAGCAGTGCTCCCAGACCACGAAACTCACCCACAAACAGACGGAACCCCCCCTAAGAGTACCTCAAAGGCAAGCAAGTCATCAAAAACACAAAAAAAATTCCGCCTGGGATTTGGTCCAAAACACTTTTATCCGGTATTAGAGCTTCCCAACAAAGGTCCCAGAGCCGTCAACTCACCTGCAAAGAGGTACAACAACACCCCCACAAGTGCTGAGTCTTTCTTCATTGGGCGTAAACCAGCCCTCTGGTTTGATGGAAATAGGAGTCTGGAGGAGGAGGATAGAGGAGCATGTTCTTCTGATCTTGTGAACCTGAGGAATGCAGACTGCGGCAACTTCAAATCAATTAGCAAACCAGTGAAGACAGTTCTGCTGATGGGCTTGATTTTGTGATTATCTGATTAAAGTTTGAAATATATTAACTGTGCACAACAAAGAAAGACAGACACACAGGAATAAAAGTGAATAAGGACGAAAAAGAAAGTTATTGATTCGTTGTCTCATTTTCAGGGCTCGGTATCACGGTCCAGGAATAAGAATAAGGCTTCGTCATCATACTCTGCGAATTCAGGCAGGGTGAGCTCAGTGTCACCTGACAGAGTAGAAATTCCCTCATCTATGTTGCTGGCCACCTCCTCTTCATCCGGCACGCTTTCTCGTACTCTGAAATCTGGTGGTATGAGGTGCTGATTCATCTTGATCATTGTTAACCTCTCCACATTTTTGGGCGAGAGGCGGCTCCGTTTGGGAGTTACAATGCCACCAGCAGCACTGAAAACCCGTTCAGAAGACACGCTTGCGAGTGGGCAAGACAAGTAGTTTAAAGCCAGGTTGGTGAGCTGTGGCCACAATTCTTTTTTCCCATGCCAATACGCCAATGGGTCAGAATTAACATAGACCTCTGTTGAGTCATTCAGATAGTCCTTCACCATCGACTCAAGGTCCTCATCCAAGGTTCCTCCACTTTGCTTAGCTCTTGCTGTGCCTCTGACCTTTTGAGAACCAAACCCACGCAGAGCTAGCCAATCCTCTTCAGCCTCCAATGTTTCTGTTGTGTCTCGTGCAGATGATCCGGTTGCCGGTGTCTTTAACGGCTGAGAGGTCACTTGTGCCACAGCCACAGGTGAAGAAGTGGATTGTTTTGACTGGGGATGGCCTGCTGATGTACTGCCATTTCCTTCAATTTCCAGCCGTTCTCTTTCAAACCTCTTGGCTGACAAGGCTAGCCAACGTTTGTACTTTGGAACATGTTCATCATCAAAAGGAAAGAATGCTTGGCCTGCCAGCGCCTTTTTGTAGCGTGGATCCAGAATAGTAGCACAAATGTAATGCTCTGCTGAGTGGATCTTTTTAAGACGTTCATCACCTTGTAGGAGCTCCAATAATTTCTCAGCCAGAAGCAAAGAGTCTTGGTTTTTTTCATCTTCTTCAAACACAGAACACACCTCCTTCAGTTGGTCCTCCAGCATGTACAATGGGATAGCTTTTCCCAAATTAGAGTCCTCCTTGCTGACTGCACGCGTGAAGAACTCAAAAGGACGAAGCATGCGTGTCAGGCTTTGAACTATGTTCCATTGCGCCGCACCCATCCTCAGCTCCTCTGTACCCTCTGTAAGGAAATATTGATCGAGTTCCTTATACTGCTCATACAGACGCTCAAGCATGTAGAAGGTTGAGTTCCAACGTGTTACCACCTCCTGGATGAGTGCTTTCACTGGCATTTGACGTTGATATAGCAGGCTCCTCAGCTGCTTCCGGGCCTTAAAAGAATGGCTGAAATGCTTGCACATTTTTCGGCAGGTGTCCAATACACTGTACGCTGCACTGCCTTTATTACCCAAGAATTTTTGGACAACCAGGTTTATACAGTGCGCCAAACAAGGCACTCTGAAATAGTCACCTTCCCTCATGGCCTTAACTATATTGGAGCCATTGTCCGTGGAAACATAACCAACCTTGCGTTTTAGTGGGGACAGCCAGTTAAGGACCTTTGTGTTAAAGACATCCAAAATGTTATCTGCTGTGTGACGTTTCTCCAAACCAAACATGGCTAGTGTTGCATGTTTCCGAGCAGCTTTAAAAACAATGTCCGCGTCAACACCTGCGTTTAGCTTTGCTTTAGCCCCTGAAAAAGAGACCCAGTGTGCAGTGATGCACATGTAATCAGCGCCTGCGCCACTGGTCCACATGTCTGTTGTCAGATGTATAGTGTGAACAGCACTCTTCTGCAAAGCTGCCCCAATCACCTTCAGAACATCTTCATGTAGTGCTGGAACCGCAACTCGGGCAAAATAGAACTGGCTAGGAACCTTCCATTTAGGGCAGAGCGCTGCCACTAATTCTAGAAAACCAACCCCTTCTACAAAAGAAAAAGGGAGAAGGTCCAGAGCTAGCATTTTAGCCAGCTTAGTGTTATACGGACGCGTCAGTGGGTGGTTGCGTTCATATTGCGCTTCTGTAAACAACATCTTTTTAATGTTGCCCTGGACCAAAGATTTACGGGATGATGATGATATCTTCGACCCAGTTACGCTCGCTGATGAACTTTTTCGCAATGGTGTATCACTCTCTCCCACACTCTTAGTGTGGCTCACATGGGGTGTGCTGTTGACAGGGGTACTGGGTGTAAGTGAAATGTTTGACACGTCTTCTTCCTCCTCGTCATCATCAGATGAAACATCATTACGTGCAATTCGGCCTTCCTTGATCGCCTGTAGGTGCGCAAACCATTGGACAGCGTGCTTTCTTTCAAGATGACCTCTCTGGCCTCCGGTACCATAGTTGGAACCAAACTTACCACGACTAACTGCCAACTTACAAATGCTACAAATGGCGAGGTTTTCCTTTTTTGTGGAAACACTAAAGAAGTCCCAAACTGCGGACTTGAAATGTCTTTGGGGGCCGGAGGAGGCGGCGATACTGGTGGTGGTGGTCCTGCTGCTAATGCCAGATGAAGTGGAGGATGTGGATTGCCGAACTTCAGTACGTTTTGCACTTTCACCACCACGAATTGAGTTCGAGGTGGATGGAGGTCCCTTCTGGCGACTAAGAAATATGGAAGCGGTAGGTGTTGGTGTACTAGTTAACTCCAATGATTGTGGTGTTTCTTCCTTTGCCTCCTCGTCGACATCATCATCACGCTCAGCAGCTTCTCGGGATAGGGTCAAAATGTCTCTTTGCTGCATGCCCGGTGGGGCTGCAGTGACCTTTGTGATGACTGGCTCGTCGTCATCGTGAGAGGCTTCATCACCAGCAGTATCTGTCACTTCTTGTTGAGCCTCATCACAATCCATAGCTATGAGTTTTTCGACGACCTTCCTTTTACGCTTAGGTACCTTTGTCAGATCATGGTGTGCCTCACTGTCAGACCGCAGTTGTGGATGCCAAGACGGATCACTTGCATCAGAAGGAGGTGGGCTTGAAGAAGATGTAGACACCCCCCTTGATCTTTTCCTTGCTAGGGATGTGGAAGACAATGAATGATCATCAGGAGGAGTGGCTTCCAATACCTCGGCTTCATTGTCGATTGCCTGATGTGCCCCTACTTCGGGAGGAACAACTATTGTGGGCACTTGTGAACCTCCATGCACCTTTGCTTGCGCATCTCCTTTTGCTGCCTCTCCTTCCACATGTACTTGGGCGTGTACTTGCACATGGTGTTGTTGTTGCGGCTGTGGTTGTTCAACACTTGTCAGATGAGTTACAACAACCTGTGTTGATTCAGGGACATTGCTGCTACTTTCTAGCGATGAGCCAACATCACTGGTCGATGGTGATTGGAGAAGTACACTGACTGCCTCTGAAGCACTCAAGGGCTTTGACTTAAGTTGGCGTGGTGGTGGAGGCACTGAACCCAATGGAGCAGGGGTGCTGCTCCCAGCTTGGTCCCCAGCAGATCCTGCTGCTGCAGGCGTACTTTTTTTGCTCCCAAAAAACGTGGCGGGTGGCACACCAGCCTTCTTGGTAACTTGCTTCTTCTGCTCCTTACTAGCAACTTTCTTGCTAGAGGAGCTACGGAGAAATTTTTTGGGGGACATCTTCTTCAGAGCAGGTCAGACAGCAGGCCGCAGTTGCACGAATTGTAGAGTTGTCTGAGGCCAGACGTGACGTCGCGTGACGTTATGCTGCACACACACACCGCTGCAGGACTTCTTCCTGGCACTGGTGGTTCTCTTGAGTCTTGTGCACCTAAAAACAATGGAAGACAGAGGAACATCAGTTCGGTTATACAGCACAAAAAAATCGAAAAACACTGCAAAATCAGCACAATCCCATTCCATCCATGCCCTCCATGATGTTTAAGTTCAAGACAGCCCACAGAAAGACTAGGCCCATGCTAGACTCAAATACCCCTGGTGAAAAGGCCACAAGTACAGGCCCAAAAAACGAAAATCACTGAAAAATCAGCACAATCCCAATCCATCCATGCCCTCCATGATGTTTAAATTCAAGACAACCCACAGAAAGACTAGGCCCATGCAAGACTCACTACCCCTGGGCATAAATAAAGGTTGAAAAGTAGGCAAAATGGTTGCAGGCCTAACAACAAAGCCTGCATTCAAAATGGCCACTTGCCTGCCAGCACATGGCCAGTGCCTGTAGCTGCACTCAAAATGGCCACCAGTCACATGGCCTGTCCCTCCCCATGAACACCCCCAAAAATCGAAAAACACTGCAAAATCAGCACAATCCCATTCCATCCATGCCCTCCATGATGTTTAAGTTCAAGACAGCCCACAGAAAGACTAGGCCCATGCTAGACTCAAATACCCCTGGTGAAAAGGCCACAAGTACAGGCCCAAAAAACGAAAATCACTGAAAAATCAGCACAATCCCAATCCATCCATGCCCTCCATGATGTTTAAGTTCAAGACAGCCCACAGAAAGACTAGGCCCATGCTAGACTCAAATACCCCTGGTGAAAAGGCCACAAGTACAGGCCCAAAAAACGAAAATCACTGAAAAATCAGCACAATCCCAATCCATCCATGCCCTCCATGATGTTTAAATTCAAGACAACCCACAGAAAGACTAGGCCCATGCAAGACTCACTACCCCTGGGCATAAATAAAGGTTGAAAAGTAGGCAAAATGGTTGCAGGCCTAACAACAAAGCCTGCATTCAAAATGGCCACTTGCCTGCCAGCACATGGCCAGTGCCTGTAGCTGCACTCAAAATGGCCACCAGCCACATGGCCTGTCCCTCCCCATGAACACCCCCAAAAATCGAAAAACACTGCAAAATCAGCACAATCCTATTCCATCCATGCCCTCCATGATGTTTAAGTTCAAACTAGCCCACAGAAAGACTAGGCCCATGCTAGACTCAAATACCCCTGGTGAAAAGGCCACAAGTACAGCCCCAAAAAACGAAAATTACTGAAAAATCAGCACAATCCCAATCCATCCATGCCCTCCATGATGTTTAAATTCAAGACAACCTACAGAAAGACTAGGCCCATGCTCGACTCAAATACCCCTGGTGAAAAGGCCACAAGTACAGCCCCAAAAAACGAAAATCACTGAAAAATCAGCACAATCCCAATCCATCCATGGCCTCCATGATGTTTAAGTTCAAGACAATCCACAGAAAGACTCAGTCCACCCACCACTGAGTACCCCTGGGCAAAAGGCCCCAAAACAGCCCAAAAATCGAAAATTCCAAAATTTTAGTTGCAGCAACTGTAATGCCCCAAACAAACTTACTTGTAAAATTTCTAATCCAACAGTGATCCAAAGAAAGTCAAAAAGGCCTCAAATCCAAATATCCAGCAGCATCCACAAAAAGTAATCCTTCCAGCTCCAGATCCAAATGAAAAGTGACCAGGAGATGGACAAAGCACTGGGAGGAGCCTGCTGAACAGGAACAGGAAGTTGAAGACTGTGGGGCACTTCCTTCCTCCCACCCCCCTCCCCCCTCCCCAAAATGGACTCCTCGCTAAAAAAGTGCAGGCAAATGTCAACCTAAGGAGTTAATCAGATAAAAATCATCATTTCAAGAAGGTTTATGCTGCTTGCTGGTGGATTTCTTGTGCAGAATTGCAAATTTTATATTTTCGCTTGTGCGAGATTCTTGCTGCTCGCCGCATCTCAAATCTCGCAATTGCGAAGTACCGCGAGACGTGATCTCGCCGTACTCGCGTTGACAAACTATCGCTGGCAAGCCGCGATGACGTAATCGCGCTCGCCAATTCCCACGGGATCACACAGCAAGATCCAAAATGGCGCAGCACTCGCAAACTATCGAGAAAAACAACTCAGCAAACGATGATAAACGCCGCGCGCCGCAAAAATTGTATCACCAACGCCGCGCGCCGCAAAAAAAATCCGCTGCATCTGAATTTGTGGATTTTGCGGGAAATTCGCAAATCTCGCGGATTGCGAATTTCCCAAAAATCCGCAAAATCCGCGAGCGAAACGGATTTTCCGCCCATGACTAATCTGAAGGGATGGTCTTATTAAATGGATGCCCCTATGTTATTCCAATATGTCCACCCTTTTCTTAAAGGGGGTGAGTAAATGTGGGTAATGCTCCTGTGTCCCACCCACGTTTCCTCAGGATGCTTAATTGCTAACAATGTGAGCAGCCTAATGACCGATGATTGTGAGTACAAAAATAGGGGAGTCATTCAGTTTGGGAATACAGAGGCTGGAATCAATATAATAATACCTAAACAATCTGTTAGACCCGGCGTTCTCGAATATCCAGGGAACATCCCTGGCCCCTTTCGGGCGACTTGGAACGGGACCTGGAGTCTCTGCAGGCGTGGCTGATGGACAGGCTAGATGATCTAGCCCCTGTGAGGACACCCCGAGCAACATCGAAGCGGGTTTCTTCCCCTTGGTTTACGGAAGCACTGTCAGCTTCTCGCCGGCAGTGCAAGGTGGCTGAGAGAGCGTGGCGCTCACATTATGACCCGGCGGGCAGGCTGGTTTATAGGACCGCGATTAAAACATACCATCGCGATATCCTCCTTGAGAAAAAGGGTTATTTTGCCAGGAGGATAGAGGCTGCCTCCAATTCCTGCAAGGAGATTTTCACCATTGTGAGGGAGTTTACGACTCCACGGTCTAATTTAACCCAGGCCGCGCCCACCGAGTCGTGGGTTTCTGCTCTTGCCAACTTCTTCACGGCTAAGATAAAGTTGATTCAGGACTCCTTTCCCCCAAGGATGGTTGAAGCGTGCCCCAGCTTCATGGACGAGCCAGTTCCATCGGCTCCCGTGGAGTCCATCTTGGCCGATTTTCCGCCTATTTCAGCTGTTTCGTCATTGGCACCTATGGCCAATCTTAGATCTGGGTCGCCTCTTGACCCATGCCCTGCCACATTTTTGGTGAAAATGGCGGCGGTGGTAAATCCTTTGGCAAATCCACTCTTGAATCTCTCTTTGTGTGAGGGGGTGGTCCCGCAGGCTTGGAAGCAGGAGATGGTGATCCCCCTCCTCAAGAAGCCTGGCCTAGACCCTGAGGCGTTGGCCAATTATAGGCCAATCTCTCTCCTTCCTGCGCTGGCTAAAATTGTGGAGAAGCACGTGCATACCGTGCTCTCTGGCTTTTTGGAAACCAACGATCTGCTTCATCCCACGCAATCTGGCTTCCGCCCCAATTTAAGCACTGAGACGGCGCTTTTGGAGGTGTCTGAAGCCATTAAGGAGGTACTGGATTCAGGAGGTAAAGCTATGCTTGTCATGCTTGATTTGTCGGCGGCCTTTGACACCGTCCCCCACGAGGGTCTCCTCGTCAGACTTCATGAGATCGGTCTGAGGGGGACGGTGTTCAGCTGGTTTAGATCATTCTTAGCGGGCCGTCGGCAAGCGGTCTGGGCCTCCTCAAGCTCTGCCGTGATGCCGCCTTTGGTCCCGCAGGGCTCTGTGCTGAGTCCAACTCTTTTTAACATCTTTATGACTCCATTGGCGGCACTGGCGGAGTCCTTCGGGGCCCAGATCGTATCCTATGCCGATGATACCCAGCTCCTCTTTACGTGTGGGAAAGGAGAGGAGTTTGACGGAGAGAGTATTCGTGAGTGCCTTGGGGCTGTTTTCAAATGGTTCCAGCTGAACAGCCTCAAATGCAACTCAGATAAGTCTGAGGTACTCTTCTTCGGTTGTACTTCTGATCCTGATTGGCAGGAATGGTGGCCGATTAATATGTTTCCTCCTGCACATTCCTCCCAGCAACAGGCAAAAAATCTGGGAATTAAGATCGACAATGGTCTGACGTTGAGATCTCAGATCCTCGGTCTTACGGGAACATGTTTTGCGTCCTGAAGATGCTCGGGAAGTTTCTTCCTTTGCTTTCAGAAGAGCACAGGAGGATCACTGTCCAGGCCTTAATTGGCTCCAGATTGGACTATTCCAACATCCTATATCTGGAGTATCTACTACAGCGCCTTCAGGTGGTGCAGAATTCGGCTGCTCGGGCTATCTTCGGCCTTCACAGGCGAGCCAGAGTGTCCGGCCTTTTGCGGTTGCTTCATTGGCTGCCTATCTGGAAGCGGATAGTTTTCAAGGCGTTGACGCTGGCTCATAAGGCTCTTTATGCTTCGGGCGCGAAATATCTGCAACGGAGGCTTACCTTTTATCGCCCGGCCCGATCTCTGCGATCCGAATCTCTCTTCCTTGCGGTGGTCCCTCGAGTAAAGAGGGCGCGCGTAGGGGGTCGCTTCTTTAAGCTGAAGGCATCGCAGCTTTGGAATGCTTTGCCATTGGCTCTCCGTAGCACTTCTAATTTGCTGACCTTTAGGAAGGGCCTTAAAACTTGGCTCTTTGCCCCTTAGCATGCTCCCTCCTTTGTTTTGTTGTTTTTCTTTTATCCCACTGTGTTATGTCTTTATGCTTACAAGCTGCCAATAAAAAGCGCCGGGACACTCCAATGGAGTAGCCGTACGCTATAGAAATCAAAAATAACATAACATAACATAACTATTGCTTCTATCCCCTGTCCCCTCAGCTGGACGGATCATTTCTTGGTACAGATCTACATTAAGACCCCTGCCAGCTCTAGGGAAAAGCTTCCTCCTCCTCTCTGGAGTCGCCCATGGCATAAACTTGATGGTGCCCTGTTCGAGGCCAGGCTAATAAATTCCCGTCCAGATTGGTCTGGTAATATGGAGGAGGCTGACTTAGCCTATAGAGAGTGGATCAACAAGTCTTTGAATCACTTTATCCCTAAGAAAAAATCGAGGCCAAACGCGAACAGTCCCATCCTTGGTACTGCAAGACACTTACAATTAAAAAAAAGCAATGTAAAGTACTTGAGCGTATTTGGAGGTGATCTTATGACCCTGGTGCTAAGACCAACTTCAGAATTGCCACTAAAGCCTATCATAGACTTATAAAAAAGACCAAAGCCAGTTACTACACTGAGTTGATCAACTCAAGCACTAATCGCACTAAAACTATCTTCGCGCTAGTGAAGGAGATGACTAAGTCACCTGAGGGGAATAAATACACAATAGTGTCTGACTTGCAGTGCGAAGAGCTCGCCTGCTTTTTTGTTAATAAAGTTCAAGGGATCTATAACTCATTCAGCTCTGCTGGTTCCTCTATGACTTCTAGATCTAACATAGACCCACAGGACCTCCCTTACTCGCTCCTTACCCTTCCATCCATCTCACAGACAGACATGGAAAGCCTGGCTTTAAGTCTGGGTCCCCGGAAGACCCAGTCAAACCAGAGCCATTTAGACTTTTCCAGGACTCCATCATGACAGAAGGACGGGAGCTGATTAATAGATCTCTTCAGTCAGCTACTATTCCCAAAACCTGGAAACATGCCAAGGTTGTCCCCTTGTTTAAGAAATCCACCCTGGACCCTTCCAAGCCAGAAAGTTTCCGACCTATCACCCTGCTTCCGTACTTGGCTAAAGTGGCGGAAGCACATGTGAATTCCATCTTGACAGGTTTTTTGGAGACTAATGGGATTTTGGAAGAATCTCAGAACGGATTCCGTGCTAAACATAGCACGGAATCGGCCCTAGTGGCCGTCACGGAACAACTAAGGGTGACACAGGACATGGGCAACACCTCGACTGTGGTCCTGCTGGATTTGAGCGCAGCGTTTGACACGGTCTCCCATGGGATCCTTTTTAGGAGACTGTGGGAGATAGGTGTCAGAGACAGAGCCCTGGATTGGTTCTGGTCATTTCTATCCGACCGTTCCTTCCAGGTTCATGCCCCGCCGTACTCATCCAGCAGCTTCCCTTTAGGCTGTGGTGTCCCTCAGGGCTCTGCTCTCAGCCCCACGTTGTTTAACGTGTACGTCCGCTCCTTGGCCATGTTGGCCAGGGAACGCAACATCAAATTAATTTCCTATGCGGACGATACGCAACTAATCATCACCTTCTCTAATGACACCGTGGGGGACCGAGCCAAATTTCAAGAAGACATCTTGGCTATTTCCAGCTGGCTTACAGAGAACTGCCTCCAGCTGAATTCGTCTAAAACAGAGGTTCTTCTTATTGGTAGTGACACTCAGAAGTGGGATGAGCAGTGGTGGCCCTCCACATTCAGCCCGCCTCCTACTCCTAAGAAAGAAGTTAAAAATGTGGGTGTGAATATAGACCACTCACTTACCCTTGAATCCCATGCCAAAAGAGTGGCTGGCACTTGTTATGGCCGCCTACGTTCTCTTAAACCTATTCTTGGCTTTTTTGAACTCCCATGCGTCAGACAATTATCCAAGCTATGGTCTTATCCCATCTAGACTATTGCAATGTCTTCATGCTTGGTTCCAACTTGACAGTTACTAACAGACAGAAAAGGGCTCAGAATGCTGCTGCTCGCATTCTGTTCGGACTACCAAAACATTGCCATACTTCCCAGGTTCTGCGTAGGCTGCACTGGCTGCCTGTTAAACAACGCATACAATTCAATACCCTTTGTCTCATTCACAAAATGCTCTATCGTCTTGGCCCTCAAATCTTGCAAGGACTCTGTTCCTTTTATGTCCCTTCGCGTGCTCTCCGCTCTGCGGACCTCTCTTTTGCCTGTACCATCAAGATTCGGAGGTGCAGAGCTGGGGGCCGGTCATTCAGGTATCTTGCTCCAAAACTTTGGAATTCTATTCCCTTAAGTATGCGCACTACTTCTAACCATCTACTCTTTTGAAAACACATTAAAACCTGGTTGTTTTCTTCTGCTTAGGATCCCCTTGTGTTTGCACTTTGTCACTTCCATTCTGGCCGTACTATGATTAGACATGTCCGCAAGCGCTGGGACGCCCTGTTGCTGGGGTAGCCATGCGCAATGTAAACAATTATAACATAACATAACATAACAAAAAATACCTCTGAAACCATAAATGAATCATTACTTATGTCACAGTAGTCCTTTTTATTAACTCTGGGCTTCATTCATTAAAAAAAAAAGAAATTCTATTATTTTTAGTGAAGGTTCCTTCCACATGGTACACTAAAACATACACCTCTGTGTATTTTTTATGCAGACATTTTTTTTTCAAAACGGCTATCAGTGGAGAAGTCTGGCTCAGGGGTTAGAGGCGGCAGACCCGGAAGCTGAGATTGGCCCTGGACCAGGGTTCAATTCCCCGCCTTGGGATAAAAATTCCACTGACTCAATAATTCTCGCTCCGGTGCCTTCTCGACTCACGGGTTCACACTCTGCGACTCTGGGCAATAGCTTGCTTAATCTCCACAACGGCCCCTCGCGGTGGGATGCCTGGCTTTCACCTTGTGGATACCCTGCCGGGATATCTCACAGGGGAATACCAGGACGGGTTCCCTAAGCAAGCGCCGGGAAACCCACTGCGGGTAGCTGTGCGCTATATAAGCTCAAATACATTTACATTTACATCAAAAACAGTATTTACATCACATACATATATTGTATCACTAACAATAGATAATTTTTACACACATAAAAACGACATCAAACATAATTATGGTGGTACTTTAAATTTTTCAAAAGAATAAGATTCCCATCAGAACTTTGTTGGCCTACTGAATTGCGTTTGGTATTGGGACCTTTTTTATTTGTGTCCTCAATATTGTCCATTCTCTAGGTCCTAAAGAGGGCAGAGACATATTTTCAAACTCAAGCTTATTAAGTCCAGCTCAAGACAACTATTATTTGGCGTGATCTTTTCCTTGGTTGCTCTAGGCCTCTTGGTGATAAGAGCCAATGCATTTCAACCTTCATTGGGGGGAGCAAGATGATGTATTTATAAGAAGGTCTTCATCAGGGCATATATGTGTTTCTGTAGGACGTATATTGCCAGGTCAGGTTTTCGTAATGCACCGGAGTGAAGTTATTTATAGCCCCTTTGGCTCGTCAGTTCAATATGTTCTTTTTGTTTCCTTCTGTGGTATGGCGTTCTTGTTTTGTGTTCATAGTGGATGTGTCTGTCTCCGTGCTCCCATCTGGGTTCCTCAGGTATCTGCTCGTTGACTATCCAGACGTTCACACATAAGTATATCTCTGCCACTCTCCTGCCACACTACCTGCCACCTCGCCAGTCCCACTAGCAGGCTACCTACGCTGATCCACGAAGACCGTGGGCTTTGGCAGGAGCGCACTCAATTTAATTTGATTTGTAAATTCCACCCTGTGACACACCCTGTGACACATAAGCTTATATGTATTCCGAACAGAGCTTGATGTCTGCGCCACTACAGAAGGCAGAGTGACAAACGCGGGGCAGGTGCTGCCGAAAGGCCCTGAACCGTACATGTTAGAGCTGGAGACTGTGCGAGGCAGAGTGGCTGGGCGTGAGGCTGGCACAGCACTCGAGTAGACCTGCAGGTCTAGTGACGATGCTGAAGACACAAATACACTGCAGGCACATAGCAGGAACAGCACTGCAGGCTTACAGGACCCATCATCTGCGGCATGGGGACCGAAAGCACAGTGAGGCTGCAGAGCTCTGCAACGTGTGGGATGATGTGCCCCCATCCTGTCTTTGCTGCAGAGGCGAAGCAAGCCGATACCACACCCAAAATCCTGCACAAGTGCAGGCTCGAATACTGCTGCCTGCCACCTGCTTCAGCCACTGTTTAAAGGAGTCAGACTCCCTGCCCAGGGGAGTTGCTGGGAGTTGGAGGAGTCCCTGTGGGAGTCAAGCTCGAGGAGAGACCTGACCTGAAGGCCCCCCATTGTAAACACTTTGTGGCTGCCCGGCGAACCAATCCTGCTGCTGAGTGGAAGGCAAGTCAATGGGACCCGTGCCTGCCACACCTCTCCCAGTACCCTGCACTGCCCTCCAGTTGATGGAGCAAGGTTGCACACGTAAAGTGACTTGCTTGTATTCAGTCTTCTCGAAAATAATATTAATGTACTAACTAACATGTTTCTTTATATTAATACTGCATTACATGACATATCGAGTATCTAGGGGAAGCTTAACAATGTGCTTTACTAACTATAATCCGCTTGCATTAAAATGGCTTTTCTACTGCGCATGCATCTGTCACACTCACGTGACACGATGTATTATCTTGCTTGGTATGAAACTTTTGCTTCTGCGCACTATTACTAAGAAGTTCTGTGTCCTAACGTGCAAGAAGCTTGCATCGCTGCTTTGCTAATCTGTTCATTCTGCTTAATCTTTAATGCAAGAGTTAAAATAAAGTAATGGGAATAGAATAGAGATAAGTGGTATACAGTGCATTCATTTATTCTGTGTTTCTAAAACTGTTCCTCTTCTATCTTTGCATGTATCGCATTTGGGCCTGAAATGTAATTCTGAACTCCATCTTTGGTAAAACTGCACCTGCGCAAAGAAACTCAAGCCACTGAAGCCAATGGCATTGAACCAGTGCCAGAATCTGACAGGGACTAAGAAACTATGAGAAGAAGTGACCTCCTCACCCTGCCAAAGGAAGCTGAATTGAATAAATTGATAAAATATTGAATGTTATTGTTACATTCACTGCCGGGTGGAATAAAAGTACATGTGAAGATAAGTCATGGGAGGGAACATTTAAATACATGATTGACAAGTTACCTCATATCAATATGGTGTGATGACTTCTCCTCGTCTTTCGTCCAATAACATTGTGGGATTCACACATTTGCAACATGGGGGGGTGGTGCATTGACCTGGAAAATAGTATAACTAGGGTAGGCTTAGTTAGTTAGATTGTCAAACTTGTCCGAGTAGCTGACCTGTCACTGACCCAACGCTCTCAATAGGGGATCGGGAGCAGAGGAGCTGGCGGAGCACTCTGTCAGAAGAATCGATAACCCAATCGGGGTTCTGGGAAAGAGTTCGATGACCCAATCGGGGTTCGACTGTTAGCTGCAGAGAGGGTTTACAACGCTGGCGTTCTGAACTTTAGCTGTGGTGCTGATCTTACCCTGTGGTGGTCCTGTCCTGATCCAATTTGGTCCGTAACCTCTCCTGATCCTGGTCTGCACCTGTTCTTTCTCGCTGGCACCTGCACTTTGGAATTCTTGTCCTTTGTCTCAGCCCGTGCCCAGTGTTGGTCTTCACACCATTCTAGGTAACTATAAAGTGTGGGTTTGTCATTGTACTGTTTTCCCTTCTCTACCCATCCTCTGTCTAATGCTTAACGATATTTCTTTCCAAAGTATTGCATATGTTTGTTCCAATCTTCATTATTCTAAATAAGAAATTAATGTTTTCATGGTTTCAACATTTAAAGATTTTACTAGATAAAAGAACTTAAACCTTTCCTTGAGTTTGTGGGTATTTACGAAATTCTAAATGTTATTATTCTACCTATTTTCTTTCTAACTTCCTTGATTCCCTAGGACTTTAGGTATCGGTGACTTGGATTGGTAAGATAAAAGGTATAAATCCTGAATGATAAAATCAAAATGGATTGAGTGTAGGTTTACCTGTTTAATATATGCTTAGTTTAATGGGCCCAGGTGAGTATGTTGAGCAGGAGAGCTTGCGCTCTATCACAGTGGATAGCCACTAGTGGACCACATGCCTGGCCCTACCACCCGCCCCATTGCCGGTGTTATCAGCATAGCCATTACCACCAATTTACAGGTATTCCTACAGGGTACAAGTGGATGCTTCAAAGAGCTTCCTTGCCAGCTGCAGAAGGGCACATGGGTTCCAGGCTGCTGAGGCCCTGGAGCCGCCAATCTTGGGTAGTGCATAGCAGAGGAGGGACCCTTGTAACGCTCGCTGCACCCATCCAAGAAGAAACAGGCTCAAGCGGGCGGAGGCCCTAAGAAACGGCTCCACCGGATAGGAGGCAGCAGAGAGGGGAGCCTTGCAGCACTCCCTACCCCCCCACGCATCATCAGGCCAATGCGGGCCGAGGCCCCGGAGCCAGCAATGCAGCGACTCAGGTGGTTAAAGCGGAGCTCGCTGCTCCTCCCACCATGCAACAGCGGGCATATGCAGGACAAAGATTCAAATCAGAGGGAAGGTGGCTCTCCCGCTCCCCCGGCACACACTGTGCGTATGCATGGCGAGGCCTTGGTGTACGGAGCCTCCTTCTACCCCTGGCCCCTTCCCCGGTCTGCAGTATGCTGCACACGACCAGTGGAGGGGGCCGCTGCACTGTGCATGCTTGAAGCTGTCCTACCTGTGGTGACGGTCTAGCTTCACGTAAACGGAAGGGCGGGACCGGAAGCGGAAGGCGGCCATCTTAGGTCATTGGCGCCGACCGCGGGAAGGGTTAGAAGCGGTGTTCCGGTGAATAAAGAGTATCATACCCCTTATCTGGATTGTTGTGGTATTTTGGGGGCTTCCACAATGGCGACGAGGAGTGGGATGTAAACCCCGCCCCCCAGCCACAAGAAAAAAAATCAGGAGAAAAAAAAACGGACGAAAACACTCACACCGGAGCGTGGCAGAGGACACCAGTCACCTAGGCAGACCTTCAACTGAAGCCCAGCCAGCACCAGCAGGCCAGCGGACACACAGAGGCAGAGGTACACCCGGAACAAGTAGGCACAGAGTACAGAAAACATTAAAGGGGCACCTGCACGCAGCGAATAACAGCACGGGTTCACAGTGAGCTCCACTGCTTCACAGCGAACCTCACCTCTAACCAGAGGCACTGCTTAGCACGCTGGTGGCGAGGCAACCACGTGGGGAAGGGTCTGGAGCTAGTGAGGCAGGCCACAAGGGCAGTCAGCAGTCGCGAACGCCTAGTGAAGACAAGGCAAAGAGCAGCGCTACAGACAGTGAGCACAGCGACGAGGACGCTGACGCGCAACGACCACCAGGGAGCCCACCGGACAAGCGCATTCCAGAGCAAGCAGGAGCAAGGGGCGGCAACAAGATGGCAACTCAGTCCACCTCCCTCACCCAAATGGTACCATTCCTGGCAAAAAGTGGTGAACCAGATATGCAGTGGGAGGACTGGAAACGGTACTTTCTCAACTATCTGGAAGCCCTGGAGAAAGAAGGTGAGGCGCCATTCTCGAGTAAGAGAAGGAAGAAAATATTGTTGTACAACTTGGGTCCAGAGGGGATCAGAGTGTACGATACCATAGTTAAAGCCACGAGAGATGCAGCGGACACAGGTGTGTTCAGCCACGCCATAGCAGACCTAGACGCTCACTACAGGTCGGTAGTTTGTGTGGCGATAGACAGACACAACTTCTTTCAGAGGAAGCAAAGAGGAGGAGAGTCGGTGGATGAATATGTTGTGGCGTTACAAAAATTGGCCTTGACATGCAAATTCGGCGCGCTGCACGATGACCTTATAAGAGACCAGATCATTATGCACACGTCCAGCACTCACATTCAGGAGAAACTGTGGGTCAATGGAGATGCCCCCCTGAAGGAAGTTTGGGCCATGGTGAAAAAGGTGGAGATGTCTAAGAGGTGTGCGCAAGCGGCCCGGAAAGAGACAGGAGGAACACAAACGGTGTGTAAGATAGCAACGCCAGGAAGGAACAAGAGAGCGAGGCCAAGGGACCAACAAAGAGACCAGGATGGAAAACGGACACCCCAAACCAGCCAAGCCGATCAGAGGACAAACAGGAGTAGACGGCCGAGTTGCTATAGATGTGGAAGTATATCGCATCTGGGGAATGACAAAGCGTGCCCCGCATTCAGGGCTAAATGCTCATTCTGCAGCGTGTTCGGGCAATACGAGAAGGTGTGCCGCCGGAAACCCAGAGGAGCCATGATAAAATACGTGGACCAGGAATAACAAGGAGAAGTAGAGGACCAGGAAGAAGAAGAGGATCTGGAGGAAATACTCTACATCGATGTGCAAGTACTAGAGATGGAAGATGAAGAAACGGACAAACCTAAGCTGACAATGAGCATAGGAGGAGTATCAATGGAAATGATCGCAGATAGCGGAGCACCCATCTCCATAATCCAGAGGATGGTTTGGGAAGAGAAGTTTGGGGCCCAAAGAGAAGAAGAATTGCGCCCTATGGATTTAAGGCCAGTAACGTACACTGGGCAGAGGATTCCAATGTTAGGGTACTGCCCCTTATTGTTTGAATTCAGAGGACGCCAGGCGAACTGCAAATTATACATAGCCGAGAAAGGGCCATCAGTGCTCAGCTGGAAGGACCAAGGAGCACTGGGCAAACTGTTGAATCCAGGTGGAGTAGAGAAGATCTTACTAATGGACATGGAAGGAGTGGACAAAGGAGGGTCCTGGCATAAGGCATACCCCAAGGTCTTCAATGGACAAATAGGAGAGCTGATCAAGTACAGACACTTCATAAAGCTGAAGGAAGGAGCGGTCCCTGTCATCCACAAAGTGAGGAACATCCCGTTCCGGTGCAGAGAAGCAGTTCAAGCAGAACTTGACAGACTGGAAAAAGAGGGGGTCATAAGAGCCATCGAGAGTGCGGAATGGCTTTCGCCTCTGGTAGTAGCACAGAAGCCGAACGGCAAGGTGAGGCTATGTGTCGACCTCAGAGAACTTAATAAAAACATCCTGGTTGACAAGTTTCCCTTACCTCGAATCAGTGAGATGTTGGCTAAGACCAAAGGCAAACGGTGGTTCTCCACAATAGACTTGTCATCTGCCTACCACCAAGTCAAGTTGCAACCTTCATGCAGTCACCTCACGTCGTTCATAACTCCCTTTGGCTGTTACGAATTTGTAAGGATGCCGTTTGGCCTGGCCTCAGCGGCCGCGGTATTCCAAAAACTTATGCACAAGCTATTTAGGAGAGAAAAGGGGGTCCAGTTCTTCCAGGACGACATTCTGGTCATGGGAGGTACAAAAATGGTAAATAATGTGTTATCAAAAGGACTTTGATGACATCCCTTAGGCACTCAAGTAGGTGTAATCCTCCAAAAGATTCAATAGAAGATAAGTATTTTCAACTTAGTTTATTTTTCATGTTTGTATTTTGATTGTTGAATCTCAATTTCAAAAGATATATTCAATGCCGTAATGCATATTAATATTCACATTCCATATTAATATTCCTGCTCCAATGCATTTCGGGCTACCAGCCCTTCATCGGGGAGCCTATACAAACAAAAGACGAACATATTTGTAACATGTTGACGACTATGTGTCAAGTGAGATAAAAACTAAAATAAAAAGAAGAAGAAGACCCTTAGTCCAAGGTATTCACCGAATAACGTGAAAAAATGCAACGATTAATGTGGAAAATACAATAGTATTGCCAAATACCCGATGTTTAACCTCAAAGTGACTTGTAAATGACTGCCGTCGATTAGTCAGAGTGAAATTAACGAAGCGTTAGACGATGTGCCTCGCTAGTGCTTTAGAATACGAAAGGGTGATGTGAAGTGAATCAAGTAAACGAAGGTAAAATGCGTGCTGAGCAAGCAATGCTCGGAGTTCTAAAGCGGCAAAAACTTACTTTTTGGCGAGGTTCGCAGCGTTTCAAAAGCGCCGACCGCAGACCGGCATGTTAATCCGGAAATGCGGTGTTGAGGTTAATGAATAATCGTGAATGGTTAGTGTGAGACACGTGATCGCGAGTGGTGGAAAGTAAAAGAGGACTGAAAAAAGGGTTGTGCAAATGTATGAAATAATGAAATACAGCGTAAAGTAAACATAGTCAATTCTCTAAACAAAGGTATATAAGCAAATGCTAACTTGGTGTGCAGTAATCAGGTTAAGTTGACCTGCATCTCTGTAAAGTTCCTGGATAAAAGTTAGGATATTTATGTCTATCCCCATTTTAGTCAGGGTTTTCCACAGGGTTCCATGATCCAGACAATCGAAGGCCGAAGTTAGGTCGACAAATGTCAGGAACAAGTTCCCTTTTTTTGATCCAATATATTTGTTTATTATAAGGGACAGGTTTAAACCCTGCTCTATGGTTCCCACCCCCGACTTGAAACCATATTGAAATTTTGAAAGTATCCCGTTAGTCTTGGACCAGGTTTGTAGTTTGGTTAGTAGCACCCTGCCAGCAACCTTCATTAAATTATCTAACAGAGAAATGGGGCGATAACATTTTGGGTCTTGTCTATCTCCTTTTTTAAATATTGGAATGACTATCGCTTCCTTCCATGTGTTGGGGAAACCTAATTTGGTATAGGCATTTAGGACATTTGCCAGTAAGGGTGCCCAGAGATCTACGTTCCCTTTAAATAGATCAATGGGTATACCGTCAGGCCCTGGAGCCTTTAGGCTTGCACTCTGAGAAATCGCTTGTTCCAGGTCTGCAGGGGTGAACCTTACTTTTAATGGGAAATTTCCCTGTGGTTGTAGAAGGATCTCACTCCCCTCAACCAACTCCTCTTGTGAGGTCGACACAAGTGAGTCTTTCTTGTAAAGGGCAGTGAAATGCTTGACCCAGACATCTTCAGCTATACCAATTTCCATGGTGTCTACCTTCCTATCTAGAAAAAAGGGGGCATTTACCTCTTTCCAGAAGGACGTATTATCCCTTAGTGCGCTTGCCTTTATCAAGGCTTCCCAAGCTGCATTTTTAAGTTCTTTCTTCCTTGTCAGGAGAGTCAGCTTGTAAGCATGTCTAGCCTCCTTGACTTGGCTGCTATCCCTGGGTATAGTCTTTAAGGCCTGTAAAAGTGCTTTATGAGCACTTGTGCAGGCTCGGTTAAACCAGCCATATATTCTCGTTTCCTCCCTTGCTTTTAATTTTTTGGTTAGCTTAGCGTTTATTTCGGCTTTAATCTCATCGAATGCCTGTATTATTTGTTCTGGGTTAGTACTTAGTTCCAGGCAGGTGTTAAATTGTCTGGTTTCTTTCTGTAATAGATCTTTCAGAAAGTTCGTGGGTTCAATTTTTGCCCATTTAATGGCATAGCCATTTTTCCTGGCCAGTGCCACTGAACGGCCATGCAATATATCCGTGGTGCTTATTTTTTGAGTGCCAGGTTTCCCTAGTTTAAGGGAAGTACTAATGGGAAAGTGGTCACTTATTGCTAGGCCCTCCGTTTCAAACCCGCCCACCCAACCTTGATTCCTATTTGAAACTAGGATAAAGTCTATTACAGTACCTGCCCCATGACCAAAAAAGGTTGTTTGAAACGCTACGGGTGGCTGGCAGAGTTCATTTGCAAAAGCCAAATCCCATTCATGGATGAATTGATTTAGCAGATTTCCCCCTAAGGAGTGTTCAAAATGTGTAGTGGGATCCCCTTGTGAGTCAAAAATGCCACAGTTTTTTGTTTGGCTATAAGGACATAGGTGGCAATTGAAATCCCCTGCTATAAGTAAGCAGTCTGCCGCCTGGCCGCCTCTCTTTAACAGTGAATCCAATTCTGCTATTAAAATATTTACCTCAACTTTTGGCATATTATTATAAAGGTTTATCAGAAAGAAGGAGCGCCCATTTAATTTAAAAAACAATCCTTGTAGTGAACTCCCTACTCCTGCTTTTGGCCCATTTGCCTCATACATGTTCTGTTCTATGTTACAGAGGTTAGAGGTAAAGATACAAAGTCCCCCCGAGCCCCTGCCTCGGTTACCCTGGATCGAGGGAACGTAGAAAGTGCTAAAACCCTCTACTGGTGTCTCATATGGGTCCCAACACTCCTGTAGGCAGACTATATCCTGCTTTTCCATAAAGGTTAGGAATAGCTGGTCACGCGCTTTTTTCGCAAGCCCAGCAATATTCCAAGAAGATATCTTTAGCAGACAAAACCCCTCAGTGATGGGGCAGGGTTCTTCCTGCCTAAGTTGTGAGACCATGCCCTCTTGCAAGGCTTCAATCTCGTTATCGAGTTGGGTCTTAGTCCTATCTACTGTACTCAGATATGGTTTTATGTTGGTAATTTCAGTTATGGGCCCAGTACCGTTCTCGGTCCATGACCTGCTGGATCTTTCTGTTAACTGCTGGCTTAGCCGGTTTCCTCCACGCGTGTCTTGCACTAGTATAATCTCTGACATCACGGGGTTAGTATTTTCTACTAGGGAAAGGACATCATGGATCTTATGTAGGGGAGCAGTGACTTCTAAAACCCCTGTGGTAACCTTTATTGGTCAATCGACCATGTCTAAACAGTCAAATCTGTTCCTCATAGGAACCCCCTCCCAGTAATCGAAATTTGGGTTGCCTCTGCTATGGTGCCAGGGGCGGGAATTCCAGCCTCTGTTCCATCCATTATTATTGTTATACCTATTTCTGTTTCTATTAGTGTACCCCACCTGTGTCCAGGGCCAATCCTGAACATCCTCCCATCCAGTTCTGTTTTCGTAATTCGGGGTATTTAACGGAGGATAAAAGAAGGAAAGGCGCTGTACATCCACCCCTCCCCTTTTTTCAAGTGCTGGCCAGGAAGAGATATAGTCAGCCATGGCAGGATCGTCACAGTTGACTATAACGCAGTCACCCTGTAAGCTTTTTTTAGTATCCCCAATCCAGAACACTCTTCTAACTGAATTGATTCTGCTATGATGCGATGGCTGTATAGGTCTGTTTTGACTAAGCCATTGCAGAACTTTGTTTCTTAGTGACCACTGGGGCTCATCCGAGCCCTCTGGTAATTCTGAGACCCCTGTTAGTACAACAGTGAACGGGGTGGCCTCAGGTGGAAGATGGAACGGCCGTCTAGGTCTAGATCCCGTCCTCTGTTTCCCCTGAGCTTGAGAGGGCTGAGAGGGCTGAGATTTTTGGAGTTTTTGTGTATTCTCCTTTAAGTTTGCTAGCTGGGTATTTAGGGCTACTAGGGCTGGGGTGGGTTGTGCGTTATCACTAGTGGTGACGTGTTGACCCTTTCCCTCTACAGTTTGGGGTTTAGGAGTATTTTGTGGATTCTGTTTGACATTTTTAATAGTCTGGATGTTCCCTTCTTTAACTGGTCCACAGGGCTTTGGGCAAACGGCTGGTGTTGTGGATGGTTGAGTTGGCTTAGCCAATTTGGCCGGTTTACTTGGTTGTTTGGTCTTCCCCTCCCCCATGTCTAGGGTGCTAAGTGACTTCTGCATAAATGCAGGGGTATTTAGTTTGGCGAGTTGTTTTTCAATTACCCTTATGCTTTTCTCCAGGGGTTTCAGATGGTATTTTAACAGTTCCCCCATGCTGTTTGTGAGAAAATCGTGTAGTGTCACACATGAGGTACAGGGTTTTTGTATGCCCCCTACTGCGCCTAGTGTATCTAGGTTCCCCAGTGGCGTGATGTTCCGTGGGGGCGTGTTTAGGATCACACTATTGGTTGGTGATGGTGTTTGCAACACTACGGTGTTGTTACTGTTTATGTTCAGGTTGCTGGAAATCCCACCATTTGGTGGAGCTAAAGAATGCACATGTGGGTTCGACCCCTTGTTTAACCTCTTAGGTATGGCACCCTCCCTGGCCCCCGTGGTGTTGGATTCTGTGGCTATTTCATGATTTTGTAGGAGTTGTAAATCTGGTGTTTTTTCCAGATCCTCCCTAGAATCAGATTCGGAACCTAGTGACAACTGTGTTGCTGACAAATCCACAGTGTTTGGAACTGTGTGAACTAATGCACTTATTGGATTCAGCAGGGGTATGATCGGCCCCTTTTGTATAGGGGTTTGTGCTGAGGCCAGCGGGCCCATAGACGATCTTTTTCTGGCCATCTCCAGTTCGTGAGACACCCGTCGATCTATCAATTGGATAGTATTGTCAATGGCTGCATTGGCCTTGTGTAGGAATAGGTCAAGTGGACCTGTTATGTCAGTGGTTTTGTCTATTTTTTTGCTTCTAGTGACTCTGGACATAATTGGGCGCACTGCGTCACAGGGGCAATAACTTGTGGGTCGCGAGCAAAACTAGTATCGCTGTTACAACTAGAATATGAGGTCCCACTAATATTGACCACGCAAAGCAGCAGGTGGACAGAGGGAAATGTAGACACAAAAACAAAAATAGAAATACCGTGGCCCAGTCCAGTCCTGCACAGTCTGTAACGGGCTGAAACGGGCCCGCCCTTGGCCCGGGCTTCGCCTCGCGCTTCCCCACGTGCGCGTCCCGCGTTGCGTGAAGTATGGTTTAATTTAAAGGGAGGGTGAAAGGGCGTTACCGCCGGGGGAAGAGGCACCAGGTGGTGGAAGCAAAGGCTTCTGGTCCTCGCAGTCCCCCGGTGCAGGCAGCCAACCAGAGTGGGGTCTAGCGCACGCTGGGAGCTGTTGGGCACTCCGTCGATCAAGGAGGAGCTCCCACCAGCAGCGCGACCTCAAAGGGTTTCTCCAGGCAATTTGGCGCTAGTCCGCTTCCAAGCGTCCTTCAGAGCAGCAGTAGCACGGATTCTGTAAGTGAGTGGCACCCGCGAAGCGGGTGTCACGAAAGGTAAAATAGGAAACGGCAGGTGATGGGCGTTACCGCCGGGGGAAGAGGCACCAGGTGGTGGAAGCAAAGGCTTCTGGTCCTCGCAGTCCCCCGGTGCAGGCAGCCAACCAGAGTGGGGTCTAGCGCACGCTGGGAGCTGTTGGGCACTCCGTCGATCAAGGAGGAGCTCCCACCAGCAGCGCGACCTCAAAGGGTTTCTCCAGGCAATTTGGCGCTAGTCCGCTTCCAAACGTCCTTCAGAGCAGCAGTAGCACGGATTCTGTAAGTGAGTGGCACCCGCGAAGCGGGTGTCACGAAAGGTAAAATAGGAAACGGCAGGTGATGGGCGTTACCGCCGGGGGAAGAGGCACCAGGTGGTGGAAGCAAAGGCTTCTGGTCCTCGCAGTCCCCCGGTGCAGGCAGCCAACCAGAGTGGGGTCTAGCGCACGCTGGGAGCTGTTGGGCACTCCGTCGATCAAGGAGGAGCTCCCACCAGCAGCGCGACCTCAAAGGGTTTCTCCAGGCAATTTGGCGCTAGTCCGCTTCCAAACGTCCTTCAGAGCAGCAGTAGCACGGATTCTGTAAGTGAGTGGCACCCGCGAAGCGGGTGTCACGAAAGGTAAAATAGGAAACGGCAGGTGATGGGCGTTACCGCCGGGGGAAGAGGCACCAGGTGGTGGAAGCAAAGGCTTCTGGTCCTCGCAGTCCCCCGGTGCAGGCAGCCAACCAGAGTGGGGTCTAGCGCACGCTGGGAGCTGTTGGGCACTCCGTCGATCAAGGAGGAGCTCCCACCAGCAGCGCGACCTCAAAGGGTTTCTCCAGGCAATTTGGCGCTAGTCCGCTTCCAAACGTCCTTCAGAGCAGCAGTAGCACGGATTCTGTAAGTGAGTGGCACCCCTGATGATGGATGATGGTTATTAAATATTATTATGAGGTCCCGACTGCATGAATTGCATAGTTTTCATGCCGTTATTCCACACCCCGAGGTTTCAATACTGCAGGGATCAGTATTTTTCTGATGACGTAATACGAGCTTTGATGCTTAAATCTGGGATAACGCGTACCCCATCACCCGGCCTCACCGCTGTTACCTGCACGGACCGAGGCTGGCTCTGACTTCACGTGGGGGCATCGTGTTTGCAAGTATAATATGGTTTTAAAAGCACTTGCTGCCTCCTTCCTCTCCTCAAAAAATTTTCAGCAACAATAAAAATGTCATGATTACTCCAGTGATTAATGTTCCTAGTAGAGAGCGATGGTGTTTTGTCTAGTGGAAGATTTGACTCATGGAAAGAAAGTGCAGAGTTGAATGAAATGAAATGAAATGAAAAGAAAATTTGTAAAGCGCGATGACTACCCAGGGGGCGTCCCAGCGCTACAGAGGTTGGGCTAAGCGGAGTACGCTAGACGTAGGCGGAATATTCAGAAGATTTATTAAAAGGATGATTTATTAAAAAGCCACGTTTTAAGGAGCTTTCGGAAGGTGAGTAGTTTGGGCTCTGATCTGATTGAGAGGGGGAGAGTGTTCCAGATTTTGGCTAGGTTGTAGAGTAGAGTTGCATGCAAACTGCAAGGTATAAATTAGAGCATTATGATTTTTTCCTCAGTCTTTGATTATCCTAATTTTGCAAAATAAGGTTCATTTGGATAGAAATCAATAATGATTAGAAAGAGAAGCCCCAACCATGGTATTACGTTTTGAATTCTGAGTTTGTGTTTCTCCAGACTAATCACCATTAAACTATGCTGCCGACTAGTATGGTTGTCATGTGACTCCAACACATTGTAGCTCTTTGTCCTATGTAACATTTCCTATACAGTGATTTGCACACGTATGATTGATTGTCTCTGTGCAATATGTGTGATGTAAAATGCTCTGACACCCTACACTGGCATTAGTGGTGCTGTAAATGTTCTGATACTTTATTATTTTGACATTTTTACACATGTGAACAGTCTCAGCTGAGATTTTTCCTTATTAGTACCAGTGGAACATACAACTGCAGCAGAGATAAAGGTAAATGTAAATGTAATGTAATGTAAATTGATACTTGTATAGCGCACTACTCAACCGCAAGGGTCTCAAGGCGCTTGTACGAATACCGCTGTGGAACCCATCCTGGCTTTCCCTGTGAGGCGTCCACTCCTGGGCACCCCCAAGGTGGAGGCCAGGCATCCTTAGTGTTGTGGGGGCCGTTGTGGAGATTAAGCAAGCTATTGCCCAGAGTTGCAGAGTGGGACTCCATGATTGGAATAGGCACCGAGGTAACTTTTGATCTGTTTGAGCTATAAACAATTTATTAGTTAAAATCGTCAGATTATGCAGCAGATGATGTATTATGGGGCAGATATGGCAAAGCCATAATTATGTAGAAAACATTTGCAAACTGGGATATTTTGCCATTCATGTTTATACTGCTCTCCTGGAAAAAAGGGTGAAGTTCTAATGACAGAAACTCCATGGACGGGAGACAAATGGCTTGCGATTCCACTTTTAAGGATATTTGGGACATTCTATGATTGGAAAAGTATCCCACTTTGTAAATGTATTTTAATGTTAATAACTCATATTAAACAATAAATAAACATGTGTATCCATTGGTTAAATTAAATTACAGAATAAGCTGTAATCGGTTAGTAAAATGGGAAACAAATAATAAAAATTGGGATATTTTGCTCTTCTGCCACACCTCTGACTTCGCCCATATTGACAAAATATTGGCAAGTTTAACAGACCAACAGCCACTTAGGCAAGCACATTGATGGCAAGCTGAGGATAACTTTCAGAAGGAGTACATCGTTACAGGACACATTGAGCCAGAGTCTGTGAAAACTAATATTCAGGGTTTTTTACATATGGCAATTGCAAAGTGTGTAAATATAATTAATGGAAAGGGGCGACCACTCGGTCCCCCCGAACGTATGGTGGAGTACCCCGATCCCCCCGGGAAGCCATTTCGGGCGGGAGGCGAGTCTCGGCTGGTATGCCCGAAGCGGCGTAGCCGGGGTGCGCCTTTTCCCGCCCAGGAGAGGGTTGTCCTAGACACCGACACCGCTAGCCACGCCCCGGAGGCGGATTGGAGGTGGGTCCACGCCCGCCCGAAGAAGGATAAAAGGAGCGACTAGCCAAGGAAGCATCCTCTTGTTCCTGTGCTCTGAAGCTGCACCTCCCCGTTGCACGTGAGCTCGAGACGGAACGAAGTGCCAATTTTGAGGATTTAATTTTTGTGTTTCTTCTTTCAGTGAGTTCGGAGCTTTCTGGCCTAGGACCTTGAGGAGTATACGTGGACGATGCCTAGCAAGAAGGTCGGAAAGAGGGTCCGGACCGATCAGATGCTTCGTATGTTGATGAAGGACATGGCGGACATGAAGAAGCAGATGGCGGCAATGAATGGTGCGGGGGGACCAAAGAGAGTCATCGGACCAGCATTGCCGGGAGTGGTCCCTAACGGGAGAGGTAGAAGGGCCAAGAGGGGAGCGTCCGGTGGGGAGACCCCGATTCCCGAAGCACCCCCAACGCACCCGGTCACCCAGATCGAGGCCCGACTCCGGTCCCGAACGCGGGGCAACCGATCCCTGTGGTGGTCACTCCTGTGAACGGGGAGGATATGCCTCCTGAGCTGGCTGCCCAGTTGGCGGCTTGGTTGGGCAAAGAGAACGAGGGGGCCACGGCTGATGAAGCCAGGGCGATAATGAAGCAGTTGCGGCAATCGAAAGATGCTGCGAAGGCACCGTGTCGTTTTGTTTCCCCGCAGGCTCCCGTGGAACAACCAGTATCGGGCGTTGGTTCGGCAGGGACTACGGTCACAGTTACCGGTTCAGGTAAGCAGCCATTGCCGATGGCGGGGGAGGGATCGGTACCTTCAAGGAGGGAAAAAGTTGTTCAGCATATCCCGATTGAGGTAAAAGAAAGGATATGGGCTGATAAATATGTGAACATGTTTTCCTTGTTGACCGATCACTATGAGATTGAGCATGTAAAAAATCAAAAAGAGTTTTTGCATCCTAGTGTATGGCGCGCCAAGATGGCCGGTTTCAGAGTTGATGAATCGATAGGCAATTGGGGCAGAGCGTTTGGAATGTTCACTGCAATTATGGGGGAACGTAGGCCCGAATTATTGGTGGAATTAGCCGTGTATCAGACACGTATCATGGAATTTTATGAAACATATGGTGGCAATCAATGGTTTTGTTATGATAGCATATTTCGTAAGTCCAAGGAGCACGACTCATCCCTGACGTGGGATTGTTTCGACTCCATTTCCTGGCAGAAAATGGAGAAGTCAGGCACGGCGAAGTCGCCATCTTTAGGGGGAAACGTGGTCGAGTTGTCCCGCCATTCGTCTGGGGCGCCCTTTCGGGCGGGATCAAGCAATGATCAGCACACAAGGAATAATAGCAACTCAGGTAAAAAAGGGGTCTGCTGGAGCTTTAACAGAGGCAAATGTACTAGGCCGCAGGGGTCTTGCAGGTTTAGGCATGAATGTGCAGCGTGCGGGCAGTCCTCGCACCCCGAGACCATGTGCAGAGCCAAGACTGGTGATACGGGAAGTAGAGGGGGCGCCAAACAGGTCTGAAATAGTCCGAGGGGCGCCTCTACCTACCCCTGTTGATATCATGGCACTGATCCCTTGGCTGAACGAATACCCGGATCATATCTCCGCTGGGGTGTTGCGAGATGGTTTTTCGTATGGTTTCCGCATCCCGGCGGGGGATTTTCAGGGTAAAGCACAATGTAGGAACCAACTATCGGTTCAGCAGAATACGGCGGTGGTACAAGCAAAGATTGGGAAAGAGGTAGCCCGAGGTCGGGTTGCTGGACCATATGACATGCCGCCAGTTGCTAATTTTGTTTGTTCGCCTCTGGGAGTGGTCCCTAAAAAGGATCCAGGGGAATTCAGGTTGATACATAATTTGTCAGCTCCAAGGGGTCTTTCGGTGAACGATGCGATTGACCCGGGAGTTTGTTCAGTGCGGTACGCATCTTTTGATGAGGCCGTCGCCATGTTGAATCGCCTGGGGCCCGGAGCGCTGATGGCTAAATCAGATATCGAGTCTGCGTTCCGGTTGCTCCCGGTACACCCAGATGATCAACGTCTCCTTGGTTTCATGTTTCAGGGTCGCTATTACATGGATAAATGTATGCCAATGGGTTGCTCCATCTCTTGTGCGTATTTTGAGAGATTCAGTTGTTTTTTGCAATGGGCGTTCACAAGAACAACGGGGTTTACACATGTTATGCATTATCTTGACGATTTTCTATTCCTCGGCGCAGCCGGGGACATAGAATGTGCACAGGCTTTGAATGAATTTTGTGATCTCATGAGACGCTTTGGCGTGCCATCGGCACCAGGTAAGACAGTGGGGCCGTCTACTTCGCTCGAGTTTCTTGGAATAGAGCTTGATTCCGAAAAGGGGTGCTTCCGTTTGCCTAAGGAAAAGGTAACGAAATTTAAGGCATCGCTTGAAACATGTATTAGCGAGACGAAAGTAAATTTGCATCAGTTGCAGCAGGCTGTGGGTCAGCTGAATTTTGCCCTTAGAGTGATACCGATGGCTCGCCCCTTTTCCCGCTCTATTGCTCAAGCCATGGTTGGCCTTAAGGAAGGGCACCACCGCACAAGGCTCTCGGCAGAGGTTCGCCAGGACATGCGCATATGGTTGGCATTCCTGGCGGATTTCAACGGTCGGGTTGTGTGGAACAAACCAGCGGTTTCCTCCGAGGAGCTGGGGTTGTGGACTGACTCGGCAGGGAGTGTGGGCTTTGGCGCCATCTTTGGTAATCATTGGTCAGCACGAACCTGGCCGGCATGGTGGCACGAGAGTGGGCTCACAGGTAACATTGGGTTTCTTGAACTGTTCCCTATTCTGGTGGCCTTAAAAACATGGCCTGAGGGGTTTCGTGATCGCTCTGTGGTGTTCTGGTCTGATAATATGACCGTGGTTGAGTGTATCAATAGTCAGGCAGCACGCTGCAAATGGATCTTGAGATTGCTGAAGGAAATTGTCTTGCTGTGTATGAGACTAAACGTCCACTTTAGGGCAAGACATGTGCCAGGGGTGTTAAATCAGGCAGCTGATGCGCTTTCTCGTTGCCGTATGCAGGCCTTCTGGGGTTTTCTGCCCTCAGCGGACCCGGTGGCGGCACCATTTCCCGAAACTCTCTGGTCTCTCGGTGCCCCGGACTACAAGACCTCGTGGGAGAGAGTCTAGCACCCAGGACAAGGAAGGCATATGAAGGGGCGTTCCGTTCATATTGGTCCTTTTTGGGTTCAGCTAGGGGGGAGCTTTGGGGCCAAGAGGAGTATGTCCTGAAATTTTTGTTATCATTACATCAGGCAGGCAAATCAGTGGCTACGGCCAATAGGCACCGGGCCACCATTTCTTTCATGGCACGGGCTCATGGCATCCAGGATCCCACAGTGTCTTTTCTGGTACAGAAGGCGCTGCGTGGGTGGCAACGCCTTGAGGGTAGCAGAGTTGATGAGAGGCACCCGATAGGTCTGGAAAGGTTGGCCCTGTTACTGTCCGTACTCCCTGCGACATGTTCATCTCAATCAGAGACAGTGCTATTCCAGGCCGCTTTTGCATTAGCATTCCATGGGGCTATGCGGGTAAGCGAACTGGTAGCAAGGAACAAGCAGGATACGGGGGGAGGTCTGTGCCGAGAGCACATTCAAATTAAGGGGGAGACAATGGTAGTCTCATTTGCCAGGTCCAAGACCGATCAGAGAGCGATCGGGGACAGCGTAGTAGTCCAGCGGATTCCGGGATCTCCCATGTGCCCGGTAGCATGCGTTGAGGAGTATTTGGCGCAGAGGGCGGCATCATGGGGGGGAAGCTTGCTGAGGCACGCTGATGCCACCCCACTGACTAGGTTTCAGTTCCAGCGGGTGCTAACAATGGCAATCGCAGCTGCGGGCTTGAACCCGTGCGAGTTTGGGACCCATTCCTTCTGGATAGGGGCTGCTACAGAGGCTACAGCCAGGGGTCTGAGTGTGGAAAAAGTGAAACAGTTGGGGCGTTGGTCCTCGAATTGTTATAAAAGGTATGTGCGGTTGCACATGTTGTGAAGCTAATGTCATGCACTCACGCTTCTTGTTTTTGTTTGGTTTACAGTTTCGCGAGCTTACGAGGCGGGGCGGACTGTGCAGTCGACCCGACACCTGGGAACCAGCGGTCAAAGATCACCGGCTGAGGAAAGAGTGGTGTGGGTCGTGGGCCACTCATACGTGAGGCGTGCCGCAGACGTATTCAAAGCAGGTGACATGATTCACATGGCTGGGGAATACGGGTACAGGGTGACCTTCTACGGAAGGGGCGGGCTCTGTATTGACCAGTTCCAAACTTTTAGGGAGGGTTTGTTAGGGCGGACAAGGTCACCGCCATCTGTAATCATAGTGCATCTTGGGGGCAATGATTTGGTGACCACTGGTCGACGAGTACTTCTCGAGTTGATACTATCCACAGTAAGTTGGTTGGCTAGAAGGGTTCCGGGGTGCACGATTGCATGGTCCCATATGATTCCACGGAAGGTGTGGCGGGGGGCTAATTCTGTGTCTGCTATAAATCATTCGGTGAAGAAGGTGAATAACAAACTTGGTAGATTGTTCCGTACAAGTACATTGCATTCTATTCCTCATGGATGTATCGGGGGGGACCAGATGTATCTAGAGGATGGGGTCCATTTGTCCCGGGTGGGGAATACTTTACTCATAGGAGACCTCGTAGCTTGGTTAAGGAGTTTGCAGCCATGACCTTTAAGTAGGAGTTTTTGTGGGGGGTCCGGATAGCCGGTCAACTATCCGGCCTGTGGCGGTAAGGTCATGATCGGTGAGCAGTAATTGGAAGATCCCTAGAGGTGGGGCGTCACCCATTATGGATGGGAGCGCCCGGGGGGAGGCGGCCATTGGCCCCTCAAACGGGGAGGCGGTCCCCTCTAAGGATGGGGACGCCGAAAGGGAAGGCGGCCATGGGCCCCTCCCTGGGGAGGAGGGGCTACGGGCCCCTCCTGGGAATTTCCCGGGGCCAGGACATCTGCGACGGCAGATGTGGTAAGTTGTGTGGGGTGGGAGGGGGGTCTACGCTACCTTCCAGACACCTCACACGAGTCCTCGGACGACCACTACGATGGCGTCGAGTTAACAGGGGGGCCCCGCTAAGACAAGGGAAATTGGAAGTAGGCACAGAGGTACAGTCCTCTGTGCGACCGCCCCTCACAAGTGAGGGGGGAGTTCTGGTATTGAGGATCTGACACCGGTTACGACCTTGCCGTTGGCCCGTAATGTTAGGATGTACAATTTCAATTTTGAGAAATGCATTTGCAGGATGTTTAGTATCGGCTAGGAGAACCTTTGTATTAGAGATGTGTTAAGGTCAGCCAAGAACATCGTAATGTGTAAATGAAATTGTACATGATATGAAACTGTTATTTTAATGTTTTAATTTTGTTTCATATTTTAATAAATACGGCCGGGAGGGTAACTCCCTCCCGCCTTCCAAAAGTTCAGAACCGTTTCCGTCTTCCCATCCTTGGGGATTGTGTTTAGAGGGGGTGGCGGGTATCTCAGCCATATGAGAAACAAATCCAATTCCCTACAGTACAAGAGCCTTTAATAACAAAACATCTGATATGCAACTCTGACTATTGCATTTATGCCTTATCCAACCCATGTTATAAATATTACATCGGCAGCACTATACACAAGGCAAAAAAGAGAGCTTTGGAACATGAACTTACAACCATCACTGAGGACGAACAGTAGCCAATTGCTCAACACTTTGTAGTTAAGCACAATAAAGCCAGAAGCCTTTTGAAATTCTGTGTGTTGGATAGAATCCCGATCAGAGAGAGGGGAGGTAACATACTTCAGGAATTAAAGTGAGTGGAATCTAAGTTCATAAATGGTTACAGTACAGCACATCCTGATGGGTTAAACCTCAATAAGGAATTAGCGGTTCATTAAAGCTAAAGTAGATGTATCACCTAACAGCCCTTCTTCCTCTCAGCAGAAAGCCTCTTGACCAATGGTTTAAAAAAATGTAAACTCTTTTATGGTTCCCTCACTTTGTTTGCACATATTTTAGGTTAAGAAGTGGTCACTGGGCAGGGGGTAAATACACATTAGAAGCTGACCTATTTGGAACTTTGATGAAGTCTTGTATCCTTTGATTTATTTTTTCATGTGCCAGTGTTTTCATGTGCCAGATGTCATCTGACATCGTATAGAACTGAAATGTACCTGAGGCCCTCAAGGGCTGATTTACGTAGTTGAAAAGTGAATTGAGTTTTAAACCTTATCATGAAAGGCTTCCTGAATAATGCATTTTATGCTTTTTTACGTGATTGAGTCATTACATGATTGAAACGAGTGGCTGATCAAGAGTGATAATTGAGATAGAAGTAATAATATTGTTTGAAGGATACATTTCTGATTATTGAGATATGCCCACTTGGGCTTGATTGAAGGTTTATTCAGTATGGAACTGTTATATTGCACAATATAAAATTATTGCTGTGGGAAACATTACATGATTGACGTTGATGAAATGTATAAGGTATACTTTTAATTCACAGACATGATATTATATGTAATGAATTGCAAATGTTTATACACAGGGATCTTTAGTGAAATAACAGTGAAAAATAATGTATTTGTATAATTCTAAGATGACTAACCTTTTATAATTTACCAACTTTGCCTCAATACATTTTGTGTCACTTTCTACTGGGTTCATAATCGAGAGCATATTGTTATTAAAACAATGTTTGGAAATTGATGACCTTCTGGGCTCTCTGAAATGCATTGGGTATTTTTTTGCTGCCACACGCATTTCACATAATAAATCCTGAAGTTTTTCAATTGGAGATTGTGTTCTGCCGCTTCCTTTCCCCAGAAAAATGTGGGTTGGACCGAGTCAAGTCTACATTATTAATTAGTGAGTTTATTCCTACTGTCCAAGACTTGATGTGAGGGAGTTTGGTGATGCACTGGATAATTACATTAAACAGTTTCAGCCAGAATTAATTCCGAATGTAAAGCCTTCATTTTGAAGTGTTTTCTATGCAGGTTTGCTTTTAGATTAAAGCCACAGGGCATTCATTTTGACTGGTCATAATTTTTGCCCTGGAGTCAGCCCTGTTCTATTTGAAAACATGTTTACAGAAGAGGCTTGCAGCTGCTCTGACACCCAGACCTGATTTAGAGGTCCTGAGGGTTAGCTGCCAATAACAGACACACAAGTCCCTTCGCTCCCTGATGCGGTCACTGTTGTCTCTACAGTGCCGGGGCCTCAGGTGCTGTTATTGCCACCAGACACAATGTTCGTGCACTGTAAGATCTCTGAAGGGGTCCTGACAGCTGCAAATTTAGGACATCAACGACCACCCTTTAGGGTTTCTGTCCATTTCAAAGAGAAGAGGGTGATGTCATGGCAGCTGTTACCTGCGTTCAGCTAACAAAGACTGAAATAAAGTATTCAATGAGAGAGAAAACACATTGTAAATATAAGATGTCCCTTCCTGCACAGAAACAATCCTGCCTGTAATGCAGAAACCCTTGCACTTTGGTGGGGGGGCTGCATTTATGTTTGGCAACACACAGTGGCCACTGCAAGCAGAGAGCAGGAACGTGTCATATCTTTGTAAGTGCGAAGGATTTCTGCCCTCTCTCTTTCACTCAAAGCAGCTCAGTGCAGCAAGTTGCCTTGCTGGCTGGCGTTGCGTGACAGTAAATAACAAAAGGAGTTTGCCAGTACTGATAACAATGAGTAATATACTTGAAGTTCAAACACAGTGCATGAAACAGCATTCAAGACTGGGAGCTAGTCAATAGCTTTTTATTATTTTTTCACTTTGTTAGCAGAGAGACATATTTTTATTAAATATATATTCAAAAACAAACATATAATACATGCTAAATAGAAACTCAAGTTCGGGGATCATTCATCATATCAGACATATCACAAGCAAACGACATACAGCCATTCATGGGGAAAAGAGATACAATGATTACAAAAACTGTACAAAAGGGTGCACTATTTACAATGTAATAACAGGTGCAAGACAAGAAGAAAAAGAAAGAAAAAGAAAGAAAAGCCAACGTCTGCGCAGCAAATGAAAGATAATATCACTTCAAAAATATTCCAACACGGGGTACATTCCTATATCAAATCTGAATCTCCAAGATACTTTGTTAATCGTTAGGTGAAGGTAATGTACACAACAAAATGATAAGCAACAAGAATCCTTTCATTTAAAGCTTATCACTCTTGCAGACAGCGAGATGGCTGGGGCCTTCGCGTTTCGAATCCCGCTGATTTCTGGGGATTCTCTTCAGGGCCTTTGGTGAACTCGGAAAGCATAGATGCAGATTAACGGAGGTCTGAAGGTTTGTGACGGGGTGGACTGAGCCAAAGTCTTATCTATCAGAAGGGGAGATTTTTTAAGGAGGAAGGGCCTGGTGACAGAATTTGTCAAACGAGAACCTAGTTAATGTGGTCCGGGGGTAGTAATGGGTACCGCCTTTGGAGAATGAATTAGCCGCGAAAAGGTCGAGAGAACAACAAGTCAGGTAAGGTATTTAAAAAAAGTGTGGCGATTTCTTTGGGTTGGCGCTTTATTAATCTTGAGCGATATCTTTAAATAGGCGTTTTCTTAATCGCAATAGTAGATAACACGCGTTGAACCGCACCGGGTGGGTCGCGGGAGCAGTGAAATTCAAGGCGCCAACATCTTTACAATGCAGGGTCGACAGGGATTAATTGTTAAGATCGGTTAGTCTAACGGGACCTTTAGCTCGGCGGCGTCTGCACCAGCACTGAACAATGGCTCATGCGCATCTCCCCTTCTGATAGATAAGACTTTGGCTCAGTCCACCCCGTCACAAACCTTCAGACCTCCGTTAATCTGCATCTATGCTTTCCGAGTTCACCAAAGGCCCTGAAGAGAATCCCCAGAAATCAGCGGGATTCGAAACGCGAAGGCCCCAGCCATCTCGCTGTCTGCAAGAGTGATAAGCTTTAAATGAAAGGATTCTTGTTGCTTATCATTTTGTTGTGTACATTACCTTCACCTAACGATTAACAAAGTATCTTGGAGATTCAGATTTGATATAGGAATGTACCCCGTGTTGGAATATTTTTGAAGTGATATTATCTTTCATTTGCTGCGCAGACGTTGGCTTTTCTTTCTTTTTCTTTCTTTTTCTTCTTGTCTTGCACCTGTTATTACATTGTAAATAGTGCACCCTTTTGTACAGTTTTTGTAATCATTGTATCTCTTTTCCCCATGAATGGCTGTATGTCGTTTGCTTGTGATATGTCTGATATGATGAATGATCCCCGAACTTGAGTTTCTATTTAGCATGTATTATATGTTTGTTTCTGAATATATATTTAATAAAAATATGTCTCTCTGCTAACAAAGTGAAAAAATAATAAAAAGCTATTGACTAGCTCCCAGTCTTGAATGCTGTTTCATGCACTGTGTTTGAACTTCAAGTATATTACTCATTGTTATCAGTACTGGCAAACTCCTTTTGTTATTTATGATTACGGCTCAGCCATACTGATTAGAGCCAACCCTTGGTTGTTCTCAGGTTGCGTGACAGTGGCAAACCTGCTTCAAAGTAAAATACCACACCTGCATCTTGTATTTTATTGACTAACAGAGAAAACACAGCATGAATACTACAGCTCCATGCCATAGTATATTTACTAAAAGACAGAACACAGTGTAAATACTACAGCTCCATGTTGTATTATAATTACTAATAGAGAGAGCACCCGGGCATATTTATGATCCAGTTTGAGCCGCACTTGCACAATGCAACGTGGTACATGTGTGATCGCACTTGCGTGAAATTAATGAAGAAACAAAAGGCAACTTTTCAGAGCCCTGAGTGGCTCTATATATCTGGAGGAAAGCTCTGCCGCCCAAATCGCTGTATTGCCTTACTTTGCCTTGGGAAGGCAACCCATGGACTTTGAGTGGGTGTTCTGACGCAACTCCCATGTGTTTCGACACATTCCCAGATTTGCCAGAACTGGTGAACCGAGGAAAGTTCCAAATAGATACCCCTTTCCAGAAGAGGCGCAACAAGGAGAAATATCTTTATTGCTCTTGTCACATCCTATTGCCCCTTTTTGCACAAAACAATCCTCCATTTTTATTTTTATTTTTTATTTGAAAACGTTTATGTAGCGCCGGCTAGACCCGGAGATATTAGAGCGCTTTACATGAGAACAAGTTGCACAAAGTTACATTTGTTACCATAGCATAAAATAAAAACATATATGAGTTATCTGGAGCATGAGGGAGGGTGGAGGGTGAGGGTTCGTGGCAGGAGTGTAGGAGAAAAACAAATAAGGTTATGTGGGGCTGGAAAGGGGAGTCACCCCAAGGATCACAGAGGGAGAGGGCGGCGGAGGGAAAGGAGACAGTGGAGAGAAGAGGAAAAACAATGTCCAATGTCTGGCTTGGTAGGTGACGGATAAGGGGGTGAACCCAGTGGCAATCTTGTCTATAGATGCCAATACCGCTCCACCGGGCATCAGCCATGTTACTCGGGCACCGTGGTCAGTATAACATGTAAAGTTTCTGCCAAAGGGCATCATCAAAGTTCCATCAGCCACACCAGGCTCAGGTGGTATTAGGGAACGTCACCTGCCTCAACCTCCAGCTATCCAGTTTTCATCTCTCCCCAGCTGGACACAGAGCACCTCAGTGTGAGGAGCATGCAGACTCCGGCCCTCATTTCAGAGATATGGCAAAAAACTCTTCAGGCTAGTCTACCAAGAAACTGGCAGTGTAGATGAGTCTCCCAGCCTGGAGCACCACCAGATGGCCACAGCCCTGATTGAAAGCACCAAGAACAGAGTCACATGCGGCAGGCATCCCTCCCAGAAAGATCACCGTGGAGGAGAAATCCGTCATTCCAAAGAAGTGCACCTCCCCATAAGCAGTCAAAGCATCCGCAATGGCCAGTGACCGCCGCGAAACAGTTACTATCATTTCACTCGTAAAACACTCCAAGTTATTAAAGCACAGGCGCCATCTTGGGGAAAGGCTCAGCACCCATGAGAAAAAGCGGTGTTAGCGAGGATGGCCCAGCAACAGATCAATCCCAATAAACAACAGGCACCGAATCTGAAACTCTTGTCCAGGCTACAAGACTCCATTGTGCAGCCCCACAGCGGAAAGGTGAGGCGCTCCTCATACCTCACAAATGTGCGCAATCTTAGGGTCAGGCCGCCCAAACAATGCTCGCTGACAACAGCAAGATCACCATTGCATATCAGCAGCGGTACATCAACCGCTCACCTCCGTTCTCAGCTGTAAGCATTCACCAAGCTCCTGCCCAGGATCGGCAGCTCCAGAATAGCGGGTGGGCTCTCCTGTTCTGATCAAGCAGCAAGAAGAGAGGACACCCGTTGCTCAGCCTCCGTGTCCTCTCCTCGCATCACGGACAGCGGCCGCCGTTCTCATTGTTTTTAGTGGGGATATCCAGTCTCCGATATCCGTCGCACTCCCTAACCAGATGCAGGGTTAAAATTGCTTTCGGTGCAGCAGGATTCGACTTAGGTGCACCGCATTGGCAAAGCCGTTTTCTTCCAGAAGGGCGCCTATTTAGGTTGCTGTAGTAGCTGCTCTTCAATCCTCAACTTAGCTTCATCACAGTTGGGGACAGATGCTAAGCGGCACTGGAGAATCGCTGTCTTGATGCCAACTGATCCTGAGGTGTGGTGGAGTCGAGAAGGGCCATTTTCTGGGATATTTCACCAAAGAGGCGATCCCTAGCCCGGGAGTTCCCGGCCTTAGCTCCTTACCCGTCGGCCATCCTCATGCAATGGAGGCACCCTTGCAGCATGGTGCAAGGGTGCCTGCTTTAGCACTAGGCTGCCAAAATGGCGCAAACGCAAGTGAACAGTTAGGAATGTGCGCCATATTGCCTTAAACCTTCCCTTTCCCTGCCAGCCAGTGTAGCACTGCAAGGTGGTTTGTTGCGCTGCACTGCATGGCACTTTCATAAATCTACCCCACAGTGTAAATATCAGAGCTCCATGTCATATTATGTTTACTAATATAGAGAACACTGTAAATACCAAAACTCTACATCCTAACATGTGTACTAATATGGAGATCAAAGTGTATATGGATTTATAACTATGTGAAAATAAAAAATGTCCATGTACAACATGTTTCTGGAAACAAAACATTTTTTTAAAAAGAGAAAAATATATTTTTTGATAAATAAAAAGAATAATGAGATGATCATATGTGTTACTGCTGTATTCTGATGTTGTTCCAAATGAATATAAACAATGTTTAAAGGAAAGAATGTATAGGCCATGAGGGAAATATTCAATATTGTTTAGACTGTATTCCCCTCTTTTCCCTGGCCTCAAGCAGCTCTAGAGGGGGTCCCCCATTGTTTGTTAGATCAAAGTGTAAATGCCACAGCTCCTCATCATAATGTATTTAGTATTAGAGAGACGGCATTTGAAATACCGCAGCTACATCTCTACTATAGTAAAATTTAATTTTAGAACAAAAGCAAAAATAATGAAACAAAACGCATTGTATAAATCTTACATAGACAGGTTTAGATTGCACCCTTTTATTATTAGAGTTTTGTGAGAACTCAGGTAAGTTAATTAAATATGCATTTTAAAGTTATGGAGTACAGTATATAAACCTTTATCCAAACACAACTGCTGGCTACTGGAAGCCAGAAACAACCACAACAAGGATGTCTACGGCATTATGAAGAAGTTCTCCAATATCGTAACCACGGTGTATGACATCACCTCCTCCCAAGAACTATGCGACATTGTGGCAGACTTCTTCCATGACAAGATCCCAGCCATTTATAAGAACTCCAAACCCCAACACCCCACTACTAACAGCATCAGCCTACTCACACCCACGAGCACAAACCCCAAATACCTTCTCACCCGTTGGGACCCTTTCACAACTCAATCACCATCATGAGCTCCCATGGACAAATGTCCCAACTACATTGTCTACCTTGGTAGCAAGACGATAAGTGACGACCTTGAGCAAGTCTTGAGTGCCTCCATCAGCAAAGCCTACTACCCTGAGGATTGGAAACATGCTGAAGTGAGTCCCTCCTGAAGAAACCACCTGCTGACTCCCCAGATCCGAAGAACTACTGCCCCATCTCCATGCTTCCCTTTCTGATGAAGTTTCTCCAAAAGGCAATCAACCAGCAACTGGACCAAACACTTGGAACACCACAACCTCCAGGAACCCTCTTAATCCGGACTCTGAGCCAACTGCAGCAGCAAGACAGTTCTGATAGCCACAGCCACCAACAACATCAGGGCCTCCTAGACCACTGCGAAACAGCAGCCCTCATCCTTCTGACCTGTCAGCCGCCTTTGATACGTCTTCCACCACATCTTGATCAACACTTCTGCACCTAGTCCTGCACACTCATAGACACTTCTGCATCTCACTTCTGCCCCCACTTAGACACCTCTTCACCTGACTGCTGCACACTCATAGACACTTCTGCACCTGCTACTGCACAGTCATAGACATTTCTGCACCTGACCTCTGCCCACACATAGTCACCTCTGCACCTGACTGCTACACACTCATAAGCACTTCTGCCCTGACCATTACCCACTTATAAACACTTCTTAATTTGCTACTGTACACTCATAGACACTTCTGCACCTGCTACTGCACAGTCATAGGCACTTCTGCCATTGACTACTTCCCTCTCATAGGCACTACAGAGCCTAAAACTTCTCACTCATAGGCACTTCTGAACCTGCTACTTCACACTCATAGGCGTGTCTGAGTGTGCAGTGTGTGGTTCACACTCATAGGCATTTCTGCACCTGACTACTGAACACTAATAGGCATTTCTCCACAAATTGCACATTCATAGGCACTTCTGCACCTGACTACTTCCCTCTCATATAGATTGGTAATCTCAATGGGATAACCAAGTATTGTACAGAACTTTGGGATAGATACAGTAAAGGAGCAGTGGTTCTCTCACATAAAAAAACTCTTCTGTTTATGTCCCCCTTTCCCGATGGGAATTCACAAACATATGTGTAAGCAGCACACAACTGATGAAACAATTTTGATTCATCAAATCGTTTTTGTATTAGAAAATTTAAGGCATAAACAAAAATACTAATTGACAATATTCAACATACACAACAAAATACACAAAAATATATTCACAATAGTGACATGAAATGGTGACAGATTGTGACAATACACATAAAAAAAACTCCACAAATATTAACAAACAGACAAAAACATCAAAAATGAAACGAACCATTGATGCGTCGACCCCTATTATCGTGTGTGTTTCATACAAATCACATTGGGGTCTTCTTCAGGACAATGAACTGTTGTGTATGTCCTGTTTTGAAAGAAAAAGAACAGCTATTTTTAGATATCAGTGAGTGCATTTATATAAAAATAAAAATGTGGACATCAGGAAAGGGGGACATAAACATAAGAGTTTTTTATGTCGCAGAACCTCTACTATACTGTACTTCCCTATCATAGCCACTTCAGAACCTGCATCTTCCCATTCATAGACACTTCTGAACCTGCTACTGCACACTCAGGCTTTTGTGCACCTGACTGGTTCAAACTCATAGACATTTCTGCACCTGACTACTGAACACTAATAGGCTCTTCTGCACCAACTGCACAATCATAGGCACGTCTGCACCTGACTGCTGCACACATAGACACTGCACCTGACTGCTGCACACCCATGGGCACTTCTGCTCATGACTGCTGCAAACTAATAGGTACTTCTGCACCAGACTACTGCACACTCTTGGGCACTTCTGAACTTACTACTGCACACTCATAGACACTTCTGTACCTGACTGCTTCTCACACATAAGCACTTCTACTCCTGCCTACTCATGTGCACTTCTGCACCTGCAATTGAATATTCATAGTATGAGAAAGTTCCCTCTTTCTGCATGGTTGCCACCACTTTTTGCTGAATGGTTGATGTGCTTTGGATTAGTTGGCCCTGGGCGCCTGCTAGTCAGGTACCCAGGGTTTATGTGCTATCCCTAAAACTGCATTGAAGCCTAAACCCAATTGGCATCTCTGAACAACGGTCAGCCCCTGGTAAATTGTGCCACAGGTACCCAGGGCACTGTGACCAGAGAAGGTCTCCAAAGGCTGCAGCACTTATTGTGCCACCCTTAGAGGCCCTGTACCCAAACACTCACACACTGCCTTTGCAGGCTGTGTATTTTTTTGCAGAACAAAGTGTAGAGTCAACATGGCACACATATCTGTGTGCCATGCCTACAACTCACTGCCCTGGCATAAGTCAGTCACACTTCTAGATGGGTGTACTATACCAGTGGTGAGGATACTAGTGCTGTCATTAGGAGTATATTGTGCTGTGAGTTTGTCATCACAAACTCCATAGTACCATAATAGCTACACTGAAAACTGAGAAGGATGGTTTCGAACTTCTCAGCACATTACACCCACACTGATGCCACTCTGAGATTTAATGAAAAATGCACACAGAGGGCATCTTAGAGATCCCCCTGAAAACTAACCTACCACTAGTGTCCAGACTGAGTGGCTGCTTTCAGCTGCCACCATCAGACATGTTTCTGGACCCCTGGGTCAAGAATCTACTGCTCTCTAGGGCCTGAAACAATGCACATCCTGAGACTAGGTGCCAAGCCTCCTCCCTCAGGATGGGCAGGGTTCACAAAGGGGAAGCTTCAAAGGCTTTCCACCTTTGTGAGCTTCCCCAGGCCACTTGCTTCTCTCAGCAACTGGTCCCCACTGGTTCTGACCCCCACTTTGAGGACCAGCTGGAAAAACAAGTGAAGAAAAGAGGTGTGCCCACCTCTGCCAACTCCACTCCTCAGGTGGGGGAAGCGAGGTGAAACACAACTCTCAGTACATACCATCTTAAAGATGGGGAACTCACCCAGCCAAGGACAGGCCCATGCCCCCACCCACTGGAGGGTGGCATAATAGGGGATGTGGGAAACAACCTTTACAATGCAACTTTTACAACGCACTACCATTACAACGAAACTTTTACAACGCAACATCCATTACAACGCATGCCATTACAACGCAACCATTACAACGAATGACACTACAACGCATGTCATTACAATGCAGTCATTACAACGCATACCATTACAATGCATACCCTCACAACACATAGTACCCTTACACTATCCAACACTTACCCTACTGTTGCACCCCCTGGAGTTAGAATAGTAATTGTTACCCCTACACTATCCAACACTTACCCTACTGTTGCACCCCCCTGGAGTTAGAATAGTAATTTTAACCCTACACTATCTAATACTTACCAAACATGCAATGTAATGGTATGCGTTGTAAAGGTAGTATGAGTTGTAATGGAATGCGTTGTAAAGGTAGTTTTTAAAAATGTGTTGTAATGGCATGCGTTGTAATGGAATGTGTAGTAATGGATGTTGCGTTGTAAAAGGTATGCGTTGTAAAAGTATGCATTGTAACATCATACATCCGGGGATGTACCCACCCCAGGGAAGGGACCCTCTTGACCCTAAGTTTTAACGTCCTGTAATGCCCCTAAATCTAGTATTTAGGGGCACCCCTGAACCTTTCTTTCTCAGACAAGAAGAAACTACAAGAAGAAGAAGGACCAAACAGCTTTGCAGAGCTAACAAGATGAAGACGACCACTGACTTGGACCCAGCCCTAACGGCCTCTCTCCACCTCAAACCTGCAGAATCAATCTTCACAAGAAAATAACATAATAGTAAGCAGACAAAGACACTTTCTGTTTTGAATTTATGTTTGTATTTAGATTTTGAGGAAGTGTCAAGAGTTGAAATTGTGAAGGTTTAGTCACTATAACAGCCGCCTTGTGATTTCAATGTCTGTTTTATTCTGAGTACCCTTTATGAATTTACAATATAAAATTGACTATATTTTTTTTAAGACATACCCGTGTCCTTGCTGCTTATTATTATAAGTTATTTTCTTGCGAAGATTGATTCTTATACTCAAAAGGAATTTGTTTTAAATCATTGTTGAATAGCACATTAGGCAGACAAATCACTATTTCTTCATTTGACTAATATATCTAATTATCCAACTGTGTATATTTAGCAAATCCCTTGAAGGCACATTTACCCATCCACTTCTTTTGCCCAACCCTCAAGGGTATATTGGAGTGTCCATTTTATATATCACTTCCCATTCATAAGCACTTCTGAACCTGATACTGCATACTCAATCAATCAATCAAAGACATTTGTAGAGCGCACTACTTACCCGGAGGGTCTCAAGGCGCTTAGGGGGTGGGGGGTGCTGCTACTGCTCGAACAGCCAGGTCTTGAGCTTCTTCCTGAAGGAGAGGTGGTCTTGGGTCAGGCGCAGGTCGGTCGGGAGGGAGTTCCAGGTCTTGGCGGCCAGGTAGGAGAAGGACCTTCCTCCTGTTGTCGTTCTTCGGATGCGGGGAACGGCGGCCAGGGCGTGACTGTCTGATCGGAGATGGCGTTTGGGAGCGTAGAAGTTGATGCGGTTGTTGAGGTAGCTCGGGCCTTGATCATGTAGGGCTTTGTGTGCGTGGGTGAGGAGACGGAAGGTGATTCTTTTGTGGACGGGGAGCCAATGGAGGTCTCTCAGATGTCCGGAGATGTGGCTGTGTCGTGGGATGTCGAGGCTGAGGTGTTCTGGATCCGCTGGAGTCTCTTCTGGAGCTTGGCGGTGGTTCCGGCGTAGAGGGTGTTGCCGTAGTCCAGTCGGCTGGTGATGTGGGCCTGGGTGACCGTCTTCCTGGTCTCGTGGGGATCCACCAGAAGATCTTCCGTAGCATGCGCAGGATGTTGAAGCACGACGAGGAGACGGCGTTGACTTGTCTGGTCATGGAGAGGGAGGAGTCCAGGATGAAACCCAGGTTGCGTGCGTGGTCTGTCGGTTTGGGTGCGGTGCCCAGGGCGGGGGGCCACCAGGAGTCGTCCCAGGCGGAGGGCGAGGAGCCCAGGATGAGGACTTCCGTCTTGTCTGAGTTCAGTTCCAGGCGGCTGGTCGTCATCCACTCGGCTACGTCTTTCATCCCTTCGTGAAGGTCGGCTTTGGCGGCGGCGGGGTCGTTGGTCGGGGAGAGGATCAGCTGGGTGTCATCCGTGTAGGAGATGATGTTGAGGTTGTGTTGGCGTGCGATGGCCGCGAGGGGGCTCATGTAGACGTTGAAGAGGGTGGGGCTCAGCGAGGATCCTTGAGGGACGCCGCAGATGACTTCAGTGGCCTCTGACTTGTACAGTGGTAGACGGACTCTCTGTGTTCTTCCGTCGAGGAAGGAGATGATCCATTCCAGTGCCTTCTCCTGGATTCCGACGTTGCTGAGGCGCTGCACTAGGGTGCGGTGGCAGACAGTGTTGAATGCCGCGGAGAGGTCTAGGAGGATGAGGGCCGCTGTTTCTCCGTTGTCCATCAGGGCTCGGATGTCATCAGTGGCAGCGATGAGGGCGGTCTCGGTGCTGTGGTTGGCTCGGAAGCCAGACTGTGAGCGGTCGAGGGATCCATTCGTCTCGAGGAAGGCGGCCAGCTGTTTGTTGACGGTCTTCTCGATGACTTTGGCTGGAAACGGGAGGAGCGAGATGGGGCGGTAATTTTTGAGTTCGGTGGGATCCGCTGTAGGTTTCTTGAGTAGGGCGCTGAGTTTGGCGTGCTTCCAGCTCTCCGGGAAGGTGGCGGTGTCGAAGGAGGTGTTGATGATGATGTCCCGCAGGTGGGGTGCGATGACAGCGTCGGCCTTGTTGAAGACATGGTGAGAGCAGGGGTGGGTTGGAGATCCGGAGTGGATGGAGTTCATCATGCGGACGGTGTCTTCGGTGCTGATCGGAGTCCAGGCACGGAGGGTGGTAGTGGGGGGCGGTGGTTCGGTCGTGGCGTTCGTCGGTTGAGTGCTGAAGCTGTTGTGTATGTCCGCGATCTTGTTGTGGAAGTAGGAGGCAAGGGAGTTGCAGAGGTCTTGCGATGGGGTGATGTCGTTGTTTCCGGCTTTGGGGTTGGAGAGCTCTTTCACGATGTTGAAGAGTTCCTTGCAGTTGTGTGCGTTGTTGTCCAGCCGGTCCTTGCATGCAGTTTTCTTGGTGGCACGGATCAGTTGGTGGTGCTTCCGGGTGGCAAGCTTGAGGGTGGTCATGTTGTCCGGTGTTGGTTCCCTTCTCCAGGCTTTCTCGAGGGCTCGGCGGTTCTTCTTGGCGCTCTTGAGTTCGTCGGTGAACCATGGGGTCTTCTTGCTGCCGGGTCTGCTGGGCGGGGTCCTCAGTGGGGCGAGTTCGTCCGCACAGTTGCTGATCCACTTCGTGAGGTTGTCGGCGGCCTGGCTGGGGTTCGCTGAGCTGGCGGGAGGGTGCTGGCTCAGGGAAGCGGCGAGCTGGTCGGCTGTGATCTTGTTCCAGCTTCTTCGAGGAACCTGTTGCTGGTGGTGGTGGATCGTCGTTCTTTTGAAGGTGAAGTGGACGCAGCTGTGGTCCGTCCAGTGGAGTCGGGTGGCGTGGCTGAAGGCGATGTCTTTGCTGGATGAGAAGACGGCGTCGAGTGTGTGTCCGGCGAGGTGGGTGGGGGTGGACACCAGCTGCTTGAGACCGAGGTTGGCGAGGTTGTCGAGCAGGGTGATGGTGTTGCGGTCATTGTTGTTCTCCAGGTGGAAGTTGATGTCCCCCAGGAGGATGTAGTCAGCGGAGTGGAGGGCATGCGGGCTGATGAAGTCGGCAATGTCCTCGCTGAATTGTGTGGTCCCGGGGGTCGGTAGATCAGGGTGCCTCTGAGGGTGGTTTTGGGGTCCGTGTGGATCTGGAAGTGCAGGTGTTTGGCGGTTGTCAGGGTGTCGTCGGTGTTGGTCTTGATGCGGATGGTGTCCCTGTAGATGATGGCGATGCCTCCTCCAGTCTGGTTGTCGTGGTCTCTTCGGGTGATCTTGTAGCCCTCTGGGAAGGCGATGGCGATGTCGGGCGCTGAGGAGTCGTTCATCCAGGTTTCCGTGAGGAAGGCGACGTCAGGAGCTGTGGTGTCGAGGAGGTTCCAGAGTTCGATGGCGTGTCTGTGGACGGAGCGGGTGTTGAGGAGGATGCACTTCAGGTGGTTGCTGCTGCTGTTTGGTTTGACGGGTGTTGGTGCGGGACAGGTCCGGATGCAGGTGAACTTGCAGGCGTGGCAGCTGAAGGGTCCATACTGATAGGCATTTCTGCACCTGACTACTGCCCACTTAATAGTCACTTCTGCACACTTCTGCACCTTCTGCACCTGACTAGGTAATTCGGCATGTGACTGATATGCACTCATAGGCAATTTTACATATGACTACTGAACACTTATAGGTACTTCTGCACCTGACTACTGAACACTCATATACACTGCTAAATGTGTTACTTCCCACTCATAGACACTTCTGCACCTGACTGCAGCACACAAATAAGCACTGTTCACACCATTGGATGGTGCTGGGGGTATAAACGGCTTTTAAATACGCAAAAGAAGAACTGTAAGAAATAGAGGAACTACAGAGGGAACTACTAGGAGGAGAAGGAGTGACAGTGGCGGAAGCACTCTTAGACAACATTAATAAAACTGTATATGAATTCAACTCACATGACTTAAAGAAAAAAGCTGTCAAAGTCATGAAAGACATAAAAAACTTCACGAAGGAGAAAGCATACTCTTATTTATGGGAAGATTACTACACATCCTTGTTCACTCTAGACAGACATAACACATGGGATAGATTTAACCCCTTTGCTGCGGGGGTTATTCCCCCGCTGTGCTGGGGGGGAGGGGGCGTGCACAGCGCCTGCATGCTCATCACAAGCTGCTCGTCATGAGGCACGGCGCTCCTGTGCTCATGACGAGCTGAGCTCGTCACAGGTGCATTGGTTCTAATGGAACGTTCAGCACAGCAGGAGAATTCCCCCCGCACCTGAGCGTTCCACGGGCCATGATGAGCTGAGCTTGTCATGAGCACCGGAGCACCGTGGCTCATGACAAGCTCAGCTCATCATGAGCATGGGAGGGGTTAAAAAGAACCAGCCCTGTTTCATTTTCAGAATCATCTGAAGGCTCTGACGATCCAGACGCACAGGAAGGACCTAGCCCCTTTAATATAAATCTAGGGAGAGGCCAAAGATGCAAGAATTAAACATGGCATCAACTCCCAGGAGAACACCAGACCAGGAGGAAACACTATCAATGGAGTCCACTGGCATTTTAGACATCATTGAACACCATGCCAATGTATACAAAATAACTATTTCCAATTTGTGGCAGCATATGCTTTTAGCATCAGAAATCGCATTCCTGAAAAAAGGCTTATCCTTTGTCAATACTGAGAAAACTAATTTTTTCACTCGGAAGGTTGAATTATTTCAATTTTTTCAAAAAATCAGACTAAAGATTTTCTTTATGGACAAGGCACCAACCATCAAGAATCCACTACAGGGCTCAAACCGCCTTCCATATTTTATCCCACTAACTCAATAATGCCAACCTGAGTTATTAACCTTTGAAAAACTGATTGTCTGTGGTCTGGACAACCTGAAATCAGCTAGATACTTTATTCCATACAATGTCTCTCTGGCACGTGTTGGACATGATACATTAAGGACAATTTTATGATTTGGTCCGAGCCCCAGTCTGCTTTTGAAGATTTTCCCAAATATCTGAATGGAGTTTAGAAGTACCTCATTTTTACATCTGTCATACAGAAAACTGAAATTGCCTTCTTAAGCCTCATGTTCAAACATCAGTAAGGTAGAATATATACCAACCTAGACAAAGAAGCCTTTTTATAGCCTGCAGTAGCAATGACTGTAGGGTTCTGTGAGATGGCCTACCCGTTGATGAATTTTTATGCCTTTGCCTAAGGGATAAACTATTGTCCAGAGACTATCCAAAGAAAAATAGTAATAAACTCATTCAAAGTAATGGTACTGTCCAAGAAAATAGCTACTTATAGCTAAAAAGAAAACTTCCTTAGAGAAATTGACTGTGTTACTACCTACCGTATATATTTTAGTAAAATCAGCAAGCTGATAACAAAGAATTTGCACCTGATGAACATGGAAAAATGAAACAAGATCTTAACTTTTTTTTTATCCTATAGTTCCCGATCAATACTCTTAGACTTTTCTGAAAAGTGCACTGAGAAGTCTTCTTCACTGGGACCAGCAGTTTTGAATGCAGGAGCAGGATTAGCCTGTTGATTGATGATATCAAACAGTTTTTGGGACAGTTGTTAGAGCTGTCAAGCTGAGCTCTGAAATAATCTGATTTAGCAATACTAATGTGTTTGTTATAAGAGCTTCTCTTCTTCCTTAACTGTTTGAGACTAGAGGTGGTGGGGACATTTCTCCAACATCTCTCAGAGAGCCTTATATTGTGTCTTTTGTCGTTAAGGGCACCATTGAACCAAGGTTTGGATTGTTTGCAAGGAATCCTTTTGAGTTGCTTGGGGGCTGCAAAGTCGAGAATGTTTGTCATGGCGCTGACATATTATTTATGTTTGTGGGAGGTTCTAGAAGATTCTTGCTAAAGTTGGTGAGGTTAGGGATGTTGATGTCTCTCAGGTTACGAGTCAGTTTTTTTTTTTGAGTGGTTGACCTTGTCTGAGCAATACCTTTTCCTGGATGTGAAAGTAGATTTGGTGATGATCCGACCAATTGCAAGTTACTATGTCATCCAGTTGAATGATGTGATCTCTAGCTATAATAAGTTTGAGGGTAGCGCCCTTGGAGTGAGTAGGTCCATTGCAAGCCTGTATACAGTTGAGGCCGGAGAGGAGCGACTTAAGAGAGCTAACTAGTGTATCATTCATGTCCTTCCAGTGAAGGTTGAAGTCACCTAAGAAGATGTGGTAGGGGTCAGGCTGGCCGGGAGGGGTAAATAACACTGCACAGGAGAACAAATGGTCTCTTGATAGAGCAAACTGGGGGGATGGGAGTATGGGCAAACAGTAAATAGTAGAACTATTTGACAAGCATGTGAGGGTACAAAAAGCAAATGGCCCAATCCCATAGAATACTCATCCAACAGTCCGTCAGGAGGGACACCAAGTGATGAGCCTAGCCTTGGTCAGATTAGCGCTTGGAGAGGAGATGACCATAGTTAGTGTGGCAGAGATAGCTGAGGTTATCCCAGTGTTCCTGGCTGACTGAGAGACAATGTCAAAAAGCCCACATGTCTTTTACTACTTCCAAGTACAGGTAGTGAGTACCTTCAATGGGCAGAAGATGGAAGTTCTGAGGGACACAGAGGCAAGTATAACTACTGTCAGGTATCACCTGGTGTCCTCAGAGCACTCGATACCAGACACATTCCACCAGGTTGTGGTAGCAGACAACCATGATAGTCACTACCCTGTGCCTCTGCTTCCAATTGAATGGGGGAGTTTCAGGTTCTTGTCATTGTTGCAATTGTTGCAGGGATTCTGCTCAGGAAGAGAACTATGCTTGGTACCATTGAATGTCGGTATGTAGGGACTGAGTCCTCATACCACCTCTGTTTCTATGGGCCTGCATACAGCTAGCTTATAGTGCCTCACTTGCCCTCTTAATATTTCCAGAGAGACAAGTTATTTAGCAAAGAGAACACAACACTCCCCACCCTCTCATGGATCTCAGTAGCAGGCCACTCCCTTTCATTCTCGCATTCGAGTAAAATACAAAAGAGACATATAGTAAGCCATGTGACTCTGGGCAATAGCTTGCTTAATCTTCCCGACGGCCCCCAGCGCCTAGAGACCCTTACGGGTGATTGTGCACTTTACAAATGTGGATTATTATCATTATTATTTTCATTATAATTTGCAAAAACTGAGTAAAACAATATGATGTTTTTTTACAACTCTCCCTGTTCCCGAAAGCTAGGCAGAAGACTGTGATCTTACCACAACACACCGTTTGTTGGTGCCTTTCTTATAAAAAAAACACACTTTCATGCACAGCACATTTTTCTCATTTACAAATAAATGTGAAATTGTGTCTATTATCTTGCTTCTCTAGAGGGGAATCTACAAAACCTGGGTATCTTTAGAATACCCAATACGTGGGAAAACAGACACAAATTTAGCATGCAACCTCTTTATTGTAAGAAAGTTGTGGTTGCTTAAGTGTAAACTGCACAGAAAAAATCAGGAGCTAAACGGCAGTTAATTTGCTTGGAATCTGTGAAGACGTGGTATCATCACGCGGCTGCTTTGTATGCCTCATTCTTTTGCTTAAAATATTATTGTTCCTTGTTTTTCATTCTAGGCAAAACACCCTAATACCACCAATGGTTCAAGCAGAAATACTTTTGCAATTGGTCGCTTAGATTGCACACTAGGCATAACTCGCTGCTGCGGTGCCATCCATTGGAACTTTGCATCATTACAAGCCATGGATTGGCTTTTAGACGCCTTGCATGTGATGTGGACAGCTGGGAGTGAATAGCAGGCTCCTAGGAGAGTCTGTCATTAGAAACACCATTGTTCCTGAGAGAAAGCATAGTTCTACTCCGGAAGACAGGAAACCAAAAGAACTAAGGTGTGCCTCCAGCAGCCCTCGCTCAGAAATGCAGGTGTCACTCAGAGGTGGCTGGAATGAACCAGTCCCCTGGCTCAGGCTTGGAGAACCGGGCATGAGGCGATGTGGCCTGGTAAATACAGATGCCCAACATACATGGGACGGTACACAAGGGGGTGTAATGGACGGAGCATCTGAACCAATCAAACACTCACACCCAGTCAAAAGATCTGGGTTTAATCCATCACCGTTCTTTAGCCCACTCTGCCACCCCAGTTCAGACATGGCTATATGCAAATCAGTCTGACCCTGTGCCTCATGGGAACAGTCCAGCCCGAATTGCCAAGCCATGCCTTCCCTGGACCGGAAACAAGTTTCAGAGGACCGGTTTACGGCATTCCAGCCGTCTTCAGCCCGGCTTGCTTGAATCCAGTGGCAAAGTGAGCAAGGGACTCACGTCTGAGCATACCCTGCCATACTTATGGCGGCCAAAAGCAGTACAAAAGGGGGTGGTAATGGACGGAGCATCTGAACCAATCAAACACTCACACCCAGTCAAAAGATCTGGGTTTAATCCATCACCGTTCTTTAGCCCACTCTGCCACCCCAGTTCAGACATGGCTATATGCAAATCAGTCTGACCCTGTGCCTCATGGGAACAGTCCAGCCCGAACTGCCAAGCCATGCCTTCCCTGGACCGGAAACAAGTTTCAGAGGACCGGTTTACGGCATTCCAGCCGTCTTCAGCCCGGCTTGCTTGAATCCAGTGGCAAAGTGAGCAAGGGACTCACGTCTGAGCATACCCTGCCACACTTATGGCGGCCAAAAGCGGTACAAAAGGGGGTGGTAATGGACGGAGCATCTGAACCAATCACACACTCACACCCAGTCAAAAGATCTGGGTTTAATCCATCACCGTTCTTTAACCCACTCTGCCACCCCAGTTCAGACATGGCTATATGCAAATCAGTCTGACCCTGTGCCTCATGGGAACAGTCCAGCCCAAACTGCCAAGCCATGCCTTCCCTTTCCTTTACCGGAAACAAGCTTCAGAGGATCGGTCTCCGGCATTCCAGCCGTCTTCAGCCCGGCTTGCTTGAATCCAGTGGCAAAGTGAGCAAGGGACTCACGTCTGAGCATACTCTGCCACACTTATGGCGGCCAAAAGCGGTACAAAAGGGGGTGGTAATGGACGGAGCATCTGAACCAATCAAACACTCACACCCAGTCAAAAGATCTAGGTTTAATCCATCACCGTTCTTTAGCCCACTCTGCCACCCCAGTTCAGACATGGCTATATGCAAATCAGTCTGACCCTGTGCCTCATGGGAACAGTCCAGCCTGACCTGCCTAGCCATGCCTTCCCTGGACCGGAAACAAGCTTCCGAGGACCGGTTTCCGGCATTCCAGCTGTCTTCAGCCCGGCTTGCTTGAATCCAGTGGCAAAGTGAGCAAGGGACTCACGTCTGAGCATACCCTGCCACACTTATGGCAGCCAAAAGCGGTACAAAAGGGGGTGGTAATGTATGGAGAATCTGAACCCATCAAACACTCACACCCAGTCAAAAGGTCTGGGTTTAATCCATCATCGTTCTTTAGCCCACTCTGCCACCCCAGTTCAGACATGGCTATATGCAAATCAGTCTGAACCTGTGCTACATGAGAACAGCGAGCGACGGATTGTGCAGGGAAAGTCCCCTGACAAAAATCGGCATCTCACCTTCCGGTTGGATGCTGTGCTGAGTGTTGAACTGTTACTAATAACGTTGAACATTTGCGCATAACACGGTCACGCAATGAGCTCCAATGCGCCCCGTGATTTACATTTTGCTGCGGCATAACCGACTCCCCCACCCCAGGTGCACACCCCCGCGGCCTCGCGCGTACGGTGCACAGAACAATCTTAACCCCTTTGTCTCCTCACCGGATCGTCATCAGGTCATGGGTCGGAATGTGTCTCGGTGCATGCTTACAAACAGCCACTTATAAATACATGCCTCTCAACGAAGTCACGTAATCTGATGTACTAAGGTGAAACGCAACACTTGTTAAGGAACTCCACTGTTTTACATTTTCAAAACCCCTTATATATTCCAATATGACGCTCATGACATGCTTTGCATGCTACCTATGTTCAAAGCTCGGCTCGTGCATGGGCACTTCGAGCCAGAGCCGACTCTCCGCGTGGTGGGCCCATTCAAAGGAACGCAGCCGGAAGTGGAAGGCGGCCCCTTCCGCTCCCTAAGTGCCTGATTGCAGCAAGAAACAACTGCGAGGTGACCAGTGAACATTTCACACAGCACACACTTACAACCAGCGTGCAACGATTGCAATACACTGGTCAACAACTTTTTTTGCAAGTAGAAAATGCATATTGCTCAGCAAATGGGGTGGCAAGTGCGCTTACAAAGAAATAATGCGCAATTGTCACGTTTTTAAGGTACTCTGGGTTGCTTTCTTTCAAAGTGGATATAGACATGTTTAACTTGCCATATCATTTATTGGGCTGAAAGGGGACAATGGTGGCTACAATTAGGTTTAAAATTGCTTTCTCCCACTTCAAAGAGCCCACTGCTGCTATGATCAGCTGCTATGACAGTCCCCCAGCTCGACTCTCCTGGTGTGCCCTCCAGGGCATCGCTGCAGTCAGAGGACGCGCCTTACCTAAGCCTTTCTTCAAGCAGCGAGACACCTAGAGTGATTGAAGGCAGGGGTTCAAGTCGTTCGGTTCTTGACGGGTTCTGGCGATATGCTGTGTGAAACACAGAATTTTAGTTTACCTAGTTTTAGCCATGCCTATAGTTACATGGGTCATATCTCTTGCAAAGGAGTTCTCGGTACGCTTTTCTGGTTGTGCTTTTTTTTAAGGATCTCCACACCTTTTTCATCACATTTAAACTGCTAGTTAAAGGGTCACGGGTCCCGTAGTTTTCAAAGTCCTCAATCTTAAGTAATTGTACTGCAAGGAGCCTGCACTGCACGATTAAAAACACATATCTAATTTCCTTACTGCGGGCGCATAGTGATGGCTCTTGTCATTTGTAATAAAAACAAGAAAAAAAGCTCTCGCGTGGCAGCAGGGGGGAGGGATTCACTTGCGGGAGGAATAATTGCAACCAGATGGGCCACGCGCTCCCGCGAGTGGATCTCTTGACTTGCACACATTGCCATTTAAGGCAGTAGAACGCGTGCACGTGCTTGGCTGAAAAGCCTAAGCACTAGGAAAAGGTTGTTTTCCTTTGCAGCGCATGCGCTGCGATGGCTCGACCTAAAAAAGGAGACTGAGTCATATTACCTTGAATGTGCTTGCCCCAGGGCAGCTGTTAAGTTGTGCTGCCCTGGGGCAGTGCATTCCAGTAAGGTACTGAGCAGTCGATCCGTGTTACCCCAGTTCAGACATGGCCATATGCAAATCAGTCTGACCCTGTGCCTCATGGGAACTGCCAAGCCATGTCTTCCCTGGACCGGAAACCAGCTTCCGAGGACTGGTTTCTGGCATTCCAGCCATCTTCAGCCTGGCTTGCTTGAATCCAGTGGCAAAGTGAGCAAGGGACTCACGTCTGAGCATACCCTGCCAATTTATGGCGAACAAAGTGGTACAAAAGGGGGTGGTGATGGACCACTTTTGCAGACTGGGTCAGACTAATTTGCATATGGCCATGTCTGACCTGGGGTGGCAGAGTGGGCTAAATAACGGTGATGGATTAAACCCAGGTCTGTTGACTGGGTGTGAGTGTTTGATTGGTTCAGATGCTCCGTCCAGCACCACCCCCTTTTGTACCACCTAGTTGATATTAAGCTGACTGACCCAAGGAAGATTGCTATGGAGGTGGACCACTGTGTGAGTACCAGGGTCCACAAGAAGTGTTTGGGCAAGACTCAGGCAATGGTTGGCCGGGTCCCCAGCATAAAGGTGGGGGGGACAAGGATAAAGCACAGGAGTACCCTAAAGGGCCTCAAATTAAACCCAGGGTAAGGGTTCCTATCCCCCAGGAGATAAGAAGCAAGAGGTCTCTTCAGGAAAGCCTGCTGAGACTGGCCTCCACAAGTGTGTTGCATATGGCCAGGTGGGTCACTTGAAGGGGGACCCCAAGTGTCACAAAAGGACACAGCCACCCACTGGTATATTTGATTTACTGATGAGGCCCTAGTAAAGTGCACTGAGAGTGCCAGGGCTGGTAAATCATATGCCACTAGTGGGTTTGCAGCACTGGTTGTGCCTCCCACAGAAGTAGCCCTGTAAAGGTAACTGAGACCTGCCACTGCATGGTCTGTGCACAGTTTGTAACTGTCATGTCGACCACTTGCCAGGCCCCAACCTTCCTTTTTTCTACATGTCAGTCACCCCGAAGGTATGCCCAAGGTACCCCTGTGGGCAGGGTGCTGTGTATGTTAGAGGTAGGACATGTACTGCTGTGTGTGACATGTCCTGGTTGTGAATTGCAATGTTTTTTGTTTTTCACCATTGCAAGGCTGACTGTTCCCATAGGACAGAATGGGGAGATTGTTTATAACATCTTATTGACATAACTGGCCCTGAGAATCAGGTAGGAAATTAAGTTTAGTATGACTCTACTCAGAATGTTAAAATACATCTTTTAGAGAGAGTGATTTTTAGATTCTGTGTTTGAAAATACCACTTTTTTCGAAAGTTGGTATTTTCTTGCCTAACCATCCAGTGTGCCTCTGCTAGGTTTGTGTATTGCATGCCTGACTTTTGGATTACAGGGGCTGGAGAGAGGCACCAGCCCCAGAAGTCTTATGGGTCAGGGCTGGGCTAAATAGACCTGGGTTGCATTTAGAGTAGTGGGAGGAGATTTCCTTGCACCTGAATGAGCCTCATCTGCCTTGCACAATGCTCTCTCCACCCCCTCCCAGGAAGCTGCACCGGCATACAAGGGTGAGCTGTTGCATTTTTTTTAATTGCGCTATTCTTTTAAAATTGCATTGTAAACGTGCGGCATTATTTCATATCTGCATTCTTTTACTTTTAATTCATTTCCACTTTCCCTACCTGACTGTCCTTCACTTTTCACACTCCGCTCCACCGCTGCATGATGCCGATTGTTGTGGAGGGAGGTCACTTGACTCAACTTCGTCACCATCCTGGTGATGCATTTCCGGGGGTGGAGGGGGCGGAACTGCACACTTTGCCGGGATTTAGGCAGAGCAGACCTCAGACGCGCAGCATACAAGGGTGGGCTACTGCGTTATTTTAAATCGTGCTATTCTTTTCAAATTGCATTGTAAATGTGGGGCATTATTTCAGATCTGCATTCTTGTACCTTTAATTGATTTGCTTTCCCTACCTGACTGTCCTTTTCTTTCCCCACTCCGGTCCACCGCACCATTTTGCTGATTGTTGTGGAGGGCGGTCACTTGACTCAGCTTCATCACCCACCGGGTGATGCATTTCCGGGGGTGGAGGGGGTGAACTGCACACTTTGCCGACAATTAGGCAGAGCAGACCTCGGACGCGCAGCATACAAGGGTGAGCTGCCGCGTTATTTTAAATTGCGCTATTCTTTTATAATTGCATTGTAAACATGGGGCTAGTTCAGATCTGCATTCTTTTACTTTTAATTGATTTCCGCTTTCCCTTCCCAACTGTCCTTCACTTTCCCCGCTCCGGTCCACTGCTGCATCGTAAACGTGGGGCATTATTTCAGATATAACTTATTTTACTTTTAATTAATTTCCACTTCTCTACCTTACTGTCCTTCATTTTCCCGGCTCCGGTCCACCACAGCATTTTGCTATTTGTTGTGGTGGGCGGTCACCTTACTCAGCTTTGTTACCCTCCTGGTGGCGCATTTCTGGGGTGGAGGGGGCAAACTTTGCCAGCATTTAGGCATGAGCCGACCGCGTACGTGCAGCAGGTATGCCGAAGGTGCAACAAAGGCTAGCCAGTCTACACCCGTCCGCGGCTGGACGTCACCAGACGCCTGTCACTCAAGCCAGCTAGTAACACCTGCTGTTCTCCCCTCTGCAGTCTCCCTGTGGGTCCATCCCGTTGTAGAAGCTTTGGCTTCAACTCATGAACACCCAGTTCATCTCCCGCACATATCTATCTAATCACGGCCTTGACATTAAACTGCTTAGTCTCAACTACTGGTCTTTAGTTAAACACTATCTAGATGTGTATGACCTGCAGTGTGACGAAGTCACCAATGCTCTTTTTCTGACAGAGACATGGTTGTCTCCTGACACGGTGGCAGAACCAAGGTTGGCATTGCCCCCAGCCTATAACATCATTACCCTCAACCGGGAGACTAGAGGCGGCGGTGTGGCAGTTGTGTTTAAATCATGTTATACCTGCACATTTGTCACAGAAACTGTAATAGGCTGTGAATGTGGTCGGTTCGGGATCTCCTTTCACTCGAACTATACTATGTCTGGCTTACTGGTGTACCGCCCCCCCAGGCACCTCAAAGGAATGTACTGCACTGGTTGATGCAGTAGGTTCGCTGGTCATGTGATATGCGAACTTTTCTGTTATTGGTGACTTAAACCTGCATCTTGATTATCCTTAGGCAAGGGGCTCTCCCCTTTTGGGGGCAATATGAATTGCTTTGTTTGCCCCCCTGGGGGGGCAGAATTTTTTTTCTTTAAATTGGGCCAATGTTTTGGGGAGTGGCCCCTTGGGCTAGGGTCACTTCCATGGGGGCCATTTTAGGGAGCCCATATTATAAAATGTAGTCTTGGGGAGCGACCCCTTATGCAAGGGTTGCTCCCCTTTTGGGGCCTATCATTTTTCTTTGTTTGCCCCCCTGGGGGGGCTGATATAAATTTTAATAGATGTATTTGGCCCACTGGTCCAACTGAATAAATGTAGTGGGGAGCGGCCCTTTGGGCAAGGGTCACTCCTCTTTTGGGGGCAAACATTTTGGCTTTGTCTGTCCCCTGGGGGACAGATTTAATTATTTTTCCATCAGCAAACTTTAGCACACTCCACCACCCCAGTTTTGACATGGCCATATGCAAATGAGTGTGACCCAGTGCCTCATGGGAACAGTCCTGCAAAGCCATGTTTTCCCTGTCCCGGAAACAACCATCCTGGGACCGGTTTCTGGCAAATCAGCAGGCATCAGCCAGGCTAGCTTGAGTCCAGTGGCAAAGGGACCCATGTCTGGGCATACCCTACCAACCTAGGGCAGTTAAAGCGTACCGGGTCAGACTGATTTGCATATGGCCATGTCTGTACTGGGGTGGTGGAGTGAGCTAAAGAATGATGGTGGATTAAACTCAGATCAGTTGACGGGGGTGAGAGTTAGATTTGCTGAAGCGCTCCGTCCATCATCCCTTTTGATATCCCCCCCCAGGGGCAGTTTGGCATATTTTTTTGTGTAGGGCCAGTAGCCCGCCACCGTTTTTTTTTAATGGGGGAGAGACGCCCCTTGGACATGGGTTACTCCCCTTTACGGAGTATAATAGTGACCATTTCTGCCCTCTTTGGGTGGAAGAGTAGCAGTATGTTTTAGGCCCATCTGCACCCAAAGGGAGCAGAAGCATCTAGACATCAGAGTTTTTTAAATTTTTGTTTTGGGGTGGCCTCAAGGGCAAGGGTTGCTCCCCTTTTACAGAGGTGAATATTTAATTTATACACTTAGGCCCACCTACCCCTTAGCTTGGATGGTGGTTTGGTGCATTGTTTGCATATGTGATTGTAATGTTTTCTTCTCCTTTTTATTCTAGTGTAAAGCTTTTGATTCCTGTTTGTGCTTTCGACAGTGGTTGTTCTGCAGTTTTGCGTACTTGCAGTTTTTTGGTAATTAAAACATTAGTGTTGTATTTGCTCCAAATGAGTAATATTGTAATGTAGAAATGATTTGTTTTGTAAGTGGTCTCATAGTGGCAGCATAATTAGTTAGTGTTTTGAGCAAGAAAATCTTTGTGATGTGTTTTGCATTGTTTTATGTGTAATTTTCTTTTCTCTTTCTTTTTTAGTGGGATATTGTTGAACCATATTGTGTCTGTGCAGAGTACGTGGTGGTGAGTTTAGCTGCTCCGGCAAGTGAGTGGCATAGTTTTGAATTGTATGTTTTTTTTTTATAAAGGTGAATTTTGTTCATTACTTATTTTAGATAGTGTTTGTAGTTGTTGACTTGTTTGACAAGTTACCTTTATTAGTAATCATTATGGCTAGCCGTAGAATGACTGCTCAGCAGGAGGGTGGTATGCTTCTTGAATCTTCCTCTGAGCTGGATTATGAGACTGACAGTGCGTCTGAGGGAGAGAAGGGGGGGGATTCTGGCAGTGAGTTTTGTCTCCACATGGAATCATCGGATGATGAAGGTTCTCTCAGTGCAGATGAAGGGCCTATTTTAGAGGAGAATACTGATGTGCCAATGGTGCGAGAGCCATCTAGATTGCAGCCTGAGGCTGCTAGGCTTCCTACTGTAAGTGCTGGACTCTGGGTTGATCCAAACATGGTGCAGCCGGTGTTGCCTGCCTTTAGCAGTGATGCAGGGTGAAGAGGGGATTGTGACTTTTTTTGCCTATACAGTATTTTCAGTTATTTATGGATGATATACTTCTGGGTGAAATTGTTGAGCAGACTAATTTGTATGCTGAACAGTTTTTTGAGGGACAACAGTGACAAACTTAGACCCCCTCTAGAGCTACCTGGTGGACTCCCACCAATCTGGAAGAGCTGAAGAAGTTTTTGGGTTTGACTTTATTGATGGGTTTGCTAAGGAAGCTGAACCTGGCTTCATATTGGTCTTTCAGCCTTTTGATGGCAACAGCCATATTTCCTGCAGTTATGACTTGTGATCGGTATTTACTTTTGCTATGCATGCTGCATTTTGTGGATAATTCTTTGGTGTTGCCACATAGTCATCCTGACTGTGACCGTCTTTTTAAGATTCGACCTTGATCATTTTGTTGATCGATTTTCAGAGATCTACATTCCGGGGAAAGAAATATCTATTGAGGAGTCTTTGGTTTTGTTCAAGGGTCGTTTGGTTTTTAGGCAGTACATCCCTAGCAAGAGGGCACGCTATGGAATTAAGCTGTATATGTTGTCTGAGAGTAGGATAGGATATGTTTTTAATTTTCATGTGTACACTAATAGAGATTCGACTATTGAGCCACCTGGTTATCCGTGCACTTTTGGAGTTTCAGAGAAAATTGTGTGGGATTTTGCTAGAAGACTGTTCAACAGAGGCCAGCATTTGCACCTTGATAACTTCTATACTGCTGTGTAATTGTTTAAGGAATTGTTTAAAAAGGACACTTTTTCATGTGGCATAATCCACTCTAACCGCAGAGGTTATTCAAAAGAGCTTGTTTGCAAAAAAATTTAGAGGGGTCGGTGCAGTTCCTTGCGTAGTGAAGAACTACTAGCTGTGAAATTTGTGGACAGGAGGGCTGTTTACATGCTGACTACCATCCATGATGAGAGTACTTCACCTGTGCCTTTTTGGGGTCAGGTTGCTAAAGTGCACAAACCTGTGTGCATCCTAGACTACAATAAGCACATGGGTGGTGTTGACAGAGTAGATCAGAGGTTGGAACCTTACACTGCTATTTGGAAGACTTATGTTTGGTATAAGAAGTTGGCCATCCATTTTTTCAACTTAGCAACTTTCAATGTTTTTATTGTGTTCAAGGAGTGTTCTCCTGCGTCAAAGTTGACATTTCTTCAGTTTCAGCACTCTGTGATAGCTAGCCTTGTTGTTGTAGAACAGGTAAGTGTTCCTAGATTTGGAGTGGTGCAGGATGTGGCTCGATTGAAAGATCGCCACTTTCCTGATTACATTCCTTCCACATCTACAGAAGACATTCCCACTAGGAGATGTAGAGTTTGTTGGGGAAGATGTTTGAGGAAGGAAACTCCTATTTTCTGCCCCGGTGTCCTCCTAACCCTGGGCTGTGTGTGCCTGCTTGTTATAGAGCGTACGATTTGAAAATGGGGTGGTGATGGACAGAGTTTCTGAATTAAGCAGAATACTCCTACACAGTCAACAGATCAGGGCTTGATCCATCACTGTTTTTTAGCTCACTGCACCATCCCAGCTCAGAACCTGGCTACATGCAAATTAGTCTGTCCCTGGCCCAGTGCATCATGGGAACAGGGCAGACCAAACTACCAAGCCAATTCTTATACTGGAAAGGAAACAAGCTTCCGGGGACCGGTTTCTGGCATTACAGCCGTCTTCGGCCCGACTTGCTTGAATCCTGATGGTGCAGTGAGCAAGGGACTCACATCTGAGCGTACCCTTCCACGCTTGTGGTGGGCAAAACGATTCAGAAAAGGGGGTGGTGATGGACAGAGTTTCTGAATTAAGCAGAATACTCCTACCCAGTCAACAGATCAGGGTTTGATCCATCACCATTTTTAGCTCACTGCACCATCCCAGCTCAGAACCTGGCTACATGCAAATTAGTCTGTCCCTGGCCCAGTGCATCATGGGAACAGGGCAGACCAAACTACCAAGCCAATTCTTATACTGGAAAGGAAATAAGCTTCTGGGGACCGGTTTCTGGCATTACAGCCGTCTTCGGCCCGGCTTGCTTGAATCCTGATGGTGCAGTAAGCAAGGGACTCACATCTGAGCATACCCTTCCACGCTTGTGGTGGACAAAACGATTCAGAAAAGGGGGTGTGATGGACAGAGTTTCTGAATTAAGCAGAATACTCCTACCCAGTCAACAGATCAGGGCTTGATGCATCACCGTTTTTTAGCTCACTGCACCATCCCAGCTCAGAACCTGGCTACATGCAAATTAGTCTGTCCCTGGCCCAGTGCATCATGGGAACAGAGCAGACCAAACTACCAAGCCAATTCTTATACTGGAAAGGAAACAAGCTTCCGGGGACTGGTTTCTGGCATTACAGCCGTCTTTGGCTCGGCTTGCTTGAATCCTGATGGTGCAGTGAGCAAGGGACTCACATCTGAGCATACCCTTCCATGCTTGTGGTGGACAAAACGATTCAGAAAAGGGGGTGATGATGGACAGAGTTTCTGAATTAAGCAGAATACTCCTACCCAGTCAACAGAGCAGGGCTTGATCCATCACCGTTTTTTAGCTCACTGCACCATCCCAGCTCAGAACCTGGCTACATGCAAATTAGTCTGTCCCTGGCCCAGTGCATCATGGGAACAGGGCAGACCAAACTACCAAGCCAATTCTTATACTGGAAAGGAAACAAGCTTCCGGGGACTGGTTTCTGGCATTACAGCCGTCTTCGGCCCGGCTTGCTTGAATCCTGATGGTGCAGTGAGCAAGGGACTCACATCTGAGAATACCCTTCCACGCTTGTGGTGGACAAAACGATTCAGAAAAGGGGTTGGTGATGGATAGAGTTTCTGAATTAAGCAGACTACTCCTACCCAGTCAACAGATCAGGGCTTGATCCATCTCCGTTTTTAAGCTCATTGCACCATCCCAGCTCACAACCTGGCTGCATGCACATTAGTCTGTCCCTGGCCCAGTGCATCATGGGAACAGGGCAGACCAAACTACCAATCCAATTCTTATACTGGAAAGGAAACAAGCTTCGGGGGACCGGTTTCTGGCATTACAGCCGCCTTCGGCCCGGCTTGCTTGAATCCTGATGGTGCAGTGAGCAAGGGACTCACATCTGAGCATACCCTTCCACGCTTGTGGTGGACAAAACGATTCAGAAAAGGGGGTGGTGATGGACAGAGTTTCTGAATTAAGCAGAATACTCCTACCCAGTCAACAGATCAGGGCTTGATCCATCACCTTTTTTTTAGCTCACTGCACCATCCCAGCTCAGAACCTGGCTACATGCAAATTAGTCTGTCCCTGGCCCAGTGCATCATGGGAACAGGGCAGACCAAACTACCAAGCCAATTCTTATACTGGAAAGGAAACAAGCTTCTGGGGACCGGTTTCTGGCATTACAGCCGTCTTCGGCCCGGCTTGCTTGAATCCTGATGGTGCAGTAAGCAAGGGACTCACATCTGAGCATACCCTTCCACGCTTGTGGTGGACAAAATGATTCAGAAAAGGGGGTGGTGATTTTCAGAGTTTCTGAATTAAGCAGAATACTCCTACCCAGTCAACAGATCAGGGCTTGATACATCACCGTTTTTTAGCTCACTGCACCATCCTAGCTCAGAACCTGGCTACATGCAAATTAGTCTGTCCCTGGCCCAGTGCATCATGGGAACAGAGCAGACCAAACTACCAAGCCAATTCTTATACTGGAAAGGAAACAAGCTTCCGGGGACCGGTTTCTGGCATTACAGCCGTCTTCGGCCCGGCTTGCTTGAATCCTGATGGTGCAGTGAGCAAGGGACTCACATCTGAGCATACCCTTCCACGCTTGTGGTGGACAAAACGATTCAGAAAAGGGGGTGGTGATGGAAAGAATTTCTGAATTAAGCAGAATACTCCTACCCAGTCAACAGATAAGGGCTTGATCCATCACCGTTTTTTAGCTCACTGCACCATCCCAGCTCAGAACCTGGCTACATGCAAATTAGTCTGTCCCTGGCCCAGTGCATCATGGGAACAGGGCAGACCAAACTACCAAGCCAATTCTTATACTGGAAAGGAAACAAGCTTCGGGGGACCGGTTTCTGGCATTACAGCCGTCTTCGGCCCGGCTTGCTTGACTCCTGATGGTGCAGTGAACAAGGGACTCATATCTGAGCATACCCTTCCACGCTTGTGGTGGACAAAACGATTCAGAAAAGGGGGTGGTGATGGACAGAGTTTCTGAAGTAAGCAGAATACTCCTACCCAGTCAACAGATCAGGGCTTGATCCATCACTGTTTTTTAGCTCACTGCACCATCCCAGCTCAGAACCTGGCTACATGCAAATTAGTCTGTCCCTGGCCCAGTGCATCATGGGAACAGGGCAGACCAAACTACCAAGCCAATTCTTATACTGGAAAGGAAACAAGCTTCGGGGGACCGGTTTCTGGCATTACAGCCGTCTTCGGTCCGGCTTGCTTGAATCCTGATGGTGCAGTGAGCAAGGGACTCACATCTGAGAATACCCTTCCACGCTTGTGGTGGACAAAACGATTCAGAAAAGGGGTTGGTGATGGACAGAGTTTCTGAATTAAGCAGAATACTCCTACCCAGTCAACAGATCAGGGCTTGATCCATCTCCGTTTTTAAGCTCATTGCACCATCCCAGCTCAGAACCTGGCTGCATGCACATTAGTCTGTCCCTGGCCCACTGCATCATGGGAACAGGGCAGACCAAACTACCAAGCCAATTCTTATTCTGGAAAGGAAACAAGCTTCCGGGGACCGGTTTCTGGCATTACAGCTGTCTTCGGCCCGGCTTGCTTGAATCCTGATGGTGCAGTGAGCAAGGGACTCACATCTGAGCATACCCTTCCACGCTTGTGGTGGACAAAACGATTCAGAAATGGGGGTGGTGATGGACAGAGTTTCTGAATTAAGCAGAATACTCCTACCCAGTCAACAGATCAGGGCTTGATCCATCACCTTTTTTTTAGCTCACTGCACCATCCCAGCTCAGAACCTGGCTACATGCAAATTAGTCTGTCCATGGCCCAGTGCATGATGGGAACAGGGCAGACCAAACTACCAAGCCAATTCTTATACTGGAAAGAAAACAAGCTTCTGGGGACCGGTTTCTGGCATTACAGCCGTCTTCGGCCCGGCTTGCTTGAACCCTGATGGTGCAGTAAGCAAGGGACTCACATCTGAGCATACCCTTCCACGCTTGTGGTGGACAAAACGATTCAGAAAAGGGGGTGGTGATGGAATGAGTTTCTGAATTAAGCAGATTACTCCTACCCAGTCAACAGATCAGGGCTTGATACATCACCATTTTTTAGCTCACTGCACCATCCTAGCTCAGAACCTGGCTACATGCAAATTAGTCTGTCCCTGGCCCAGTGCATCATGGGAACAGAGCAGACCAAACTACCAAGCCAATTCTTATACTGGAAAGGAAACAAGCTTCCGGGGACCGGTTTCTGGCATTACAGCCGTCTTCGGCCCGGCTTGCTTGAATCCTGATGGTGCAGTGAGCAAGGGACTCACATCTGAGCATACCCTTCCACGCTTGTGGTGGACAAAACGATTCAGAAAAGGGGGTGGTGATGGAAATAGTTTCTGAATTAAGCAGAATACTCCTACCCAGTCAACAGATCAGGGCTTGATCCATCACCGTTTTTTAGCTCACTGCACCATCCCAGCTCAGAACCTGGCTACATGCAAATTAGTCTGTCCCTGGCCCAGTGCATCATGGGAACAGGGCAGACCAAACTACCAAGCCAATTCTTATACTGGAAAGGAAACAAGCTTCAGGGGACCGGTTTCTGGCATTACAGCCGTCTTCGGCCCGGCTTGCTTGACTCCTGATGGTGCAGTGAACAAGGGACTCACATCTGAGCATACCCTTCCACGCTTGTGGTGGACAAAACGATTCAGAAAAGGGGGTGGTGATGGACAGAGTTTCTGAAGTAAGCAGAATACTCCTACCCAGTCAACAGATCAGGGCTTGATCCATCACCGTTTTTTAGCTCACTGCACCATCCCAGCTCAGAACCTGGCTACATGCAAATTAGTCTGTCCCTGGCCCAGTGCATCATGGGAACAGGGCAGACCGAACTACCAAGCCAATTCTTATACTGGAAAGGAAACAAGCTTCCGGGGACCGGTTTCTGGCATTACAGCCGTCTTCGGTCCGGCTTGCTTGAATCCTGATGGTGCAGTGAGCAAGGGACTCACATCTGAGAATACCCTTCCACGCTTGTGGTGGACAAAACGATTCAGAAAAGGGGTTGGTGATGGACAGAGTTTCTGAATTAAGCAGAATACTCCTACCCAGTCAACAGATCAGGGCTTGATCCATCTCCGTTTTTAAGCTCATTGCACCATCCCAGCTCAGAACCTGGCTGCATGCACATTAGTCTGTCCCTGGCCCAGTGCATCATGGGAACAGGGCAGACCAAACTACCAAGCCAATTCTTATACTGGAAAGGAAACAAGCTTCCGGGGACCGGTTTCTGGCATTACAGCCGTCTTCGGCCCGGCTTGCTTGAATCCTGATGGTGCAGTGAGCAAGGGACTCACATCTGAGCATACCCTTCCACGCTTGTGGTGGACAAAACGATTCAGAAATGGGGGTGGTGATGGACAGAGTTTCTGAATTAAGCAGAATACTCCTACCCAGTCAACAGATCAGGGCTTGATCCATCACCTTTTTTTTAGCTCACTGCACCATCCCAGCTCAGACCCTGGCTACATGCAAATTAGTCTGTCCATGGCCCAGTGCATCATGGGAACAGGGCAGACCAAACTACCAAGCCAATTCTTATACTGGAAAGGAAACAAGCTTCCGGGGACTGGTTTCTGGCATTACAGCCGTCTTTGGCTCGGCTTGCTTGAATCCTGATGGTGCAGTGAGCAAGGGACTCACATCTGAGCATACCCTTCCATGCTTGTGGTGGACAAAACGATTCAGAAAAGGGGGTGATGATGGACAGAGTTTCTGAATTAAGCAGAATACTCCTACCCAGTCAACAGATCAGGGCTTGATCCATCACCGTTTTTTAGCTCACTGCACCATCCCAGCTCAGAACCTGGCTACATGCAAATTAGTCTGTCCCTGGCCCAGTGCATCATGGGAACAGGGCAGACCAAACTACCAAGCCAATTCTTATACTGGAAAGGAAACAAGCTTCCGGGGACTGGTTTCTGGCATTACAGCCGTCTTCGGCCCGGCTTGTTTGAATCCTGATGGTGCAGTGAGCAAGGGACTCACATCTGAGAATACCCTTCCACGCTTGTGGTGGACAAAACGATTCAGAAAAGGGGTTGGTGATGGATAGAGTTTCTGAATTAAGCAGACTACTCCTACCCAGTCAACAGATCAGGGCTTGATCCATCTCCGTTTTTAAGCTCATTGCACCATCCCAGCTCACAACCTGGCTGCATGCACATTAGTCTGTCCCTGGCCCAGTGCATCATGGGAACAGGGCAGACCAAACTACCAATCCAATTCTTATACTGGAAAGGAAACAAGCTTCCGGGGACCGGTTTCTGGCATTACAGCCGCCTTCGGCCCGGCTTGCTTGAATCCTGATGGTGCAGTGAGCAAGGGACTCACATCTGAGCATACCCTTCCACGCTTGTGGTGGACAAAACGATTCAGAAAAGGGGGTGGTGATGGACAGAGTTTCTGAATTAAGCAGAATACTCCTACCCAGTCAACAGATCAGGGCTTGATCCATCACCTTTTTTTTAGCTCACTGCACCATCCCAGCTCAGAACCTGGCTACATGCAAATTAGTCTGTCCCTGGCCCAGTGCATCATGGGAACAGGGCAGACCAAACTACCAAGCCAATTCTTATACTGGAAAGGAAACAAGCTTCTGGGGACCGGTTTCTGGCATTACAGCCGTCTTCGGCCCGGCTTGCTTGAATCCTGATGGTGCAGTAAGCAAGGGACTCACATCTGAGCATACCCTTCCACGCTTGTGGTGGACAAAACGATTCAGAAAAGGGGGTGGTGATTTTCAGAGTTTCTGAATTAAGCAGAATACTCCTACCCAGTCAACAGATCAGGGCTTGATACATCACCGTTTTTTAGCTCACTGCACCATCCTAGCTCAGAACCTGGCTACATGCAAATTAGTCTGTCCCTGGCCCAGTGCATCATGGGAACAGAGCAGACCAAACTACCAAGCCAATTCTTATACTGGAAAGGAAACAAGCTTCCGGGGACCGGTTCCTGGCATTACAGCCGTCTTCGGCCCGGCTTGCTTGAATCCTGATGGTGCAGTGAGCAAGGGACTCACATCTGAGCATACCCTTCCACGCTTGTGGTGGACAAAACGATTCAGAAAAGGGGGTGGTGATGGAAAGAATTTCTGAATTAAGCAGAATACTCCTACCCAGTCAACAGATAAGGGCTTGATCCATCACCGTTTTTTAGCTCACTGCACCATCCCAGCTCAGAACCTGGCTACATGCAAATTAGTCTGTCCCTGGCCCAGTGCATCATGGGAACAGGGCAGACCAAACTACCAAGCCAATTCTTATACTGGAAAGGAAACAAGCTTCGGGGGACCGGTTTCTGGCATTACAGCCGTCTTCGGCCCGGCTTGCTTGACTCCTGATGGTGCAGTGAACAAGGGACTCATATCTGAGCATACCCTTCCACGCTTGTGGTGGACAAAACGATTCAGAAAAGGGGGTGGTGATGGACAGAGTTTCTGAAGTAAGCAGAATACTCCTACCCAGTCAACAGATCAGGGCTTGATCCATCACTGTTTTTTAGCTCACTGCACCATCCCAGCTCAGAACCTGGCTACATGCAAATTAGTCTGTCCCTGGCCCAGTGCATCATGGGAACAGGGCAGACCAAACTACCAAGCCAATTCTTATACTGGAAAGGAAACAAGCTTCGGGGGACCGGTTTCTGGCATTACAGCCGTCTTCAGTCCGGCTTGCTTGAATCCTGATGGTGCAGTGAGCAATGGACTCACATCTGAGAATACCCTTCCACGCTTGTGGTGGACAAAACGATTCAGAAAAGGGGTTGGTGATGGACAGAGTTTCTGAATTAAGCAGAATACTCCTACCCAGTCAACAGATCAGGGCTTGATCCATCTCCGTTTTTAAGCTCATTGCACCATCCCAGCTCAGAACCTGGCTGCATGCACATTAGTCTGTCCCTGGCCCACTGCATCATGGGAACAGGGCAGACCAAACTACCAAGCCAATTCTTATTCTGGAAAGGAAACAAGCTTCCGGGGACCGGTTTCTGGCATTACAGCCGTCTTCGGCCCGGCTTGCTTGAATCCTGATGGTGCAGTGAGCAAGGGACTCACATCTGAGCATACCCTTCCACGCTTGTGGTGGACAAAACGATTCAGAAATGGGGGTGGTGATGGACAGAGTTTCTGAATTAAGCAGAATACTCCTACCCAGTCAACAGATCAGGGCTTGATCCATCACCTTTTTTTTAGCTCACTGCACCATCCCAGCTCAGAACCTGGCTACATGCAAATTAGTCTGTCCATGGCCCAGTGCATGATGGGAACAGGGCAGACCAAACTACCAAGCCAATTCTTATACTGGAAAGAAAACAAGCTTCTGGGGACCGGTTTCTGGCATTACAGCCGTCTTCGGCCCGGCTTGCTTGAACCCTGATGGTGCAGTAAGCAAGGGACTCACATCTGAGCATACCCTTCCACGCTTGTGGTGGACAAAACGATTCAGAAAAGGGGGTGGTGATGGAATGAGTTTCTGAATTAAGCAGATTACTCCTACCCAGTCAACAGATCAGGGCTTGATACATCACCATTTTTTAGCTCACTGCACCATCCTAGCTCAGAACCTGGCTACATGCAAATTAGTCTGTCCCTGGCCCAGTGCATCATGGGAACAGAGCAGACCAAACTACCAAGCCAATTCTTATACTGGAAAGGAAACAAGCTTCCGGGGACCGGTTTCTGGCATTACAGCCGTCTTCGGCCCGGCTTGCTTGAATCCTGATGGTGCAGTGAGCAAGGGACTCACATCTGAGCATACCCTTCCACGCTTGTGGTGGACAAAACGATTCAGAAAAGGGGGTGGTGATGGAAATAGTTTCTGAATTAAGCAGAATACTCCTACCCAGTCAACAGATCAGGGCTTGATCCATCACCGTTTTTTAGCTCACTGCACCATCCCAGCTCAGAACCTGGCTACATGCAAATTAGTCTGTCCCTGGCCCAGTGCATCATGGGAACATGGCAGACCAAACTACCAAGCCAATTCTTATACTGGAAAGGAAACAAGCTTCAGGGGACCGGTTTCTGGCATTACAGCCGTCTTCGGCCCGGCTTGCTTGACTCCTGATGGTGCAGTGAACAAGGGACTCACATCTGAGCATACCCTTCCACGCTTGTGGTGGACAAAACGATTCAGAAAAGGGGGTGGTGATGGACAGAGTTTCTGAAGTAAGCAGAATACTCCTACCCAGTCAACAGATCAGGGCTTGATCCATCACCGTTTTTTAGCTCACTGCACCATCCCAGCTCAGAACCTGGCTACATGCAAATTAGTCTGTCCCTGGCCCAGTGCATCATGGGAACAGGGCAGACCGAACTACCAAGCCAATTCTTATACTGGAAAGGAAACAAGCTTCCGGGGACCGGTTTCTGGCATTACAGCCGTCTTCGGTCCGGCTTGCTTGAATCCTGATGGTGCAGTGAGCAAGGGACTCACATCTGAGAATACCCTTCCACGCTTGTGGTGGACAAAACGATTCAGAAAAGGGGTTGGTGATGGACAGAGTTTCTGAATTAAGCAGAATACTCCTACCCAGTCAACAGATCAGGGCTTGATCCATCTCCGTTTTTAAGCTCATTGCACCATCCCAGCTCAGAACCTGGCTGCATGCACATTAGTCTGTCCCTGGCCCAGTGCATCATGGGAACAGGGCAGACCAAACTACCAAGCCAATTCTTATACTGGAAAGGAAACAAGCTTCCGGGGACCGGTTTCTGGCATTACAGCCGTCTTCGGCCCGGCTTGCTTGAATCCTGATGGTGCAGTGAGCAAGGGACTCACATCTGAGCATACCCTTCCACGCTTGTGGTGGACAAAACGATTCAGAAATGGGGGTGGTGATGGACAGAGTTTCTGAATTAAGCAGAATACTCCTACCCAGTCAACAGATCAGGGCTTGATCCATCACCTTTTTTTTAGCTCACTGCACCATCCCAGCTCAGACCCTGGCTACATGCAAATTAGTCTGTCCATGGCCCAGTGCATCATGGGAACAGGGCAGACCAAACTACCAAGCCAATTCTTATACTGGAAAGGAAACAAGCTTCCGGGGACTGGTTTCTGGCATTACAGCCGTCTTTGGCTCGGCTTGCTTGAATCCTGATGGTGCAGTGAGCAAGGGACTCACATCTGAGCATACCCTTCCATGCTTGTGGTGGACAAAACGATTCAGAAAAGGGGGTGATGATGGACAGAGTTTCTGAATTAAGCAGAATACTCCTACCCAGTCAACAGATCAGGGCTTGATCCATCACCGTTTTTTAGCTCACTGCACCATCCCAGCTCAGAACCTGGCTACATGCAAATTAGTCTGTCCCTGGCCCAGTGCATCATGGGAACAGGGCAGACCAAACTACCAAGCCAATTCTTATACTGGAAAGGAAACAAGCTTCCGGGGACTGGTTTCTGGCATTACAGCCGTCTTCGGCCCGGCTTGCTTGAATCCTGATGGTGCAGTGAGCAAGGGACTCACATCTGAGAATACCCTTCCACGCTTGTGGTGGACAAAACGATTCAGAAAAGGGGTTGGTGATGGATAGAGTTTCTGAATTAAGCAGACTACTCCTACCCAGTCAACAGATCAGGGCTTGATCCATCTCCGTTTTTAAGCTCATTGCACCATCCCAGCTCACAACCTGGCTGCATGCACATTAGTCTGTCCCTGGCCCAGTGCATCATGGGAACAGGGCAGACCAAACTACCAATCCAATTCTTATACTGGAAAGGAAACAAGCTTCCGGGGACCGGTTTCTGGCATTACAGCCGCCTTCGGCCCGGCTTGCTTGAATCCTGATGGTGCAGTGAGCAAGGGACTCACATCTGAGCATACCCTTCCACGCTTGTGGTGGACAAAACGATTCAGAAAAGGGGGTGGTGATGGACAGAGTTTCTGAATTAAGCAGAATACTCCTACCCAGTCAACAGATCAGGGCTTGATCCATCACCTTTTTTTTAGCTCACTGCACCATCCCAGCTCAGAACCTGGCTACATGCAAATTAGTCTGTCCCTGGCCCAGTGCATCATGGGAACAGGGCAGACCAAACTACCAAGCCAATTCTTATACTGGAAAGGAAACAAGCTTCTGGGGACCGGTTTCTGGCATTACAGCCGTCTTCGGCCCGGCTTGCTTGAATCCTGATGGTGCAGTAAGCAAGGGACTCACATCTGAGCATACCCTTCCACGCTTGTGGTGGACAAAACGATTCAGAAAAGGGGGTGGTGATTTTCAGAGTTTCTGAATTAAGCAGAATACTCCTACCCAGTCAACAGATCAGGGCTTGATACATCACCGTTTTTTAGCTCACTGCACCATCCTAGCTCAGAACCTGGCTACATGCAAATTAGTCTGTCCCTGGCCCAGTGCATCATGGGAACAGAGCAGACCAAACTACCAAGCCAATTCTTATACTGGAAAGGAAACAAGCTTCCGGGGACCGGTTTCTGGCATTACAGCCGTCTTCGGCCCGGCTTGCTTGAATCCTGATGGTGCAGTGAGCAAGGGACTCACATCTGAGCATACCCTTCCACGCTTGTGGTGGACAAAACGATTCAGAAAAGGGGGTGGTGATGGAAAGAATTTCTGAATTAAGCAGAATACTCCTACCCAGTCAACAGATAAGGGCTTGATCCATCACCGTTTTTTAGCTCACTGCACCATCCCAGCTCAGAACCTGGCTACATGCAAATTAGTCTGTCCCTGGCCCAGTGCATCATGGGAACAGGGCAGACCAAACTACCAAGCCAATTCTTATACTGGAAAGGAAACAAGCTTCGGGGGACCGGTTTCTGGCATTACAGCCGTCTTCGGCCCGGCTTGCTTGACTCCTGATGGTGCAGTGAACAAGGGACTCATATCTGAGCATACCCTTCCACGCTTGTGGTGGACAAAACGATTCAGAAAAGGGGGTGGTGATGGACAGAGTTTCTGAAGTAAGCAGAATACTCCTACCCAGTCAACAGATCAGGGCTTGATCCATCACTGTTTTTTAGCTCACTGCACCATCCCAGCTCAGAACCTGGCTACATGCAAATTAGTCTGTCCCTGGCCCAGTGCATCATGGGAACAGGGCAGACCAAACTACCAAGCCAATTCTTATACTGGAAAGGAAACAAGCTTCGGGGGACCGGTTTCTGGCATTACAGCCGTCTTCAGTCCGGCTTGCTTGAATCCTGATGGTGCAGTGAGCAAGGGACTCACATCTGAGAATACCCTTCCACGCTTGTGGTGGACAAAACGATTCAGAAAAGGGGTTGGTGATGGACAGAGTTTCTGAATTAAGCAGAATACTCCTACCCAGTCAACAGATCAGGGCTTGATCCATCTCCGTTTTTAAGCTCATTGCACCATCCCAGCTCAGAACCTGGCTGCATGCACATTAGTCTGTCCCTGGCCCACTGCATCATGGGAACAGGGCAGACCAAACTACCAAGCCAATTCTTATTCTGGAAAGGAAACAAGCTTCCGGGGACCGGTTTCTGGCATTACAGCCGTCTTCGGCCCGGCTTGCTTGAATCCTGATGGTGCAGTGAGCAAGGGACTCACATCTGAGCATACCCTTCCACGCTTGTGGTGGACAAAACGATTCAGAAATGGGGGTGGTGATGGACAGAGTTTCTGAATTAAGCAGAATACTCCTACCCAGTCAACAGATCAGGGCTTGATCCATCACCTTTTTTTTAGCTCACTGCACCATCCCAGCTCAGAACCTGGCTACATGCAAATTAGTCTGTCCATGGCCCAGTGCATGATGGGAACAGGGCAGACCAAACTACCAAGCCAATTCTTATACTGGAAAGAAAACAAGCTTCTGGGGACCGGTTTCTGGCATTACAGCCGTCTTCGGCCCGGCTTGCTTGAACCCTGATGGTGCAGTAAGCAAGGGACTCACATCTGAGCATACCCTTCCACGCTTGTGGTGGACAAAACGATTCAGAAAAGGGGGTGGTGATGGAATGAGTTTCTGAATTAAGCAGATTACTCCTACCCAGTCAACAGATCAGGGCTTGATACATCACCATTTTTTAGCTCACTGCACCATCCTAGCTCAGAACCTGGCTACATGCAAATTAGTCTGTCCCTGGCCCAGTGCATCATGGGAACAGAGCAGACCAAACTACCAAGCCAATTCTTATACTGGAAAGGAAACAAGCTTCCGGGGACCGGTTTCTGGCATTACAGCCGTCTTCGGCCCGGCTTGCTTGAATCCTGATGGTGCAGTGAGCAAGGGACTCACATCTGAGCATACCCTTCCACGCTTGTGGTGGACAAAACGATTCAGAAAAGGGGGTGGTGATGGAAATAGTTTCTGAATTAAGCAGAATACTCCTACCCAGTCAACAGATCAGGGCTTGATCCATCACCGTTTTTTAGCTCACTGCACCATCCCAGCTCAGAACCTGGCTACATGCAAATTAGTCTGTCCCTGGCCCAGTGCATCATGGGAACAGGGCAGACCAAACTACCAAGCCAATTCTTATACTGGAAAGGAAACAAGCTTCAGGGGACCGGTTTCTGGCATTACAGCCGTCTTCGGCCCGGCTTGCTTGACTCCTGATGGTGCAGTGAACAAGGGACTCACATCTGAGCATACCCTTCCACGCTTGTGGTGGACAAAACGATTCAGAAAAGGGGGTGGTGATGGACAGAGTTTCTGAAGTAAGCAGAATACTCCTACCCAGTCAACAGATCAGGGCTTGATCCATCACCGTTTTTTAGCTCACTGCACCATCCCAGCTCAGAACCTGGCTACATGCAAATTAGTCTGTCCCTGGCCCAGTGCATCATGGGAACAGGGCAGACCGAACTACCAAGCCAATTCTTATACTGGAAAGGAAACAAGCTTCCGGGGACCGGTTTCTGGCATTACAGCCGTCTTCGGTCCGGCTTGCTTGAATCCTGATGGTGCAGTGAGCAAGGGACTCACATCTGAGAATACCCTTCCACGCTTGTGGTGGACAAAACGATTCAGAAAAGGGGTTGGTGATGGACAGAGTTTCTGAATTAAGCAGAATACTCCTACCCAGTCAACAGATCAGGGCTTGATCCATCTCCGTTTTTAAGCTCATTGCACCATCCCAGCTCAGAACCTGGCTGCATGCACATTAGTCTGTCCCTGGCCCAGTGCATCATGGGAACAGGGCAGACCAAACTACCAAGCCAATTCTTATACTGGAAAGGAAACAAGCTTCCGGGGACCGGTTTCTGGCATTACAGCCGTCTTCGGCCCGGCTTGCTTGAATCCTGATGGTGCAGTGAGCAAGGGACTCACATCTGAGCATACCCTTCCACGCTTGTGGTGGACAAAACGATTCAGAAATGGGGGTGGTGATGGACAGAGTTTCTGAATTAAGCAGAATACTCCTACCCAGTCAACAGATCAGGGCTTGATCCATCACCTTTTTTTTAGCTCACTGCACCATCCCAGCTCAGACCCTGGCTACATGCAAATTAGTCTGTCCATGGCCCAGTGCATCATGGGAACAGGGCAGACCAAACTACCAAGCCAATTCTTATACTGGAAAGGAAACAAGCTTCCGGGGACCGGTTTCTGGCATTACAGCCATCTTCGGCCCGGCTTGCTTGAATCCTGATGGTGCAGTGAGCAAGGGACTCACATCTGAGCATACCCTTCCACGCTTGTGGTGGACAAAACGATTCAGAAAAGGGGGTGGTGATGGACAGAGTTTCTGAATTAAGCAGAATACTCCTACCCAGTCAACAGATCAGGGCTTGATCCATCACCGTTTTTTTAGCTCACTGCACCATCCCAGCTCAGAACCTGACTACATGCAAATTAGTCTGTCCCTGGCCCAGTGCATCATGGGAACAGGGCAGACCAAACTACCAAGCCAATTCTTATACTGAAAAGGAAACAAGCTTCCGGGGACCAGTTTCTGGCATTACAGCCGTCTTCGGCCCGGCTTGCTTGAATCCTGATGGTGCAGTGAGCAAGGGACTCAAATCTGAGCATACCCTTCCACGCTTGTGGTGGACAAAACGATTCAGAAAAGGGGGTGGTGATGGACAGAGTTTCTGAATTAAGCAGAATACTCCTACCCAGTCAACAGATCAGGGATTGATCCATCACCGTTTTTTAGCTCACTGCACCATCCCAGCTCAGAACCTGGCTACATGCAAATTAGTCTGTCCCTGGCCCAGTGCATCATGGGAACAGGGCAGACCAAACTACCAAGCCAATTCTTATACTGGAAAGGAAACAAGCTTCCGGGGACCGGTTTCTGGCATTACAGCCGTCTTTGGCCCGGCTTGCTTGAATCCTGATGGTGCAGTGAGCAAGGGACTCACATCTGAGCATACCCTTCCACGCTTGTGCTGGATCAAGCCCTGATCTGTTGACTGGGTAGGAGTATTCTGCTTTATTCAGAAACTCTGTCCATCACCACCCCCTTTTCTGAATCGTTTTGTCCACCATAAGCGTGGAAGGGTATACTCAGGTCTCCCTTGGGTGGGTACTTGGTGAACCTACAAGTCCTATATATCCCCACAACCAGGAAGGGCCAGCGGATCTAATGGTATATTGCTTTCAAAGAGCTGTCCTAATTACAAGAACTTACAGGTGAAAACGTTGACACAAAAGCCTGTTTTTTTTCAATTAATTTTCAATTTTTCCAATATTTAACTGTTAGTTTCTATAAATAATCCTTGATGGATCTACACAAATGACCCATTTCTGAATTCAGAATTTTGTGTACTAAAATGTAGAGCTTTCCAGGATCCATTATTGCTTTCATACTAATTTTTACCATTAACTGGAAGGAGGTTGAAAGCACTAAAAATAGCAAAACTAGGCTATGTCCCAGAAAAATGCCAAAACGGTGTAAAAAATGTTGGTTCTCTATCACAAAACTGTCATTCTGTAAAAGCTGGGAAAATGGTGATTTCATCCCCACAAACCCTTTTTGATAACATTTGCAGGGAAAAACCTAGAAGCTTTCATTTGTAGCCCGTTTTTCCCATTTTTCTGAAAAAAACAAACATTTTACTATATGCTGGCTAATTTCTGGGACCCCTCCAAGGGAATTCACAAACCCTGGGTACCTTTAGAATCCCCATGATGTTGGAAGAAGAGGACGAAAAATTGGCGTGGATACCTTATGTGGTCAAAACGTTACAGAGGCCTACGCGCGCACTACCCCAAATAGCCAAAAAAAGGCTTAGCACAGGAGGGGAAAAGGCCTAGCAGCGAAGGGGTTAAAAACTATCATCGGGCCATCCAGAAAGCAAGGGCAGCACATTTTGCCAAGGAATCAAAAAGAGTCACAATCCTTCTTAAAGGATTTTCTCTATTCTCAAAAACCTTAAAAATGCTGGAGCACCGGTGACGACCGTCATCAAGTCCGACAAACACTGTGAGGACCTCGCCGCCTTCTTTATAAATAAGGTGGATAACACCTTCCCTCAGGTTATCATTACAGGCCTGACCCTGGGGTTGCACCGCCTGCCGCTCCCACACTGACCACCTTCCCTACAATTTCTGAGTATGTGCTACGTGTACTTTGCGGTAAGGTGAAATCTGGCTCCCCGGCTGACCCTATGAAGCCTGACCAGCTGATAAGACTGCTCCCTGTGTTACTGTCTCTGTCAATGGCCAAGGTTCCCAGGTTATGGAAGCAGGCCAGGGTAAAGCCGCTGTTAAAGAAGCCTAGCCTCGATCCAGCTAAACAGGAGAACCTTCGCCCTATTTCCCTACTTCCGTGGGCTGCTAAGATCTACAAAGCCTATGTCAATTCTATCCTGTCAGGCTACTTGGAGGACAATAACATACTGGACTCCCCCAAGGCAGATTTCGCCAGGGTCTCATCTCAGAGTCTGCCAGCCTAGCTGTGACCGAACATCTAAGAGCAGCACTGGACGAGGGACACACTAATCCTATTAGATCTTAGTGCAGCATTTGATACTGTCTCCCACCAGATTTTGATACAGAGGTTGAAGGAGGCTGGCATAATGGGCCCGCCCTTGATTGGTTTATCTACTTTCTTTCGGAGAGGTCCTTTCAGGTGTCGGCCCCCTCCCTTCACCTCCAGATTCCATTCTATCAAACAAGGAGTGCCGCAGAAATCTGCGTTAAGTCCAACACTTTTCAACCTGTATGTTCAGTCTCTAGCTGAGGTAGCCAAGAGGAGAGGGTTGACTATAGTGTCATATGCTGATGACACACAACTAGTTGTCGCCCACTCCGATGACTGTTTGAACAGCGCTACAAAATTCTGGAGCGGTCTCGCGGACGTCGCATGGTGGATAACTGCCAACTGTCTCCAGCTCAATGCCAGCAAGTCTGAGGGCTTGCTGGTCAGGAAAGACCGGGAGCTGTGGAGTGAACAGTGGTGGCCTACCACCTTGGGCACCGCACTGACCCCCAAACAGGTAGTGAAGAAGCTTGGGGCCTGGGTGGACACAGCCTTGAGTTTTCAAACCCAGACTAAGAAGATGGAGGAGACATGCTTTGGCATCCTCTGCAGGCTTAAAACCCTGCTGGGCTTTTTCGACCCTTCCATCCGACAGATGATTGTCCAGGCGTCCTTGCTGTTGAGACTGGACTATGCCAGCTCGCTATACTTGGGGGCCAACAAGACGGAGATTGTGAGGCTACAGAGAGTCCAAAATGTGTCCGCCAGAACTTCTCTACCTACTACTCAGGTCTACCTCGCTGCTGCTCCATCTCCACCGCCATTCGTCAGCTTCACTGGCTGCCAGTGGCAAAACAGGTGGAGTTTAAGTCTCTCTGTTTTGGGTTTAGGATCCTGAACACCCCAGCTCCTGACATTCTGGCTGGCCTGCTCTCAGTCTATGCCCCCTCCTGTCACCTTTTTTCATCAGGTCAACACCTTGCAGCTGTTTCCCAGCTTAGGAGGGCTCGTGCCGGTGGATGCTCTTTTCGCATTCTGGCAGCTAAGCTGTGGAACGCTCTTCCTGTTTACATCCAGAGCCTAGACAACTACCTGACATTTCGGAAGGCTGAGAAAACTCATCTTTTCCCATCTCTAGGTGCGGTAGTTTCTCGGGCCTCTCTTGTACCCGCTCTGATGGACTCTTTGCTGTCAGTGGCCTGTTTTTGCTTTTAGCTCTGTACTCACCTCTGCTGGGGCAGCTGTTGCATTTTACAAATCAGTCTAACCTAACCTAACTAGTGAGGGCAGAACTGGTTTTGGATGGGTACAGACAGTCTTTGTCTTCAGAGAACAAAAGATTTGGTGGTATAAATATTGGGGCCCACACCCTAGAACTTTGGAACTTGTTTGGACCAAGAAGACTGCCAGGGAGAAGAGTTGGAGAAGCTGTGAAAGGATTGGACTTGAACTTTGAACTTTCTGCAACTTCTTTTCTTTGAGTATCTCCAAGGGCTTTAGGTAGAGCTTGCCCCCTGTTCAGAAGTCCCAAGAACAGCAAAGACTTCAAGTTTGTCTGCCCTCAGCACTGGGGACTGAGTGTTTTGTGCTACAACAAAAAAAGCAACCCAACGCCATCTACGACGCCACTGCTGATTCTGTGTCCTGAAGGAAACGCAGAGGTCAACGCCGCACCGTGACCATGGTCTTACCAACAACGCCATCTGACGCCACTACTGAATTGCTGCTTTGCACTGTTATCTGTGAGCAACGCACTCCGCACCTCCTCACTTCAAAACACCGCCTTAGTATCCCTGACGATGCCGCTTCACGCCGACATCAATGCCGCTGCTTGCACAGTAGTTCAAGGACACCGCTTGTAGGTTACACGACACACGTCCTCATCCCGCACCTCAGCCTTGGCCTACCGGTGCTGATGCCATCGACTCCAGTTCATCAGCTGACGACAGCGCTTCAGCAATGACAACAGCGCTGCCTGCACCGTGACCTGCCTGCATGGCGACGAGCAAGGCATTACTTCACACCCCGACCATGGTCTCACCAACGACACCATCTGATGCCGCCAATGAGCTGCTGCTCGCACTGCGACCTGAGGGCATCGCAATCCACACCTCTGCACTTCGCACTGCAGCACCCAACACCTGCTGATGCCAGCGCTCCTGACTTCAACCTTAGGAGTTCGATCTGCAACGCATGTGACTTCGAGGGCCCGACTACTCCTGCACGGACATCCGGACCCGATGCCTGTGGACGCTGTACTTTCAGAAGCTCAACAAGAGATTGCTGACACCCTGAATTTCTAAAGGTACTGTTTTGCCGTTCTCCCTGACACCGTAACTGGATCACGACGAGGCGGTCAGTCACAACTGTTTCAATTTGTTTGTTCACAATGCCGTGATAGCCCCAGGCAGAGCAATCGACTCCAAGGAACTGTATTTCAAGTCTATTTTGATCACTGAAGATTTCTAAGTACTGTATTGTGGGTTTTTATAATTTATGGTCTTGTTTTAAGTATATGAAAATATTGGATATTTTTCTAAACTGGTGTGGTGTCCTTTTGTAGTGCTTACACTGTATTACTGTCGGTTATGTGCAAATGCTTTAGACACTGCCTCTAGAATAAGCCTGACTGCTCATGCCAAGCTACCAAGGGGGTGAGCAGCGGTTATTTTAAAAGTGTAACTCCCTTGTCCTGACTAGGAAGAATGGCTCCTACTTGGACAAGGTGCAAACCATTGCCAACTAGAGACCCCCATTTCTAACAGTTAAGTTAACCAAGGGGCTGTTTTTACATTGCATTACACAACGCTTGTACATGATGTTCTTGGTGATGATAACATGTTATGAGGAAAGTACATGTAAGCAGGTATTTCCTAAGCTGGCCAAACATGCAAGCAGAAATGTTTTACAAAAATCACACTTTCTAAGGATATCAACTTGTAATGAGGAGATGATAAAATGGAAGAGTTTGGGCTCAGGGCCTAAGCAACATCACAACAGTGCCCTCCTATTTATTTATGAACAGAGGGACCATTACGCCACATCCTGTGATATGCATGGTGTACATGTAATTTGTGGGTATATTTCACTGAATATACACCGGTGGTTGATGAATTTCAAAAACTTCAAAAAAATTCTAAACTATCAATTAATATGCACATGGAGCAATGATTCACATCTCTGTACAATCCTTACTAACATTATTCATCTCATGCAAGTGAAGACAGATATGATGTAAGCATAGGAGGCTAATGCCTACAAGTGTAAGTCATGATTTAAAAATGTATGCATAGATTTTAGATGTTATGTGTGACAATCAATGGCAAATTAATGGCAAACTCATGCGAAATCATTTGAAACCCACACAAAATTATGAAAACGCATATCATCATTGTGCTATGTACGTGCACGCTGGTATACGCCTCGTGTTTCACATCGTGGAGTAGGACAGAGGCAAATCAGATTATTTAAGAGGAGGTGAAGGTTAGTGGTGGCCAGACACCACACCGCTACAGGTGCCACACAGATTTCAAGACTTTTCAGTTGTGCCTTGGAACACGTTGGTGTGCTCCTGTACAGGTTTAGGAGATGTCGAAATATCAGGAGAAATCACAGGAAGGTGCAGGCTGCAACAACTTCAGGAAGTTTTTTGATGCCAGGGAAAGCGGTGTGTTGCTGTGTTATGTGGTTGGTACCTACCACGAATGCTTCAAGCAGGAGGACGTGTGGGCCAAGGATATCCACTATTTGAAAGACAACGTTGGTGCCTTAGACTTGCTTACCGGGTGAGTGAAGCCTTTGGAGTTGAGTGGGCGGTCCACCATGTTCATCATCTCTGGTCAGACATCATAGCACGTGAAAATGATCTGCTTCATTATGTTAGCATTTATATAAATGGACCTGTGGGTAGGTATATGAAGACTTTGACATATGAATAGAGTAATGCTCAATCCCGTGCCATAACCTATATGTCAAGAAAGTTTAGGTGATAAAATGCATAGTTTTTTGGAACATGATGTGACATAGGTATGTTTTGTTATATATATGTACATATATCTGCATAATAAAGTTGAGTTATTTGGCTTTATACACATAATAAATGTTATGAGTTCAATATATTAGGCAAGTCTTACTTTTGTGTGATGATGAAGTAACTGTCCTTTTTGGATGCATATTTTTACTTTCATTCACAACTGTGTTGATGTAAGTATATGGGCACCTTCAGGTGGGCCTGATCCCACTGATCCCATGGAGCTTGAAAATTAGATTAAGGACCAATGTAAGTTTGTAATTATTAATCTCTCTCTCTCTCTCTCTCTAGAATTGATGCAGTTATGTTATGTTATATATGTTTATAACACGCACAGATACTCGGCAGTGCAGCGCTACTCGGACAGTGTCCCTGTGCTGAGAAGCGTAGACATTCAACCCAGACAGAGGCTGGCCTACTGGCAGGAAGGTTGGAACAGCAAGGTTTAAAGAAGAGAGCACATGCAATTTAGCACTGGTTAGCACTGGAACAGAACACAGAGTCATGATGCAATGCACAAAGTAATTGTGACTTCTAGGAGGAGGAAGGCTAAATGTTTTATGACCATGCAGGAAGTGCCAGGTCCAACAGCCCTTTGTCCTGGCCCGGTGTGCAGGGTCACACACCAGCTGCACTTTATTTATTACAACTTCATCGAGGCCAGATGTCTTACTAGTCCATCTAAACCTCCAAAAGTGTTTCAAATGCATCAACATATCATGTTACCTCAGGTGTATATTCAGTGAAATGTATGGAAAAGTATATGTTCTTTGCCAAGTTTTACACACTGAGGTCTTTCATGGGGTAGCAGACTCACCTATACTGAACTGGACCTTACCACATGGCAGTCTGCTAACACCTTCCCTTGTGGCATATGGGCATTGTCAACTTTGCACTACACATGTCCAACACATGCCAAACACGCCAATTGAGGGGCATCTATCTCCTTACACCTGCAGCAGTTCACTAGACATAGCTCCAAAGTGGATGCTGCTCCCTCCAATGCTCTCCTCTTACAGGGCACACTGGTCTCAACAAGGATACAGGCCCTGGTGCTCCAGTGCACCCTGTTGTTTTTCACCCCTTCTTGGAGCTACTGCATCTCCATTCTGCCTATTGCTAGACAAATTAGCCCCCCCTGAAATGTGCGTTACCCCCCCCCCTCCAAAATTTGGCCCGACCTGCGCCTTTGACTCTGCACTACCCCTAGAGACAAGTATGTGCTACAATACTGGTTGAAAACCCGGGTTCTTTGATGGTGGATTGCGGATGATCTTCACAATTGTTGCACCCATAAGTTCTCTCGCCGCCTCTGTGTTTCACAGTCTACCTTCGGATAAATTTGCTGGGTTCCTCTCTTCAGATAAGATCCAGGATGTGCAGGGAGTTATTCAAGATACCCCACAGGGTGTTTTGTCAATTTTTTTCAGAATGTTATCATTCCCTATATACTGAGGAAGTCAGCGTGCAAGTGATAGAATCAGAGTCTGGTTCTTTTACTGAGGAACTTAGTACTTTAAGAATCTTGGATCATCAAAATGCAGCACCCATTGAGTGGGAAGAAGTAGAGGCAGCTCTAAATTCATTAGCTAGTGGCAAGGCAGCTGGCCCTGACTCTATTCCGTTGGAGTTTTATAGCATATTTCGGATGGAGCTCAGGGATGATCTTTTAATAACTCTGAGAGATACGCAGCAGGGCAGGATTCCAGACTCATTGCGGTTTACAACGATCATTTTGCTGAAAAAAAAGGATAAGCCGGAGCTGGAAACTGCTTCATTCATCCAAACTCGCTTATAAACATGGACAGCAAGCTCTTTTCTAAGATATTAGCGGCTAGATTGGCAAAAGTAATATCCCCTATAGTTTCTATCCGGCAACACGGTTTTATCCCTGGAAGAGACACTGCGGATCCTCAAGGATCATCACTCAGCCCAACCCTCTTCAACGTCTACATAAGCCCTCTCGCAGCCATCGCATGCCAACACAACCTCAACATCATCTCCTACGACGACGAGCTGATCCTCTCCCTCACCAACGACCCCGCCACCGCCAGAGCCAGCCTACACGAAAGGATGAAAGACGTCGCCGAGTGGATGAAAAACAGCCGCCTGAAACTGAACTCAGACAAGATGGAAGTCCTCATCCTGGGATCATTGCTCTCCACCTGGGACGAATCCTGGTGGCCCCCTGCCCTGGGCACCACTCCAAAGCCAACGGACCACGCCCGTAACCTGGGCTTCATCCTGGACTCCTCCCTCTCGATGACCAGACAAGTCAACACCGTCTCATCATCTTGCTTCAACACCCTGCGCATGCTCCGTAAGATCTTCCGATGGATCCCCACCGAAACCAGGAAAACGGTCACCCAGGCACTCGTCACCAGCCGTCTGGACTACAGAAACACCCTCTACGCCGGAACCACAGCCATACAGAACGCATCCTCACGACTCGTCCTGGACATCCCCCGACACAGCCACATCTCCGGTCACCTGTAAGACCTGCACTGGCTCCCTGTCAGCAAGAGGATCACGTTCAGACTCCTCACCCACGCACACAAGGCTCTCCACGACCTAGGCCCCAATACCTCAACAACCGCCTGACTTTCTACACGCCCACCCGCCAGCTTCGATCAACCAGCCTCGCCCTCGCCGCTGTACCACGCATTCGCAGAGCCACCACCGGAGGAAGATCCTTCTCCAACCTGGCAGCCAAGACATGGAACTCCCTCCCCATCCACCTTCGGCTGACCCAGGACCATCTCTCATTCAGGAAGCAACTCAAGACCTTGATTTTCGGGCAGTAACGGACCCCTCCCCCCAGTGCCTTGAGACCCTACCGGGTGAGCAGTGCGCTATATAAATTCTGTGATTGATTAATTGATTGATTGATAGCTCTTCTGGACTGGGCTCAAGCTACGCGATCTCCCCTTGGCGCAATCCTGTCAGACGCCAAGAAGGTGTTTGACAGGGTTGCGTGGGGATTTCTATTGAGGGTTCTGTCTTGGAAGGGGTTTTGTCAAAGTTTTATTTTTGCTTTACAATCGCTCTATATTGCCCCACAAGCAATTTTGTCTATTTCTGGCTTGCAATCGAGGCCGTTTGACATCAATAGGGGCACCCGCCGGGGTTGTCCCTGCTCGCCTCTTTTATTTTCTCTCTATATTGATTTGTTTATTATTCAAATTCAATTCAAAATTTCTTTATTCGACTGTCAAAAATGCAGTCATAAAAGCATGTAAAATACATATATATACAGTTCATTCGTGAAAAAATACAACAGACAGATAAAAACGGGTAATCACAAAGAGATTAAATGATGACATAGTCCAGTGTGAGTGTACTTATTTGAGACATAGTTACTAGGATAATGCAGTTCAACTGGGGATCAACCTTCCATACTTAGTCTGAACTTCAGGGCTGTTTTTAAAAAGTTACAAGTAAAAAAAGTGCTATCGTCGTGCAGCATTTGGAGATATAAAAGAGCTGGCTTAAATTGCACAAAGTTCAGTTTTTTAAGCAAGGGTTTTAAAAACATGTTCCGTGGTCTCGAGTAAAAAGTGCACAGGAATAAAAAGTGAGCCAGGTCTTGCGGAGACTTATTGTCGCAGCCGCAAGGTGGCAACACTTGACCTCTATGGGCTCCACTCGGTACAGCTAACAACAGGTGGTATAAACCAAAACGGAATCTGCTCAACAGGAAGCGCTCATGTCTTGATATATGCCAGGATAAATATGGTTCAGAGCGTATACAAGTCTTAGTTAGAATATGACTCATTACACTGGCCTTCTTCAACTCAATTTCTTCCCTATCAAGCTGTCAATTTAGTAGGAAAGTATCCTTTACATAATTAACGTCTTTCTTGGATATGCGCTGGGGTGTTAAGTAATGATCCAACCTACCCAGATCTTTGAAGCAATTTCTAATATATTTCAGCCAGGGTATCTTGAGTTGCCCTTCCCAGGTGAGGGCTTCAGAAAGGATATTGTGGGTCAGTGGTATTGAGACATTCATCCAACAGTTCAACCAGCAGAGCAGAGGATTTACAGCAATTTTATCTCCTAGGTACGGTGTGCCCAGTTCCTCGTGGACGGAGAAATTAGCGGTGCTTTTTGGTAAACTCAGGACCTGTTTCAGGAAGTTGTTTTCAAGAGTTGCAAGGGCATCCGCTGGTGCAAAGCCCCATAGTTCGCTTCCATAGCAGGCAACCGCAACGCTTTTCGCTTGGTAAAGCTTCATTACGGCGGACACTGGTGTGTTACCCATTTTGCGTGCAAAGTCCATTATTCCAGTGTTGGTCCTTAGTATTTCACCTTTCTTTTTGTTTATGGCAGGGCCCCATGAAAGTTTATGATCAAACAATACTCCAAGGTATGAAAAGGTTTTTGTAGATGGTATTTTTCCCCATTAACTGAGAAGGGGTAACGTTTTTTTGAAGCTGAGCCTACCATCATGACGAATGATTTGGAGTTGTTGACATTCAGGCCACGTAAGGTCATAAATTGGAGAAAGGAATCTAATAGTTTTTGAAGTCCGAGTGCAGTTCTGGATATGAGAACGGCGTCGTCCGCGTATAGCAGAACAGGCACGCCCTTTTTCCCAATGCAAGGATAATCCGTGTCAATTTTTAAAAGGTGTTCCTCAAGTCCATTTATATATAAGTTAAAAAGAAAAGGTGCTAAAATACAGCCCTGCCTGACCCGCCGGTTGATTTTAAAGTCTCTCGTTACTTTCAGATCTTTAGTGTAACGGAAATTGGCACGTGTGTCATTATGGAGGTCAGCCAAAAAGTTGATCAGGTTATTTTCAACGCCCATGTTCTGCAGGACTTCCCAGAGTTTACTTCTATCGACACAATCAAAGGCCGAAGAAAGGTCCGTAAAGGCCATATATAGTGTTCCTTCTCTGGCTTGAGTATATTTGCCACTGATTAAATATAAGTTCAGGCATTGGGTAGGTTTAGCGTGTCCTGGTCTGAATCCATACTGGACGGGGGTCATTATACTGTTATGTTTTATGATTTGTTTATTAATAAATTGGAGCTTTCTCTTAATATTATTCCGGTAAGGGTAAACCTGGTCGAATTTAAAGTTCTGGCATATGCAGATGATCTTATTGTCTTAACTAGTAATGTTTCATCGGCTTTCTCAGATATTAAGAAACAGGCTGAATCCTTCAGTCGCATATCGGGGTACAAACTTAATGTCCAGAAAACACAGGTGATCCAGTCAACCACCATGTGTCCTTCTGACGCACCTATTGTCCAAACTACAACCTATCTGGGTGTTAAAATCACGGCTGCAGTAGAGCAGATACCGGAGATGAACATCTTACCTATAATAGGGACTGCTAATTCTACTCTGCGCAGGTTGGATAATTTGCATCTGTCATTATTTGGCAGGAGGAATGTTTTAAAAATGCTGATTCTGCCGAAATTCCTGTATATCTTCGGGACTATTCCGTTGGAATTTGCTCAGACCAGACTCAACAGAGCAGAAAGATGCTGCAACAGGTTCTTATGGAGCTGCCACCTTCCTCGAAGGGCTGCTAAATGGATGTGTCTGCCATTGGAAAGGGGCGGTGGGCAGTTCCCAGTCTTTTCTTGTATAATTGGGCTGCATTTGTGCAACATCTTGCCCAGCCTCTCTTTGGTCTATGCTCCCCACTTCCACCGGCACTTAGTCCCTCTATATTTGAGATTGGGTTAGGGGAGGAGGCTAAGGGGATTCTCTCTTCAGTCTTAGAGCCCAGTTACTACAAAAAGACCAAGTTCCAGGTAGTTAAAGCATTGTACTCAGTTTGGAAGAAGGTGCGACGGAAATGGATGATCCTTAAAATTAATTTTTTTACACCTCTTGCTGCTGTCAGATTGTTGCCCTCTATTTTCAGTATTCAGTTATAAGTAGGTGGAGATCCCATGGTATCCTTACGCTGGGAGATTTAGCTTATGATGGTAATATGGCTTCTTTTACCTTCTTGAAAGACAAGTTTGGCTTGGGCACGCATGAATTTTTTAAATATTTACAACTGTGGAGTTATATAGGCAATCTCCTACAAAATTCTCCAACCGCATTAGTGAGAAATTCACTCATGAATTTGATCTTGAGGAAGGCCCGTATTGGGGCCCTTTATCAAAACCTGTTGTTGGGTCTCCCTGATGACCTTTCCTACCAGAATTTGAAATTGGATTTGAAATTTGGAACAGCTGGTACAGACATGGGTCAGGCTCTGGAGCTTTCAAACTCAGCCTTAATATCAGGGAGCCTTTGCTCCTAAAGCTATATGGCACTATTCGATTTATATTATACCCCCAATAAAATATCTAAATGGGGAGGCAGTGGGGTTCAGTGCTGTCCAAGGTGTGCCTTGCCAGCTGTTAACGACGTACATATGTTCTTTACATGTGTTAATTTGGATGAATTTATTCAATATGTACAGTCGTTCATCAATAATTCTTTAAAAATTTTGGTTGTACTCATAGTGGAGCTGGTAATAATGGGTTCTGAAACGCACAGGGTTAGATCAGATTATGAATCCGCCTTTCTCTCTTTTGCAATAGCATTATTGCGGTTGTGTATAACCTCTGAGTGGATTATTCCAGTCCCTCCTACCTTTCCGAATTGAAGAGCAAGGATACTGGCTATTCACAACTTGGAATCAGCCGTTTTTCTGAGAAGCGGCAGGAGGAGACGTGAGAGGGGCTTGAAAATATGGGCACCATTTAGGCAATGGTTGAATGATTTTTTTCTTGAATTTCTTGATTTGTGTGATATTATACTTTTATATTAAATTGTTTTAAATTATATGATGTGATTTGTGACAGTTGTAATAGATCGCAATGATGTAGTTGTTTGTTTTTGTTTTTGTTTTCTCTTTTTCTCTGTGTTTAGTTTCTGTATGCTTTCAAGCTATTTAATTAAAAAAACATTTTTTAAATAAAAATAAAAAAAAGCAAAACATAAAAAACAATGTAAATTATTCCTGTTAAAAAACAATTTCACAAATGGGGAAAAAACTTCACAGTGTAATGTTTGAATCTCAAGTAAACAACCTAACCCACATGAGAAAGACACTAAAAACATAATACCATGAAAGTGCTCTTGCAGCACATACAATGTACGCATAAGAGTTCTTTATGTGCACAGGGTCTTTTTACAAATTGTCTAGCTGAGCCGTCTTTGTTTTCAAAATTTCTTTAAACCCAAAGGTTTTCCTTAGACACCGAATCAGGTGTGTGATGTATGTACTAAAACAGAGCCCAAAGGGATCATTGTTTTAAGTGTTTACTTTTGGTGTCCTATCCCTATGGACGACTTGGACACCTCTAGTTTATTTATTTAGTTATTTTACCTCACCAAAACTCTTCCTTCATTATCATGTATGAAAGTGCTTTCAACTATATGCATTCCAAATGCCATTTGTTAAAAAAATTGTTGCATTTGATGAATAGGCTATGACAATAATACGCCACTTTATAACACTAAAATTACAAGGGACAGTTTTTAAAAATAAACCATTAGCAAAATAAATAAGTAGCAAGACAGTTGCCATGTAAACCCAGATTCTTATCAATAGGTTTGGGTCGAGTTCTCGCAGTTCCCTGTGGTGTAAAGGCATGGTAATGCAATGCGGAGTGCTTTAAATGCTTGTGCTGGGAGCCAATGTACACAGGAAAGAAGAGGTGATGCAGACATACGAAGGGAGATTAAACAGCCAGATTTTCAGTTCATGCCAAAGTGTAACCAGCATGACCACGTTATATATATATATATATATTTTTTTTTAAGCTTTTATTCGATATGCAAGATATCTTATAAGCGTACACACAATACAGCCATTTACAAATCTACAAAAAACATCATTTTAAAAAGGCAATATTAAATGCACATTTAAAAAATTTAAAAGGACATATAATGACGAGAATAAATTAGCTAAAAGTGAATTAAACCGTTATTGACAGTCTCTTGCATCGAATCAACCAAAACTGTTTTAAAAATTTGGCTATACCACATACAATAGGGGGGGAAGTATCCGTCATTAGGATGCGCAGGGCTACTAGATAACTACGAGTGCCCATATTCCGGCAAAGGGGTTTAAGCCAAAAGCTCCTGGGCTTTGCATAATCCGGGCATTCAAATAGGATATGCGTTATGGACTCTATCCTAGTAGGACAACATGCACAATAAGGGGACGTGTGAGCACCAGATTTCCACTTTGATACCAGAGCCCCAAGTGGAAGCGAGCCCACTCTAAATTTAAAATACAGTGCTCGGTCAAATGGAAGAGTAATTAGGTCCAGATAGGGCTCGAAAACTACAACATCTTTTACTGTTAAAAAGGCAACAGTGGACTTGCAATGTTCCGGGTTTATGACTAGCTGTTCCGCAACCCAATTCCAGTATAGTCTCTTCAGCACCTCTTTTGGTGGAGCCGATCTTGATAACCAACAGTCCCCCAGTCCAATTTTCTCCAAAAGTTTTTTAGTATCTCTCAACCATCTTATTTTTGCCCAGCCGCCCAAGCTCATAATCTCCGCCAACCCAACAGCATACGATTTTAACTCTTCACCCCTCCAAATACGTGTCCATAGAGGGAGTGGGCGAAGCCGGGCTTGGTCTTTAATGTTCTTACAGCCTGTATCCAACAGCACCGGAACTGTTGGGGTGCTCGGAGGGATGGCGATTATGGATTTTAGGAGCTTACTCTCTACTGTTGCTAAGGCGTCCAGACAGCAATGCCCCCACAGTTCGGCCCCATACAAGGCTGATGTTACTACCTTAGCCTTGTAGATGTCAATTACTGGGGTAAGCGACCTCCTAGGTGATTCCCGGAATTCCCTCAGGAGGGCTCGTCCTACTCTCTTGTGGTTGAGGACCATCTTAGCAATATGAGGTGACCAGTTCATGCTATCGGTAATCCGAATTCCAAGGTAGTCAAATTCGGATACTTTCTCCAAGGCAACAGAATTAAGAATAGGAGGGCGGCCCAGTTTCCTTGGAGGATTTAGGACTAGGAACTTAGTTTTGTCCACGTTGATTACAAGTCCCTTTGCAGCACAGAAATTCTGGAAACAGGTTAGCAGTTTCTGGAGGCCTTGCGGAGTCTTGGAGATCAAGAGCGTGTCGTCCGCGAAAAGCAGGGTGGGGATCCGCACTCCTCCGAGACAGGGGGCGTCAGATGGTTCTTGCTGGAGATATTCCACCACCCCATTCACATATAGTGAAAAAATGGTGGGCGCCAGAACGCATCCCTGCCTCACACCCCTAGACACTGGTATTTTCTCTGTTAGCTCTCCATTTCTTCCCCAGCGGACCTGAGCAAAGGTATGGGCGTGGAGGCTAATGAGGAGAGACAAGATGTAAGGAGGCAATCCCAGCCCATGGAGCACCCTCCATAACTCCTCCCGGGGGACTAGGTCAAAGGCAGTCCTCAGGTCTATAAAGGCCAGGTATAGACTGCCCTTGCCAAGCTCCACCACCTTCCACCCCGGAAGTGCCAACCTGAACACCTGCTCTATTGTTCCCATTCCTGCCCGGAAACCTGCCTGGAAGTCTGATAATATTTTATTTTCCTCCACCCAGTGAAGAATCCTACCAAGTATAGCTTTACCTGCTATCTTTTGGGTGGAATCTATCAGGCTTATTGGGCGGTAGTTCCCCGGGGTTTCTCTACATTCTTTTTTATAAATCGGGACCACCACCGCCCCCTTCCAGGAATCGGGCACTGGCCCTCCCATCATGATGTCGTTAAGGAGAGCTGCAATAACCCTTCCCCACTCTACTGGGTTTGCCCGCATGAGATCCCCCGGAAAGCCATCTGGACAAGCTGCCTTGCGGGGGGCTACCCACCCAATTACCTTTTCGATCTCTAAAGGTGTAAAGAGATCGTAGGTATGGGGTTCGAATACTAGTGGGGAGAACACCCTAACATTTAGTTCCCCATCTGCCGGGAGGTATAGAGCCCCAAAGTGTTTTACCCAGGTTTGTGGGGGGATGTTACAGGGTCTCATAGCTTCCTCGGGCCTGTTCCGGGAGCCTACAAGGTTCCAGAAGGCCCTTGAATCCCTACTTTTGCTAGCATGGAGCAGGTCCTCCCAAAATTTCTCTTCCCACTCCTTCCTGGCGGTTTTAAGGGATCTATTGTAGGCCTTCCTTGATTCCAGTATACCACTATGGGATTTATGCTTCACTGCCTCAACAAGCCTTGTTTTATGTACCCTACATGTTTGAGTATACCATCCATCACCTTGCTTTTTGTTTCGGTTATTTCCTGACTTACTAGAGGGGATGGTGAACACCTTTGTCAAAGCCTCTACTAGAGAGACAAAGAGCCCACTCACCCTACCCACCCCTTCCAAAGGAAACCCCAGAGTTGTCACTGCTTGGTTTAAGAGAGTTGAGATTTCTCCAACCCTTTCCCCGGGAGAGGATCAATTTAGCACATTTTAGGCGTCTTCCACAGAGTGAGACTACAGACTCATCGGGGGGAGCTAATACGGGGTTAATAGTGCCCTTTTTTACAAGGCACCACCACTGGGTCATGGTTAAGGAAAGTGGATTGTGATCACTTTCAATCGTCGGAACCACGACCATATCCCTCACATGGTTCCAGAGACATACATCTAATAGGATGTAGTCTATTCTAGAGGTGTGTCCTGGTCTATTATACGTCTGCCCCCCCCCCCCTGTCCGAAATTGTCCTTCCATTCACTGCCCTTAGGTTTAGTACAAGGCACAGGGAGTATAGCTGTAACGCCACTTCTGACCATCTCCTAATGGGTGGAATCTCTAAAACAGGGATCCCTATCCTAGTGTCCTCCTCGTCCTGGTCAAGGGCAACATCCGAGCCTAAGGGCTCGAACGTACAGTTCATGTCACCCGCAACCAGGGTACATGACTTGTGTGGAGTTCTATTCAGAAGGGTCTCAAGGAGAGATAATACAGAGGACTTCCTCCCGCCCTTAGTCCCTCTGGCGTAGACATTATAGACATTTAATACTATTTTTCCCCTTTGGTCTCTTAAAATAATATTTTGAATATCCGGACAACCTGTCTGTGGCTCCTCTATCCTGCAGTCTAAGGAGGCTGCTACCCATATGAGCAGACCGCCCGAGGGGCGTCCTCTCCCTGTTTCTGAGGTTTCAGAGTAGGAGGAGAATCCCACCCTATGTACCGACTCCAAGCTCCAGGTCTCTTGAAAGATACATAAGGAGTGCTCATCAACCCAAGCATTCCAATCTGGGAGGGCCAACTTTCTTGCGACCCCTGCGACATTCCAGCTGAAACCCTTAAAAACTAGGTCCGTCACAGCTGGTGTGTCACTGGTCGCGGGAACACTACTGTCTGTAGGCCTCACAGAGGGAACTTGCAAATAACAACAATCTAGAGGAATATCCATAGAGGCCACCAACCCACTAGCGCTTACAATTGGAGGAGAGGTAGTTCGGGAAGGTGATGCTACCATTGGGTCTGTTCTGTTCACAGTTGCTTTCACTGCAACTGCATTTGTATATTCCCTTGGATCGCCCTCCTCCAGTCAGCAGCACCCTGGCACCCACAGAGGGTTCAGGCCATTTCCCCCAAGACCTCCAGCCCAGCATGTGTCCCAATTTTGGCAAAAACCAGGGGTACTAGGACTCTCCCATGGCGACATAACAATTTGCCTAGGGTAGAAATAAGATAGGTCCACTACTTTAACCCCTGCTACATTCATGTTTTTTATAGGTCTACAGATGGAGCTCACTACTCTGGGGTCTTGAAAGTTTATTATTATGCAGTCCCCCTCCTGAGTTTTTTTCCCTTGCCCTACCCACCCTACTCTGCGAACACTTAGAATAATCCCATCCACACCAGTCGGAATTGGCTTGTTTGACTTTAGCCAGTGGATGCACTTATTCTTAAGAGATTGGTGGTTCTCCAACTGGCCTTCTTTCAGAGGGGGAACATTTACCAGAACAGCAACAAATGGTTGGCAGTCTGGCGGGAGGTTTACAGGTGGGATCCGGCGTGCGAAATTTCGAGGGGCCACTGAGGTAATAGCTGGTGCTATAGTTTGGAGAGCAGTTTTAGTGACCTTCCCTATCGCTGTTCCCTGAGCTTTATCTTGTAAGCCAGGTATTTGACTAGCTTTTGCTTTACCACTGCTAGCCTGGGGCTGTACTTGTGGAAGTGGCTTAGGTGCAGTTTTGGCAGCCTCTACAGGTGTTGGCGTTCCCTTGGGTTGGGGCCCTGCTTTAGGTGGGGAAGGGATTTTGGGTGCTAGAGCTTGCACTCTACTAGTTTCAACCTTTTTTGCCCTTTTTGGGGGATTGGAATCTACCTGCAGTGATAAGGAAGCTACTGGGGGCACACTCCCCTTTGGGCCCATGTCATGGTTATCACTCACTCTATTCAGCTGTTTAAATGTAGTTTTAAGTGAGTAGAACCCGTCGAGGGTTAATTGCTCTAGTTTATCTATTCTAGCCCCCAAGCCCTTAACCTGAGTCAGTAGTGGCATCAAGAAACTATTTACCCTCTCCAAAATAATATCGATAGTCACGGGATCGATAAGCTTGGGGACATTATCAGTGCTATTACTAGTAGGTGGGCAGTTATTTAAACACATAGGAGAAACCACAGCATCCCTCTCTACCTCGGCCTTATCCTCTGGGAGCAGGCCCTTTGCGTCTTTCCCACCTAGGCCAAAGGGCTTTCTTGTTCTTTTGTAGAGCGCGGCCTGTCTCACCAGCCTGCCTTTTTTAAGGTTACCTGCCTTTTTGCTTTTAGCCCTTATTTTCTGCCTACTTACATCAGTTTCAATTACAGAGGGCACCCCATCTGGATTCACTATAGTGGGGGAGGGCGATATTGGCAGTAATGGCTGGGTTATAGCTTTGTTTAGGGGCATAGGTGATACAGGTGGAGGTGGTGTGCTTGGGCCACCCTCTTCCTCAATGCCGCTAGGAAGAAGCGCGGCCAGAAGTTCCAACCTGTCTATGTTTTGCCTTATTTCTAGCAGCTGGGGGGGGTCTATAGAACAGCCCGGGACATCAACAGGGGGGGCAGATTGAACCCTCTCACAAGCCGGTGTCAGGGCCTGTGCAGCGGCCCCCAAAGATGAGCGTCAGGAAGGGAGGTAAACCTCGGATAGGCGACGCTCTGACATAGCAATCTCCTTTTCTATTACAGCCGCCACCCTGGTAATAAAGCGGTCCATAGTTCCAATCACTGGGCTCCCGCCAACACCTCCCCTTTCACCCTCACTCCTGAGCAATTTTCCTGAACGTGTTGACATGGTTGGGGGTAGACCCTAAGGAGTCTCACACGGCCCACCTGTGCTCGGCACTGGATGTAAGAGACGTGGCCCAGCCCAGCCTCTGTCAGCCCCTGACTGCCACAGACTGCCCGCCCTTTGCTCGGGCTTCGCTCGGCGTCCCGCTCGCGTCCCGCTGAGCGCCGAGCAGAACGTGAAGTAGGCACGTTGCAGGCGGGGGGCGTGTCTGTTGGTGGGCGTGTCCGCGCGCACCTGGTGAAGCAGGGACTCCTGGACTTCTGAGTCCCTGCTACAGCGAGAGGCAGCGGCAGCACAGCCCAGCACAGCAGTCGGTCCCAAGGTCGGAGGGACAAGTAGCAACCTTCACAAACTCCCAGGTGGGTCCCAGCGAGGAAAGGAAACACGCGCCTTTTTCTCTCTGGCCAGGCGGGTGGCGTGTCTGTTGGTGGGCGCGTCCTCGCGCACCTGGTGAAGCAGGGACTCCTGGACTTCCGAGTCCCTGCTACAGCGCCGTCTTGGTGTTCTCCTCAGCGCCTCCCAGTGATCAGAGCTTTACCAGCAGCTCTCCCACCTTTAGCGCCGCGAAGCGGCACCCGCGAAGCGGGTGCGGCGAGAGGCAGCGGCAGCACAGCCCAGCACAGCAGTCGGTCCCAAGGTCGGAGGGACAAGTAGCAACCTTCACAAACTCCCAGGTGGGTCCCAGCGAGGAAAGGAATCACGCGCCTTTTTCTCTCTGGCCATGCGGGGGGCGTGTCTGTTGGTGGGCGCGTCCGCGCGCACCTGGTGAAGCAGGGACTCCTGGACTTCCGAGTCCCTGCTACAGCGCCGTCTTGGTGTTCTCCTCAGCGCCTCCCAGTGATCAGCGCTTTACCAGCAGCTCTCCCACCTTTAGCGCCGCGAAGCGGCACCCGCGAAGCGGGTGCGGCGAGAGGCAGCGGCAGCACAGCCCAGCACAGCAGTCGGTCCCAAGGTCGGAGGGACAAGTAGCAACCTTCACAAACTCCCAGGTGGGGACCACGTTATAGTAAATGCATCAAAGGGAATTATTCATCGGGGTCATACAACACTCACAGTTGCAACACAGGTCCCTGTCCTCCACCCCACCCCACACAGCCAAGGTTTTGCCTTGATTTGAAAACCTGTGTCGTCTGTCCTGCAACAAGTGTCTACTTAGTACTACATTTGTTAATGATAAATAAGAAAAGCCAACTGACGGGCTCTACTTTCGGGTGCGCTTTTGCAGAGGCAATTTGAAGGGCCCCCTTTTCTCTCCCCCACACTGCCTGAGCTAACACCTGCTGTCCAGCTTGTCTGCCGTCTCTCTCTTTGTAGCTGACTGGCCGCTTGTGTAGGAGGGCCAGGGAAGAACGGAGTGAGTGAACAGCAATGGGATGGGGGAGGGGAGTCATCATCTTCTGAGCGCTGTAGGACCGTGGGAGGAAGAAGAGAGTGTGGGAAGGGAGACATGAGGCTAGGACAATGAAAGAAATTTTAAAAACAATTATAAGACAAACTCCGCAAACAAATTGATTAAACTCGTCTGTTTGTGACAGCCCATGAGACCAGGCCTTGGTCCACGAGTTAATTTCTGGCTGCTCTAAAACCCACGTGTGAAGCGCTGGAGCTCAAAGGCATCACCCACAATGTGCAGAGAGGGAAGCCGCAAACTCGAGTCTGCACAGACTCGATTTCTCTGCTCCCCCTCTGTTTGCAGCCTCTACCCCGCTCTTTCCCAAGAAGTCACAGTGAGGAGGTGGGAAAGGGAGGTGTGACCAATTCTCCACTCCCCGAGTGACGTGAAGCCCCGGCACTGCAGGGCTTCACTGTAAGACACCCCGGGCTAATTTTATCCCCCCCCGCCATCAGAGGGTGGAGACTGGTGCTATGTTTTTGCTGAGCTCATGACATCACAGGACTCAGGTCTGTGTGATCGTGAGACCGGCAAATACTGTAGACTTTGTCACTCAGTGCCAGCGTCACTGCAGACTGCCTCATCGCAGAGTGAGTAGCAGGCAGTGGGCAGCAGCTCCGGCCCTGAGAACAATAAACTAATGATGGGTGTTTAGGCTGTGTGCATTGATTCACTGTTTAACATAAAACAGTGAGTAAAACACGTTGCTTTTTGTTGGCAGTGCCAAATAAAGTAAAGGGGGCGGAGTCCCGATGCCCTCAACGAGAAAACGCCCCTGGTGTAGGGGTCCAAGTGCACCCTGATAGTGGTATGCTGAGGGGTCTTGAGTATGAAACAGGCAGCTGAGTTCTGCGCTAACTGAAGGCGTTGAAGGAGTTGTAGTGGGTCACCTACGTAGAGTGAGTTCACGTAGTCAAGACGGGAAGAGATGAGGGCCTGGGGGACACATCTATGAGAAGACACCAGAAGCATTGGAAGGAACTTACAGAGTATACAAAGTATGTGGAAAGAAGTAGTGAACATGCTTCTAAATTCGGCGTGCGGACCATCATCTTGGCAGTATAGATGCTCTGTTGCTGTGGAGAGGTGTGGTGTAGCGGCCAGGGCAGCTAACTCCAGAGCATAGGGCTCATGGTTCAATCCCCGGCTCCGGTGGCAGCTCAGTCAGCACCATGTGACTCTGGGCAATAGCTCACTTAATTTCTATGATGGCCCCAGCGCCTTGAGACCCGTCAGGGTGAGTAGTTTGTCCTTTACAAATACAAATACGGATTTAATCAGGCCCTTAGACCTAAGATCCAGGGCAGCCAGGCAGACATGTTTGTCACACCCTAGATCATTTAATTACTCACACTCAAAATATCTTTATATATCTTTATGACTTGTCCCCAAAGGTACTACAAAGTAGTTCCTATATGGTCAGTATTAGCTATTTGTATGATTGTCTTACATTCTGGTACTTACAGCCTGCCACTGTGAGACTTCCTCAGCTGCTACTGTCCATGGCTGCCCTTTATTTCACTCCCTGTGTTGAAAGACCCTGTGCTTTGACAGATGAGTGTCTCCACCTGCCCCAGCATGAAAGTAAGCCTCCACCACTGGCACTACAATAAGGACAAACCCATGAATCATGTCCTCATTTTCAGACTCTAGGAGAGAATATAAGGCCTACCTTACTAATCAAAGGAGCAACTGTGCCAAGCTTACTGAAAAATGTTTCCAACTGAACACTTGCTTGGCCAGCTGGCTTTGCCGGGTCTTGTTTGTGTTGCTGGGAGACAAGGTGGAAGCCTGTATTACCCACAATGCCCCAAGACGAGCACCAATAAAATTTCTCTTCAACGAATCAATAAATTACCAGAAGACGTGCTGCGCTTCTGAGTATTACACAATCTCTGCACATGGCTGTGCAATCCATGCTTACAAAGGTTGGTATGTAGCGCCCTCTGCTGCACATGGTTGGGAATGCAACTGAGTGAGAGTCTAGGACAGAGGTCTTCAAACTTTTTTAGGTTGAGCCCCCCCAGCTGAATTTTTTTAGATGTCGGGCCCCCCACCACTTGAAAAAAAATTCTGAAACCTGGTACACTACATAATCAACTGCCATATGCATATCCGAGGTATATCCAGCAAATGATGTTAAACACTGTAAGATTGTTTAACAAACTTCAGGTCTGTGAATGGGTGTGATTAAATGACAGAGGTTTATTACACAGTTCAATAAAAAATGTTCTAAGATAAAATGTGCACACATGTCTAGCAGGTCAGCAAGCAGCTGCAGTGTTCGTCTTCACACTGCCTGGCTGTATAAAACACGTAATTATGGAAAGACAAGACATGAAGTATAGTGCAGCAGCTGTCCTCAACAGCCTGGCCCAGCTCTGTACACACAACGTGAGGAGTGCAGCAGCTGTCCTCAACATACTGCACCACCCAAGAGCTTAGGGAGCTGCCCTAGGCTCTCAACACACGACTCCGGAAGTGCAGCGCCTGCCCTCAACAGATTGCACCAGCTCTGTGCACACAACTCCAGGAGTGCAGCCCTTGTCCTTAACAGCCTGCATCACCCAAGAGCAGTCCTCAGCTCTCCGCACACAGCTCAGGAGCTGTAAGAGTTCCCCTTTGTTCTGTGCCCCATCTGAGAGCTATTTTCAGTAGTGCATCTTTGTATAATATTGTGATGTCCAATTAACTTCTACGACTAATGACTTAATAGAGGACCATCAAGAGATCAATAACGACCAGGGAGTGATGCAATGGAGGTCTTCAGGGCTGATATGGACTCATGCAGACTGAGGGAAAAGGGAATATGAAGCTGTAGGGCAGCTACGATGCTTGCAGCGATCAAGGCCAGCGACAAATTGGGACAACGTTAAAGGAAATTTAAAGAAGTGGATTATTAAATTCTTCAGGAAAGCCATCAAGCCGTCGGAAATCCGAACCTTAGCAGATGCATGACCACTGTTTGCAAGAGAAAATGTCTGTGTTGACAGTTTATCACAATAAAACATAGTCATTTTAATTTTAAAAGTATTTATTGCACAACAACACCGTGGTAAGCCAAGAAGAAAAGACAGCAACACACACAAAGCTTGGAATACCACTATTAAACACAGGTGTACATAGAACTTACCACGGCATCTTTAAAACATATTTTCAGAATAAAAAACACCTTCTAAACGATAAACAAAGTGTTACAGTGATCTGTTTTGAACCAACTGGGAGTAGTGGGGATAGAAGAAGAAAGTAGTCAGTAGTCGCTTCTGCACACCTCTCCAAGGGGTTCCCACCGAGGACTAAGGAGCTTTCCAGCCATCCTGCAGTCACAGATGAGGTTTTCAATAAAGTTAATTGTATTAGCTATACTCTCCCCAAAAGGTCTCAGCTGCAGTGGGAGGCAAGCTGTCTCCTGTTCTGTGAAACCGAAAGTGAACAGATTTATTTTAGGCAAGCAGACGCCCTGGAAAGGACTTTTTTTGTTAGCTTTCACTTACCTGTTAGTGATTTTAAATGTTCCGAGGTGAGCTCTTTCACAGCGAGGTGGCAGGTAATGACAGCAATTAAAGAAGAAAAGTCAGGAAGTAAGAATCAAATGGCAGGAGTGAAGAACGCCACACTACCAAAAGGTAGTAATATATGCAGGGGCTTTATGCATGCAAAATTTGGTGGCATTTCCTGCATCTATAATGCTGCCCCCCTCATTGGTGGAATGTCAGTGGTGACCCTCTTATGTGCTGATTGGCTGCTGTTTCCCAATCCAGACGCCCCATTTGATATGGAGGAAGAAATACCGGACGCTAACATACTTGCAACGTTCGACAGTAAACAAAGGTGAGATTTCAGGGTGGAGTCCGCGCCCCCCCTTAGATAGTGTCATGCCTCCCGGGGGGGACGTGCCCCACAGATTGAAGAACACTGGTCTAGGACCTGATGTAGGCTTTAGGGGTAGGTTCTCCATCCTTTAGGGTGGTGGAAGCCGTTATCTCCTCCACACTGATGGAGAACCACCCCCTAAATTTAGAAATGACCGCTTGTTCAGCGGTCACCTTTACACCTTAACTCCATGCGCGCTAGCGGAATTCCGCTCCTGCGCTGAGTTTTTCTAAATCGCACTTTACGTGACGAGCTGGGCTCGTCATCAGCGTGCGAGGAGGCTACGCCATGACGAGCCCAGCTCGTCATCAGCGTCGAAGGGGTTAAAAGAAACTGCCATCTCAGCGGTTCCTGCCGTCACAGTGGTTCAATTCAAGGTCCAAAACGTCCACTAAACTTTGAACATTTTTGTTTTTTTCAAAAATAAAATACCATAGCAGGAGTTTGAAAACAAAACTAGTGACACTCACACCAAGGGAGTTACAACTGTTGGCGTTGAAAGTATTTGTTTTACTTTTGCCTTTTTATTTACAGTGGAGAGATGACATGTGCATAGAGCTATTGCCATTGTTTGACCTTGTGGTGCTGATTAACAAGTCTACCATAAATAAGATATGAGGGAGGGAAGATACGAGGAATGTGGTCCCTGACAAGGCAAACGACAGACAGACAGTTCAAAATATTTGCCCTTGACGGGTGCAGTCTTTACTGTTGGAATTAACTGTGAATTAATTTCTGATTTCTGTCGCTTTATTTCTTTTCAACCTTTTGGGTCTAGTAGCGGTTTTTGATTACTTCACAAAGATTAACTATTTGTGAATACGGAATTGCTATATATTTCTCATACGAGAAGTTTGTTGATAACTGTTTGATTCATTGTTTATGTGTTATTTGTATAGTAGGTGTAAATATGTATAAATGTTTTGTAATTGTATATAGGTGTATATAAAGTGTTCTTCTTGCCTATGAAAAAGATAAATCTTACTAAAAATAATGAATAAAAGGGTTAAATAAAATTACCCATACAAACAAAGAGACGTTGATTTTTGTTTGTTGTCTCATAAACTTAAGGCGAGACTAAATAAGTGGGAGGGCTAGCATTTCTGTTCTTTTCACTGTAAATTGGGTCCAGCTGCCCCCTGTCCCAGGACCAAACTCCGTGGTTTTACTAATTGAGTTATGTTCTGGCACCTCTGAATGTTTTTATGCATCATGTGTCTTCCTTGATTTTACACCTCTGAATGTGTTGGTTTATGCATCATGTGTTTTTCCTTCCTTACACCTCTGAATGTTTTAGGCATCATGTGTTCTCTCCGGTACCTCTGAATGTGTTTTGATGCATCATGTGCCTTGTTATTACACCGCTGAATGTATGTTTTATGCATCATGTATTTTTCCTTCCCTACACCTCTGAATGCTGTGATGCATCATGTGTAACGTGTTCTTGCTTATACCCCTAACTGTATTGTGATACTTAGGTGGTTGTTCTTTTTAGTACAGGTGGTCCTAGTGAGGTCCTGGTCCCCTGCGTGACATTCTCCTAAGGTGGTTAGGGTTGCGTAGGTGGTACTTACCTGTTACCCGTAGTTACTGGTTGTGATTTATAACAGTTATTTTGTGCTATACTTATTCTAAGTTCTAGAAGTGCTATTTCTACTAAGTGCTGATTCTGACAGTGGCCCATGTGGCCCTGTCCTGTACATAATCCCTTGCGAATATTGCCTTTGCCAGTTGGCACAATGTACATGTGTGACTTCTATCTGATGTATTTTTACAACACAGAAGTTATTTTTATATAACCTTGTGTGGAGTTCCTTTTGTGGTGTGCCTAGGATGTTGCTGCTGTTGTGTGCTGGCGCAAATGCCTTACACATTGCCTCCGGGATAAGCCTGTCTGCTCGTGCCAAGCTACCAAGGGGGTGAGCAGGGGTTATCTTGGCGTGTGACTCCCTTGCCCTGACTAGAATGGTGGTTTCTGCCTAGCTTTGGCGTCAGCCTTAGCAACCAGAAATAGCCAGTTCTAACAGGCACCAATCAAAGCATTTGCCGGTCTGCATCTCCAAAGCTCCCGCAAGACTCCGAAGTAATAAAAAGACTAGAGGGATGTGTAGAATAAATACATTTATTTTATATATATACCTGGTGTGGTTCTCATTTAATTTGGTCATTCACAAGATTATAGACTGGTAAAACAAGCTGCTTTACATGCCTCCAAGACTTAGCCTGAAGGTTGCTCTCCACAGCTACTACTAGGATAGCTTTCTATAAAGGTTTTCTGTAACCTACTATCGACAAGGGTCATTTGGACTGGTACAAAGCGCCCACTAGAATAGTGGACAGCATATGCCAGGCCAACTTCTCACACTCTCACCAAAGGTGCAACCTTCCAAATGAGAGTCCTAAGGAAAATAAAAACCAGTCCTGCGCCATAACAACTTCAAGAATTCTGTTTAAGCCCTAGTGACTCCTAAACTGGATAATGGTAGTGCTACCCTCTGCGGCCTTCCTAGAGTGAGGACTACAGGCTCCATATGCTCTCATCACATCACGCCTGAGTTGCAATATCTTAAATGGCTCCAGTATGAAGCCAGTATTCATCGGAAAATTGCATGCTTGACTCATAAAGCTTTACAATTCAACACCCCAAACTTGAGCTCTGTGGGGGCTCCTGGTCCTCTAAAGTACCTTAGTGATCAAGCCACCGAAATTCCATAAAAAGAAAACCAACAATCTAGCATCCTTCGGTAGTGCACCAACAATTTGGAACTCCTTACCACCTTAAAAAAGATTTAAAAATTCCACAACTTCCTTCAAAAATGAAGGCAAAGAGTTTCTGATGAAGATATGTCTGGGCTAGTTCCCAGTCACCTTAGGATGCACTTGTGCACTTGTTTAAATTGTTCTTTATAGATCTGTTATATTTATCATGATCTGTTATGTTTTGTTTCTTGTTCTGTTTGTATTATGGTTTCCACAGCTTGTACCTTCTTCACTGCCAAGATGTAAAGCACTATGTTACCCATATGTGGTCTTGTTTGCGTTCTACAAAACTCTTTAAAATAAAACAAAACATAAGTAAATATTTATTGAGTCCTTGACTGAACCTTTTATTGTATTTCTGGCCTTGTTACTAGTCGGAACTCCCTACTTATCACTACTAATCACACACTTTCCGACACTGTCCCACAGAGCAACTCAGCATGACCATGCTGCACCATGCCCCCTCCTGGTGGCACTCTACTTGCATCCTAAGTGCCCGCAGGGTCAAATAGACACTGTGGCTTGCACCAGTGACATAGGAATGAACCCGTAACTGGTTGAGCAATCTGTTGCTGACTCCCATGGGTGTACCCAGATGGCAACTTCATTGCACCTCAACAGGCCCTGCAGATCTCTGATGTGAGTCTGCTACACAAGTTCACAAATAATCAACTATATGCTGCAGTTCAGTCAATTCACAACTCTTTCCCAGCAACCCTATCTACATTTTAGGTTCAGGAGGCATGTCACAAGACTTCAGAAGACTATGCCAATATGTGTCCCAAGCGGCCAGCAGATGTGGATAGCAGACCTAGTGATTACACACAATCCTGGGTGCTCTCCCCTAATTACAGACTGCAGTTAGAGCATGTAAAATATTTACATAGTTTGTACTGCACCCCGTAAAAGATGCACAGAATTGGCCTGATTGAGAATGCACACTGTGATCACTGTGTGGTGCCCTGCATTTAATTTTTACAGCTGGCATGGGACTGTCCTGGAGTGCAGAACTTCTGGGTCAATGAATGTGATGCACTTGAGGTAATCACTGCTGACACACCTTACCATTTACAGCACATAGAGCTATTGGGGTACGTGGAGTAGGTCCTCACATATGTACACACATTGATAGCAATCCACCTTTTTCTGGTAAAGAGCCAAGTGGCGATGTGTTGGGTTCAGCATCCTATGCCGCAGATGGTTAGGGTTTTGGAATGCACCTACTGTCAAGAACAGTTAACTGCCAACTGGGAGTTAATACTGGTGAAATCCCAAACCAAAGATATATGGTCCCCCATTGAGTCATTTTCAGGGCCCAGGCTGAGGAAGAAGACGTTTGCAAATGTTACAGGTATACAGGTTTGATTGCAATCCGATGTGACTATCACAAACATCTGAGCGTGCACCATAGAACTTTCTTTGTAGAGTCTTGAAATTGTGTTCCCTAGCTGGGTTGGCCAATTAAAATGGGTGCTTTGCATTGGTGTGCCGTAAGGTCTCAGATGAAGTCTACGTAGAGCTGCGTTGACAACTGTGGTGCCTGTAAAAAGCCACCAGTTTGGCGAAGAAATAAAAACAATATGCATACTCTACCAAGGGGTTTAAGCGCACAGAATCCCAGTCTGTTTCCTTTTAGTATTACCTCTGATGAATGGTAAGCCGTTAATATTGAACTGTCTTCTCCTGGACTGATTTACTAAATATCATTAATCCTAAATTTAGACAGGTGGGCTATACCTTGTAAAATATCATACATCCCAGAAACAGACATAAATGAAAATCACAGATAATAAATGTTTAACAGACATTGTAAAGTGGATACATGTACAGGAAAGGATTGTACTTTGCAAATGTGGAAGTCAGGGACTGACAACAAAATGTTAAAAAGGTAATTTATTTCTTGGTACATAATTACTTGGCAACACTTGTAACTTACTTTTGTTGATAACTTTTAGTTACACTATGAGACCTTGTGCTGAGCCCTTTAACATGTTTGGGTTAAGAGTAAATGATCCCTTTTAAAACAATAATATTTTCAAATTGAAAAGATAGAAACGCAGTCTTCCAAATGCATCTTTTGTTGATATCTGGTCTGAACAGAATGATGTAACACTTGGGAATGAATATACAGCCCAGCAGTCCAGCACTGGAAGCCAAGATGGCAAAGATCTCCACGGCCACCATGTATCTACCCTTAGTGCTAAGGTAGGCTGGAAGGAAGGACACCCAGACGCTGCAGAACACCAGCATGCTGAAAGTGATGAGCTTGGCCTCATTGAATCTATCAGGAAGGTTCCTGGCGAGGAAGGCCACAATAAAGCTGGCAAAGGCCAGCAGACCCATGTAAGAAAGCATCCCATAGAAACCAGTGATAGAACCGTTGTCACACTGTAGGATCACCTTTCCAATTTCAGACTGAGTGTCAGTGGCTGGATGAGGAGGATAAGTGAGCAGCCTAATGAGACAAATTACTCCTGCCCCCAGTGTGCACACGAGGACCAGTGATGCAGACACCTGAGATCCCAGCCATCTGCTTAACCTGCTACCTGGCTTGATGGCATTGAAGGCAATCACCACAGTGATGGTTTTCACCAATACACAAGATACAGAAACAGTGAAAATAATGCCAAATGCAGCTTGTTGGATCAAACATGTCAATCGGACAGGGCGTCCAATGAATAGAAGAGAGGTGAGGAAGGCCAGCAGAAGAGAAACAAGGAGAGTGTAGCTGAGATCCTTGTTATTGGCCTTTACTATTGGAGTATCCCGATATCTGAGAAAGATTCCCAACACACAAGCTGTGGACATGGATAGTACAACAGATACAGATGCCAACACTGCTCCGAGAAAATCACCGTAAGAGAGGTAAACAATGGCTTTCTGGATACAACCATCCTTTCTATCAGTGGGCCATTGGCCCTCTTGGCATTTTACACAATTTTCCATGTCTGAAATGTAAAACATAAGAAGACAATTAAGTTAAAGAAATAAATATTCCATATAGTTTATCCACATAACACAGCACACATAAAACTGAAGTTTACATTTGATAAAAAATGCTCTAAAAGTTTTCCCCTGAAACAGCTATAGACTCTCTTGAACTGTAAAGCACATTCGGTCATTTAGTGTACAAAGAAACTACTAAAATAAATATTCAGTAAAGAACTTGGGACCAGATGTATGAAGCATTGTTTAGGTAGCACTCTGCCCAATTCATAGAATCAGGTTGTTTGGACCATAAAATGCGTTTCTTATGTACAAACACCAAACTGCGATTCTACAGAATCATATTTTTGGTTTGCAATCCAGTATTTAGAAGGAGCTAATAATGATATTGACTCTCAATGGTTGGAATTAATGTCTTGCAACCGACTTCCTGTCAGAATACATTTATATTTTACCACCTCCTTGACGGAGGTGGTATCCCATTCACAAACATGGACCACTGCTTACTTTTAAAAAGTGAAGGTTAAAAATGTAATTGTTTTCTTTTGAAACTAATCTCATTTACCTTAACGGAAAACATTCAAATTTTTTTAAAGTTTGTTTTATTTTGTTTATTAATCACAAACATGGTGATCGGCTGACCCCAGCAGGCCAAAATCTTAGTGATGGCTTTCATTTCTAACGGGTCGCAACTGCGCACTAAGGAGCCCATGCATCAAAATTCAGAAAAACAAGTACTTATTAGCGATAAATAAGGAATGGCAAATAAGGATTTGTTTTTCGGGATGCATCAACAGATTCGGTATTTATTAGTGATTTGGTAAAAATCTCTAAGAAACACCGAAAACATGATAGCGAGTCCTCAAAATAAAGAATAGCAATTACCGAATTAGCTATTACCGAATCCGGTATTAGCGATTTCGGTATTAGAAAATTCGTAAAAAACGGATTGCATTGGAAGCAGGCTGATGACATCACAACCAGGAAGTCATTCAGTGCCCTGAGGAGCTCAGAGGAAGAGGCAGAGCACAGTAGCTGAGCTGAGAGACTTCACCCTCACAACACAGCCACACCACAGCAATCCAGGATGGAGAGGAATGCATCCCAAACATCAGGCACGCCCAGAAAGAGGAATAGAAAGTTCTCAGATTGGGAACTGGAACATTTGATAGTGGGGGTGAGCAGCAAGCATGACAAGCTTTTTGTAAAGTTGTCACTCAAGATGCCCAAAGCTGAGAAGCGCGGGATCTGGCTGCGCATCAAGGAGAGGGTAAAATCGGTAGGAGTCACGCACCGCAGCATTGACGATCTTAACAAGAGCTGGTATGACCTCAGGAAAAGGGCAAAGGAGTGCATTGCGGAAAGGGTGAAGGAAGCAGCTGGCTGTCAGAGACTATAAGTGAACTCTTACCACGACTTGCACAGGAACAGATTGTTGCCTTTTTCCCGACTCCACCTCCAAAGTACTGAGAGTATGTTATGTAAAACCTGACTCACGAGAACCTCAAAGGGGGAAGGGGGAAATGGAGAAAATAACAAACAAAGAAGAGACTGCTCCAGAATGTTCTTGCTTGGCTTCCTAGGCCTCGTCTATTGTCTGACGAATCTCTTGGAATCCTAATGCATGGAAAGATAAGACATCAACACATTTCCTTTCTTAGCTACTTTATCTATTAATGGTTTCTTTCTAGATCTTACCACACATTGCAGAACTAGTGCTACTCTTCTGTCTTTTCCTGTTATCTTCGCTCTCTCTAGAACGTATCTGTAAACACAGTTTATATGTATGTTAACCTTGTTTTCTCTTCTTGAAATATCTATCTATTCTTTATTACTGCTCCTACTTTAACCTTCTATTATGAACTGAAGCATTGTCTTTTTTATTCATACATCTCCTAGTTATATATCTAATACTCCTTCTTTGTTTTGCAGGTTTCGCTGAAGGGGAAAACCTACTACCAGGTAAGTTCTGTCTTTTTCCTTATATTTATCTTGTCACCAGTTTAACAATTGTAGTTTACTATTTACTCCTAACTGTAGAAGTTCAATGCTAGTCCACTCAGTCACTTATCTGTATCTTCTTAATCTCTTCTTTTCAGGAAACTGTACACACTGACTCCAGCTGGCAATGCTCACAAACTCCAAAGGTGCTGAAGGCTAAATGCGACTCCGGTAATCCTCAACTCTGTGGCTGTAGATCTTGGGGAAAGAGATTGTAGGAAAGACGGAACGGGAAAAAAATGAGGGGAAAGGAAAGGGTCTAAAAATATACTGAACCTAGGTAGAGAAAAAAGCGACGCATGGGACTAGGAAAGGGACGGGGTGGGAATTGGTTGTAACACCCCTTTTTGTGCTCGTCTTTCTGAATTTCCCTTTGCGCTGATCTCGCAAGTCTTCACATAGTTCTCAATATCAGTGTTCATATGCGGCCACCAATAGTGTCTTTTAACTAATTCTTTGGTTTTATTTTCTCCTTTATGGCCTGCCAAGAGGCTATCATGACATTTATTTAGCACTTGATTCTGCAATTCCTTAGTTGGTATGTGCAAGGCTCCCTGGTGATAAGGTAGTTGATTCCGAACTTCTCTTCCTTCTTCTTCATTTACCCATTTCTGTATTTCTTCAAAACTCATGACTTGTGATATCTGTTCTCCAAAGGTAACTAATGAAGTGGCACCAATAATTCTTGAAGTTGGTATGATGTTTTGACTTTCTTCCAAACATTTCTTCTCCTCCGTGCCGATTTGGGACAGGGCATCCGCTTTTCCATTTTGCGCTCCAGGTCTGTAAGTGATCACAAAATCATAATCTGCAAAATACAGTGACCATCTCGACTGTCTCGGCGTTAAAGTTTTGGCATATTTGAAAAACTTGAGATTTCTATGATCTGTAAAGACTGTCATTTGATGCCTGGCTCCCATCAAATAGTGTTGCCACTCCTTGAAAGCATCCTTTATCGCTAGCAGTTCTTTCTCCGTAATTGTATAATTCTGTTCTGCAGACGTTAGTTTTCTGGACCTGTAAGCGATTGGGTGTAATTGGCCAGTTTCTCTGTGTAACTGAGATAGAACTCCACCTATAGCCTGATCGGAAGCATCTGTTTCCAAATAAAATGGCTGAGATAGATCAGCATGCAACAGCACTGGAGCCGAAGTAAAACTTCTCTTCAACAATTTAAATGCCTCTTCTACATCTTGGGTCCATTCAAATTTCACACCCTTCCGTAATAACTTAGTTAAGGGCAGGATCTTTTCAGAGAACTCTTCAATAAATCTCCTGTAAAAGTTTGCGAAACCAATAAAGCTCTGTACTTCTTTTATACTGGTGGGAGATTTCCAATCGACCATTGCTTGAATCTTACGTTCATCCATGTTCATGCCAGTTGGTGAAAGGACGAATCCCCAAAATTCTACCTCTGAGACACCAAAGGCACATTTCTCTAGTTTTACAAAGTTGATTTTCTCGTAGCCTCTGCAAAATTTCTCTTACTTGTTTCTCATGTTTCTGGGTATCATCTGAGTAGATTAGGATGTCGTCAATGTAAACATTTGCACATTGGTCTATAAATTCTCACAGTACGTTGTTGATAAAATGTTGGAAGGCTGATGGGGCGTTACACAAGCCATAAGGCATGACTTGGTATTCAAATAGCCCAAACCTTGTCCTGAAAGCTGTCTTCCACTCATCAGCCTCTTTCATTCTGATCAAATGATAGGCCCCTCGAAGATCCAACTTGTTATACATTTTTGCATTCTTTACCTGATCTAATAAAACCAAAATGAGGGGAAGAGGATAACGATTCTTCTTCGAAATCTTGTTTATTGCAAGATAGTCTATGCATGTTCTTAGATCACCCTCCTTCTTCGGCACAAAAAACAGGGGCGAAGAGACTGGCGATTTGGACGGTCGGATGAAGCCATTGGCCAAATACTTATCCAAATATTTCTTTAAATGTTGGTGTTCCTTTTCAGTCAGGGCGTAAACTCTACTACAGGGTCAATTCGCACCTGGCTCCAACTCGATTGCACAGTCATAGGCCTGATGTGGAGGTAATTGTTCAGCTTCCTTTTCGCTGAATATATCTTTGAAATCTTGATATTCTCGGGGTATTTCTTGCGAGTTGATAATGCACACTGATGCTCCCATCATACACAACGAATGAGCGGGATTAGTTTCATAGTCTTATTCTTTTCTTCCAAAACAATTCTCTTTACAATACTTCGATTCCATAGCTATTGTTCTGGTACTCCAATCGATGGTAGGGTTGTGTTCGGTTAACCATGGTAAACCTAATATGAGCTGGAATTGAGGTGCATCAATTAAATGAAATTGAATAACTTCCTCATGTCCGTCACTTGATGTCATCAACACTGGTTCGGTATGACTTACAATCGGTTCAGACAAAATGTTTGTGCCGTCTATAGCTCGCACCGGCTCGCTATTAAGTTTTTGAATGGCCTTCAAACCTACACTTGCTACAAACTCGAGATTACAGAAGTTTCCTGTGGCTCCGGAATCCACCATCACGGACATATCTGTAAGGGTTATTAGTCGAAATGTAATTACCATAGACAAAACCAAATGAGGGGAAGAGGACTGAAGAGTATTCGCCAACTGGTGTTCCTTTGGAGTTGATTCTTGATTCGCATCCACCGGTCCAACTCCTTCTACAGGTTGTGCTGCGAGTTTCCCTTCGGCTTCAGAAAGGTCATTAGTTTTTTCGGACAACCTCTCACAAAGTGTCCGTTTGAGCCACAGTACATACATACATTTCCAACTCTTCTTTTTTCCTTCTCTTCTTTGGTCAATGGACCCCTTATGGTTCCAATTTGCATCAGTTCTGAGTTTATTGATCCTTCAACTGCTCGATTATAATCTGACCTGACTCTATCACCTTTTCGTTCTCCTTGACGAAAGTCTATCTCTAACACCAGATCTACCAATGCTGATATCTCTGCAGGTCGATTTGGTATTTGCGCTAGGACATCCTTCAATTCATCTCGCAATCCACGATAAAAGACCGCTGCCCTCTTGCTCTCCGGCCAATCTATCTCCACGACCAGCTTACTCAATTGGGCTAAGTAGGCAACCAAGTCCCGATTGCCCTGTCGCAACTCCAGTAATTCATTGTCTACGGCCTGTGAAATTCACCTTCGGTCAAAGAATCTGAGAAATTCTTTCCTAAACTCATCGTAATTCTGTAGGATTGGATCATCTCTAGTGACTGAAGGCATCGACCATGCTGCTGCATCACCACTCAAATATGAAAGAGCGAACGCAACCCGCGACTGCGCATCTTGGAAAATGGAAGGGTGGCACATATAGTGGAGGGAACATTGTGAGAGGAAAATTTGTGCCTTTTGAGGGTCTCCACTAAATCGCTCAGGAGGGGCCAGTGGAATTACCGGGGACATGGAATGAATAACTTGCGTTGTTAACCTATTTGATCTCTTGGAGGAGGTCTCTAAAACCTCTCTACTAGCACCACTGAAAGGCTGTCCCATCCTTTGAGCTAATTCTGCTGTTTCTTTTCTTGATTTGACTACCTCTAGTTTAAGGTTTTTGGTTTTCCTCTCCTACTGCTATTAATTCCTTTTGTATTGCTTCCAAAACCGGACCTAAGTTCTGCATATTTATTCCTTCAACCATTCTGTTCGGGTGCAATAAATAAATGTGGGCACTTCACTCTGTCAGAGACTATACGTGAACTCTTACCACTACTTGCACAGGAACAGATTGTTGCCTTTTTCCCGACTCCACCTCCAAAGTACTGAGAGTCTGTTATGTAAAACCTGACTCACGAGAACCTCAAAGGGGGAAGGGGGAAATGGAGAAAATAACAAACAAAGAAGAGACTGCTCCAGAATGTTCTTGCTTGGCTTCCTAGGTCTCGTCTATTGTCTGACGAATCTCTTGGAATCCTAATGCATGGAAAGATAAGACATCAACACATTTCCTTTCCTAGCTACTTTTTCTATTAATGATTTCTTTCTAGATCTTACCACACATTCCAGAACTAGTGCTCCTCTTCTGTCTTTTCCTGTTAACTTCGCTCTCTCTAGAACTTATCTGTAAAAACAGTTTATATGTATGTTAACCTTGTTTTCTCTTCTTGAAATATCTATCTATTCTTTATTACTGCTCCTACTTTGACATTCTATTGAGAACTGAAGCTTGGTCTTTTTTATTCATACATCTCCTAGTAAGTATATCTAATACTCCTTCTTTGTCTTGCAGGTTTCGCTGAAGGGGGAAACCTACTACCATGTAAGTTCTGTCTTTTTCCTTATATTTATCTTGTCACCAGTTTAACAATTGTAGTTTACTATTTACTCCTAACTGTAGAAGTTCAATGCTAGTCCACTCAGTCACTTATCTGTATCTTCTTAATCTCTTCTTTTCAGGAAACTGTACACACTGACTCCAGCTGGCAATGCTCACGAACTCCAAAGGTGCTGAAGGCTAAATGCGACTCCAGTAATCCGCAACTCTGTGGCTGTAGATTTTGGGGAACGAGATTGTAGGAAAGAAGAAACGGGAAAAAATGAGGGGAAAGGAAAGGGTCTAAAAATATACTGAACCTAGGTAGAGAAAAACGCGACGAATGGGACTAGGAAAGGGACGCAGAAAAAAGGGGAAATTACACTACGAACTTAGAAAGGAGTAGATTCAAAACGCTACTGTCTCCTCAGGAACTCTGGTGAAGTGCGCACTTTGATTAGCGCTCGTGCTTCACCAGCTGTCAGAATTCGCCAACAGACAAAAAATAGACTGCCGACTCATCTTCCAAGTCGGTGGCCATCTTGGAATTCCAATCGCGAGTTAAGATACTCAAGCGGCGACTCCAAGGTGAACCCACAGTCCCAAATGTACACACAGAGTGTTTTCTTCTGGTCGGAATTCGGGGAAGCCTGACACTGGCACAGGAGGGGGCCATCCAGAGTACCTGCCAACACAGCCCTGGAGGACCTCATTGAGGGCACCATTGAGCCAGAGGCAGTCGTGGGAGTCACCCAAATGAACACTTCCGGCGCAGCGACCACAGAACAAGGTAAGATGCATGCCTGTGCTGGTAGGCTGCCTATTGTATACCCATGCCCATCCCCCCAGGCAAATCACAGTGTTCAGGAAGAAGTCCCTAACACATATACCCGCACAGAAGCACAGAAGTGTTGCATCATGGGATATATAGTCATGTCAACCAAGTGTGCATATATGATCACCAATGCGCAAGAAATGAGACTAGCAGCACAGGTCAAACAGTCTGTCTAAATATGTAATTTAATTTGTTCAAAGTATACAAAATGACAAACAGATAAAATTAAAAAATAAAATACAAATGCACTGTTTCACACACAGATGTATCTCAGTTGGACTCTGATGACAGCAAACGCCTCATCATTTCCGAAACACCAGTAGAGACCGATGGAGAGACTCTGCAGGGACATCAATCCATACCAGCCCCAGCACCAACACCACCACCGACATCAACACCCTCACCACCACTACTGACAACACCACCAAGATACAGGGCACATGTCCCCACCCTGCAGGTAATGGAGACTGAGCAGAGCCCAGCACCCACAAGTGTTCCCCACACATCACGTGCCACTCCACCAGCTCCAACACCAGCATGTGGCTGAGTCAGACAACGGCGCAGGCCCATGGGCAGACTTGCTGAGGGATCTGAACAGCCTACACACGTCAACAGAGTGGTAGAGTCCCAGATGCTGTGTGTTCAGCACCTGCAGGGGAGACATATGGGAACAATGAACCTGAACATCTCCAAATTGGCAAAAAACATGTGCAAGATGACAGACGCTGTGCGTCAACTGACCACAGTAGTAGCAGAGGGGAATCGTGGCATCACTCAGAGCCTACAGAAGCTCACCTGTGCCATCCTAGCATGACAACACAGCGAGCGCAGGAGGCATCGTCAGAACTTGCTCTGTTCTATTGCATCAACTAGGGCCATCACCAAGCTCTGCAACAGCACTGCTGTATTGTCACGCAGATCAGTGTCACTGCAGATAGACCTGGGTCATTACTGCGGTGATGCAGCGAAGGCCTTAGGCCAGGTGACCATTGCAGTTGAACATCTGCAGTATGGCACATTTAGAGCCAGCAACTTGGGAGGGGAGGAGGGAAAGGAGGCAGCATCAAGCATGAGCAGCGTCTCTTAGATACCCTAATGTCCAAAAAATGGATATCAAGCAAAAAAGTAGAACATTGTGCACCATGGTATTCCCCCAAACTTAGGGAAATGAAACAAGTGTGCAAGCACTTGGAGAGAAATTGGAGAAGGGGTTTCTCCACAACAGAAAAAAATAAATATAGAGCTACCTTGAGAGCCTATGAGACAAAAATCAGAACTGCTCAATTGAACTACAATAGAAAGAAAATTGACGGTGCCTCGATGCCTTTTTCTTCTGCTTCACCCTGAAAACTGACACACAAACTCCCTTCAATCAACAAAAATAAGCGTCACATAGAGACGTCTCCAACTCTCACACAGTGATTCTGAAGGGTCAGAGGGCAGCTGTCTCTCTCTGACTTCACCCATGGTGTGTGCCTGATAGTTAGAGCCTCGAGGCGCTAGAAGTATCACCCTTCCCCTCGACCCTGGGTCAGAGTGCAGCTGTCTCTCTCTGGCTTTACCCAAGCTGAGACTCTGATGATTAGAGCTTTGAGGCGCTAGAAGTATAACCCCTCCCCTGGATTCTGGGTCAGAGTGCAGCTGTCTGTCTCTGACTTCACCCCAGCTGCACCTCTGATGAATAGAGCCTCGAGGCACCAGAGGTACCCCCTCCCCTCGACCCTGGGTCAGAGTGCAGCTGTCTCTCTCTGGCTTTCACCAAGCGGCACATCTGGTGATTAGAGTCTCTTACTTCACATTGTCACCTCATAAAGTCTCCATCTCTTCCACCATGAGGTTTGACTTTGCCTTCTCGGCACATTGCATAACTGCGGATACCTGGTGTTCGATTACTGCCCAGATCAAGGCCCTGTCATCTCCTCAAAGTATTTATGTAGTTTCTTAATGTATTGATACTTAGATTAATGTCTTCCCTTTACATAGCACATAAAGGAGAAATGCTCCCTGCACTGATGGTCACTCGACCTTTGCTCAGGTCTCACTGCAGCTTCCAATGGTGAAGGAAACACAATTAAACACTCAGCAAGATCGAGGCTGTGCATCGATCAAGGATACGCTCTCTTTATCTTCCCCTACTGTGCACCTTTGTCTGTCCTCACACTTGCCCTCGACCTCCGCCTCTTCTCACCCACCACTGACCTCTGCCCCCTCTCCCCTCATCCGCTCACCCACCACTGACCTCTGCCCCCTCTCCTCTCATCCGCTCACCCACCACTGACCTCTGCCCCCTCTCCCCTCATCCGCTCACCCACCACTGACCTCTGCCCCCTCTCCCCTCATCCGCTCACCCACCACTGACCTCTGCCCCCTCTTCCCTCATCCGCTCACCCACTCACTGACCTCTGCCCCCCTCTCCTCATCCGCTCACCCCACCATGACCTCTGCCCCCTCTCCCCTCATCCGCTCACCCACCACTAACCTCTGCCCCCTCTCCCCTCATCCGCTCAACCACCACTGACCTCTGCCCCCCTCCCCTCATCTGCTCACCCACCACTGACCCCTGCCCCCTCTCCCCTCATCCGCTCACCCACCACTGACCTCTGCCCCCTCTCCCCTCATCCGCTCACCCACTCACTGACCGTTGCCCCCTCTCCCCTCATCCGCTCACCCACCACTGACCTCTGCCCCCTCTCCCCTCATCCGCTCACCCACCACTGACCTCTGCCCCCTCTCCCCTCATCCGCTCACCCACTCACTGACCTCTGCCCCCTCTCCCCTCATCCGCTCACCCCACCACTGACCTCTGCCCCCTCTCCCCTCATCCGCTCACCCACCACTAACCTCTGCCCCCTCTCCCCTCATCCGCTCAACCACCACTGACCTCTGCCCCCTCTCCCCTCATCCGCTCACCCACCACTGACCCCTGCCCCCCTCCCCTCATCCCCTCACCCACCACTGACCTCTGCCCCCTCTCCCCTCATCCGCTCACCCACTCACTGACCTTTGCTGGGTCACCCTCACCTCATGGACATTTATTGATTCTGATCGATTTGTGGAGCTGACATTTCTTTTCCATCAACTCTCTTAATCCCTCACATGACCATGTGCCGAGGGTCACACGTCCACGTGCACTTCTGCCCGAAAAGGTAAACTCTGCCAGTATGCCCACCACCTCTGATCTATAGTGAGCTGCAGGAACAAGAGCAGCAGAGAAAAAAGTGAGAACTGAAACAAATAAATCCCCGGGCATATATATGTCAGGTGGACCCTCATGGACCCGCTGTTCAGACCTGTACCCAGGGTACCTGAATATAAGCTGGCACTGGTGGAAGACCCCTGCTGCGGTGTGCGGCCCCCTCCTTCTACCTCTGAAACCTCCATCTAACTTTAGTACCTACTAAAGAGACATTAAGCCCTTTTAAAAAGCAGTTACTTTTAAGCAAGCAGCAAAATATCATTTATGTCAAGGTTTAATTTTGTTTTCCCTTAAGCATCTCCTTGCTATTGACACTTGTTTAAAACATTCTACATTTCCTTCCAATTGTCTCCCTGCTCTGTCCCAAGCAGTCAACTCGATGCTGCTAAGCAGAGTTCTTCTTATCACTAATACAAGCCCAAGTAAACAAGCACAAGTAAAGCACACAGGCTGAGCTCTGCTGACATACCTGGAGTCAGGCTTCACAGCATCAGCACTTCTGCTCTTGAACACATCTTCCTTCCTGCAGCAGAAACAACACATAAGAGTCTGTGAAATGGGGCAGCAGGAAAGACTGCACATGGTAAAGGTCATGCCCTCTTCTTAAAGACGAGACCAGCTCCATGTGATGAAATATTGCATCAGGATTACAGACCTCTACTTCAACCTATAGAAAGACTGCAGGTCAGAGCACTTGATGGAATAAGAGCACAGTCGATTATTCCATTTTAATATTCCATTCTGAAGGGGATACTGATAAAAACAGGTTTGTATCTTGAGGTTTACAACTCTGAGGTTTGCAAAGTAGAGCACAAGGGTAAAAAAGAAATTGTCGAATTGTACAACCATCATCACCAATTTATGGAAGGTCTCTGGGCCTGATACGTGAAGGGCAACTTACACTTTAGTGTAAGATTACGATTGTTTTCTATTCACAAAGATATGTTACGAGTAGTATCTTTCCTAGTGCCAAGTCTCTGCAATAAAATGATCAGACTGTCCTGTGCTGTCCTGTGCAGAGACTCAGCTGTAGTAAAGTTACTACTCGTAACATATCTTTGTGAATAGCAAACAATCAAAAACTGACACTAAAGTTTAAGTTACCCTTTGTGAATCAGGTCCTGTGTTTGAAGACATTAAAGAACTGACAGACAGGACTCTTGCAATTCTACCTGCAGCTCTGGTATTTGTGCTAAACTTACCCAGCCTTCCAGGACAGATCAACAGAGCTATTTACAAAAAGAATGGATAATGCAATAATACATGGAAAAAGGAATCATTCAGATTGATTTTAAGATGGAAGATTACATCAACACACATAAGGCTTACAAAGGATCGACCACAGGGTTCAAAATAGATATTGTAGAAAGAAGAATATAAAAAATATCTGCATTATGCTCCTGATGTAGAGGAGGGACGGATCTGTCCGTCAGGCTGACTGATCTGTCCACCATACTTGGGCGTCCGCAGAAATGTTTCCGGGGGGGGGGGGGCAAAAATTTAACTGCTGCAGCCTCTGGAGTTCAAAGAGAAGTGCGAGAGGCCCCAAGTGAGCGAACGTTTAAAGTCATGGGGCTTCTCGCAGGGGAACAGCACAGCCTGCTGTAGTTGTGAAAATTAGGGATAAAAGGAATGTTGATGGCCTACCTGCTCGGAACACATGGGGTCCACTACAGCAATGTGTGCTGCCTAAGCGATAATATCACATTGTCACTGGGCCAGCACCGGATAGACCGGCGATCCGGGGGGGCAAGCGCACCCCCTTGTGGAAAATGACTAAATTAGGTATACATAAGCGGCGTTCATTTATGTTCACCACAGCCACTGTTGAGAGTAAAGTGAAAATCGTGAAACAGTGGCCACGGCATCTTGTCCCTTTTTAGGCCCCTTTGTGCGCGTAAGTGGCAGCCATTTTGAAAGCCATGGCCCCTCTGCCCATTGCCAGTAGCCAGCGCGTCTCTCTCTCTCTCTCTCTCTCTCTCCTAACCTCGCAAGCATCCCCCCCGCGAGCTGACAACCCCCGCTCTCACATGCTTGGGCCATAAACCCCCTTTCCTCTGTGCCCGATTGTCCTGCTTGTTCCCAGGCCACCACCTGGCCCTGCGGATGCTGTTTATTGCCCCCATACTGTAGGAAGGTCCCCCATCAAAGGATCCAACTGATCAAAGCCCCCACCCCATGAGATCCGATCAACCACACGCAATCCGGGAATCGGCGGAATGCCCAGCTGCGTGACAATCATCACCTGTTGTGACCGGGGTGGGGACTTCTACTGTAAATGTGTGTGGGAACGGGCTTGAAGCGGGGATTCCGAGGATGTCTTTCCGTACATCAAAGTATTGACAAGAATGTGTTTCATGTAATAAAGCTATAAACTTGTGTATAAGAGGCCAGGCCGCAAGGATGCATTTAGAGCACCTCGAGAAGATACCCGTTGTCTGATTTGACGTGTTCTGCTCCGTCGGAATAAACTCCTGTTTCCTGCCTTCCAGTCTCCAGCGCCTGCCTCTTTGTTTGGTAATATTGAATGGTAGTAGAGGCGGCTAACGCCGGGCAAATACTGACGGGTTCTTGGTCGAAATCGGCCCTACCTTTCCACAATTGGCGCCCAACATGGGACCCATCAGCGACACGTGGATCCAGTGGGAGATGTCCTGACTAAGCCTGGGTGTAGTTCGTGTAGCCGCACTCCGCGGAGCTACGCGAAGATGCACTTGCACTCCGCGAACTACGTATAGCTCCGTGAGCATGCGCAGTTTCTTGCTTGACCCGTTCGCGAGCCATTTTTCATCTTCGGGAGCGCCGTGGAACTCTGGAACCTGCTCGACACCACATCTCCAGACGTCGCCTTCCTCACGGAAACATGGAGGAACGCTTCCTCAGCGCCGTCGCCATCCCGGACGGATACAAGATCACCCGGAGAGACCGCGTCAACGAGACAGGAGGAGGCATCGCCATCGTCCACAAGAACACCATCCGCATCACGACCAACTCAGACGACACCCTCACAGCCGCTTAACATCTTCACTTCCAGATACACACCGACCCCAAGACCACACTCAGAGGCACCCGCATGTCCTCGCCTCCGCTGACTACATCCTCCTAGGGGACCTCAACTTCCACCTGGAGAACAACAACACCACCACCACCCTGCTGGACAACCTCGCCAACCTCGGACTCATGCAACTGGTGAACACCCCCACCCACTACACCGGACACACGCTTGACCCAGTCTTCTCCTCCAGCAAGTACATCTCCTACAGCCACTCCACCGGACTCCACTGGACAGACCACAGCAGCGTCCACTTCAGCTTCAGAAAGATCACAACTCACCACCACCCGCAACAGGTTCCCCGCGGGAACTGGAACAAGATCACCACCGACCAGCTCACCACTTCACTGAGCTACAACCCTCCCGCCAGCTCAACGGACCCCAACCAAGCAGCCAACAACCTCACACAGTGGATCACCAATTGCGCTCGCCCAACCAGCCTCGACCACTCGCAGTCCGGCTTCCGCGCCAACCACAGCACCGAGACCGCCCTCATCGCAGCCACTGACGACATCAGAGCCCTGCTCGACAACTGGGAAACAGCGGCCCTCATCCTCCTGGACCTCTCTGCAGCATTCGATACGGTCTGCCACCGCACACTAGTGCAGTGCCTCAGCAACATCGGAATCCAAGAGAAGGCACTGGAGTGGATCATCACGTTCCTCACCGGAAGAACCCAGAGAGTCTGCCTCCCCCCGTACAGATCCAAGGCCACCGAAGTCATATGCGGCATACCACAACGATCATCACTCAGCCCCACCCTCTTCAACGTCTACATGAGCCATCTCGCAGTCATCGTACGCCAACACAACCTCAACATCATCTCCTACGCCGACGACACCCAGCTGATCCTCTCCCTCACCAACGACCCAGGAACCGCCAGAACCAACCTACACAAAGGGATGAAAGACGTAGTCCAGTGGATGAGGAACAGCCGCCTGAAACTGAACTCAGACAAGACGGAAGTCTTCATCCTTGGATCATCACCCTCCTCCCGGGACGACTCCTGGTGACCCCCTACCCTGGGCAGCGCACCCAAACCAATGGACCACGCACGCAACCTGGGCTTCATCCTGGACTCCTCCCTCTCGATGACCAGACAAGTCAATGCCGTCTCATCATCCTGCTTCAACATCCTACGCATGCTCCGAAAGATCTTCCGATGGCTCGCCACCGAAACCAGGAAGACGGTCACACAGGCACTCGTCACCAGCCGACTGGACTACGGAAACACCCTCTATACGGGAACCACAGCCAAACTCCAGAAAAGACTCTAACACATCCAGAACGCCTCCGCACGACTTATCTTGGACATCCCCCGACACAGCCACATCTCCGGACACCTGAGAGACCTTCACTGGCTCCCCGTCAGCAAGAGAATCACGTTCCAACTCCTCACCCACGCACACAAGGCCCTCCATGACCTGGGCCCCAGGTACCTCAACAACCGCCTGACCTTCTACACTCCCACCCGCCAGCTACGATCGACCAGCCACGCCCTCGCCACCGTGCCACGCATCCGAAGATCCACCATGGGAGGAAGATCCTTCTCCTACCTGGCAGCCAAGACTTGGAACTCCCTCCCCATCCACCTCCGCCTGGCCCAAGACCACCTCTGCTTCAGGAAGCAACTCAAGACATGGCTGTTCGAGCAGTAGCGGACCCCCCTCCCCCAAGCGCCTTGAGACCCTCTGGGTGAGTAGCGCGCTATACAAATATCCTGATTGATTGATTGATTGATTGATTGCCTGCATGCTCGGGATGTGTAGCGCGCTAAGTTACCCATGAGGTTTGTCCCGCCCGCTCGCGTCCTCTTATTTCCGGTCCCTACTAACGTGTTCGCGAGTTATTCTGTGCCAGATTGCAGTTTCTGCGTGTTCGGCAACTCGATCTTACCGACAAGCATCCTCGCGCACGCGAAAATGCTATTGAGCGCGCGAGAACTACGCTACGCAGCAGTTTGCGGAGTATTCGACAACTTCGCGTTCTCCGCGGAGCACGGAGTTGCCGAAACTCCGCAAACTCCGCGAACGGAGCGTAGTTCTTCGCCCAGGGCTAGTCCTGACGACAGAGTGAACGATTGCAACGATCGGGAAAGCTCCTGTCCGATAGACCCTCGTCTGACAGCCGATCATCCGAACTTCCCTGGTTCCGAACATACCTCTCTCGAGTGATCTACGGTCCTGACTGGGAACCATCAGGAAGTGCCGCGACAGAAGATAGAGGACGATCGGGCGCTGGATTCGGAAGACAAGGAACTGTCCATGCGGTCCGGTTAAGGTTGTGTAACACGACGAATTGCGAAATGATTGTTTGATTGTTTGGAAAATACTAGTATTACTCTTTGAATTGTTGGTTCCTTTTGGAGATTCTCTGTCTGCAAACGGGGAAGAATAAAAGTATTCTATCCTCCTTTGCAGATAGTGAAGGGTAGGTAAAGCAGACTTTTGTCTCCCGTTGTAACCCGTCGTGCCTATCTCTTTCTCGCCATTGATTGTTTGATTGTCCGAACATTGATTGTTCGATATTGGTTCTTTGGAGGTATTCTCTGCTTACAAATAACGTGGAATAGAGATATTCTGTCTAGTCTTTGCAAGCAGTGAAAAGATAGGTAGTGCAGACTTTTGTCTCCCATTGTAACCCGTCATGCCCATCTTCTCCCCACTGATTGGTAATTGGTTCTACCCGGACCGTTTATTAGAGATAGATCATCCGGCTCCACCGGAGGGCACCCCTAATAAAAAGGACATGTATATAAAATACGGATTAGCCGCTGTATCTTTCTAGCAAACTATGGCATAAAAATCACTAGGAAAAACAAAAGGAATTGAGCAAAATCAGTAGGCCACTGATGGGATCTTTTTGACCCCGCTAAAATAGAAACACTAGGAACAGCCCTTCACGAGAAATATGAAACTAGTGGGAGGAGCCGAGCTCGACACCGTGATGGCCGCAAGGTAGCTCGGCTCTGCCGCCCTCGCTGCCCAAACGTGTCTATCCTGCCGCCCACCCTGCCCAATAACGACAACCTTATACAGATAAAAAGTCTGCTGATACCTACCATCCGTCCCGGGGGCTCCAGAGTGCAGCAGATCCGCAGCTACTTCCCTCCGGGAAATGAGGCCTCCGGCGCATGGAGACCGGGGCCTTGCCTGCAGCCATCAGCCGGCGAGGCGGCATCGGTGGCGGCCTGGGGTGGAGGATGGAGGCCGACCAAAAGGGACCATTGTGCGAATAAGCCGGAGGCAACACAACGCACCGAGGCCCGTCCCCGGATCGTCCAGAGGTGGTGTCCAGCAAGTTGTGTGCGGGGGATGCCTTGCTGATGGCTCCCCCCTTTGTTGCCTGGTCCGGCCATTTTGTATACCTGCGCCAGGAGGTGGCGTGAGGCGACGCGGACGGCCCCCCCCAGGTGGAGGTTCCTCTCCTGCACCAAGATTGCCATTCGCGTTCCACTTGCGGAGCCCCGCGGCTGGCTGACCGGGGGGCCCGCTCCGGTGGCCGTGGTGAAGGGCAGCTGCTGTGGGACTCTCAAGATGGCGGCCGGCTCCCCGTATTTGGGCCTGGTCCACTAGGATGGCTCTGGGCTAACATGGAACTCCGATGCTTGCCTGCTCGGGCATGAGCTCCACTCTTGAAGACGTTCTCTCAGCTTTAAAGATTCTACGGAAGTCGTTGGCCCTCGACTCCCGGGGGCTTCCGGTGCGAGCGACCACCATTGTTGCTCGATCATCCCCCATTGATGTGCCTCTGCCCCGGGTGACCGCCGCCTTACTCCCATCTGGTGCTGTGAGGGAGGCTGATTCAGTGCATCGGTGGAGGGATACGCCTGCTGTCCCGCTCTCCGGAGTGGCCGCGACGTTGCCGCGAGATGGTGGTGCTCTCATGCTGACGCTAGCTTTTGTCCGAATTACCAAGAGACACTGTAGACTACCAACTCGATCAGTTCCGGTGGGACCTCAGCGCGACCCGGTAGTGAAGATTTTGCCTTCCCCACCTTTGAGTCACGGTTCATGCCGCCTGTCCTTTCTGTTGGCGTTAACGGAATTTTTTTGAACTGCCGAAAGGGGTTCTGGTCCGGCCACTAGTTATTGGAGGCATTTGGACAATACTCTGGACCTGCCCGGCCTCACCCAAAATGGCGCCAGTATAGGCGGGACTTGCAACTCCTTATGGCGTTCTAGTTACTTAGCCTTTATGTTATGGGATATGTATGCGGTCTTTGTGCACATGGCGGGCGGGGAAGGGTACTGGCTGGGCATGCGGACGACCCTATTGATGTTGGGTTTTTATTCATTATTGATTATTGTATTATTGTAGCTTCGAAGTAGTGTTACTCATGATACTCGCCCACGGTGTGCATATGGACGATTTTATTGTAACTGATCCTGTTATACTTTCAATTATAAACCTTCACTGGTCCTGCAACTGTTAGTCACGTTTAGTTTTTACAATTAAAGGGCTCGCCCGTTATGTACTCTTATACTACAGTGTAATCTCTCCTTACCTCATGCGTTTCCAGTCTGCTCCGTGGCCGGCCTATATGGTTGTAGGCCCGTATTTGAATGCTGACATTTTCTTTTTTTTTCTTTTTTTTTTATTTTCTTTCACTTTTTCTGTTAATTACGATGCAGTATTTACAGTACAGGAATTTCACACCGTTATACGTACATATACAATACAACCAACTGTATACCCATAGGCAAAACCAAAATTTATGAAAATATGAAATACATAGAGGCTGAAAAACAAATCAGATCAAATCATAGTCTACCAAAACCCATAGAAAATTTTATGTCTTGCTACTCTTCCACTCTTTGATGGGGCGCCAAATCTTGCCGCCCAGCGATCTTGCCCTTCTGCCTTTCCTATCATAGATAGCTTTCTCCAGATTATATATATGTAAAATCTTTGCCATCCATAACTGAAACGTCGGTGCAGATTTGTCTTTCCAAGCTTTCGCAATAATAAGTCTAAAAACTGCTGTGACCACAAACAAAAATTCTGGATGAATATTGTTATCACCTATACTGATGCCTAATATTATCAATTCGTCCGTTAATTTCACTTTTAGCCCCAAAGATTTCTCCAGAAATACCTCTATTGCCACCTTTAAGGTAAAAAGCTGTGGACACTGTGAAAACATGTGCGTGATATTAGCACTTGATGAATTACAACGTGGGAAAGTTATTCCAGTGCTGCCCCCCCATTGTGCAATTCTAGCTGGTGTGTGGTATAATGAAAAGATGGTCTTATAATGTTGGGTTTGTAAAGTAGCTGAACAAAGTATGGTTCTTCCTAAGTCTAATGAAGCTTGCAAAGCTTCCGGATGGGCCCTTACTTGTTCCACCCATTTGTTGCTATATTTCTCCCTATCGTCAGATTTGTATGCCTGTAGTTCTACATATAATTGCCTAATTGATCCCCTTAAACTACTCCCCAAATAATCCATAATCCTGCAACTTGTCATTCCTACTACTCCCCCCTGTTTTGTATGAAAGTAACTTCTAATTTGTAAATATTTAAAGAAATTGTTCCCAGGTATTTTAAATCTATGTTGAATTTCTTGGAATAGTAGGAACCCCCCTTCCGCATCCAACAAATCTCCTAATTTCTTAACTCCTCTACCATCCCACTCTTTCATAACAGCATCCCTAAAAATTTCTACTGGGAGATCGACATTCAAGTATAACCTCAGGTATCTATTATATCTTCCTAATCCTACCTTCTTCATAATAACCCTCCAAATTTTGTATACTGCGCCCAAGGTCTTGAATCTTGTATGTTTGAAATAGGCGAAATCTACTGTAGTGACTAGAGCATTCTCTGCCCTTTCCCCCAACAGTGCTTTATAAACATTCTCTATACCTGCCCCCTCCTCTTGATGATCACTGCCTCCTAAAAGTCCTTTGGAATAGTGCAAAACTGCCGCCCAATAGTAAAATCTGAAATCCGGTGCCCCCCAACCTCCCTTCTCCCTTGGTAGTGTCAAGAATCTATAGGCTCTACGTGTCTTCCCTTGTGCCCAAATTAATCTATTCAGTGTTGCTTCTATTTTCTTAAACCACGTGCCATCAAAAAATAGGGGGATTGCCCTAAACACATAGAGGAATTTAGGGAAGGTAACCATTTTGATGAAATGAATACGGCCCATTAGTGTCAGATGTAAATTGTTGACCCTCTCCAAATTTCTCTTAACCTTCCCTAGCAGTGGATCCATATTAATCTCTACCAATTTCCCTAACTCCGCGGTCACCCTAACCCCCAAGTATGTTGGTTCCGGGACTACCCTAGCATCTAGCAATGTTGAGTATCTATTCTGAACTATCTGTGTCTTCCCTCTATTTATTGAATACCCTGAGAACACACCAAATTTCCTCGCCTCCTGCTCAATTTCAGACAATGCTCCCGCCGGTGCTGATGTTATAATAGCCACGTCATCTGCGTAAGCAAATAATTTGAAATCTTTCTCATGCATTGTAACTGGAGGGATCCTGCAGTTAGCTGATAATCTTCTCAGGAGCGGGTCCAGGTAGATGGCAAACAGCAGGGGCGAGGCTGGACATCCCTGTCTAGTCCCCCGCCCAATCTGTACCGTCTTTGAATAGGATTTATTAATTCTATCCTAGCAGTAGGTTTTCTATAAAGTGCCTGTATTGCTGTAATGAATCCCTTACCTATACCTGCCCATTCCATCGCTTTCCATAAATAAGCCCAAGAGACCCTGTCAAAGGCCTTCTCGGCGTCCAGAAAGATCGCTGCGACAGGATCTCCAGAGGCCTCTGCTGCATCTAAGATAGTGATCATCTGTCTGGTATGTTGGGTGGTCCCTTTACCAGGTATAAACCCATGTTGTTCCGGGGATACCACTTTCTCTATAACCTTGCTCAGCCTGTTAGCTAAAGCTTTGGCGAATATCTTAACGTCAGCATTTAGTAGAGTAATTGGCCTGTATGAGCCTGGATCTGTTGGCGGTTTATCCTTTTTTAAGATCACTATAATGTCCGCGTTGGCCCATGACTGTGGAATAATTCTACCTCCCTGTGCCAGACAGCAGATTGCCCACAGATCTTTACCTACAACATCCCAAAAAGTTTTGTAAAACTCTGCAGGTATCTGGTCTTGTCCTGTTGCTTTGCCCGATGGCAAATTAGCTACTGCATCTCTTAAGTCCTGAACTGTTAACACCTCGTCTAATTTATCCCTCTCCTCTATACTAAGCTCTGTCTGTGGTCTTTGTGTTAGATAATCCGTACTTTCATCCTCTATAGCTCCCGTACTTGCATCTTGTTTGTATAAAGCCTCATAAAACCTTCTAAACACCTCCTGTACCTCCTCCACCTTATTTACAATTGTACCAGTGCTATCCCTGACTTCCTTTATCTCCCCTGCTGCTAGCGTTTGTCTGGTTCTGATTGCCAGAAGGTGCCCAGCCCTCTCGTTGAATTCATAGCACTTCTCCTTTTTTGCTAGGTAATTCCTAGCTAACTTCTGCGCTAATGTAACGCCTGTTTCTGCTTTTTGTGTTTCCAAATCGAGTAATATCTGATCAAAGGGTTCATGCTTGCTTACTGCCTCCACTAGAGCCTCTTCCAATGCCACCAGGATTCTGATCTCCTCTTCCGTTTTCTCCTTTTCATCTCTATTCCTTGCAATTGTGTAGCTTAATGTCTCCCCTCTTATACCTGCCTTAAAGCTATCCCATACCACATCCGACGAGGCTGAGTACCTATTGATATCCCAGAATTGTGTTATCCATGCATTAATTCTTATAATATACTCCTCCTCTTTCAGCAACCCTCGTTCAAATGTCCATGCAGATCTTTTTCTTTCTTTATTTTGAGAGGTTTGAATATTTAGAACCATTGGGTTATGATCTGACACTATTCTGGGGAGCCGTTCTATTCTGGAACTACCTACGAGTGAACTAGAAATGAAAAAGTAGTCCAATCTCGCTATAGTTTTGTGTGGGGCAGAATAAAAAGTGCTACCTGTACCCAATGGATTCGATTCCACCCACATATCAACTAAAGCATTATGACGAGCGAGATTTTGTACTGATCTGCATATCTTTTTCTTCCTTCCAATGTATCTCCCCCCCTCCCTATCGAGAAGACCATCTAAACCGTTAATGTTAAAATCCCCGCAGCATATCACAGGTTCTGGCCATAATGCTAATTCTCTATCCACAAATTCAAATACCTCAGGTTCATCGTCATTTGGACCATACAATGAGATAAGTGTGCAACTTCCTGCAGATGTTTCCAGCTCAAGTATTACCCATCTCCCATCACCGTCCTCCTTTTTCTTTTTAACTTTTGTGCTACCTTTCCTTGCCAAAACTGCAACACCCTTACATCTTTCTTCCTGCCCTGTGTAGGCAAGAACCTCAAAACCCATTTGCTCCAACAAATACTTATCCTTGACAGCTACATGTGTTTCCTGTAAACAAATTATATCGATCTTCCAGAAACGTATTAATGCACCCAACTTTTGCCTTTTTTCCCTATTATTTAGGCCACAGATGTTCATCGTGATTATCCTAATTTCCATGTAACATATTTTTCTATTTCCAACATTTCAATTGTCCATGCACAATACTTTTCACATTTTCTCTCTTTGTAATGATTTTTACAAAACTGTACTGTATTACTGCTCCAACCAACCCCCGTGTTCCCCCCCGCCACCCTCCCCTTTTTTAGCCCCCCTCCCAGACTGCTGTCCCCCCTCCCCTGCGACAGGCAAATAGGTCACTCCTGACCTATGCGTGTCCACTGTGCATTGCAGCGTCGCCCCCCTCTCCTCCCCTTCCACAAAAAAAATTACTACTCCTGACATATCCTAGCGCCCAGGCAATTCAGTGGCTTCACCCCTTTCTCTTTACCATTATTTACAGCTTTACCATCTTTACCTTTCCCACTTTTCTAATACACCCCCTTGATTACTTCCTTCTAGCTCCTCCTTGCTCTTTTAGCTCTTCTAGGTATTCTCCAGCCTTAACCTCTGAGAAAAACATTCTGACTCTACCACCTAAAATGACTTTTAGTTTTGCTGGGAACATCAAATATGCCTCAGCGCCTTGGCTCTGAAATGCTGATACCAATTGTCTGAGTCTCCACCGTCTCTCCACAGTTACATGGCAGAAGTCAGGTCTTGCGAAAAATGTGATTCCATCCACCGTCTTCTTAGAGTCAGGTCTGGCTTTCTCCATCAGTTCTTGTCTTGCCAGGAAGTTTCCAAAAAAAACTAGCATAGCCCTTGGCAATGCGCCCTCGTCTCTTCTTTTCTTTGCTGTGAGCGGAAACCTGTGAGCTCTCTGCACCTCGTGCTCCCATTGCCATGGTGCCTCTGGAAAGGCACCTTTCAACAGCTTAATAACGAACCCTCTGGGGTCTTGCCCCTCTGCCCCTTCCTCAATTCCAAGGAGTCTGGCGTTATTGCGCCTCTGGCGATTCTCCAAATCCTCCACCTTCCATTGTAGGTCCTCCACAATCTTCATCTGCTCCTCTCTACTTGCCTGCCAGTCAGTAACTTCCTCCTCTATTCTGCCCGTCCACTTCCTCACATTTTTAGCGCCGAAGACTTCTGTCATAGAGGGCTGACGGAAGGTGAGGTCGCCTTTCTTTTTCTCCGTTATGGCTCTTCCCGCTTGACTGTTGTTGCCGCTGCGAGTATCTGAATTCACTTTATTCTCCTTGTCTTTTTCGCCGGCTTTCTCGTTCTTCTCTATTTTCCGCTGCTGAGCCCTGGAAGCCGTCGATAACGTGGGTGTTGAGCGTTTGCTGGGGGGTGGCATTTTTGTTTTAGGTATAGTGCCGGTCCTTCCTGAGTCCTTCTGGCACGTTTCTTTAGACAGTCCGATATTCGAGGTCTGTTTATCTTTCCCTCGGTTTGCCATCTCTGCCTCGATGGCCTTTAGGAATACAGTGAACAAAGCCTTCGCTTTATCAGCGACCCGTTTCAAGCTGTAGAATCCGTTACTTTGTTCCTCGGATCTCAGCCAGCAAAACCTCCGTAGCATACTGTCTTCCGAAGCCCATCAAGTGCCTGGCCTGTCCATGGGTTGGAGAGGGGTCTAGATGCGACTAGCACCTACAATGCTTCAGCGGCCATCTTGCCTGACTGAATGCTGACATTTTCACAATAAAGGTTTTTAAAAATATATGGAACTAGCATCATAACAGTCGCTTATATTGGTAGGTTTTGAATAAAGGCTACTATCTTCAAATAAATAAAGGGCAAGTAAAATTAAGCAATTTGATTATAAAAAGTTAAAAAGACATAGTACACAGAAATAATGCGAAGAGAATAGTCAAGATCTGTTGTATTTTACATTCCTGCAGCATAAGCAATCGGTAAAGATCCTGATATTTAGATATATCTATGAATAGGACAGTAGATCGAACCTCTTTTACTTCACAGCTCCCTCGTGGATCGAAAGCGTGCCTTTTTCAAACTAGGAATCTTTAATTACACTACAGTTGTAAATTTTCCGAAGAAGTACATTGGCCCGAAATATTGTTAGTGATGAACCCCAAGTGCATTCTGGTCCTCGGAATCCTAAACATCGTAATCTTTGTTTTACACACCACGTGTATCAGAGGAGTTTTTCAAATGCTCCTAAACCTCACCAAAGGAATGACATCTAGTCTAACATCAGGCAAAACGCATACAATTGAAAGCACAAAAGCCCTCAGTGAAACTTGCCACCTCGATAGTTTCCATGCTCTGCGAATAGGAACGACCCTATACCACTGTAGACCATTTCTTTTCTTCAAATAAAAACATGAATCCGTCACCCCCCTCACCTTATACTGAATACCCCTGGCTTTTGACCCTTTCCTACACATGGTCTGTACTACCACACTCGGGCGATCTATGTAATGGACAGCCTATCATTGGTTATCTTTGCCGCACTACCAGTTCCTCTGGGCTTCAATGCCGAGATGCAAGGGACTGCATCCCAAAGAGATAAGTCAGGTACGTGGTAGGTAAAAACATTTTTGTGTTTATGCGCGCTGATGTGCTTTGAACGCTGCCCCCTCACCCTATTTTCTTTTTCTGCAGGTTACATCGGAATTTCAGCTGAAGTATGGAGAAGACCTAAAACGCACCGTGTTCCACGCAAAAAATAGGCTAGCCCTGTGAGATGGTACATTGTATGCAGAAGCTATCTCTGGGAGCGTGAAAAATTGTATGGTATGAATGTGCGTGTGTGCCCTGATTTGTGCGGTATGAATGCTTATGTGTGGCGCACGTCTGGGTCGATAAGAGAATGCTTTTTGTATGACTGAGGTGGTGATCGAACGGTTAATGGGATGAGAAAAATAAGCCCGAACATGGTACCTGCATGTGAAAGACGAATAAGAGTATAGCACATTCCTTACTTAGAAACGACTCTCTCTCTCTCTCTCGGGAGCTAGTGAATGGGAGAGTGGCCTACATCAGAAACTTGAAGGGTTATTGCAGTACAACGAACCCGACTCCAACCGATATCCCAAATGTGCAACTAAAATAATGCGCACCAGTGAGTCAATTTATGTGCTGATTAAATAAGAGAAGTTAAGAGTACCCCGGGTTGGGGTTCATCCAAAATCCCCCTCCGCCCAGAAATTAGGGATATTGTCATGTTTTAGATTTACCCCTTCTTCTTCCATCCTCATAGAAAAATTTGAATTGTACCATTGCACGTCCGACTGACACCCCTCCTTTACCTCAGCTTGGATCATCATTTGCCTAGAGGTTGGAAGACCCCACCGTGAGTATAAGCACGACTGGACTAGTGTCCGACCAATTAAAAAGGGAGTAAGTATTTTTGAAATGAGGCCACCAACAAAAATTGTCTACTATTAGGAAGGAAGGAGAGTAAAGAGCTCGACCCCCAAATGAATTAAGTGGAATACTGAGAATGCGCAACGCGCATGAAAAAGTCCTTTTGCCCAAAATAGCTCTGTGTTTTGTCTTAGGTTTTCATACTTGATGTATGTACTGTCGCACCCTATCTGGTATTTGTGTGTACGTAAACTATGAATTTATGTTTTCCCTCTGCTTGTGTTTTTATATGTAAAATTGACCCATACTGTTCTATGTGTGTGTGCACTGAATAGCCTATTACTGTACACGTTTTTCTCTCTCTCTCTCTTTACATTGTACGTGTACTGAATAGCCTATTTGGTGCACCCGACACTCTTTCCCTCTGAGGGCTCCCTTGCTCCCTTTTGAATAAATGACGACACTGTACCTCGCCGGTACATGTATAATTGGCTTCAAACACGACTGTAAAATGATGGAACTTAATTGGCTGAGAAAGAAAGGACAGGTAAGACGACTAATGTCCCCTAATCTGGCCCTTAAAAGGGAGCTATATGTCAGTGGCTTTTTGTTTTAGTGCTTTAGGAACACCACCTTCATCGTTCAGATTACCCCTCCCATTGCACAAAAGTAGAGTGTCCGAAACGTCCCCGTTTTTCTAGAATGGTCCTAGTTCTGTACCAATCATCCCAGAAAATCTTAAAGAATGTAGCTGATGACCTTGTTTTTAAAGATAAATTGTCTAAAACTGATAAAGGTTAGCCGTTGCTTCCAGAAAAGAAAAATGCTTAACGTGTGTCCTTCCCTGGAAAAAGTACCCATAAGCCCATGATAATAGCACTTCACACTTTTCATAAATTAGCAGACCCTGAAGAAAAATATAGTTCAACAGGATTTGTTTTAGAAAAACGAGTCTCTACCGGAGGAGCCGGTTTGAATTCGATAGACCATGTAATTGATAGATATCAGACTTCTTGCCACAATCACGAATATAACAGGAATGAACACCAAACAGACATGATGATGGAAAATAGTGGAAATGCTTGCAAACCTGCACCACAGCAATGATTCATGAGTTAATAGCATACCCCGATGTAAGGATTAATAAGCATCCACCCTATCGTGACCGATAAACGGTTCCCCAGCTACTTGGGGTTGGGAGGGAAATTGAAGTGTGTAAACGTCTTCCCCTGCCAGTTCTCTAAGACTTGTTTTTGTACTTATTTAAAGATAACATGCAGTCGTCGGAGGAGAGGGGCCGGACGTGACGCACAGCCTGGCTGCAGATCGGGGAACGTCTATGACCTCGACCAAGGTGGAGCCACAGAGCAAAGAGATGCAGGACGAGGCACCATTTTCAACATGGAAAGTGAAAGAAAGAAGGGCTGTCCAGAAGCCCCTGCATGTTGATCAGCTCGTGCCGAAAGTCCCAGCCCGTTGAGCCCGATTGATGGACCCACTTGCTTGAAATTTCTGCCCTCCTTGGTCCATTTCAGATCTGATCCCACTCCACCCTCTCTTCCCTCGGCTTCCCAAAGCACGCCCCCATCCCCCCCCTTTTTCATATGGAGTTTTTTGAACTTGACTTGAAGAAGAAACACAGCACAAAGATAGAATAGGGTTTGTCACGAAAGAAGAACGGAATGCGGGTACGAAGCATAAAGTACCTATGATAGATTAGTTAGGGAACAGGACAAACAGGACTGTGGTCCAAGAGCAAAGAATGGCCACACCCTGCAACGCGAAATCTGGATTAGAGCTGAACGCATAGCTCCACCGCCGGTGCTCAACAGTGCCAACGAAAGAAGAAGAACAATGAGAGCCTACCAGTGATGGCTCGCTGTAATAAGACACTGGAAAGAAGAACCCTTTTTGAACATTGCCACCCCTTGACTGTCACTTGTATTAAGTTGAATTCCTCTCCCAACCACTTTGTATTGATTATCCCCCAATTGAGCTTTCGAAACCTTACATCGCTCACTTTCAACTGTACATGGATAACTAAGAAAGCGTTAACTCTGGATCATGATGATTGTAGAACACCAGTCATGCACATGAACATGCTGTCTAGTTTTGAGCCCCATGGAGTCTAGACCTCAAGTAATGTACTAAATAACCCTTATTCTGCCAGAACATTCTTGTATGCCATCATGTTTGTATTCAAACGAACTTCCTACATCATCTAAGTAATGTCCCCATCTCCAGGTCTAACGTATGACACAGCTAATGTAATTTTGTATGCACTGCCTCCTCGCCTATCACATTGACTACATATGTTTATGTACGATTCTGTCAGCATTGATAGCAGGATTATTTCCATCTGCCCGTAATGCATATGGGCTACCAAAGACTTCAATGGACAGCCCAGCCACATACTTCCCTCATTAGTATAACTAATGTCAGCTTGTACATCCTCACCTCAGACATGTACAGAAATGAAGTAACTTATGATAAAAACTGGGGACTTTGGAAAATGACTAAATTAGGTATACATAAGCGGTTTTCATTTATGTTCAGCACAGCCACTGTTGAGAGTAAAGTGAAAATCGTGAAACAGTGGCCACGCCATCTTGTCCCTTTTTAGGCCCCTTCGTGCGCGTAAGTGGCAGCCATTTTGAAAGCCATGGCCCCTCTGCCCATTGCCGGTAGCCAGCGTCTCTCTCTCTCTCTCTCTCTCTCTCTCTCTCCTAACCTCGCAAGCATCCCCCCGCGCGCTGACAGCGCCCGCTCTCACATGCTTGGGCCATAAACCCCATTTGCTCTGTGCCCGATTGCCCTGCTTGTTCCCAGGCCACCACCTGGCCCTGCGGATGCTGTTTATTGCCCCCATACAGTAGGAAGCTCCCCCATCAAAGGATCCAACTGATCAAAGCCCCTACCCCATGAGATCCGATCAACCACATGCATTCCGGGAATCGGCGGAATGCCCAGCTGCGTGACAATCATCACCTGTTGTGACCGGGGTGGGGACTTCTACTGTAAATGTGTGTGGGAACGGGCTTGAAGTGGGGATTCCGAGGATGTCTTTCCGTACATCAAAATATTGACAAGAATGTGTTTCATGTAATAAAGCTATAAACTTGTGTATAAGAGGCCAGGCTGCAAGGATGTGTTTAGAGCACCTCGAGAAGATACCCTGTTGTCTGATTTGACGTGTTCTGCTCCGTCGGAATAAACTCCTGTTTCCTGCCTTCCAGTCTCCAGCGCCTGCCTCTTTGTTTGGTAATATTGAATGGTATGAGAGGCGGCTAACGCCGGGCAAATACTGAAGGGTTCTTGGTCGAAATCGGCCCTACCTTTCCACACCCTTGCCCCCCCTGCGGACGCCCATGCCACCATACTTGTAGTATGACCTGATGGACAGCTGTTGTTATAATGAGCAATGGTCGTCAGCTAATCCTCACCCCTCATCACTGTTCACCCTCATCCACCATTGGCGGATACAGCTCCATCACATTGGCATGGCGGGCACCTCTCCACAGCATTTAGAGTGAGATGGAGGGGCCTTCGATACAGGGGACAGCACAACTTAGAAGAATCAAATGCACTGAATACCTGCAGCTCACTTCACATAGGACACTCCTCAAAACACATAACCATGGACCACTTACAACACAGAACAGCAGCAGCAGAACTAGGCCAACTTTTCTTTTCACAAAGTTTGGATGGAGACAACAAAGATTCTCCAGAAATTAGGCAACTGTTACAAGGGTGAGACACTCAGAGTCAACCAAGAGTTGTTTGGAGTCCTAGTGGATACAATCATGATCCAGAGAAGGCAAATGTGCAACAGAATGGTGGATCAGGTGAATGTTGTCTCCAACACCAGACTCCCACAGGAGGACATCTGCAAGTGGTGGAACAACCTGGTGGGAGAGTCAATTTGCTAGACTCCAGGGCACATCAATTTGCCCTGTCATTTGGTGGTGATTCTGCAAAATCTCACAGCCTCCTGAACTAGGAGGAGAATGTGTTGCTCATACTCCACACTGAAGGCATTACAGGAATTCCAGGTGGAATGGAGACTGGTATGTAAAAACATTAGCCCTCTATCACCAACAAATTAACCCTCCACTCTCTAATAATCCTATTATCTACTCCAAATCTGTACACTAATGGGCACTTATTCACACATTTCATAATTATGTACTTACTACATATCTTACCTAATCACAATCTACCATTTCTTCACTCTGGTAAATCATGTTCCTTAAAGCTACTCCTAATAGAAACCCTTTTTACTGCAGCAACCACAAATTTTGAGCACAAACCTCACCTTCTCCCATGCAATGCGTACATCTGATAATTTACTCATAATAAAGTAAGATTTTCACCTATGATCTTATTCTCTCACAACCCTCCTACCTAATCACAATCTGCTGGTTCTTCTACTTTATTGCAACATTTTCCTTACCACAACTTGGGAGAAAGAGATTCATTGTGGTGCTTGGAAGCCCACCTCATGGAATTAGGTCACTATTTTATGACTTATACAGTTGAAATAATCTTTCTTGATTGATTGATTCACTATCTTGTTGGAACCAGTTAAAACTTTCAGTAATTAAAACTTGAACTCTGCCCCCCATGCTGTAGAGCAGAGAGGCATAATGCGCAAGGGGCGAACCAACTGTGTGGTGCTCCGGAAGTCCTAACAGGGATGCTAAGAGAAGTCCCTTTAGTCCCAAGAGCCTTAGGAGCAGCCATTGTTGGTCACGACTCACTCCAGCAAAGGCCACCAGCACGGATAAGGCCAGGTCCCAGTTAGTAATGTTCAGCTGGGCACTTCAGGAAAGTCCTCTTACAGCTTTTTGTGGCTCTGAAGCTTATACAGGAGATCAACCAACTCACCTACTGTCCATTTCTTTGTAATCCACTCGACAAAGGTTAGAGCAGGTGAAGCCCTTCAGCTATTCTCTCAGGTCCTAAACCACAGGTTAAGTTCAGTAGTGTTCTGTGGCGGGTGCCAAGGGATGCCGCATTTATGCTTAGTTCTAGGTTGTGGGTGACTCCTGGTCACTCCCTAGATTAGTAGAGAAAAGTTCCAAAGGGTAATCCTACTTACCTTTCCAGCAGTTTGCAGCAGTTCCTCTGTCACCAACAGTAAACATTCCTCAGTGCACTCCACTCACTAACTCCAAGATGAGGGAACCCTTCTCCCCTTGCTCAGAGCCTGTGAGCCTACCAGAGTTGTGTCTAGGTTAGGAAGCAGATCTCTCCCTAGTGCTTATGTCCATGTGTGACTTTCAACTTTCAAATCATAGGGTGTATTTCAGAACACCACATACCATAGCCTTATAGGAGAGTGGTCAATGAGGAGTTAGGCAGTTTTTGCATGTTCTACGGGTCAGAGCATATATACTGGAACCAGATTAGCAGTGTCTAAGTACACACACTCAAAAAACTTGCAACATCAGTCCACAGAAAATGGTGTGAAAAGAGGCACTTTCTAAAACCCCCTGATGAAAGGTGATGTGCTTCTCTCCTCTCATCTGCATTAGCCATCGGAGATGTTAGTGGTTGGTTTGAACCTGGAACTGAGTCTCAAACAGGTATGGACTTTGGGGGCAGATTTTTTTTAAAAATCATGAAACACAATGCACAACACAACTTGCTGTGCTGAGCTGCATGAAAGGGAGAGTTCAGTTATGCACCACATCTTTGAAGATATGGCGCATTCCTGTCCTCCGCCTGTGCTGGTCCACAATCCACACTGTAGTGCCAATGCAGGCACCCTTGTGCTATGGTGAAAGTGTGCCTGTATTACAGGTAGGATTGCTTCTGTGCTGGCAGGGACCTAGGATACTGCACAAAACAATCCTTATGGTTACTTTCCTTTTTTAAAGTGTGCTTCAGAATGCAGCACACTTAGAATGAGGAAATGAGGAGAAATAAAGTTGTTCCTCTTGTGGGATGGCGTACAATTCTGACACATTCCCACCTACCAGTGTTGAAAATCGGAGAATGCTTCAGAATAGATGTGTGAGAACACCCATGCACCCGGGTTTACCAAGCTCTAGATTTACCAAGATCCCTGATCATGGTCCCCCCGCTGCCACTCATTCCGCAGGTCTCTCAACTCAGCAGCTCATGTCCTTACTTCTCAGCTCTAAGTATATTATTAACCCAGCACTCACTATTTCTGTTGCCTTTTTGCATTGCCGAAGCCTTGCGTTGCTGCATTAGTTTATATATCTTTTGTTCGATGTGTTAGCCATTGTAGTGTAGTAATAGTATCTGCAGCCTTTTACTCCGCGTTGGACTTTGTACTGCATGTTAGTATCTGTAGACTTTTAACACTGCTTTAGCCTTTTTTACCACAATATTAGTGCATTTGTCTTCTCCTGCTGGTGTGCTGCTGCTCCTGTTTTCCTTAGTCAATTTGTATATGTTTCTTTTTTTTGTTTTGAGTAGTCTCACCTCACAGCTCCCTCTTTTTCCCACTGATCGCCATTCGTTGCCCAAGGAGCATCCTGGTGCTTTTCTAGAAAACAGCTACAGATCCAGAAAGGTATCAGGTGTCCATAATTTGGCGACTGCCACAAAGTGTCTGAGTCTGAAAATTACCTCCTTTTTAATTCCTTTTCAAAATTTGCTTCAGATTCAATACAGCACATGCTATAAGGCAGATATGCCCATGCTTTAGACCCTATAACTGCAAAGGACTTTCCACCACGAGATTTTAGTAAGAAAGAAGCAGGTCTCAGAAAGTTCTCTGCAGATGATCTTAGGCTCTGCTGAGGCAGATAGTGGCAGAACCATTCACTAAGGTATTTGGGTCCAGTTTTTTTTAAACATATGTTCTATAGAAGAACAAGAGTAGTTTAAACAAAATTCTTTTATAGATTGGAACCCAGTACAAAGTATGAAGAGCACCATTCTGTCATATCTATGAAGGAGACATTTGGTACTGCCAGACTCCAATACTCCAATATTAAAGACATAAGGACAAAAACACAGTTTTTCTGACCACTAAAGGTAAAAAGAAGAGGCAGTCTCTCAAAGCTTATACAAGGCTGCAATATGCAAGGCGTGCGGCAAGAAAGAAAGATTAGTGTGAAATGTGACCCCTAGATTTTTGCCAACACTTACAGTGGCAGGAGGAGAAGGGGCCATATTTGACCATCACTGTGAGGGGGTAACAATTACTCTCCCCAAACAAGAGTATTTCTATTTTTTTAGTATTGTATTTATGATGACTGTCTTGCATCTACTGAAAAATGGCCCCTAAACAGTTCCACAGGTTAATTTCTGTTTTTGATGAGCTCTTATCCAGAGACCAGATCCACTGAGTAGCGTCAGCATATGACATAGTGTCAATTCCATAAGAGGCAATTAAAGACAGATTGATGGAGATGAAGTATGTGGGAATCCTCAAGGAAAGATGTAAGTTGTAGGTTAATAATTATTTACAGGATTGTACTTAACATATGGAAAATGGAAATGGGCCTTAAATTAGATAGATTGGTAGAGATTTGTTTTGTAAAAATTTAACAATCACTTACTGATGCTTTGTTTAGTGAGATATGTATAGTGTTGTTAATGATGGGATTCTCACATCAGTGGCTGCATGCAAGTTTCCTGAAGAACAAGCATTGAGTGCTGATTATGACATCTTTTTTGAGCGGTCCTGAGAAGATCAAGATACTCCTACTAGTAAGCTATGCACCATTTCTGTTCTAATTATTTGTACTGACACCTAACCTCTGTTTATGCTGGGGAGAACCACGATGCTGAGGCTTTTGGGTGGATATTTTTGAAAAGCATGGTTGGGCTAATTCTGAAGCAGAATTTTGGACCCATTTATTAAATGACTCGAGATCCTCCCTAAGTTTCCTAATCAGAATTGGGGCAGTGTCAGTGAGGCTTGGGATTCAGTTGGGACGGGATCTCATAGCTCCCAACTTACTAGTGTTCAGATTTCTCATTTTCTGATCTTTTTGTATATTGTAGGGACTATTGACTAGTTTTAATAAGATTAGGCTGCAATCTGTTCAGGATTGAGGGATAGGGCTATCAAGGCGGAGCTCAAGCTGATTTGAAAAAACGTTGTGCAAGCTGTGACCGAGCCTATGGGTAGGATCCAGAACCCTTTGGGTGAGGCCTAATGTTTTAGTGGTAGCAATCAAAGTATTAACTTCAGAGTTTGTAAAAAAATCCACATGAAAATTAAAATCACCCAAGGTCATGAAGTTGGCAAACCGAACAAGGAGAGAGGCAAGTGCATTGTGGAGGGTAAAGCAGGCATCCTGAATTTGTCAAGGAAGGTATTCACTTTAACACAGAATATTTAATTCTCTGCTCTTTCAAGTTTAGCAATATCAAAAAGATTGCATTGCAGATTCATCATTCTCACCTCCCTGTACCCTTTCTTCCTAGTTAATGATGGCCACATGGTCATCCTATTCTTCAGGGCCCTGATAAAATTCACCCAGTGCCATTCATTTTGCAGGCCCCTGCTGCTCTGCGTATATAAGCCCAGCACTTGCTGTTTCTGTTGTCTTTTTTTTAATGCCTTAGCCTAGTACTGCTGTGTTAGTGTCTGTAGCTTGTGTTCACCATGTTAGCCACTGTAATGCTGTATTAGTATCTGCAGCCTTTCTCTCCGTGTCAGACTCCCTACTGCTTATTAGTATCTGCAGCTTTTTTTTACTGCTTTCGCCGTTGTACTGCTATATTAGTGTATTGTCTTCTCCTGCTGCTGCTACTGTTAGTCACTGGTATATGTTTTTTTTTTCTCCTTGCTGCTCACTCTTTTTCCTGATGCTCGCCCCTTCACGCCTATTTTCATCTAGCTCTGATCTTCCTGCACCCCTCCCTCCTCCCAGGTCCTACTAAAAGGAGGACGCTCCAAAGGCAATCTCGTCTGCGTCACTCTGTGCCGGTCTGTGCCTGGCCCACGCCCTGTCACGTGGCTGATAGTGAAATTGTCAAGGGATAGGGATATTGTCGACATTGCTAAGTTAGCATGAGCCCAGCAACAATAATGGTGCTTTTGCACACGTTACCACACAGCTTTATTTTTACCAGACTTTGTTTATGCCTTTCACATGAGAACTGTCTGCTTGGTTCATTCTCTGCCTGTTCCTGGAGTTTAGTCTTCACACTGTGAGCAAGGTCGATAAACAAGGCCCCGTGTTATTCTGTTCTGGTCAGTCCCTCGCACCTAGACAAAACTTGCTAATACAGCTGCTGCTGTAAACCTGTGCTGTGATATTATGGGGATGCATGTTTATGTAACATATACTTGGAGAGGGAGCTTTCCAGGGAGAAGAGCCATGTGGTTCCCATGAAGTAGATATACCATTTAGGCACTAGGGTATGTGGTCTGCTGACAAAGCCCGGAGATCTTCTGAGGGTGGTTAGGCCTTATAGTCCTTTATCCACTGTCTTTATATGATGCCATCTCCTTTAAGATATTTGGCCTTGCTGCAGTGCTAACTGTGTTAGGTTTGTGCATTTAGATACTGGTTGTGGCTCGTATACTGCGTTTTAGAGCATGATAGTGAAAATAAACATTTTAAACTATATTCGTGTTTCAGTCAATTATTATTGTGGACATGTATGAGAGAGAGAGAAAAGCAGTATCTTGTTACCGCGATTCCTGAGAGATCTGGGAGTGTTGTGTACTGGGGTTTCTAATCATTTGCTTCTTCAGGACTGTGTAGGAGAGCAAGTGAGTCACCATAGCTATCCCATCCTGGGTTCATGGGCACCAAGGTGGTAGGAAGGCTTAGCCTCTATACACCGAAATCCCATATACCTAAGCATAGTTCTATGTATGTGCAGAATCCCTGCAGCAGCCCCAGTTTCCACAACAACTACTGCTCTCAATCCTTTCTACTCTCCACCTTCTGATCTTTCACCTGCCAATACTGCCTCTTCTCCTGCAACACCGGAGAACACACATGCATGACAACAACCACCAACAAGCACACCATGCCAACACTGCCCAGACCTACTCATCTGCCTCCTGCTCAGTGCATGATCGCTATGCAAGCATTCCTCTAAGATCTGGGACAGTATTCATTTCCTCACCCCTGAAATCATCTGCAACATCACCAAGACCTGACTCAGCCCTCCTCTGCTTCCAGCATCACCAGAGCTACCCTCAAGGGCTGCAAGACAGTACACCAAGGCTGCTCCAGCAAGCACAGAGGCAATGTCAACATCATCCGCAAGGATACCATCTGCTATACCACTATCGCTGACAACCCCACTTCAAACATGAAATATTTCAAATTCTAACTGAACACTGATTGCAGAAGCACCCTCACTTAGAGACCTTCAGGACCATGCCACAATGTCTGGAACACCATTGCCGACATCATTGCCCCGGTTACCATTGACTCCAAATACTACATCTTCCTAAATTTCCACCTTGATCACCTCAATCACACCAATGCCTTCAGCCTCACACACCTCATCACCAACTCCAATCACATTGCCGGACACATGTTGGACCCCATCTTCCTGGCCAGCAACAGAATAATTACAGTCATGTCACAGAGCTCACCTGGACTGACCACGCTATTGTCCACTTAAATTGTGCACCAGAAAGGATCTCTTCAAGTCTACCTTCAACCAATTCTGCCAATTAATGAGAGACATGAGAAAGAGTGGCTTAGCCAACCCACCAAAGCCAGTTCCAACCACAGGAAAGCACCTTTCAACATCGTCAGAAAATTCTCCAACCCCTCGGTCACCGAAAACAGCAACACCTCTTCTCAGGAAATTTGAAACACCCCGACTTCTTCCATGACAAGATCTCTGTCATCTACAAAAACTTCAAACATCAACCCACCAACCTCCACACCCTCTTTGCTCCCACAGACATGGACCATGACCACTTACTAACCTCCTGGGACAAGCTCACCATAGAAGACACCTCAGTCATAATGAGCTCCATCCACTCTGGATCACCCATGAACCCTGGCTCCATCACAGTTTTAACCTAAAAGAAACGGAGATCAGCAGCAACCTCCACTCTCAATACATCCATCATCACAGCCACCTTACCCAAAGAATGAAAGCATGCAGAGGTTAAGGTCCTGCTCAAGAAACCATCTGCTAACCCCATCAAACTCAAGAACTATCACCCCATTTCTCTGCTCCTGTTTTATACCACTACAGTCCTTAAAACAGCCCTCAACCTTCAACTCATCAAACACCTGTAGAACAACAACCTGATGGACACCTCCCAGTACAGATTCTGCACCACCCACAGAACTCGAACCACCCTGATTTACACTGTAGATGACCTCACAACCCTCCTCGACCGGAAGAAACAGCAGCCTTGATTCTACTTGACCTCTCTGCAGCATTCAACACCTTTTCCCACCAAACCTCTGTGAAGAGGCTTTATCGCATTGGAATCAAAGGTGACGCACTCAAATTGATTACTTCCGTCCTCACCGGAAGAACACAAATGATCCGCCTACTTCTTTTCACCTCGAGCCGCAAGAGCATCATCTGCGACATCTCTCAAGGCTCATCCCTTAGCCCCACTCTCTTCAAATCCTACATGTTCCCCCTGGCTAGCATCATCACATGGACTGGACATCATATCCTATGCAGACAACATCCAGCTCATCCTCTATTATCAGAAAACCCATTCAGCACATGACAAGCAATGCTGACTGGATGAGAATGGAACTGCCTGAACTCAATACTGCAAAACTGAGGTTTTGATCTTCAGCAACACCCCCCTTGGAACGCCATACCTCTTGTCCTCTGAACTAGGACCCTCACCCACACGGACACACCATGCTAGCAATATTTGCATCATCCTTGAAAGCAAACTCACCATGAAGAGCCAGATCAAAGCAATCTTGCCTGCCTGCTTCTTTGCTCTTCTCATGCTCTGGAAATCTTCAAATGGCTCCCCATCAGCTCACGACTAACCATCAACCAAGCCCTGGTAACAGGTCAGCTCGACTAAGGCAACACACTCTATGTCAGAATCACCTATCACCTTCTGAAGATACTGCAGACCGTTCTGAATGCTGCAGCCTGACTTGTCCCTCCTAACAGTAGTGCTTTCTAAGAAACAATTCAAAAATGTTCACGAGGAAGAAGGATGGTCAGAAGGCCATTGGCATCCTGTATAAGGGACTGTGTACTACACGGGTCCTCAAGTCACATGATTTCAGCAAAAATGTTTTAGCCCAAACAGATGCATCCGGTTTGGAAGTGGGACAGTGCTTTCACAGCTGATTGATGGGGGTCAGGATTAACCTGTCACCTTTAACAGCAGGTGACTACTCTCTATTGAGTACAGTTAGAGTGCAATAGATCGACTAGCATTTTCAGTTGTTTTGTCACTAAAGAAGCTAAGACTACAATTTATGAAGGTTTTGCATCACCATTAAGCCATGCAAGGGGATGCGCGGGGACAAAAATCCTATAATGAGATTTATCAAGGCTTACAAGCCCAGCTTGAATGACCCTGGCATGGCTTGGTCAATAAAAAAATCAGAGCCTTCCTGAGTCAGACAAGATAATACAGGAGGTTTGTCAAGGAGTATGACACCATTATAGTGGAACATTTTGGGGTGATATATCAAGCAGGGGCCAAGAAAAAGAGGTTTCCCATGCAATTTCTCATAGTGATTTCAGACACGACTGCAGCCTGAACCACTGAACAAAATTACACCAAATTTTCTAGAAAGACCTCTGTGTATGATTTGGTGTAAATCTGTTCAGTGGTTTTGGAGGCATTAAAAAAAAAGGTTTATATATATCTAGAGAAGCCGATTGATTGATCAACCATGGATCCACAACGGAGGATCTGCGGATCCACACAGCAACAATAAAGCTGTGATTGACAGGCTGAAACGAAAACTGCAGCTGACATTTTGCGGAATGGATGAAGCTCAGCCGTTTGAAACTGAACTCAGACAAGACGGAAGTCCTCATCCTCGGACCATCCCCTTCCGCCTGGGACGACTCCTGGTGGCCCCCTCCACTGGGCACCGCACCCAAGCCAACGGACCATGCACGCAACCTGGGTTTCATCCTGGACTTCTCCCTCATGATGACCAAGCAAGTCTATGCCGTCTCGTCTTCCTGCTTCAACACCCTGCGCATGCTCCAAAAGATCTTCCGGTGGATCCCCACCGAAACCAGGAAGACGGTCACTCAGGCCCTTGTCACCAGCCGTCTGGACTACGGGAACACCCTCTATGCCAGAACCACAGCCAAACTCCAGAAAAGACTCCAGCGCATACAGAACGCTTCTGCACGACTCATCCTGGACATCCCTTGCCACAGCCACATCTCTGCCCATCTGAAAGACCTGCACTGGCTCCCCGTCTCCAAGAGGATCACGTTCAGACTCCTTACTCACGCACACAAGGCTCTCCATGACATGGGCCTGAAATACCTCAACAGCCGCCTCACATTCTACACACCCACCCGCCAGCTCCGATCTGCCAGCCTCGCCCTCGCCTCCATCCCACGAATCTGCAAATCCACCGCCGGAGGAAGATCCTTCTCCTACCTGGCGGCCAAGACATAGAACTCCCCCCCCACCCACCTTCGGATGACCCAGGACCATCTCTCCTTCAGAAAGCAACTCAAGACCTGGCTGTTCGAGCAGTAGCGACTCTGCTCCTCCAAGCACCTCGAGACCCTAGCGGATGAGTAGCGCGCTCTACAAATTTGCTGATTGATTGATTGACGTTTTCTGGGGGGGAGGGAATAGGATATAAGGGGTCCGTTTAGAGTCATCCTGACTCCAAGATTTAGAGATTTCACACTTATTCACAAACCCACTTGCACACCCATTCATATGCTCACACACCCAATCACAGACCCAGGCAGCCACTCACACACCCATACAGCAATTCACATACATACGGCGGACAATAACCGCAGGCCCCACAAAGTGACAAAGGTCACCAAGCCAGTCCTCCCTCTGTTTGACGCTATTTGCTCATTCAAGATTGGTGTAAATGGTGAAAGCGACCACATTGGACAATTGACCACCAACCACAGGAAGTGGAACTATACGGCCCCAGAGGGATTGACCTGGAAGAAAGAAAAACTGCTAGCACTGAGCACACCACCAATCTCAGATGGATAAGGTGCAAGACTAACAAAGTAGAAGAGCTTATAATCAATGCAAGAGCAATCCTGAATCAGATCTCAAGTTTGTCAAGGAACCCACTAGAGGCTTGGGTAGACTTTGTAACAGAACTTAGAACACAATTCGCCACAGAGCAAAAATCCAACACTACGAGCTCATCAATCCACACAACAGCGAAAGTAACCACACAGGAGATAAAAAAAACTAAAACGGGAAATAACTATGATCCTTAGGAAACTCCGCAAACAATCGAACAACGACCCCTTGCATGTTCAAGTTCAAGTACAGGAATTTATATAGCGCACTACTCACCCAGAGGGTCTCAAGTCGCTCTGGGAAAGGAAAAGGAAAATCAACGAGGACCTCTGGGCGAAAATCGTACATGATTCTAAATAGAATAACAGCGCCAGGTTCTGAAAAATAATACAAAGCCTCCAACGTCCAAGCCACAAAGGAATAAATTCCCATGTATCCGAACCCGAATGGGCCCACTATTTATCAACACACTTCAATGACAAAATTCCTGAGGTGGGCTTATTTAGAGGAAAAAATCTAACTATGAGGATCATAAAGAGCAATATGAAAACGACTTTCAATCATCGAACAAATGCAAACGAAAACAAAGACACTACTCCGGTGAAGACACTATGCAACTCTGCAACGCAGGAGATGGACTGAATATCGAGCTTTAGACCACCTTTAGGCAGTGAGGATAAAAAACATACAATAACAGCAGCCAGGATTAAACAACAAATATCCAAAGGGAAACCGGAAGGAGCTCCTGGGCCCAATGTAGTCCCGCCAATAATGTACAAGTACGAAGCCAACTTCTGGAGCGAGACACTGGTGCCACTCTTCCAAGAAGTTAGGGAAATAGCGACGTGCCCTTCAACCTGGAGTGGATCAATACTTAGTCCGATCCACAAACAGGGTGATAGGTGTACTCCAAGTAATTATCGCCTCATCGCCCTAGTGATACAGAGGCAAAGTACTACGCGGGCCTCCTCCTGGAGGAACTAACATCGTGGGCAACCCTAAAATACACCATTCCCGTCAACCAAACCGGATTCCGCAGTGGACAGGGCTCAATCACAAATATCATGGCGTTAACCCTACTGACAGACGCTGCCAAGACAACCAAGAGCTCACTATTTCTATGTTTTATAGATTATAGTGCAGCATTTGATCATGTTGACCGAAACAAACTCTGGTTGAAACTAGACAAGTGGGGGATACCGGGACCACTACTGCAGCAGCTGATACTACTCCATACCAACACCTGGGTCAAGATCAAACTTGGTAGCGGGACGCAGCTTTCCAGACAAATTAACAAAACTAAAGGTCTAAAACAAGGATGCGTCCTTGCCCCCATGTTGTTCGATCTTTTCCTCGCAGACTTGCCCAGAGAATTGGAAAAAACCAATTCACATGCGCCACGGCTGGGAGACACCTCACTATCAATCCTTCTTTACGCCGATGACCTGGTAAGCGGTTCCCCAAAGGGACAGCAACATCTCTTGGACACTACCAATCAATTTTCAATAAAAAATGCTTTGAAGATTAACTTAAACAAGACTAAAGTCATGTCAGTGAATTACAATAAATCAAAAAAATTGGCATGGTCCTTAGATGGTCATAGGCTGGACCAAGTTACCAACTATAAATACCTTGGCGTATTATTAGACAGCAGAGGCTCGTTCAAACACCAGCTAGAGGCTATAGCATGGAAGGGAACTACTTTTCATTTCTCAATGAAGCCGCTACAAAAAGTTCTCCCTGATCGATCATTTGGCCCCCTCCTACAGGGGATTAATGCACGCCTCCAGCCTATGCTCACATACGGAAGCGAACCCATGCAAGGAAAGGTCGCTAATGCCCCAGACAAAATAATCAGCAGAGCATACAGGGTAATCTTCCGTCTGCCAAATTATGTCTCTCCTGTCCAAAACTGTCTCAAATTTGGCATCCAAAAATAAACGGTAGAGAGAAGAGGCGCCTATATAAAATGCTGGCGCAAAATCAAAGGCTCGGAACGAGGAACCCTAAATGCTCATTTATGGACAGAACTGTCAACACGATCAAACTCACCTGCTAAGAAATACCTTTTAAACTCTTTGGAATATCTGGACCTAACCAGCCTTTGGGAGTCATCAGCTGACAACAACAGTTTCAAAAAGGTGGTAACAAAAGTTACTAAATTAATACCATCTATCGAAGATAAAGAAACCCTGGCCAAGAGGGCACATAGATGGGTCGTGCTGAAAGATTACAATGCCCTGAAACCGCAAGAATATCTGAAAATGGGCCTCACACGGAAGACAAAAGATACATTTCTAAACCTGCGTTTCGGAATTCTACCTATTCTACCTCACTTGGCAACATGGAAAAGGAGGCCAGACGAACATCTTTGCCGTCTTTGCAAATCAGGGAATGAGGATTTAATCCACATAATCTGTATCTGCCCTAACCTGATAGACATAAGGCGTGCCCTATTTTGACCACTTTGGAATCAAAAAGGTGTAAAAAGCTGCAGGCAAGCCGTGATGATATGCTTCAAACCAGAAGAGGTCCAGTTAAATTGCAGACTGACGAAGTTTTTTGACATTGTATCTACAAGACTGACTCAACCACACGGCACAGTGATCAACGGCATGTAATAACTCGTCAATCAAGAAATAGTCTGCCAAGGTCCTGCCAAGCCAAAGCACACAGAGAACATTGACTCACACTTTCAATTTCACAAGTGGGTTACAGACACTGTAATCGAGAATGATAATTTAATATGGTTTTATATACCTTTTCCTTTACAATACACGCGTTTTTAAGTTTATAACGATTTTATTAATGATGTATGTTTTATATTGTGAGTTTTAATTAACTATACATTAAAGCAAATCTAAATCATACAGCAATTCACAAACCCATATGGTCTGACCCTACTCACCTGAAAATCAGGTACTTTGGAAATGGAGAATGTCCAATCTCTTACCTAGTGCTTTACCCTCCACACTGATTGAAGAACAGCTGTGGATTGAAAAACACTAGGGGAAGAAGGTAAACAGGGGAACAAGAGAAAGGTTTTGAATGTCCTAAAACAACTCCTTCAAGGAAGGTGTCTAGAACAGATGATTTTTGGGTAACCAGTCTCCTTTATCAGCAGCAAGAAGGAATGTAATCAGCATAAGCCAAACACTATAGACAAGAAACTTAGCCTTGTTTAATAAGGTCAATCTCTCCCATATAATATTACTAGATAATGTTTGCCTGAAGCTCACCTTAAAACTTTCACAGTTACATTGAATGAAGGAAGTACAAAGCACTATTAAGCAACAATAAGCAGTGTTCCAAAAGAAATGCTCCAATAGAGCAAAGTCTGAGAAGTTCTGCATATAATATCATACTTTAGGGCTGAAGGAATGCACTCCAAAACTGCTAAAGAACTTTTTTTTGACCACTCAAGGAATACTGGAATGAGGCACCTCCCAATCAAGGGAAAAATAGGAAGTAATCAATATAAATTGCGAGTAACCCTACCAGAAAGCCTGAGGGAAAAAGCCAGACCCAAAAATGGAACAGTCTTACTCGCTCTTGTCAACCAGATGGGAGGAAGGAAATATACCACCAATGAGTAGGAGTAAGTGACACCAATGTAGACAGGAGTGCTAATCAGTGATCTCATGAACTCCAGATTTATCCAACAAGAGCAAGAATGTAAGCCAAGGTAACCAGCAAGGCCGCTGGAGGCCGGAAATTCTTCTGTGTTTAAGGAACCGGACACTAAACAAAGTGTTGAGGTCACAGAAGGCAGCCTCTAAATAGTCCCATGCGACTACACATCACCAGTTAAGTGGTTGATCCACAGTTCCATGTGGCAGCAATACATTGGACAATTGAAACCAAAGAGTCCTTCATACACACAGAAAGACCAAACTCACAGAAGAGGAGAAAGGAGAAAAAGGACATGTGGGTAATGGTGGGAAAAAGGCAAAAACATATGAAGGAGGCACCTCAAGTAGAGGTGATAAGGGATGCAACACCACAATCCACTCACGTAACCAGCTGCTCACACTCCTACTCACATACCTACACAGACATTCACACACTCTCATGCCTGATATAGCCACTCACTGACACATACAGTTACTCACACACCCATTCCCAGGCCGAGGTAACCACTGACACACCTACAAACCATTGACACACTCACTCACAGACCTACACAGCCACTAACACACAAACTCACAGACACATACAGCCCCTGATGCACCCACTCACATACTTATTCACACACTCACACACCATTCACACACCCGTTTATACACTCACACACCCAATCATAGACTCACAAAACCACTCACTCATCCATTCACAAACCCATATAGCTACTCACAACCCCACACACTCACATACTCTCCCACACCAATACAGCCACCCACTCACTGGCCCAAAAAGCCACTGAAAATTCTACTCGAAGGGCCACTGGCACAGTCACTCGTGCCTTCATTCACTAACTCAATTGCCCACTTACACACCTACAGAGCCACTGACACATCCACTCACAGATGCACAAAACCACTCACATAGCTACTCTGATACCCATTTATACACTCACTCACACACACACTCATACGCCCACACACCAAATTACACTCACAAAACCACTCACACCCCCACTCACAGACCCAAGCAGCTACTTATACACCCACTCACAGATAATCACAGTCACTGAAATCCCCACTCACACACTTTTCCACACAATAACAAACCCATTTGCATACTTACACACCCATTCACACATACATATTCGCAGTCCCAGACCCACAAATCCAGTAACACCACATTCACAAACCTACACAGCCACTCACACACCCACATAGACAGTCACACACTCTCCCACACACCCATTCAGCTATTTAAACACCTTTCACAGATGCAGAAAACCAGTCACTCACCCACTCAAAGACCCTTAAACCCAGTGATACACCCACTTACAAAGCCACCCACAGAGACATTCACACACCCATTCACATACCAAAACACCCACTTACATACATACAGAGCCACTCACACACTCAGAGAACCATTCACACACCCACTCACAGAGCCACTGACACACCCACTTACACTCTCATTCACATGCACATCCAGTTACACACTCACACAGCCATTCACACACCAGTCACAGACTCACAAAACCACTTACACAATACACACCTACTCACACACCCACACAGCCGCTCACCACTCACACATCCATGCAGCCACCCACATTCCCACTCACAGAGCCTTACATTCTCTCACATACCCTCTCACTAACCCACACAGCCACTCACACACCCACACACACACTTACACAAACTCTCACATACCCATACAGCCATTCACATGCCCACTGTTTTAAATATGTTAGTGTTCTGCATGATTTTTTTTGGGTGTGAACAGATCTGCAGAGCTGTTGTGGAACTAAGATGTGTTGTTGTTTTGTGTTGAATGTGTGATTTTGGTTGGAGATCTGAGATGGATTTCAGTGATATATTTTAAAAAGTATTTAAAAACAAAATTAAACCAGTGTTTTCGGAAAAGGGTTGACTGAAAAGTACCTTTATGTTTATGATGTATAGATGATGATTAGACATAGAATATTGTATATAGAGCCCATGTTGTGGTCACGGAGAAATGCAGAAACAGTTTAATTTGGCATTGTTAGACCTGACATCATTGGCTTGAATCTCTCCTCCATATTTTTCTGTTTGCCTCCTCTGTTTACGATGTTTTTGCTGGTGTAATGCTTTGGGCACTGTGCCACTGCTGATCAGTCCCACAGTGCAAGTGCTCCCTATGTAAAATTACTGTATTATTGAATTCCATGTTTGGTTTATTTGGTTTACTATCAGTCCCTAGTCTAGTGCACCAGGTGTGCCAGGGCTTGTAAATACAAATGCTGCTTGTGGGCCTGCAGCACATGTTGTGCCACCCACAAGAGCGGCCTGTTAAAAGTATGTCTAAAGGTCTGCCATTGCTAGACCTACGTGCAGTCTAGTACTGTCACGCAGACTGCGCAAGTACACCTACTTGCCAGTCCCTAAACCTTCCCTTAACTTCATGTTAGTCACCACTATGGTAGGCACATGGGCAGGGTGCATTGGAAGCATAAGGTAGGACAAGCCTGACCAAGTTGGCATGTCCTAATAGTGAATTACAGCCATATTCGTTTTTCAGTGTTGCAAGGTAACCTGCTCTCCGTTAGTTAGAATGGGCTGCCAGGATTATTAATGCTATAATCCTAGCTGGCTCGGGGAGCATGGTGCAATGTCGAGTTTGGTATCCCTGAACTCGGGTTTAATAACGCCTCCGTTTGTGTGGATGGTTTTTGGACTCTGGGTTTGAAAATAGCACTTTTAGAAAGTGGCTATTTGCTTGTCTAACTATTTCTGGTTTCTGCTGGTTTGGTGTGTGTGTGACAGGAGCTGGGTGGCTCCAGAGGTCTGAGTGAGTCAGTGTGGGATGAGTGGGACATTTGCATTGAGAGTAGGGGGAGAGTAGTTCTTGATAGCCTGCCCTGCCTGATACAATGCTGGCCCTACCTCCTGCCGGGAGGCCAATAGCTCTGCTCCTGCCAGTGACAATACTGGCTCCACCTCCTGCTGGGCTTCTGAGGACCCAGCCCTGCAGAGTGAATAGGCCAGGTGCCTCTGCCTGGCTACACCCACAACAGACCCAGGATGGGGGGAATTTTCCGTGCATGGACAAAGGGATCAAAGCCAAAAAGGGGTATAAGAGAAGGACCCCTGAACCAAGAATTTAGATCACTTCTGACAAGGAACCCTGAAACCAAGGACAAGAAGCCTGCTGATCCAAGGACTTGCCTACCCCTTCTGCCAGTGTGCTGTTTGCTGGGGGGAATCCTGCATTGCTTCTTTATTTTTGCCAAGGAACCAGGAGAGAGGAACTGTGTGTGTACTCTCAGACTTTGCTAAGAAAATCTCCAAGGGCTGGAAGAGTGCCAGCCTCCTGTTGAAGTCACAGGGCTAAAGGACTTAGTCTGCTTAACGTGCTGTTTGCTGGAACTTGTGAATCCAGCACCTCTGAAAGAATCCAGCAATCTCGACGCCGACGGACGCCGCCGAATCCAGCTCGACATCGTGAGTAACGGCTCCAGTGTCCCGCTTCCTCGACGCCGGCCGCCGGGCCTGACCGACGCCAGTAGCGACGCCAGTGAGTAGCGAGTTCGGCTCCAGCTCCAAGTGACCCTGTGTCGACGCCGCCGCTGATCGCATCGAAGCCGAGCCCTCTCGACGCCGTGAGCGCTGCTCACTCTTGCAACATCGCCATCGACATCGACGACAACGCCGTATCCTGCTTCGCCTTGTGAGCGCTGCTCCTGCCTGACATCTGTCGACACCGCTGCAGGTCGCTCCAACTCCGAGGCCGGATCGACGCCGAAGACGCAACGCCGAACATCTCGACGCCGCTGATCATCGTGTGCTTCGCTTTTCCAAGGTACTGTGTTGTGGGGGTCTGTGCTGTGGTAAATTTAAATTACCTATACTTAATTTATGCGGTAAAGTTCAATAAGAATAACTCAGTCAAAAAGAAGAGGCAGAATCCTTGGCATCTGAGCTTTTAAAGGGGTTTTATTCCTTAAAAAGGAATTGGTTCGAACCAGGTAACATGCTCCATCACCACAAGGGTTCAGGAGGGGAATCGCAATGGACATGTACAATGTTTTATTAACAGAATATCATATATATAGTCAATGCATTACAATAGTGACAGATGCAGAGGGCGTAACAGCTGAGAGAAACGAGATAAGAAACATGTGCGTAACAGAAGGCGTGCAGGAGGGCGTGCACGGAGGTGTGTGCTAGAAACGTCACATAGAGGTGTCACAAGTGGGTGGATCCCCAGAGGAATCCTGCAGAGTCAGCAGAAACATGTGGCAGAGATGCGCGCGCAGCAGCATGACGTGTGATTGACGTGTAACTGGAGGGTGAAGGGGACTTGACATTTAGCCCTACATGAGGAGACAGAAGTCTGGAGTGTCAGAACAACCTAATCCCAAATCATATCTAATATCTGGTGTTTGAGGAACTGTATTATCTAGAAGGAAAGGTCTCTCGGGCAGAGGCTATTCTATACTGACTGCTAATGCGTGCATATGTGACTACGTGTCTACATGAGATGCGAGGGGCCATGGGCTTACCATGGTAACGGGAGCTATGAATTACTTGCTTGGAGACAGTGAGGCCGGGCCCTTTGCTCTGCAGCTGGTAAGGATGTTTACCTAATACTACTAGACAGGAATGTATTTTCGAGGAGCGGAGCAGATAACTTGAAGGCTGAATACAGTCTTGGCAGGCAAGCAGGCCGAGCCAGGCACCGCTAGCCGCGCAGGGAGTAAGTAAAAGGTCATGGATACAGATACAGGTCCAGGCTGCAGCTTCCAGCGGTGGAAGGCAGAAAAAGGCTTGAATGGCAGGAAACAAGGCCTAACTCGCCAGAGCTAGAAAAACGTGAAAGTGCACCATGTAAAGACGTTGGCAAGGCACACTTAGGAACTGAATATCCGACCCATCCATGGTGGATCTGAAAGAGGACATGTTAACGTTGGACGCAAATGTATTTGCGTCTTCATAGCTGGAAGTAGAGGGAACATACATGTACTTGAAGCACGTACATGGAGCCGTTGGGGTCTACGATAGGGGACACAATTGACCATAAAAATTCATATTACCTCATTCCCTCCTTGTCCCCTACGGACCCTTCATGAGATATCAATCCTCATTAATCTATCAATCTGTTCATGTAACATCATTTGCTCTTCTTTCTTTTTACGACGTTTTGAATGTGAACTTGAATGAGGAATACATGATGTGGCGCACAAGCCGCAAATCGCTGGCCCACACTGCAGACATAGGCAACAACTGAATACTATAAGAAGGGCTATACCTAGGAAGGATAGGACCTTCCATCCCCAGGCTGACAACGTGGTCCAGAACCAACCGGACCAAATCCAGGTGCCTGGATTCTGGTGTATCAGACTTGCAATCTTGTGAAGACGGGTAATGGCTCTATATACTGATGGCGCGTTTTCTGGAATGAAAACACAGCAGCTCGATCCGATGACTCTACAGGCTCCGCCCCTATCGGCCAGGATGACGTCAAGGACAAGACGATTTTGGAGAACAACAATCCGCATAGCAGACTGCTCCTCTGTTAAGTTACCTAGGGCGGAAGTAGTTTCATTCACTACAGCTTCAAGGGTTCTAGTTAATTTACGTATCAATTTACTATTAAAGACAGCACCTAAGTAGGGAAAGAAACCTTTATTGAAATCTGTGTATTGTTCCCATGCCGTTTCAGTGTAGTCGACAATCGGGAGATCTCTCTGTGGTCTATTGTGTACTAGATGGGTGTCCCTATGATAATCAGGAGGGGCTAGAAAAACAGGTGGTAGAAGGAATGCAATGTAACAGGTGCCATCCCAGTCAAGAGGTAAGCGTATATATGCGGTATGACCACAAATGAAGTAGGAATGACGGGAAGCTTTGAATGTAGACTTGCCCTTATCACTGAATTCGATCACAGTATTACATTTACTATGACCCAGGTGTACTGAACCATTCTTTCTGACACATAATTCACCTTTGACTGGTAGTACAGACATGGCGGGCAATACTGGTTCTGTTTCGGATTCAACACTCAGAATCATGAGGTTAAGTGTAAAATTACCTAATCCATATACTTCATTTTCTAGATCAGTACCTGTCCTTTTGGGAAGACCCTCCTTGTCAGGGAAACATACTTTATGCAAAACAGTGTTCAGGTTTCCCCATACCCAGTTGCCCTGGTAAACTACAGAATTGGAATCTAGAGAGTTCATTAAACTAAACCATGCCCCACAGGATCCATTGTGTGTGAACGGGTACGGGAAAAGAGGCAGAACTCCCTTGTATTTCTGATAGGGAGGGAGTCGTCCACATATCCAACAATTTGTAGCCTTGCTGGTCTGATGGGAATGGTGTAACATACTAATGAATGTGTTGTTGCGCAGCGCAAGTCGGTAAGATAATTCATGCGGGGGCAGTTCACTGAAAGAATGCTCGGCAGTAACATTGAAGGAAGAATGTGCACGCTTGAAAATAGGGTAGTATACATGTAACAGCACACTTGCAGCAATAATCATAAGGCTCAGAAAAAACATAATCAGAAGCGTCACTATACAATGACTACGCAAAGATTTACAATATTCACGTTTCTTGAGCTGTTTCTGTCTATCTCTCTCTCTGTTGGGGTCTAGGGGATACATGTCAGAAACACGTCTAACCGATTCACCTAGGGGAGGACTTAAACAATTAAACTGTCTGACTTGCTAGACCTCAAATTCAGTTTATATATCTCGGAAGAAGTTTTCTCTACCAGGGGGAGTTTTGAGTCAGTCTGTGGAGGAGGGCCGGGCTGGGAGTCTGAAACTGGCGGCAGTCCATGGAACTTTTTGATATGACTCGAGTGGAGCCCGCCCTTGCGGCCCTCCACTTTGATAGCTGTCCTTGTGGTCAAAAGTACTAGTCTTGGTGCTTGCCAGCGGGGCTCCAGCGGACTTCTCCTGTCGAAATTCCTAATGTAGACGAGGTCTCCCGGAACCACTTCATGGGGCTTCACCTCGGTGTTGTCGGGAAAGGCTGCAGCGACCTGTGAACGACATGATTGTAGTGCAGACATCAAGGAGGCAAGGTAATCTGTCAGCATATTACAGTCAACATCGGTTATTTTGCGAGGCAGAGGCGTCCCCCACATATTCGGTGGCCTACCAAAGACCACCTCGTACGGGGATAGACCTGTTCTGGAGTGTGCGACCATTCTCATGTAAAAAAGGGCAACTGGCAAAGCTACTATCCAGTCGACACCTTTCTCTCTACAGATTTTAGCAAGACGAATTTTCAGCGTCTGATTGTGTCTCTCTACGAGACCTGCTGCCTCGGGATGTCGGACACAGTGGAACTTCCACTGATAGCCTAGCAGGAGTGATACCTGCTTCATAAGCTCGGACGAGAATGGCTGACCGTTATCGGAGTATACGATGCGGGGCAAACCATATCTGGGGAAGAATTCACAAACCAGCTGCTTGGCAGTGGTCGGAGCAGTGTAATCTGGGACTGGATATGCTTCTGTCCAACGGGAGAGTGCACCTACAACTACAAGGACATATTTGAATCCTTGACAACGTTCCATCTGGATATAATCCATCTGGAGGACTTCAAAAGGGTGATCGGGAGGATGAAATCCACCTTGCTCTACGGGAATGCTTTTACCTGGGTTGAACTGACAACAAATCATGCAAGTACGCACTTTCTGTTTGGCTGCTGCTCGCAAATGTTTATTGAACCAGAGGTGTTGAATACTGTCTAACATGGCTTTTTCTCCTAAATGTGCTGGACTGTGTACTGTGTTAATGATAACTTGAACCATAGAGTCGGGGAGAAACCATGTAGATTTTCCCTTCGTCATCCATCCCTGTTCTGTCTGGATCCCTCCTAGTTCAGGCCATATCTTTATTTCGTCTGGTGTAGCATGTGTCTGTATGTCAATTACATCTAGGGCGGGATCCTTAACTGTCATGCAATGTGTCGGTGTCGTGACTATTGTCTTTGTCAGATCAGTGGTGTGAATCTGATTTTGAGCTGTATGCTTGGCTGTTCGGACTGCCAGGTCATTCCCCTGGGAAATGGTATCTGTAACCTTTGTATGTGCCTTGCACTTCATGATGGATATTGCTGTAGGCAGATGTATTGCATCTAACAAAGCTTGAATGAGGGGACCGTGCTGAATTTTGGCACCGTGAGAAGTCAAAAAACCGAAGTCGTGTACGACTCCGAATGCATAACGGGAATCTGTGTATATGTTAATTCTCTTGTCTTTGGCTTGGATACAGGCTTGTGTCAGAGCGATGAGCTCTGCTGCTTGGGCTGACAGGGTGTCAATACAATTCGTTTCTATGACTTCAGTTTCTGTCGTGACTGCGTATGCGGCCACTAATTCTCCTGTACTTATTCTCATGCATGAACCATCCACATAAAGTGTCAGGTCTGGATCCGGCAATGCGGTGTCAGTCAAGTCTTGTCTGGGTTTCGTCGTGATGGTAATGACTTCAATACAATCATGTGCCAATGGGTCTGTTTCAGTTAATGGCAAAAGTGTAGCAGGGTTCAATGTATTACAACGTCTAATTTCTATGTGTGGCTGGAACAATGTCAATTCATAACCTGTCAGTCGTGCTATAGTCAAGTGTTGAGTCTGTGTTCGGTTTAAAAGAACTTCCACGGAGTGTGGAACTTGTACTGTCAATTGATGTCCTAACACTATTGAATCACTTTGTCTGATTGCTAGAGCTGTTGCTGCAACTGATTTCAAACACGCAGGCAGAGCCTGGGCTACTGGATCCAATGTACTAGTGACAAGGTTACAAGCTCTCTTACCAGTAGATGGCTTGTAAGTGATTTCGCAGAGACGTTATGGACCCACTTCCCCAAATTCTAGGCAACACCTAGTGACTGTATTATCACACTGAGGTAATTAGATAGAAATCTAGGAGGTAGGCTATATCGTGGATGCTACCTGCTTCCTTGATTGTCGACCTGCGAAGCAATAAGGAAAGCTTTTGTAAATACTATTCTTTCTAACGTTGAATATTACCCCTATCTAGTTTTCTAGGTTTTCACTGTGCTCTCAAAAGAGTCCTACCTGCGACTGTGTAAGATTTGGCGTCGCGTCCGTGTTGTCGTCGTGAAGGGGGTTGTCAGGGCGAGATGATGATGCTGAAGATTGGCTGTTCAGGATTATTTTCTGTAAACGTTTATTTAAAGAGAAATGATGAGTTACGGTTTCACTATATTGTTTGCATTACTCAGCTCTTCCCCTAAGTTTACTTAGTATCCTCACCACGCCGTTCCTCGCCTTCACTTCCTAGTATTCACATTCATAAAACAATAAAACAAATTGGCATACAGTAATAACATATACACTTTACACTTTGATACTTCTCAAAGTCTCTAATTCTTTCTTTCAGAAGTTCTTATAACTTGCTCTTTTCTATAAAAGTTCTTTAAAAGTTCCACAGGTTTCAAGGGTTAAATTATTTCCAAGTAAGTCTTTGAATCTGTAATTCGCTGGAAGCTTGCTTGCGTCGGGCGCCAAGTAAACCAAACAAAAGAAAACTGCAACTTAGCTTAAATAATGTCCTTTCTTCTCTGTAGGCTGTACAGGCGAAGGATGCAGACCTTCGAAATCCCAGGATGACATCCGAACTCCACAGAGTTCCAACCGGTTCAGGAGACACCTCTGGAGGGCGGCGAAGGCAGAAGACAAAGCGCCGGTTTGCTCTGGGTGTGGCCTTTTATAGAGGGGCCACACCCAGCCACACCCAAGGAAGGCTGGCGCATCGCGCGCCAAATGCGTGCGTGTGTTTTTAAACGTGCCGATTTTTCAGCGTGCGCGCTGAACCAGCATCTCCGTCCTGTGTCTGAATTGCCTCCCGCTTTTACCTAAAGCCAATAGTATTTCTCTGATTTCTTACCTGCAGATCGGCAGGCCATTTGTACTTCTTTAATCGGCAATGATTTCCAACAAGCCTTTGGCAAAACAACAATGCACAATCATAGTAGTAATAAAAACACCAAACACAATCACACATTAACACAACTCAGGCGTGCTGGTTGCACGGGACAGGGGTGGGTTTCTATGAGTGGGAAACTATGTTTGCATGTATTATGCCTGCATGTTTGTGCATGTAAGGTTACGCCTGCATGTATGTGCATGTAAGGCAAACAGGGGCTGGGAATCATGACAGTACTCCCCTCTCAAGATCCCTCCCAAAACTCGTGGAACAGGTTTTGGTTTATTCGGAAAACGAAGATGAAAATTTCTGATCAAACGAGCAGAATTTTGAACGTTAGAAAGGGGGTCCCATGCCCGTTCTTCAGGACCATAACCTTTCCAATGAATTAAGTATAACAGTTTCCCTCGGACTCTCTTTGCATCTACAATTCTTTGAACTTCAAATTCAGGGACGCCATCAATCAGAATGGGTGGTGGATTCTTTTTAAATCTTGTCATTGAGTTACAAGGTTTGATCAATGATACATGAAACACCGAATGAAACTTATACCTACTGGGTAAAGTAAGTTTAATACTGACAGGATTTATTATCTTTTCCACCACAAACGGGCCAATGTATTTGGGACGCAGCTTTTTACAAGTAGTCATTCTCAAATTCTTTGTGGATAACCAAACTTTATCTCCAATTGAATAATTTGGAGATGGTTTTCTATGTAAGTCTGCTGACTCTTTTTGACTTTCTTTAGCTTGAGCCAAATGATATTGAGCCTGCTTCTGAATTTGAACCAATCTAGTAATATGTTCCTCTAATGACGGTATGACTGAAGGCATGCATAACTTTTCTGGGAGATTTTTTGGGTGAAAACCATAAGTACAAAAGAAGGGTGACAGACTGGTGGAGGAATTATCTAAGTTATTGAAAGCAAATTCTAAAACCCACAAAATATCTGACCACTCTCTTTCATCCTCAGCCAAAGCACATCTAAGAAACTGTTCTATGGTTTGATTCGTTCTTTCAGTTAAACCATCCGTCTGAGGGTGATAACCGGAGGACATGCGAATATCCATGTTCAAAGTTTCTCCTAAATTTTGCCAGAAGTGAGAGACAAATTGTGGACCTCTGTCAGAGATAATTACTGAGGGGATTCCATGCAACCTAATTATTTCTTTCGAGAAGATTTGGGTCAATTCTCTTGCAGAAGGGATTTTCTTTAGTGGAATAAAATGAGCCATTCGAGAGAAATGGTCTACCACAGTCAGAATTGTGTTATACCCCTCTTTGGTCTCAGGAAGTTCCACAATAAAATCCAGCGATATTGTGTGCCAAGGCTGAGCGAAATCGGGAGGGGAAGTAGAAGCCCGCTAGGTGATTGATGTTGTGTTTTGTGTTGTATGCAAACTACACAAGTTTCGATATACTCTTTTACATCATTTAACAAGGTAGGCCACCAAAACTTTCTTTTGATTAACTGACTGGTTTTAGCAACTCCTGGATGTGCACACGTAAGTGGATCATGATGTAATTGTATCACTTTTTTCTGCAGTTCCTGTGTTGGTACAACAATTTGTTCATTCAAACATATTAAACCTTCTCTAATTTGCATTAACGGATACTGTGTTTTCCATTCTTGAAAAGTCTTTTCCTGCACTTTTAATTTAATATCTTCTACTACATCAGTAACCACCACTCCTACCTTGAAACAAGTCTCTGGTAATACAGGTTGAATTTCTTTAAGCAAACTTTCCTTCTCCTCGACAGTTCCCAAACGTGACAAAGCATCAGCCTTTAGGTTTTCCCTTCCGGGACGGTAAGTAATGACAAAATTATAGTCGTTAAAGAACATTGTCCACCTCAACTGTCTAGGAGTGAGAGCTTTCACTGAGCGCAAAAATTGTAAATTTCTGTGGTCTGTATAAATTGTTATTGGATGTCTTGCCCCTAACAAGTAATGACGCCATTCTTCGAAAACTGCTTTTATGGCTAACAATTCCTTGTCAGCTATGGCATAATTTTGTTCCGTAGGAGTTAGTTTCCTGGAGTAGTATGCGATTGGATGCATTTGACCAGTTTCTTTGTGTCTTTGCGACAAAATGCCTCCAATGGCAAACTGTGAAGCATCCGCCTCCACAATGAATGGATTGGAAGGATCAGGGTGCATTAACACCGGTGCTGAAGTGAACTGATTCTTTAAATTTTGAAAGGCTTCTTCCGCGTCACTATTCCAATCAAATTTTGTGTTTTTTCTTAACAACCTAGTGATTGGAGTTACCAATTGTGAAAAATTGCATATAAAGCGTCTATAGAAGTTAGCAAACCCCAAGAAACTTTGTACTTGTTTTACTGAAGAAGGGCTGGTCCAATCTACAACTGCCTGGATTTTCTTAGGATCCATCTCAATGCCATCTGGGCTCAGAACATATCCTAAGAAGTCCACTTTGGTGGTGTGAAAGACGCTCTTTTCCAGCTTAATGTACAAGGAGTTGTCAAGTAGTTTTCGAAGGATAGCTCTTACTTGTTGTACATGTTCTATGGCATCTTTTGAATAAATGAGAATGTCATCTATGTACACAATACAACAGATATCCAAGAATTCTCTCAACACTTCGTTAATGAAAAACTGAAAAGCTGCCGGAGCATTACAGAGTCCGAATGGCATAACCTGGTACTCGTATAAACCAAATTTAGTACGAAATGCCGTTTTCCATTCGTCTCCATTGCGAACTCTAACCAAATGATAAGCTCCTCACAAATCTAATTTAGTATATATTGTGGCATCCTTTAATTGGTCCAAAAGTGTGGGAATCAACGGAAGAGGATATCTGTTTTTGATGGTAACATTGTTTAAGGCTCTATAGTCGATGCACGTTCTCAACTCACCTCCCTTTTTTGGAATAAAAAAGAGGGGGGAGGAAACAGGTGATTTCGAATGTCGAATAAAGCCATTGGCCAGGTATTCATCTAAATACTCTCTTAGGTGCTCGTTTTCTTTCTCGGTGAGAGCATAGATTCTACTACAAGGTAGTGTAGCCCCTGGCACCAAATCTATTCTACAGTCGAAATCCCGATGAGGGGGTAGAGTATTTGCCTTTTTTTTGTCGAACACATCGTGAAGGTCAGAATATTCTTGTGGAATTCCTTCCAGCAGAAGTATGCTCTTAGAAGTCAAGGGAAAATTATTTCCAATGATCGTCACTTGGGAATCTGGTGTAATCAGACAAGAAGATGTACAATGATCTGAATCAAATAACAAAGTTCTCTTCACCCAATCTATTTTAGGATTATGCTTGACTAACCAAGGTATCCCTAAGATTAAGCGGAATTGAGGAGCATCTATGACGTCAAAAGTTATGTCTTCCTTGTGTTTATGTAGACAGGTCATTAACAGAGTTTCAGTGTGAAATTGAATCAGTCCCGATGATAACTCCTTACCATCGACTGCTTTGACCACTTCTGGATGTTCTTTGGCCGTAGTTTTAAACTCTAGTCTTTTCAAAAACATAGTGTCTATGAAATTGCCTGTGGCTCCTGAGTCTATCAAGGCATCTACAGTCCATACCTTCCCCTTCTCTGTTCCTGATTGCAAGGTAATAGTAATGCTAAGATGATGGGTAGCTATCTCTGGGGTGATTGAGGCCAAGCTGGTTAACTCACTCGACAATCTGACCTCCTGATTAGTCGAGCCTGTTAGTTTTCCGACTGCTGGACCAAGGCTACTTCAGTGTTCTTACCTTTAGGTTTATTTGGGCGAACCGGACATTCCTTGATGAAATGACCGGATTTGCCGCAATATAAACACTGATTCAATTTCCTTCTCTTGTCCTTCTCTTCCTTACTCAAGGGCCCTTTAATAGTGCCTATTTGCATAGGTTCTATTCCAGTGTCCAGCTTTGATGAGCTTTCAGGTTTAGTACTATTGTATCTTTCTTTAAAGGAGAAGACCTTAATTTCAGATTTACCTCTTTCTCCTCTGCGTTCTAAAAGTCGATGATTTAACTTAACCACTAAGTCAATGAAGTCTTCTATGGTATCTGGTGGGTCTAAAAGTTGTGTAACCATGTCTTTTAGCTCATCCCTAAGCCCTTTATAAAAAAGGGAAACTCTTTTTTCTTCAGGCCAACGAGCCTCAATAACCAGTCTGTTGAATTGGGAAATATAATGTAATAAATCCGAAGACCCTTGTTTAAGTTGGAGTAACTCATGGTCTGCGGACTGGACAAAAACATGCTTGGCAAATAATTTTTTCATTGTGTTCTTAAAAAGTCTGAGATTATATAGAATTGGATCATCACGCTCTACTATTGGCACAGACCAAAGGGCTGCGTCCCCTCCTAGGTATGACAGAATAAAGGCAACCTTAGAGGAGTCATCTGGGAAGGCTGTTGGCTTGGCTATAAAATGCAGATGGCATTGATTTAAGAAAATCGAAAACTTGTTACTATCTCCCAAAAAGCGTTCGGGAGGTGCTAAAGGTATTGTCACAGGAGTCACAACCTGAATTTGAGTTGGAGTAGAGGAAGAACTAGGACCAGAGTGTAAGGTTTGAAACCCTGGCTGAAAAGTAGCGGGTTTCAGTACAGGTCTTTGTGCTGAGGGAAAACTCCACTGACTTGCACCAGCTTGCATATTACTCTGAATGTCAGTGACATCCCTACGAAGGGCGGCGTTTTCGGCTTGAATAGCCGTTAACAAGGCTGTTATGTCTTGCAGAGAACTTGTGATAGAAGGATCCATAACGTCTGGGTGAAATTATCCTCGTGGGCTTTGTCTTCTGACAAGGTTACAAGCTCTCTTACCTGTAGATGGCTTGTAAGTGATTTCGCAGAGACGTTATGGACCCACTTCCCCAAATTCTAGGCAACACCTAGTGACTGTATTATCACACTGAGGTAATTAGATAGAAATCTGGGAGGTAGGCCGGATCGTGGACGCTACCTGCTTCCTTGATTGTCGACCTGCGAAGCAATAAGGAAAGCTTTTGTAAATACTATTCTTTCTAACGTTGAATATTACCCCTATCTAGTTTTCTAGGTTTTCACTGTGCTCTCAAAAGAGTCCTACCTGCGACTGTGTAAGATTTGGCGTCGCGTCCGTGTTGTCGTCGTGAAGGGGGTTGTCAGGGCGAGATGATGATGCTGAAGATTGGCTGTTCAGGATTATTTTCTGTAAACGTTTATTTAAAGAGAAATGATGAGTTACGGTTTCACTATATTGTTTGCATTACTCAGCTCTTCCCCTAAGTTTACTTAGTATTCTCACCACGCCGTTCCTCGCCTTCACTTCCTAGTATTCACATTCATAAAACAATAAAACAAATTGGCATACAGTAATAACATATACACTTTACACTTTGATACTTCTCAAAGTCTCTAATTCTTTCTTTCAGAAGTTCTTATAACTTGCTCTTTTCTATAAAAGTTCTTTAAAAGTTCCACAGGTTTCAAGGGTTAAATTATTTCCAAGTAAGTCTTTGAATCTGTAATTCGCTGGAAGCTTGCTTGCGTCGGGCGCCAAGTAAACCAAACAAAAGAAAACTGCAACTTAGCTTAAATAATGTCCTTTCTTCTCTGTAGGCTGTACACGCGAAGGATGCAGACCTTCGAAATCCCAGGATGACATCCGAACTCCACAGAGTTCCAACCGGTTCAGGAGACACCTCTGGAGGGCGGCGAAGGCAGAAGACAAAGCGCCGGTTTGCTCTGGGTGTGGCCTTTTATAGAGGGGCCACACCCAGCCACACCCAAGGAAGGCTGGCGCATCGCGCGCCAAATGCGTGCGTGTGTTTTTAAACGTGCCGATTTTTCAGCGTGCGCGCTGAACCGGCATCTCCGTCCTGTGTCTGAATTGCCTCCCGCTTTTACCTAAAGCCAATAGTATTTCTCTGATTTCTTACCTGCAGATCGGCAGGCCATTTGTACTTCTTTAATCGGCAATGATTTCCAACAAGCCTTTGGCAAAACAACAATGCACAATCATAGTAGTAATAAAAACACCAAACACAATCACACATTAACACAACTCAGGCGTGCTGGTTGCACGGGACAGGGGTGGGTTTCTATGAGTGGGAAACTATGTTTGCATGTATTATGCCTGCATGTTTGTGCATGTAAGGTTACGCCTGCATGTATGTGCATGTAAGGCAAACAGGGGCTGGGAATCATGACAACTAGAAAAGTAAGCACACGGTTTGTGTGAACCTGCTTGATCCTGCGTGAGTACCGACAATGCAGTACCTTCACGTTCTGTGACAAAAAGTGTAAAAGGCTTGCTGTAACATGGTGTCGCTAAAACTGGTGCTTGGCATAAGGCTTTCTTTAAGTCGTCAAAAGCTTGTGTATGTTCCTGAGTCCAAGGGAGGACAGTCGAAGACGCTGCCTCCTGTGTTGTCAACTGTATGAGTGGCTTTGCTAGAAATGCATACTGAGGGATCCATTGTCTGCAGTAAGAAGTGAGGCCTATAAAAGCTCGCACCTCCTTTTGTGTCTTGGGTGGTAACATGTTTGCAATTAACTGGATACGGTCTGGTGTTAGCTGTCTCCCCCATTTGGACAGCAAGTGCCCAAGGTACACCACTTGCTGAACACAGAATTGCAGCTTCGAAGGGGACACCTTGTGCCCCTTGTCAGCCAGGAAATGCAAAACCGTCAGTGACGCTAGTTCACATTCAAGTTCACTTCGGGCGGTGATCAGTAGATCATCGACATACTGAAGTAGGGCAGTGTTGTCAGGCATGTGTATACTGTCTAGTTGTCTTTTCAGTGCTTGGCTATAGATGATGGGGCTTTCTGTGAATCCTTGAGGTGCGCGTGCAAATTTGAAGCTTCGTCCATTTAAACAGAATCCGAAAAGGTATTGGCTTTCCGGATCAATTGGGACACTAAAAAAGGCGTTCTTCAGATCAATTACAGTAAAGAACGCTGCCTCAGAATCAATAGCTGTCAATAGAGATGAGATATCTGGGACCACAGGGTACTGCGGTACAATGCATTTATTTAATTCGCGCAAATCGATAACTAATCGATAAACTGGTGGTGCATTTGGATCAGTACGTTTAAGAATTGGAATGATAGGAGAATTACATAAATTCGAGTCGGTTTCCACAACCACTCCTTGTGCGATGAGCTCGTCAATGATTTTCAGCAAAGCCACTACAGCATCTGGGGGTAACTTGTATTGTCGAATTCGTGGTAAGACTACTCCTGGTTTAAGTGTGACTCGATATGGTGTAATGTGCATACAACCTACATCAGTGGGGCCCTGTGACCATAAATGTGCAGGTACATTCTGTAACCTGGGATCAATATCTCTCAACACATAGTGACCTTTAAAGTCACGTAAAAACAATCTTACTCCTTCCGGAGAACAGCAAATAACAGCTCCTAGAGCTTTCAGTGTCTTGATACCTAACAAGTTTTCTGGACATGACTTTGTGAGTAATAAATCTGTGGTACGTGTCAATGGACCAACTGCAAGGGGAAGTGGTTGCGATACTTCATTAATAATAGGCTTGCCTAAAAAACCAAGGGAAACATTCTGTGAGCCTGAGAGGGGTGCCCCTGGAACCTCGTCGTGACTTATCGTTGTTCTGCTTGCCCCTGTATCAATTAAAAACTTTCTGTCTTTCCCTAATACTTGACTATGTACATAAGGACCCTCTTGATCTACAGGAACCTCAATAAGAGGCAAGCCAACTTCCCTCTCTAGGCTGTTTCATGTGTATCGCTGATAATCAGGATAATCAGTTTGGGCATACTGGTACATCTGTTGAGTTGCATGTTGTGTTGCGGCAATCGGTTGTGGCTGTGGCACCGCTACTGTCTGTACTGTCTGTTGTGAAGCTTGCATAGGCTGGATATTCTGTGGTACTTGTTGTTGGACCTGGTCCTGTCTAGGAGGACGTGGTCTTTCTTTAGTTTTTCCAGTAAGTATATTATGTTTCAAAACTGCACAATCGTTTATATAGTGACCTGGCTGTTTACAGTAATTGCATGTCCCTTTAACAGGAGCTGCTGAATTATTGGACTGTGTCGTGCCCTTTTTCTGACCGTCAGCTGGAACTGACTGAGCAACTAACATTTTCATTTTCGTGTCTTTCATACGTCTTTGTTCGTGATCATGTTCTTCCCTGATTCTGTTCTGGTGGTACTGTAACATTTGCAACATTTGTGAAGGCGTATTTGCTTGCCATGTGCTCTCGACTTTCTGTACACGATTCTTAACTTGGGGCAGGGAATTCTCGACTAGCTTGGTTACAAAAAGATGTGGATATGATTCTCTACTTGCTTTCAGGCCACTATTAATACCAAAACATTTCTCAAATCGGGAATAAAAATCACTAGTGTCTTCATCGGGTTTCTGTTTACAGGCTGAGATTGCATCCCAGTCCTCCTTTTTAGTAGCTAATAAACGTGGCAATACTTGTACTAACAATCCTGGTAATGCTTTAGTCTTGTCCCCAAGCCCTAGGCCTGGGGTTCGGGTATTTTCTTCGTTCTCTAATGCAGCCCAATCAATCTTTTGCTCTCCCACCTCCCATTCTTTTTCTTTCAGTTTCTCGTAAATACCGGCAGGCAATAATACTTTCAGTATTTTCATGATGTCGGGATAGGTATAATCACCCATGAGTAACATGTCTTTTATTTCACGGTGGAAACCTGCTGGGTCTTTGTCATGACTAGGCACTAATTTCTTCATTTCTAATAGTTCCATTTTAGTTATGGGCGTGTACACAAACACACGTCTAAGGGTATTATCATCATTCTGGACCGGATGCACTTCTCGCAAAGGATTCTGTCTGTCTATGTAATACATTTTTCTTTCTACGGGTGGAGCGGGAACAAACTGTGTATTCAGAAAGGCATTATACCTGTGTCGATGTTCTAGAATTAATTTAATTAAGTCGGTACCTAGACCTCTCCATCGTGGCGAGAGTAGCTCTATTAAAATATCAGGTAAGGGACCTGGATCAGAATGTTGGCCTTTGAACAATGTAATGAGATGCTGAATGATATATATTCCAGCTAATTTCTGTTCGTCAGGGGAAAGGTTTAAAAAGGTCTGCGCTAACCCGTCATCACTATATTTATCAGAATTGTCAGCCCATTGTACTGCTGACCTGGCCAATTCTTGTTCATCCATGGAATTGAGTACATGGTACCCCATTCGTTCTTGAAGTATTCTATCGGTAGCCTGAAATAGATGTTCAGGGGTCTTTGGATTTGACATGGCAGCTTGAAAAAGTCTCTTACTTTCTGGACGTACCGGTCGTATTGAATTATTAAAAGGTCTTCCCTTACCTACATATGCTATCATTTCTCCAGCTGGTAATTGTAATTGTCCTGTTGTCGTTTCTGGTTGGTCCTCCTCCGAGGATTCATTCTTATCTGAATCTATTTCTGGTTTAGGCTGTCTCCTTTCGTGTATTTTTAATACTGCTTTTCGGATCCTTCGGTACATATTTTCTATACAATTCTGTTTATCATGTTTTCCGTCTGCTATATTCTGACCCCATTTGTTAAGTGCTTTCATTTCTTCCTGGTCTACACCGGGCCTATCTCGGTCTCTTATCAGGCAGTTTATGAAGAACCGTAATATCATACCTTGGGTGTCAACTTTCTGGTGCGCCATGGCCTCGCCAATACTTTCAGGGCCTTGCCCCGTTTGGACGAAAAGATATATTCTGTCTAGATGATCAATCATTCCTGGTAGTAACATTAAATAGTTTGCAACTCGTCGTAGACGCACTGATGCGAGCATCATTCTGTCTTCTTTACCGGGTACTGGATCATATCTACAGTCTGTAAGAGGCTCTTTAAGTATGTCGTAACTCGCTGTTTGAGGTGTACGTTGTTGTGCTAAATCCCTATAAGTCAATCGGTGTGTTTGTGGCGGTGTTTGAAAACCTCCTGCTGCCCCTCCCGAGGTGCCAGGTCCAAAAGGATTGGTTGGGTGTATGGTAGGGAGAATAGGTGCAGGAAGGACTGGAGGAACAGGTGCAGGATGTGGAACGGGGGGAGGAGTTTGGTGTTGCGGAGGTGGGGGAAGATTATCTCGGGGTGGAGTGCCGTCAGCGGGTGGTGCAGGGACACGTCTATTTGTATATGCGGGAGCTACGTCGTCTAAATAGGAGGAAAGGAATATGTCTTTTGTGGTCTTGTGATGTAATTTAGTCGGGAGCAATGGAGGGGGCAGATCCTTCGGTATTTCTGGAGTGGCCTTAGGTAAACCCTCGGCCAGCAGAGGATACATACCATTCATAAGAGTGTTTAGTTGTCGGTCTACTTGTTCTGCTTTTACTCGTATCCCCTCTTCAACTAATACGTTTTCTTGGGCTTTGTCTGAATCCTCTCTATGTTTATCTGCTTTTCTGAGTGCTTTCTCTGTGCGCCTATGTGATTCTTTACGCCATAGTTCAATGGCGTCCTTCTGTGACTGCCTGGCTTTCTTTTTCCATAATGCTTCTTCTACTCTCATGATGCAATCGGCATCCCATGTCCCTGTAACGGGCCATCTTTGATTCTCTGCTAAATCTTTGGTATAGTCTACCCACAAATCGAGATATAATATGGCATCTAGGCCATGTTTGTGGTACATAAATTGCCCTGGAGTGTCCCTAGGTGGAACAGGCACTGCTTCTTCTAGAATCCCTTTTCTAGTTCCTATCTGTCTCAGTTTGGAAAACAGCGGCATGTTTCAGCTGTACTACTTGGGGCTTGATACTTACTTGAACTTGGACACAACTAATACAGTAAACACAATAATGTAGATCGAACAATCACTCATACCACGACATTCAAAACATACTAAAACATTTTAAAACGAACAATAATGATTAGAATAAAACTAGCTAACTGCATACTCGATATACTGCTAAACAGTACAGATACACCGCTAAACAGTGCAGACCGGGTCTGTGTACCCAAACCCGTCTTGACCGGCACAAATTAATGCGCTCGTCTAGATGCGTCCCCAGCAACGGTACTCACCGGGAAGCACGGAACAGAAGGCCTCGGAAACTCGACACTGGACTGGACCGGACTCGACTCGACTCGACTCGACTCGTGACGTAAGCACTTCGGAACTTCGGAACTGGTGGGCCTCCGGATACCTCGGACTTTGCTCTCTCAGCTAGGCTCTGGTCGGGATCCTCCGCACTCCTCACCGCCTCATCTGGGTGTCGATCGCAGCCTCAGTCACCTCCGTTGGCCTGAGGGAGATACAGGAAATCCTGCGGGTACGCGTAGTTGTCCGTCAGCGCTGTGGCAGGGGACGGGGCCTGCAACGCACCGCCGGCGCGTAAGGTGGGGGAGGGGTCCCTAATCGGGTGCCAAATTATGTGGTAAATTTAAATTACCTATACTTAATTTATGCGGTAAAGTTCAATAAGAATAACTCAGTCAAAAAGAAGAGGCAGAATCCGTGGCATCTGAGCTTTTAATGGGGTTTTATTCCTTAAAAAGGAATTGGTTCGAACCAGGTAACATGCTCCATCACCACGAGGGTTCAGGAGGGGAATCGCAATGGACATGTACAATGTTTTATTAACAGAATATCATATATATAGTCAATGCATTACAATAGTGACAGATGCAGAGGGCGTAACAGCTGAGAGAAACGAGATAAGAAACATGTGCGTAACAGAAGGCGTGCACGAGGGCGTGCACGGAGGTGTGTGCTAGAAACGTCACATAGAGGTGTCACAAGTGGGTGGATCCCCAGAGGAATCCTGCAGAGTCAGCAGAAACATGTGGCAGAGATGCGCGCGCAGCAGCATGACGTGTGATTGACGTGTAACTGGAGGGTGAAGGGGACTTGACATTTAGCCCTACATGAGGAGACAGAAGTCTGGAGTGTCAGAACAACCTAATCCCAAATCATATCTAATATCTGGTGTTTGAGGAACTGTATTATCTAGAAGGAAAGGTCTCTCGGGCAGAGGCTATTCTATACTGACTGCTAATGCGTGCATATGTGACTACGTGTCTACATGAGATGCGAGGGGCCATGGGCCTACCATGGTAACGGGAGCTATGAATTACTTGCTTGGAGACAGTGAGGCCGGGCCCTTTGCTCTGCAGCTGGGAAGGATGTTTACCTAATACTACTAGACAGGAATGTATTTTCGAGGAGCGGAGCAGATAACTTGAAGGCTGAATACAGTCTTGGCAGGCAAGCAGGCCGAGCCAGGCACCGCTAGCCGCGCAGGGAGTAAGTAAAAGGTCATGGATACAGATACAGGTCCAGGCTGCAGCTTCCAGCGGTGGAAGGCAGAAAAAGGCTTGAATGGCAGGAAACAAGGCCTAACTCGCCAGAGCTAGAAAAACGTGAAAGTGCACCATGTAAAGACGTTGACAAGGCACACTTAGGAACTGAATATCCGACCCATCCATGGTGGATCTGAAAGAGGACATGTTAACGTTGGACGCAAATGTATTTGCGTCTTCATAGCTGGAAGTAGAGGGAACATACATGTACTTGAAGCACGTACATGGAGCCGTTGGGGTCTACGATAGGGGACACAATTGACCATAAAAATTCATATTACCTCAGTGCGACTCCGGGCTCGACGTAGAGCTCCTGGCGGTCGACGCCGAACCTTTGGATTAACTTTGCCTCGACGTCGTGTGACTCCCGTGTGGGTTACATTGTTGCCAAGAACTGTGTTTTAAAGAAGAAGAGTTGCTTTTGATACTAAAGACTTTGTGCTAAGAAGAAACCACGCTTGAACTATTATTTTCCCTTCCAAGAGTATTTATTAAGATTGTGGTATATTTTTGTCGTTATTTGGTCTGTGCTAAGCCTTATATAAAAATCCTTATTTTTATAATACTACTGTGTCGTGTCCATTTGTAGTGTACTTACTTTATTACTGTATGTGGTCATAAATGCTTAACGCACTGCCTCTGAGATAAGCCTGTCTGCTTTGCCAATCTACCAAGGGGGTGAGCAGGGGTTATCTAAGTGTGTGATCCCCTTGCCCTGACTAGAGGAGGTGAGTCCCTATTTGTCAGAAGTACATACCTCTGCCAACTAGAGACAGCCAAGTCTAACATTGGTGGGTCAGCGGTGAGGATTTGAACTTTGCATTTATGACCCATGTGCAGTGATTAGTGTGCGCTACATAGTGAAAGCAGACCATAGCGCAGCCACAATCTAATTTGGAAGGATTGTATTTTTGTTCTCCGCTTTTCTGAAGTTTGATTTTTTTGAACACTGCCAGTTTTGACCATGAGTGATGCCGGAGTCTCTCCCCTTGTTGTTGTGGAAGAATTTGATAGAAGTAAGATCCAGGATTACAGCAGAAAGCAATTGGATCATTATTGCAAGCAGTTGAAAGTTCCTACTAGAGGCTGCAAAACCAAAGGAGAAGTTCTCATAGCTTTGGAGGCCTGGTTAGAGTCCAGAGATCCCTCTGATGCGGTGGTGGTACCCACAGGGGAAGGGGATGAGGAGGTGCCAGTGATTGGTCATGTGTCCTCCCCTGGTAGCAGTGCTTCCTCCAAAGGTCTTTCCCCTGAAGAAAGAGAAGAAAGGGAGAAAGAGCGAGCTTACAACATGGAAATGGCAAAACTTAAGATAAATGGGCAGTTGGAGTTAGAAAATGCAAGAGGCATGTCGTAAATACTTAATTTACCATCTTAATTTCTATGCAGGTAAGTACTTAATCAATAATAACTCAATCGGAAAGAAAGAAACAGAGTCCGTGGTGTTAGAGTTCTTAGGGGTTTTATTCCTTAAAAAGGAATCGTTCCGGAACTGGATATCAGGTTCCTGCAACCACAAAGGGTCCAGGAAGGGATAGAGCATACTTTATTGACATTACATTATTTTTATACTTAATATACATAATAGAAGTCAATGCAGAAGGCGTAACAGCTGAGAGAAACAAGATAAAACACACACGTGGTCATGATACGTAATTAGGAGGCGTGAACTAGGCGTGAACATAGAAGTGTGTGCTAGAAACGTCACAGGTAGGTGCCATAAGTGGGTGGCAACAATAAGCAGAATCTTACAATGTCAGCAGAAATCTGAGGCCTGGATGCGCGCGCAGCTGCATGACGTGTAACTGACGTAAAGCTGAAGGGTGCAGGGGACTTGACATTTCAACTAGCGGAAAGAGACAGGAGTCTGGCATGTCAGATCAACTTGTGCTTCTATCATATCTGATATCTGATGTTTAGGAACTGAGCTATCTGGGCGGAAAGGTCTCTGGGGCAGAAGCTATTCTATACTGACTGTGAGTGCGTGTATAAGCGCCTAAGTGTCTGCATGAGAAGCGTGGGGGCATGGGCCTTCCATGGTAGCGTGGTAACAGAGGCTATGAATTACTTGCACAGAGACAGTAAGGCCAGGCCCTTTTGCTCTACAGCTGGGGGAATGTTTACTTAAACTAGTAGGCAGGAATGCATCTTCGGAGAGGAAACAGATAACTCGAAGGTTGAATTCATTCTTGGCAGGCAGCAGGCTGAGCTAAGCGCGGTGGGCCGCGCTGGAAGTAAGGCAGAGTTCACAGGTACGGGGGCAGCCTGGGCAGCCTGGGCTGAGGTTTTCTGAATCAGAAGGCAGAAAAAGCTCGATGGCAGAAATTCAGGGCCTACTTTGCCAGAGCTGAAAAACGTGTAAAGTACACCACAAAAAGACGTTGGCATGACATACTTAGGAACGGACTATTCAACCCATTCAGGGTGGGTCGGAAAGAGGACATGTTAACGTTGGACGCAAATGTATTTGCGTCTTCATAGCTGGCACAGGAGGGAAGTTACATGCACTTTAAACTCGTACATGGAGACGGTGGGGTACACGATAGGGAACATAACTTGACCAAACATTTATATTTCCTCATTCCCTCCTTGTTCCCTACGGACCCTTCATGATATCTCGATCATCATGAATTGATCAGTCTGTTCTTGTAACATAATTTGCTCGTCTCTCTTCCGTTGTCGGTTTGAGAGAAAACTGGAATGTTCAATGCACGATGTGGCGCACAGTCCACATATCGCCGGCCCACACTGTAGGCACAGGCAGCAACTGAATACTATGACAAGGCCAATGCCTAGGAAGGATAGGATCTTCCATCCCCAAGCGGACAACGTTGTCCAGAACCAACCGGACCAAGTCCAGGTGCCTGGATTCTGATGTATTAAACTTGCAATTTTGTGAAGACGTGTAATAGCTTTGTATACAGATGGCGCGTTTTCTGGAATGAAAACACAGCAACTTGACCCGATGACCTTACAAGCTCCGCCTCTATCTGCCAAGATGACGTCAATAACGAGACGATTTTGAAGGACAACAATCCGCATAGCAGACTGCTCCTCTGTTAAGTTACCTAGGGCGGAGGCAGTTTCATGTACTACTGCTTCAAGGGTTCTAGTTAACCTACGTATTAATTTACTGTTTTGGACGGGACCTGTGAAGAAAAAGAATCATTTATTAAAATCTGTGTGTTGCTCCCATGCCGTTTCAGTATAGTCGACAATCGGGAGATCTCTTCGGAATCTATCTTTTACTAGATTTGTATTTCTATGATAATCAGGAGGAGCTAGGAAAACAGGGGGCAGAAGGAAAGCAATGTAACAGGTACCATCCCAATCTGGAGGTAAACGTATGTATGCGGTATGGCCACAAACAAAGTAGGAATGACGTGTAGCTCGAAATGAGGACCTACCCTCATCAGTGAATTCGATCACAGTGGTACATTTACTATGACCTAAGTGTACTGAACCTTTCTTTCTAACACAAAGATGACCAGTGACTGGTAATACTGACATAGCGGGAAGAATGGGTGCAGCTTCGGACTCAATAGTAAGGATCATAAGGTTAACTGTGTAATTTCCTAATCCATATACTTCGTTTTCTAGATCAGTTCCTATTCTAACGGATCGTCCACTTTTATCAGGGTAACAGACGTCGAACAGAACTGAATTCAGGTTTCCCCAAACCCAGCCCCCTTCGCGGGTAACAGCAAGATCAGAATCTAAAGAATTAATCAATCTACTCCATGCACCACAGGAGCCATTGTGAGTGAACGGATACGGAAAGAGGTATAGAACTCCCTTGTATTTCTGGTGGGGAGGGAGTCGACCACATATCCAACAGTTTGTAGCATTGCTTGTCTGTTGGGAGTGATGTAACAAGCTAATGAATGTGTTGTTGCGCAGCGCAAGTCTGTAAGATAATTCGTGAGGCGGTAATGTACTAAAAGAATGTTCAGCAGAAACATTGTAAGCAGATTGTTCACGCTTGAAAATAGGGTAATAGATAGGAAGCAGTATACTTGCAACAATAATCAGAAGACTTAGAGAAAACATAATTAATAATGTCACTATACAGTGACTACGCAGTGATTTGCAATAGGTACGTTTCTTGAATTGTCTCTCTCTCTCTCTATCTCGATCTAGGGGATACATGTCAGAAACTATTTAACCGATTCACCTAGGGGAGGACTTAAACAATTAAACTGTCTGACTTGCCAGATCGGAGCTTTTGTTTATACTCCTCTTGGGGAGTTTTCTCTCGTTCAGGTACTTTAAAGTCACTAGGTTTAATACAGTCCTTGGTGGGGGTGGACGAGTCAGGGTCTGGTTTCAGTTCGTTGCATTGTTTAATATGACTCGTGTGGACCCACCCCTTTCTGCCCTCCACCTTCACTGCGGTCCTCGTAGTAAGAAGGACGGTCTTCGGCGCTTTCCAGCGGGGCTCCAGCGGACTTTTCCTGTCGAAGTTCCTGATTAAGACCAGATCGCCAGGACGGACATCATGCGGCTTTACATCAGTGTTGTCAGGAAAGGCTGCGGCAACCTGTGAACGACATGATTGGAGTGCAGACATCAAGGAGGCAAGGTAATCTGTCAACATGTTACAATCAACATCAGTAATTTTCTTAGGAATGGGCGTCCCCCACATATTCGGTGGTCTGCCAAAGACCACTTCGTACGGGGATAGTCCTGATCTCGAATGGGCAACCATTCTCATATAGAACAGTGCAACTGGCAGGGCGACTATCCAGTCGACCCCTTTCTCCTGGCATATTTTGGCAAGGCGGGTCTTAAGTGTCTGGTTATGCCTTTCTACAAGGCCTGCGGCTTCTGGATGTCGGACACAATGGAATCTCCACTGATATCCTAGCAGAAGGGAGACATGCTTCATGAGTTCGGATGAGAACGGCTGTCCGTTATCTGAGTACACGACACGAGGCAAGCCGTATCGTGGGAAGAATTCTCGAACCAGCTGCTTGGCAGTGGTCGGGGCAGTGTAATCTGAGACTGGGTATGCTTCGGTCCAACGAGAAAGTGCACAAACAACTACAAGGACATATTTGAATCCTCGACAACGGTCCATCTGGATATAATCCATCTGGAGGACTTCAAAAGGGTGATCGGGAGAATGAAATCCACCTTGCTCTACAGGAACGCTTTTACCTGGATTGAACTGACAACAGATCATGCAAGTACGCACTTTCTGTTTTGCTGCTGCTCGTAAGTGTTTGTTGTACCAGAGATTCTGTAAACTGTCTAACATAGCTTTTTCTCCTAGATGTGCAGGACTATGTGCTGTGTTTATCATGATTTGGACCATTGAGTCGGGGAGGAACCATGTAGATTTTCCCTTTGTGACCCATCCTTGATCTGTCTGGATCCCTCCTAGTTCAGTCCATTTCTTTATTTCCTCTGGAGTGGCATGTGTCTGAATATCGATTACGTCTATGGTGGGATCCCTGACTGACATACACTGAGTTGGTACTATTGTCTTTGTCACATCAGTAGTCTGGGTGTGAGTCAATGCTGTATGTTTTGCTGTCTGGTCTGCCAGGTCGTTACCCTGGGAAACAGAATCTGTAACCTTAGTATGTGCTTTACACTTCATAACTGATATGCCCGAGGGCAAATGTATTGCTTCTAATAGTGCTTGAATGAGGGGACCGTCCTGGATCTTGGCACCATGAGAGGTCAAGAAACCTCTTTCTTGCCATAACATGCCTAAGTCGTGTACGACTCCGAACGCATAGCGGGAATCAGTGTATATATTAACATTTCTGTTCTTGGCTGGAATACAAGCTCGGGTCAGAGCGATGAGCTCCGCCGCTTGAGCAGACAGTGTGTCAATACGGTGTGTTTCTTTAACTTCAGTTTCAGTGGTCACTGCATACGCGGCCACTAATTCTCCTGTATTTGTTCTCATGCATGAACCGTCCACATAAAGTGTCAGGTCTGGATTTGTCAATGGAACATCTGTTAGGTCTCGTCGAGGTTTTGTTACTGTATTAATGATTTCTATGCAATCATGCGGGGTTGGATCTGTCATAATTGTAGGTAACAATGTTGCGGGGTTCAGAATGCTACAGCGTCTGATTTCTATGTGTGGCTGGAATAGTGTCAATTCATAACCATAGTCAGTCGTGCTATAGTCAAGTGTTGAGTCTGGGTTCTGTTTAAAAGAACCTCTACAGAATGTGGAACTTGAACTGTTAATGGATGTCCTAAAACAATTGAATCGCTCTGTCTGATTGCTAGTGCTGTTGCTGCACTGACTTCAAGCACGCAGGGAGTGCCTGAGCTACTGAATCCAATGTACTTGAAAAATAAGCGCAAGGCTTATGTGAACCTGCTTGATCTTGAGTGAGGACAGACAATGCTGTACCCTCACGTTCTGTAACAAAAAGTGTAAAAGGTTTGCTGTAACATGGTGTCGCTAGAACTGGTGCTTGGCATAAAGCTTTCTTTAATTCTTCAAAAGCCTGTGTATGTTCCTGAGTCCAAGGGAGGACAGTCGAAGTCGCTGCCTCCTGTGTTGTTAACTGAATGAGTGGTTTGGCTAGAAATGCATACTGGGGAATCCATTGTCTGCAGTACGAGGTGAGGCCTATAAAGGCCCGCACTTCCTTTTGTGTCTGGGGTTGTGGCATATTTACAATTAACTGAATGCGATCGGGAGTGAGCTGTCTCCCCACTTTGGACAGCAAGTGACCCAAGTACACAACTTGCTGAACACAGAATTGTAGCTTCGAAGGAGACACCTTGTGTCCCTTGTCGGCCAAAAAATGTAAAACTGTCAGTGATGCTTGTTCACATTCGGGCTCACTTCGTGCGGTGATTAGCAGATCATCGACGTATTGCAGTAAAGCGGTGTTAACTGGCATTGTGATGCAATCAAGTTGTCTTTTTAGTGCTTGGCTATAGATGCTGGGGCTTTCTGTGAATCCTTGAGGTGCGCGTGAAAATTTGAAACTTCGTCCATTTAAACTGAATCCGAAGAGATATTGGCTCTCTGGATCAATAGGTACACTGAAGAAGGCGTTCTTGAGGTCAATCACAGTAAAGAACGTTGCTTCTGAATCAATAGCAGTCAATAAGGATGAGATGTCGGGAACCACAGGGTACTGTGGAATAATGCATTTATTCAGCTCTCTTAAATCAATCACCAGCCGATATACTGGCGGTGCATTGGGATCAGTACGTTTAAGAATCGGATTGATGGGCGAATTACAGATATTGGAGTCGGATTCTACGACCACTCCTTCGGCAATGAGCTCTTCAATGATTTCCAGTAAAGCCACTACAGCATCGGGTGGTAGCTTGTATTGTCTGATTCTGGGTAAAACTACACCTTGTTTGAGTGTAACACGGTATGGTGTAATGTGCATACAACCTACATCAGTTGGGCCTTTTGCCCACAAGTGATCTGGTACGTTTTTCAATCTGACATCAAACTCACGTAACACATAATGACCCTTGAAATCCCGCAGAAAGAGTCTAACTCCCTCCGGGGAACAGCAGATCACGGCTCCTAGAGCCTTCAATGTTTTTATTCCTAACAGATTTTCTGGACATGATTTCGTGAGTAACAGGTCTGTAACACGTGATAATGGACCCACAGCCAGGGGAACTGGTTTCGATACCTCATTTACAATAGGCTGTCCTGAAAAACCAAGGGAAACATTCTGTGAGCCTGAGAGGGGTGCCCCTGGAACTTCATCATGACTGATTGTGGTACGACTTGCCCCTGTGTCAATTAAAAACTTTCTGTCTTTTCCCAATACTTGACTATGTACATAAGGACCCTCTTGATCTACAGGAATCTCAATAAGAGGCAAGCCACCCTCCCTCTCTAGGCTGTTTCATGTATATCGTGGATAATCGGGGTAAGCGGACTGGGCATACTGGTACATTTGTTGTGAAACTTGCTGAGTTGCGGCAATGGGCTGCGGCTGTGATACCGCTACTGTCTGTGCTGTATGTGATGAAGCATGCATAGGCTGTGTATTCTGCATGGGCTGTATATTCTGTGAAGACTGATGCTGGTTATGGTCTTGTCTAGGCGGATGCGGTCTTTCTTTAGTTTTACCTGTCGCTATGTTATTTTTCAGAACTGGGCATTCGTGCACGTAGTGACCTGGCTGCTTGCAATAGTTGCATGTCCCTTTAACGGGAGCTGCGGAATGACCTGTCTGGGTCGCACCCTTTCTCTGACCGTCGGCTGGAACCGATTGGGCCACTAACATTTTCATTTTCGTGTCTTTCATGCGTTTCTGTTCCTGATCTTGTTCTTCTCTAATTCTGTTCTGATGGTATTGTAACATCTGTAACATCTGGGATGGCGTATTTGCCTGCCAAGTACTTTCAACTTTATACACGCGGTTCTTAACTAATGGCAGGGATTTCTCGACTAATTTTGATACAAAAAGATGCGGATATGACTCGCTACTTGGTTTAAGGCCACTATTAATAATGAAACATTTCTCGAATCTTGAATAGAAGTCACTAGTATCTTCATCGTGTTTCTGTTTACAGGACGAGATGGCGTCCCAATCCTCCTTTCTAGTTGTCAATAATCTTGGCAGAACCTGTACTATCAAACCTGGTAATGCTTTAGTTTTCTCCCCAAGGCCTACCCCTGGGACACGTTTGTTCTCTTCTTCTTCTATTTCTGCCCATACAATCTTTTTCTCTCCCACCTCCCATTCTTTTTCCTTGAGTTTCTCGTAGATGCCCGTGGGCAGCAGTACCTTTAACATTTTCATGATATCTTCATATGTGTAATCCCCCATCAGTAACATGTCTTTAAGTTCTCTGTGAAAACCTGCAGGGTCTTTATCATGACACGGTACTAGTTTCTTCATTTCTAACAGTTCTAACTTAGTCAGAGGCGTGTGTACATACACACGTTTCAAGTTATGATCCTCACCCATAACTGGATGCACTTCTCGTAAGGGGTTCTGACTTTCAATGCCATGCAGACGTTCCATATGGTACATTTTTCTTTCTGGGGGCGGAGCGGGAACATATTCGGAGCTTATGAAAGTGTTATATCTGTGGCGTTGTTCTAGAATTATTTGAATTAATTTGGTGCTTAAACCCCTCCATCTATCCATGAGTAGTTCTTCTAATGTATCGTGTAAGGGACCTGGATCAGAATGTTTGTTTCTGTATAACGTGAGGAGGTGCTGAATCATGTAAACACCTGCTAATTTCTGTTCGTCTGGGGAAAGGTTCAGGAATGTCTGCGCTACTGTGTCATCATTATATATATCCGGGTTATTAGCCCATAATACTGCTGACCGAGCTAGTTCTTGTTCATCCATAGAATTGAGTACATGGTACCCCATTCGGTCTCGAAGCCTTTTATCGGTCTCCTGGAACTGATGTTCAGTAGAATTCGGATTTGTTAAGCCAGAGAGAAAAACTCTCTTGCTTTCTGGACGGATGCCTTTCCTAAGGTAAGCTCCCTTACCTACATACGCTATCGTATCTGTAGTCTTTTCTGGTTCTTCAGGTTCTTCCTCCTCCCCGGAGGAGACATTCTCTTTTTCTTTTTCTTTTTTGTGAATCTCTATTACTTCTTTTCTTATTTTCTTGTACATACTGGCTATGCAACCCCCTTTATCATGTTTTCCTTCAGATATATTTTGACCCCACTTGTTGAGTCCATCTAATTCATCCTGATCTGTCTCAGGCCTGTCTCGTTCTCTTATTAAGCAATTTATGAAAAAACGTAGTAGAGACGCTTGGGTGTCGACTTTCTGATATGCCATGGCTTCCTTAATACTGTCAGGGTCTTCCCCAGTCCGGACAAAATTGTATATTCTATCTAGGTACTCTTTCATTCCTGAGAAGTACAGTAGGTAATCGGTAGCTTGTCGTAAGCGTAGTGATGCTAAAAACATCCTATTATCTTTACCGGGTACTGGATCGTATCTGCAAACTTGGAGCGGATCTTTGAGTATGTCGAGATGGGGTGATTGGAGTATAAAAGGATTCTTTATATCCTTAAGGTGTAATCTATGTGTTGGCGGCGGGGTCTGGGGACCCCCGGTCGCGCCTCCTGAGGCTGAAGCTTGAGCGTTATCTCTTTGCGGAGTCTGTATCGGTACTTGAATTTGTCTTTTAGTAGGATCAGGTAGAAGCTGTTTCGGCGTATTAATTTTAGGTACGGGAAGTGACGGAGGTGGTGGAACAGGGGGAATCTGTCGGGCGGGGGAACCTTGTTGTGGTACTGGCGGAATATGATCTTGGGGCGGGTTACCACCCCCGTCCCCGTCGTTAGGCAGGGCGCGGACAGGCAGATTGGTGTAAGCGGGAGCTACATCCTCTAGATAGGAATTCAGGAATATGTCTTTAGTGGTCCTGTGAGTTACTTTAGTTGGAACTAATGGTGGCGGCAGATTGTTCGGTATTTCTGAAGTGGCTTCAGGCGAACCTTCGGCCACAAGATACATACCGTTTACAAGATTGTTTCGTGCGCGGTCTATTTGCTCTGATTTTACTCGGATCCCTTCAGTAACTAATTCGTTTTCTTGAGCTTTATCTGATTCTTTAAGTCTGTCTTCTCTACGGAGTGCTTTTTCTGTACGCTTATGTGATTCCTTACGCCAAAATTCTATGGCGTCTTTCTGAGATTGTCTGGCTTTCTTTTTCCATAATGCTTCTTCTACCTTCATGATGCACTCGGCATCCCATGTTCCGGTAACGGGCCATCTGTGTCTTTCGTCTAGATGCTTAGTATAATCGGCCCATAATTCTAGATACAATATGGCATCTATGCCATGTTTCTGGTACATGAAATTTCCAGGAGTGTCCCTAGGGGGGATAGGAATTTCTTCCTCTAGCATCCCTTTCCTAGTTCCTATTTGCTTTAACTTGTTGAAAAACGGCATTTTGCTTACTTAGTACTGAATGCTCAATCCTTGCTGCTTAAATCTAGACACAGCTAGTTACACAAGAACACAATAATGCACATTAAAAAACAGTCACTCATACCACGACATTGATCACATGAAGAAAGACATTTAAAAACACTTATTACTACCCCCTATACCGGATGTACTGCTAAACAGCACAGATACACTGCTGAGAACAGTGCAAGAACTTGAATCATCGGATATACTGCTAAACAGTACAGATACACTGTCTAAAACAGTGCAGACCGGACTTGTGTACCCAAACCCGTCTAGATACGTCCCAGCAATGGTACTCACCGGGAAGCACGGAAAACAGAAGGCCTCGGAAAACTCGACTGGACAGGACCGGACTCGGCTCGACTCGACACGTGGATACTTCGGAAAACTGGTGGGCCTCTTGACACCTCGGACCTTGCTTCTTTCGGCTAGGCTCTGGTCGGGATCCTCCGCGCTCCTCACCGCCTCGTCTGGGTGCTAATTGCAGTCTTCGTCACCTCCGTGGGCCAGAGGGAGATACAGGAAATCCTGCCGGTACGCGTAGGTTCCGTCTAACTGACAGGGGACAGAGTTTGCAACGCACCAACCGGCACGTGAGGTGGGGGAGGTGTCCCTATTCGGGCGCCAAAATGTCGTAAATACTTAATTTACCATCTTAATTTCTATGCATGTAAGTACTTAATCAATAATAACTCAATCGGAAAGAAAGAAACAGAGTCCGTGGTGTTAGAGTTCTTAGGGGTTTTATTCCTTAAAAAGGAATCGTTCCGGAACTGGATATCAGGTTCCTGCAACCACAAAGGGTCCAGGAAGGGATAGAGCATACTTTATTGACATTACATTACTTTTATACTTAATATACATAATAGAAGTCAATGCAGAAGGCGTAACAGCTGAGAGAAACAAGATAAAACACACACGTGGTCATGATACGTAATTAGGAGGCGTGAACTAGGCGTGAACATAGAAGTGTGTGCTAGAAACGTCACAGGTAGGTGCCATAAGTGGGTGGCAACAATAAGCAGAATCTTACAATGTCAGCAGAAATCTGAGGCCTGGATGCGCGCGCAGCTGCATGACGTGTAACTGACGTGAAGCTGAAGGGTGCAGGGGACTTGACATTTCAACTAGCGGAAAGAGACAGGAGTCTGGCATGTCAGATCAACTTGTGCTTCTATCATATCTGATATCTGATGTTTAGGAACTGAGCTATCTGGGCGGAAAGGTCTCTGGGGCAGAAGCTATTCTATACTGACTGTGAGTGCATGTATAAGCGCCTAAGTGTCTGCATGAGAAGCATGGGGGCATGGGCCTTCCATGGTAGCGTGGTAACAGAGGCTATGAATTACTTGCACAGAGACAGTAAGGCCAGGCCCTTTTGCTCTACAGCTGGGGGAATGTTTACTTAAACTAGTAGGCAGGAATGCATCTTCGGAGAGGAAACAGATAACTCGAAGGTTGAATTCATTCTTGGCAGGCAGCAGGCTGAGCTAAGCGCGGTGGGCCGCGCTGGAAGTAAGGCAGAGTTCACAGGTACGGGGGCAGCCTGGGCAGCCTGGGCTGAGGTTTTCTGAATCAGAAGGCAGAAAAAGCTCGATGGCAGAAATTCAGGGCCTACTTTGCCAGAGCTGAAAAACGTGTAAAGTACACCACAAAAAGACGTTGGCATGGCATACTTAGGAACGGACTATTCAACCCATTCAGGGTGGGTCGGAAAGAGGACATGTTAACGTTGGACGCAAATGTATTTGCGTCTTCATAGCTGGCACAGGAGGGAAGTTACATGCACTTTAAACTCGTACATGGAGACGGTGGGGTACACGATAGGGAACATAACTTGACCAAAAATTTATATTTCCTCAGGCAGAAGAGAAGCTGATTTGGAGATCAAAAGGTTAGAGTTTGAAAGAGAGAAGTTAGCTTTGGAGCGTGATACCAGGTTGAGGGAGTTGGAGCTCAAAGCTAAAGAGTTAGAATTGAATCCCTCTGGTGGCAGCATCCCATCTGTGCCCGCAGAAAGTAAGTTTTATTTTCCCAAAGATGTGATCAAAGATTTTCAAAAGAATGAGGATATTGGTCAATGGTTTAAAGCATATGAGTTAGCATTGTTGGCCCACCAGGTCCCTGAGAAGAATTGGGGAGCGGGGTTGTGGGGTCGCTTTGTGAATGAGGGGAGAGATACCCTGTTAAGCATGCCTGTAGAGGATAGGATGTCTTACACTCATATGAAAGATGCTTTAATGTTAAGGTATGGCCTAACCCCAGAAAAGTACAGACAAACCTTTAGAGTATGTAAGAAGTTGCCTGGTACAACGTGGGTTGAATATGTGTCATTTTTTTGCAGAGCCATGGATGGTTGGGTAAAGGGCAGCAAAGTGGAAAGTTATGAAGCTCTTTATGATTTGTTTGCTTGGGAGCACTTGTCTAATAACTGTTTTCCAGAGCTGCGCCAGCACCTTATTGACAGCAAGATATCTAACCCTAGAAAACTTGCTGAGGAGGCGGACCGCTGGGTCAGTACCAGGGTCCACAAGGGTCCAGTGGGAGACTCAGCCAAAGGTGGGCAGGGTCCCCAGCAGAAGAGTGGGGGGGACAAGGGTAAACAGAAGGAGTTCCAGAAAGGGCCCCAAAGTAATCCCCAAGGGAACCAAGGTAAAGGTTCCCAGCCTCCCCCTGTGAAGAAGCCAGGGGCCCGACAGGTAAACCTGTTCATAGGGGCCCAATGACCTGCTATGTTTGTAAGCAGGTAGGATATCGTTTTTATGACCTCCAGTGTCCCATGAGGGACTCTAGTGCACCACCACGTGCACCCCCCGTCAGTTGGCGAGTGTAGCCCTGGGAGGGGAGGAGATGGTTGCCCATGGTGGGAGGTGTCCCGCAGAGATGTCCCTGGTCTCTTTAGGAGACATGGAAATGGTCCCTCCACCCCCTCTGCCTAGTAACACTAATAAATATAGGCAGTGGGTGACCATTAATGGCCATCGAGTGGAAGCTCTCAGAGACACCTGAGCGAGTGTGACAGCTGTCAAGTGTCACTTGGTGTCCAGAGAGCAGGTGGTTCCCCACGCATTCTACCCTGTCATAGCTGCTGACAACTCCCAGAAAGAGTGTGAGGTAGCTCAGGTTCCCTTTGAATGGGGGGGAGTTTCAGGTACTCTTCAGGTTGCTGTGAGGCCCGCAATGCCTGTTGCTTGTCTCCTGGGCAATGATTTGGAAGACTCCCCTTGGGCTAAGGTGGAGAGGGAGACACATTTGAAAATGTTGGGTGTGCCAGAGTGGGTGTGTGCAACCACTCGATCGATGACAGCAAGTAAGGGTGTTGCTGGGGTCCTGGAGCCTGAAAGTATGGCCCAGGACCCAGCAGTGAAGAGAAGAGGCAGGAGGCGCGGGAAACTGGTCCCCATAGTTCCTGTGGTCCAGGAGGAGGTAGACCCTGAGGGGGATGCCCTGGAGCCCACAGGGGAAAAAGTTGCTGAACTGGGAGACCTGCCCGAGCTGACCCACTGGCAGCAAGATGGTGGTCCCTCCAGGGAGGAATTTTGTGCAGAACAAAAAGTGTGCCCTTCTCTTGTGGGTATGAGGCAGCAGGCCTCAGCCCAAACCACAGGTGATCAGTCAGGATCACATTTTGTCTCCTGGGAGAACGACCTCCTGTATAGCGAGCCTAAGGCTGCTGAGCCTGGGTCAGCCTGTGTGCTGGTGGTACCCCAGCGCTTCAGAGCCTTCCTACTGGGTTTGGCTCATGACGTTCCTTTAGCTGGACATCTGGGGCAGGACAAGACCTATGACAGGATTGTCACCCATTTTTATTGGCCTCACATGCGAAGGGTTACAGATATCCATTGTAAAACTTGTCACACTTGCCAGGCAAGTGCGAAAAGCGGAAGGAAGCAGAAGGCTCCCCTCCAACCTTTTCCAGTCGTCAGTACCCCCTTTGACCGGGTGGGGATTGACATTGTTGGGCCCCTGGACCCCAAGACAGCCCTGGGCAGCAGGTTCATCCTGGTCTTGGTGGACCATGCCACACGGTACCCGGAAGCCATCCCTCTCAGAACAGTGACGGCCCCCGTGGTGAGACGGGCACTGATGGGTGTTTTCTCCCACATGGGGTTCCCCAGAGAGGTGGTTTCAGACCGGGGCACCAACTTCATTTCCAACTATATGAACTCTCTGTGGAAGGAGTGTGGGGTAACCTACAAGTTCACCACTCCTTACCACCCTCAAGGAAATGGGCTGGTTGAGAGATTCAACCGGACCCTAAAAGGCATGATCATGGGTCTTGAAGAACCAATGAGGCGGAAATGGGACGTCCTCTTGCCATGCCTACTGTTTGCTTACCGTGAGGTGCCACAGAAGTCTCTAGGGTTGAGCCCCTTTGAGCTTTTGTATGGTCACCCGGTAAGAGGACCTTTGAGGCTGGTCAAAGAAGGCTGGGAGCAATCTCCCAGGAAACCTCCCCAGGATGTATACAGTTACATGCTGGCCTTTAGGAACCAGACTAGGCGCTTCAGAGATCTTGCTCAGGCAAATCTGGAGGCCAGCCAGGAGGAGATGAAGCGGTGGTACGACCGGAATGCCACTCTGGTAGAGCTTCAGCCTGGACAAGAAGTTTGGGTCATGTCCCCTGTGGAACCTTGTGCGCTCAAGGACAGGTGGACTGGACCGTTTAAGGTTGTGGAGAAGAAGAGCGTTGTCACCTACTTGGTGGACTTGAAATCTCCCAGGAACCCCTTGAGGGTCCTGCATGTGAACCGGTTAAAGCCCCACTTAGAAAGGTCCGAAGTGGGCATGCTCCTAGCTACAGATGCTGGAATGGAGGAGGAGAGTGAGCCTCTTCCTGACCTCCTGTATGCAAAAGAGCAAGATGGGTCAGTGGATGGTGTTGTCCTCTCTGACACACTGACCCTTGAGCAGCAGCAAGATTGTCGCCAACTATTGGGACAATTCCCTGATCTGTTTTCCTTGATTCCTGGTGTCACTCAGTGGTGTGTACATAATGTGGACAACGGGGACAGCACTCCTGTGAAGCACAAGGCTTACAGGGTGACTGACAAGGTCAGAGCATACATCAAGGAGGAGGTCTCCAAGATGTTTGCCTTAGGGGTGATTGAGTCCTCTAGCAGTCCTTGGGCCAGCCCAGTGGTCTTGGTCCCGAAGGCTGCAGCGCCTGGTGCTTCACCAGAACTTCGGTTCTGTGTGGATTACCGAGGACTCAATTCAGTCACCAAGACTGACGCGCACCCCATCCCCAGAGCTGATGAGCTCATAGATCGGTTAGGGGCTGCCCGGTACCTTAGTACGTTTGATCTAACGTCTGGGTACTGGCAGATCGCCTTAACTGATGGGGCAAAAGAGAGGTCAGCATTCTCCACACCAGATGGGCTCTACCAGTTCTGGGTTATGCCCTTTGGGATGAAGAATGCCCCTGCCATCTTCCAGAGGTTGGTCAACCAGGTCTTGGCTGGAATGGAGGATTTCAGTGCCGCCTACCTGGACGACATTGCAGTGTTCAGCGCCAGCTGGGAGGAACACTTGCACCACCTCCAGGAAGTGTTGTTGGCCCTGCGCAGAGCAGGCCTCACAATCAAAGCCAGTAAGTGCCAGATTGGGCAGGGTTCTGTGGTGTACTTGGGGCACCAAGTAGGGAGCGGCAAGGTGGCCCCCCTGCAACCCAAGATCGATACCATCCTGGCTTGGGCACCGCCCAAAACCCAAACTCAGGTGAGAGCCTTCTTAGGACTCACGGGTTACTACAGGAGGTTTGTCAAGGATTATGGTAACATTGTGCACCCCTTGACTTCACTGACTTCCAGGAAGCAGCCCCGAAATGTGAACTGGACTGACGCCTGTCAAACGGCCTTTGACACCCTGAAAACTGCAATGTGTACAGCACCCATTCTCCAGGCACCCGACTTTTCTAAAGAATTTGTTGTCCAGACGGACGCTTCAGAGCATGGCGTGGGGCTGTTCTAGCTCAGGTGAATGAAGAAGGCCGAGACTTACCTGTAGCCTTCATCAGTAGGAGGTTACTTCCCAGGGAATGGAAGTGGAGTGCGATAGAGCGAGAAGCATTTGCTGTGGTCTGGGCGCTGAAGAAGCTAAGACCCTACATGTTTGGGACTCACTTCCGGGTTCAGACAGACCACAGGCCCCTCAGATGGTTGATGCAGATAAGGGGTGAGAATCCAAAGCTGTTGAGGTGGTCCATTTCCCTACAGGGGATGGACTTTACGGTGGAACACCGCCCTGGCACAGATCACGCCAATGCTGATGGTCTGTCCAGATTTTTCCGCCTTAGTGATGAGGACTCCCCAGGTCAAGGGTAGTTCTCCCCACATTTCAGCTGGAGGGGACACGTGTTAGACCTGACAACATTGGCTTGAGTCTCTCCTCCATTTTTTTCTGTTTGCCTCCTCTGTTTATGATGTTTTTGCTGGTGTAATGCTTTGGGCACTGTGCCACTGCTGATCAGTCCCACAGTGCAAGTGCTCCCTATGTAAAATTACTGTATTATTGAATTCCATGTTTGGCTTATTTGGTTTACTATCAGTCCCTAGTCTAGTGCACCAGGTGTGCCAGGGCTTGTAAATACAAATGCTGCTCGTGGGCCTGCAGCACATGTTGTGCCACCCACAAGAGCGGCCTGTTAAAAGTATGTCTAAAGGTCTGCCATTGCTAGACCTACGTGCAGTCTAGTACTGTCACGCAGACTGCGCAAGTACACATACTTGCCAGTTACTAAACCTTCCCTTAACTTCATGTTAGTCACCCCTATGGTAGGCCCACGGGCAGGGTGCATTGGAAGCATAAGGTAGGACAAGCCTGACCAAGTTGGCATGTCCTAATAGTGAATTACAGCCATATTCGTTTTTCACTGTTGCAAGGTAACCTGCTCTCCGTTAGTTAGAATGGGCTGCTAGGATTATTAATGCTATAATCCTAGCTGGCTCTGGGAGCATGGTGCAATGTCGAGTTTGGTATCCCTGAACTCGGGGTTTAATAACGCCTCCGTTTGTGTGGATGGTTTTTGGACTCTGGGTTTGAAAATAGCACTTTTAGAAAGTGGCTATTTGCTTGTCTAACTATTTCTGGTTTCTGCTGGTTTGGTGTGTGTGTGACAGGAGCTGGGTGGCTCCAGAGGTCTGAGTGAGTCAGTGTGGGATGAGTGGGACATTTGCATTGAGAGTAGGGGGAGAGTAGTTCTTGATAGCCTGCCCTGCCTGATACAATGCTGGCCCCACCTCCTGCCGGGAGGCCGATAGCTCTGCTCCTGCCAGTGACAATACTGGCTCCACCTCCTGCTGGGCGTCTGAGGACCCAGCCCTGCACAGTGAATAGGCCAGGTGCCTCTGCCTGGCTACACCCACAACAGACCCAGGATGGGGGGAATTTCCCCTGCATGGACAAAGGGATCAAAGCCAAAAAGGGGTATAAGAGAAGGACCCCTGAACCAAGAATTTAGATCACTTCTGACAAGGAACCCTGAAACCAAGGACAAGAAGCCTGCTGATCCAAGGACTTGCCTACCCCTTCTGCCAGTGTGCTGTTTGCTGGGGGGAATCCTGCATTGCTTCTTTATTTTTGCCAAGGAACCAGGAGAGAGGAACTGTGTGTGTACTCTCAGACTTTGCTAAGAAAATCTCCAAGGGCTGGAAGATTGCCAGCCTCCTGTTGAAGTCACAGGGCTAAAGGACTTAGTCTGCTTAACGTGCTGTTTGCTGGAACTTGTGAATCCAGCACCTCTGAAAGAATCCAGCAATCTCGATGCCGACGGACGCCGCCGAATCCAGCTCGACATCGTGAGTAACGGCTCCAGTGTCCCGCTTCCTCGACGCCGGCCGCCGGGCCCGATCGACGCCAGTAGCGACGCCACTGAGTAGCGAGTTCGGCTCCAGCTCCAAGTGACCCTGTGTCGACGCCGCTGCTGATCGCATCGAAGCCGAGCCCTCTCGACGCCGTGAGCGCTGCTCACTCTTGCAACATCGCCATCGACATCGACGACGACGCCGTATCCTGTTTCGCCTTGTGAGCGCTGCTCCTGCCTGACATCTGTCGATGCCGCTGCAGGTCGCCCCAACTCCGAGGCCGGATCGACGCCGAAGACGCGACGCCGAACATCTCGACGCCGCTGATCATCGTGTGCTTCGCTTTTCCAAGGTACTGTGTTGTGGGGGTCTGTGCGACTCCAGGCTCGACGTAGCGCTCCTCGCGGTCGACGCCGAACCTTTGGATTAACTTTGCCTCGACGTCGTGTGACTCCCGTGTGGGTTACATTGTTGCCAAGAACTGTGTTTTAAAGAAGAAGAGTTGCTTTTGATACTAAAGACTTTGTGCTAAGAAGAAACACTTGAACTATTATTTTCCCTTCCAAGAGTATTTATTAAGATTGTGGTATATTTTTGTCTTTATTTGGTCTTGTGCTAAGCCTTATATAAAAATCCTTATTTTTATAATACTACTGTGTCGTGTCCATTTGTAGTGTACTCACTTTATTACTCTATGTGGTCATAAATGCTTAACGCACTGCCTCTGAGATGGGCCTGTCTGCTTTGCCAAGCTACCAAGGGGGTGAGCAGGGGTTATCTAAGTGTGTGATGCCCTTGCCCTGACTAGAGGAGGTGAGTCCCTATTTGTCAGAAGTACATACCTCTGCCAACTAGAGACAGCCAAGTCTAACAGGCATGTTTCCTAGATTTCTGTATCTGTGGACACACTTTGGTTGACTACAGCCCAGAAAACAAAACTTTGGCCCACGATCCAGACTCTGATGACTTTGGAGACAAGTAGGAGTAGAACAGTGGAAAAGGCTACAGCAGAATGAGGAAGTTTTGAAGATTAAAGGCAGATACAATGGAGGACAGAAAATAAAAAATAAAACAACACATTTGATTTGATAGTGGAGATGTGCAGGGAACTATAATTGAGTAGTGACTTTAACATAAAAAAGTAACTACCTCTGTGATTGGCTTTGGAAAACATAACAAAAGTAATGTTGATTGATCTATGCTTGGAATTTCTTACAGTCAAGCACATCGGCTACAATTAAGGTGAAGTAAGCTGCTTTTTAGAGAAAGCCTCGAGAACTTTTTACCATGTGATAGTTATAGACATTTGGAAACATGGTTCTCCACTATTGCATCTTCTGTAGACTCACATGCTTGAATCTTTGCAGCTGTCATGGTGGGAGTCCCATGGTAACAGTAAAAATAGGAGTACTGAAATGTTAACATAGACCTCCATCGAACAAGAAAACACAATGTATTAACCTTTCAACATCATTTTATAACATCCAAAGTTCATCAAATCAGAACAGAGACTTCAGAGTACCCTTGGCCTACAGGGCCACCATACCTCAGATTTCTTACCGCAAATCATGTGATGGGAAGTCTCTCTGACCTCTGCTCGGTGAGTTTAACTTTTGATCTCCAGCTTTCAACTTCTGCTACATTCAAGGTATTGTTGAACTGTGTCTTTGCCTAGCCTTTCTTTTAAAATTCCAGAGCCTTAAAAAGCTATGTTTGTATGCCCTTCAAGTGCAAAAACAACAGTTGATGGACAGAATGCAGAACAATGTCATACATTCACCCCAGTACAGAGATCTGGGCCTAAACACATCGTTTATTTGCACTTTACACCACTCCAGTTCAGACATGTCCATATGCAAATCAGCCTTGACCCTGTGCCTCATGGGAACAGTCCAGCCCGAACTGCAAAGCCATGTCTTTCCTGGACCGAAATCAAGCATCCTAGGACCGGTTTCTGGCTATCAGCTGTCTTCAGCCAGGATAGCTTGACTCCAGTGGTATGGAGAGCATGGGACTCACATCTGAGCATACCCATCCCACTCAGGTTGACAAATGCAAAAACAACAGTTGATGGACAGAATGAAGAACAATGTCATACATTCACCCCAGTACAGAGATCTGGGCCTAAATCCATCATTTTTTTGCATTCCACACCACCCCAGTTCAGACATGGCCATATGCAAATCACCCTTGACCCTGTGCCTCATGGGAACAGTCCAGTTCGAACTGCAAAGCCATGTCTTTCCTGGACCGGAATCAAGCATCCTAGGACTGGTTTCTGGCTATTAACCGTCTTCAGCCAGGATAGCTTGACTCCAGTGGTGTGGAGTGCATGGGACTCACGTCTGAGCATACCTATCCCACTCAGGTTGACAAATACAAAAACAACAGTTGATGGACAGAATGCAGAACAATGTCATACATTCACCCCAGTACAGAGATCTGGGCCTAAATCCATTGGTTTTTTTGCACTCCACACCACCCCAGTTCAGACATGGCCATATGCAAATCAGCCTTGACCCTGTGCCTCATGGAAACAGTCCAGCCCGAACTGCCAAGCCATGTCTTTCCTGGACCGGAATCAAGCATCCTAGGACCGGTTTCTGGCTATCAACCGTCTTCAGCCAGGATAGCTTGACTCCAGTGGTGTGGAGAGCATGGGACTGACGTCTGACCCTTTTCCTTCAGCTCGTCTATTAGACTTCCAAGAGTCTGAGGCTGAAGGCTTGTTCAGCGCTGCATACAGTCCATCCCATTTAAGGGTCAAATCTCAGGACTCGGGCGATGAAGACATTGAGGACAATGATGCATCCTCTTACATTGCAGGGGAATAATCTTTTAAGGCTAGAGATCTTTCTTCTGTACGGCGACCTGATGCCTTCAAGGAGTGTTACCCCTAAGATGACTGAGAGGAGGAACGCCATAACTTTAGGCAACCACCAGTAAATATTTTGGTATTTTTTGTGTCAGACTTACGTTATATGATAGATGGCTAATATAGATTCTTTCCAGACACTAACGCTCCACAACGGACTCCACCTCCTCAAAAAGCTCTTATTGATCTGGCTGGCCAAATCCAACAGAGAAAGGGTATAGCTTCCACCGATAATCATCAAGGAGGACACCCAGGATGTGAATCAGCAATAAATAGCGGAAGGTGAGATCCATACTGGTCTGGACATTCATGATGAATGGTATGACTATATAGGTCCTGTGCCACCATTGTCTATCCCTTCTTCTGTGGATTCACCATCTGCAGATATTGATGCTTTCATTATCTTTTAAAGCCTGCCTCCAAGCGCATTGATCTACCAATGCCCACTAAAGAGGCTGAATATTTTTTGTATGTCTTCAAACCAGGCACTCAGCGTCCCATCACGGCAATCCCCATAGTTGATTGTTTGTGGCAAGTTTTCCTCAAGCTCAAAAAAACACCTGCTTCCATTCCAGAGGTTGTACCAAAGCTAGACAAAAATTAAAAGGCCCCTGGCAACTCACCCACATGTCTCATTGGTTATCCTAGCTCCAATTCTGTCATTATGCTGGCAGTACAACGCCAAGCCAAAAATCCACTATCCCCCTGTTCAGCTCCACCTGACAAGGAAAATCTCCATCTTGAAAACATCAGAAAGAGGTTCTCTGCTCTGGCGGCCACTTCCATTAGAGACTCCAATGCCACAGCCATCCTAGGGAAATGTGACCGACAGATGAGGTTGGACATTTTATCACTGTTGGAATATCTTCTGAAAGGTAAAAAGAAGGAGCTAAGGACATTCTGTCTGAAGGGGAAAAAACATCTTTAGAGATCAAACGAGATCACCATGGATTTGTCATCCATCGCTTTTTGCCAGATGGCAGGAGCTGCGGTGCTACGCTGACAGGGTTGGTTGAGAACAACTACCTTCCATCCAGAAGTACAAGCCAAGGTGCTTGATATGCCCTTTGATGGGGAGTGTCTATTTGGTAAGCACATAGATGAATCACTACAGTCCGTGACATCCTACACAGACACAGCTAAGTCAATAGGCAGTCTCCAGCAAATCTGCTTTTGGCCCTTTTAATGAAGAGTTTGGGGCCAATACCTATCTCAGTGGCAATCCCACAAGCAATACCAACCTTATCCACAGCATACCTACCAACCATCCTTTTACATCCAACCTTTTCAATCCAACACAGCACTTTCTTATTCAAGACCAACAGGCTGTATCCAGCAGTAATCTGCTGGAAAATTCTAAGATTATAACAGAATGCAATGAGAATCGCCAGGCCCCTTCCACCACAGTCCCACTTCAATTTGGTCTTACCGGTATGGTCACACCCTGGAGTTTGTTCAGCACTCTCCAAATTCATCCAAAAATGCAAGTCCATTTCATCAGACAAATGTGTTTCAGACATATTCCAGTACGGTCACACCCTGGAGTTTGTTCAACACCCTCCAAATGTTCCACTGTGGAAAGTTCCTCTTCGCCATCTTCCCGATCTCAGAAAGGAAATATGATCACTTCCTTTCAAGCATGCCATAGAGGAAGAGACACTCAGCCAGCGCAATCAGGGGTTTTACTCCCACTTCTTCCTCATCAAGAAAAAGACAGGAAAATGGAGGCAGGTCATGGGCCTCAGGTTGCTGAACATGTTCATCAAAGAACAATCATTCAGGATGCTCTCTCTACACAAGATCTGTCTTTTCATGAAAAATGGGATTTTCTCTCTTCTCTCTGTCTCCTCAATCCTTATTTCTATATTCCCATACACCTCAAGCATCATACATTTCTCAGGTTCGAAGAGGCAGGGTGACATTACCAATTCACGGTGCTTCCTTTTGGTTTAAAATCAGCCACCAGAGTTTTGATCAAATTTATGGCCCAAAAGCATCTTTGCCAAGATAATGAGGTCACTAGGTGTTCCACTACATGGACAACTGCCTAATAAAAGCTCTGACTTTTCACATAAGACTGTTCCAGTCTCCTGGACTTTGTCTCAATCAGGAAAACTTGGCTCTCATCCCTTCCAAATCTCTGACTTTTTTAGGGGCATGCATTGACAAAGATCTCGGCAAAGCCTTTCTCACTCACGAATGAATATTACATCATCACAATATGACATGGCTTCTCCAATCCAAAAAGATAATTTTTGTGAGAATACACAAGTCCATGCTGGGGATGATGTCCTCTTGCATCCCTCTAATCCCCAATTGCAGTCTCCATGTGCTACCGCTGCAGGAGCAGATGTATGCACATTGGACTCAATTGTGAGGATCGTTTATTGACAAGATTCACATTTCAGAAGCAATGAGAGCTGCAATATACTGGTGGATGGTCAAGGAAAACCTTTCTCAAGGTCTCTCCTTCATTCACACTGTGCCACAGTCTAGAATTGAAGGTGGTATTCCTCGGCCTGAAAATATTCCTGCCTCAGATCCAAGGTTCTTACTTCCTCGTCCGGATAGACAACACTACCACTGTGTTCTACCTTCGAAAGCAAGGCTGCACGAGATCTGATTTTCTTTCAGCTTAGCAAATTTGGGAATGTTTTCTTGCCAATCACATCTCCTTATGGATGTAACACATACCAGGAGTCCATCACAAGTGGGCTTACTCTCTCAGCAGAGTATTCAAGCAATGCCACAAACGGGAGCTCAATGATATGTATGGGCCAAAAATCCGTTACGCTCGTGAGATTTTCAGCAATTTTGCGATCTGCGAATCTCGCGAAATTGTCAAAAATTCAAAAATTCGCGAGCAGGCAGATTCTTTTTTTTATATGGCCAGCTCACTCAAGGGGCCCCTGCGCCCTTTGGTGCGATTGCATAGTAACACACACATGGTCACTGGAGACAACTCTTCAGGCACTTTACGCAGCTGTAGTGTAGGAAAGCACTATACATTTACCCAACGAGGTAGCATTTACTGACTAGCCAGTAGAAAGTACTCCAGTTGAGTAGAGGTATCGTACAAAACGATGGCATCTTCTTGGATAAATATGAAGGGCAGGGTTCATTCTGGCACGATGCTCCTGTTACAGATATAAATAAAGCAGGTGCCCGAGTTGAAGCTCAAGTTCAGTAACACACTCATCAGCCCAAACACAATCGTGAGCCTTGTCGAGGCTGGACAGGTGTGCTTTCTCCCCATATCTACCATCGAAAATGAGTTGTGATGCTGGATAGAGGCCTCTGCAGCCTTCACTTTTACAAGCGCAATCCCCATGCAGTTCCTGTGTCCAGGAGCTTCTTTCTCCTCATCTGCTGCTCTGATCGGTCTCTGACCTTTTTTACACACAAGAGGCATGTGAACTCGCATAGAAGCCCACCCGTTTGGCCCCTCCCACACACTAGCTGTGTGCACCGTCTTCCTGCCATTTACCCACTATGATGGACAGATCACTCAAGGGACCCCTGCGCCCTTCGGCGTGATGGCATAGTAACAGACACATGGTCACTGGAGACAACTCTTCTGGCACTTTACGGAGCAGTAGTGTAGGAAAAGCACTATACATTTACCCAACGAGGTAGCACTTACTGATTAGCCAGTAGAAAGTACTCTACTCTACTCTACTCAAAAAATCCGCGAGTTCGCAGATTTTTCCGCGAACTCGCTGACTTTTTTGCAGATTTCGCACAAATTTGCGGACCGCAGATCGGCAAAATTCACCCATACTTACTCATTGACCAACAGCTCAGGTGGTCTTCCAGTCATGGGATTATACAACATTAGGTCTGTTCGCCATATCCCTCAACAAAAAGTGCACTTTCTATGCAAGTAGGATTCCCCATTTGGAATCTTGGGAAGATGCCTTTCAGTTATTGTCGAAAGGGATGTTTGCTTACTCCTCCCCCCATTTCCTCTTATCTCTCAAGTTCTTAAAAAAATTAAGCAGGAGCCATGTCGGCTCATCCTCATCACCTCCGCATGGGCAGGCGTTTCTGGGGCATCGAGCTGTATTGCGAATCAGATTGCCCTCTAATCCTCTTTCCTCCAAAGGAAAATCTTCCTTGCATGTACTAAGGGCAAGTGGTTCATCCACAAATTTCCTCTCTTCATTTGTCAGCTTGGCTCCTCACCACGCTTGAACTTATTCGAGGAATGCAGTCAGTACTGCAGAGGTCTCCAGCAAATCCCATGCTCAAGTGTTACATGGCAAAATCAAAGAAATGCTGTGCATGGTATACTACTCATTAATTTCACCCTTTTTCATCCACACCTGAGCAGGTGTTGCCATATCTTTTGGAACTTGCCACAGCAGGACTTTCCCATTCTTTCATAAAAATTCAACTTGCTTCAATATCTAGATACAGAAGATGTTCGGATCTAGTATCCTTGTGGTCCAATGGATTTATCAAAGAGTTTATGAAAGGACCTTTTAGGGCTTACCCACCTGTTAAACTTCCTCCAGTACGGTGGCAGCTAAATATTGTTCTTTCACAGCTAATACAACCTGCGTCTGAGCCGGTGCTCAAATGCGAGCAGTTGTTGCCATATCTTTTGCATCTAGCCACAGCAGGACTTTCCCATTCTTTCATAAAAGTTCAACTTGCTTCAATATCTAGATACAGAAGATGTTCGGATCTAGTATCCGAGTGGTCAAATATACTTATTAACGAGTTTATAAAGGAACTTTTAGGGCTTATCCACCTGTTAAACTTCCTCCAGTACGCTGGCAACTAAATATAGTTCTTTCACACCTTACACAACCGGCGTCTGAGTATGTGCACAAATGTGAGTTAAAATTTCTCTCTTGGAAGGTGGCTTTCCTCTTGCCCATCATGTCAGCTAGACTTATCAGCAAAATTCAGGCATTTAGCGTAAAACAGCCATATCTTCAGTTTCCGCCAGAGTTATCCTTTTCTATTGAGAATTGAGGAGGACTGTTATAGTTCTGAGATGAGAATTGCAGTGGAGAATAGATGTTAGCAGAAACCACACTAAAGGGCCGATTCCGATTCGGTAAAATGCGCTCCGAATTGCTGTACATAGCGTATTTCCGTGACGAATCGCACACCTTCAACGTCCCCGTACGTACGATCAAGTACGATCCTAACCCATAGCAGATCTACGTTCGATTCGTACCAAACACCGTACAACACAAAAATACATGCAATTTTTGTCCAGTTCATGCAGCACATTAAGTCTGTACGTAAACAAGCAGCAGTTTACGGCCCAGCAAGTACGATTCATCTCTGCGACACTCCGTACGACCCTTTATCTACGGGACACAAAAATAGTCGTAAAAGCAGAGTCCGGCTCGAAAAGCACTCCGGTAGCGACATACACGCCATGAACTCCATCGTTCGTGTCATCCCAGTCCTGAACACCTTTGACCTGGTGCATAGAAACCGACGATGGCGCAGATAGTGCGAACAACGTACCGCAACAACAGAAGTGGACCTGTACAGTGCGTCATACACGCTCGCATATACCACCTTTGCAACAGTGATACGAGCCGCAGACAAGCCATGAATGTTGGGGTATGGTGCGTCACATATGAGGGGTGGGTGGATGTGACTCCCAGCAGTGCCCAGACATAAGAGGGGTGGGTGCAGAGGACTCCCAGCAGTGCCCAGACATAAGAGGGGTGGGTGCAGAGGACTCCCAACAGTGCTAAGACATAAGAGGGGTGGGTGGATATGACACCCAGCAGTGCCCAGACATAAGAGGGGTGGGTGCAGAGGACTCCCAGCAGTGCCCAGACATAAGAGGGGTGGGTGCAGAGGACTCCCAGCACTGCACAGACAAAAGAGGGGTGGGTGCAGAGGACTCCCAGCAGTGCCCAACAGTATGGGGGTGGGTGGATATGACTCCCGGCAGTGACCAGAAATAAGAGGGGTGGGTGCAGAGGACTCCCAGCAGTGCCCAGACATAATAGAGTGGGTGCAGAGGACTCCTAGCAGTGCCCCACAGTATGGGGATGGGTGGATATGACTCCCAGCAGTGCCCAGACATAAGAGGGGTGGGTGCAGTGGAGTCCCAGCAGTGCCCAGACATAAGAGGGGTGGGTGGATATGACTCCCGGCAGTGCTCAGACATAAGAGGGGTGGGTGAATATGACTCCCAGCAGTGCCCAGACATATGAGGGATGGGTGGATTTGACTCCCAGCAGTGCCCAACAGTATGAGATTGGGTGGATATGACTCCCAGCAGTGCCCAGGCATAAGAGTGGTGGGTGGATATGACTCTCAGCAGTGCCCAGACATAGAGGGGTGGGTGAAGAGGACTCCCAGCAGTGCCCAACAGTATGGGGGTGGGTGGATATGACTCCCAGCAGTGCCCAGACATAAGAGGGGTGGGTGGATATGACACCCAGCAGTGCCCAGACATAAGAGGGGTGGGTGCAGAGGACTCCCAGCACTGCACAGACATAAGAGGGGTGGGTGCAGAGGACTCCCAGCAGTGCCCAACAGTATGGGGGTGAGTGGATATGACTCCCAGCCGTGCTCAGACATAAGAGGAGTGGGTGCAGAGGACTAAGTATTTTTTGAGATCCACACAAGTGTATGGTGCATTTCACGTCGCGTATGGCATCATTGCAATAGTGAGACAATGCGCACACACGCACGTAATGTTGGGGTACGGTTCGCTCACGTATGGCACAATAAGAATAGTGAGATGATGCGCACACATGCACGTAATGTTGGGGTACGGTTCGCTCGCGTATAGCACGATTAGAATAGTGAGATGATGCGCACACATGCACGTAATGTTGGGGTACAGTCCGCTCGCGTATGGCACGATGCGCACTCGCAGTTGTGAATGCAGGGCTACAGTGCGTTTCACATGGTGCGTCTCACACACAGTTGTGAATGCAGGGGTATGGTGTGTTTCACACGCAGTTGTGAATTCAGGGCTACGGTGCATTTCACACAGTTCGTTTCACACACAGTTGTGAATGCAGGAGTACAGTGCGTTTAACACGCTCACGCATGGCACCATAACAATAGTGATACGAGGCACACACATGGCAGGGATGTAGGTGTACGGTTCAAACAAAGATACCTATCAAGTTATTCTTATAGCATACTTACATGTGCAGTCCATATGTTTGGCAGGCAGTGATATAGCAAAGGGCATCTGATCTTGTTGCACAATTGATGTGTGCTGACCTGTTGACAGATATAATGTGTGATGGGGCACTATGTGGCACACATCAGCTTGACACTGTCACATGTGTACTATTATGCAGATGTTGGCATGCACATCAACACTGGGATGGCACAGTCATCACTACGGGCACCTGTCTCATGATGCCACGGACCGGGCCACTTTGTCACTTGACATTTTACGCTCAGCATGACCCTACGTGACTATGTCTGGTGTGTGTCATCTTAAACATTGAGCTTGTTGTTTGTGTTACGTAAACTGCATCTCCTGTTGGTGCATCTAACATGGGTCTGTGTTGAGATGGGGAATGGTTTCACATATACGCACACCATGCCACATGTGCATTCCCACGGCTTTTGGGTCTGATGGCATCAGACATCATTTTTCCCAAGGCACACATGTCTGCATCTTGACAAGGGCTGAGTTGTTTTGTTGTCACATGCACAGCTTAATCGTGAGGTGTTTGATATGTACTTCTGCCATTCCATGTGACCTGTGCGTGTGTCTTGCAGTCAACTGTCTGGATGGGTTGACAACCTTCCACTGCAGGTATGGTGACGTGTGTCACTCAAGTGATATCGTGGGCTGTTCACTCAGACCAGACCAGCAGCTTGTTTCAGGGTATGTCATGTTTTGTAGGCAATCAACAGGTGTATCTGGGTTATTGCAGGAGTGCCAGCAAGCTGGCATATGTGTCCTTGATGTATTCCACACGCCAGACTCCATAGTGACCTGATGCGTAGTAGCAGTTTTGCATGAGCTATTTACATTGCCATTGATGTTTTCTGACAGTTCTTCTCCATTCTTCCCAAATATGTCCTGCAGGGCACCACCTCTACCAAGGCCATTTCCAGACTTGGCTACCAAGAGGGAACGTGGCTGCATCCGACATCACAGATTCACTCGACAGTTGATTCAGTACTTGATGAACAGGCTGGAACCACATCTCCAACCGCAACACAGGTATCCTACTGCGTTGACCCCCAAGCAAAAGGTGATGGCAGCCCTCCATTTTTTGCTACAGGTACATTTCAATTAACCATAGCTGATGTTGGTGGAATGTCACAAAACAATGTTCAGCCGTGTCCTGCGTGATGTTTTAGCAGCCATGTTGGAGCACATTGATGAATTCATCAAAATTCCAACTCCAGAAGAGTTGAGAGATGTCAAGGGTGAATTCTATGCCCTGGGAGGGATGCCACATGTCATTGGGTCCATTGATGGGACACATGTGGCTTTGCTTTTACACTTCTAGATCTACAAAAGGCGCACACGCCTTGAAGAACTGCATTGACCGTGATGCTCTTGGGGTATGCCCGCTGGTGGGTGGAGTAGTGTGCAACCCATGGACTTCATTTAAAAATGGTTCCCTCGAGCCATTGGGCTGACGAGCTCGGACAACGCACCTACGTCGTGCCGTGAGTGGTACCAGACCTGATAATATTTGGCAGCCTGCACAGCAAACCCCTGAATACTACCTATACTCTGCTGATGAAGGAAAGTAATCCTGAAACACCGGTGTCCAGAGTTGGTGCTGCAACTTTGCTTTTACACTTCTAGATCTACGAAAGGCGCACACGCCTTAAAGAACTGCATTGACCGTGATGCTCTTGAGGTATACCCACTGGTGGATGGAGTAGTGTGCAAAAGGACATCGTTCAAAGAGCGTCTGGACAACAACGCCCACAACAGCAAGGAACTCTTCAGCATCGTCAAAAAACTCTCCAACCCCAGCGCCAGCAACAACAACATCACACCATCGCAAGACCTCTGCAACTCCCTCGCCACATTCTTCCACCGCAAGATATACACGACAGCTTCGGACCCCAGACTCTGCCTCCAACCACCAAACCAACGCCCCCCACCACCAGCTTCAGCGCATGGACCCCATCAGCACTGAAGACACCAACCGCGTGATGAACACCATCCATTCCGGCTCTCCCTCCGACCCATGCCCTCATCATATCTTCAAAAAAGCTGACACCATCATCGCACCCCACCTCCGGAATGTCATTAACAATTCCTTCATGTCAGCCACCTTCCCGGGAAGCTGGAAACACGCAGAAATCAATGCCCGTCTAAAGAAACCAACAGCGGACCCCAAAGACCTCAAGAACTTCCGCCCCATTTCCCTTCTCCCCTTCCCGGCTAAAGTCATCGAGAAGACCATCAATAAACAGCTGACTGCATTCCTCAAAGAAAACAACTTGCTCGACCCATCCCAGTCCGGATTTTGAGCCAACCACAGCACCGAGACTGCCCTCATCACAGGCCACCGATGACATCAGGACCCTGATGGACAACGGAGAGACAGCCGCTCTCATCCTCCTAGACCTCTCAGCAGCCTTTGATACCGTCTGCCACCGCACCCTAATAACCCACCTCTACAACACTGGGACCCAAGGAAAGGCCGTGGACTGGATCACATCATTCCTCTCCGACAGAACCCAGAGAGTCCGCCTCCCTCCCTTCCGCTCCGAGGCTACCAAGATTATCTGCGGCGTACCCCAAGGCTCCTCACTCAGCCCAACCCTCTTCAATATCTACATGAGCCCCCTCGCCACCATCGCACGCAAACACAACATCAACATCATCTCCCACGCCGATGACACCCAACTGATACTCTCCCTCACCAAAGACCCCCTCACTGTCAAAGCCAAACTCCAGGACGGAATGAAAGATGTCGCAAAATGGATGAAGCACAGCCGTCTGAAGCTCAACTCGGACAAGATGGAGGTCCTCATCCTCGGACAATCCCCATCTGCTTGGGACGACTCCTGGTGGCCCACCACGCTGGGCACTGCATCGACACCCACCGACAACGCACGAAACCTGGGATTCATCCTGGACTCTTCCTTCACGAAGACCAAGCAAGTCAACGCAGTCTCATCCTCATTTTTCAACACCCTGCGCATGCTCCAAAAGATCTTCTGGTGGATCGCCACTGAAACCAGAAAGACGGTCACCCAGGCCCTCGTCACCAGCCAACTGGACCACGGAAACACCCTGTACGCAGGAACCACAGCCAAACTTCAGAAACAAATTCAACGCATACAGAACGCCTCCGCACGACTCATCCTTGACATCCCTCACCACAACCACATATCCGCCCACCTGAGAAACCTGCACTGGCTCCCCGTCAACAAGAGGATCACGTTCAGGCTGCTCACCCATGCACACAAAGCGCTCCACAACATGGGCCCCGAATACCTCAACAGCCGCCTCTCGTTCTACACTCCCACTCGAGAGCTCCGCTCCACCAGCCTCGCCCTCGTCAGCATCCCACGGATTCGCAGAACCAGCACCGGAGGAAGATCGTTCTCCTACCTAGCAGCTAGGACATGGAACTCCCTCCCCGCACACCTACGACTGACACAAGACCATCTCACCTTCAGGAAACACCTCAAGACCTGGCTATTTGAGCAGTAGTAGGCACCTCCCCCTTCCCTCAGCGCCTTGACACCCTCACGGGTGAGTAGAGCGCTTTACAAATGTATTGATTGATTGATTGATTGAGACTTTTTTCTAGTGTGTCAAAATTAGCGGCACATACAGCATTCAAGGTGAATATAAGCTGAAGTTTATCAGCATATGATATGATTTTGACTTCAGACATGGCAATCGATGCAGCCAGCGGGGTTAAGTAAATAATAAAAAACAGAGGGCTCAAAGAAGAGACCAACAGAACTCCCCACTTCAGTGGCTTGACTGGGGAGATGAATGGATAGGTCTGGACCTTCTGTGTGCAGTCAGATAGTATGGACAATATCCAGTTCACCATGAAGCCCCCCACGCCTATGGTCCTAAGGAGGTTCAGAAGAATGGGATGGGCGACGGTGTCAAATGCAGTAGACAAGTCTAACAGCACCAACACCGCCTTAGAACCTCTGTCAAACCGCCCAGCCTATAGAGTCTGCCATTTCAATGAGGGCCGACTTCGTACTATTTCCGGGGTTGAAGCTGGATTGAGAGTCGTGAAGGAGGCTATTATCTTCAACAAAGGCCATCAGTTGCTGCCAGGAATTGTTCACTTAAATCTTGGCCGGAGCTCGTAAGAGAGAGTTAGGTCTAGGATTGCAAGGAGATTCAGGATCTGCGTAGGCTTTCCTTAAGATGGGCAGTAGGAACACGTGTCTCCACACATCTGGATTAGAGCCCAATTTGAGGGAAAGGTTCCAGATGGCACTTAAATAGTGATTGGGACTCTTAGCAATGATGTTATATAGCTTGGCGTGCAAGGGGTCAGTAGGGGAACCGGATTTACACATCTGAAAAAAGAGCAGAGAGGCTTCATATGAAAATTTGTAAAAATTCTGAGACCATAGATCTGGGACACAGCTTTACTAATTGGTCCTTAGACATTGGACAACTACATCAGCACGCAGGCCCTCACCTATACAGACTACATTGGTCATGGAGACAGCAACTCCTGGCTGGAGGATAACCACAACACCATCCTGCATTGGTACAACAACATTTGCATCCAGTTGCCCAAAAAACAACACACTGCGCCACACTCTGCCACAGATCCACCAAAAAAGATTGACCTAAGTCAACACAAATGAGCTGTGTCGCACTTTTACACAGGAAACTCCAACCAACGACACCTCCACACCCTGCAACCGCACACACTGGATCAGCGACTGACCCAACACTCTTGCCACATTGGTGGAATTTCCTGTGAAGCACAACAACAGTTAAGCCACCCGAGACAAGGCAAACCTACTGGACTCATACAGGTCTCTCTAGCCGGACTCATGTGCAAACGTTGACCTAGGTTTCGTAAGGTCAGGTCGGGGAGCAGATTCTTTGGGGTGGCAGCGACTAAATTGTGGAACGGTCTCCCTTGGGAAATAAGGCAACTCAGGGATCTCCTTCCCTTTAGAAAAAGTGTAAAAACCTGGCTGTTCCCCAAGACGTAGTGGCCGGTCCCTGTCTTTTTACCCGCTCCCCCCTTGAGCCACTTTAGCATCAGGATGCCTCCTAGGTGATAGCACGCTTTATAAATTGAATGAATAAATAAATAAATAAATATATAAAACAACCATCAGTTACCTTTCAGCCCTGAAAACCACAACACACAGACATCACCGTATCATCAGCACGGACTAGAGGACAACCTTCAGGTATGGCCTAGGCACCAACACACACAACATGAATGACCTCATCGGCATTGTGAGAGAACTATCTGACTCCAGCTCTCCATCCAAGGGACATCCCACCCTTGCAAGGCCAAGGGGATCCCTTGCAACTTACTACCACTGCAATCTCATGGATGTACACGACAGCCTCGCCACACAGAGGCAGACAGTGCTATTTTCCACAGGACATACCCCCCTCAGGTCCTGTCAGCAGCAAAGACACCACCCGGCTCATGTACACCATTAACTCCAGCTCTCCATCTGGACCCTTCCCACACAACATCTCAATCACAGCATACACCATCCTTCAGGCCCACCTAGGGCACGTCATGAATGTCTCCTTTGAGTATGCCACTTTCTGTGGGAGCTGGAGGCATGAAGGAACCCAGGCCCTTCTTTGATGACGTACGGCAGTACTGCAGGATCTCCTGGAACATTACCCTGCTTCCCTACCCGGCAAATGTCATCAAGAAGACAGTCAACAAGCAACTGACCATCACACTCCAAGCAAACATCTCCATGCAACCCACACCAGACCATCTTCGACAGTAATCACCCCACTGCAACAGCCCTCATTGCCACCACCAACAACATCATGGACCCTGCTCAACAATGGTGAGTGCATCACCCTCACCTCATTGACCTCTCATCCGGCATTCTACGCCATGTGGTACCACAGTGTCAGATCACACATCTCCAACACTGGGATACAGAGGAAGGCCCAGGATGAAAGCCCCAAGTACCTCACCAGTAACCCTGGGCGAAGCACTACGCTACGCTCGTGGAGTTTGCGAAGTTTTCGCAACTTCGCACTACGCGAGCTGCACGTAGCACAGTGCAAACATGCGTAGTGCAGCGTAGCGTAGTGCAGCGGTATTTTTTTGCTTGTTCGCGGTCCTGAACGTCATGTTCGCGATCGCGAGCATGCAAAATGACATCCCGGCGTGATTCTCAATGCGAGGAGGTCAGGTTTCTCTATGTGAGTGGTTGCGCATGCTCGCGACCGCTCTTAATGAGAAACTACCTGTTTGCGCTGAGAAAGCTGCCTCTCGAGTAATAATCTACTCGAGCAGCAGAAGACGACAGCTCGCACTGTGCAAGATGCCGTTTGCAATGCTTGCACAGTGCCGGATGCTTGTCCGCACTGTGCAATCACTGGAAACGCATCTTGCACAGTGCAAACATGCTACTACACAGCTCGCGTAGTGCTACGTGAAGTTTGCGTAGTGCACTTCGCGTAGCTTCGCGTAGCGCTACTTCGCGAACTACGCCCAAGGCCCAGGGAGTCCGCCTCCCCCCTTCGGCACATAGTACACTAGGAACATTGGGCCCAGGCCTCATCTCTCAGTGTGACTATCTACATTGTCTCCATGACCCCCCTCGCCAAAATCTCATGTGCACATGACCTCATCATCATGTCCTCTGCCATTGACACCTAGCTGCTCCTCACCCTCACCAAAGACCCAGCCACTCCCAGTTCCAACCTACAAGAAGGCATGAGGTGCGTTGACAAATGGAGGAACATCAGCCACATAAGGCTGGACTTGGACATGCCTGAGGTCATCATCTGAGGAATGTCCCCACACGGCTGGGACAACTCTTTGTGTCACAGCGGCCTGGGCAGCGCACAAGCACACATTGGCCACAATTGCAAGCAGGTGCTCATCGTACACTCCTCGCTCACAATAACCATGTAAATCAACACCATCTCTACCTCATGCTGCAAGTCCCTCCACATGCAGCACATGTTCATCAGATAGATCCACTCCTAGTCAAGGCAGACAGTCACCCAGGTACACAACACCAGCCGGCTCTATTACAGCAATGCTCTCTATGCAGGAACAACAGCCAGACTCCAGGAGGACTTGTGCACATACAGGGTGCATCAGCACACCTCATCCTCAACAACCCCTGCCACAGCCACATGACCGTCCACCTGAGATACCTACTATACGCTCACTCTCAACAGCAGGATCACCTTCATACTCCTCAGCCACACTCAGGAGGCACTCCACAACCCCAGCCCCGAAGACGAACATGGACGTCTCCTATCCAACACCCCATTGCCCCAACTCTGTCCAGCCAACCTTCCCCTGGGCACCATTCATCACATTCACAGAACAACTGCATGCGGAAGATAGTTCTCCCACATCACCAAACCGACCTGATACTCACTCCCTGGGTACCTCCACATGACCCATGACCTCTACATCTTTTTACATGCTTCCAAAACTGTTTGTCTGAGCAGTCTGGCAACCCCCCCAGCAGATTGAAACAATCACAGGTGAGAATAGCGCTCCATGTATGCATTTGATAATACATTGTGACCTATGTGTGTCCACGAACGGACTCAGGTCCCAGTGTATGGATGGGTTGAGTTTGTTCCACACTGTGGCATACTTTGACATATCCCCACACAAATGTTGTTGAATGATGGTAAATGACTGCAACATCAATTTCACTAGTGTTGGTTTTGTTTATTTATCGTTCTTGTGGGGAAACATGAATTAGTGATGGGTGCTGTACACAAAGGTGGGGAATCCAAAGTGCGCAAAGGGAGATGTGATGCCTTGCAGTTTGAGTCACCAGAGTTCAGACCACAGTGCTTGGCATCATTGGTCGGACTGCAACCAGCAAGTCTGTGTGGGAGAGTAGGAGAGTCAATGAGGTGATGCTGTTTCACACAGACTACATGTGCCTGACCAGGTGTCCTGGGAGATGCGCATGGCCCGCTGCCTCTCACTGTGTCTTCTGTAGACAACCCACCTTCCTTGGGGGACCCTCAATGCAGGCCTTGACGATGAACGGGAAGCTCTGTCGGACCATTCCTCCTCCTTCTCCCTCCCTGTGCCTGGTGGCCTTCTTTGCCTTGAAGTGTCTCGCCTGGTGATACAGGGAGGGTGCTGCATGTTGTCAGCAATCCAACGGAGTGAATGGCTTATGTCCCTTTGCACCGCCAGGAGCTCAGCCAGTCTTGCCTCCATCCGTCCTTGGTGTTGTTGTTGACTGATGTGTTACTTGGCCTGCAGGTTTTTTATCTCTGTGAGGGCCCCCAGTTCCTGGCTGAACACCCTGGTGTCCCGCCAGTATGCCTCCATGATGTTGCGGAGCTCAGACATACCGGGACCTGCAGCTGGCTTGTCAGGTTCTCACCTCCGCCTGCTGCCACTCCCGCCACCCCTGCCCAAATGAGCCTGGCCTGCCGTTGTGGGCACATTGGCTCATCGGCTCGACGGGACCCCTGAGTGATGGCAGTGGTGGTGTTGTCTGCCCCCTCATGGGTGCCCGTGGAACCTTGTCACTCATTGTCAGACTGGCTCAGTTCTTGAGTGTGGGCAGGGCTCCGAGCTGTCTGCTGGGATGTGGCAGGAAGGGTGGTGGCGGTTGGCCCAGGTGTGCCTGATCCAGGTGCTGCAGAGTTTGGGGCACCAGAGGGGCCAGGTCGGTCGGGGTCATCCATGGGGTGGTGAGAGGCGTTACTGTCAGTGGGATGAGGGTCCTGCCGAGCCTGGGACTGTGAATCATCTTCCCCATCATTGGGGTTCGATTCCGCATGTTGCCCTGTGGGTGTGGGAGACAGACAATGTTAATGCCATTTAATACATCATCCATTTCTCATAGACATTGTAGTTGTCACTGTTCTACCTGGTAGTTGTGCATGCTTTAGATTGTCCTCAATGTTCACTTGTGGATGGGTATGTTGTGAGGTCCGATTGAAATGTGCTCCTATCAGCACAATGTTGCTTCATTCCATATGCCTGCATCAGCTATACACAGGGTTTTGATGCAGCATGTGCTTTAAAGTGACATCTTGTAGATTTCACATAGCCACTTTTGGGAGGTGTGGCAGTGCTGTAACACCCACCCCCGTCGCCCCCTGCGCCAGTGCACCTACTTGTGGCTCAGGGCTTTAGAACGTAACTCATCTCCCAGATGCGTCACCTTATAAATTACCAGCACCATGGAGCCTCTTTTGTGCCGCCGCTGTGTCTCAGAGTTGATGCAATGGCTGAGTGAAAGAAGAGCAAGTGGCTTGTGAATGTGCACCATGCATTTGTTTCTTGGATGCTTCATCAGATCTGAATTGGTTAAGTTGTGTTACATGACCATTGTGACAGTGGGGAACACTATTGCCTGTCCCAGGTGGGTATGTTTGTGTAAGGGGTGTGTGTGACAGCCTGTGGTGGTAGTTGGAGACTGAGTTGGCACTGGGCCTCCCTCGTGGTGTGGCTGTCCCCCCATGGACCATGCTGCCATGACAGTGGCTGTGAGTTCCTGCCCAAGATATCTGACCTTGTTGTCCTGGTGTTTGTGTTTGCACTGGTCACGGGAGGGCATTGTACTGCCTACACTAGGGCCCAGTGTCAGCTAACTTGTCAGTACATTCACACTTCATGTGCATTGAGCATGGTGCATGGGTGTGTACCTGGACCATATGATATGAGTGCAATTGGATATGGGCATCCACAGAGATGTTTATAGGGGTGGGCAGATTTTTAGCTTCATCTCCATCCCGCTTGCACCCTTCTCACCCTCCCCATGCACCCTCCTCCCCTCTGTCTTGCACCCTTCTGGCCCTCTGCCTTGCATCCTTCTGGCCCTCTGCCTTGCACCCTTCTCACCCCCGCCTTGCACCCTTCTCACGCTCCCCCTTGCACCTCTCCCCTCTGTCTTGCACCCTTCTGGCCCTCTGCCTTGAACCCTCCTAACCTCTGCCTTGCACCCTTCTCACCCTCCCCCATGCACTCTTCTCACCCTCCACCTTGCACCCTTCAGGCCCTCTGCCTTGCACCCTTCTCACCCTCCGCCTTGCACCCTTCTCACCCTCCCCCTTGCACCCTCCTCCCCTCTGTCTTGCACCCTTCTGGCCCTCTGCCTTGCACATTTCTCACCCTCCGCCTTGCAACCTTCTGGCCCTCTGCCTTGTACACCTCTCACCCTCTACCTTGCACCCTTCTCACTCTCCCCCTTGCACCCTCCTCCCCTCTGTCTTGCACCCTTCTGGCCCTCTGCCTTGCACCCTCCTCCCCTCTGCCTTGCACCCTTCTCACCCTCTGCCTTGCACCCTTCTCACCCTCCCCCTTGCACCCTCCTCCCCTCTGTCTTGCACCCTTCCGGTCCTCTGCCTTGCACCCTCCTCCCCTCTGCCTTGCACCCTTCTCACCCTCCGCCTTGCACCCTTCTCACCCTCCCCCTTGCACCCTCCTCCCCTCTGTCTTGCACCCTTCTGGCCCTCTGCCTTGCACCCTTCTCATCCTCCCCCTTGCACCCTCCTCCCCTCTGTCTTGCACCCTTCCGGTCCTCTGCCTTGCACCCTCCTCCCCTCTGCCTTGCACCCTTCTCACCCTCTGCCTTGCACCCTTCTCACCCTCCCCCTTGCACCCTCCTCCCCTCTGTCTTGCACCCTTCCGGTCCTCTGCCTTGCACCCTCCTCCCCTCTGTCTTGCACCCTTCTGGCCCTCTGCCTTGCACCCTTCTCATCCTCCCCCTTGCACCCTCCTCCCCTCTGTCTTGCACCCTTCTGGCCCTCTGCCTTGCACCCTTCACACCCTCCGCCTTGCACCCTTCTCAACCTCCCCCTTGCACCCTCCTCACCTCTGCCTTGCACAATTCTCGGCAACCCCCTTGCACCCTTCCCAACCAATGGAGGGTGCTGTGACATGGGACAATGGGACCATTTGTAAAGCATGATGGCGTAGGGTCATCCCTGATTGGGCCCACACCAGAAACACTGGCAATCCAGGAGAGGCCAAGAGCCCTCTTGCCCCCACCTGCGGACGCACAGGGAATTGGGTCTGATTTGGGGTCCCACATTGCATTTAGTGACACCCACCCTCCCAGAATACTGGACGTCTATTCTTGGGTCTGTGCTTCCTGTAGCATGGGACATGGAATAGCCTTGGTTTGTCAATGGGGCATACACATGTTAGTGGCATTTGCGTTGTTTTTGCCTGTAGTTATGGGCAGCTGGCGCTTGGCGCTTGTTGCAGGCATTTTTTGTGCTTAGAGTGTAGATGCCATTACCCCCATCTTACATGAGTTGTTTGTATACTCACCAGGCTCTACGACTCCTTCAATGCCCTGTACTCCCACCGGTGGTAGCAGGGCCACGACCTTCTCCTCCCATGAATGGAACTGTACTGGTCTGTAGGGACCACCACCTCCAGTGTGCTAGCTCTGTAGGTAGTCGGCGTCCTTCTTCCTCTTCACCATCCTCTTCAGATCGTACCACCTGGCCTGGCATTCAGTCCTGGTGCGTCTGATGGGTGCAACAGCATTCACCTTATTGACGATCCTCTCCCACATGCGTGTTTTCTCAGCTATGCTGGGCCGTCTGACCAATGCACCAAACAGCTGTGGCTCGACTCTGAGGACTTCATCTACAAGGATCTCCATCTCCTCCTTTGTGAACTTTGGGTTCTTGTGTGCGGACATGGTGTGAGGTGTATGTGACTGGGGGTGAGGGTGTGTATGGATGTGGGTGTTTGGGTTTGAATGTGAATAGGGGGTATGGGTCTGAATGTGATTGGGGTATGTGTGAAGGGGGATGTGTACAGTTGTTTGTATCTGTGGATAAATGGGTGTTTTGCAAAGGATCATGGTTTGTGTGTGTGGGCCCTTTTTATTGGTCCATTTTTGGGTGGAGCTTAGTTTGAATTTTTGGTGGGTGTGCTATGAGGGGTGGTTCTGAGGTAGCCCCTCTGTTTGCCTGTTTAGATCTGGCCAGGACATTAATTTCCAATGGTTCGTACACAGGAGATATGTTTTGTGGTGTTGTGCGCGTCGTTTGCACCCTCCTTGTGCTGTTTTAATGAGTCCGCGTGCGCTTCGTTCGGGGGGGTTCGAATTGTATATGATTGTGTGGCTCGCTCATACGTGACTTTGTTCCGGGGTTCGCGTGCGCTTTGTTAAGGGGGGGTTCCATTCGTATTTGCTTTTGTGGCTCACTCATACACAACGTTTTTCCGGGGTTCGCGTGCGCTTCGTTCAGGAGAGTTCGATTCATATTTGCTTTTGTGGCTCGCTCATACGTGACGTTTATATGGAGTTCGCGTGCGCTTCGTTCAGGGGCGTTCGATTCGTATTGGCTTTTGTGGCTCACTCATACACAAGGTTTATATGTGGTTCGCGTACGCTTTGTTCAGGGGGGTTTGAATCGTATTTAATTGTGTGGCTCACTCATTCGCGATGTTTTCCGGACAAATCGCAGTACATACGCGAAAACCTTTTCCCATACGAATCTCGTTCTCGGTCCCCGGTCTGGATCGTACTTGTCGGGTCGTACAGCATGTTTACGAATTGTACTGTTTATTTCCCTAGTCCGTATCGTACAGTTTCTCGCTTGATTTTCATACGGTTCGCAAGGATTCGGACGTATTTTTGAGAAACGGATCGTACTACGCGATTCGGACGGATTTGCACGATTCGTAGGGAAACGGCTACTAATACGAATCGTCGGGCGGTTTTCTTTCCTGAATCGGAATTGGCCCCTAAATGTTGGACAACAGAAAATAAATTTCACAGGTATGTTAATAAGTACTATAAAAATGTAATTAAAGTTTGAGTGTAAATAAGCTGTACGCAAATTTTAGCTTCTAGACAATAAAGTGAGGAGCAAAGCAGAAGGGAAGTTTGATGAGAACATTAAATAAAAATATAGTGAGCAGCAAAGGAGGAAGAGGAATTGCTATTCCGAAAATATAGTTATATTATGAAGGCAGTATGAATGAATGTGTTAGAAATTAGATATGGGTGCTTGCTACTAGTATATAATTTAATAGTATGTCATTTATAGCCAGTCATACAGTCAGGCAGCTACTCACATACCCAGTTACACACCCACAAAATCCACTTATGTATCCACCACTCATATAGTCAGACAGTAACTGACACACTCAGTCACACACCATTAAAACATATCCCATATGCATATATTCACCTATACATCTACTAACATAGTCATTCACACACTCATTTATGCACTATGATACTCACTCACACACCTATACAGCCATTCATCTACACAGCACTCAGGCTGTCATTACACACATACTTACACACACACACACACAGTTATACAACTATCCACCCACATATACAGCCAGTCAGATATCTATTTACTAAACTGTAGGAAGGTAGGATCTGACTGCATAGTTACCCCCACGTTTTGCCTAGTGTTTTGCTAGCTTTGACTAGCCTGACTAGGATCCTGCTAATAAGAACCCCAGTCTATCTGCTTTCTCCATAAAATGCTATAAATGTACTTAGGTACACTCCAGATTGGATACTGAGATACCCTTGTCAGTCCCTAGTATATGGTACACATGCACCAAGGGCGTGGTACCCCAGAGGCATCTCATGGGCTGAAGCATGTATTATGCCACCCATGAGAGGTCATGCAAAATGGAACTACAGGTGTGCCATGGCAGCCTCTGTAAGCTGGTGCTTGCACAACTTACATTGGATATAGGTTTACTATATCTATATGTCACTGCACTTAAAATATATAAGTCAACCCTATAGCAGGCATTGACAATCCTGAAGGCAGAGTGCTGGGTTTTATGTGAGAGGGTGCCCCTGCATGAGCAAAACCCCTCTGCAGCCTTCAGAGACCCTTCTCCTGGGTTGTCGGTGACACAGCCAGACATATAGGTAGAGGTGCATTATATGCTTGCATAAAATGCTCTCTCAAAAACAGCTGCAACAAAATTATACCTCCACATCGGTAACTGGTGTTGGAGGTATGATTTCACCCTTCTGAAGCAAGCTTCATTGGGTCACTGGTCTTTCTGGTACCAGCCGTCTCGACCCGGGTAGCTGAAAATGGTTGCTGCTGACCAGAGACACATTCATGCCCTCCTGCTACAGAGCCAAGCTCTAGCAGGGGAAGGCAGGGTGATAGGCATCCTGTCACAGGGAGGTGTGACCACATCCCAGAAAGAATTTTGTATATCGGGGCTGAAAGTCTGCATCTGGGGCACACTTGGTGTCGCTGTACATAGTCCAGTTCAAATCAGTCCTGGGAGCCGTTGGCTCCTGCTCTGGCATGAAATTGGACCAAGGACATGAGAGTATCCTCCCCACTGTCCTCCCCTGAATCTGTCCAACACTCTCCCCTCAGTTCAAAATGGCTTGCCTAGCTGTAAGACCCTAGATTTGACATGGGAAAGATTCTGATCAGGAAACAACTGAAATTCAACCGTCTTGACACTATGAACCTCGCTGGACTTCGACTGGGACCAACTTCATCTCCCTCTCTGTCCAAAGCATTGCCTGTGCCCGTGCACCATACAGGCTCTGTGCAGGACCTGTGGAGCATCAAGGACACTGTAACACAACTGACGGGTCTCCTGATCCTGAGCTCCTGTGGACGCTGAAGGCTCCAACAACACAGGAAGTAGGTTCCTATGTTCCATGAGGTTGAGCTGCCCTCTCACTAAGTTTTATGCCAGTACCCATTGTGGGGACCGCATAACCCGAACCCCTGTGCAATATGTACTATTGCAATTGTATATGCTTGTTGGCATTCCCCAAATAAGTGCATTGGGCTTTTGATAGCCCCAACCACTGCACACATTTCATACAAAGGACTTTGGCCTCCTTGCACTCTGTGCCCTGTAAGCAGTAACTTTGTGAAACTGCTAGGGGTTCCATCTTCAGCCTTTGTGTCCATTGGCGGGACAACACCGATTTTCCTGGGCTCCCCTGGTTGCTACAGGCCTGCCCTGACTCCCCTTGCTGTAGTGAGTCCCCTGGTCCTTGCTGGACGAGACCGTGACCTTCCTTGACCTTCGTCGTGGGTTGCCACTGCCAAGGCTTGGTGGTGCTCCCGCCTGACACCGACCCCTCAGAAAAATTGTTGGCCAGTACGTAGAACAATGTCATGCATTCACCCAATACAAAGATCTGGGCCTGATACCATAATTTTTTTTGCTCACCATGCCATTCAAGTTTGGACCCAGCCATGTGCAAATCAGTCTTGACCAGGGCCCAATGGGAACAGTCCAGCCCAAACTGCCAGCCCAGGTCCTCCATGGACTGGAAACAAGCATCATAGGACCTGTTTTGGGCTTTCAAGTTTCAGCCCTCATCAACCAGGATAGCTTGACTCCAGTGGCATGGAGAGCACGGGACCCATGTTTGGGCATACACGTCCCACTCGGGGTGGCAAATGCAAAAAGAACAATTGATGGACAGAATGTAGAACAATGTCATACATTCACCCCAGTACAGAGATCTGGGCCTAAATCCATCCTTTTTTTGCTCACCATGCCATTCCAGTTTGGACCCAGTCATATGCATATCAGTCTTGACATTGGGCCCAATGGGAACAGCCCAGCCTGAACTGCCAGGCCAGGTCCTCTCTGGACTGGAAACAAGCATCCTAAGACCGGTTTTGGGCTTTCAGCCCTCATCAGCCAGGATAGCTTGACTCCAGTGGCATGGAGAGCACGGGACCCACGTCTGGGTATGCCCGTCCCACTTAAGGTGACAAATTCAAAAAGAACAATTGATGGAAAGAATGCAGAATAATGTCATGCATTCACCCCAGTACAGAGTTTGGGCCTAAAGCCATAGTTCTTTCTTCACCATGCAATTCCAGTTTGGACCAAGCCATTTGCAAATCAGTCTTGACCCTGCGCCCAATGGGAACAGTCCAGCCCGAACTGCCAGGCCAGGTCCTACCTGGACTGGAAACAAGCATCCTAGGACTGGTTGCAGGGATGTCAGCCATCATCACCCAGGATAGCTTGACTCCAGTGGAGTGGAGAGCACAGGACCCATGTCTGAGCATACCCGTTCCACTCGGGGTGGCAAATGCAAAAAGAACAATTGATAGACAGAATGCAGAACAATGCCATACATTCACCCCAGTACAGAGATCTGGGCCTAAATCCATCATTTTTTTGCTCACCATGCCATTCCAGTTTGGACCCAACCATATGCATATCAGTTTCGACCCTGGGCCCAATGGGAACAGCCCAGCCTGAACTGCCAGGCCAGATCCTCCCTGGACAGAAAACAAGCATCCTAGGACTGGTTTCAGGCTTTCAGCCCTCATCAGCCGGATAGCTTGACTCCAGTGGCATGGAGCGCATGGGACCTACATCTGGGCATAGCCGTACCACTCGGGGTGACAAATGCAAAAAGGACAACTGATGGACAGAATGCAGAACAATATCATACATTCACCCCAGTACCATTCTAGTTTGGACCCAGCCATATGCAAATCAGTCTTGACCCTGTGCCCAATGGGCACTTGACATCCTTCATGGGACATCTTGTATCTGCTCTTGGTCATCCTCAACATTTCCTGGTTCCATTGGCTGCAGCGGCAAGGTCTCCATCTTTACACCTGGAGCACTGGACATAGGTGGGGAAATGGTCTGCGGAGCCCCTGCTTTCAGGTTCCTTCCAGCAAGAATCCACCTATGGGTTCCACCGGACACTTTTAATTTTTCCAGCAGTGGCATTTATTTCGAGACTCCCATTGAGAACAATGGTGGTTTCCAATGCCATTTTACCCTATGTAACCGGCTTCCCTGGGTTAGGTAACTATGGTACTTTGGTATCCACTGGTGGGGTGGCTCTCCAACCTTCTATGATCTAAAGGGTTTCTTCGTAATCCACTGAGAAGGGTAATTAAACACTAAAACGGCAATCACAACTCTCCCATTGAATTGTGAGAAGCACATGGTTGTGTTCTCACACTGCACCCATCCTCCATGGGGTCCCTACTTACTCACCTTGGGTGGTTCCTTGGGGTCCCAGTGATTCCACAACCTCTAGACACTGTCCTGTCTCGAGTCGTGGTTTTTATACCACTATTTTAGTATATGGTTTGGTCTCCCACTGGAGCCCCCTGTGTATTAGTGCTACTTATATTTGTTTCTGTGCTACAGTATTGTGTGTTTTGTGTTTATCTGTGTGTAGCAGATACTGTGAGGTATTTAAGGTGTGTTATAATAATAAAAATACATATTTGTATAACTACTCTGTGGTTCTCCTTCCATTTAACCAGTAGATTAAGGTTACATTCTGGTGAAACAAGCTGCTTAACATTCCTTCAAGACTAAGCCTGAAGGCTGTTCTCCACAGCTACCAGTGGGATAGCTTTCTAAGGTTATCTTTGACCTCTTAAATCACCTAAAACGTTGTTTGGACTGCTGCAAGGTGCCCACTTTAATTAGTGGATATCATATACCAGGACAACTTATCACATTGGTGTGCATGCTTGGGATTCAAGCCTTCATTGTTTTACCAGATACATGTTTGTATTGATTAACGTGGATAGAGTATGTTCTACTGAACTTGGGGTTGGGCAAGTTAAGGGTCGAGCACACCCTTTCTCTAAGCTAAGAAACAGGAGTTTCCCACTAGGTTAGGTAGGTGCACACACCACACCACACTCATTATGTCTACTAAAGGAGAAGCTACCAGTGGCTCTCGGCCTTCTAGATACAGTGAGCTTTCTTTACAGAATTGAAAGCACTGTGTGCATCTAGAAAACTGAAGACAGGGAGGAGTGCCAAAACTCGACGTCTCATTGAGATGTTTCTGTTAGATGACCATAGGAAAGACCCCTAGGTCAGATGAACATGGGAGAGTGGGTGGGACAGGAACAGAAGACAGATCAGGAGGTGACACCTTTGATTACTTAGACTCAAACCCTGGCCAAGATATTTCCCTACTGGACAACTCTGATATTTAGGGAGATGCGAAAGATGGCCAAAATGGAACCCTCTTCACCCCTCCTGGAAGAGTGTAGATTTTACTAAGAAGATCTAAATCTCCCTCTGCAGGGTCACATCACTCAGGACAGTCTATAGGGACCTCTCTAGCTAATAAGAGGGACCCCTCTTATGACGGAGTACCAATTTCTTCAGTTTGAGAAAAATAAGATTAGGCTCAGACAAGAGCAATTGGACCTTGATACAGAGTTCCTAGAAGTCCAGAGAGCTAGAAAAAAGTTGTGACTATAGTCCTGTAGTGACAGCAACAGTATCCCTACATTTAAGGAACATTCCTTTGAAAATAGTATCCTGGGTAAGCTTGTCCCTTCCTACCATGTTGGGATAACAGCCATAAATGGATAACTGCTTTAGACAGTAAAGTACAAGTAAAGTACAAGTAAAGTACAAAGGGTCCCTTAAGAGGTGTGGGTAGCACTCCTTTGTTGACAAAGGTAGAGATACGATAACCACTGTTAGACAAGAGGATGCTGACAATTATTCAGTTGAAGAGTGCTCTCATTGATGGGTTTGGCTTAACCACTGAACAGTACAGGATATGGTTCAGAGACACCCATAAGGCACAAACTCCAGACTGGGGGGGACTTTAATGATTGTGCTACAAAGAGGCACAGGAAGGTTGGATACTTGGCAGCAAGGTGCATGACTATTTAGGATTGTACAATTTGACTATGAAGGAGCAGATCCTTAAACATTGTGAAAACCAGCTTTTACACCAGTACCTGGTGGACTCAGATCCTACTTCTCCCTAAGAAGTGGGAAAGAAGGCAGATAAATGGGTCAGACCCAGGGTGAAAAAAAAGAACCAGGGTGGTGACCAGAAGAATGATACTTCCAAGACCCAAGATAAAGGTGGGGATAAATGAAAAGATGAGTTCTCTGAAGGGCCCCAAAAATCATCTTCTGGGGGTGGGCCCTAAACTCCTCCCTCCCCTGACAAGAAACCTTATTGCTTTGTCTGTAAGAAGCCAGGCCACACAATAATTGATGCCTTTGCCCAAAGGTCAGCAATAACAAAAATATTCCTCCAAACACTACTTTTACACCTCTTGGTACTACAGGTAGTAATCCCCCAGCTGGTGGTAGTGTACCCTAACATTTAGTTGGGTTTTCTTGGGGAATTGAGGTGGACCCTAGCCTAGCCAGGTCCCCCACAAACGTCACTTTAGTTTGTGATGGTGGCATGGGGTATGCCACTTTTAATGTCAGTCCCAATTCATTGAGCAAGTACAGAAAAGAACCTCTGAGAGATGGTCAGAAAGCTGTAGTCTATAGGGACACAGGGGCAAGTGTCACCATGGTGACAGGAACCCTAGTGCCCCTTGCTTAGCTTTTACCTGAGTTCAAGCACCAGGTGACCAATACTGATGGTGTGAGGACAGATCATCCCATGGCTATTGTCAATCTCAACTGGGGAGGGGGTAACTTTTCCAAAGAGAGTGGCAGTGTCCCCAAACCTACCTGTAGATTGCCTCTTGGGTAATGATTTAGAAACTTCAGCCTAGGGTAAAGTTGAACTGAAGGCCCATTTACAGATGTTAGGCCTCCCTAAGAGAGTTGGTGGGACCCCATAGGGCCTCAGTCCAACCCCAGGAAACATTTGGAGTAGTAGAGCCTGAAACAGTGGCCGACTCCGCTCCACAAGAGAGCAGAGGGAATGTAGAAAAGTGATCATCCCCCCAGACTATAGGTAACGGTCAGCTTCCTACCACTTGTGAAAGGACTGCCCCGGAGGGGGTCAGGTCTGTCCTGGCAGAACCACTGATGGCAGGGGACACATCAAAGGAGGTACCCAGTCTAGAGCAAGTATCCTGTCCCTCTCTACCCAGCCTCAGTCCGCCTATGGCTACTGAGGTCATGGATGTCAGTGGACCATAAGGGCCCATTGTCCAGAGGAACATCATCGTCATTAGATTAGGGACACCCAGTCTAATGATACTAGCCAGGTGGATATTCCTCAACACTCTGAGGGATCCCTCTTACCCGTAGGTAGTGACATCCACCAGATGGACTCTGTTGTGCAAAGGAAAACCTCTGACAATGCTGTCTCAAACCTTACCTGGCCCTCCATTGTTCCAACCAGAGGGACTCAACCAGCTGTAGGCAGTCAGAGGTTGAACCCTGGGGCCAGATATAACTCAGTCACACAAAGAAAGGCCTCCATGGTGACCAGTGCTCTAAGGAAGCTGAGACCAACCCTGTTAGGGCCTCACTTCCCTACTCAGGCACCCCATCAGCCTATTTGTTTACCAAAGTAAACTACAGGTAGTTATCGCAAATTTTGGAAAGAATCCAAAACCCTTCAGGGTAGGGACTCCTTACTCCAACTACCCCACTTCCTGCCAGAGGATTGTAAAATGACCTGAGGGTTCAGACACGCTGTAGTGAGTAGCGCGTTCAGTGCTTGTTGGGAAGACCTTGAATCTGTTTTTAAAATCTGTTTGTATGTTTTAATCTGCCATATTTGCACATTGATCTTACCCGTTCTCGCCTCCCTGAGCCATCACAGCTTTTGTGTGCCGCTTGTACAGAGGGACGCGCCTCCTCCTCCAACTAGCTTCCTGCCGGAGGCTTGTAAAAACGGATGGAGGCCCAGATGTGCAGTGGATGCGCGCAGCGGGCATGCCGAAGGCATGCCAAAGGCAAGCCCGTCTGCACCCGTCCGCGTCCTGAAGGGTCTAGGGGGCAACACCCCTGCCCCTCGTCTCGGCCAGCAGAGGCGGTATGGCTCTGAAGAATTGCGCTGCCTGGCAGGCCCAATTGCGAGAACATGTAAACATTCTATCTCGCCCTCGAGTGACCACCATATATGCTTCCACTGCAGCTTCCGCTTAACGACAGACCCTCAGCCTGCCCCCACTAATCCACGGTGATACAAAAAATGTGTCCTAAATTGTAGATCATTGCCTAAAGATACAGCAGAAATCTCTATCCTCCTTTTTGGAGGAATTGCCTAAGGTACTGTGTCTTACTGAAACATGGCTTACCCCTAGCTCTGACCCTGATCCTATTTAGGCTTTGCCAAGCTTCTATTCCATCCCGAGGTTGGAGCGGCCTTCAGGGAACGGGGGCGGATAGCCATTGTTTATAAACATGGCTTAACCTGCCGTCTGACTGGCAGCCCTGTCCCAGAATGTGAGAATACTGCTTTTTCCATTGAGTTTTCCCAAGTCCTTACCTTCTCAGGTATCCTGATATACCGAACCCCTGGTCCCTCAGTGGAATTCTGTAACTCACTACCAGACCTGGCTGCAAACCTGGCTAGTTCATTGGCCAATTTTGCTCTACTGGGGGATTTCAATCTCCATTTTGAGGACCCTCTTCAGACATCTGCAAACAAACTTACAAAGGACTTAGCAGCCTTCCAACTTATTAAAAAAAATTGTGAACCCACTCATATAAAGAGTCACTTATTAGACCCCATTTTTTCGAACTCAGAGGACCTATCCGGAGGGAAACCCATCCCAGTCCCATGGTCAGACCATTTTCTCACTCCTATCATCTAGTCACCGCCCCATTTAGCTCCATGTAAGATCCACGCATTCAAAAATGTGTCCCTGGTCCAAACTTTCAATCGAACAATGGACCTTAGTATTGGAAGAAACCAAACCTGCGCCCTCTTTAAACGCGGTCACGGCCAATGACAATTTTAACAATTGGGTGCAAAAATCTTTAGTTGTTCTTGTTCCCATGAAAAGAATTAAAAACTAAAATGGAATCACTCAAAAACCCTGGTACTCAGCTATACTACGGGGCCTGAAACAAAACTGCAAAAAACTCGAGAGAGTCTGGAGGAAAAGCTTCTCATCTGATAAGAAAAAAAAATATAGAGAAAGCATTCATTTTTATAAAGCCAAAATCAAGGCAGCACAGGCAGATTACTACGGAAATAAATCTTAGCAGCACCCAATTCTACTTGTGAGATTTTTAGCATAGTTAAAACTCTCTCCAAAGTTCCTCGCCCACCTGTCACCCCTGATATTTCGGGAGCACAATGTGATAAGCTAGCAGAGTTTTTTTCAAATAAAATTGAAACTATCTATTCTTCATTCCCCTCCATCAAAAAGGATTCCCCAGCTCCCCTATTTTGCCGTAACCAGGTCACCTTGGACATAGTCCCGGCAATAGCGATGCCTGTTTTAGAAAGCCTCCTAACTAAGGTAAAAAGTGGCTTACCCAAGGACCCTGCTCCTTTAGGGAAACTTAGACAGGTGGCAGGTGTGGTTTCTCCTGTGATCTTAGACCTTATTAACATCTCACTCTCTTCGGGGGTGGTGCCCCCCTTGTGGAAGGAAGCCACGGTAAAGGCTCTGTTAAAAAAACCTAGTCTTGATCCCTCTGACCTGGGAAACTACCGCCCTATTTCTTTGCTACCAGGGGTAAGTAAAATTACTAAAAAATATTTAAATCTAACACTATCATCTTACTTGGAGACCTATAACCTTCTCCATTGGACCCAGACAGGTTTTGCCCACTGCCCGGAATAGAGACGGCTCTTCTCTCAGTAGTGGAAGAGTCAAGAAGGATAGTAGACTCCGGTGGCACTGCAGTGGTCCTCCTTCTTGACCTCAGCATGGCTTTTGATACTGTAAACCATCAGATCCTGATCCATAGGCCCAGTAAACTGGGTATCACTGGAACTGCTCTGGCATGGCTACACTCCTTCTTGAACAACAGATCCTTCCAAGTCTTTGACAATGAAGTCACCTCCAAACGGACAACCCTCCGCTGCGGAGTGCCACAGGGATCTTTCCTAAGCACCACCTTGTTTAATGTTTATGCCTGCACCATCGCAGAGGCAGTCTTACCCTTTGGAGTTCACATAGTCACCTATGCAGATGATATGCAACTGGTGATTGGGCTTAATAGAGCGGAAAGTTCCCCTCCCTGCCTACGCTCTTACCTGGAAGAAATTGGAACGTGGATGAGCAACTCTTTCCTAAAACTGAATGGGGAAAAGAGCAAAATTATGATTGTGGGCAATGACCCTCCCAAAGATCTGATTGAAATATGGCCTACCTCCCTGGGTCCATTCCCCATTCCTAAGACCCAGCTAAAGAGTTTGGGTGTATGGATCGATCATGATCTTACATTTAAAGCTCAGGCTCGGAAGACAACTGCCTCATGCTCCAGGGTCCTTAAAATGATCCGGAAGGTTCTTCCTCTCCTGCCTTTTCAGGCAAGGAAAATTATGGTCCAGGCACTTGTTCTTTCTCGGCTGGACTATGCTAATGCCCTCTACCTGGGTGCTCCTGTTGCCACTCTCTCCAAACTACAGACTACTCAAAACTGTGCAGCAAGACTCTTATTGGGCATTCCTAAATACCACTCAGCCAACTCTGCCCTGAAATCACTCCACTGGCTGCTAGTCCAGGAGAGCATTAAGTTCAAATCCCTGTGTATTGTTCATACATTTTTATTTAAAACTGGTCCATCAGGTCTTACGAGCCCAATAGAACCCTTTGTTCCAAAACTATGAACCAGGCCATTATCCCTAGGATTAGGAAGGCCAGAAGTGGAGGCCGACAATTTTCGTTCAACGCTGCCAAACTCTGGAACTCCCTTCTCCTCCACCTGTGAACAGAATCCAACCACCTTTCCTTTTGTAGATCCCTGAAAACTTTTCTCTTTCCTAACTGATTGAACATCGCACTGTTGCTACTGTTAGCGCTGGGATGCCTCCGGGTAGCCTTGTGCTATACAAATGTCTTTCAATTCAATTCAATTAGTGGTCCATAAGACAGGGGTTATCCATGCTAGTGCATGACCTTCCTTATATGGCCACTTAGTTTTTATAATTAAAGTCTCAACTGGGCTAGGTTAGCCTTATCTCCTTTCGGTTTGGGGGTTATGTAGGAATGTAGGATCTGACTGCATAGTTACCCGCACTTTGTGCCTGGTATTTCTCTGGTTTTTGACAAGTCTTACTGGGATCCTGCTAATCAGGACATCAGTCTATCTGCTTTCTCCTTAAATGCTATGCATGTACTTAGGAATACTCCAGATTGGATACTGGGGTACCCTTGGCAGCCCCTATTATACGGTACACATGCACCCAGGGCATAGGTATCCCAGAGGCATCCCATGGGCTAAATCATGTATTATATGACCAATGAGAGGACATGATAAATGGAACTACAGGCATGCCATGGCAGCATGTGTAAGCTGGTGCTTGCACCCCTTACTTTAGATATAGGTTTACTATATCTATAGGTAACTACACTTAAAACCTATAAGTCATACCTATAGCAGGACTTTACAATCCTGAAGGCAGGGTACTGGGTTTTATGTGGGAGGGTGACCCTGCATAAGCAGATACCCTTTGCCGGGACAACAATGATTTTCTTGGTCTCCCCTGGTTGCTCCAGGCTGGGCCTGACACCCCTTGATGTGGTGAGTGCCCTGGTCCTTGCTTGACCACACCATGACCTTCCTCAACCTTCTTTGTTTGTTGCCACTGCCAAGGCTTGTTGGTGCTCCTGTTGGACACCGACCCCTCAGCACTTGACATCCTTTGTGGGACAGCTCGTATCCACCTCCTGGTTGTCCTCCATAACTCCTGGTTGCCCTGGCCACAGAGTCAGGATCTCCATCTTCACACCTGAAGCACCCAACATAGGTGGATATTTGTCTACCGAGCCCCTGGTCACTCCTGAGTGACCCAGACTCTGTCCTCTCTGCTTTCAGGTTCCTTTTTACAAGAATCCATCTGTGGGTTCCTCGGGACACTTTTCTTCTTTCTAGCATTGGCATTTCTTTAAAGACTCCCATTGAGAACGACAGTGTTTTCCAATGCCACTTCTACCCTATGAACCTGGCTTCCCTGGGATCTGTAACTCTGGTACTTTGGTATCCATGGGTGGGGTGGCTCTCCAACCTTCTATGGTCTAAAGAGTGTATTTGTAATCCACTGGGAAGGGTCTTTAAACACAAAAACTGCAACCGCGACTCTCCCATTGAATTGTACGTAGCACACAGTTGTGTTCTCACACTGCACCCGTCTTCCATCTGGTCCTAATGTACTCACCTTGGGTGGTTCCTTGGGTTCCCAGTGGTTCTACAACCTCTAGACACTATTTTGACTTGAGCCGTGCTTCTTATACCACTATTTTAGTATATGGTTTGGTCTGCCCCTGGAGCCTACTGTATATTAGTTCTACTTACATTATTTTCTGTGCTTTAGTATTGTGTGCTTTGTGTTTATCTGCATGCAGCAGACACTGTGAGGTATTTAAGGTGTGATATAATAATAAATACATATTTTGATAACTACTGTGTAGTTCTCCTTTCATTTAACCAGTACATTAAGGTTACATTAAGGTTACATTCTGGTAAAACAAGCTGCTTAACATTCCTTCACGACTAAGCCTTAAGGCAGCTCTCCACCGCTACCACTTGGATAGCTTTCTAATATTACGTTGGACCTCTTAAATCACCCTAAGCGTTGTTTGAACTGGTGCAAGGTGCCCACTTTAATTAGTGGACATCATATACCAGGCCAACTTCTCAACGACACCCCGCACAAAAAGAGACAGAACAAGAAAAAGGAGAACCAGGAGGGGAAAAAGACAAAGAGCTTCCCAACACGAGAAGTACCACAATGCCCAAGATGGACAAGAAGAAAACAACATAGAGGGACAAATAGTCATAAATATTTCCAATAATGCCTTGAGTCAACAGGAATACAAACTATTACAAAAGGGTAAATCCTTTGTGCCAATGACTTAAACTAACCAACTAGAGCTTTAAGTAAGTTTGTTTAAACTAATGCGCAAACTACGATTAAGGCATTTCTTTGGGACCATAGTACAATAACAAGGTCCACAAGAACTAGACCAACTAAAAAAAATATTAGCACATACCAAGCCCCAATCAGTCACAAAACATTGGATCTATTTGAAAATCTGGTCAAACAGGGTTTATCCAAACTCAATTTCAACAAAAAAATCAGAAAAAACATCACACAGAAGGATTTTGATACATTAAAGAAAGCAGCCGTCGATGAAACCATTAAGTGTATAAAAGCAGATAAAGGGGGGTCATTGGTAATAATGAATATGACAATGTATGAAACCAAAGTAAAATATCACATATCAGACATGACAACATACATGAAACTGAATGAAAATCCTGCCTCACAGTTTGTCGAGATACTTAGAAAAATAGTACAGAAGGCTTATGAAACAGGAGTGATCAAGCCAAGACGCCGCGGCATTCGAGCGCTTTACAAACCCTTCAGTCAGTTATCAATGAAAAGACAAATTTTCTTTTTACTCAAAGATAATCTAAAGAGTCCAATATTATACATGGTCCCTAAGGTACACAAGAACCAAAAAGATCCACCTCTAAGACCAATAGTATCCACATGTGGAAGTCTTCATGAGCCGGTTGGCCAATTTTCGGGCAGATACCTGCAACCCAGCATAAAGAAAATGAGGACATATATAAAGGATACAACAGAATTCCTATTGAAATTGTAGGCAATTGAAATCAATCAGGATGAAAGGATAGTACTATGTATAGCTGACATCAAATCCCTCTACAGTTCAATTCCACATCTTCAGGGCATTGAAGCCGTGGAACAGGCCTTATTGAGAATGGAATTGGATTTACAAATGCATGTTTCTCTCATGGAGCTCATATACTTCACCCTGTATCATAGTTACTTCAGATCCGAAAAAATTGGTGTCTCCAATTAGCCGGTACCTCTATGGGCAATTGCGCTGCGCCAGTATACTCAAATTTCCTCATGCAGCAGTACGAGGAAGAACATATACTAACAATATCGGAATGGCAAAATAATATTAAACTGTTTGTGAGATACATTGATGATGTATTCATCATATGGATGAACACACAGCAATCAGGAAAAAGCACTGCAGAATTTGAATGATATAGATGAGTGTATACAGTTTACCTGGGAAATGCCGGAGGAAAAGATAACATTTCTAGATGTGGAAGTCAAGGTAACTCAAGGTGGTTTGGAAACCGATATATACCGGAAACCGACTGACAAAAACTACATGTTACATTTTACAAGCTTCCACCAAATGTCACTTAAAGAACATTTACCAGCCTCCCAAATGCTAAGAGTGAAAATGAGTACATTGGACCCAATTAAAGCCATTCATAGAATTGAAGAAATGGAGAAAAAATTCAGAGAGAGAGGATACCCAGATCATATCATAGAGAAGGCTAAACAACGAATACATTCAGCTAATATAGTGGATCTCTTAAAGAAATCAACCAAACATGAAAACACCAGAATGGTTATAGTTTTCAAAATTTTCAAACATGAGCGTGAACTTCAACAAGATTATCAATCGCCATTGGCAGATGCTAAGTATGGAACCAGATTTTAAATTACCGTTTACGCAGCCACAGCTATTTGCGTATACGAGGAATAAAAACAAGGGCAAGCTGCTTAAGCGGAAAAAAAGACCCTAGTAGCGAAAGGAACTAAACCATAAATGAATTTCAATAATTGCAATAACGTGATAAAGGGTACCAACCTCACACACCCGATGAGGGGATACAATATCAAATTAATAACAACAGCAACTTGTGATACAACCAATGTAGTGTATCTACTGAAATGCCCATGTGGCAAAGTCTATGAGGGAAAAACAGAAAGGAAAATTAAGACATGCATTAATGAATCAAATATCAGAATAAGGAACATGAAATCTGCAGTTGCGGAACATTTTCTAGGAAAAACTTCATAATATATCTCAATTAAGATTCCAAGTTTTAGAAACAGTACAGCGAGTAGAAGGAAGAGACAATAATAAGCACTAGCTGTGTCGAGAGGACTTCTGGATTATGAAACTCAATTCCAGCAAACCCAATGGTCTTAACGACCGGGTGGAATATGCATGCTATTTAGAAAGTCATGTAGCGATGGGATGATTATTATTAGACAACCATTTAATGTATACGCGACCACGTGGACTAATACTTCAACATCTCACTTTTTGTTTTCTCATGAAGGAAACAAGTCTCCATAATCTTTTGACCGCCGTGAGTAATGCCAACTAAAACGCACACGTGACAAATTGTGGGCTAGTATGGGTCATTACGAAGACATGTTTCTCACACATCTACACATTTTCGTGTGCATGTTTTGTTTATTTGTTGGTGTGCTTTTATTTGGTGACAAATACAGAACAAAATGCACAAAAAATCCCTTCACTATGATCGCTAAAACTCATATGGTCCATAATAGCATTAACATAGCACCCAAAGCCAATGTGTTACACCACCATACACTAACAATGTATGTTCATGTAATGCTCATGAAATAAAACCAAACGTACATTATGATCTCTTCACAGTGAATTCTCCCTGATGAAGGGTTTTTTAGCCCAAAATGCACAGGAGCCTAAAGGGCCATGTGCTGCTGGATAAAACTGCGGCAGGGGAGGACTTGACAAAAGATTTCCTGCCTTGGGAGGTGATAGCACCTCCCCAGACAGACTTTAGTGTATTGGGGCAGGGTGGGTTGAAATAAATGAGACACTGCCTGGGGCACATAAGGTGCTCCACGCATAGCCGTGGGGCACTCCAGCCCCATCTCTGGCACAAAACTGGACAAAGGGAAAGGGGTGTAACCACCCCTTCCCAGGTTCCACCCACAGGAGGGACCTAGCAGGTAATCCAGCCCCTTAGTTTAGTATAAAGATAGGAGCTGAGTCTAGAGACTTTTGAATTATCCTGGAAAGAAATTCTTACAAGAACTCTTGGACCTTTGACGTTCCATATCGACTGGAAGACTGAAGATATCTCACTTGTGGTCAAGGAGTGACCACCCTGTGCAAACAGGCACCAACAGTAACTTGCCAGTTTGCTTTGTCGACGCTCCAGCTGGATCCCGAAGACTTAGCGACCCAGGAACTGGATTCCCAGACATCTCTGATGCCGACCCACATCCACAGCAAAGCTGAGACCCATGGCAGACACGAGCGACGTGGGACCAGACATCCTAAACTACCTGCTTTTTGCTACCTGTGCAGCTCCTGAGGTACCCTCGAAGTTGTGCATTGGGGATTGAGAAGCCCCAGACCCGAGCAGCATTTGCTCTAAAGCTCGCTAAGGCTCTGTTTAACTTTAACCGGGTAAAGTAGTTACTACATGTCTTCTCCCTCTAGAAGGGTGGAATGCTACCCCCGCCCCAGAACTGGTGGGGGGAGGGTAGTATTCCAAAGCGTATGACACCTTACACGACATGTTTTGATAAAGCCAAACCAAAGTTAGCAATAACCGCAAGGATTATAATGCACTTAAGAGTATAAGGTATGGCTATATCATAGAACAGCTATAAGGACATGGTTCCGAAAGCTGCATACAGGCACATCTCATGCTAGAGCACCATCTCACTAAAATCCAAGCACTCTTCCTCCAGGATTGTTAAGGCCTGCCATAGGAGTGACTTACAGGTATATATGTGTTTATATATAAGGGTAGATATAGGTATACTATATCTAAGCATGGGATGATTACAAGACCTTGCCCAAGCTGAGTGATCATCCTGTGGTGTCAGTTTGGATGGCCAGCCAGGGGTGGCATAATGCATGCTGCAGCCCCTGGTAGGCCTTGGATGCACCTATGCCCTGGGTACCTATGGTACACTATACAGGGGCTCACAAGGTGACCCAATACCCAATTAGATATGTACCTAAAGTACATGGAGTCCATTTTACAGAGAGAGCAGATAGCCTGGGGTCCTGAATAGCAGGATCCCAGGCCAACTAAGTAAAACACCAGCTAAACACTAGGCAAAAAGTTGGGGTAACCATATAGTCAGATATCCACCTTCCTACACATGAGATATACTACTTTGGAAGAAAAACAACACACATTAATGGCTCCATCTATAACTTTCTCTCTCCCATGTTTTAGTGTAGAAGAGGTTTGGCACGGCGGCTAGGGTGACTAACTCTGGAATCTGGGGATCACGGTTTGATCCCCAGCACCGGCGGCAGATTAGCCCAGCACCATGCATACTCCACGAGTGCCACGTGGGGCCTGTGCCTGCATTTCAGCTTACAGCGTCTTCCCGGTTGCTAGCCCGTTGGCTAGTAAGCCTATGAAGACCACCCGTTGAATTTACAATCCTTGCCTGGTTTTTCCAGTCTTGCTCCAGCTTCTCTGTGAAAGAGAAGCACCCCAGACACTGCTGGTCTGAACAGAAGCCCATCTTCACTTCATGTGTGGGTTGCGGTTACCAAGGCTTGTTGGGTCCAATCCAGATATTGACACCACAGTCACCGAGAGCCTTGGTGGAATAGCTCGTATCCAGTGCCTGATCATCATTGATGCCTCCTGGTCCACGTGGCTGCAGAGACAAGCTTCACTTCTTCACCTGATCGCATCTCGACATCGCCTGGTTCCTTCCTGGTTCCTTCCTGGTCACTGGCTAGGGACCCAGACTCTGCCCCCTCTGCTTTCAGGTTCTTCTTGACTCCGATGAACCCTTGGACCCACCCGGACATTTTCCTCCTGGTCGCCTGCAGCACTTTCTTGCAGCTCTCAATAGGTTTCAGCGACGAAACCCGACACGAAAGAACACCTATGCACCCGGCTTTCCTGGGTGAGGTAACTCGAGTTCTCCAGTGCTCCCGTCGGTAACAACTATCCAAGTGTCCTAGTTTAACTTGGTAACTTTTACGTTCCCATTGAATCTCTATGGTAACTCGCGTGTGTGTCTAGACACTGCACACGCATCCTGTGGGTCTCCTACTTTCAATCCTTTGGTCGATCAGCGTAGCCCCAGCGTTTTCCTAGGCTCTAGGTCTACTCACCTTTCCTGAAGTATTAGCTTAAGACTGCTTTGTCCATGCTACCACTAGGATAGGTGGTCTATAAGGTTGACTTTGCAACAATCACCATAAGGGTTGTTTGGACTGGTGCAAGGTGCTCACTAGAATAGTGAACATCATATACCAGGCCAACTTCTCACATCATGCACTCACACTGCATAGCGATAAGTTCTCAATATTGCATACCTAGACTGTTGCACCCCTTTGAGTCTCAGAGTCTGGAGGTGAGTGTTTTTCTTGAGAAGTCAGATTCAGATTTACTAGCTCCTTGCGCCACTTTTTCCATGTTAAAAGTGACACAAAAGTAGAGTATGAAGCTTGTAGATCTGTTCATTAGACTGTTGTAACCTATCTATTCTCACTGCCCAGAGATAATTGTATATTTCTACACAGTGAAGCTGCTGCCACTCTCTCCTTACACAGATAACTTTTTGTTGTTTCGGAAACAAGTTTCTTTGCTCACCTAGTGCCATTGGCGTGATTCAAAGAGGGTGCACTACGTGTCGAAGCAGGCTACTCGTCGTTGTTACAATGGCCACACATCATCGCAGAATACACAAACGTAGAGCTTTGTAGGTTTTTTTGGGGGGGGATGACGCCAATTTGTGAAACACAACCTGTCAGATAAAAGGAAGTTAACATTATGTGTAATTTTTTTTATCAAAGGAGAGAGGAAGTGAGAGAGTGACTGCAAAGAATATTTGCAGCTCAACTTTCTGTCACCGGTGTGTTTTTCACTACGTAATGGGACATAATGCACCCTGAAGCTCTAGATCTAAAAGATAGTAAAAGAAATATGTTATGATTGGTAATTGTTACTACCTTAATGTGGACTTGAATAACATCTTCCTTTTGCACACATTCCTTCTCACACTTAAAATATTTGTATAGTTTATATTCCAGACATTTGAGCGAATATAAAAAAGTTCCTGCTGTTGGAAAAAATATATGCATGTAATTTGATACACTATATAGGACTGCGTTAGTCTAAATCGCTGCGTCTCTTTTTTGTATCCAGTTTGCTACAGCCCTTCGACTCACTCCGATGCGCACCCTGGCCTCACTGCTCACCTTTTTGTGGACAGGATACCTTCTACATCATGTAGTCCCAATCTGCCACCAAGAAATCTGACATATGGTGCCGAGTCTTGATATCGGTATGGCTAACGACATACTCGTATTCCCATGATCATAATCGCAAGTTCTTCACCCGCTCAGTGCTTCCAGTATCACTAACTCAGTGACCAATGAGGCCAGGCATGTGGTAGTGGGCCCCTTTGTTTGGTAGTTCTGGGCTACATGAGGCATCCGAACCACTAGGACGGACCATCACAGCGGTGCGGATGGGAGAAACTCTAAAATAGCGTACACCACGTGCTCCCCGTCTTTTTTATAGGAAGAGTCACGTAAGTTGTGACCCATGTCCTGGATGGGTGTGGTGTGGGTGTATACCAGCCATGAGGGAGTGTGTGTGCTGTTCTGACAACTAAACCTGGAACTAAGAAATCACTACAATGGAAATCTGGGCAATGTTTAATTTTTGTTTTTTTCCTGGTAGCGTAAGCGGAGTGGGCTGGCCTGACGTACACCAGTGCTGCGCGAGGCTCTGAAGCATGATTCCGGAGCTATGGGCGTGGTCACGTCGTGAGCTATATGAAAAATCATGTGATTCAGGTGTCCGTTTTGTAGCGCTGACGTCACCCGGGTCTTAAAAGTAAATGTGTCATTATAGCTGTAAAGTACCACAACATGGCCAACATGAAAGGTACGCGGTATCACTGAACCTATATTCATCCATAGTTGCACACATAAAATATGGTAGACATGACGTATTTTTGTGATTATGAATGTTTATTGTACATTCAGTGCAGTGTTGTAGTTGTAGTAATATAGGGCTGTGAAATGTTTAAGTTGTAGATTTTGACACATGAAGGGCAGGTCATTTATATACGTATGTTCTCATTCAGGTACACTGTACAACTTGATGCTGGAAATCCGTGTTCGACTGTCGGAGTTGCATGCACATCTTGTTATTGTAGAGTAATCACATAATGTATGTATACCCCGTGAAAAAGAAAAAAGTACCCGAAGCCCGCTTTATTGTTAATTAGCCCCCGGGGGAGCCAAATCCCGAGGGCAATGTACTTATTTATAATGGGGGCCCAGACGGGCCCCCTTGCCTCAGGGACCGCCACCCCCGGGGAATGCCACCCCCCTGTTTTTTTTTTATAATAATGGGGGGCACAGAGGGGCCCCCCAGCCCCGGGGATGGCTACTCCGCGGGGCTTTAAAATATTGGAAGAGGGTCACGCGGCCCCCCTCCTGGAGGCTTGTGGTGGCCCTGGGGACCTCTGGTGGGCACGCGTTGGGTACGCATACCGTACCCCGTATGTCACCAGGATTTACCATACGCGTATCTAAGCAAGAAAAATAAAAATATTTTTTAGATATTTATCAAGCTTATGTGTTTAGATGTTGAGTGGCTCTAAAAAGAGCCCTTGTGTTTATTGGGAGATTTTAGTACCTACAAGTAAGTACCGATGCAGAGTCTAAAGTTCCCTTTATCTGTAAAATGTACACCATCTCTCCTATGGATACCATGCATATTGAAGCGCAGATTGTTTTGGTAAATGGACCCCATTCTATAGTCTCGGAGAAAAGCAGAAACAGATGTATTCACAGGTTTCTTAGCTTTCTTAATCTGTGGACAAAATTGTTTGGACCAGTTCCATTTCTTTCTTTGGCATACATTAGAATAGACAAAGGCAGTTTGGGGGAAAAGTGCCATCAATTCTGAATAGGTTGTCCAGCATAAGCATTTCCAGACCTACCCCAGTCAAAGTGCCTAGGTCATTGCCACCACAGTGCACTATTATGAGGTCAGGGTTTTTGAGATGTAAAAAGGATTTAACCAATGGCATCAATTGCTGCCATTTTAACCCTCCCTGCCAAATCCATTTAATGTCTACATTTGATAAACCTTTATCTTTGTGAATTCCTTTCTGTTCTGCGTACCTTTGGCTCCAGAAAATATAGCAGTGTCCCACAATCCACACTCCAAGCATGTTGAAGGGAGGTCTGGTTGCACTCATATGGTCTCTGAAATGAAATGGCAGTTTGAAAACTAAGATTTTTCTACAATGGTGGATAAGGTGTAGTTTTGAAAAAAGATAAGAAATGATTGGTTGTTTGAGAACATTCTACACTGAAAATTAGGGTGCATGTTTCTGTTTTGTAAAAGCATGTTTCTTATTGTTCAAAAAAAATGATTGAAATGTACATTACATAAGATAAGCTGATATGTTGAAAAGTCAAGTATACTTGCTGTTTTGATTAGTAACATTGTGTGATGAACTTTTGACCTGTGTGCTCATTTAAGAGTTTCTATGGTAACAGGCAGAAGGCAGAATGGGGGTAGGGTTCAAAGTTATGTCAGTTGGATAGGGTTCTAAAGTTCAACCATTAGAAATGTGTGTTTGCTTTTGAATTAATGTGGGAAGAAATGTGATTTGTTATTTACATATATATGTGAATAGTATGAGAGGGAAACTTTGCCATTTTCTGGTTTTCTTAAGAATAGTGAAGTACAGAGATTCTGTATAAGAATATCTGCTGTGTGACTGGCATTCTTCTTAATCTACAAATCAGTTTGAAAGGTGAGTTGTTAACTTGTAAGGGGATGTATGTGGTGCATTTATTTTTAATAAGAGTAATGTGTTTATCGTACTAAATTGCAAGGATTAGTTTAGTTGTGTAGAATCACATTCTGAGTTTATCTGCATTTTGATAACCATTGTGATAAAAGCATTTGGTAAGTTAATGTGTTTGGTAAGTCACCTTTGTACAGTAAAGTGCAGTACTAAAACATTTAGAAAGTGTGCAGTTACTATTCCAGTTGAAGGGTCGTTGAGCACCCTGTATCTTCTGGCTGGGCTATGCACCCATGTGCTTTCCTGGGCATAGTGTTTCTAACTTACATGGGTAATTCAGCACCCTGCATCTTCTTGCTGAATCTGGTTTAAATGCTCTGGTTTGTTTTCTTTGTCCTAATGTTTTTGTTAGGGTTATAGGGTTAAATTTCCTAAGTAGTTTGGACTATGCATCCATGTGCTTTGCTGGGCATAGTGTTTAATTGATGTTTTTACAGATCCATGGTGTAGGGGCCTGGATGGCAGCAGTTGAAGCAGAGCCTAGCTTCTTGTTTTAGTCTTCTCAGCAGTGTCTAAATATTTTTCTTTGGAGCTCCGTTACAACGCGTGACAGCAAGTGCTTGAGAGTGACAGATGATGCTGGATACGGATGTTTACAGATGACAGATGCAGCGTGGATGAATGATGGATAGATGGATGTGTGAAAAGGTAGATGAATAATAGATGGATGGATGGATGGATGGGTGGATGGAAGGGTGGATGGGCCAAGGATGGATGTATGGATGTATGGATGTATGGATGTAAGGTTGAAAGGGTGTATGGATGAAGGATGATGGATGTGTGAAAGGGTGGGTAGATGAATGATGGATGGATGGATGGATGAAAGGGTGCATGGGGAAACATTATTTGTTGGAATCAAATCTTTGACTGCAAGAACTGCAACTGATATTACATAGAAATGCCGCGTGACAGTGACAGATTGCCGCACACATTTCATGTCTAGCGATTGTGCCGAGGATGACTTTAGACTAGGACACTTTTTTGAAAGGGGCTGAAAATATCCATAAACTTTCACATGGAAATTATGGTAGCAAACATATTTGCACACTTTCTTTCCTCCCAAATCTCTTCCGTTGGCCAAACTGAATAAATTATTTACATTCGCTCTCCTTCGCTTGCTGTAAAAGCCTTGAAGAATTGCGGTTGCATTATGGACATTAAATTAATGTATGTTTATGCTGCTGTAGCCCATACCAGTGTCCCAATGTAACCTGTACAAGATCAAACTTACATCGATGCTAATATGACAGGTGCATGCAGAAGATGTTTCATAGCACATGGAAATGTGCTGCTTTTCATTCCGACTGATCAAACGGCGAACACTCATCACTACGGAGCATGTGTTTTCGGGTTAAGGGTTGGGTCAGGGGGCCGTAGTGTAAGGTACTAATTAAGGATTTAGGAGTACGGGTCTAGGGGGATGGGTGTAAGGGATGTGCTCGTGCTGGGGGTAGTGTGTGTTATTTCGGGGGGAAAAATGTGATGTTAAAGCATGCGGGGTGTTTGTGTGCGTAGTGGTTGTGTTTTGTATGCATTTTAATGGTGGAGCGAAGTAATGTGTTGCATTGTGTCAGTGTGCTTTGTGAATGTGTGTGCTATGTAAAGATGGCGATGTCATGTTTGCAATGAAAACGTGTGCGGTGTATCATTATACATATACCGTTTCTAGAGTAGTAAATGTGTTTTGGTAAAATGCAAGGTCTAATATTTTTGGTCTAGAATCACACTGTGCGTCTGTGTGCATTTAGGAATTATTTGGAGAAAAGCATTTTTGTATGTTTTGCATTTGCAGACATGTAACTGCTTAAAAATCTATCCTTTTTTCAAGTTTTGTTAGCATTAGAAACCAGTTATTGCTTTTGTATTTGGAAAATGACTCATAGTTGTACAGTAAAATGCAGTATTTATATTTCTGGAATGTGTGCAGTTATATTAGCCCTTCAAGAGTAATTAATAGTGCTGCTTGTCTAGAATCAGACTTTTGATTCAAATCTACAATTTCTCAGTCAGTATACATACACTGCTTCATACACTCTGGGGCAGATTTACAAGCCCCTTGTGCCTCTTTGTTGTTCTATTGTGTCACTTTTTTGTTGTAATGTTCACACCAGTAATGCAGCAAATTGGTTATGTATTTGCAAAATGAATCAGGATTATATAGTAAAATGCAGCAGTCATGTATATAGAATGTGTTTACTCACGTTACTGTTTCTAGACTAGTAAATGTGTTTTGGTAAAATGCAAGGTCTTTTTTTTGTCTAGAATCACACTGTGCGTCTGTGTGCATTGACAAATTATTCTGAGAGAAGCATTTTTGTATGTTTTGTGTTTGCAGACACATAACTGCTGAAAAATCTATCCTTTTTTCAAGTTTTGATAGAATTAGAAACCAGTTATTGTTTTGTATTTGGAAAATGACTCATGGTTGTACAGTAAAATGTAGTATTTACATTTATGCAATGTGTGCATTCATATTAGCCCTTCAAGAGACATTCATAGGGTTGTTTGTCTAGAATCAGACTTGTCTTTCAAATCTACAATGTACCAGTCAGTATACATACACTGCTGCAGACACTCTGGGGCAGATTTGCAAGCCCCTTGCGCCTCTTTGTGGTTGTATTGTGTCAATTTTTTGATGTAATGTTGGTGCAAATAGTGCAGCAAATTACTTATGTATTTGCAAAATGAGTTAGGGTTATACACTAAAATGCAGTAGTTAGATATATAGTAGGCCTTACGGCATGGACTGCTTTAAATCCCTATGCACTATGTATGCAGTCGTGTATCTATCTGCACACTTGTGTTTAACATCTTCAATTCTCCACTCTGTATCTTTACAGTTTCACCAAGCACTCTGTCACTGCTGTTGCACTATTGTAGTGACCTATTCAGCAGTATGTGCTTATCCATTCACTGCGCTAAAACTCAAGCACTTATAAAAATTCAGTCAGGCACTCTCCTTGCAGAACTGTAATCATTCAGTCAGTTTTCAAATACTTATGCAGCAAAGTAGACATTAGGGCATGGACTGTTTCTAATCCCTATGCACTATGCATACTGTTTTAAATGTACCTGCACACTTGTCTTTTATACCTTCAATTCCCCAGTGTGTATCCTTACTCTTCCACCAAACACTGTGTCACTGCTGTTGCACTATTAAAGTGACCCTTTTAGCAGTATGTGTTTATCCATTCTCTGCGCTAAAACTGTAGCACTTTTACATTTAGTCAGGCACTCTCCTTGCAGAACTGTAATCATTCAGTCAGTACCCAGGTACTCATGCAGCAAAGTAGGCCTGAGGGAATGAACTGCTTTAAAGCCCTATGTACTATGCATGCATTTTTGTATCTACTTGCACACTTGTCTTTTATACCTTCAATTCTCCAGTCTGTATTCTTAGACTTCCACCAAACGTAAAGCACTTATAAATTCAGTCAGGCACTCTCCTTGCAGAACTGTAGTCATTCAGTCAGTACCCAAGTACTCATGCAGCGAAGTAGGCCTTAGTGAATGCACTGCTTCAAACCCCTATGCAGAATGCATTCCGTCTCGTATCTAGCCACACACTTGTCTTTTACACCTTCAATTCCCCAGTCTGTATCCCTATACTTTCACCAAGCACTCTGTCACTGCTGTTGCACTGTTGTATCGACCCATTCAGCAGTTTCTTCTAATCCATTCACTGTGCTAAAACTGAAGCACTTATAAATTCAGTCAGGCACTCTCCTTGCAGGAATGTAGTCATTCATTAGGTACCCAAGTACTGATGCAGTGATGTAGGCCTTAGAACATGGAGTGCTTCAAAGCCCTATGCACTATGCATACAGTCTTGTATCTACCTGCAGACTTATCTTTCACACCTTCAATTCCCTAGTCTGTATCCTTACACTTCCAGTAAACAGTCTGTCATTGCTCTTGCACTGTTGTAGTGACCCATTTCGTGGTATGAACTGATTATTCAGTGCACTAGACCTCAAACACTTATAGATTCACTCAGACACTCTCATTACAGTACTGTAATTATTCATTCAGTACCCAAGTACTCATGTAGCGAAGTAGGCCTCAGGACAAGAACTACTTCAAACCTGTATGCTGAATGCATGCACTCTTCTATCCACGTGCACATTTGTCTTTCATACCTCGAATTCCCCAGTTAGTTACGATAATGTTGCAGCAAATACTCTGTGTCTCCGCCTGCACTGGTCTAGTGATGCATTGAGCACCATGTAATAATCCATTCACTGTTTCAAAATCTAACCATTTATAAATTCATTTAGGTACTCTTCTTGCAGATGTAGCTCTTGAAACTCATATGCAGTATGTATGCACTTCTGTTATCAGTTACACACTTGTTTTTTATACTTAGTCATTGTAGATTGTATTTGTTTAGTAATAGAATAGTATATTTTATATATTTTTTATAACATTATATATATATTTTTATAACAGATTCGATTTATTAACACTAAAAGAAATTCAACATGGCTAGAAAAAGTGAAAAGAGGAAACAACGTAATAAAGCTTATTATTTCAAGAGAAGTCATCCACAAAATTAACCTGAACATCAGTCTTAGGTGAAAAACAAAAAATCTCCTGGTAAGAGAACTAAGAATTTTCTAAAAAAGCTATCAAACGCTACGAATAGTGTGGAGAATGTGAACAATAAAAAAAATGTATCTGCAACAAAATAGAAAAACAAGAGAAAAAACAGAAATGATGGGAAATCATGTTCTAAAGAAACAATGTATAGTAAAAGGAGGAAAAATCAATTTCAGGAAATTAGAAAAAAATGTTTTACAATAGAGTTGTCTTAAACTTATTAAAGGATATGAAGAAATGTAACATAAATCAGCATTTTATAAGAAGAAGACACATATTGAAAGTATTGTTGAAAAGGCTTTTGAATTAAAAAATAAATTATTTATTTTAAATAATCAATAGAATTCGATCACTAGATAAACCAATCCATTTAATGAAGGCCAATAGTAAGTGGAGAAGACTAATTAACATAACTATTTTTTCTGATGTTTTCTTGGGTGAATTGAAACATAGTTCAAGTTCTGAGCCTGTTTTTAATGAAGAGAGTTATCTTCAGAGTAATGATTTGTTGCATGCAGTTGACAGCAGTGGTCGAGCTTATGAGGTTAGAAATGGTTGTCCTATTGAGAAAGAGAAAATTGTTCCCAGAAATGCAGAAAAGGTGTTAGCTGATGAAGTTTTAGGGAGACGTCCTAGCGCTCCAGAGTACACTTGGAATTGCAGTTGTATTTGTAGTGTACGACAGGAATCTATTGATTTTTTACGCAATTTCTTACGTAACTATATTACGAAAACTGGTAAACAAAAGATTAAGATGTTGCAAGGACTAGACCCTTTCAGAGTGAGAGAAAATAGTGGTTTGCAAGGTCATTCTCTGGCTTGTCTTTCTAGAAAAGTATGTTAAAATGTTTTTCACAATTTCAGGATGTTAGCAGTACATCATACTCAAATGAGGAAATTAGTCAGGACATTGTATTATGCAAAAAGTCCAGCAGTAATATTAAAAAACTTGAACAGTGCTCTTTTACGTGGATCAGTATCAGATGTAATGAACGTTTGTGAAGGAATTGAGTTTAGTTACTTTGTTGATGAGCAAGATAGTGCCGAAACTGATACATTAATAGAAGGAAATGTGGAAGAGAATGTACAGCATTCTAGTACAAAAAAATGTGAGTAAGAAATCACAAAGTTTAAGGTCATTTCAGGTTAAAGGGCAAATTATTCCTGTATCTTTTGGCAACAAACTCATTATAAAAATCAGACTAGGACTGTTGATCTGTATTTAAAAAGTAAAAAAGAAAATAATAATGAGTGGAAGGAATTTGCAACTTATTTGTTGGTAGAGAATTGTTTTGATTTGGGTTCTGATCAACGTATTTGTAAATATTGTTATAACAAATTAGACGAGAACAAAATGCCTGCTAGAGCTGTGCATAATCATTTTGAGTTGGTAAAAATTCATTCTGAACTGATGGATTTAAATACCTATGAATCTATTCTTATTCAATGTGTGCATCCATTTCAAGCTATTGTTTGTATGGAGCCTAAGACAGGGAAATTCCCTCCTTCAGATTTACAGAGAGGATTAAAGGAAAGAGTTGTATATTTGCCTCTAGATTTAAAGAAAAATAATGAAACAATTGGTGTAGAAAATGTAGAAGATGAACCTTTAGTTATTTTAGGTAATGGCGTTCATACTAAGAGTATGAAAATCTGGCAAGAATTGGATGTTAGGAAAGTGAAAAATGCAACGTTGTATCTGGTAAAAAATAATCAGTACTATAAAAATGTGTATGTGGGAGAAGAAGATGTATCTTTAGAAGACGATACTGACTCGTCAACTGGACAAATTGAAAAAGTGGATATGTGCAGAACTGAAGAAATCTATGAACATTACAGGGTTCATCCACTTCATTCCAAAGAAGTTATGGGAATACTATTGAGTTATTCCAGCGCTTTGCAAATACTTTGTTTGTGCTCAGATCACGCTAGGAGCCTTTTAGAGCTACTGCGTGCAACGTGTTTGAATTTTTAAAAAACGCCGATTTTTTATTCCTAAATTGTTGAATTTCCATACTGCTTGCACCCAGCACACCTGGCACTCAGTAGGCACTATTTTCGCCTTGTCCTGACGATCACAGCCAATTTTAGGGCTGGAGATCGAGGTGCAGTATTGACATATTGTACGGCGGCCATATTGAGTGAGGGGGCGAGAGCAGTGAGAGAGCTCCAGTGTCCTCTACTTAAGGAGCCCCTAGGAGGCAGGCGCGAGATTCCAGCGCTTTGCAAATACTTTGTTTGTGCTCAGATCACGCTAGGAGCCTTTTAGAGCTACTGCGTGCAACGTGTTTGAATTTTTAAAAAACGCCGATTTTTTATTCCTAAATTGTTGAATTTCCATACTGCTTGCACCCAGCACACCTGGCACTCAGTAGGCACTATTTTCGCCTTGTCCTGACGATCACAGCCGATTTTAGGGCTGGAGATCGAGGTGCAGTATTGACATATTGTACGGCGGCCATATTGAGTGAGGGGGCGAGAGCAGTGAGAGAGCTCCAGTGTCCTCTACTTAAGGAGCCCCTAGGAGGCAGGCGCGAGATTCCAGCGCTGTGCAAATACTTTGTTTGTGCTCAGATCACGCTAGGAGCCTTTTAGAGCTACTGCGTGCAACGTGTTTGAATTTTTAAAAAACGCCGATTTTTTATTCCTAAATTGTTGAATTTCCATACTGCTTGCACCCAGCACACCTGGCACTCAGTAGGCACTATTTTTGCCTTGTCCTGACGATCACAGCCTATTTTAGGGCTGGAGATCGAGGTGCAGTATTGACATATTGTACGGCGGCCATATTGAGTGAGGGGGCGAGAGCAGTGAGAGAGCTCCAGTGTCCTCTACTTAAGGAGCCGCTAGGAGGCAGGTGCGAGATTCCAGCGCTTTGCAAATACTTTGTTTGTGCTCAGATCACGCTAGGAGCCTTTTAGAGCTACTGCGTGCAACGTGTTTGAATTTTTAAAAAAACGCCGATTTTTTTATTCCTAAATTGTTGAATTTCCATACTGCTTGCACCCAGCACACCTGGCACTCAGTAGGCACTATTTTCGCCTTGTCCTGACGATCACAGCCGATTTAAGGCTGGAGATCGAGGTGCAGTATTGACATATTGTACGGCGGCCATATTGAGTGAGGGGGCGAGAGCAGTGAGAGAGCTCCAGTGTCCTCTACTTAAGGAGCCCCTAGGAGGCAGGCGCGAGATTCCAGCGCTTTGCAAATACTTTGTTTGTGCTCAGATCACGCTAGGAGCCTTTTAGAGCTACTGCATGCAACGTGTTTGAATTTTTAGAAAACGCCGATTTTTTATTCCTAAATTGTTGAATTTCCATACTGCTTGCACCCAGCACACCTGGCACTCAGTAGGCACTATTTTCGCCTTGTCCTGACGATCACAGCCGATTTTAGGGCTGGAGATCGAGGTGCAGTATTGACATATTGTACGGCGGCCATATTGAGTGAGGGGGCGAGAGCAGTGAGAGAGCTCCAGTGTCCTCTACTTAAGGAAACGGTTGTTCTCCGCGCTAGCGGTCGCGTTTGTGGACGCGCCATCTCAGCGCCGGAGTCACGCCAGAGTCAGCCCGTCTGTGCCCGTCTGCGCCTCGGACGTGCTTTAGGGCGATGGCTTCATCATCTAGCTCGGACCCTGACTCAGCACAGGTATCTCCTACAGCCAAAGTTGCGATAAACCCCTTAGAAGCCCCTCATATTAAATATACGTCAGCCCATTTGAAGGCACTACAACCAGCTACTAAATCTTCCTGCAGACTGTTACACTTAGAGGAGGGAAAGGATTCCTGTCTAACATGCCACCTACATATTGACCCAGTAGGGACCAAATCCACGCAGAATGATTCCTTCAAAACTCAGTTAAAATCACAAATATTTTCCTTCATTAGTCTCAACTGTCGCTCCTTACCAAAACATAAAACAGAAATTTTTAATTTGCTCTTAGATGAAACACCGGATGCACTGTTTGTTACAGAAACATGGCTCAAAGATAGCTCAGGACCTGATATAGTTATGGCACTTCCTGATTCCTATGCCATTACCAGACTGGACAGGGATAAGAAACCTGGTGGAGGAATTGCTGTAATTTTTAAAAAATTATTTCACTGCGATTTTAAGCCGCTTTCTTGCGGTGGTTCTGAGGCGGCGATTTTTAAACTTACATTAGCCCCTAATTTCACCCTATCCGGTATCCTTATATATCGTCCTCCCGAGGCGGCAGCATCCAAATGGGTCACAAATATGTCTGAACTCATCGGTCCACTGGCTATGAGAACTGCCAACTTTACTATTCTAGGTGATATAAACCTGCACTTAGAGGATGAGAATTGCTCCTTGGCCAAAGTTCTTATAAATGACTTAGCAGCTATTAATTTAACCTTAAAGAATTCCGGTCCTACACACCGTGCAGGGCATCTGTTGGATCCCATCTTTTCCAACCTCAACAACATTGAGATGCAGTCTGCCCAGCCTTTGCCTTGGTCCGATCACTTCCTGATTAAATTTAATCTTCAGGTTGACCTATCAAACAACGATAACATACCTTTACCCACTCAGCTCATAAGGAAATGGAAAAAACTTGATATTGACAGTCTCAATGCCCTACTGGAAAAACATCGCCCTTGCACTAAGACTACGGTTCAACAGCTCTCCTCCACAGTACAAAACTGGCTTCTTTCAGCCATTGATTCCATTCTGCCTAAAACAAAGTTAAAACAAAACACCCATCGCTCTCCTGCACCTTGGTTCAATGATATTCTACAAAATGAAAAAACTAAATGTAAGAATCTCGAACGTCAATGGAGGAGGTTTTACTTACTTGCAGATAAGGAAAAATATAAAATCCAGCTAACAGCTTACCAAAAACAGTGAAACAAAGTCAAAGCAGAATTCATCTGCACAAAAATCACAAATGCTTTAGACCACTCTAAAACACTTTTCAAGTTAGTTAAAGAGCTGGCGGGATCCAATACGTCCCAACCTCCACCTGAGCTAAACAAAACGCAATGTGACATGTTAGCCAACTTTTTTATTCATAAAGTTGATAAAATCCACCAAGACATCAACTATGCTGCCAATGAACACGACTTCACTCCTGAAGCGACCCCCAATTGTTCATCACATACGCCAGGTAATACCATAGGTATTACTGATTGCCCTTCCTTGGATGATACATCTTTTGCCACACTAGATAGTTGGCCCCTGCTGAACCCTGACATGGTTCAAGGGCTACTAAAAACCATCAAATCGGGCTCTCCTAGAGACCCACTGCCATGTTCAATCTTAAAACAACTTAGCAGTAACGTTCTAACTACAATTACCGATCTCCTTAATACGTCGTTACTTGAACAAACTGTACCCACTGAATGGAAGCATGCGATGATTCATCCACTCTTAAAGAAAGCTGGCGCAGACCCCAACCTGCCAGCTAACTTTCGCCCAATATCATTGCTACCCACCTTTGCTAAGTTATTAGAGAAGCATGTTCATCGTTGCCTTACAGATTTCATCACCACTCATGATCTGTTACCATCTCACCAGTCGGGATTTCGTGCAGGTTTTTCCACTGAGTCTACATTGCATGGGGTGACCGAAAACATCCGTCGCATGGTAGATAAGGGCGAAACAGTAGCACTTGTGCTACTCGACCTCAGCGCGGCATTCGACACCGTGTCGCATGCGGTCCTCGCCCAGACTCTCCACTCCCTAGGCATTCGCGGGGCAGCTCTTAATTGGATCAGATCACTATAAGAAAATCGAACGTTTCAGGTATTTTCGCAAACTGCCTGTTCTGATACAAGGACATTTAAACACGGAGTACCTCAGGGCTCCATTCTTAGCCCGTTGCTTTTTAATGTTTATATGAGTCCCCTATCCAAGATTGTGGAAGACACTGGGCTTTTAATGTTTTCTTACGCTGATGACTCTCAGCTGCTTTTTTCGCTATCAGCAGCAGACGCTGACAATTCATCCTCCCTACAACTCGGACTTAGTAAAATCGCCGGTTGGATGCAGAAAAACTTTCTAAAACTTAACGGCGAGAAAACCGAGTTAATCGTGTTGGGTAAAAACAAAGATCTTTGGGGACCCCAACACTGGCCATCTGAAATGGGTACCCCCCCAACCCCTGTCGCGCATGCCCGCAACCTGGGAGTCATTATTGACGACTCACTCAGTCTACACCAGCAAGCAGTAAAAACTTCATCCACCTGCTTCGCCATATTGAAATGGCTTAAAAAGATCTGCTGGATGTTACCTGAAAACACCAAGAAAACAGTTGTCAACGCCCTGATCACATCCAGATTAGATTATGGCAATGCTCTGTACCTGGGGGCAAATAAAGCTACTGTCCGCAGGTTACAGTCAGTACAGAATGCAGCAGCCAGACTACTCTGGAAAATTCCCATCACTACTCCAACTACCAAATACATTAGGAAACTACACTGGTTAAAAATTGAAAATCGGGTCAAATTCAAATCCCTATGTTTCATGCACAGGATTTCCACCAATACCGCCCCAAAATACCTACAAAGCCTGATGCGCCCCTACCGTCCCTCTAGATCTCTTCGGTCCTCTACGGCAAATAATTTTGAAATCCCAAAGATCAAGTTGTCACGCATGGGTGGCAAGTCCTTTTCTTTTCTAGGACCCACACTTTGGAATTCAATGCCACACACATTGCGGTCTGAACCAAGCTACATCAAATTCAGGAAAGCCCTAAAAACATGGCTATTCAACATCTAATTCCTGTAACCGCATTGACACTGGGATCTGTCGCGCCGGGAAACCCTTTGTTGGGTAGCTGTGCGCCATATAAATGCAAAAAAAAAAAAAAAAAAAAAAATTCCAAATGAAGGAAGCAAAGGGAAGTCTCATGAGTGTATGGTAAGAAAGTTTGGAAGCTCGTTGTTTCCCTCAATTGTTTCCAACAGGAAAAGGAGGACGATATGATGAACGACCTGTGGAGATTTCTGCTTCTGAATACCGGACATCAAGATTGTATGCAGAAGATCCAAGATTTCGACAATGTATTCCATATTTATTTCATCTTTTGTTTGAGAGTCACTTGTCTGGATTTTCTTATGCAGTCAACAATATATTAAAAACAGGTGTACATCTGCAAAATGTTTCGGCAAAGGAATTTATGGATAAAGTACACCAGAAAGATAATGTTTTGGAAACTCAGCTGATTAATTGAATGGCATGTCAGCGTGGTACTAATGAGTACTGGTACCGTTGTCATGGAGAACTTGAATGTATACTAAGGAACTTAGGAACTCCTACATGGTTCCTTACTCTAAGCGGTGCTGAGTATGCTTGGGATGATTTACTAGAATTTCTTCAAGAGGCAAATCCAAATATAGTAAATATTGAATACAAGACACCTGGAGAACTGTGCTCTTTGGATCCAGTTAATGTATGCTGATATTTCAATCATAGAGTTGAAGCTATGATGTCTTTTATCAGCAATAAAAAAAATCCTCCTATTGGAGAGGTTGTGGATTTCTTTTGGAGAGAGGAGTATCAAGCAAGAGGTGCTCCTCACATACATATGCTAATATGGATCAAAGATGCTCCCAAATTCAGAACAGATTCTGATGATACTGTGTTGTCTTTTATTGAAGAATATGCTAAATCCATCGTTTTTTGCACTCCACACCACCCCAGGTCAGACATGGCCATATGCAAATCAGCCTTGACCCTGTGCCTCATGGGAACAGTCCAGCCTGAACTGCCAAGCCATGTCTTTCCTGGACCGGAATCAAGCATCCAAGGACCGGTTTCTGGCTATCAGCAGTCATCAGCCTGGATAGCTTGACTCCAGTGGTGTGGAGAGCATGGGACTCATGTCTGAGCATACCCATCCCACTCGGGCTGACAAATGCAAAAACAACAATTGATGGACAGAATGCAGAACAATGTCATACATTCACCCCAGTACAGAGATCTGGGCCTAAATCCATTGTTTTTTTGCACTCCACACCACCCCAGGTCAGACATTGCCATATGCAAATCAGCCTTGACCCTGTGCCTCATGGGAACAGTCCAGCCCGAACTGCCACGCCATGTCTTTCCTGGACCGGAATCAAGCATCCAAGGACCGGTTTCTGGCTATCAGCAGTCATCAGCCTGGATAGCTTGACTCCAGTGGTGTGGAGAGCATGGGACTCATGTCTGAGCATACCCATCCCACTCGGGCTGACAAATGCAAAAACAACAATTGATGGACAGAATGCAGAACAATGTCATACATTCACCCCAGTACAGAGATCTGGGCCTAAATCCATTGTTTTTTTGCACTCCACACCACCCCAGGTCAGACATGGCCATATGCAAATCAGCCTTGACCCTGTGCCTCATGGGAACAGTCCAGCCCGAACTGCCACGCCATGTCTTTCCTGGACCGGAATCAAGCATCCAAGGACCGGTTTCTGGCTATCAGCAGTCATCAGCCTGGATAGCTTGACTCCAGTGGTGTGGAGAGCATGGGACTCACGTCTGAGCATACCCATCCCACTCGGGGTGACAAATTCAAAAACAACAATTGATGGACAGAATGCAGAACAATGTCATACATTCACCCCAGTACAGAGATCTGGGCCTAAATCCATCTTTTTTTGCACTCCACACCACCCCAGGTCAGACATGGCCATATGCAAATCAGCTGTGACCCTGTGCCTCATGGGAACAGTCCAGCCTGAACTGCCAAGCCATGTCTTTCCTGGTCCGGAATCAAGCATCCAAGGACCGGTTTCCGGCTATCAGCTGTCATCAGCCTGGATAGCTTGACTCCAGTGGTGTGGAGAGCATGGGACTCACGTCTGAGCATACCCATCCCACTCGGGGTGACGAATGCAAAAAACAACAATTATTTATTATTATTATTATTATTATTATTAATATTATTATTATTATTATTATTATTATTATTATTATTATTCATGGAATTTAATAGAGCGTACGGCTACCCCCACCGGGGGTGTCCCGGCGCTGAGGACAGGGACATCAGTGATTTAGGCAACTAGCAGCGTGAAAACAGGTATGTTTTTGACTTGGATCTGAAAAGGCCTTCTGATTCGGTGAGTCTGAGGTCAAGCGGCTGAGAGTTCCACATCTTGGCGGTGACTACCGCAAAAGCTCTACCACCTCTTCTCGAACGATGAAAACGGGGAGGTAGTATGAGACGGAGGTGGTTAGATCTTAGAGAGCGGGCAGAGTGGACCTGCTTCAATCTATCTCTGAGATAGCGTGGCCCATGGCCATTGAGCGCTCTGAAAGCTAGGACCAGGGCTTTGAACTGTATGCGATGGGAGATTTGGAGCCAGTGTAAATTCTTCAGGTAAGGGGAGATGGAGTGCCGATAGGGGACATGCCAAGTCAGTCTTGCCGCTTCGTTTTGGACGATTTTCAGTCGATGGCATAGGTATGCAGGTGCCCCTACATTCAAACTATTGGCATAGTCCAGGTGTGAGGTGATAAGGGCGTGCACAACTGTCCTCATTGAGTCATTTGAAAGATAGTGGGAAATTTTTGTTAATCATTTTTAGTTTGCCAAAACAGGCAGATGTGACCTTTTGGATTTGGGTTTTGCATGACAGTTCATTATCGAAATGGAACCCAAGGTTCCGGGCAGAGTGGGCGGGGATGGGTGGTGGGTTAAGCTCAGTCGGCCACCATACAGAAGTCAGCAGGGGTGTTTTTAAATTGAAAAAATAACACCTCAGTCTTATCTGTATTTAATTTTAATGTGTTAGATGTTATCCAATCAACTATTTTGATGAGACAAGATTTAAAATTGTCGAGACCTTTGTCAGAGTGGTCTCTAAAAGAGAGGATAAGCTGAGTATCATCAGCATAAGAGACCACCCTGACACCACAGCTCTCAACAACCTTTGCCAATGGTGACATGTAGACATTAAAAAATAGGGGACTGAGTGCCGAACCCTGTGGACACCACAATCGAGGGGCATCTTGTTTTTTGACCGGTGGGGGCGCCACCAGACCTGTTGCGTTCTGCCTGATAGAAAGGATTTTATCCACGTCAGTGGAGTGCCCTGAATACCTAGATTATATAGCCTGTTCAGTAATATGGAGTGGGTCACGGTGTCAAAAGCCACATACAGATCGAGGAGGACCAACATGGCCACCTCGTCTCTGTCCACGCTCTCTCTTATGGTCTCTGATACTTCCAGAAGGGCCGTCTCAGTGCTATACCCGGATCTAAATCCGGATTGAGAGTCATGCAAAAGGGAGTTAGATTCCAGGTAGTCGGCCAGCTGCTCCTGTACCACCTTTTCAAGGATCTTAGCAGGCTTGGGTAGGAGGGAAATGGGGCGGTAATTGCTGAGTATGGATGGGTCAGCATCCACTTTCTTCAGTATGGGGACAAGCATTGCCTGTTTCCATTCTGAAGGGAAGATGCCAGAGGAAAGAGAAGTATTCCATATGGAGACTAAAGGGGAGGTGATAACTGCGTGAATATGAGGGCTGGGACGGGATCGAGAGGGCAGCCGGATTTACATTTTTTCATTCTGTGTGGGACTGAGTCTTTGGGGATAGGGTCGAATGCAACAAATGAGGTGGTACTGGTCACAGAAGGAGAAAGAGTCGGCATAGCCTCATTAAGCCCTTTGGAAGGTACAAATGAAGTGAAAATATCCACAATTTTGTGATGAAAAAAATGAGATAGATCATCAAATAGTTCTTGGCTAGGTGAGGAGGAGCGGGTGAGTGCAGAAGGCTTAGTGAAATCTTTCACGATTTGAAAGAGCGTTTTGGCCGAATTGATGGACAGAATGCAGAACAATGTCATACATTCACCCCAGTACAAGGATCTGGGCCTAAATCCATTGTTTTTTTGCACTCCACACCACCCCAGGTCAGACATGGCCATATGCAAATCAGCCTTGCCCCTCTGCCTCATGGGAATAGTCCAGCCCGAACTGCCAAGCCATGTCTTTCCTGGACCGGATTCAAGCATCCAAGGACCGGTTTCTGGCTATCAGCCGTCATCAGCCTGGATAGCTTGACTACAGTGGTGTGGAGAGCATGGGACTCACGTCTGAGCATACCCATCCCACTCGGGGTGACAAATGCAAAAACAACAATTGATGGACAGAATGCAGAACAATGTCATACATTCACCCCAGTACAGAGATCTGGGCCTAAATCCATCATTTTTTTGCACTCCACACCACCCCAGGTCAGACATGGCCATATGCAAATCAGACTTGACCCTGTGCCTCATGGGAACAGTCCAGCCCGAACTGCCAAGCCATGTCTTTCCTTGACTGGAATCACGCATTCAAGGACCGGTTTCTGGCTATCAGCCATCATCAGCCTGTATAGCTTGACTCCAGTGCAGTGGAGAGCATGGGACTCACGTCTGAGCATACCCATCCCACTCGGGGTGACAAATGCAAAAAAGACAATTGATGGACAGAATGCAGAACAATGTCATACATTCACCCCAGTACAGAGATCTGGGCATAAATCCATCGTTATTTTGCACTCCACACCACCCCAGGTCAGACATGGCCATATGCAAATCAGCCTTGACCCTGTGCATCATGGGAACAGTCCAGCCCTAACTGCAAAGCCATGTCTTTCCTGGACCGGAATCAAGCATACAAGGACCGGTTTCTGGCTATCAGCCGTCATCAGCCTGGATAGCTTGACTCCAGTGGTGTGGAGAGCATGGGACTCACGTCTGAGCATACCGATCCCACTCGGGGTGAAAAATGCAAAAAAAACCAATTAATGGACAGAATGCTGAACAACGTCATACATTCACACGAGTACAGAGATCTGGGCCTAAATCCACTGTTTTTTTGCACTCCACACCACCCCAGGTCAGACATGGCCATATGCAAATCAGCCTTGACCCCGTGCCTCATGGGAACAGTCCAGCCCGAACTGCCAAGCCATGTCTTTCCTGGACCGGAATCAAGCATCCAAGGACCGGTTTCTGGCTATCAGCCGTCATCAGCGTGGATATCTTGACTCCAGTGGTGTGGAGAGCATGGGACTCACGTCTGAGCATACCCATCCCACTCGGGGTGACAAATGCAAAAACAACAATTGATGGACAGAATGCAGAACAATGTCATACATTCACCCCAGTACAGAGATCTGGGCCTAAATCCATCGTTTTTTGCACTACACACCACCCCAGGTCATACATGGCCATATGCACAACAGCCATGACCCTGTGCCTCATGGGAACAGTCCAGCCGGAACTGCCAAGCCATGTCTTTCCTGGACCGGAATCAAGCATCCAAGGACCGGTTTCTGGCTATTAGCCATCATCACCCTGGATAGCTTGACTCCAGTGGTGTGAAGAGCATGGGACTCACGTCTGAGCATACCCATCGCACTCGGGGTGACAAATGCAAAAACAACAATTGATGGACAGAATGCAGAACAATGTCATACATTCACCCCAGTAAAGAGATCTGTGCCTAAATCCATCGTTTTTTTGCACTCCACACCACCCCAGGTCAGACTTGGCCATATGCAAATCAGCCTTGACCCTGTGCCTCATGGGAACAGTCCAGCCCGAACTGCCAAGCCATGTCTTTCCTGTACCAGAAACAAGCATCCAAGGACCGGTTTCTGGCTATCAGCTGTCATCAGCCTGGATAGCTTGACTCCAGTGGTGTGGAGAGCATGGGACTCACGTCTGAGGATACCCATCCCACTAGTGGTGACAAATGCAAAAACAACAATTGATGGACAGATTGCTGAACAATGTCATACATTCACCCCAGTACAGAGATCTGGGCCTAAATCCATCGTTTTTTTGCACTTAACACCACCCCAGGTCAGACATGGCCATATGCAAATCAGCCTTGACCCTGTGCCTCATCAATCAATCAAACAATTTATATAGCGCGCTACTCACCCGGAAGGGTCTCAAGGCGCTGGGAGGGAGGGTCCGGTACTGCTCGAAAAGCCAGGTCTTGAGTTGCTTCCTAAAGGAGAGATGGTCGTGGGTCAGCCGTATCCAGGTAGGAGAAGGATCTTCCTCCGGCGGTGGCTCTGCGAATGGGTGGTACTGTGGCGAGGGCGAGGCTGGTCGATCGCAGCTGGCGGGTGGGCGTGTAGAAAGTGAGGCGGTTGTTGAGGTACTTGGGGCCCAGGTTGTGGAGCGCCTTGTGTGTGTGGGTGAGGGGTCTGAACGTGATCCTCTTGCTGACGGGGAGCCATTGCAGGTCTCTCAGGTGGATGGAGATGTGGCTGCGGCGGAGGATGTCCAGGATGAGTCGTGCGGAGGCGTTCTGCATGCGCTGGAGTCTTTTCTGTAGTTTGGCAGTGGTTCCCGCGTAGAAGGTGTTCCCGTAGTCCAGTCGGCTGGTGACCAGTGCCTGGGTGACCGTCTTCCTGGTTTCGGTGGGAATCCATCGGAAGATCTTACGGAGCATGCACGAGGTGTTGAAGCAGGATGACGAGACGGCGTTGACTTGTCTGGTCATCGTGAGGGTGGAGTCCAGGATGAAGCCCAGGTTTCCTGCATGGTCCGTTGGTTTGGGGGTGGTAACCAGGGCAGGGGGCCACCAGGAGTCCACCCAGGCAGAGGAGGATGATCCCAGGATGAGGACTTCCGTCTTGTCTGAGTTCAGTTTCAGGCAGCTGTTCTTCATCCACTCGGTGACGTCTATCATTCCTTCGTGTAGGCTGGCTCTGGCGGTGGCGGGGTCGTTGGTGAGGGAGAGGATCAGCTGGGTGTCGTCGGGGTAGGAGATGATGTTAAGGTTGTGTTGGCGTGCGATGGCTGCGAGGGGGCTCATGTAGACGTTGAAGAGGGTGGGGCTGAGTGAGGATCCTTGTGGTACGCCTCAGATGACTTCGGTGGCCTTGGATCTGAACGGGGGGAGGCGGACTCTCTGGGTTCTTCTGGCAAGGAATGAGATGATCCACTCCAGTGCCTTCTCTTGGATTCCGATGTTGCTGAGGCGCTGTATTAGGGTGCGGTGGCAGACAATGTCGAACGCTGCAGAGAGGTCCAGGAGGATGAGGGCAGCTGTTTCCCCGTTGTCGATCAGGGATCTGATGTCGTCGGTGGCTGCGATGAGGGCGGTCTCAGTGCTGTGGTTGGCTCGGAAACCGGACTGTGAGGGGTCTAGGGATCCGTTCGTCTCAAGGAAGGTGGCGAGCTGTTTGTTGACGGTCTTTTCAATGACTTTGGTGGGAAAAGGGAGGAGCGAGATGGGGCGGAAGTTCTTGAGGTCGGTGGGGTCCGCTGTTGGTTTCTTCAGGAGGGCGCTGAGCTCAGCATGCTTCCAGCTCTCCGGGAAGGTGGCGGTGTTGAAGGAGATGTTGATGATGTCCCGGAGTTGAGGTGCGATGATGGAGTCGGCCTTGTTGAAGTCAAGTCAAGTCAAGTCAGCACTTATATAGCGCACTACATACCCAGAGGGTCTCAAGGCGCTTGAGGAAAAGGGGGGTAATTTACTTATCGAATATCCAAGTTTTTAGTTGTTTTCTGAAGGAGAGGTGGTTCTGTGTAAGGCGGAGGTGAATGGGGAGAGAGTTCCAAGTTTTGGCCGCTAAGTAAGAGAAGGATCTTCCCCCCATGGTGGTTCTGTGGATGCGCGGGACAGCGGCAAGGGCTTGATTGGACGATCGCAGCTGGTGAGTGGGGGTGTAAAAGGATAGGCGCGTGTTGAGGCATTCGGGACCTAGGTCGTAGAGGGCTTTGTGTGCGTGGGTGAGGAGACGGAACATTATTCTCTTGTTGACGGGAAGCCAGTGGAGGTTTTTCAGGTGACCGGAAATGTGATCTTTGCGGGGAATGTCAAGTATGAGTCTGGCTGAGGCGTTTTGGATGTGTTAGAGTTTTTTCTGTACTTTGGTTGTGGTTCCGGCGTACAGGGTGTTTCCGTAGTCCAGTCGGCTAGTGAACAGTGCGTGGGTGATCGTTTTTCTTGTTTCGTTGGGGATCCAGCGGAATGTTTTTTTGAGTATGCGTAGGATGTTGAAGCACGATGATGAGACGGCGTTGACTTGTCTGGTCATCGAGAGTGAGGAGTCAAGGATGAATCCCAGGTTACGTGCGTGGTCCGTTGGTATGGGTGCGGTTCCCAGGGCCGGTGGCCACCATGAGTCGTCCCAAGCGGAGGGGGATGAGCCTAATATGAGGACTTCCGTTTTGTCCGAGTTCAGTTTTAGGCGGCTGTTCTTCATCCACTCGGCAACTTCTTTCATCCCTTCATGTAGATTGGTTTTGGCGGTATTAGGGTCTTTGATGAGGGAGAGGATCAGCTGTGTGTCATCGGCATAGGAGATGATGTTGAGGTTGTGTTCTCGCGCGATGGTTGCTAGGGGGCTCATGTATACGTTGAAAAGGGTAGGGCTGAGTGATGATCCTTGTGGTACGCCGCAGATGACTTCGGTGGCTTCTGATTTAAAAGGGGGGAGGCGGACTCTCTGGGTTCTGCCGGTGAGGAACAAGATGATCCATTCCAGGGCTTTTCCTTGTATTCCGATGTTGCTGAGGGGTTGTATAAGGGTGCTATGGCAGACTGTGTCGAAGGCTGCGGAGAGGTCAAGTAGGATGAGGGCAGCTGTTTCTCCGTTGTCCAGTAGTGTTCGAATGTCGTCTGTTGCTGCGATGAGGGCGGTCTCGGTGCTGTGTTTGGCTCGGAAGCCAGACTGTGAGGGGTCGAGGGATTTGTTGGCTTCGAGGAAGGCGGCGAGCTGGCTGTTGACGGCTTTCTCGATGACTTTGGCAGGGAATTAGAGAAGCAAGATGGGGGCTCCAGAGTGGATGGTGTTCATCGTGCGGGTGATGTCTTCGGTGCTGACCGGGGTCCAGGTGCAGAGGGTGGTGGTGGGGGGCGTTGGTTCGGTGGTGGGGTGCGTCGTTGGTGCGCCAAAGCTGTTGTGTATGTCGGCGATCTTGCGGTGGAAGAAGGAGGCGAGTGAGTCGCAGAGGTCTTGCGAGGGAGTGATGTCGTTGTTTCCGTTGCTGGGGTTGGAGAACTCTTTGACGATGCTGAAGAGTTCCTTGCTGTTGTGGGTGTTGTTGTCCAGTCGTTCTTTGAATGTTGTCCTTTTGGTGGTGCTTATCAGCTGGTGGTGTGCGCGGGTGGCGTTCTTGAGGGCAGTCATGTTTTCTGTGGTCTGATCGTGGCGCCAGGCTTTTTCAAGGGTGCGGCAGTTTTTCTTGGATGTTTTGCGTTTGCCGGTGAACCACGAGGCTTTCTTGCTGCCGGGTCTATGGGGAGGGTTCTTCAGTGGTGCGAGGTCGTCGGCACAGTTGATGAGCCTCTGAGTGAAGATGCGGGCTGCTTCGTTGGGGTCCGTTGTGCTGGTGGGAGGGTTCTGACTGAGGGAGGTGGTGAGCTGGTCGGTGGTGATCTTGCTCCAGCTCCTGCAGGGAGCTTGTTGCGGGAGGTGATGGGTCGTGGTTCTCCTGAAGCTGAAGTGTACGCAGCTGTGATCAGTCCAATGAAGTACAGTGGAGTGTCTGAAGGAGATGTGCTTGCAGGAGGAGAAGATGGGGTCGAGCGTGTGGCCGGCGTAGTGGGTGGGGGTGTTTACCAGTTGCTTGAGTCCGAGGTTGGCGAGGTTGTCTAGTAGGGAGGTGGTGTTGCTGTCCTTGTCGTTCTGCAGTTGGGAGTTGAGGTCTCCTAGGAGGATGTAGTCGGAGGAGGCGAGAGCGAGCGGGCTGATGAAGTCTGCGATGCCTTCGCTGAATTGTGTGCGTGGTCCCGGGGGTCTGTAGATGAGGGTGCCTCTGAGGGTGGTCTTGGGGTCGGTGTGTATCTGGAAGTGGAGGTGCTCAGCGGCGGTGAAGGTGTCGTCGCAGTTGGTCGTGATGCGGATGGTGCTTCTGTGGACGATGGCGATGCCTCCTCCAGTCTGGTTGACACGGTCCCTCCGGGTAATCTGTCCGGGATGGCTATGACGATGTCGGGGGCTGAGGAGGCGTTCATCCAGGTTTCTGTGAGGAAGGCGATGTCTGGTGATGTTGTGTGGAGGAGGTTCCAGAGTTCGACGGCGTGTCTGTGGACGGAGCGGGTGTTGAGCAAGATGCACTTGAGGTGGTTGTTGCTAGTGCCTGGCCTTGCGGGTGCGGTGCCGGTCCGGCTTGGCAGGTGAAGGGTCCGTGGGTGTGTTTTGGGGTGGCTCTGTAGCAGGCGGGATTCCGGTCGGGTTTGAGTGTGTTGAGGGTGGCGGCGTCGTAGGTCCATCATGTGGGCTGGCATCGTCGGTGGCCAGGGGTCCTGGTGCTGGGCGCGGTCCAGGTGCAGACGGGCGCAGACTGGCTTGCCTTTGGTGCGCCCACTGCGCGTGACCGCTGCGTGTGACCACTGCGCGTGACCGCTGCACGTTTGCGTGGACTCCGCCATATGGCAAAGTGGGAGGGAGGAGCAGCTGGGAGGCAGGAGCGGGGTGGCGCATGGGAAAGGAGAGAGGGTACAGAAGAAAAAGGGGGATTTGGCTGCGGGGGAACAGCGGCAGAGAGCAGGGTGGAACAGCGGAAAAAAGCACGCAGAAAGGCACGAGTACAATAATCAGGGGCACAACAGTGAAAAGCAAAGCAAGTATTGGTACAAAAAAACAAGGGAAAACAAGGGAAAAAGGAAAAATCAACCACAGGGGCAGTGGCAAACAGGCGGTGGCAGCAAGGGGGACCGGGCTCACTCAGGAGGAGCCACACAGCGGGTGGAGCGACGGGCTCTGATGAGGTCAGGTCAGGTCACACCCCCTCGTCACGCGGCCACAGCCTTAAGTGTCCAGTGGGAGGGAGGAGCAGCTGGGAGGCGGGAGCGGGGTAGCGAATGGGAGAGGGGAGAGGGTACAGAAGAAAAAGGGGGCGGGCCGCGGGGGAGCAGCAGAAGGGAGCGGGTGGAACAGCGTAAAAAAGGCAGCAGAAAGGCACGAGTACAATAATCAGGGGCACAACAGTAAAAAGCAAAGCAAGTACTGGTAGAAAAAAACAATGGAAAACGAGGGAAAAAGGAAAACTCAACGACAGGGGCAGCGGCGAACCGGTGGTGGCAGCAAGGGAGACTGGGCGCACTCAGGAGGAGCCACGCAGCGGGTGGAGTGACCGGCTCTGATGAGGTCAGGACAGGCCTCATGGGAACAGTCCAGCCCGAACTGCCAAGCCATGTCTTTCCTGGACCGGAATCAAGCATCCAAGGACCGGTTTCTGGCTATCAGCCGTCATCAGCCTGGATAGCTTGACTCCAGTGGTGTGGAGAGCATGGGACTCACGTCTGAGCATACCCATCCCACTCGGGGTGACAAATGCAAAAACAACAATTGATGGACAGAATGCAGAACAATGTCATACATTCACCCCAGTACAGAGATCTGGGCCTAAATCCATCGTTTTTTTGCACTCCACACCACCCCAGGTCAGACATGGCCATATGCAAATCAGCTTTGCCCCTCTGCCTCATGGGAACAGTCCAGCCTGAACTGCCAAGCCATGTCTTTCCTGGACCGGAATCAAGCATCCAAGGACCGGTTTCTGGCTATCAGCGGTCATCAGCCTGGATAGCTTGACTCCAGTGGTGTGGAGAACATGGGACTCACGTCTGAGCATACCCATCCCACTCGGGTGACAAATGCAAAAACAACAATTGATTGTCAGAATGCAGAACAATGTCATACATTCACCCCAGTACAGAGATCTGGGCCTAAATCCATCGTTTTTTTGCACTCCACACCACCCTAGGTCAGACATGGCCATATGCAAATAAGCCTTTACCATGTGCCTCTTGGGAACAGTCCAAGACCACCTGGACCTGCTTCCGGACGGTCGCTCCACCAGGTTCCTCCTGTGCTTCCCTGGTATCGTTATCTGCGCACTGTTCACTATTCTGCCGCTGCCTAACATTGTAGCGCCTCACCTGCATAGCGCTTTTAGTAATTACCTGCATAGCGCTTTTAATTAATTATTACTTGCCTCTCGCAACGCGACCTCGCTCAGCTTTTGTCTTGACTATTGGCTTGTGTTATATTCTGTAACTGTGGTGATAGTGTTTATTTCACCAGCGCTTGGGCTAGAATTGCGCTTACTGCTAACTTGCTGCATTTTTGTTATCAGTGCTACCCCTGCCTGCCTTCCCTCGGACCCTCCATTTTGCTGTTGTTGTTCTCCCCTGACCCGCCCCTCAGCCACACTACCGCCTCCCTGCTGCCCCTCCCACGCTCCGCCCCCTCCACCATCCATTTATGGCCAATGGTCCCACGCGCAGCGTCCACGCGCTTCGGACACGCCGAAGGTGCGCCAAAGGTAAGCCCGTCTACGCCCGTCCGCGCCTGGACCGCGCCCAGCGCCAGACCCCCTGCCCCTCGCGCTACCCAGCCCCCCCGCGTCATCTACGATGCCGCCACCCTCCTAGCCCTTAACCCCGGTCGCGCCCCCAACTGCGTCCAAGCCGCTCCTGGACACACCCATGGACCTTTCTCCTGCTACTCCTGCAAATTCAGCGGCACCGACAACATCTCCGCTACGACCACAACACAGACTCCCGACCCCAACCACCTAGAATGCATCCTTCTCAACACCCGCTCGGTCCACAGGCACGCCATTGACCTTTGGAACCTACTAGACACCATCTCTCCTGACGTCGCCTTCCTAACGGAAACATGGATGAACGCTTCCTCCGCCCCTGACATCGCCATCGCTATCCCTGATGACTATAAGATCACACGCAAAGACCGCACCGACCATACAGGAGGAGGAATCGCTATCGTCCATAAGAAATCAATCCGCATCTCAACCAGCTCTGACACCAACCTCGCTAACTCCGAACACCTTCACTTCCAGATCCACATCGACCCCAAAACCACACTCCGAGGCACCCTCCTCTACAGACCACCAGGACCCCGCGCAAAATTCAGTGAAGACATCACAGACTTCATCACCCCACACGCGCTCCCCTCCAAAGACTACATCCTTCTGGGAGACCTCAACTTCCACCTTGAAAAGATCAACGACCGCAACACCGCCACCCTCCTGGACAACCTCGCCAACCTCGGACTTAAACAACTGGTCACTTCCCCCACCCACATCGCAGGTCACCCACTCGACCCCATCTTCACCTCCAGCAACCATGTCTCCTTCAGCCACACTACGGATCTCCTCTGGACTGACCACAGCTGCGTTCACTTCACCTACAACAAGCCGAAACCCATCATCCACCTCCAACCAACTCTACAAACAAACTGGAAAAATATCACCACGGAGCAGATCTCCACATCGCTCCTTCAAACCTCCCCAGCCCTCTCTTCTAACGCCAACGAAGCCGCCTCCAACCTCACCCTTTGGTTATCCAACACCGCCGACACCTTAGCACCACTGAAAAAACGTCAACACAAACTTGGCATCAAGAAGGCCTCCTGGTTCAACGATGATCTCAAGAAGTCCAAGAAACTCTGCCGCTCCCTTGAAAAGGCCTGGAAAAAAGACCCATCCACCAGCACCAAGGACGCCTTCAAAAGCGCCATCCGTACTCACCACCAACTGATCCGAAAAGCCAAGAAAACAGCATTCAAGGATCGACTTGACAACAACGCCCACAACAGCAAGGAACTCTTCAACATCGTCAAGGAATTTTCCAATCCCTCGGCCAACTCCAACGACATCACCCCCTCTCAAGCCCTCTGCGATTCCCTAGCCTCTTTTTTCCACAACAAGATTGCTGACATCCACAACAGCTTTGACAACCAACCCGGAAGCCAACCCACCCTACCATCAGCTGACCATCTTCCCCCCGTTAACACCCTTATAGCCTGGAACCCAATCTCCACTGAAGACACCATCCGCCTGATGAATTCCATCCACTCTGGTTCCCCCTCAGACCCATGCCCTCACCACATCTTCAACAAAGCAGACTCCGTCATAGCTCCGCACCTCCGAGACGTCATCAACTGCTCCTTCAATTCCGCTACCTTCCCAGAAGACTGGAAACACGCTGAACTCACCGCCCTTCTGAAAAAACCAACAGCAGACCCCACCGAACTCAAAAACTACCGCCCCATCTCGCTTCTTCCATTCCCGGCCAAAGTCATCGAGAAAGCTGTCAACAACCAGCTCGCCGCCTTCCTCGAAGCCAACAAATCACTCGACCCCTCACAATCTGGCTTCCGAGCCAAACACAGCACTGAGACCGCCCTCATCGCAGCAACAGACGACATTCGAACTCTACTGGACAATGGAGACACAGTCGCCCTCATCCTCCTCGACCTCTCTGCAGCCTTCGACACAGTCTGCCACAGCACTCTTTTACAATGCCTCAGAAACATCGGAATCCAAGGAAAGGCACTGGAATGGATCACCTCGTTCCTCACCGGAAGAACCCAGAGAGTCCGCCTCCCACCATTCAAGTCCGAGGCCTCTGAAATCATCTGCTGCGTACCACAAGGATCCTCACTCAGTCCCACCCTCTTCAACGTATACATGAGCCCCCTCGCGACCATCGCCCGCCAACACAACCTCAACATCATCTCTTACGCGGATGACACTCAACTGTTCCTATCTCTCACCAAGGACCCCAGCACCGCCAAAACTAACCTACACGAAGGAATGACAGAAGTCGCCGAATGGATGAAACAAAGCCGTTTGAAACTGAACTCAGACAAAACAGAAGTCCTCATCTTAGGTAAATCCCCCTCTGCATGGGACGACTCCTGGTGGCCGGAAGCCCTCGGAAATGCACCCATCCCGACAGACCACGCACGGAACCTTGGCGTCATCCTGGATTCTTCACTCTCAATGAACAGACAAGTCAGCGCCGTATCCTCTTCCTGCTTTAACATTCTTCGAATGCTCAGAAAAACATTTCGCTGGATCCCCTCCGAAACAAGGAAAACAGTCACCCACGCTCTAGTCACGAGCCGACTGGACTATGGAAACACCCTCTACGCAGGTACCACCGCTAAACTCCAGAAGAAACTACAACGAATCCAAAACGCCTCAGCCAGGCTCATATTAGACATCCCACGCAACGAACACATCTCTGGTCACCTTAAAGACCTCCACTGGCTACCCGTCAATAAGAGGATTACTTTCCGTCTGCTTACCCACGCACACAAATCACTCTACGACATCGGACCAGATTGCCTCAACTCTCGACTGTCCTTCTACACCCCCTCCCGCCAACTTCGCTCTTCCAGCCAAGCCTTCGCCACTGTACCTCGCATCAACAAGACCACCATGGGAGGCAGATCCTTCTCATACCTGGCTGCCAAAACATGAAACTCACTCCCCGCTTGCCTTCGCCTCACCCAGAATCACCTAGCGTTCAGAAAACAGCTTAAAACGTGGATATTTGACAAATAACCCTCCTCCCCTTCCTAAGCGCCTTGAAACCCTCTGGGTATGTAGTGCGCTATATAAATTTTATGACTTGACTTGACTTGACTCCAGCCCGAACTGTCAAGCCATGTCTTTCCTGGACCGGAATCAAGCATCCAAGGACCGGTTTCTGGCTATCAGCCGTCATCAGCCTGGATAGCTTGACTCCAGTGGTGTGGAGAGCATGGGACTCACATCTTAGCATACCCATCCCACTCGGGGTGACAAATGCAAAAACAACAATTGATGGGCAGAATGCAGAACAATGTCATACATTCACCCCAGTACAGAGATCTGGGCCTAAATCCATCGTTTTTTTGCACTCCACACCACCACAGGTCAGACATGGCCATATGCAAATAAGCCTTGACCCTGTGCCTCATGGTAACAGTCCAGCCCCAACTGCCAAGCCATGTATTTCCTGGACCAGAATCAAGCATCCAAGGACCGGTTTCTGGCTATCAGCCGTCATCAGCCTGGATAGCTTGACTCCAGTGGTGTGGAGAGCAATGGACTCACGTCTGAGCATACCCATCCCACTCGGGGCGACAAAGGCAAAAACAACAGGTGAAGGACAGAATGCAGAACATGATCATACATTCAACCCAGTACAGAGATCAACGGTGCTCCTGTTTGCGCCTGCAAATCAAATCAGTAGATTATTCGCCATAACATAATGTATGTTTACAAAATTTGCAAAGAATGTTAAGGTCTCCAAAATCGGGAGGGATGTCCGGATGCGGACTAGATGGTGACGTGGAAGTGCTGGCTACAGCTGGTGGAGGGTCTTTTCGCAGCCTGTCACATGCAGCTCTTGCATAATTGCGGGAATGAAGATTCTTCACAGGTCGTACCATGCTGGTGGTTCCAAATGAATATTTTTTATTCGGATCACCTCTAGAAAGCATGGTCCCACACACCTTGCAAGTGACCTTGGCTGCATTCACTTTCTTTTCTCCATCTGGAATTGTAAAAAATGTCCAGATCAGAGCCTCCTTCCTTTTTGGCTGTGCATCCTCAGCAAGAAAGTCTTCTACTGAAGAGTGTTCAGATGTATCTTCCTCCTGGTGTGCAGCCATATTAAAGATATCTAGAAAAACACAGGAGCTTCAGAAAAGAGATGGTTCTTCGGTGAAAGTCAAAGAAGAATGATTAAAATGGGTGGGGTCCTTCAACAGTTAGAATAGGAAGTATTATGAACCAATCAAATCTCTTGTTTTGAAGTCACATATGGGTGCGCTTACGATGCGAGTACGTACGACGTACCCTGTGATTTGCATAATTGCTTTTAAAAGTAATATACACTTATTAAAAGTAAATAAATACTATGTTCATGAATATTTCAGATAATGCCTTGCCTTAATATTTAAATTAAATACTTAGATATATCTTTTTAAACAATAAGAAACTTTCGCGGAGTACACGGAAGCGGCGATGCAACGAGAAACGTCAAAACGTGTTTGTAACGTATGCGCGGGTACGCATACAGTGTTAGTATAGATACAAAGGATGGTGTGAGGATGGTACGCGTACGGTACGTTTACCACCAAAAAAATGCTAAAAAATAATATATAAAAATGAATTTTAATATATTAAAACAATATATATATATATTTGAATTTTGTTTTTTTATTATTTTACATTAAAAATATGTAATGTAATTAAAAAAAAAATACCTAAAAATGTTTATTATAAAAAATGTAGGAAATTAAATATAGCAATTATTATATTTAAAAATGGGCATTTACAAAACCTATGAAATTCAAAGAAAAAAACATAGGTTTTAGGCACGTTATAGTTAGGAATTAGCATTTTAAAAACCTTACAAATTCACTGAAATAACCGTAGGTTTCACACATGTTATAGTTAGCTGGACATTTCACTCATACAAAACCACTGAAATTCCCCCGTTATAGTTAGTTCAGCTAACTATACATCACGTGCCCACAATCCACTGCTTATGACATCACATATTACATCACTCATGACATTGTCAGTGACATCACTCATGACATCACAGATGAAATCTCAAATTAAATCACTGATGACATCACTGATGACATCATCCTTGGGAAAGAGTGGAAGACCTCCTCTCACCCTAATATAACCTTTGATACACACTTTGAAAAATAGAAACTAAAATTTTCAAAGCAACGGAGATACCAATACCAGTTAGAACAATCTATTCAGTTATACCAAAATCTGCATACACATCCACTCATTCACCAACACTTCTATAAAGTCACTCATGTATGTACTCACTAATCGTATGTACTCATACACCTATACATCCTGTTACACACCTACACTTATGCATAGAGTTACTCAAACACATACTCACACATGCAATTCAACTATCAAACATCCATTTACTTGCATATACAGCTATACATACACCACTACACTTACTTCTACAGAAACATACAAATATTTACTCTCTTAAACAATCACTTATAGAAACTCATACTTATTTATGCAGGAACTCTTCCAATCTCTCACTCTCTTATATACTCACTTATATACATCAATTCTCACATATACTAGTTTAAAACATATGTACTTACTCATAAAGACACTATTGAGACAGCCATACAAACACACTAACACACCCATACAAACACTCATCCACCCATACAGTCCTGCACACATAGGGGTTGATTTCGATCCGGTAAAAAGCGCTCCGAATTGCTGTTCGGAGCATTTTTCCCGTACGATTCGTACCCTGCAACGTCCACCGTACAAAGGACGAAGTACAATCCGTACCAGGAGCCGTACTCCGTACGAATCGTACAGGGACTGTACAAATGAAATCCCCGTACGACTCTCCCTTGGAACCCGCTGTACGCGACATCTGTACGGTTTGCGCCCGATTTCTCCGACCCTGCAAGTACGATTCGTGTTGGGTACGCACCGTACAACCCTTTTCCTACGGGAGCTGAAAACAGTCGTAAAAGCGGTGTTCACCCCGAAACTGGTACGGACCGACCCCCCCCGGGTACGGCGCGTACACCCCATGATTGCAGGGGTACGCGCCGTACCCCTGCAATCATGGGGGGTACGTGCCGTACACCCAGCGTACATGGGGTTCGCACCATACCCCATGTACGCTGGGTGTATGGCACGTACCCCCCATGATCGCAGGGGTACGGAGCGTACCCCTGTGATCATGGGGTGTACGTGCCGTACGGTGTGTATGTGAATGTGCGCTTTTCCGTACCGATCGCCCTTACCTGACGTGGACCGTACGACTCGCGTCCTGGTACACCAGTCGGGATCGTACTCGTCGGGTCGTACGGAGTCTGTACGAGTCATACGGAATCGGCTCCGGATGCGAGTCGTACGGCGGATTTTTTTACCAGATCGGAATCGACCCCATAATGTCTTCAAAACACATAAAGAGAGTCACTCATGCATGCATCTATGCGCTAAGTAATACTCCCACCAAACCATACAGACACTCATACTGATACAAAAAAAAAACACTAATAACCCATATACACACTCATGTAGCTACTCACCAAGCCATGCAGCCACGTATACACGAAGTGAGACACTGATACACATATTTATATATTTAAATATTACTTGCTAATACATGTATTCACAAAGATACACTTAATACAATCATTTTTACAAAAAAAATCCATTTAGATACTTATTTACCCATTTATTCTTCCATCGACCTTTTTTGATATTTATTTTTCAGAAAGACACACATTCACTTGATGATGTCATCAGTGATGTCATTTGAGTGATGTGATATGTGACATCATCAGCAGTGGTTTGAGGGCACTCGAGTTGTAGTTAGCTGAACAAACTATAACGGGGAATTTCAATGGTTTTGTATGAGGGAAATGTCCAGCTAACTATAACACCCCTAAAACGTATAGTTTTTTGAGTGAATTTTAAAGGTTTTTTAAATGCTAATTCTTAACTATATAAGGCTTGAAACCTATGTTGTTTTCAGTGAATTTGCAAGGTTTTTTAAATGCTAATTCCTAACTATATAAGGCCTGAAACCTATGGTTTTTTCAGTGAATTTCAACGTTTTTTTAATGCTATTTCTTAACTATATAAGACCTGAAAGCCCACCAGGAATCTCCAGTATGCGCCAGGGGACTGCATTGCAGAGAGGTGTAATGAAGCCACGCCCCTTTTTACACCTCTCTGCAACGCAGCCCCTGGGCTTGTTTGCAGAGGGGGAACTAATTCCCCTTGCATACTGGGGGTCCCTGGGGTCCAACTAGCCCACCTTGAACCTGCAGTATGCGCTAGGGGGCTGCATTGCAGAGAGGTGTAATGAGGCTACACCCTTTTTTACACCTCTTTGCAACGCAGCCCCCGTGCATGTTTGAAGAGGGGGAACTAATTCCCCTTGCATACTGGGGGCCCCTGGGGGCCAACTAGCCCACCTGGAACCTCCAGTATGCGCCAGGGGGTTGCATTGCACAGAGGTGTAATGAGGCTATGCCCCTTGTTACACCTCTCTGCAACGCAGCCCACTGGCGCGTTTACAGAGGGGGAACTAATTCCCCTTGCATACTGGGGGTCCCTGGGGGCCAACAAGCCCATCAGGAGCCTCCAGTATGCACCAGGGGGCTGCATTGCAGAGAGGTGTAATGAGGCCACACCCTTTTTTACACCTGCCTGACTCGTGCAGCTTTGGTCGCTCCCCCAGGCTCCCTGAACACTGGGTATCGTAGAACTAGCATTTAAATTGCACCCATCAGCATTTGTGCTCTGCATTTTTGTGACGCTAATTTCCATTACTCTTGCCCACATCACGCGAGTGACTTTTATTCATTTTTTTCCTGTTGCGCAACTTAAAAGTAAATTGCCTGCTGCGCTTGTGACAATTGTTGGCTCTGCCCGCTTGTATGATTAGCTGTTCCTCTGCCCACATTTACGTTTTAATTCCCTGATTGCCGATCTTGTCGTGTTGGTGTATTGAACTTCCGGCCATTTTGTTTGTTGTTGTGCCTGCCAGCCCGCCCCTCCACCCCGATCACACCTCCCTGCGGCCCCTCCCTCGCTCCGCCCCCTCCTCTATCCATTTATGACTGATGCCCCAACGCGCAGCGTCTACGCGCTGCGGCCGCGCCGAAGGTGCGCCAAAGGTAAGCCCGTCTACGCCCGTCCACGCCAAGCCCGCGCCCAGCGCCAGACCCCCTGGCCCCCGTACCACCCACCCCACCCGCATTACATACAACGCCTCCACCCTCTTAGCCCTAAACCCCGGCCGACTCCCCAACTGCGCCCAAGCCGCTCCTGGACACACCCATGGACCCTTCACATGCAACTCCTGCAAGTATGACGGCACCAAGACCAACTCCTCATCCACGAACACCAAACAGAGATCTGACACCAACCACCTAAAATGCATCCTGCTCAACACCATCTCTCCGGACGTCGCCTTCCTAACAGAAACATGGATGAACGCCTCCTCAGCCCCAGACATCACCATTGCCATCCCGGAAGGCTACAAGATCATCCGAAAAGACCGAACCTACCAAACAGGAGGACGAATCGCTATCGTCCATAAGAATTCCATCCGCATCTCAACCAGCTCAGACGTCAACCTCGCTAGCGCCGAACACCTCCACTTCCAGATCCACACCGACCCCAAGACCACACTCAGAGGCACCCTCCTCTACAGGCCAGCAGGACCCCGTGCACAATTCAGTGAAGACATCACTGACTTTATCACCCCACACGCCCTCCCCTCCGAGGACTACATTCTATTGGTAGACCTCAACTTTCACCTGGAAAAGAGCAACAACACCAACACCACCACCCTTCTGGACAATCTCGCCAACCTCGGACTCAAACAACTTGTTAATACCCCCACTCACTACGCAGGTCACACACTCGACCCTATCTTCACCTCCAGCAAACATATCTCCTTCAGTCACACCACAGTTCTCCATTGGACGGACCACAGCTGCGTTCACTTTGTCTACAAAAAGACCACAACCCACAACCATCCTCAACCTACTCTGAGAAGAAACTGGAACAAAATCACCATCGACCAGATCTCCTCATCGCTTCTTCAAAACCCCCCTGCCCATTCTTCGAACCCCAACCAAGCAGCCATTAACCTCACGCAATGGCTAACCAACAGCGCCGACAACCTAGCACCTTTGAAAAAACGTCAAATCAAACTAGGCAGCAAAAACGTCCCCTGGTTCAACGATGATCTTAAGAAATCCAAGAAACTCTGTCGCTCCCTTAAGAAGGCCAGGAAAAAAGACCCAAACACCAGCACCAGGGACGCCTTCAAAAACGCCACCCGCATACACCACCAACTGATACGGACTGCCAAGAAAGCCGCATTTAAAGACCGACTAGTCAACAACGCCCACAACAGCAGGGAATTATTCAACATCGTCAAAGAATTTACCAACTCCACAGCCAACTCCAACAACATCACTCCCTCTCAAACCCTTTGCGACTCCCTAGCTTCGTTCTTCCACAACAAAATCGCAGACATCCACAACAGCTTCGACAACCAACCCGAAGACCAACCCACCCAACCTTCTGCCTTACCTTCACCCCCCTGAACATCCTTATTGACTGGAACTCAATCTCCACTGAGGACACCATCCGCCTGATGAACTCCATCCACTCAGGATCCCCCACAGACCCATGCCCTCACCACATCTTCAACAAAGCAGACTCCATCATAGCACCACACCTCCGAGACGTCATCAACTGCTCCCTCAACTCCGCCACCTTCCCGGAAAGCTGAAAACACGCCGAACTCAGCGCCCTTCTAAAAAAACCCACAGCTGACCCCACCAAACTCAAAAACTACCGCCCCATCTCGCTCCTTCCATTCCTGGCCAAAGTCATCGAGAAAACTGTCAGCAACCAGCTCGCCGCCTTCCTCGAAACCAACAAATCCCTCGACTCCTCACAGTCCGGCTTCTGAGCAAAACACAGCACTGAGACCGCACTCATCGCAGCAACAGACGACATTCAAACTCTACTGGTCAATGGAGACACAGTCGCCCTCATCCTCCTTGACCTCTCCGCAGCCTTCGACACAGTCTGTCATAGCACCCTGTTACAACGCCTCAGAAACATCGGAATCCAAGGAAAAGCACTGGAATGGATCACCTCGTTCCTTGCCGGAAGAACTCAGAGAGTCCGCCTCCCACCATTCAAGTCAGAGGCCACTGAAGTCATTTGCGGCGTGCCACAAGGATCTTCACTCAGCCCCACCCTCTTCAACGTATACATGGGCCCCCTCGCGGCCCTCGCACACCAACACAACCTCAACATCATCTCCTACGATGATGACACTCAACTGATCCTCTCACTCACCAAAGACCCTAACACCGCCAAAACCAACCTACATGAAGGAATGAAAGAAGTAGCCGAGTGGATGAAGCACAGCCGTCTGAAACTGAACTCACACAAAACAGAAGTCCTTATCTTAGGTACCTCCCCCTCCCCCTGGGATGACTCTTGGTGGCCAGAGGCCCTTGGTAAAGCACCCATCCCGACGGACCACTCACGGAACCTGGGCGTCATCCTGGACTCCTCACTCTCGATGACCAGACAAGTCAACGCCGTTTCATCATCTTGCTTCAACATTCTTTGCATGCTCAAAAAAACATTTCGCTGGATTCCCACCGAAACTAGAAAAACGGTCCCCCACGCACTGGTTACAAGCCGCCTGGACTACGGAAACACCCTATACGCCGGTACCACCGCAAAACTTCAGAAAAAACTCAAATGCATCCAAAACGCATCAGCCAGACTCATACTAGACATCCCGCGTAAAGACCACATTTCTAGTCACCTGAAAAACCTCCACTGGCTTCCCGTCAATAAGAGGATAACATTCCGCCTCCTAACCCACGCACACAAAGCACTTTACGAACTTGGACCCGAATGCCTCAACACACGACTTTCCTTCTACTCCCCCTCCCTCCAGCTACGCTCCTCCAAGCAAGCCCTTGCTGCTGTACCTCGCATCAACAAAATCACCATGGGAGGAAGATCCTTCTCCTACCTGGCAGCTAAAACCTGGAACTCACTCCCCATTCACCTTCGCCTCACTCAGAACCACCTAGCATTCAGAAAGCAACTTAAAACTTGGATATTCGACAAGTAATTCCCCACCCTTCTTCAAGCGCCTTGAGACCCTCTGGGTATGTAGCGCGCTATATAAATATTTGACTTGACTTGACTTGACACCTCTCTGCAATGCAGCCCCTGTGCATGTTTGAAGAGAGAGAACTAATTCCTCTTGCATACTGGGGGTCCCTGGGGGCCAACTAGCCCACCTGGAACCTCCAGTATGCGCCAGGGGGCTGCATTGCACAGAGGTGTAATGAGGCTATGCTCCTTTTTACACCTCTCCGCAACGCAGCCCACTGGCGCGTTTGCAGAGGGGGAACTAATTCCCCTTGCATACTGGGGGTCCCTGCGGGCCAACTAGCCCACCAGGAGCCTTCAGTATGCGCCAGGGGGCTGTGTTGCTTTACCCCGGAGGGCGCTGGTCCCCGGGGCAGTGTGGGGTGGATTGGGCACCCCCCACACTTCTTTATCACTATGCCCCTGCGATTTGGTCCCCCTGGGGGGTAATTTTTAAAAAAACATACTGTTTTTTTTTTTTTTTAAATGTTGGCCTTGGGGGTCCTTGTGGGACCACCTTAGCAGGCCTAGGTGGTCAGGGTGTTTCTACCCTGCCCCCTTTTTGAGTTCTACACATTTGATTTTCTGCTTTCTTGTGCCTCAGTCTAATGAGCACAAGATGGCTGCCAACACTTCCTGGTTTGGAGTGTTAACAGCCAATAAGCATGCAGCTTTTTTGGAAAGGTATGCGCACCGTCCGCATACCGTACACGTACGTACGTGGACCCGTGCGCACACCGTACCCGCACCCCGCGATTTTTTGAATTTTTTTTTTTTTCCTTGGGGGGTCCTTGTGGGACCCCTGAGCAGGCCTAGGGGGTCAGGGTCCTTCTACCCTGCCCCCTTTTTGAGTTCTACATGTTTGTTTTTCTGCTTTCTTGTGCCTCAGTCTACCGAGGCACAAGATGGCTGACAACAATTTCTGTTTTGGAGTGTTGACAGACATTGGCAGCCAATCAGCCTGCATCTCGCGCACAAGAAGGTCTGCGCACGTCCGCGCACGTATATATAAATATATATATATTATAGTTAGCTGGACATTTTACTCATACAAAACCATTGAACTTCCCCCGTTATAGTTAGTTGTACTCACTATAACTCACACACCTGCAATCTACTGCTGATGATGTCACATATTACATCATTCATGACATGGTCAATGGTGGTGATGAAATATTTCTCTCAATGGTACATCTGCATTAAACTTGAAAAAAAGGCAGTGTATGTGACAGTTATATCTAATTAAGTGTGCCTAAGACTTAGTGATTGTACGAGTCACTATATGGATAACTGTATACTTATAATAGTGATTTTATAACACACTAAGTGTGAGTTACTATCTATATAAATAGATGAAGTGGTGTTTGTATAAGTGTGTAGGTGAGTAAATGTAAGTATAATCAATTGTTTGCATCAGTCAGAAGGATGTCTTTATAAGTGAATACAATGTGTGCTGGTGTGTAATGTTGAAATTGGCGTATAACTATATTTGATAGTTTTCTGTTTATTATTCACTGCATATAACACTGAATCTATAGGTAAGTGATTAGATGTGTGTATAGTTCTTTGAATAACTGAGTGGGTGTTTAGAAAGTTCTATTGGTGTGTCAATGGTTTCAAATATGGCACTTGCTATTTTACAGTTAGTGATGAAAGATTATACTAGTGTGTGATGAGGTGTATTTGATTGTCACATGGGTGAGGTCATCAGTGATGTTATCAGTGATGTCATTTGAGATGTCATCAGTGATGTCATCAGTGATGTCACTGACCATGTCATGAATGATGCACTTTTTGTGACGTTCCGGTGTCGCAGAAGAATGAGTGATATTTATCAGGCAGGACTAAGCCACTTTTTGTGGCATAATCCTGCCTGATAAATATCAGTCCCTTTAACGCAGTGTCCTGCATTAAAGGGGTGTGCAATGGGTGTTGCTGGGGGCGTTCCCAGCAGCATCCATGGACTTGAGTAATTTATAGCATCCTCAAAGTCAGTCTTTCAAAAATTCCAAAGTATATGACACGATAATCCAAATCCAAATGTTTCTCAAGAAAAATCATAAACCGTGTCCGTGGGTCATATCTGCCCAAACGCCGATATTCCGAACGATTGAAAATGACTTTTCTTGAGAAACATTTGGATTTGGATTATCATGTCCTATACTTTGGAATTTTTGAAAGACTTACTTTGAGGATGCTATAAATTACTCAAGTCTGCCCAAATTGTGTGGGTAAAATTGATACCTAGTCACTTTATCAAGGTTGCTGTTGATATTCCATTTCAGACTTCTTAATTTTGCCCTTTGCTTATTCAAGAAGGCTCGTGCAGTGGCCTTCTCTGGGGATCTTGTAAGCCAGCGAAGTGTTGTATTGATTGATTTTTTGGTGTATTTCAGCTGTTGTCTCTGGTCCTTCGAGATTTAATTTTTCTCCCATGCTTTCTGGGAGGTGTTTTTTGTTTTTGCATATTGATCTAAAAGCTTGTTCGTGAACTGTTTCCAGTGGTCAATTTTGTCTTCCGTGCTGAATGTTGGCAAATTAAAGAGTTGAATTGCTGCTTCGGCCTTGGAGTTTGTGTTATTTATTGTACAATTTATCCTTCTTAAGCTGGACATGGATATGCACCCAGGAATTACATCTGAGTGGATAGGTCTTGCTACGGTCGCTGTTGTTTGAATTTCTTGTGGGCGATGGTCGCTATCGCCGTTTGCTATGGCCGCTGATATTTGAAATTCTTGTGGGCGGTGGTCACGATAAACTGCGATGTTGACAGTTGTGTTAAGTTACTTGTGCGATGGTTATCACACGTTCTTGAGAAAATGCCCCTAAGTGTCCTCATGATTAATTGCGTCATGTTTCTGTAAGGTTTTATTGATACTTTGTGATGTATGAGTAATTCTGGTCCTGGCATGTTTACAATGTCAGGATGTGGTGTGTAGGTTGCTAATATTGGCCATGTCGTCCTTTCTCATCCGGGTGGATCGAGTCTTACTCTGTCTCTTATTTGGGGAAGGCCACCTTTAAACCAGTATAAGTATTCCTGGTATGTGAACGGAACCTCAATGTCCTCCTACAGAAAGTATTTCGCTGGTGCAGCACCTTCTGTGTAGAAGTGAAATGTTTTTGTCCTTGCATTTGCTGATGGGAATATAACCCATGAATAAAATACCTCTGTTCTGTATGATTCGTATTCCTTAATCATAAAAGCTACTACGCCACCCCTAGTTGTTAGACCATGTGCAAGCAGTTTCAGGGTGACTGCATTTCTAATATTTTCTGCAATGTGAATTGCATCTGCATTTCTTCTTCATCTGAGGTGCAAGTTTTGCCCGACTCTTTCCATGTTGTCTGCATCTTCAGTCATTGTTTTTTAGAGAAGAAGAACTTTTCAAGGAAACTAAGATAAGGTATTTTGCACAATTTTAGGAACTTTGTGTCCTTCAAGTTTGATTAACCACCAGCCAATAAATAGGATTTTTCACCTAATCAGCTGTGGCTCTGGTGTTTTGCGCGTAGGGATTTACAACACAAGCATGACTGAACTACTCAGATTCTACTGTTAAATAAGTACCCCACTAGCATTGGTGGTGCCATGTTGTGTAGGTTTTATTGATACTTTGTGATGTATGAGTAATTCTGGTCCTGGCATGTTTACAATGTCAGGATGTGGTGTGTAGGTTGCTAATATTGGCCATGTCGTCCTTTCTCATCCTATGGAAAGTATACAGGATCTACCCGTATAGACTACATACACTGTAGGATTTGCATGAGATGAACTCTGATCACCACCACCGGGTATGTTGGCCCTTCTGTACCAACTAGCTCACAGTGCCACTAGAATCTCCTCTTACCAGGGAGAGAATAGCTTCTGGCAGCCATTGAACATGACAACTCTGATCCCTCAGGACCGTGGAAGCAATATACTACCTTTCGTTCAGTCACTCATGCTTAATTCATTTATCTCAGAGAGATACACCAAATAAAACAGGCTTGGAATTTTCAATATTGCAAAAAACACAGTAGATGGACAGAATGTAGAACAATGTCATACATTCACCCCAGTACAAGGGTCTGGGCCTAAATCTATCGTTTTTTTGCACTCCACACCACCCTGGGTTAGACACTGTGTGGCATTTTCAATAAGCATTTATTGAGCAGTTGTTATTCTGGTGTAAAATAGATGTGCTGCAACAATTGTTAGACAGTATAAAATATAAATGATTAACAGTACTATAAAGGTAAAAGGATGGTAAAGTTCTATAATCTTACTATAAGTATGAATACAGTCAAGTATATAAAACAGATGTTAAAAAGATGTGTAATCCTATGATGCCTTCTCAAACTAGAAGTACCTATGTATATCTAGAATGGGTGTAGGTGTTAAGCCAGGAAACCCTCTAGGATTTAGTCAACCTCATTACACTCTGAGACCACATATTGGTCTGGTGCTGAACACCCACGAGGAATGTTAGACCACTGTGAGCTAGAGTGTGTGTTTGCAGGAACCTCAGAGTCTCTGGTTAGTGTGTCATCCAGGAAGTCTCAGTCTTCTCTGTCTATCTTAGCAAGATGTGATTTATGTATACCCATAGGTCTCACAGGAGTCCTACAGTGCCAATATTACTCTGTCGGCCTAAGGATGACATTGGGCATGAACTTTAAACATAGATTTTATACAGGAGATTGCAGTCCTTCTGTGCTTCCAAGAATCCTCATGCATATAATGTATGCAATTTGAAACTAAGGAAAACCAGCTTCCTGAATGCAGTGTAATATCTAGGTAAATGGTCAGTCCCTGCAAACCGTGACAAGTGTAATATAGGGAGAGAGTATAGGTGAAAGATAACAAGTTTACCGAGGCCTATATTATGGTACCTATATGGAATATAACACTTAGCGGTGGCTAGCCGGGAGCGAGAACAAACTCAAAAAGTGTGCTATAACCCCATGTTACAAGTGTAACGCAAAGTGGCCCAAACCCCACGATCTCCGCGAGCGGAGCAGAATTTATCACACACCCCTGCTAATGGCCCACTTACACCCCTGAAATGTTAGGTAGTTGAGGTCTAGACATTCATGAGAAAATACAATCATGGCCAAAGTAATGTTTCTAGGAGCATAACCACCTCATCCAATGAAACTGACTTGAAGAAAGTGGAAGTACTGAGAAACATGGCAAGCAAAACAAACAGATGTACTAATTCCCTAATTAAAGTTGTAATACTTAACTACAACTCTAGGACTGTGAGCTTTATTCCTGTGTGTTACACGATTGATCTGAAATCCTATTTAGCACATGTTAAAAAAGTTCAGAAACCTGTCCTTTAATTTTTAAGCTGTATTTGTGTCTAGATGTACGGGTTAAACACCCATAACATAGGATGGAAATAGGTTTCTGCTTGCAATACATGGTTTATCAAGATTTGCAGTTAAAGATAACAGAGATGTAAATGTCTTATAGGCAAAGTGCTGTTGCTGTGGTCCAATTATTATTGCAGTATTCCATCTGGATAAACAAGAACCCCTTTCTCACTCAACCTGTCTAGTGATCTTACAATATATCAGACATCTTTGCCAAGTGCTGTGGGTGTTTCTTTAAATACTCACCTTTTAAAGTTGAATATAGTGTTTTCATAATTCTGACACTCTTAAAAGCATTCATAGAATTGATTGAAGCTGAACTACTCTGCTTGTGTGATAGCTTTCGGGAGATTTTACGAGGTTCAAAAATATTGTCTATGCTGAATGGACCGTTGAAAAGACAACTTAAATAGAACTTTCAACAGGCATTATTACTTTAGCTTACTGCTGTGCAAAAAAGCTTGAGAGTAACTAAGGGATTCTGGCCTTCCTCCATCTGGCCCTTCGGAAATCACCTCAATCAATGTTTTGTAATATGAGCTAAAAAGTTTTCTTTGAAAGAGGTTGCTCTAAGAAGCATTTTCTATTTTCTCCATTCCATTGATCTTAATGTATAATATTTTCCTTAAGATACTGTTGTTATCTGTTTAACGTCAACATGGCAGTTTTTCACTGTTGGACTTCCACTATGGTTAGATTTTTTTTTCCTTGAAAACCTCTCTGCAGGATGTGTCTTTACTGGCTGATAGTAATAATCTTTAAAAGGGTCATGCTTCAATTATACTTCTCAATACTGTTTATTCAATACCTACGCCATGATCCTTGACATTCTGGGGCCACAACTGGTAGATTATGTAAGCCACAAAGTCAAGCCCATCCTTTTCAGAGAAAGGAAAACCTGACACAAGTCTCATAGCACTCTCACAGATCTATGTTAACAAACCTGCCAGAGAATTGTTTACCTTAAGGTTATTTTATACTAAATCCCAAAATCACTATTCACATATCTACTGCTATTTTACAATTAGTGAATATCTATTTTTCTTTTATTTTCCAGTCTACAGCATTTGAGGTTAAACTATTGTCATGATTATAAACATCTCCAATAACATTCCATTACAATTTGGAGATAGTGTTTTACTATTTACTCTCTCATAGATCGATCTTTTATATTTTGTACCAAATTGTGTGCAGGCATTGCTATTGTTGTAGTTTTAATTAACTGAACAATAAACATAGTTTCCCTTCCTCCTGTGTGCAGGCATTGTGTACCTTTCATGCCATTAGGCTTAAAGACAGAGCACAGTTTTTCAGCATCCATTCACAAGTTGTCCATCTGACTTACTCGGCCCATATCACAAGTACTTGTCATGCATTTTTCTGCTTTGATTATCTACAGAGCAAATATGGGCTTTACTCATGCCCTGTTTTGGTTGCATCTCACAATAAATGTCATACATTATTTGGGACATAGGGCCAGATGTAGGTCGCCCAATACCGGTCGGTAACGGACGAAAATCGGTACTTTTGGCCGTTACCGACCGGTATCTTGAAAATGAGATGTAGGAGTGTAAATTTTTCCGAATTGGAAAATATGAGTCTGTATTTTTCCGATGCGGAATATACCGAATCCACAGTTACTGAATTCTTATTTACCGAATCGGTAAATAAGAAATGGTAAAAAATGCCCATGGAGATGTTGCTAACCAGAAAAATACCGAATTCAAAGAAATTCGGTATTTAAGAGTCAGCATTTACCATGGATTGAAAGCAGGTGGTAACCAGGTGCAGGCTAATACGGCCCAGAATGCAACAGTGGAACCAGAATGGTGGCTATCTACATCATAGCAAGGCGGCAAAGACTACAGGCAGCAGGAGAGAGGGAATGGATAAGGGAGGACCAAGTGTACAGGCAGAGGATAACACATTTCCAACTGACTGAGCCAGAGACACTTCAAAGATACAGGCTACACCCCCAAACCATCCTGAACCTGATCAGGGACCTGCACCCACTCCTGGAGCAACCAACACCAAGGGCACACACCATCCCACCACATATGCAGGTGCTATGTAGCCTACACCTGCTTGCCTCTGGGAGTTACCAAAGTGTGATAGCTGCAGTAGGTGGTGTGTTCCAGAGCTGCCTGTCCTGTTTCTTCAGGAGGTTCCTTGACGCCATGATGCAGAGGATGTAGCATTATATTTAATTCCCTGACACACCTGGCTCACTGGTAAGAGGCGGCAGACCCGTAAGCAGAGAACGGCCCGGGACCAGGGTTCAATTCCCGACGCGGCAGGGTCGTGGACAAGGGTCAAAACGGACTCGATAATTCTCGCCTCGGTGCCTACTCTAACCAGGGAACACACTCGGCAACTCTGGGCATTAAGCTTGCCTCATCTCTACAACGGCCCCCCCACAGACGCCAGGGATGCCTGGTTTCACCTTGGAGATACCCAGAAAGGGACCATCTCACAGGGAAAACCAGGACGGGTTCCCCAGCGGTCTTCAGCGCCAGGATACTCCATGGAGTCGCAGTGCGCTTTACAAGTACACCCACATTTACATTTACATTTACCTGCGGAACTTGCAAAGACCAAGACTGATTTGTATCAACTGGCACACATTCCTCACGTGATAGGCTGCATAGATGGCACCCACATCCCACTCTGCCCACCTGCAGCCACAGAACACACATACAGGAACCGGAAAGTGACACACTCCATCAAAATGTGCAGGTCATATTCAACGCTGGCAACATCATTACAGACATTGTGGCAAAATTCTCTGGGAGTACCCATGATTCGTACATATTCCAGAATAGTGGGATATACACACGCCTAGTCGCTGGAGACTTTGGGGATGGATACCTGCTAGGTAAATGACTTTGACACACCCTGACAGTCATAGCAGATGAATGTATCATGATAATGCAACTAATGGCTTTCTTTCTTCCCCCTAGGCGATAGTGCTTATGCCCTGCGGTCCTTTGTGCTCACCCCCTACCTCAACCCATCCACCAGGAGTGCGAGGCGTTACAATGTGGCTCACAGATCTACTCGCAATGTTGTGGAGCTGTAACACGGAACACCTTACCCAAGGAGATAGTAAAGAGGTGGAGTGGTGGAAGCACGATGGCTTACATTCATTACCTCCTTTCCCGCAGGACGAGCCGGATCCTTGGCAAATGGTGCCAGAAAGAAATCTGCACGGCGCCTTTAACTGGACATGTTCTCCCAAGGAAGTCCCATCCTACAGTGACGTCAGCTTCGGGGCATTTTGTAGTGTAGTTCCTAGTTTCCCACTAGGCCCTGCGCATTGGAATAACATAAACAGTAGTATCGACGTGGAACTGGCTATATTCCAGGCCTCCACTGACTATGCTAAACTTAATTGGGTTGTGTTACCAACTAGCTCAGAGGTCACTGGAAACTTTCTTCTCTGCATAGGAAGTGATCAGCTTCCCTGGCACAGACAAGAAGGGATTCAGTTTTCCAACAACCGTGCAACATGACAACTTTGCTCCTCAGATCAAGAGTCGATCTCTAGGGTCGTGTGAAACAATAGACACAGATTTCACTCAGTCAGTCTAGTGCAGTTTACTTTCACAGTATGTAGAGAATAGAGAGACGGGCGTGTATCAATAAAGGTTAACATTTATTGAACAGTCTTTCTTCTCGTACAAGAGAAATGTATTGCCACAATTGCAATAACTGTTATTATAAAAAGTACGTACAGTAAGATAAGAATTGCGAAATAGAACTGTAAAAGCATTGATATGGTTTCTTAGCCATACAATGGTTTAAAAGTAATAACACATATATACAGTCATATATACATTAGGCTAACATACTCAACTGGTGCTTCTAACTAAGCCTACCCCGGTGTGCCTGACCTAAGCCTAACACGTGAGAAGGGGGAGTAAGTAAGTAGCTTAAGTTAAGTTGGTTTTGCCAAGGTTTGTTTCAAGAATTCTCTTCTAAGGGTTTAGTCAACACCATACCTCTGAATAGAATGATGGAGGATTGGTATCTCCTTCAGGGGTCTCTCTCGATATCCCAGTCACCCGCGAGGGTAAACTGGAAGCGCCGGGACTGGATTTCTCTGCACGAGAAAGGCAGCGGCTTCTCTCAGCGCGTCGGGAGGAAGGAGGGGTGACAGCGTCCGCGGGCAGCTGGGCTGGATGTCTTCGCAGAGGACGGCTGCACGGCTCCTCAAGCGTACTGAACCATAGTTCGCGCTGTAGCGGCGATAATGGTAATCAGTAGCTTCACCACCACAGGATAGCAGGCTGCAGCGACAGGCAGCTGGCATCAGCAACAGGCAACGCTCATTGCTTAAGGCAACGTTGGTAATATTTATACCTGACAGGTGCCGGGTTTGACGCAAGTTTGCTGGACATAAGACGTCAATTAAAGATGTCACTAGGAAGTGACAGTTATCAGTTGCTCATTAGAGTTCTATTACTAATCAAAACATAGCAAGCGGGGATTTCCAGGTTTGCTAAGTTTTTATCTTGTTGAAGAACTCGGAGTGTTATCTAGGAATATCAGATAGTGACTGCTGCTCTGTCATTGCACTAATTGGTCGCAAAGGAAGTAGCAGAGAGTCATGCTGGAATGTGGCTCTGTGGCTCTGCTCGTGTGAGGCCAGAGATGACTTTTCAGAAAATCGCACTTGAACGGTTATGCCAATATAGGGAACAAAGGGCTTTATAGCCGAATAGGGGCATAAGGTCACAGTATCGATCAGGAACCTAGATAAGCACATGACACCCACTCCACGAATTCATGTCCATCAAAATTACTAAAACTAAGCAATTAGATGCATGTGTAACATTGTGTAACATAGCCCACCCCAAAATACATAAATGCATTCGAAATAGGCGTACTTGTAATACATGGAATTTAGGTACTGTACGTAGTTTTAAAGCATAGTAATCATTCAAAAGGTATTGCATATAAAATCAATGAACGATTATGCAAAAAGAATTACACATGAAGTATCTCTGACAGAAGAAATGCGAGATAAATCATCACATAAAAATGCATTGTAATAACATGTGTGCTAGAGGCTGGTGTAATGTTGTTATGTCTCTAGATGTGTTTAGAAATAGAAGTGTGAAGCTTCTGTTCTCTAAGAATAGTTTTTACGTTAAGCAAAGAATTGTTCGTGCCAAAAAGAAGAAAAAGGTCAATATTTTAAAAATTGTCCAATTCAAAGAAAAATCAGTTTACCAAAGCTCCTGGCAGTTTTTTGTTGATCAAAACTGAAGGCCGAATCCAGAGTTCATAGGAACGCTGTGTGTCGGAAAGCTTTTCAAAAAGTTATTGTTTCTCTGTGGGTGAGAACATCGTATCAGACAGGCTCGCAAAGAATTGGTCTACAAAATCAGGTGATAGTTCAACCAAATTAGATAGCGCTGTAACTTGGCAGGTGTGAGAATGATTGCTGTCATCATAGTCGGGACCAGCAATGCTCACAGCACGTTGTACCTGGGTGATGTTGCCTTTGTCACTCGCTCCACTGTTACCACTTGGCTGTAGTACAGGAGTCTCCACAAATGCCGTCATCAGGATTGGTAGCCGCTGGGGACAACACAATGCGTGAGCCGTTATTGGACTTAGCAAGGTATCGACGTCCATTGGTACTGCTGATGGAAGTGAAAGACAGATGTCCAACACGCATTCATCGCCGCAAAGCATACACCGTAGCACAGGTAAAATGCAATTTTGCCATATCGGTCTGAATGAAAGGAACCAGGTCATGTTTAGATCTCTCAGCCTGGCCAATCCGAGGACGTTAGTTATCCTGTCCCTGTAGCGCATTGCTAGGATTGTCTCTTCCATTCCCATGGGAGCTATGTCTGAGCCGAGGCTTGCCATAACGTAGCAGGAGGGTCAAAAATAGAATCCCTGCGATGAGTCCCAAAAATAGTGGAATACCACCAAAGATGGAGTGCACAAAATTAGGAAATATTCCCAAAATTGCCTGGAAGGGTGTTAGCAGTCCCGTAAAGACTGTCTTAAATATGCCTGGGATGCTTGTAGCACTAGACATGTTAAGGAGTTGGTCGAGCATTTGTACGAAATGCACGGGGCAATTTGTTGATAAAAGGTCATGGACCTCAGTAGCCGTCCTTGCGACTAGAAGATCATACGTCTCTTTAGATGACGTTATAGGCACTGTTGTCTGTAAAAGTACAGATTTCATTTTGCTTAATGTATCAATTCGTATAGAATAGAGATTCAGACGAGGCCAGATGGGAGTCACTATGTCTGGAGGCCCGCTCGGAAACAATGCTTGCATACAACATTTGACCATGGACGTTACTTGTACTAGATAACTTTTCCCTGGCGCGAGGCCACAACACCTGTGATCCGTTCTAAGAATGTAACTCCCGTTTGCGAGTTGCATAAAGAAGGGCTCTATCTGAGTTGCAGGTGTGACTAGCTGGTGGCATGAAAGGTTGTTTGAATTTCCATCACATGCTCCGTGTAAATTAATACCCTGACACAAAAGTATACCGCTTAGTGAGTGTTTACAGTTCTCACCACTAAGAAATACATTTTTGTCGCTGTCACTATAGCAAGAATAAGTGTATGGTAATTTCCATTCGGATTTTACATATCCTTTACCCAATTGTTCATACTGGCCAGCAGGTATGTATTCAAGGCACTTTTTAAATCGGAAAGTTGTTATCGGAATTGTGATAATCCCGTGTATTATCCATTCAATGACAGGACTCTCTGACATTGTCAATGGTAATCGCTCGAGTTTCTCGATGCTCAAGATTGTATAGTCTGCTCCTTTCTGTGCCAAACTGATCTGTTTATCAGTAAGGTTAAAAATGGAAAATAATGACGTTGTGTTTATCAAACGCCAAGGCACATAGCCTGAACGAAGATTTTGCAGCGTCCAGCCTAATTCTATAATAGAGCGTAATTGAGACTGGCCATGTTGTAACATAAGCAAATCTCTGTCTATCACATCAAAGGCAGAGGATACAATATTGTCCAAAGAATATATTCTGGAAGACAGAGTCATTAACCCATTGTCTACTACAGAAAGTGATTTCTCCAAATTAATACGATCAATTTCTCGTATTTTTTCAGCAGTTTCAATTTGCTTTACTTTCCAAGCCTCGTTGTATGAAGCATAGATGCTGGTCGCTATGAAACGCTTTTGTCGCTGTTTGCGTGGTCCAAGAATGAAGTCGCGCAAATCAGCACCATCTTTTAATAAAGACAAGTGTTGCTTAATTTCAGCCAGTGTGGATGTAGTTAGCCATTCTAGGCAGAGTTTCCCTACACTGTATGTTGTTACAATCCCTGGATGTTGTCTCTGGGAGTATCTAGGGTCTAATCTGGTCATTTTTAAACCATGTGTTTTATTCAGGAACCTATCTTGACAGTTATTTGTGTCTGTAGGCCAGATTAACCACTTATTCCAATCAGGATGTGTTCTGTTGAAATGTAAAATGTGTGACACGTCTAACTCATTATCTGCAGTTGCATTCTCAGCTATTGGCTTTGGTATAGACGGTGTTTTAAGGTCTTTGTTCTTAGCTAGGCCAAGACAAGATGTTTGGTGTACAGTGTCATTTAAAAATAACATTTGTTCTGGTATCATGCAGGTTCTAAACAGTGCTTCTAAGCCTTGCACCTGCCAATCTTTTGTACCCCAAATTGTTTTCGTTTCAATATTATTTTTCCAATAATCAAAACCAAATGTCATCATTTTGTCATAAAATGCTTCTGAATATATCAATTTAGAATTTGTCAGCATCGTTTTCATTCCTGTTTTATCTAACAGTTTATAATAAAACGTTTCTGCATCACTGGTGTTAAACCCTGAAAAATATTTGAATTTCTCAAAAAATGCTTTAGAACTGCTTTTAGGTGGTGTAGAACAATGTTCCCATTGATTATACATAAAAACATTTCTAGGCTGTGCAGACTTATGCAAGTAATGATCCCCAGAGTGGGTGTAACAGAATAACTGCTCATAACTAGATGAACCTTGTAAATAATCATGATCTGTGAATCTAGCTGACATAACTAAATCAGACATCATGTCATTAATACTGTTAAAGTCCCAATCATCAGAGAATGTACTTGGTGTCACAAAGTCACTTAAGGAAACCTTTAGTTGATGAGGATACTTCAGGATTTCGACCGGACCATAGATCTCATAGTCTGTTTTCTCCCATACTACCCCACCAGGTATTGGAATTGCTGTGACATTTACTGTTGACAGTTCTCTTTTCTTCACGTGGGATGATCTGTGTGGTTTCAGGACTAGGTTGATGTTCTGACTTGCTGTGTCCATTCAATTGTAATGAACTTCCCTAAAATTAAAACTAAAATTAGGCATAGTAGGAGTATGAATACCCCTGAGATAATCCAATGCTCAATCAACGGTGAATCCAGATATAGTTCTTTGATTTGTTGAAGGAGTCCTGTTGTATTTTCTTTAGAATACTTTTTTGTTTCTGGCATCACTTCGGGGTCGTTAAAATCTTCAGAGAAGTTGTCGAAGTTGATGAAATAACCAGAGGCAGTTCTGTCAATTCTTTCAATCTGTCTTTCGGTAGCACTTTCTAATGCCACATCATTGTAGACTGGTGTCGTTTCTTGACGAACTGTTTCAATCTGTGTTTCAAGAGGCACTAGTTCCATGGCTGTATTGCATAGTCCTTCATTGTGCACTGCAGGCTGATCGAATGTGATTAGTCTTTCAGTTTGAACCTCTTGGATTGTTGCAAGTTTGGGTATTCTGTTGTTTCTTGGGAGTCCACTGGGCCTACTGTTGATTATAGGCCACATGCTTGTGGTTTTACCAGATCGATGGACACGATTCTGTTCTCCTTTTTACCAGCAAGGGGCGGTAGCACAACTGATCTTGTTCCGGTGACTGCCAAGACAGGTACTGCTTTTCTGTAAGAAGGCCCAAATTCCTTCTTAACCGCGATCTTTTCTCTGCTGGGGCTGTTGTGGGTGGTGCCTCGTCAGTGGTACTTGGCTGTTGCTTTAACTTTATGTTGCTTAATGATTTTCTTGTTTCATTCAGTTCCTGTAAAACAGCCAAACGGTCTTTTACTTCAAACTGCTTTGTTTCTTTTTGTACCACTGACATCTGACTATCGAGGTCCTGAACGTTCATTCTAATTCCGAACAATAGTTCGTATGGGCTGAAACCTTTTAGAGAATTTCTTGACATGTTGTTAAGACTAGTCTGGACACTTATTAAATGTTTGACCCACCCAGCGCCTGAACCTAATACCTTCGCTGTTATAGATTGCTTTATGTCCCGGTTTTTTCTTTCTATCACACTATTCCCTTCCGAGGTATGACTGACAAGAATACCACAACCCAATTCCCATGCTAGCCATGGCCTCCCCATAAGCTCGAGAGCTAAAAGCAGGACCCTGGTCAGAATGGAACGTGGTAATTGCGTATGTGCCGATATGGACTCGCTAATCTTTTATAACAGTTCTAGGCGTCAGCCGAGTGCTGGTGGCCTCATTTTTTAAGTGCTTTTCGTCTTAACTATTAATAGGACGCAGGATGGGGTGTAGGCAGCGTTACGCTCTTTCTGATTGGTAGCCGGTAGCAAGGTTCGCCACTGCGATCCCTATTGCAGTTTTCACAGTTGTTTGCATATATTTGGTATTCTACACTCATTCCCGGCCACCAGAATGCTGATTGTAATTCAGTCAGTGATTCCTTGATCTCTCTGTGCCGTAGACCCAAACCCATGTGTGCGTCTGCTATTAAAAATATTCTCCTGTTCGTGTTTGGAATTACTCTATCCCCCACTCCAGGGATTCGAGCAAAAGGAACGGAGTTTGCATCGATTATGTATGCATAATTGAGTGGATAGTTTACGGGTAGTGCTGCGCAGTCGCCTTTTACGGTCGTTCTTACTGCCAGCATGGTTTCCCCGTCTATATACTTATCTGTACGCTTTTTTGTGGCTACGGAAGCCGGTTTAGTTGCTTCCGCTTTGGCTGTATTAGCCAATGAATTCCCTGCAACGTGAACGCCATCACGTTGAAGACTCTGTGCGTGAATCACGTGAGTCTTTTGTAGTTCTTTGTGTAAAAGAGCTACTTGTTCCCAAAGCAATGTATGCTTTATTGTGGCACCTGTGTCATCTTTGTAGTCGTTTTCGATCCAACTCTGCAGTTTATTGTTGTAAGAATTGACGCAAAAATGAGAATCGCACACGATAAGTGTGGGGAATTCGCGTTCTGCATTTTCGAGCGCCATCTTTAAACATCTGATTTCAGTTCTCTGAACCGAACAGTTTCTTACAGATTCAGTTTTTGTTACTTTCGGTCTGAATTTACCGCACAGCCAACGACCTTTAATAATCGCACATGCTGCATTGTAGGATTTGCTCTCTACATTAAAATGCTGTACAAAGCTATCTGTATAGATTATACAGGCGTATTGTGGGAGAGGCAGGATTTCGATTGGCAGAGGATATTTTTCTTCATATTCTAAATCATTCAGTTCTTCGTATTGCGGGGCGAAATAGTATTTCACGTCTTCCGCTCCTAGAGAATCTATACACTGTATCCATTTTGGATCCAGTGACACTGTAGGCAGGTTTACTGGGCTGAATAGCGCCTCGAAGGCGGATTCCGCTGTGAGGATATTAATCCGTTTGCCGTGTGCTAGTTCTCGTTCATTTGCTAGTGCGATTTGCACTGCATTCACAGTTCTTTCTGTGCGACTGAATGTTTTTTCTGCTTGTGTGTACAAGTGAGATTTAATTGAAATTGGTACCTTTTCTCCTTCATTAGAGGTTAGGTAAATGAATCCGCATCTTCCTGGGATGACTCGGATTACAAGATCACGTGTGTTGTCACGTGTGTCTAATTTTGTTTTTGCTAACATGTCTGTTTGCAGTGATCTCAAAATTTCTGTGTGTTTTTGAGTCCAATTGATTTGTTTTAAATCAGGTTTTATTAGTTCGTAGAGAGGTTTAACCCTCTCTGCGTAATTTAGAATGTAAGTTCTTCCGAAATTCAGAAAACCTAGTATTGATTGTAAATTCTTCAGCGTTTTTGGAGCTTGGAGTACAGCGCACTTCTCTAAGAAGTTGTCCGCTAGGCTTTTCCCTTCACTTGATAATTCGTACCCTAAAAATAGTACTGTCAGATGGGCAATTCGGGACTTTTTAAAGTTGAATTTGTAACCCTCTGCTGCGAACCCAAGTATAATGGTGTTCACTCTTTTCAAGTGAGTATCCAAGTCGTCGTCTGTGAGATAAATATCATCTACGTAAGATAATGCTTCATCATCATAGATTTGTAGTAACTCTGTTACTCTAGCTGAGAATAGTCCTGGGCTGTTCTTGAACCCCTGTGGGAGTCGACAGAATTTTTCCTGCGACCCAAATGCAGAGAAAGCGGTCAAGTATCTGCTTTCTGGTGCAATGTTTGACAAAAGAAACCATTAGAAATGTCTAATGTCGTTTTGTATTTTTTCCTAACTATGTTATTCATTAGGGCTGCACTATGCGAGTTTTGTACTGCAAAAGTTTTGCAACATGTATTAAGGTGTCTGTAGTCCAAAACTAGACGATATGAATTGTCTGGCTTGGAGACAGGAAACAAAGGATTTTTCATTTGAGAGGTGCATGTTTCAATCACCCCCTGGTATTCAAGTTGATCTAAGATCTCCCTGACCTGTTTTTTAGCTTCTTGCTTTATGGGATACTGCCGTTGGGCAGTTGGTTCACTTTTTAGTTGGATTTTGTGAGGCGGAGAATCCTCATCCCATCCTACATGATTTTTATACAATGCAGGTGCCTGGGCTACTGCCCATTTCCTTGCATATGTATATTTTTTGTGAATCGGTATGTGATTCGAGAAGGCAGGCATAATCACTTCTTCGCCACGAGGGCACTCCCTGACAAACTCCGGGGGCCAATCTTTTTCAGCTAACAGAATATCATAGCCTTTTGAGAGCTTATCCCAAAATAGACCCTTAATTTTCCTAGTCTTATCACCCTCCATACGCAATGTTATTTCGTATATTTTATGGGGCTCGCTAAGTCTGGCGTCGGCAGTTTCAACCTGAATGTATTCATTCGTGTCCACTGTCTCCAGATGACTCATCAAGTTCTTGCGCGCTATACTGATTTCTGCTGCACTGTCCAACATTGTCAATGCCCACTCCCCGTTTTTCAACTGTGTCCTCAGTATTCTCGGCATGGTTGATTACTCTAATACTGGCTACCTTCTTTTTCTGAAATTGAGATTTCTTATTTTGAGCAGGTTCCTTGTCTTTGGACTTGGTGTGCTCTCCTGGGTCTGACCGTCCTCTTCTTTCCGAATTCTGTGGAAGAGATCGAGAGGGACGTGTATCAATACTTTGATATCTATCAGGTCTTTTTAGATTATCCCTATTTCTAAGGATATATCTTTTCTCAGAGGGCTCCCGTTGGGGAGACTGGCGTTCTCGAGTCGGAGTTCTTTCCCTCCGTCGAGGAGACCTTCCTCTGGACTGGAAAACTTTTTCCTTGGGAGTGGATTGTTTATTTCCATCCCAGCTCTTTTTAGGAGTATTTAAATTATTTTTAATAAATAATTTTTCAGGATTTTCGAGCAGTTGGGGTTTAACTGGTTTTCCACCCAAGCTGTCTCTACCTAATTCTTCATAGCATTTTTCTATGATTTTTGCAAGCTCAACAGGATCTTTTATATCTGTTTCCCTCAACTTCTGGCGAATCGCCACAGATGCTGCTTCTCCCTTTACGTTGGCTAATAATATAGCCGTGACCTGCTTGAAGTCTTTCAGTAATTTCATACCTAGATTTAAAGCGGGCTCTGGACCGAATTCATTTTGAATCTGTTTTAGCACGTCTGGTATTACCGCCATAGACGGAACACCGTGTGTTTTTGTGTAAATGGAAGCAAAGACTGTACCCCAAGTGTCGCAGTCCTCTATGTGTGGTGCGATTCCCATAGGAAGGCAGATGGTCAAGATTCTGTGTTTCTCAATAGGGGTAGTATCAGGAAATACTGCCTCTATTTGAGTGATTTTCTGGGCTAACCAGAAAGGAATTTGTTCCCGTTTTACGGGTGTTTTACCAAGACATGACTGTATGTTCTGTGGTGTAATTTTATTTGTGTTCCCCTGATGAGGGGTCAGCTGGTGTGAATTAACAGCTGGCTGGACTGTTGCAGTCCGTATTACATATTGGACTAATTGCCTATGTATTTTTATTAATGTGTTTAGCTGTGCTAACAGCTCTTCTCTAGACATTCTTGCAATGTCAGGATGTGGTGTGTAGCTGGCTAGAACCGGCCACGTGGCTCCTGGTCTACCTAGTGGACCGAGCCTGGTTATGTGATTATTGTGTTTTAGGGCGCCATTAAACCAGAGCAGGTGCTCTTGAAATTTAAGTGGGATTTCAATCTCCTCGAAAGGAGCGTACTCTCCCGGAGGTTCCTCTATTTTGTAATAGTGAAACTCTTGTGTTATAGCGTTTACCGCTGGAAAGTTTATCCATGAATAGAATACCTCTGTCTGCCGATACTCGTGAGCCTCTATCACGAAAATTACTGTACCACCTTGAGGTGTCAGTCCATTCTCTATAAGTTTTAACGTTATAGATCTTCTTAACTGGACCGGGATGATAATAGCATCCGGGTCTGCTTGTTCGGGACCTTGCTGAGTCGCATCTACTGCGGCCCCAGAGGTGCCGTTTTCTGGCATTGTAAAAATGCGAGGTTTGCAGAGTAGGTCTCCAAGGAGACAAAGATTAGGTGCACAATATTTTGGAACACTGTATCCTTCAACGTTGAATAAACCGGAGCTTTACATAGGAATCTCTTCCTACTAAGGTCGGGCGGATTTTAACCTTTCACCCACTCCAGACGTCTATTGGAGTATTTACGGGAGAAAGGGGTGTGAAATATGCACGACTGAGTTACTCTACAAGTCTTACGTTAGTTTATCGCCTTACCAAACGTTGGGCGCCATGTAGTGTAGTTCCTAGTTTCCCACTAGGCCCTGCGCATTGGAATAACATAAACAGTAGTATCGACGTGGAACTGGCTATATTCCAGGCCTCCACTGACTATGCTAAACTTAATTGGGTTGTGTTACCAACTAGCTCAGAGGTCACTGGAAACTTTCTTCTCTGCATAGGAAGTGATCAGCTTCCCTGGCACAGACAAGAAGGGATTCAGTTTTCCAACAACCGTGCAACATGACAACTTTGCTCCTCAGATCAAGAGTCGATCTCTAGGGTCGTGTGAAACAATAGACACAGATTTCACTCAGTCAGTCTAGTGCAGTTTACTTTCACAGTATGTAGAGAATAGAGAGACGGGCGTGTATCAATAAAGGTTAACATTTATTGAACAGTCTTTCTTCTCGTACAAGAGAAATGTATTGCCACAATTGCAATAACTGTTATTATAAAAAGTACGTACAGTAAGATAAGAATTGCGAAATAGAACTGTAAAAGCATTGATATGGTTTCTTAGCCATACAATGGTTTAAAAGTAATAAAACATATATACAGTCATATATACATTAGGCTAACATACTCAACTGGTGCTTCTAACTAAGCCTACCCCGGTGTGCCTGACCTAAGCCTAACACGTGAGAAGGGGGAGTAAGTAAGTAGCTTAAGTTAAGTTGGTTTTGCCAAGGTTTGTTTCAAGAATTCTCTTCTAAGGGTTTAGTCAACACCATACCTCTGAATAGAATGATGGAGGATTGGTATCTCCTTCAGGGGTCTCTCTCGATATCCCAGTCACCCGCGAGGGTAAACTGGAAGCGCCGGGACTGGATTTCTCTGCACGAGAAAGGCAGCGGCTTCTCTCAGCGCGTCGGGAGGAAGGAGGGGTGACAGCGTCCGCGGGCAGCTGGGCTGGATGTCTTCGCAGAGGACGGCTGCACGGCTCCTCAAGCGTACTGAACCATAGTTCGCGCTGTAGCGGCGATAATGGTAATCAGTAGCTTCACCACCACAGGATAGCAGGCTGCAGCGACAGGCAGCTGGCATCAGCAACAGGCAACGCTCATTGCTTAAGGCAACGTTGGTAATATTTATACCTGACAGGTGCCGGGTTTGACGCAAGTTTGCTGGACATAAGACGTCAATTAAAGATGTCACTAGGAAGTGACAGTTATCAGTTGCTCATTAGAGTTCTATTACTAATCAAAACATAGCAAGCGGGGATTTCCAGGTTTGCTAAGTTTTTATCTTGTTGAAGAACTCGGAGTGTTATCTAGGAATATCAGATAGTGACTGCTGCTCTGTCATTGCACTAATTGGTCGCAAAGGAAGTAGCAGAGAGTCATGCTGGAATGTGGCTCTGTGGCTCTGCTCGTGTGAGGCCAGAGATGACTTTTCAGAAAATCGCACTTGAACGGTTATGCCAATATAGGGAACAAAGGGCTTTATAGCCGAATAGGGGCATAAGGTCACAGTATCGATCAGGAACCTAGATAAGCACATGACAATTTGTCAAAAACGCGGAAGTCAGACGGCCGGCGTGTGACATCACCGGAGAGGAGACGTGAGGAATCGAAGAGAACGCGGAGACGAGTCGGAAGACCCACGGAGTTGAAGCAGATGAGCCAGGAGGAGAAGAAGACGAGCCAGGAGGCCAACGGTATCGGGCTGCGCCGTGCCACACTCCCGAGGGAGGAGTGTGGCTAAGACAGGTACGGGAGAAGTTTGTGAACTGGGTGGGAAGGAGGAGTGCAGTACCTCGATAGGAGGGAACTCTTCCTGGTATCCCATTTCCCTTTCTACCTCCCTCACTTCCCTCACTTTACCCACATGGCAGCCATAGTTGAGCACGAGTTGCGGTGTCCCATCACTACCCCGGTTCCCCAAGGTATACCGAGCATTAAGAGGACAAAGTCTAAAACGGTCCTTCTTTGTGTTTCCCTTCCCGGTAAACCACGGGAGAGACTCCAACACCGGCCAAGAATAGAAGAGCCCAGACGAGGGTGGAAACGGCCTCAAAAGACGTAGGGAAATAGTGTCACCACGGATCCTGCGGAATTCGCCAAAGATAGACTAACGTTTAGGCGGAAAAAAACTGTATGTGAAAATAAAACCCGCATTACCTAAACACCGTTTACAGCCTGTTACTGACCCCCCTTTACAGGAGCGCACATTTGGACTCCTCAAGAGCAGGTTTTGCTGCCTCCACAAGAGTGGAATTTTGCAAACAAAACAGGTGATGGACCGAATGTGGATCAATGTCACACATTCACCCCAGTCCAAAGATCTGGGCCCAAATCCATCGTTTTTTTGCACTCCACACCACCCTGGGTTAGACAATGGGGATATGCAAATCAGCTCTGACCCTGTGCCCCATGGGAACAGTCCAGTCCGAACTACAAAAGCCATGTCCTTCCCAGAACGGAATCAAGCATCCGAGGACTGGACCGGTTTCGAGGTAACACCTCTCATCAGCCCGGCTAGCTTGACTCCAGTGGTGTGGAGTGCCTGGGACCCACGTCTGAGCATCCCCAGCGCACTTATGGCGAATTTGCAAACAAAACAGGTGATGGACCGAATGTGGATCAATGTCACACATTCACCCCAGTCCAAAGATCTGGGCCCAAATCCATCGTTTTTTTGCACTCCACACCACCCTGGGTTAGACAATGGCGATATGCAAATCAGCTCTGACCCTGTGCCCCATGGGAACAGTCCAGTCCGAACTACAAAAGCCATGTCCTTCCCAGAACGGAATCAAGCATCCGAGGACCGGACCGGTTTCGAGGTAACACCTCTCATCAGCCCGGCTAGCTTGACTCCAGTGGTGTGGAGTGCCTGGGACCCACGTCTGAGCATCCCCAGCGCACTTATGGCGAATTTGCAAACAAAACAGGTGATGGACCGAATGTGGATCAATGTCACACATTCACCCCAGTCCAAAGATCTGGGCCCAAATCCATCGTTTTTTTGCACTCCACACCACCCTGGGTTAGACAATGGCGATATGCAAATCAGCTCTGACCCTGTGCCCCATGGGAACAGTCCAGTCCGAACTACAAAAGCCATGTCCTTCCCAGAACGGAATCAAGCATCCGAGGACCGGACCGGTTTCGAGGTAACACCTCTCATCAGCCCGGCTAGCTTGACTCCAGTGGTGTGGAGTGCCTGGGACCCACGTCTGAGCATCCCCAGCGCATTTATGGCGAATTTGCAAACAAAACAGGTGATGGACCGAATGTGGATCAATGTCACACATTCACCCCAGTCCAAAGATCTGGGCCCAAATCCATCATTTTTTTGCACTCCACACCACCCTGGGTTAGACAATGGGGATATGCAAATCTGCTCTGACCCTGTGCCCCATGGGAACAGTCCAGTCCGAACTACAAAAGCCATGTCCTTCCCAGAACGGAATCAAGCATCCGAGGACCGGACCGGTTTCGCGGTAACACCTCTCATCAGCCCGGCTAGCTTGACTCCAGTGGTGTGGAGTGCCTGGGACCCACGTCTGAGCATCCCCAGCGCACTTATGGCGAATTTGCAAACAAAACAGGTGATGGACCGAATGTGGATCAATGTCACACATTCACCCCAGTCCAAAGATCTGGGCCAAAATCCATCGTTTTTTTGCACTCCACACCACCCTGGGTTAGACAATGGCGATATGCAAATCAGCTCTGACCCTGTGCCCCATGGGAACAGTCCAGTCCGAACTACAAAAGCCATGTCCTTCCCAGAACGGAATCAAGCATCCGAGGACCGGACCGGTTTCGAGGTAACACCTCTCATCAGCCCGGCTAGCTTAACTGCAGTGGTGTGGAGTGCCTGGGACCCACGTCTGAGCATCCCCAGTGCACTTATGGCGAATTTGCAAACAAAACAGGTGATGGACCGAATGTGGATCAATGTCACACATTCACCCCAGTCCAAAGATCTGGGCCCAAATCCATCGTTTTTTTTGCACTCCACACCACCCTGGGTTAGACAATGGCGATATGCAAATCAGCTCTGACCCTGTGCCCCATGGGAACAGTCCAGTCCGAACTACAAAAGCCTTGTCCTTCCCAGAACAGAATCAAGCATCCGAGGACCGGACCGGTTTCGAGGTAACACCTCTCATCAGCCCGGCTAGCTTGACTCCAGTGGTGTGGAGTGCCTGGGACCCACGTCTGAGCATCCCCAGCGCACTTATGGCGAATTTGCAAACAAAACAGGTGATGGACCGAATGTGGATCAATGTCACACATTCACCCCAGTCCAAAGATCTGGGCCCAAATCCATCGTTTTTTTGCACTCCACACCACCCTGGGTTAGACAATGGCGATATGCAAATCAGCTCTGACCCTGTGCCCCATGGGAACAGTCCAGTCCGAACTACAAAAGCCATGTCCTTCCCAGAACGGAATCAAGCATCCGAGGACCGGACCGGTTTCGAGGTAACACCTCTCATCAGCCCGGCTAGCTTGACTCCAGTGGTGTGGAGTGCCTGGGACCCACGTCTGAGCATCCCCAGCGCACTTATGGCGAATTTTCAAACAAAACAGGTGATGGACCGAATGTGGATCAATGTCACACATTCACCCCAGTCCAAAGATCTGGGCCCAAATCCATCGTTTTTTTGCACTCCACACCACCCTGGGTTAGACAATGGCGATATGCAAATCAGCTCTGACCCTGTGCCTCATGGGAACAGTCCAGTCCGAACTACAAAAGCCATGTCCTTCCCAGAACGGAATCAAGCATCCGAGGACCAGACCGGTTTCGAGGTAACATCTCTCATCAGCCCGGCTAGCTTGACTCCAGTGGTGTGGAGTGCCTGGGACCCACGTCTGAGCATCCCCAGCGCACTTATGGAGAGTGGAGCGGCACGCCAGTATACTCCAATCCTGTGCTGCAAAATGATAGCCACCTGTGCCATGTTGCACAATATTGCCACCAAGGAAGGCTCAGAGGTGGAGATCACACATCATGAGGACATTGATGATGACACAGAACAGGCAGCAGCACCAGCAACAGATGGGAGACTAAGACGGGCAGAGATCACACAGCAATATTTCTAAGTAAGTAATGAGACACCGACAGGCTAAGATTGTGAAGTAAGTAGTTTAATTTTCACTACGGCATTCAAATCATACCACACCATGGTATCACAATGTCAATGTGCATGACTGGGTGGTCACAGTTAACCCCACCGTGACCTGTCCTGTGGGTTGAGGGCAAGGTTAACGTTTGCGTCCATGCAGTACAGGGTGGTATGGATGAGGCTGGTTGTCAATGCTTTCGGTGTTGCCTGGCTCTGTAGATTGTCGCCTGCTGCTCCTACACATTTCAGGAACAGGAGTGCTTGCGCCACTCCTGCTGGTGGATTCATCAGTTTCCCCCACATCTGTGTCACCAGCAGTGTCTGCCTGTTGCGTTAGCATCAGCTGCATGGCAGAGGTCACTCTGCCAATCCCCTTAGACAAATCAGTGCAGCAATGCACAATTGCATCCTGCATAGCTACAGAACGTCTGCACATCAGGGAGGTTGCAGTGGCAAAGCGGTTCAATGCTTTGGTCTGCTGCCACAAACCCTGACGATCCCTGCGCCTCTCCAAGTGGTCCCTATCTAATTTGTCACACAGGACAGTCAAGCACTGGGTCATGTCTGTCATGTCATTTGCAAGCGACTGCATGCTGTCCGAAATGTTCCCTATGCCCTTGTTGATGTTTTCCATCTTGCTGTTAATGCTGCACACCTGCCTGTGAACTGCCATCATTGCCTTTGCCTGCAGGTGCTGAACCTTCACCATGGTGGCCACCAGACCGCAGAAGACCCCCTCAACATCCTGGCCTTCACCTCTCTCCCGTGCCCTTCGGCCTCGGACACTGGCCCGCACAGCTCTTGGAGTGAGCTGCTGCTCAGCGTTGTCTGACACTGTTGGATTGCTTGCAATGTCACTCTCCTCCTCTTCCTCCTCAGATGTTTCAAGAATGCGGAGAGGGGGCACATCAAGCTAATCTAATTTTCTAGTCTAATTTTTTCCTGTAGCTCAGTCATAGCTTCTTTGGCAAGTTTATTCACCTTGAATGAAAATTGCAGCGTGTCACCGCAAATCCCTGCTTTTAGGGCATCCTACATAACATCAATAGAGACACTCCCGAGGTTGTCTTTTAAAAAATTAGGGATCCATTCTCGCATATGTGTACAATACAAGTGATCCGACAATAGGGATTTCTCAAATGTCCATGATCTGGGTGTGGTGTAGCCTTGTGCTAAATCTAGTGTACAGATAAGGGGGTTGTGACCTGAAATAATTCTAGGCAGTTTCATGATTTGGGACTTAAATTTCAGTGAATTGGACAACAGAAAAAAAATAATTGTGACATGTGTATGATGTGGATTGGAAAAAAAAGGATAGCCAGGATCATTAAAATTGGAACTTTGCCACCCGTCTATAAGCCTGTGTGTATAGCACATGTGTTTTATCACCTTAAACACCTTGGGCTTTCTGCCTTTGTACAGCCAATCATCCTTAATAGAGCAGTCGCTAGGGAAGTTAATATTAAAGTCCCTGCAGATCAATAAAGGTAAAGGCCAGTGTGAGAGCTCATTAGAAATGTCATTGAAAACTGACGTTTCATCACTGTTGCTCCCATAAATGGCACAAATCGTTACCTTCTGCCCCTGTCCATCCTGGCATTCTGTGATTTCCCAACAGCCAAATTTGTCATTCTGCGGGAAAAAGTATATCCTGTACCATTGGCTAAAATAGCAACCCCCTGCACCCGAGCCCCTTATGTCGTTGCACAAACCAGTTTATAGCCCAGTGTTCTTAAGAGGTATGTTTGAGAACCCTCAATGTGGGTTTCCTACAAACAGACAACATTAGCACCCATAGTTTGTAAACCTATAGCAACATTTTGCAGTTTCTTTACATCATTTAAAAAGCAGATATTTAGGGATAACTCCCTTAGTGCCCCCATTTTTTTATGTTCTATTTTCCCCATTTGCTAGCTCCGGATTTAGCCCAGACCCCTCCTCGTGCCATACGCTGATATTTCCAACATGCCGAATAACCCTGCATTGGAGGCTCTTGCTTGTTACTTGTATTGAAAACTTGCCTGACCCTCAACCCCTCCCCCCACCTTCCCTCCCTGCCCCCCACCTATACTGAAGGTTACCTGGCCAGCTCGGGCCAGGGGTGTGGCATCCGTCATGCAATACCCCAGTGAGTCCGCTGAAGCACCCCCCATATATAGTGCCTATCAAAGAAGAAACTCCAAACATCAATAAAAATGTACCCAAAAGCCCAGTCTGAAACATCACTCATAAAGCCAAAATGTCAAAAATGAATGGGTACTGCATACCTTGCAATATATACATCAATTACTAACTTGCGTAACACAAGCTCACATTACTTGTCATTTAGCCAAGATATCCCCGACACCTTTTACATGGACCTTTTACTTATGTCCTGAGATTTCATCCAAAAACATTTTGTCCTGAATTTCGGAAATGAAGCTACGAGTGTTCCCTTAGTGAACAATTTTCAGTCTCGCAGGGTTCTGAAGATATACTGTAGCCCCAAGTTTTTGAAAGAGGTTAAAGAGCTGTCTAAGTCTCCACCTGCGCTCAACTGTGGCGTGTGCGGAATCTGGCCTGGTAAAAACGTAATTCCTTCGAATGCTCTCTTGTTTGTAGGTCTGGCAAGATCATACAGGGCTTGCCGGAGCAGAAAGTTACCAAACAACAACAGCATAGCACGGGGGTGTGGCTGCATTGAGGAATTGTGCTTCCCAGGAGTTAAAGGAAATCTATGTGCTCTTTGGATTTCCTTGTCCCAATCCCATGATTGTAGTTCAGGGAATGCCGCCTTAAGGAAAGAGACCATAAACTTCCTGGGATCATCCTTCTCAACACCTTCTGGAATCCCTAGGAAGTGGAGGTTGTTACACCTTTGTCGATTTTCCTGCTCCTCCATTTACCACAAGTAATCTTTTATTGCCCCCTCATGCTCCTCTATTTTTGTTTTCAGTGAGGTAACATCTTTCTCTAGTTGTTCAGTTCTCTCTTCCACCAATGCCATACGGTCAACAATTTCGGCACAGGTTTTCCCCACTTTTCTAACTGCTCCTTGCAGTTTTTTAGCTGCCAGTCAGAGATCTGCAGCTGTCAGTTTTTACTTCAGCTTGAAAGTTTTTAATAGATTGTAAAATGTCTGTTAAAGCGGGGTCGCTCTTTTGTGCCTCCCCATGAGCAGCTCCAGTATCAACAGTGGTTTGATTGCCACCTGAGATTCCTGAAGCAATAGAAAATATCGTTAATGATGTGTCATTGTAATCTCATTTCAACTCAGGATCTTCCTTGTCAGAAAGTCCATTTGTCCTCTTGCGATGATCTCTCATTTTCTTCTTTTGCACTTTCTTAGAGAGATGTTTATGGCTCTGTACTTCGGAGTTAGACCTATTGCTCCATTTGCTTTCCTCTTTGGACTTCACAGAGAGATGCTCCCATCCGATAATTCAGATTCCTCTGTGAGAGAATTGAATTGATCCTGATTATCAGGTGTTCTTGACTTGAAGCTATGCTTGGTGGTACTTAGGGCCATAGGTGATCCTGCAGCTACAGACACGTCTATCCCTATAACATTGGGACTATCCCATGGGAGAGCGCTGGTATTAATACCACTGTTATTGTCCAAGGGAGTGCTTACTAGCTGAGTGCGAGGTGCTGGCCCGCTTGTAATAGCCGGTGTGGGGGTGGTGGGAGGCTCGGGATGCAGGAGAGCGTTAGATTGGCCTGATGTGGATGGTCCTGTGGTTTCACCTTCCTTTGATGTGGACATAGCAACAGTTACATCAGAGCACCCACCCCCCGTTTTGGAATCGCTTACCTCCTCACTCAAAGCTGCAGCTGAGCCAAAACTGCTAGTAATCAATGGCTGACTACAGTCTAAATACTCAAAATTAATATTTATATATCCCAAAGGTGCATTGTTTTGTACAACTTTGGACTTTACTAAAATGCCTATTTTTTTACAAATATTTTAAAACCTCTGTCTACAATCTCATACACATTCAGGGAATCATTTTAAATGTAAAGTTAGAGACAAAACAATTGATGATTTGAAATTGAATTGGCTCTGCTGCTAGAGGAATACACCCCTGATATATTGTTCCTGACGGAAACCTGGCTCACCTCCGAGTCCGATCCCACGATAGTAGATGCTCTCCCGTCTGGTTTCCAAATCACACGGCAAGACCGACCTAAAGGGAGAGGAGGAGGCCTGGCTATCATCTAAAAGGAACAATACCATTGCCGAGTTACATCTGAAACCATCTCGGACTGCGAGAGTATTGGCTTCAACGTCGAACTCTCACCGAACAGCTGTTTCTCTGGCACTCTTATCTACCGCCCCCCCGGCCCCTCCAAGCAGTTCCACGAAATACTGCCATCCAGTGTGGCTGATAGAGTTAGTACTTCCTCTAACTTCACCGTACTAGGCGACCTGAATTTTCATTTTGACTCCCCCTCTGACCACACAGCCGCCACCCTATTAGATGATCTAGCAGCCCTGCAACTTATCCAACGTGTCACTACCCCTACTCATGCCAAAGGCCACTTACTGGACCCCATTTTCAGTAACTCACAGTGGACCCAGCAATTCCCTTGCCCTGGACAGACCACCTTCTGATCCCCTTCAGTTGGACATCGCTCAAACCACCATCACCCGCCCCTACTACAAGGCTTAGGCGAGCCTGATCGCGCCTCGAGGTTGACAACTGGTCTATCAAACTTGCCAGCTCCCAACCCGGGGATCAGGAGGATCCTGCCCTAGCAAATCAGGCCTTTGTCAACTGGATCACTCACACCCTTGACGCAACCCTCCCTATGAGCAAGACGGTACTGAAGCGTTCCCACAAAACTGCAGGCTCTTAGGGATAAGAAACGTCTTTGTAGAAAGGCGGAAAGATGCTGGCGTTTAGATGACTCAGCAGAACTAACTACCGAGAAGCCATTGGCGAGTATAAAGCCCAAATAAAAGCAGCCCAGGCCACCTATTTCACCGATAAAATTCTGCAGGCCAAGTCTAAACCTAAGGAGATTTTCCAGATCATTAAATAGTTAACTAACCCTCCCCCTGCGCTGCATGTCGAGAAATCTGCCACTCACCGCAATAATGTTGCTGAGTTTTTTTACCAGAAAGTAAACACTATTTATTCAGCCTTCCCCCCCCAAAAAACTAACTCATCAATCCAATCCAACATCCCCCCAATCCTCTCCCCTTCCCTCTCTCAACATACCCTGACCCATTTTCCCCCACTGAACCTCACTACCCTTGAATCCCTAGCTCACAGTGTCAAATCCGGTTCGCCGGACGATCCTGCTCCACCTGACATTCTAATGGCGGCTTCCCAGATCACCCTGCCCATCATCAGGGAGGTACTAAACGCAACCATCACTTCCAGTACTGTACCAACTGTCTGGAAACAAGCCATGGTCAGGTCGCTACTTAAGAAACCTAATTTAGACCCGTCTGACTTGGCCAACTACCGCCCCATCTCACTGCTCCCATGGGTGAGCAAGGTCTTAGAAAAATATATTAACCAACAGCTAGTAAACTTCCTGGAAGACCACCACGTACTAGATCCCATCCAGACGGGCTTCAGACCGAAACACGGGACTGAGACCGCTCTCCTCATGGTTACCGAGGAAGCCAGAAAAATCCTGGATCAAGGAGGATCAGTGGCAGTGATCCTCCTTGATCTAAGTGCGGCATTTGACACGGTCAGTCATGACACCCTACTGGACCGCCTGTCCTATGCTGGGATTAAGGATAAAGCCTGGGCATGGTTTAAATCTTTTTTGGAGAACAGATCCTTTAAAGTTTTTGAGGGCGAGTCTGTGTCCTCTAGCAGACCTCTAAAGTGCAGAGTTCCTCAGGGCTCCTCTCTGAGCCCCGCACTCTTCAATCTATACATGAGACCACTGGCTGATGTTGTCCGCCCTTTTGGAGTTAAGATCATCTCCAATGCGGACGACACGCAGATGGTGGTCTCACTGGCGCAGGAGGCAAACCGTCCTGCGCCAGGCGGGCTCAGAGAATGCCTGGAGGAGGTGAAGACCTGGATGTCCTCATCATCCCTTAAGTTGAATGGGGACAAAACAGAGCTGATGCTCCTAGGCCCTTCAGATCTGGGCCTCCCCCCCTCTCTGTGGCCCCCCCTGTCTAGGCTCCCCCCCACCCCTCAAAAATAACATCAAGAGCCTCGGAGTGTGGCTGGACAGATCTCTGTCCTTTAACGTTCAAGCCACAAAACTCTCACCCACCTGTTTTGGCATCATGAGGATGCTAAATAAAATATTCCCCCTCCTTCCCATGGAAGCCAAACAGGTGGCCATACAAGGTCTCATACACTCACGCCTTGATTTCAATAACGTGCTCTACCTCGGCGCCCCAGAGTACACCCTACGCAGACTGCAGATTGTGCAGAACTGCACAGCGCGCTTACTACTTAAAATCCCTCGTAGACAATCAGTGAGGGTCGGACTGGCTAGCCTCCACTGGCTACCGGTTTGGCAGAGAGTTCTGTTTAAAGCAATGTGTATAGCCCATCAAGCCTTCTGGGACACAGGCCCCAGCATCACCCGCGACCTAGTCACTCATTACACTCCCAACCGAAGTCTTCGCTCCAGCCACACCTTTTTGGCAGGGGTGCCAAGAATAAAAAGATCTAGATCTGGCGGAAGGACGTTCGCCTACAATGCATCCAAGACCTGGAACACTCTGCCACTCCATCTCAGAGCCAACCCTAACCTCACTGTGTTTCGTAAACAATTAAAGACCTTCCTGTTCACTTCCCCCCTCTAACTGCCAGCTTCCACCCCTCTGCACATCAGTAGGCTCTGGTTATTCTAGCGCTTGGACGCCTCTGCACAGCAAATCGCGCTTTATAAATTCACAAGTTTACAAGTTTACAATTGATGACAGAAATGTAAATTTACTAAACTAACCCAATGCAACAAACAGTGGGAAGATAAATAATGCAGTTAATTTCCAGTAGTAATCTAATCACACTGCCAAAAAACTGGAGCAAATTAGAATTTTTGGGTAGAATAATTAACTTTTTTAACTACAGAAAAAAAACATTGTTGAAAGGGCATACATTATGGGGGTGATGGTATATATTATTTGTATTACTCCAGTAGAGTAACTGTAAGTCCCATTTCAATGATGTTGAAGTTATGTAAATTTGGGGGAAGGATTCCTATTTACTATCATAACTTCAATCATAAAAAATAAGAAAAATACAGAAATCATACTATTAAAACTCCAATGTCCCAAACACTGGAGAAAGTTAGAACTTACTATTAGGGAGAGTTCCCACAACTGGAGTTCGTGGTAAAATGCGTTTTTATAACTCATGTCCCACAAACATTATCAAAAGTGCTCACATTTTTGGGGTAACTAAATTCACTGTTCAAACTCCAGTCCTATAAACACTGGAGAAATCATAAATTTGAAGTCATGGGATTTACTCTTCTAATTCTCTTCTAAGAAAATGTAGGTATAGTCCGTGAATTGAGTGGGAAGGAATGATTTAATTTTCTAACTCCAGTCCCTCCAACATACAGCAAAAGTGCATACATTAAAGGAGTGGCATTTATTGTTATATCTTTTGAACCATACTTTAGGTTAGTTGACAGTAAATTAAGGAGGGACTCACTTTCCTCCTCCTGACCACCATCAGTGACCATCAGGATGGTCATGCATCCCTATCCTGGTGTGGTTTTAGGTGATTTACGTGGAGTACCCTGTGAGGGCTTCTAGTCATGCCTACATCAACCAGGTAGGCAACTTCTCTCTTCTTCTCTAAAATGGGACAGAGCCCAGTCCACTTGTCTATGAGGGACCTGGGTGCCCCAGCCTCCAACACCCACATAAACTGACCTGGTTTGTACTCAACCTTTGGTCATAAGAGTGCTTGGTAAGCTAGTCTTAAGCTGCTTCTTTGCTCTCTTCATGTACTCAACCATGGGTGATTGCAGTTATTCAAGACCAAAGACGGTGGGAGTTTAAGACCAGTACACACAAGGGTATATTTATACACAATATTCAAAACAATTGCTGTCTCATTTACTGCACTCTACTCCTATAGTGGTTCACCGTCCAAGCCACTCCAGAAAATCCCAATATACAACAAACACAGAAGGAGTGATCGCAGGCCTGATACATAGTCCACTATGTCTTGCTTTGACTTTTTGAAAGGTTTCTCCTAGCCTTCCCTCATGAAACTTAGGGGACCCCTTAGAGGATGGCCAAATAGAAGTTAAGCCAACAACCTTCTGTGGCACCTCTCTGTGGGTAAATAATAGGGAAGATAACAGTGTACACGCCCTGGAATAGAGCAGATGTTATGGCATTGAAAAATTCTCTACCTGACCTTCGGAAAAATCCGGCGGCATTTTATGAAGGGGTGGAAGGGGCTATTTCGTCTTGTGTGATGACTCTTGTTGATATAGATTTGTTTTTTGGGCTAATTCTACCACGTGATATGTGGAGGCAAATTCGTAGAAATAATGATGAAACAATACTGGGGGGGACATGGAAAGAAATAAATGCTGCCGATTTAGATAGGGAACCGGCATGTAAGCCTTGTCAGTTAATTCTAGATCTTCCGGCAGCTATCTTGATTAAATTAAAAACGCTTGTTCCTTCTAAAAAAATCGATTGGACCATGTTAACTTCGTGCAAACAAAAGCCCGATGAAACGGTTTCAGATTTCTTTACACGCTTCGAGGAGGCGTTTCTTGATTACAGTGGTCAATCTTTAACAGACGATACGGGTCGGCATTTGTTTGTAGATAAGTATGTGGCTAATCTCCTACCAGAGATTGCAAAACGATTGAAATCGAGTGAAAGTTCCTGGGCCACAGCGACCCCTGTGTCTTTGTTAACTATGGCTCAGTATTATGAGCGGCAGGAATTGGAGGCTAAAGAAAGTGTTGAGAAAAAGGCGAAAGAATTGAAAATGAAGGTGATGTTGGCGCAGGTTCGGGGACACACAGGGCAGAGGGAATGATAGAGGTAGACGAGGTGGAGGGAATACGTTGTATGGTCGTACGGATATAGCGGAGGATCAGTGTGCTTACTGTAAGGAGTTTGGGCATTGGGCTAATGATTGTCCGGTACTTCGTGAGCAGCGTAGTCAGCGTGGTCGAGGAGGTGGTAGGTCGAGAGGAGGTTATACGGGAGCGAGAGGTGGCGGAAGTGATCGTGGAAGAGTTGAGGAGAGGGGCCATGGCCAGGATGAACGAAACACGTTTGATAGACGAAATCAATATCAGATTTCGGAGGGTGAGAATGTGGAGCACCAGGATTATGTGCATGCATAGGACTGCGTAGGATGGGGTGAGGAATCAATTGAAGTGCCGGTAGATCAGCAGGGTCCATATGTAACAGCGGGTATTCTGGGTTCTACTGATCAATTTCTAGTCGACACAGGAGCTACACGTAGCGCTTTGTCAAAAAACTTGGTTCCGAGGGCTCCCCTGTCTGGCGAAATGATTACATGTGTAGGGTTCGATGGCACACCCTCCCTTAGCCCATTGTCAAAGCCCCTTGCACTATGTCTTGACAAATTTTTCAGTTTTGGTCAATTTTTGTTATCACCCCATACACCAGATAATATCCTGGGTATTGATTTGCTTAAATATTTTCGAGCAACGATACGGTGCGCTCCTGAGGGAGTGCGGGTAATCCTGAATGACAATTATCCTGACCCCGACAGGTTTTACACTATCTTAGACATTCCAGCTTTGGCCTCTCTACCGCATACGTTATGGGCGACCTCAGACACGGATGTGGGAGAGATGCGTATTCCACCAATACACATTAGTGTTAAGGAGGGGGCCCCTCTACCACGAGTGCCACAGTATAAGATTTCGAGAGACGGTGAAATTGCATTGACACATATTGTTCAGGATTTGATGTCTGCAGGGGTAGTGGAGGAGGTCCCTTATAATGTTTGCAACAGTCCTATTCTTCCGATCCTTAAGAGAGATACTGACGACAAAGTCTATCGCTTTATTATTGATTTGAGAGAGATCAACAAAATTGTCATTCCCCAATACCCGGTGGTGTCCGATATTTCGACCTTGCTTACATTGGTCCCACCCACGGCCACAACGTTTAGTGTGATCGATTTGAAAAACGCGTTCTTTTCCATCCCTGTTCATCCTGATAGCAGATACTTGTTTGGCTTCACGTTAAATAATAAATCGTATAGATTTTGTCGTGTTCCCCAAGGTTATACTGAAAGCCCTAGCATCTACAGCCAGGCTTTGAAAAGACAGCTAGATTCCTTTAAATTGCAGACTGGCGTTGCTCTCATCCAGTACGTGGATGACCTTCTGCTTGCTGCTGACTCTTATGCACAATGTGAAGAAAGTACACTTGCGTTGCTTTCCTTTTTGGCACAGAACAATCATAAGGTTTCGAAGAAAAAGCTCCAATACTGTAGACCTCAGGTGACCTACCTCGGTCATCTGTTGTCTAAGGAGGGGCGTGCATTAACATCTGATCGAATTCAAGCAATTTTAGACACACCAGTCCCCCGCACGCAGAGAGATGTACGTGCCTTCATAGGGTTGACATCCTTTTGTAGACAGTGGATCATGGGTTTTTCACACATCATAAAACCCTTGCTAGCATTACTGTCCAAAGCTACACCAATGCCCCTTGAATGGACAGATGAATGTCAGAAGGCTTTTGAACAGTTGAGGCAGGCCCTTTGTTCCGCACCAGTGTTAGGCACACCAGACTACACAAAGCTTTTCACATTGTACGTGCACGAGAATGATGGGTGCGCGTTGTCAGTGCTAGTGCAAAAACATGGGGATAAGCAGAGACCATGTGCATACTTCTCTGCTATTCTTGATCCTGTAGCACGAGGGTTGCCTGGGTGTTTTCGAGCGGTAGCAGCAACGGCAGTAGCCATACGGCAGAGTGAGGGAATAGTGTTATCGCACAAACTGCTGGTGTTAGTTCCTCACGCAGTAGATGCTCTGCTAAACCAAACAAAGACGCAATACCTCACGAGTGCACGGCTAACAGGATATGAGCTGACACTTTTGGCGCCACATATTACACTGAAAAGATGCGCTACTTTGAACCCTGCCACTTTATTGCCCTATCCGGCCGAGGAGGGTCAGGAAGAAAAACATCACGATTGTGTTTTCCTGACCGAGGAACAGACAAAGGGTCGTGTCGACTTACAGGATGTGCCACTTCCAGATGTGGATGGGGAACTGTGGGTTGATGGATCATGTTTAAGGCTGCCAGATGGTACGGCTTCCGCAGCCTATGCGATCACGACACTTAAGACAGTGGTAGAAACAGCGAGGATACCACAGAAATCGGCTCAGGCAGCAGAGCTGATAGCCTTAACAAGAGCCTGCGAATTGAGTGCTGGTCTTTGTATGAACATATACACAGACAGCCGGTACGCCTTCGGAGTGGCACATGACTTCGGGCTACTCTGGAGAGAGCGTGGTTTTTTGACATCTCACGGAGAACACATTATGCACGGAGAGCTAGTGCGTGATCTCCTAAACGCGTTGCTCGGCCCAAAGAAAGTAGCGATAGTAAAATGCAGTGCCCACAAAAAGATCACGGATAAAGTGGGCCAAGGAAATGCCTTCGCAGACAGTATAGCGAGACAAACGGCTATGTCCCGAACTAGCTCCCCCATGTATGTGATACAATCGCAGGCTGAGTGATGGAGTGATGCTAGAGCAGAAATATTGGACATTCAAAAATCAGCCACTGAATCAGAACTTGCGGCATGGGCAGCAGATGGGGTACTAGATGACGAGGGTTGTTGGAGAAGCAAAGACATGGAAAAATGGAAACTGCCTGCGGCTTACGTGCAGGCGATGGTCCAGATGACCCATGGACTGGGCATGTCGGAGCTCTCGCAATCACTCGGCTGTTAACACGAGTCTGGGAACATCCTGAGATTGCTAATACTGCCAAAAGAGTAGTGCAGACCTGCCTGATTTGTTTACAACACAATCCTGGAAAGGGGACCCATACTCCGAAAGGAGGGTTCGTTCCACCTTCTGCACCATTTGAGGTACTCCAAATGGATTACATCCAACTCGAGCGCTGCAACAACCTGAAGTACGTCCTAGTGGTGGTATGCGCCTTTAGCAAATGGGTCGAGGCCTTCCCCACGAAAGACAATACAGCTCTGACAACAGCTAAGGTGTTGCTTAAGGAATTCTTTCCTCGCTTTGGAGTTTGCAAATTTCTGTGGAGCGATAATGGGCCCCATTTTGTTGGAAAGATTGTGGAGTATGTACTGAAGGGGTTAGGGATTTAGCAGAAGTTCCACGCTGTATTCCACCCTCAGTCGGCAGGTCTGGTTGAGCGGTACAATGCTACGTTGAAACTTAAACTGGCCAAAATTGTGGCATCCACATCGTTGAAGTGGCCAGATGCTTTGCCGCTAGCGCTGCTCTCTCTTAGATCAGTACCCCATTCACGAACTGGCCTTACACCCTACGAGGTGGTGTTTGGGCGCCCCATGAATATCTGGGGGGTGCCCAAGCCGCGATTAATACATGATGTGCCTTGTGTTATGATGAACGACTATTTGGCACGATTAACAAATGATTTACATTCTATTCATCAACAGGTTTGAGAAGCGCTCCCTGACAACTCTACTGGAGAGGGCCATGATCTTCGCCCTGGTGATCATGTGATGATCCGATCGTTTGAGAGAGCGAGCAGTCTGGAGCCCAGGTGGAAGGGCCCTGAACAGGTCCTCCTTGCAACCCGGACCGCTGTACGAGTGACCAACAGAAAGCGGTGGGTGCACTCGACACACTGCCGCCGTGTCTCTCCGGATCTGGTGACTCCTGCTGCGCTGACTGACTACAAGGAGATTCTGGAGAAAGAAAAGAGCCCAGCTGTGACGTCGGCCGAAGTTGAGGGAGCCTTCCCGGACCACGCTGTTGCCGGACGAGAGCACTACAACCTGCGTCCCCGATAATATGGCTGAGATACCCGCCACCCCCTCTCAACACAATCCCCAAAGGAGGGAAACCGGAAACAGTTCTTGAAGTTTTTGGATGAGGGAGGGAGTGACCCTCCCCGGCCGTATTTATTAAAACAAAATTTAAACGTTAAACAGTTTCATATTAATGTACAATTTCATAACCACATTGCGATGTTTGGCTAACCTTAACAGATTCTCTAATACAGAGGTTCTCCTAGCCGAACTAACAACCTACAAAACATTTTCTTGAAATAATGAAATTGTACATCCTAACGTTTAAGGGCCAACGGCAAGGTCGTAACCGGTGTCAAGATCCCTAACCAGACATACCCCCCCCACTTGGGAGGGGCGACAGCACTGAGGCGTACCCCAAGTGCAACTACCAATTTCCCTTGACTTGACGGGGGCCCCAATAAACTCGACGCCACTTAAAGGTCGTTCGAGGACTCGTGTGAGATCTAGAAGGTAGCGTAGACCTCCCCCCAAACCCCACACAACTTACCTCATCTGCCGTCGCAGACGTCACTGGCCCCGGGAAATTCCCCAGGAGGGGGCTGTAACCCCTCCTACACAGGAAGGGGCCTTGACCGCCTTTCCTTTCCTTCCGGCGGCCTCTCCTTAGACAGGACCGCCTCCCCGTTGAGGGGCCAAAGGCCACCTCTCCCGAGCGCTCCCATCCGTGTTGGGTGACGCCCACTCATAGGGATCTTCCAATTACTGCTCACCGATCATGACCTTACCGCCCGACCAAAATAAATACGACAATGCTAACTAAACCAACAATACATTGGCCACTATGACCAGAATAATCATGCCTGTAAACGGACACTAAAAAACCGAATATCTTTAATCACAAAACATACATAAAATCGACCAACTTTATTACATACTCAATATCAACATGGGAATACCACAACCTGTAAACGAAAATAGAATTATCAAGCTATTTCAAAACAACTGGCTGTCCTCAGGGGCTGGTGGGTGGGTCAAAATTGGCTCTTCGTTCCGTCTCGAGCTCACGTGCAGCGAGGAGGTGCAGCTTCAGAGCACAGGAACAAGAGGATGTCTTCTGGTCTTGCGTCCCTTTTTATCCGTCTTCAGGGCGGGCGTAAACCCGCCCCTGCCTGCCCCGAGGGCGTGGCCAGCCGCGTCAGTGTCTAGGCCAGCCCACTCTAGGGCGGGAAAGAGCGCGCCCCGGCTACGCCGCTTCGGGCATACCAGCCGAGACGCGCCTCCCGCCCAAAAATGGCTTCCCGGGGGGATCGAGGTACTCTGCCATACGTTCGGGGGGACCAAGTGGTCGCCCCTTTCCATATGGCTGAGATACCCGCCACCCCCTCTCAACACAATCCCCAAAGGAGGGAAACCGGAAACAGTTCTTGAAGTTTTTGGATGAGGGAGGGAGTGACCCTCCCCGGCCGTATTTATTAAAACAAAATTTAAACGTTAAACAGTTTCATATTAATGTACAATTTCATAACCACATTGCGATGTTTGGCTAACCTTAACAGATTCTCTAATACAGAGGTTCTCCTAGCCGAACTAACAACCTACAAAACATTTTCTTGAAATAATGAAATTGTACATCCTAACGTTTAAGGGCCAACGGCAAGGTCGTAACCGGTGTCAAGATCCCTAACCAGACATACCCCCCCCACTTGGGAGGGGCGACAGCACTGAGGCGTACCCCAAGTGCAACTACCAATTTCCCTTGACTTGACGGGGGCCCCAATAAACTCGACGCCACTTAAAGGTCGTTCGAGGACTCGTGTGAGATCTAGAAGGTAGCGTAGACCTCCCCCCAAACCCCACACAACTTACCACATCTGCCGTCGCAGACGTCACTGGCCCCGGGAAATTCCCCAGGAGGGGGCTGTAACCCCTCCTACACAGGAAGGGGCCTTGACCGCCTTTCCTTTCCTTCCGGCGGCCTCTCCTTAGACAGGACCGCCTCCCCGTTGAGGGGCCAAAGGCCACCTCTCCCGAGCGCTCCCATCCGTGTTGGGTGACGCCCACTCATAGGGATCTTCCAATTACTGCTCACCGATCATGACCTTACCGCCACAGGTCCGGATAGTTGACCGGCTATCCGGACCCCCCACAAAGCTCCTACCTAAAGGTCATGTTTTAACGTTTTTAACCATGCTAAGAAGTCTCCTATGAGTAACTCATTCCCCACCCGGGACAAATGCACACCATCCCCCAAATACATACTGTCATTATTAATACAGCCATGCGAAATAGAATGCAATGTCCCAGAACGGAACAACCTACCCAACTTGTTATTAAGCTTTCTAACAGACTGATTCAAAGCAGGAATCGAAATGGCCCCCCGCCACACCTTTCGTGGGATCATATGGGACCACGCAATTGTGCAACCCAGAACTCTCCTCGCCAACCAACTTACCGTGGAAAGCATTGCCTCCAGGAGAAGTCGTCTACCGGTGGTGACCAAATCATTGCCCCCTAAATGCACTATGACTATAGACGGCGGTGACCTCGTCCGCCCTAACAAATCCTCAAAATATGCTTGAAACTGGTCAATACAGAGACCGCCTCTTCCGTAGAAGGACACCCTGTACCCGTATTCCCCAGCTACGTGAATCATGTCACCTGCTTTGAATACGTCCGCGGCACGCCTCACGTATGAGTGGCCCACGACCCACACCTCCTTTTTCACAGCCGGTGATGTCTGACCGCTGGCCCGGTGTTGGGTCGACTGCATAGTCCGCCCCGCCTCGTAGGCTTGTGTAACTGAAAACCAAACAAAAAACAAGAGGCGTGAGTACGACATTACAGCTTTACAACATGTGTAACCGCACATACCTCTTATAACAATTGGAGGGCCAACGCCCCACTCGTTTCACTTGTTCAACATTAAGACCCCTGGCTGTAGTTTCCGTAGCAGCCCCTATCCGAAAGGAATGGGTCCCAAACTCGCCAGGGTTCAAGCCCGCAGCGGCAATTGACATCGCAAGCACCCGCTGAAACTGAAACTTCGTCAGTGGGGTGGCGTCCGCGTGTCGCAACAAGGTCCCCCCCCATGATGCCACCCTTTGTGCTAGGTAATCTTCTAAACACTTTACCGGACACATGGAGGACCCGGGAATCCTGCGTATGATTATGCAGTCACCCATCCCAACTTGATCGGTCTTGGACCTGACAAAGGAGACAGTCATTGTCTCTCCTCTGATCTGAACGTGTTCCTGGCACAAACCCCCTGCCACTTCCCGTTTGTTCCTCGCTACCAGTTCGCTTACCCTCATCGCCCCGTGAAATGCTAGCGTAAAAGCGGCTCGGAACAATATTGCCTCAAACTGAGACGAACATGTGGCAGGGAGTGTAGCCAACAACTGGGCCAACCTATCCAAACCTATCGGGCGCCTCTCATCCACTCTGCGACCCTCAAGGCGTTGCCACCCACGCAGCGCTTTCTGTACAACGAAAGACGCTGTAGGGTCCTGGATACTATGCGCCCTGGCAACAAAGGAAATAGCAGCACGATGTCTCTGGGCCGTAGCCACGGACTTCCCGGCCCTACGTAAGGACATCAGAAAATCCACTACCCATTCCTCGTGGCCCCAAAGCCTCTCTCTATCAGACCCCAAAAAGGCTAAATAGGACCTAAACGCCCCTTCATATGCTTTCCTCGTCCGTGGTGCTAGACTCTCTCCCACGAGGTGACGAAGTTCGGGGCACCGAGGGACCAGAGAGCTTCGGGGAAGGGTGCCGGCTCTGGGTCCGCTGAGGGAAGGAAACCCGAGAAAGCCTGCATATGGAAACGAGACAGTGCATCAGCCGCCTGATTCAGTACCCCTGGGACATGTTTCGCTCTGAACAGCACATTGAGTTGCATACACAGTAAAACAATTTCTTTGAGCAGTCTTAAAATCAGTTTACATCGTGCTGCCTGACTATTGATGCACTCGACCACGGACATATTGTCAGACCAAAATATCACAGAGTGATCTTTGAACCCTTCTGGCCAGGTTCTCAGGGCCACCAAAATGGGAAAAAGTTCCAGGAAAGCAATATTACTTGTCAGGCCATTGTCATGCCACCATGACGGCCACCTTTGTGCTGACCATTTTGTGCCGAAGATGGCACCAAAACCTATGCTACCTGCTGAATCTGTCCATAGCCCCAGCTCTTCAGAGGATACGGCTGGTTTGTTCCAAATGACTCGACCATTAAAGTCCGCCAGAAATGCTAACCAAATACGCACGTCCTGGCGGACCTCAGCCGATAGTCTCGTGCGATGATGGCCCTCCTTTAGGCCGACCATAGCCTGGGCAATTGAACGAGAAAAGGGGCGGGCCATCGGTATAACTCTCAGGGCAAAGTTCAACTGTCCCACCAACTGCTGTAACTGATGCAGCGTAGCTTTAGATCCATCTAGACACACTTGTAGGGCTGCCCTGAACTTCCACACTTTGTCAGGTGGCAAACGAAAACAACCTTCTCTGGAGTCTAACTCGATCCCCAGAAACTCGAGGCAAGTCGAAGGACCCACCGTCTTACCTGGTGCCAATGGCACACCAAACTGCTTCATTAATACACAAAATTCGGCCAAGGCCCGGCCACATTCGAGATCCCCGGCTGCCCCAAGGAACAGAAAATCATCAAGGTAATGCATTACATGTTTGAAACCCGTCTTCTTTGTGAAGACCCATTGTAGAAAACTACTGAATTTCTCGAAATAAGCACAAGATATAGAGCACCCCATCGGCATACACTTGTCCATGTAATAATAACCCTGAAACGTAAAACCTAGGAGACGCTGATCGTCCGGGTGTACCGGGAGTAACCGGAACGCTGACTCGATATCTGACTTCGCCATCAGCGCCCCGGGCCCCAGGCGATTCAAAATGGCTACGGCCTCATCGAAGGATGCGTACCGCACCGAACACACTTCCGGGTCTATTGCATCGTTTACAGAAAGACCACGTGGGGCTGATAAATTATGAATCAGTCGAAACTCACCCGGGTCCTTCTTGGGGACCACCCCTAAAGGAGAACAAACAAAATTATGTACCGGGGGTACACTAAATGGGCCGGCGACCCGACCTCGGGCAACCTCTTTCCGGATCTTTTCCTGAACCACGGTCGTGTGTTGCAGGACGGAAAGTTGATTTTTACACGTCTCTACGCCCTGAAAGTCCCCTACCGGGATGCGGAAACCATTCGAAAATCCGTTCCGCAGCACCCCAGCAGAAGCACGATCCGGGTAATCACTGAGCCAGGGAATCATCGCCAGGGTATCAATCGGGGTAGGTAGAGGCGCCCCTCGGACTATGTTAGACCTGTTTGGCGCCTCCTCTCCCCCCGTTTTCACCCGTTTTGGCTCTGCACGTGGACTCAGGATGGGACGACCCGCACCCACTACATTCATGTTTAAATTTACACGATCCCTGTGGCCTGGTACATTTACCTCTGTTGAAATTGAAGCAGAACCCCCGTTTTCCTGTATTGCCGGTAGGTCTCGAGTAATCGTCGGTACTCGCACCTGACCGAAAGGGCGTCCCCCCATAATGGCGGGAGGATTCGCCAACATTACTTCCTACCAATGGCATTTTCAACATACCTGTCTCCTTCATCTTATCCCATGTCAAAGAATCATAACAATCCCAGGTTAAGCTTTTATTATGCTCTTTTGCTTTTCTAAAAAGATTATCGTAGCAGAACCAATGGTTACCCTGGTGGGATGTCGAGTACCCCATGATTCTCGACTGATAGGTTGGCAACTCGGAAAGCAACTCGGGCCTACGTTCCCCCAAGATTGACGTAAAAATTCCCCATGCATTGCCCCAATTGCCGATAGTCTCATTTACCTTAAAGGCGGCCATTTTTGCGCGCCAAACACTCGGATGCATAAGATCTTTCTGACCCTTAACATGCTCCACCTCATAATGATCAACAAGCAACGAGAAGATGTTCACGTACTCCCCCGCCCAAATCTTCTCCTTAATCGCCAAAGGCACGTGTTGACCCAACCTTTCTCTACGAGAGGGTGCTGACTCATCCCTTGCAATCGGCAATGGCCGCTTACCTGCACCGGACGCTGCATCTGCGGTCGCGATCGTCCCTTGTGGCTTGTCAACAATTGCAACCGGCGCGGACGCCTTGGCTGCATCCCGTTTCTCGCGTAGTTGTTTCATCAGCGCCTGGGCCTCGGCAGCCGTGGCGCCCTCACTACTGTCGCCCAACCATGCTGCAAGTTGTGCTGCCAGCTCGGGCGGCATATCCTCTTTGGACACCGGGGTGACCACCACAGGAATCGGATTCCCCTCTACTGGTACTGGGGTTGGCGCTTCGAGCGGGGTACAGGGAACCGGGGCGTCTCCCCCAGCTGGTCCCCTCCTTGGCCTCTTGGCTCTTCCTCCCGGAGCCGCTCCAGCCGATGGACGCTCCGGCCCCCCTTCCCTGTCTCTCTCCGCTACCCGCTTCTTCAACTCAGTCATCTCCTTCATGAGAACCCGAACCATCTGTTCGGTCGTCATTCTCTTCCCGCCTTTCTTGGGCATTTCTCCGACAGAGTATCTGCAAGACAAAAGAAAGATTACAACGCTCAAAATTGGCTCTTCGTTCCGTCTCGAGCTCACGTGCAGCGAGGAGGTGCAGCTTCAGAGCACAGGAACAAGAGGGTGTCTTCTGGTCTTGCGTCCCTTTTTATCCGTCTTCAGGGCGGGCGTAAACCCGCCCCTGCCTGCCCCGAGGGCGTGGCCAGCCGCGTCAGTGTCTAGGCCAGCCCACTCTAGGGCGGGAAAGAGCGCGCCCCGGCTACGCCGCTTCGGGCATACCAGCCGAGACGCGCCTCCCGCCCAAAAATGGCTTCCCGGGGGGATCGAGGTACTCTGCCATACGTTCGGGGGGACCAAGTGGTCGCCCCTTTCCAGAAGATTTTTTTTTTTTTTTACATGACTGGTTGGTTACCGCTCCAGTTTTGTGAAACGGAAACCGGGAATTCCAAGGGGGGGGATCAGTTCTGCCAGTGTAGCGACACCCGTCTTGGCCCGGAGAAGAAAACAACGGCTACCTCGGAGCTCAGCACCGCATTTTTCTTTTTTTTTTTAGGTATACACGCACGTGTATTTGAGACTCTGTGAACAATTTGAACTATTTCAGACTCTGCAAGAACATTTCTGAACTATGGCATCAACGGCATCACGAGATAAACGAATATTAGGTGCCATTCTCTTTGTTCTGACTATTGTGGTGATAGCTGTAATAGCCTGGGTAGTTGAACTTGTGGTGCCTGCACGTGAACATTTGCTGCCGACTACCCCGGCTCCATCTGAACATTTTCACTTTACATTACCCTACCATGAAGAACGACATCGGCAAACTTATCTGAATAACAGTTTTATTCAGATTCTTCATCACACGCATAATATGACCAATACTTCGAATTGCTGGGTGTGTGGGATGTTGCCGGGGCACCAGAAGAGAGGGGGCACCCCACTCATTCCACTCCCGTTTTCGCATAATGGATCGTGCAATGCCTGGTACACCCTCCTCTTTACTTTGAGATGGCCAACAAAAGGGGGGGGTGCTTTTCCGTTTGAATAAAATATGCTCCCATGACAAGGATGGGTTTCCACGGGCTGAGGGTACTCGATTTGAATGGGAAGAGTACAGGCCCGACAACGTGTCTGCCCCGCGTGTGTACAGCAACCAAAGAAATATTAATGTATCCAGCTCACATGTCATTAATGTCATTGCTACTAAAGCGGATTTGTGTATTAGAAATAAAGGTTCGTTTGCGGTGGGGAAAAGTGAATGTAACACCACTCTTACTTTTGATAGCCCGAATGGCATCTCATTTGTAGCATCTCAAAACACGTATTTTATTTGTGGAACAAAGGGTTATCATCAGCTTCCATTGGGATGGTTGGGCACGTGCTATGTATCGTTTGTGCTACCTCCTGTATTCATTGCCCCACCAATGTATCACAATGACTATATCTTGTATCATGACTTTGTCCTGAATAGAGTTAAGCGGACTGTTGTTCTGGACGACATAGACCAGACTGATACTGCCTTGCAACAGTATGTGGACTTTAATTTGGGACTATTTTCCTTCGTGGGGGCTGCATTGAACAGCCGGAAAATAAGACGATTGACACGTGTTGTCGAGGCTGTAGCGAATGACACTGCCATTGCCCTAGGAAACATCACTGAGGAACTACAGATTTCTAGAATCGTTACGCTCCAGAATCGTATGGTGCTAGATGTGGTTCTGGCTGACCGTGGGGGGGCATGCAGAATTATCGGAAGTAGCTGCTGCGTGTATATACCGGACAATTCTCCATCTGTTTATGATGCCATATCAAAGCTCCACAAAATAGCAGCTGAGATACATCCGGACAATGGAACTTGGACACTTTCAGGATGGTTCTGGTCAATGCTTACTACCTGGGGCTGGAAACTGTTGACGATTCTATGTATAATTGTGGGGGCACTGTTTTTTATATGCCTATGTATTCAATGTGGTCCAGCCTTATGTTCCATGTGCCTATCAGCTTGCATACCATCAAGACGAGCTCTTGCCCATGACAAAATGATGCTTCATAAGGAAGTAACACAGATAATGTTAATAGACATCGAGGACGAACATCCTGATTATGTTCACTATGAGGTAGATTCAGCTAAACGCTAAAAGGGTCGTCTGTCGTAATTGGCATGGCCGCGTTATCGATTAGCTGAAACTACACGTTGTCCTCCTTAAGTTGGCTATATATGAAAACGCCATTTTGAATGTTGCGGCGGCCATCTTAGACCATGAGCGGCCTCGTGGCCGGCGTGCCCTTTAGTCCGTTGTCCGTACCACTGACCACTTCAGTCTGCCCAGCAACAGGCTATTTTTAGTACTGGTCAAGCTTGCACATGCGCAGTCCCAACTGACCAGTTAGCCTTCAGGAATGTGCGCCAAACTGACCAGCGGAGTTGTGCCCCCTCCAATGAGCTGGCTGTGTTCCAAAACATGACCATATATGTACATGAATGTGTTTTAAACTTGTGCCGCCTATCTTTTATTGCCCCAAAACTGTATATAAATCGGGGTCACACCGGTGTTCGGTGTGATACCTCTTGCATTACCGAAGGGTGCTGTTTGAGTGTACCACCACCCCATGGGTCTTAATAAACTTGTTCTTTGCCTTTTACAGTTTCCGTGCCAACAGTTCTTGAGTGTAAGTGGGTTATCTTCGGAGTATGTAGGCCTTGGGAACCCTGATTACTACACTATTACTTTATCATTTTCTTCAGGAAGGCCCAATATCATGCCCTTCATGGTTTTGTTGAACCTTTGAATTAAAGCATTTGTTTTGGGGTGATTGAGAGATGATGAACTTTCAGCTCACACCTCATTCATCCCACAAAGCTTTTAGGTATGCAGACATCAAATGTGTCCCTCTATCAATGACCACCTAGTTAGGAAACTCTGAGACCAAAATTCTAACTTTACTACTTGTAAATGCACTTTCTGAATAACGAAAGTCGTAAAGTTAGACTTTCATTGCAGATTACTTCTGTGATTCGGTCCCTACATCTTCCTCAAATACATCAACTTTCACCTAGAGAAACTGAACGACCGTGAATGCCTCCAACCTCGCAGCAAAAACAAAAGTTGATGGACAGAATGCAGAACAATGTCATACATTCACCCCAGTACTGAGATCCGGGCTAAATCCATTGGTTTTTTGCTCACCATGCCATTCCAGTTTGAACCTAGCCATATGCAAATCACTCTTGACCCTGTGCCCCATGGGAACAGTCCAGCCCAAACTGCCAAGCCAAGTCCTCTCTGGACTGGAAACAAGCATCCTAGGACCGGTTTCGGGCTTGATTCCAGTGGTGTGGAGAGCATTGGACTCACGTCTTAGCATACCCGTCCCACACGGGAAAGCTTGAATAACATTAGCCTCAACCATCTGGTCACCAACCCCCTACACAATACAGGACACACCTCACAGGTCAAATACAGCCAACACAATGGATTTAGGCCCGGATGTCTGTACTGGGGGGAATGTTTATTTTATGATTTAAGGTATTATGCTGCATTTAATGCTGAAGACCTGTATTTGAATTCTGAAAATTATGCGGATTTATTTAATTACCAGCATATGACCATCATTACCTACATAAAGCTAATACATTTAAGAATGTTGGTAATTACACACAATGGTAACATTGCCCAGCTCCCATTGAAGGCAGTTCGAAAACACTTTTGAAAAAATGTGCGTACTTCACTTATTTTAATAAATCCAATCCAGATTTGTTTTATTTTAAATTTAACACTACGTCCAGTTCTAAAGTCAGGGTCACCAACACAGAATTACTGTATTCCAAGTCCTTTATTGATCAGTTGGCTATAGGTGGCTATGAGCTATGGAAAGATACAGTCGATCTTAAATCTGTTGGGGGATCTAGATCCTGGCAGGTACAGGGCACGGAGGCTTTAAATCGCGGTTGCCTTATCCCAAACCAAATCCTGTTTTTAAACAGTTTGATTCATCAAACAACTTGTTTTGGTTTGGCTACTTAAAAAAAAAACAAAATGCTCCTATGAGACCTGAAACAATCCTACAGAGTTGACCCTTGATGATTTGCAGTCATTAATTTCCAATGATTCATTCAATGTTTCTAGCCTGGACCCCCTAGGTTGGTTGGTTTGGCAAACAAGTTCAGATTCTTGCCAACACCGTTTTCTCGGAAAGGCACCTGGTTATGTACAGGATAGACCTGATCCACGTTTTTCTAGCTCCCATTCAGTTACAACCTATTTAGTAGGGGAATTATGTCAGAATTGGTTGAAACATTTTATGTTTATTAATAAATAATATTGGGCCCGATTCAGAGAACTAACTTAATACAGAATCCTAAACATACTTCTTTTGGTATTCACAGAAGGCATTTAGTAGCAGTAAAGTTAGGATTTTGTCTTGTCTGTCTTAAGTCTGTCTTAAGTTTGTCTTAAGTCTGTCTTAAGTCTGTCTTAAGTCTATCTTAAGTTTATCTTAAGTCAAGCTTAAGACAAAATCCTAACTTTACTACTACTACATGCCTTCTGTGAATACCAAAATTGGGACGTTTAGGATTTTGTCTTAAGTTAGTTCTGTGAATCGGCCCCATTGATTTGACAGATTTTATAAAAGGACCCGCAGGTCCTAGATCGATGATATGTATTTATGCTATTTACAATAAAGTCTGGAAACTGTCACAACTTGAAGCTGCTTCGCGTCTTAGGGCAATAGACCAAGCTAATTTGGAAAAAGTACTTGCAGTAGTTGATAATAGCATTAACACTCTGTCCACCCGCATTTACACATTTGACAATATTGTCACATCTGTTGTTGATATTGTACATGAAGTGTCTGTTTTGTACCATGGTAAAATTCAATTGTGTTCAATCATGCAGTTTGCATGGACTTTGCAAACTTTAAAGATGGGTAAGGTTCCTTGGATTCCATGAATGCATCCGCATTATTTCTGCCATTTTACTTGACAGATAGACAACAGTTTATGTCGATGAAGGATGCTTCATACTCTCTGTTACACATTGAAAAGTTAGACCATTTGCCTTTTTCAGTGGCTGAAACTGATTCAGCGGTATGGCTCATCTATGGGATAATAACTCTGTCATTTTCAAGTTTAGTTTGTGCATGCAACAATATCCCCTGGGCCGATATGAACCCCTATGTAGCACATTCCTTCCCAAGGTGTGGTCATTGCCATTCACATACAGATGCCTATGGGATGACAAAGTGGTGTATTTAACTGGGAAATCAAATGTCTCCTTACCTGATCATTCAATTATGTGCAAAAATATTAAGTTGCAAGCCCCGAATTTAGCATGTGTTTTAAAGGGTAATCCAGTGCCATCTATCACACCTACGTTTACCCTGCTTGTAAACCGTAGCTATTTGCTTTCAAATAATGAAGAATGCTGTGGTATGTTAGCTGTCATCCCTTACATTGTTACAGTCTCACAATGTATGGTTTGCTGTACAAATGTGCTTTTTCTACCCCCACATGGTAGGCACATGGTAGGCAAATCATCCCAATTTGGCCTTCCATTCTAACCTCGAAGGCAGAGTGCAATAAATTGAGCAGGATAGGAGCTTTATTGTCCCAAAAAGAAGTTGTGGTCATATCTTCCTGTGAAACATTTGTCCTTCACGTGGCTAACACCCCCACAGAGGTGCAAGCGCTTCTTAATACTGACCTCCCACTTCACTTTGGTGCCTTGATCTATACCATGTTCAATGCCTCTACTACTACAGGCTTGGCCGATTCTTTTAAACTTGTGGGCTCCAGGCTTATGACTTAATTCCAAACTATATTTGTTGTGATACCGCCATTTTTTCATTCTATTTTCTCCAGTATCTTCAGCAGCTTTCCACTAATACTTGCCTTAGCTGCTGGGGTGCTTCTGTTGATTTGCCTGCTTCAAAAGGCTGCTCTCTCTGCGGTTCAAAACAGCCGGGACCGGCTGTTACAGCTTCGTAGTCATATGCTTGAATGCTACGGTACTCTGCCCCTTGCCACTCTAAGCGTGGCTTATGGATTGTCTTTTCGATTCGCATACAACGTGTCTTCCACTGCCTGGTATGCTCCTTTGAATGGGCACTGGATATTTCTCTCTCGAACACGGTGTCTCCTGCCCTAGATTACGAACTGCTAATGATTTCACTTGTAGCAGATGAGCTGGAATGTTCCGGTGTTGGGAATATGGCCTGCCCGGCTGCGCTTGGAGTTTCGGCAGAATGGGATGTTTATGCAGCTGCACATGATTTCCTACAACAAGCATTTTCTTGAAGAACACGCAGGTTGTCCTTTGATGGTGCTAGAGACTCCCATTGTTGATGTACATGTGTGTTTGTTCACTTTGCTGAACTGGATGGCGACTCTCTTTTCTGACAATAACAATGACTTCCTCTTTTGCTGTTGCAACCTATTGCACGTACAGGCTGATGGATTGACTTGGCTGACTTCCATCATCGGTCCATAACTTGTAATGATTTTTTTTTGGCTGGCTTTTAACCTTTTTTTTCTCCCTCTAACTTTTTTGCCAAAATCTTCCTGTTGACATGAATGCACTAAACTCTTGCTCACTCTGACTTGAACTATGTATTCTATTGAGTCCATTGTCCATTGGCTGGCCCAACCGGAGGATGTAGAGAGGATATGGGGTTAACTGCAGACATTGTTAAGTTAGCATGACTGAAATATATGCTTAGACACCATTTTTCCACTTTTGCACACAACAAGGCAGTGCTCTGTTTTCATAAATACATGGCTTGCCTTCTTCACATAAGAACTTTCAGATTTTCACATTTCTGGATGTACACTACGCTCTCTGTCTGCATAGCGTGTTCAAGGTTGAATAACAAAGTATGCTGTTGATTCACATTGGTCGGCCCCATGCACATTGACATAACAGGAGGCCCAGCTGTCCAACTAAAACTCGGGTGCTTTTTAATATGGCATTACATGCATGAAAGAGCACTTGGAGAAAACCTTTCCAACTGAGATGATCTGTGATTGTCCTGGGAGGTGATCAATTGCATCTGATCTTGGAGGTATGGGTCCCCCTGACAAAGCCTAGAGGTCTTCTATAATTATACATAAATGAGCCTCCAGCACGGGGAGGGTGGTAAGGGTGGTGCTATAGTCCTGTTTCCTCTGTCATTATAATATGATTTTCCCTTTTGTGTTTTATGGAATTGTAACAATGCTGATTGTATTATTCTTCTGCATTATGCTGCTAGTATTGGCTAGGGTACTGCATCTTGGAGCACGTTAGTTAAGATAAGTATTTTAAACTGTACTGTGTCTCTGATTACTCACGTTCTTGACTTGTATGAGTGTTAGAGTGGAAGAGTGTTCTTGAGTCCCATTATTCCTGAGAGTTTACTAAGTCGCATTTTCTAGATTGTCTAATCATTGGTAGCTTCGCTGTAGTACGGAGAATGAATGAGACGACTATTGCTAGTTGGATTTGGGTTCTAGGCACTGAGATGGCTTTTTGGTACACCAAAATACATCGAGGTACTGGTTTCCTGCGCATAGTTCTGTGCATGAGCAGAATCCCTGCAACATATCCTTTTCGGGGTGCTAGCCTTCATGGCAGCATTATGTTTGGCATGCATGCAGGAGCAGGTCACGGCAAAAGTCACCCATGAAGATCTTCTGTGAGAGTGAATCTTCTGTGAGAGAGACTCAAGTCCTGCACTGCCGTGACCTGCTCCTGCAGGCCAGTGCACAATACTGTCAAGCTCCCGGTCCCTCTGCCTGCTGTAGCCTGCCTCTTGACACAGGTTAAGTCAAGAACTCACTCCCTGTTGTTCCCATCCTCCCCTTCCCTCGCCTGATCACCCTTTTGTGTCTGTCATTTATGCTCAGACCAAGGGGCTATTGGGAGATAGACCCCTTTCAGCATCGCACAACTCTGAGGCCCAAAGGTACCGACAGTCACTGGCAGTCGTGTGGCTATTGGTTTAATAGCATTACAGCTGGCTACCCACGACGGGAAGACAACACCAGATGACGCTGTGCGTCCTGTGGCCCCCTTGTCCTTTTGGTGCCTGATCCTGTGTCCATCATAATTTGTGAGTGTTCAACAAGTTTTGTGCAGTGACCCATGAGTAACCACACACTCCCTCCTTTGCATACACATGTTACAGGGTGCCTTGCAATAATCCTTCTCTTTGTGTAGAATTATTTTCCCTCTCACATTAGGACATTTTTACACCTAGGATTACTTTAGTCTACCTTCTTTCTTAATTTTTCTTTGTTTTAAAATATGGGTGACTGTTAGCACCCCGATACATCGGTGACCTTTGCACCCTTGTTGGTGACTTTTTGCACCTTGACACATGGGTGACTTTTGCACCCTTGTTGGTGACTGTCTGCACCTAGATCCATGGGTGACTTTTGCACCCTGATCTAGGAACTTTGTCCTCCTGTTGATAAAAAAAAAATATATCTCTAAAAAAGATGCCAGCTGTTTATTCACCCATTTTTCGGTCAGCTTACTGATGCCAAGGAGAAGGGAAATGGGACGATAGTTGGAAAAATCGTCAGGGTCAAGGTTTTTTTTTTTTAACAGAGCCCTGACCATGGCCAACTTCCAATCTCGTGGCACCGTGCCTGACTCAAGCGAAGTGTTGACTAGGTTGATGATGTGCGTAATGATGTGGGGCAGAGCCAAGTTTAAGATGGTCATAGGGGCATTATCGACCGGGGAACCGCTCTTTATTGAATTAATGAGGGGGGGTAAAAGTTCTGCACTGAGGGTGGAGAAGAGAGAAAGGTGAGGCGAGATGGAGTCAGTGCCACCTACCAATAATACAGCTATAGCAAAGGTTAGTTTTAAAATGGGTCCTATCACTGTTGAGATGGGTCAGCTTCTGAGAAGGACCGTCCTTACATAGAGTATGTCAGGCAGAGTAGGCTCTGCAAAAAATAACCGGTTAGCTCAGTCACTTCTTCCTTACCTAACAAGCCAGGATTATTCTCCCATATGTAGGTTGAGTCAGCTGGTTGTGTTGTCTTGGAGGGGGTTCTATAGCAAGCTGAACTTCTTTGGAGATGCCTCCCACTGTTTTCCCTTTTCGATCTGCTAGATGCTGGTTTTGACTCTGACAGTGCACTGGGGTCTGCTAAACAGTCCGCAGTGCATTTCCCAAAAGGGTAACTGAATTAGAACACTCAATTAGCAAGGCACTTATCACTTCTTCTAACTCCCTTGTATATTGTACCAGTGATAGCCAGTGCAAGGGTGTTAAGAGAGGTCACCACGGCTGCAGCATTGTATGGTGCCTCCCAGTGTGACCCAGGAAACGTATGTCTGCATGTCCGCCATTGTAGCCCTGGACGAGCTGCCCGCCGGCGGGAGAGTGACTCTGCACACACCATGTGCTGCAGAGCCACACCACTGCCTTAATGCTCTTAAGGTTGTCCTCCTAAGCTCAGGAGGTAGAGTGCAATATATTAAAGGTGTTGATATGATTGTTCCCACATATATTTCCCCATATGTGTGGTGGTCCATCAGATTACATGGGTTGGATACTGAGCAAACTCAAGCTAGCCAGTTCCATTTTGGCATCATCAAATTGTATTGTGTGTGGTGTCAAATACTGTGCTATTTCACCCCTGACAAGATTCTCATTTGCCACCCTGCTTGGGTACCCCCTAGCATACAAAGTTCCAGTGTCTTGGCCGGCTTCCCCAAGCTACTTGCTTTCAAGACAAGAGTCTGCCCTCCTGGTGGGATGTGCTAGCACTTCCCCAGTATGGAGACAAAGGCCTGGGAAGGAAGGAGTTCACACCTCCCCCCTCCCAGGATGGCTAGTGTGTACAGTCATCAAGTTGGTGTGCTTAGAAGGCTTCCCAACTGTTTATGAACAAATGTTCTTGTCCCCCAAACTTGGAGAAAGCCCTTCCCACACCTGAAGCAGATATGCTTGTAGGAAGGTGGTGGAATTTAATGTGAAGGAGGCGTACAACTCCAAAGGGATACCTACATCTTTAGGGTGGCTAGGAGATCTGTACATCCAGCCAAGAAAGGGTTTTGCAGTTTTTGGAGACCCTAAAAAAGAGCATCCTTGATAGCACTGTGACATACAGTCACTGGATGTTGTCACTACAGGGATGGGTTAGCCACAGGGACCAGTAGCCCATTGGCCACTGCCCTCACACCCCTAACACCCCCTAAACTAGGATTTAAGTGACTCTCCTGACACCAGAACTTCACTTCTGGCTTTCAGTCAAAGAAGAGGCACAAAGAAGATGCCGTCACTTAAAACTGGACTTTGGACTCTGCTGCAGTGCTTAGATAGGTCACTTAAGTGCACTGAAGAGACCAGGTACTGGGATTGTGCGATTGATGTGTGTCCGTGGTAAAAGATTGTTGCTCACAGCAGGATCTCGAGTTATGTCAGAAACCAAAGCAGACTCCATGGATTGGTGGGACCAGTCACCTGCAAGCTGCACAAAAATTTACAGTTTGCCTGGAAAGAATTGTGATTTGCTGGGCCTATGGAGAGTGAGCCCAATCTGAAGAGGTGTCCTGCAAGCCTGGAGTGGTAGCTAAGCTTTCCCCATGGTTCAAGCCACTACTCTACTCCTGTCAAAATCCAGCAACAGAAGTAACCATGGACTATATTTGCAGCAGCCATGGCTTGGTGATAGCTAGTCGGGTGATCAACCCCTTGAACGTCATCTCCAACCTAAGAACACCTCACAGTGACAGACGCCTGCAATGACACGGCTGCTGTGTTACTGCATTCTGAAGATGGTGTAGCCGAGTGTGTATCAAAGGGTCTTTGGTGATTGACAGCTGCTAGCTACATCTGCACCCAGAGCCATTGAGCAAAGTACATGAAATCCAGCTGTTGAACCCAGGTCCTAGGACCTCAAAGGCCTCTACTCTCAGAGGATAGACCTCTTCAGCAAGGACAGCCAGTGCACATCGGCACCCAGGCGTCCGGGCAAGGTAACATAGTATTGACTTGCGGGCCTTGATCTGGGGACCCGCAAGACCTTATCCACAAGAGGGTTTTGGTTGAACTCACCCTGCATGTGCCCGAGTGTCACCTGTGATTTGACTCACTCATTTCAATGAGACCAGTGTGATAGTAGACGTCAATGATCCAGAACTCCGGTTGCATTGATGATATGATATTTATTTCGGTGTCGAATCAATGTAAAAATACAATCAACTTTTATACATTGGTCTCAAGATTTCTTTTCATTCTTGTCACTTACTTATTGTCAATGCTGATACTGTGAAATGCTGAGCTCCTGTTCCTCGACGTACACCTGACTGCTCTGTGCCACTCTGTCAAGGATGAGCTAAGGCTGCTACGGGTGATTCTGCGGTCCACCTTTGAATAAGTTAGTATTACATGATAAGATCCACCAGCCGTATCATACAATACTTCCACCTTGCATCACTCTCGCTCTGCCAAATATGCTCCTTGCATTATATAGAATATCCGGAATGAGAGCAGAAGTTTCGGGGGGTTGTGCAGTAGGAAACAGTCTGGAAAACAGCTGCAGGTGAATTTTCAGATTGCAGCACAAAGCGCACTTCTCTCTGGTAGATTTAAATATTTTTGTGGAATCAAGATGGCTGCTGAGCCCTTTAGATTTGTGTTTATTTATGATCCCATAAGTTTCCTTCATCTCTTAATCTTGAAGCATGGACTCATTTAGCTGAATGATGATGTATTCCTCGCATTATCAAAACAATACTAATGTAACAACACAAATATTGTCTTAATAATAGTACTACGTCTAATGATCATAATAATATTCATAAGAATAATAATAATAACAACAACAATAATATTAATATTAATAATAATAATAATAATAATATTAATAATAATAATAATAATAATAACAATGCTAATAATAATTTTAATAATACTAAACATAATATTACTAATAACAATAATTATAATAATAATAATAATAATAATAATAATAATAATAATAATAATAATAATAATAATACATATTTAGAATTGAGTTTAAATATATTTTAAGTGATGCCCATACCCTCATTGTACCTAAGCCCACATATATTCTATCCCAGGGGTGAAAATGATGCCTGGACGTACTTTTTCGTTACACTGGAGTAATCAGAGTAATTTCAGAAATTACTCATAACTCTTGAGATGTGAAATTATTGAAATTACATGATTACTTCAGCTTGAGTAATTAAGAGTTATTTGGGGCACAAATACTGCTCCAGGAGCGCAGGAACAACGATGAAAAAGAGAGCGAATGCTGCTGACTTCTGCTGTGCGCTGTCTGTAGCATCTTGTTCTATTTTCTCAGTGCAAAAAAGCATCCTAAGGCCCAGTTCAGACACAAGGGTGTATTTTGTTCTCAGAAAATAGTGCTAAATGCTGAATAGCGAGTCTTGTGTAATTATGAATTGATACCACAATTGCAAGTAATAAAGCTATAGAGAAGTAAGTCAGTTACGCCCAGCCCTAGTAAAAATCCATGTAGGCGAATGATAAACTTAGTAGTATGTTTTCCAAGGTGATTCTACTGAGGATAATAGGACATGTCCTGTCCGGTACAAACCATATCAGAAGAGGTTTGATCTGCCAGCATTTTACTGTTCCTTCTACTGAACATCTGTAGAACGCTTTACTCGATGCAGCAAAGTCTCAACAGATATATTTAAAACCTATACTAAATGAAATACATGAAGCTACTGTTAAAAAGTCATGGCCAGGGGTTCAGTGTTTTTGTGGTAAGAGACACATATGGCATTGCAGGTGTTTACAAAAACCCTTACCTTCCAGGGCTTCAGATCCTGATGGAGGCTCCCAGCAGCACCAGCTGTTCCTTCCTTGGAGGTTGATTGAAGCATCTCATGTAAAGCATGTGCAAGAGCATAGACAGCTGTGTAAAAAAATTGTAAATTGATACTTGTATAGCGCACTACTCACCCGCAAGGGTCTCAAGGCGCTTGTACGAATACCGCTGTGGAACCCATCCTGGCTTTCCCTGTGAGGCGTCCACTCCTGGGCACCCCCAAGGTGGAGGCCAGGCATCCTTAGCGTTGTGGGGGCCGTTGTGGAGATTAATCAAGCTATTGCCCGAAGTTGCAGAGTGGGACTCCATGATTGGAATAGGCACCAAGGCGTGAATTATCAGGTCCGTGGAGTCCAAGACCCGCCGAGGCGGGGAATTGAACCCTGGTCCCGGGCCAGACCTCTGCATCAGGGTCTGCCGCTCTAATGTTCACAACATCATAGTTCACAACATCATAGATGAGCAAATCCACACTTTGCAAGTTTCATTTCCTGAACAAAAAGGGTCATTAAACACGCTCCTATTCTCTCTTCCAACTGACACACATTGAAAAAGTCTATTCCATAGGACGTCCAAGGGACCATCCTGTGGAAATATGGCAGGGTTGACACCATGAAGAAAATCTTTCAATCCAATGATTTCCCCTTTCTTGATTGTAAATGTGATGATTTTATTTAATGTTTTCCAGTCATCTGGATGGGTAAACAGATTCCCTAAATCAACATCCCCTAACACAATCCAAACCTTAGGAGGTATATGGGCCCAAATACAAAAATATACAAGTTCAACTATTTCTGTCCCTGAGCCATACAGAATGATGACCTTAGCAGTGAACCTCTTGATAGCCCTTGCGGTCAGCATCAGCCTTGCAGTATTCGGATTTGAAGAAGTAACAGGTAACATATAAAAAAACTCAACACATCCTCCACCCTCGATGATCAGTGTCGTCAGTTGTCGCAAAGCTCTCTCACCGCTGCTAGTCTCTGGTACAAGAATCCCAACCCAGCTCCAGGAAAGAAGTTTTAACAACTGAGAGATACCTTCTATCTGGGAGAACTCATGGGGAACAGTCCGGTAAAAGGATGGGAAGCTCAATTTGTTACTAAAAATGAGATCCATGGCTCCAAAACTAATCTGTAAACGAGAACAAAATATTGAGAGAACTAGTGAAAACTCTTATATGGGCTATGAGAGACAGACAACATTTTAACAAAAGGTTTGGTAATTAAGAGAGCAAATATATAACAAATCACTGGTCTGAATGAAGATAAAATATTGGCATAGCAAACCTAAACTTCAGAAACCTTATTAAATATTTATGGCATATAATCGATAAAACAGTAGGAAATGCTTGCCCAGGAATGATTGATCTTTTTCTGTCCGTACTACTTGTAGAGTGATAAATGAGGTAACCCTGCTAATGTATGCAGTTTTTTTAAGTGGTCAGATGCAACACAACTTGCAAAAGGCTTTGCGTAAGGTTCTGATCATCTTCATCACTAAGTATTAACAGGAATGCCTTGCTACTCATAGTTCTAAGCCTCTTTACGATGGCAAAGCTGCTTGTGCGCTCAATACATGCTGGAATGTGTTGTAAATGGAGTTTCCTTCCTAGTAAGTAGGAGTCAGGTAGCCAGTTCACATAGGTTAGCAGGTAATAGGTTTTTTGAAGAGGTTCCAAGTTACTTAAGCCGTTGTGTGCTTATGACTTAAGAATGCCGTCATGAGTCACGGGTGGTGTGTGCTTATGACGGCATGATTCGGTCATGCGGCTGCCGCTCCGCCTACGCGGCATTAATTCCCCACCTGTGCGGGCAAATTAATAAGCGGGCGGGGCCATGATGGAACCACGCCATCATGAGCACATGCCGCCCATGACTCATAATAATAATAGGGGCATTTGTAGAGCGCTGAGTTACGCGCACCGGCGTGTCCCCGCGCTGACGGTAAGAAAGGCATAAGACAGGAAAACAGGTGCTATCAGGCGGGCCAGATTATCTAATATAGAGATAAGTTTTTAACTTAGCTCGGAACCTCGATTCTACTGGTTCCAAGCGAAGGTCTACTGGAAGTTTGTTCCAGTGGTTGGGAGCTAAGTGCCTAAAGGACCTGCCTCCCATACGAGCTTTCTTCACCCTGGGAATCCTCAGCAGTCCTCCGCCCGCAGCGCACTGGGAGGTTCGTAAGCTTCGATCAGTCTCTGCAAAGGTCGGGGGGCCCTGCCATTCAAAATCCGATGACAAGTGCAGAGAGCTTTGTACTCGACTCTGCTCTTTACAGGTAGCCAGTGTAGTTTTTGCAAAGCCAACTTCGAGGGCGCCCTTTTGGGCAGCCTAAGAATCAGGCGTGCCGCCGCATTCTGCAGCACTTGAAGGCGTCCAACACTTTTACTCGGTGCCCCAAGGTACAGCAGGTTCGCATAATCAAGCCTTGCGGTCACCAAAGCATGTACCAAGGCTTGACGAGCTTCCAATGGCAGTAGGTCGAGAACTTTTCTCAGTCTCTTCAAGACCCCAAAACACACTCCGACCACACGATTGATCTGAGGCCCGAAGGTAAGATCCGCATCAAACCAAACGCCAAGATTTTTAGCCTCCTGACAAGGGGTGGGGGTCGGTCCAAGACAGGATGGCCACCAGGCTGACGACCAGGCCGACTGGGCTCTCCCTACCACCAGCACCTCTGTCTTGCTGCTGTTAAGCTTCAAACAATTCATGGCCATCCAATCAGCAAGATCTTTCATGCACGATCGGAAGCCATCTGCAGCAAGACAGGGCGCATATGACAGGGAGATGACCAGTTGCGTATTGTCAGCATATGTTACCAATTGGAGGCCATGACTCTCCACAATAGATGCAACGGGCGCCACATACAAGTTAAAAACGGTCGGGCTCAGGGACGAGCCCTGAGGCATGCCCTGGCCCAAAGGTACCCCTTTGGAGTAGCAGTCGCCCTGCCTCACTTGGAATCTCCTTCCTGTTAGGAAGGCCTGGATCCACCTCAGCGCGGTGCTAGCGATGCCACCTTTGCTCAGACACTGTAGCAAGGTGGAGTGTGCTACAGTGTCGAACGCCACGCTGAGGTCAAGCAGGATCAAGGCCATGGTTTGCCCCTCATCTACACCCTGTCTCAGATGTTCTGTTGCCATGAGAAGGGCGGACTCTGTAGAGTGACGCGGTCTGAAACCGAACTGCGTATCGTGGAGCAAACCCGCCTCCTCTACATGCTTCATGATTTGGGTGTTCACCACCTTCTCAGCCACTTTGGACAGAAAAGGTAGGAGTGAGATGGGCCTCAGATTTTCCAACACCTCAAAACCAATGTGAGATTTCTTTCGGAGGGGGAGTACCACCGCCTGTTTCCACCCCTCAGGAAGTGTGCCAGACTTGAAGGAGATATCCATGACATGCCTTATGTAAGGCTCCAGGACACCCAGACTGTCCCCCAACCGCTTAGGAGACACCGGGTCCATAGGGTAGCCAGATTTTACCGAAAGGCATATCCTGACTAGCTCTTCAGGAGGCGGCGTGATGAAATTTGTAAGGAGTCCCGAGATCTCCATACCAACTGATGTACCTTCAAACTCAACCCCCGTGGGGGGAGGGTTGGGGAAGGTCGAGTAGATTTTCTCGACTTTGGTGGAGAAATAGTTGGCGATGCGGTCACATGTTTCAATCGAACAACTCTTCGAGTCTGCGGACGAATCAATGGTGGTCAATGACTTGTAGATACAGAAGAGCTCCTTAGCAGAGTTTTCCGCCCCTAGAATTTTCCCTGCATAAAAGGCCGCCTTCGACTTTTTAATCAGTCTATGATGCAGCCGCCTTTTTTCTAAGAACAATTCCCTGGCCTGAGTATCATAAGATGCCCTCCAGGCTCGTTCAGCACGCTTAAACTCTGCCTTTGTCCGCCGCAACTCTCCATTGAACCAAGGAGCAGATCTTTCCTTGCGGCCACCCTCAGATGTACGGCAGAGTGGCGCTGTCTGATCTAACGCCTCTGTAATGCGCCTATTCAGGTTGAAAACTGCAGATTCTATGTCCACACCTCCAGGCTGGCCTTCCCTTATCAGTGCTTGATTAAAATCCTCCAAGGAGAATTTTGCCCACTTCCTCCTTAAATAGTTCAGGGGTGCCTGACTATACTTTATAGATTTGGTGCTATTTATAGAGAATGCCACCAGAAAGTGGTCTGTCCAGGGGATCGGCTCGATTGTGGTGACCTGAACCCCTCCCCAGTTTGCAAATACCGGGTCCAGCAGATGGCCTTGACGATGCGTGGGACTTGAGAGCTTGAGTTCAAGCTGAAGTGCTTGGGTGTCCCTCCAGAACTCCTCCGCTCCTTTATCCTCTGGGCTATTAAGGTGTAAATTCAAATCTCCCAGTAAAAGAAATTTGTCCCTGCGTAACGCTGCCTCGGTGACACTCTCTACCAGACTCTCCCTAAACTTGGTACAAGGCCCAGGAGGTCTGTAGACAAGAAAGCCTTTAATCGCCATCCCCCCATGTAATTGTATGATAAAAGCTCCTGCTTCGCTCTCCGCTACCGGGTTAGACTCCAGTGAGCAATCAAGACTCTTCTTAGCACATTCCACCTTGCTACAGTGTCTAAACAAAGCGGGAGTTACCAACAAGGCACTGAGGTGGCTGAAATCTTTCTTGATTAACAGGAGCTTCCAAGTTCAAAGAGGGACCTTTCTCTCCGACAGGGTGATGCTTGAACAGGGGGTTCCTCAGGGCTCTGCCCTGAGTCCCACCCTGTTCAATCTTTACATGGCCCCACTGGCAGAGGTGGTGCAGTCGTTCGGCGTGGAGCTTGTCTCCTACGCCGACGACACGCAACTCCTTATATCTCTGACCCAAGCCCCTTCTAAGGAAGCTGATAACTTCAATGCCTGCATGACCAAACTGGCCACTTGGATGAATGAGCATTGTCTGAAACTTAATGGGACAAAAACAGAGGTCCTCATTATTGGAGGAAATGAGGTTAAATGGACGACAGAGTGGTGGCCCAGCTGCCTGGGTCCTCTGCCCTCGCCCACACGAGAGGCGAAGAATCTAGGTGTATGGGTGGACAATAAACTGTCCTTTGATAGCCACATAAAGAAAACTGTAGGCAAATGTTTTGGGGTGATGAAAACTCTCAATCGCACCCTCGACCTGTTACCCATCAACTCCAGGCGTACCATGACGCAGGCACTGATAACGTCCCGTATTGATTACGGAAATGTGCTGCTCATGGGACATCAGAGAAAAACATTAAAAAGCTACAGGTTCTACAAAATTCGGCAGCTCGCCTGGTGCTAAGGCTTCCCCGCCGAGCTCCTTCACGCCCCTCTCTAGCAGCCCTCCACTGGCTACCGATCAGCAAGAGGATTGTCTTTAAAGCTATGCTCTGGTGCCATAAGATAATTCATCACAGAGCACCGTTATATATGTCGGATTTGGCATCTGTGTATGAACCTAACAGATCTCTTAGATCCAAAGGAATGGGTCTGCTTAGAACTACCTGCCCCAAGAAAGCTAGAATGGGAGGCAGATCATTCCGCACCTTAGCTGCCAAGCAATGGAACCTCCTGCCTTTGGATATCAGGATGGAGAGTAATGAAATCATGTTTAGGAAGAAATTGAAAACCTGCCTCTTTACTGTGTGATGGGTTCTTTCTCTACTGTTGCACTCTTTCTCCACAGCGCGGGGACACGCCGGGAGGCGTTACCAGGCGCTCTACAAACTCCTTTAAACTAAACTTAAACTAAAAAGTATCGCTATTCCCCCTCCCTTCCCCACAGGCCTATCCTGCCTGACCATGGAGTAATTCTCAGGCATGGCCTTAATGATATCTGAGTCGGAAAACTGGTCAAACCACGTTTCCGTGAGGAACAAAAGATCAAACTTTCTCTCCGTGAGTAGCTCGAATATGTCGAGTCTGTGCTTACGCAGTGACCTCACGTTGAGAAGACCGCATAATAGCGCGGCGTGCTCCCCGGTTGTTACCAGCGAGGTGGTGAAACGATACCGACATTGGCCACATTCCTCATCCTCACTTGACATACCGTGCATGCGGGAACAGATAGTCTCTGGACGTAGGCTGAGGAGCTGCTCCCTGTCCCAATAGATCTTACCCTCCGGAACAGGAGTTATCGCCCTAGCCCGCAGTCGGCCGCGGACGGGCGCAGACGGGCTCGACTTTAGCGACACTTCGGCGCTCCTTCGTCGCGCCCGCTGCGCTTCCGGGGGAACATCCGCCTTTTGTATCCCTCAGCCCGTCTGCCTCCCAGCAACTAGACCGCTAACCGGCCCCTCCCGCAGCGGAAGTGACTGCCTCTCACCTCCACGCCCTCCGCTCAACGGTGCTAGCCACCCTGTCGGACCGAGGCGTGGAGGAAGGATGGACAAGACAGCTGCCCCCTAATTGCGTCAGGTGAGTCTGGAGGAACCGAGGGGGGTAGAGGCCACAACCACAGGGGAATAGCCCCACCAGAGTGTTCAAGCAAGTGCCCTGCAGAAAAATAAAATTAAAATAGATGCGCTGGTATCCGGCTTTTAAAAGATGCAAGTTGCACACAAACAACAGTTTAAAATTATCTGCGCGCTGGCGCCACGCAAGCAGCTGTGAGCCCTGCCACTGCCCACTCACCGCCACACGAGCGAATGCTCCAGTGCCTTTTGTATCCCTCAGCCTGTCTGCCTCCCAGCAACTAGACCGCTAACCGGCCCCTCGCGCAGCGGAAGTGACTGCCTCTCAACTCCACGCCCTCCGCTCAACGGTGCTAGCCACCCTGTCGGACCGAGGCGTGGAGGAAGGATGGACAAGACAGCTGCCCCCTAATTGCGTCAGGTGAGTCTGGAGGAACCGAGGGGGGTAGAGGCCACAACCACAGGGGAATGGCCTCACCAGAGTGTTCAAGCAAGTGCCCTGCAGAAAAATAAAATTAAAATAGATGCGCTGGTATCCGGCTTTTAAAAGATGCAAGTTGCACACAAACAACAGTTTAAAATTATCTGCGCGCTGGCGCCACGCAAGCAGCTGTGAGCCCTGCCACTGCCCACTCACTGCCCATGATGGCATGGTTCCTTCATGATCAACGTGGCGCCACGCTCACCCCCTAATCCCCATGCGCTGCAGTGAAAATTCATACCGCGGCAACGGCGTTAATAGAATTCTTCAACAGGAGCAGCATCCTCTCTGCTCAGCCCACTCCCTCTTTCTCACCTGCATTTCACACACAGCCGAGTATAGCAAATGTCTGATGTTTGATGAGTGTTGTATGTGATAATTAGGCTTATATTTTCTGTGCACGTGGCAGAAAGGGAATGCAAGAAACTGAGTGGTAAATTGTGGGAGCAGGACATATAGTACTGGGGAGGATATTGGTACAGGTGTCAGTCAGCGCTCTCCTGTGTTTGGAAATGTGAATTCCTGTTCAATTTCCTGTGGGGTAGACAGGTTTCCCTGGAGGCTGTAGGTCAGACTCTCAACAACAGAACTATCATCCTAATACAGCAAACAATGATGAAAGTAAGAATATACTTACACACACACACACACACACACACACATGCATGTTGCAAGATATGTCAATATGAAGTTAAGAAAAGTAAATAAGAATGTTAAGAAGTTCTTTCCTAACTCCATATCTACATACCGTGACAACGTCTGAGTGCATGTGTGTGTGTGTGTATCATCGTCATCCTCAAAGTTCATATATGTGAAGATGTTTTTTCCAGGTTGAGATTTGTATCTTGGAGTTTTCTTATTAAATCTTTCCTGAAAACAAGAATGCCTCAGTTTGATTGAGGTGTTTATGAGTAACCACTTCCAAGGGTGTTCAGAGGCAAAAAAGGAAGATCTTTAGCAAACCTGTGCTTACAAGAAGGTCGGATAACAGTTGTAAAAGTGTGATGGGAGCAACTTTACTTGTGAGTTCTGTGAGTGTTGTAATGTGTTTTGAAAGAAAGCCCTTCTGCCACCTTGGATATAGTTAAAGTAAAGCAGGTGATATGCAGGGCATGTAATTTAGACACAGCACAAGTTGGACCGTTGGGTTTTACATCCCAGAGGAGGAAAAGGATGACTAGTATTGAGCTGATGATGCCTCAATTGTGAGAGTCTTTGTAAATGGCAGTCCCAGTGCACCCCCCTGAGTGCATGTATGTCTGAAATATGCATCACAATCATTTACTCCTGCAATAAAGTCGGACAGTCTAAATTTTCAACAAGTAGAGCTCAGCAGGGTAAAAGGCGCAAATATCTGCATCTCATTCACCATCTGAATTGGAAACTTCTCTTCAGCTATATTTACCTCTTCCGATAAATAAGAATCACCAGGGTTTCAGTACTTATCAGATGTCATTCATCAATAATGCCTATCACAATAAAGGAGGGCGAGGAGATTGTGGGTCCAGTATACACTCTCCGAATATCTGGATCAATACAACAAAGTATACTGTTCTATATGTAACTCTAGGAAACTCTCTCTAGAGCATGTGACTGGGTATTGGGAACAGGTGCTCTTAGGAAGGATTGCCCTTACCCACCCAAGGGTGGCATGCTTCATCATCACGCTTGCTTGACGTTGGGCCGTCAGTGCAACGCCCCGCATTAGGATATAGAAACCTGCTGGTTGAGGGAGCCCGTCCCCTACCAAACTACGAACTGTTAGACTCAGGCAAGTAAATCTAACAGGCCAGCAGGCCCAGACAATCCCAGCACCACCCCAGTCTAGGGCTAAAACTCCCTAAAGTTCAATCCCAGCACCACCCCAGTCTAGGGCTAGAACGCCCTAAAGTTCAATCTCAGCACCACCCCAGTCTAGAGCTAGAACTCCCTGAAGTTCAATCCCAGCACCACCCCAGTCTAGGGCTAGAACTCCCTAAAGTTCAATCCCAGGACCACCCCAGTCTAGGGCTAGAACGCCCTAAAGTTCAATCCCAGCACCACCCCAGTCTAGGGCAAGAACTCCCTCAAGTTCAATCCCAGCACCATCCCAGTCTAGGGCTAGAACGCCCTAAAGTTCAATCCCAGCACAACCCCAGTCTAGGACCAGAACGCCCTAAAGTTCAATCCCAGCACCACACCAGTCTAGGACTAGAACTCTCTGAAGTTCAATCCCAGCACCAACCCAGTCTAGGACTAGAACGCCCTAAAGTTCCATCCCAGTACCACCCCAGTCTACTTCTAGAACGCCCTAAAGTTCAATCCAAGCACCACCCCAATCTAGTGCTAGAACACTCTAAAGTTCAATCCAAGCACCACCCCAGTCTAGGGATAGAACGCCCTAAAGTTCAATACCTCTGCCCTATACGTTCAGCCCATCGAACCTCAGTGAAGCAAAGAATGCGCTTGCCCACCGTGAGCACACCCAAGTGACAGGGAGATTCATAGCGGTTCAGGACAATGAAGCAACCAGCGGGGGTGAGCAAATGGATCCAAGTCCTCCGGGATCTATCGACCAGGATGGCACATTACTATTATAGGCTGACCCCGCTGAAAATTCCAGCGAACGAATAAGAAGAAATGTTTGCACGCCAGTTCAGCGTCTTGCTAGCAGACTGGGCTCAGATGGTGAACCAATTTGACTGGTCCCGGCCCAGGGGAGGGTCATTTGAGCCAGAGGGAGTGGCTATGGCAGAGGATTGCAGCAGATACGAGAGAGGAAATCCCAAGGGGAATTTCTCCTACGTACAGCAATGCCTCGTGAGGTGGGAGAGAAGGAAAGAACAGGAGAAAAGGGAATGGAAAGATAATGGGATTAGGTTTGGATGGAACCAGGACTTCACTGTGAAATCCATGAGGAAGGAAGAGACAATCCTGTTCAGAACCACAATGGCGCAGAAGGCATCAGCAGCAATGAACGTGCAATCGCAGAGGTTCGGGAAGGATAAAGCAAGTAGTAGCAGGAGTCAAGAAAGCAGTACAGAGAGCTCCCAAAGACCGGACCATGTCATAACTCCTCCTCCGGTCTCAGAAACAGATAGGCTGCAAGACCAACATGGGTCGGTGCTGCACCTGGTGGATGACACACACACACTCTCAAATGCCACATTCTGTCATGACCCAACGGTCCGAGGAAATACCCACCGTAACAGTGTTGATAAATAACACACCTTACACCTTTCTAATTGACACAGGGGCAACAAAATCATGTCTAAAATAAGGGATAAAAACCTCTGGAGATAGAAATGGGAGGCAGCGCATACCAAGTATGGGCAAAATTTGCGAATTCGCTGTCTGGGAATTCATGCGAAATTGCAAAAAAAGTCCACGAGTTCGCAAATTTTCCCGCGAACTCACGGATTTTTGTGATATTTGCACAAATATGTGACCACGTGTGCCTGTAACTTTGCCAGTGCGCCAAAAGGCACCGAGGTCCCTGAGTGAGCTGGCCATTATAGTGGGGACGGGCGGGAAGACGTTTCATACCGCTTGTGTGTGGTGGATGGGGCCAAATGGGCGGGGCTCCTATCCGAGTTCAAATGCATCTTTTTTATAAAGGGTCAGAGACCGAGCAGAGCAGCAGATGAGGAGAAAGCAGCCTCCTGGTCACAGGAGATACACAGGGATGGCGCTCGGGAAGCTCATGGATACAAAAATACGTTTGGCACAGGACCCCAGGGTCCTTCAGATGTCCAAGATAGCTCTGCTGCGCGTGTTGGTACAAAGCCATTCTGATCCTGTTCAGTGGGTTCAGGCGCATGCAGCTGCTGCTGCTGGACAATGTCCCATCTCATACTAAACTGCCCCTCAAAGGCATATGCTGGCGCTGGGCACTAGGGTGCAGTGGCATGCGGGTGCTCCACGCCTGGTACATGCGCATACCGGTGCCAGGGGGGACACGTGTTTATTGGTGCTGTGTAGCAAGTTATGACTTTACATTTTGGCTGCACCAGATGGTGGTACCACCTAAACGGATCTGGAGCATCCAGGCACCGGACTTCATGGTGCAAGAGCATAATGGTGTTGTGTGGTACGGGTATATATGTACTGGGGGCAGGGGGACACTTAGCACAATGTGTGCTCACACCCAGATGTTGTAAATAAAACAGCGGTATTATTAAGCATTAGCCGAAGCCATAATGCATTAGTCCAAATATCTAGTATACGGATTCCATTTTGTATTTCGAGTCTGCCATTTTTTATGTCCTGCATTGCCATGTGCTCAATGTTCTGATTGTCCTACCTCTCTGCCAGTTACACTGTGGATTCTACCTAGCAACAGTTATTATTAGTCCTTCTTGAGGGTGTAGCGCATGCTCAGCAGAAGTAACAGCTGTTCCTTATTAGCATAGCCCTCCCATGTTCTAGAAATACTGTTAGCTACACCCACTGATATGTTTAGAAATGTCCTTACTTGGTTGTAACCTCTGTCTAAACTGTAAACTGAACCCCTTCCACTGTGTATAAAAGGGGCCATGTGCTTGTATTCAGTGTGCTACTCTGTACAATGCTGTAGAAGTGTTGTGGAGGTTGTATCACCACCTTTAAAGGTTTATTAAACTATGCTTTTGTATTTCCAGTTTCCTTGCCAGCTTCATTTGTAAGTCTACGGACTTTGTACACAGAAGGGCGAACCCTTTCGGTACCTTTGGGCCTTGCTGATGTCTGAACTCATCAATTGGTGCCCGTCACGTGGGGCTCATCGGCGACTCGGAGGCTCGAAGGACTGGTCGTGACGAAGGAATGGAACTCTGCCGGGGAAGTGATCACTGCCAGCGGCATCTTTAGTCCTGGCATCATGAGGTATTTCTTCCTTCCTTCCGATCTGACCATCTGGGTGGCGCCGGTCCTCGACTGAGACCTCTTCTCTCGGTTTGCTGTGGATAAGCTGTTTGAGCAAATTGTGGAACTTGGCAGGTGGAATCTGGACGCTCGTGCTTAGTAAGGACCATTGTATGCTAATTACTGTGAGTGTTTATGGTAGCCAGTGATTAGCAAGGCAGTTTTAGGATACGCTTGCTGTGGCTTATGGATATGGATATGGATATGGAGATGTTTGGATGATTGATCATATTATGATTATGAAAATGGGTATATGCGTTGCAACACATATAGGTAGGTAATGTGGAGATTTTTCTCCATCATATGGTTGTGAGCGGCGCAACGATTAAGCGCTATTTTTTCTGTATAATATTGCGTTTTTCGCACTATTTCTAGCATGCCTGCTTTTAGCGCACTACGTAAGTGGTGCTGCTGTGGAAAAAGGTTAAGTCTTGAAGAATCGCAGCCGGCTCCCCCAGAAGGGACGCCGAATAGGGATATGTACATCAAGTTTGGTCTTTCTCCTATAATGTACAGCACATTATGGAGGAAGTATACCAAGAAGGATCCTGAGTTGAGATGGCCTTTGTATGGTTCATTTGATTTGCGCAAAATTGAGTATGTGGAACAGTGCCTGTGTAAGCGCTGAGCGAGACAAGACATGTTTGAGCGTGTGCGAATGTGGGTGAAAGAAGTACGTGAGCGTGAGAAACGTGAACATGCGCTGATTGAGAAAGAGCAGAGGAAGAATGTGTGTGAGAAGGCGCAAGAAATGAGACAACGTGAACAAAAAGAAGCGGAAGAGAAACGGGAAAGAGAACGTAGATTGCAGATATCTGGCCAATATCCTATTCGACGGCCTCTTTATCCTGTCCTTAATAATTCTGATGATGACTTTTCATTACTAGATCGTTCTCCGCCTCCGTATGTTGGCCCGTCTGCTCCGAAAGGGGAAGATGAGGATTCTGGATCACTTAAAGATAAGGTAGACACGCGGTCTAAGTTAACATCTGATCGTATGGCGGAGCTCCGACAAATTTCTTATCGTATTCTTAAGGGTAAAATTCCTCTTGCTGAAATATTGTTGTCTCTTGAACAATGGCCGGACAGGGAAAAAATGTATTTTCTTGAAACCTTTTCTGATGAAGTAGTCGGGGCTTTTCGAAAATATTCTCCTGTTCTTGAACCTGATGACATAGTACAAGATAAGAAAGAATTGCGTAAAGGTCTCTTTTCTCCTTCTCAGGCAGCTGATGCAGTTCGACGGTTATTCGCATTGCGGGATGAGACGTCTCGGTTACGAGAAGAAAAACGACAAGAGACGGCGGACGTCAAAGAGACGGGTTTGAGTGGCGACGGGAAACAATCACCTATCTTTTCTTCAGATAAGGTCCAGATTGTGCATGTTAAACCTATGCGAGAGGCAGCACCTTTGTATGTTCCTCCTAAAGGAGCGGGTACTAGTTCAGATACAAATTCAGCTGATGCCCGAGGGTATTTTATCTATAACTGGGTATATACTCCTTGGAATAGAGCGGATGTTATGGCCTTAAAGAAAGCGTTACCTGACCCACGGAAAAATCCTGCTGCCTTTTATGAGGAAGTTGAGGGGGCTTTGAATTCTTGTACTATGACATTAGCTGATATTGATTTATTCTTTGGTCTTATATTACCCCCTGACATGTGGAGATCAGTACGGAAAATTGACGATTTAGTGACGTTTAAAGCTAAATGGGAAGACAGTGAGGAGGAGGACAGAGCTAGGAAACCTGCGCAGAAACCACCCCAGCTCATTCTAGACCTCCCTGCTGCCATTTTGACTAAATTGAAGACGATTTTCCCCCTAAAAAGATTGACTGGAATATGTTAGCATCTTGCAAGCAAAATACAGATGAATCAGTTTCTGACTTCTTTACGCGATTTGAAGAAACTTTTCACGATTTCAGTGGTCAGTCTCTGACGGATGACACGGGTCGACATCTGTTTGTAGACAAATATGTCTCGAATTTATTACCGGGAGTAGCAGCTCGGTTGAAAGCGAGTGAAAGCTCCTGGACGACTTCGACTCCGGCATCTCTCCTGACAATGGCTCAGTATTACGAGCATCAGGAATTAGAAGCAAAAAGTAATGAAGATAAGAAATCTAAGGATTTGAAAACAAAAGTTATGCTAGCACAAGTGTATGGACCACCCCAGAGAGGAAATGATAGAGGTGGTCGGGGTTTTTATGAATCTACATATAACCGCACAGACTTGGCTAAAGATCAATGTGCATATTGTAAGCAACGAGGCCACTGGGCCAATGAGTATCCTTTAGCGCGAGAACACAGGGCTATGGGACGGGGTAGAGGTTTTGGGAGAAATCGTGGGGGTTTCTCTGGACCACGAGGTAACCTAAATGACAGGGCTAGATTTGAATCCAAGGAGCAACAACAAGGAGGGTCTAATACCTTTGATAGACGAATGATTCCCAATATGCATAGGATTGCGTAGGATGGGGGGAGGAATCAGTTGAAGTGCCAGTAGATCACAGGGGTCCTTATGTTACAGCACATGCTTTGGGTTCTACTGATCAGTTTCTGGTTGATACAGGGGCTACTCGTAGCGCTTTGTCTAAACAATTGGTTCCGAGGGCTCCCCTGTCTGGCTTAACGATCACATCTGTAGGGTTCGATGGAACACCTTCTCTTAGCCCATTATCCCAACCCCTTGCATTTCATGTCGATAAATTTACAGCAAAAAACAAGAGAGGTACTAAGAGTCTATGAAGTGAAGAACTGACAGGACCAGATTGTGTCCAGTATGAGTGTTCAGATCAAACCGTTGATCTTGAGCACATGACACTATTATGTCATAGAGGTGAGGAAAGGAAGATACAGGGTTTAGAAAGTTAGAACATAGTACCCATCCGCCCACTCATCAGTGGAATTTCGTCATCTGGGTTGGTGAAAAGAAAGGTGTCCTATGGGCTTTTCCTCAGGGAGAGTCTGAGGTAGCCAGATGTTGGACCCTTAAGAACCACATCCAACCAACAGAGGATAGTGTGTGAGTGGAAGGGGCAAATAAATTTGCAGTGCTCAGAAAAGAAAAGAAAAGGAAACTAATCCTAGTGATTAAAAATACCTACTTTGATGACATAAGAAAACTTTTATTCGGTGTGACCATCAAAGTGGTATCGTTAAAAACAGTATGCTGATAGCATGTAAGGAATTGCTATCTATCATGTGTGTTAATCGGTCGACATGTTTCAGCCTATACCGGCTTTCTTCAGGACAAATGAAGGTGTAGCTCAGGATTCTACCCGAGGTAACGACGGAGAGTGCGTGGCCTCCTTCCAACCTGAGCTGTTGCCAGGCGAGGTGAGGTTTTTTCTCCCTACAATTGGGGAGGAGATACACCTTCATTTGTTGGAGATTGTTCATGTTCAAGTTCCAACTCACGATAAGTATATGTTGCAGTAGCTTATCATAGGTCCTGAAGAAAGCCGGTATAGGCTGAAACATGTCGACCGATTAACACACATGATAGATAGCAATTCCTTACATGCTATCAGCATACTGTTTTTAACGATACCACTTTGATGGTCACACCGAATAAAAGTTTTCTTATGTCATCAAAGTAGGTATTTTTAATCACTAGGATCAGTTTCCTTTTCTTTTCTTTTCTGAGCACTGCAAATTTATTTGCCCCTTCCACTCACACACTATCCTCTGTTGGTTGGATGTGGTTCTTAAGGGTCCAACATCTGGCTACCTCAGACTCTCCCTGAGGAAAAGCCCATAGGACACCTTTCTTTTCACCAACCCAGATGACGAAATTCCACTGATGAGTGGGCGGATGGGTACTATGTTCTAACTTTCTAAACCCTGTATCTTCCTTTCCTCACCTCTATGACATAATAGTGTCATGTGCTCAAGATCAACGGTTTGATCTGAACACTCATACTGGACACAATCTGGTCCTGTCAGTTCTTCACTTCATAGACTCTTAGTACCTCTCTTGTTTTTTGTAGTAGTAGTTGGGGGACAAGGTACTCACATTGTCTATAAACTAACTCCCCTAGGACCCCCAATACTCTGTTGTATTTTTGTTGGATAAATTTACAGCACCATGTCCATTCTTGCTTTCCTCAAACACGCCTGATAACATTGTTGGTCTAGATATGTTGAAACATTTTCGAGCCACAATCCGCTGCTCCCCTGAAGGAGTACGCGTGATTTTAAATGACAATTACCCTGCAAAAGAGAGAGTGTGTATGGTCGCTGAAAGTACTGCATTAGCCTCTTTACCTCACACGTTGTGGGCTACTTCAGACACTGATGTGGGACAGATGGTCATTCCTCCGGTTCACATTAGTGTGAAGGAGGGAGCTGTGTTGCCACGTCTGCCTCAATATAGGATTTCACAGGAGGGTGAGGAGGCGCTCATACAGATTGTGCAGGATCTCATCCAAGTGGGGTGGTGGAAGAAGTCCCATACAATGTTTGTAACAGTCCTATTCTACCAATCTTGAAGAAAGACACTGATACTAGGGTATATCGATTCATTATTGATTTGAGGGAGGTGAACAAGATAGTGGTGCCCCAATATCCTGTTGTTTCTGACATTACGACACTCCTTACTTTTTTCCCACCAACAGCGACAACGTTCTCGGTCGTCGACCTGAAGAACGCCTTCTTTTCGATCCCTATTCACCCTGATAGCCGTTATCTTTTCGGCTTCACTTTGAATAATCGATCGTATAGATTTTGTAGAATTCCACAGGGCTATACTGAGAGCCCTAGTATCTACAGTCAGGCTTTTAAAAGACAGTTGGATTCCTTTGTCTTGCTTGAGGGGGTAGTGCTTATTCAATATGTCGATGACATTTTGTTGCCTGCTGACACCCCTGAGCAATGTGAGACTTGTACGTTGTCCTTGCTTTCCTTTTTGGCTTCCCACAATAATAAGGTATCTAAGAAGAAATTGCAATTCTGTAGACCTAAGGTGACCTACCTAGGCCACCTTTTGTCTAAGGAGGGGCGTGCACTTACATCAGATCGTATCCAAGCCATCCTGGACACACCAACACCTGCTACACAGAAAGATGTTCGAGCATTTTTGGGTCTTACATCCTTTTGTAGGCTGTGGATACTGGCGTTTTCACACATAGTCAAACCACTGTTAGCACTATTGACAAAAGACACTCCAATTCCCCTTCCTTGGACAGATGAATGTGAAAACGCTTTCCAACAGTTACGTCAGGCCCTTTGTTCAGCACCAGTCTTGGGCACTCCTGATTACATGAAACCTTTCACATTATATGTACACGAGAGAGATGGATGTGCGTCATCTGTGTTAGTACAGATGCACGGGGACAGGCAGCGTCCGTGTGCATACTTCTCGGCATTGCTCGATCCTGTTGCTTGGGCATTGCCGGGGTGTTTTCGTTCGGTCGCAGCGACAGCTGTGCCAAAACGTCAGAGTGAGGGAATAGTGTTATCTCACAAGCTGTTAGTGTTGGTTCCCCATGCTGTTGATGCCCTTTTGAATCAAACAAAGACGCAGCATTTAACAAGTGCCCGTCTGACCGGATATGAACTAACGTTGCTGGCTCCCCATATCACATTGAGGAGATGTGCTACGTTAAATCCAGCAACATTGTTACCATTCCCGACGACTCAGCCTGAGGCACAAGAAGCACATGATTGTATTTTTGTGACTGAGGAACAGACAAAGGGTCGTATCGATCTCCAGGATACGCCTTTCTCAGATGTAGATGGAGAATTATGGGTGGATGGCTCCTGCCTGAAGCTACCGGATGGTACGACTTTGGCAGCATATGCCATCACTACTTTGTATACTATCGTGGAAACAGCACGCATACCAGAGAAATCCGCCCAGGCAGCGGAGCTGATAGCATTGACTCGAGCATGTGAACTTGGTACAGAGTTGTGTGTGAATATTTATACAGATAGCCGCTATGCTTTCGGAGTAGCGCACGACTTTGGCCTGCTCTGGAAAGAAAGAGGTTTTCTGACATCACACGGAGCACAAATTATGTATGGAGAATTGGTGCACAATCTTTTGACTGCCTTGACATTTCCTAAAAAGATAGCTATAGTGAAATGCAGTGCACATAAGAAGGTTACCGACAAAGTAGGGCAAGGAAATGCTTTTGTTGACCAAGTAGCACGAGAAACTACAATGAGACCTGACTCCACTTCAATGTATGTTGTGAAGTCACAAGCAGACCGATGGCATGATGCTAGGAAAGAAGTGATGGAAATACAGAGAGTTGCTTCTGATAAAGAACGAGAGCAATGGTCTGAAAATGGAGAACTGGATGATGAAGGTTGTTGGCGCAACAAACAAATGGATAGGTGGAAGTTGCCCACAGCTTTTGTCCAACCTATGGTTCAAATGGAACATGGGCTAGCACATGTTGGAGCTTCAGCGATTGTGAAATTGCTTGCGCAAGTTTGGGAGCATCCAGATATTGCTACCACGGCCAAGAGAGTGGTACAGACCTGTATTATCTGTCTTAAATACAACCCAGGGAAAGGAACACAGACTCCAGCAGGAGGATTTGAAATACCTACTGCACCTTTTGAAGTCCTGCAAATGGACTATATCCAACTCGAACGCTGTATTAATTTAAAGTACGTCTTGGTGGTGGTGTGTGCTTTCAGTAAATGGATTGAAGCCTACCCTACTAAGGATAATACTGCAATGACTACAGCAAAGGTGCTACTGAAGGAGTTCTTCCCTAGGTATGGTGTTTGTAGACTGCTATGGAGTGATAACGGGCCTCATTTTATAGCAGACGTTATCGAGTATGTTCTGAAAGGTTTGGGGATAAAGCAGAAGTTCCATGCAGTGTTCCATACACAGTCGGCTGGCTTGGTGGAACGGTACAATGGAACACTGAAGCTTAAACTAGCAAAGATCCAGGCTTCCACTTCTCTGACTTGGCCAGACGCTTTGCCTTTGGCATTGTTGTCAATAAGATCAGTACCACACTCCCGGACCGGCCTTACACCGTATGAAGTGGTGTTTGGTCGTCCCATGAATATTTGAGGAGTGCCCAAACCAAGTTCTGTATATGATGTATCTTGTGTATTAATGAATGACTATCTGGCACAATTAACTGATAACTTGGTTTCTATTGATCAACAGGTTCGAGAAGCACTCCCTGACCGGTCCACAGGCGAGGGTCATAGTCTCCGACCCGGTGACTTCGTCCTCATCAAGGCGTTCGAGAGGACGAGTGGCCTGGAGCCCCGATGGTGCGGTCCCGAGCAGGTTCTGCTCGCAACAAGAATGGCTGTCCGAGTGACCAACCGGTAAAACTGAATCCACTCCCTTCACTGTCGCAGAGTGCAACCCGGATTGGTGGAGCCTGCCGTGTTGACTGACCATCGAGAAATCCTGACTACAGAGAAAGGCCCTGCTGTGGTACCTGATGAGCAAGAGGAGTTCTTCCCGGACCCGACGACTTCTGGAGTAAGAAAATACAACCTTCGACCCAGGAAGAAGTTTGCTGCTGTCTAGACTGTTGTCAGAACAGCCCCTCGGTTGGTGCAACGGAGAGCCGATGAGGCAAGGGGGGGGATCAACTTTGCATTAGAGTAGTGACACCCGTCTTGGCCTGCTGGTGAAAAAAACAACGGCCGCCTTGGTTGAAGAGTTCTGACAACCTTTTATTTAGTTTCAGGAAGATTTGCAAGACATTTGTTCAACATGGAGAGAAAGAAAGTGATCTGCGCTTTTGGATTCATTGCTATTGTGGCAGTTGTTGCCATTATCACGTGGTTTGTTGAGGATGTAATTCCTGCCCGTGATCTATATATGGTTTCTACACCGGTGCCAGAGGAGCATTTCTTTTATACGCTCCCCTATCAGGAATCAAAACACTGCTTGTCCTTTGTAAATAACACCTTCATTCAAATGCTACATCATACCCACACTGCTACAAATGAAACAAATTGCTGGATATGTGGTATGATGCCAGCGCACCAGAAGAAGGGCGGAACACCGTTCATACCTCTCCCTTTCTTTCATAATGGTTCTTGTCGTGCCTGGTATGCTCTTCTATTTGCCACAAGAAAGCCTGCTGTTGTAAGGTTACTTTTTAGACTAAACAAAGAATGATACCAGAATAAAGAAGGCTATCCACAAGCCAATGGAACTATATGGGAGTGGGAAGAATATCGACCAGACAATGAGTCTACTCCCTACATTTTTACGAACACTAGAGACACTGTCGAAAGTGAAAAATTTGTGATCTCAGTTGCACAAGCACAAGCGGACTTATGTGTGCAAAGTGTTTGGTACATCCCTGTAGGTGTTAGTAGTGATTGTATTAAAGTCTTAAATAGAGATGGCCTGAATAATAGCAAATTTTTAGCATACCATAATACATATTTTGTATGCGGTAATAGAGGATATTATCGATTACCAGCTGGCTGGTCAGGAGTATGCTATGTATCGTTTTTATTACCACCAGTGTTTTTAGCACCTGCCACATATCATAAAGACTTGAGATTGTTGAATAATGCCACTGTGAATAGATACAAACGTACTTTATCTATCGATGATGTGGACCAGACCGACACTAGTTTACAGCAATATGTAGATTTTAACCTAGGTTTATTCTTCTTTGTTGGAGCTGTCCTAAACAGTAGAACGATAAGAAGACTAACTAGAGTTGTAGCGGCAGTGACCAACCAAACTGCTGCAGCACTAGGAAACGTAACTGAAGAGTTGCAAATTACTAGAATTGTTGCCTTGCAGAACAGAATGGTGTTAGATGTCATATTAGCAGAAAAGGGAGGAGCTTGTAGAATTATTGGAAGTAGCTGTTGTGTCTTCATCCCAGACCACTCGCCTTCTGTTTATAATGCCATAAATAAACTGCATAAAATAGCTGCCGACATACATGTAGATAATGGTACATGGACCTTCTCTAGTTGGTTTTGGACCTTATTTACTACATGGGGTTGGAAGATCCTCACTGGCCTTTGTATAATATTAGCAATTCTCTTCACTTGCTGTATGTGTATTCAATGTGGTCCTATGATATGTTCTCTTTGTATTACCTCTTGTAGACCCAATAAGAAAGCTGTTTCCGAAGCTGCTTATCAAAAAAGTCTAACTAAAGAAATTTCTAACATTATGAGCATTGACATTCAAGATGAGTATGATGACTACCCTATGAAATGGAATGGCTTCAGCTAATGCTGAAAGGGTTGTCTGTTGTAAATGAAACAGCGGTATTATTAAGCATTAGCCGAAGCCATAATGCATTAGTCCAAATATCTAGTATACGGATTCCATTTTGTATTTCGAGTCTGCCATTTTTTATGTCCTGCATTGCCATGTGCTCAATGTTCTGATTGTCCTACCTCTCTGCCAGTTACACTGTGTATTCTATCTAGCAACAGTTATTATTAGTCCTTCTTGAGAGTGTAGCGCATGCTCAGCAGAAGTAACAGCTGTTCCTTATTAGCATAGCCCTCCCATGTTCTAGAAATACTGTTAGCTCCACCCACTGATATGTTTAGAAATGTCCTTACGTGGTTGTAACCTCTGTCTAAACTGTAAACTGAACCCCTTCCACTGTGTATAAAAGGGGCCATGTGCTTGTATTCAGTGTGCTACTCTGTACAATGCTGTAGAAGTGTTGTGGAGGTTGTATCACCACCTTTAAAGGTTTATTAAACTATGCTTTTGTATTTCCAGTTTCCTTGCCAACTTTATTTGTAAGTCTAAGGACTTTGTACACAGAAGGGCGAACCCTTTCGGTACCTTTGGGCCTTGCTGAGGTCTGAACTCATCACAGAGGGCTCCCAGGCAATTGAGCACAAATGATTTTCACACTGAGAGGACTCCGGGGCAGTTCAGCAGCACGGGGGCTCACACCCACTGGGCCCTGGGGCAGTTCGGTAGCGCGTGGGCTCACAACCCCATGGCAGCTCAGCAGCGCAGGGGCTCACACCCACAGGGCTCCCGGGCAGTTTAGCAGCGCCACCCTCTGGTTCATCACTGCCACCCTCTGGTTCATCACTGCCACCCTCTGGTTCACCACTGCCACCCTCTGGTTCATCATTGCCACCCTCTGGTTTACCACTGCCACCCTCTGGTTCACCACTGTCACCCTCTGGTTCATCACGGTCACCCTCTGGTTCATCACGGTCACCCTCTGGTTCATCACTGCCACCCTCTGGTTCATCACAGCACCCTCTGGTTCACCACTGCCACCCTCTGGTTCATCACTGTCACCCTCTGGTTCATCACTGTCACCCTCTGGTTCATCACTGCCACCCTCTGGTTCACCACTGCCACCCTCTGGTTTATCACTGCCACCCTCTGGTTCATCACTGTCACCCTCTGGTTCACCACTGCCACCCTCTGGTACATCACTGCCACCCTCTGGTTCATCACTGTCACCCTCTGGTTCATCACTGCCAACATCTGGTTCACCACTGCCACCCTCTGGTTCATCACTGCCACCCTCTGGTTCATCACAGCACCCTCTGGTTCACCATTGCTACCCTCTGGTTCATCACTGCCAACCTCTGGTTCATCACTGCCACCCTCTGGTTCACGACTGCCACTCACTGGTTGATCACTGCCATCCTCTGGTTCATCACAGCACCCTCTGGTTCACTACCGCCACCCTCTGGTTCATCACTGCCACCCTCTTGTTCATCACAGCTCCCTCTGGTTCACCACTGCCACATTCTGGTTCATCACTGCCACCCTCTGGTTCATTAGAGCACCCTCTGTTTCACCACTGCCACCCTCTGGTTCATCACAGCACCCTCTGGTTCACCACTGCCACCCTCTGGTTCATCACTGTCACCCTCTGGTTCATCACTGTCACCCTCTGGTTCATCACTGCCACCCTCTGGTTCACCACTGCCACCCTCTGGTTTATCACTGCCACCCTCTGGTTCATCACTGTCACCCTCTGGTTCACCACTGCCACCCTCTGGTACATCACTGCCACCCTCTGGTTCATCACTGTCACCCTCTGGTTCATCACTGCCAACATCTGGTTCACCACTGCCACCCTCTGGTTCATCACTGCCACCCTCTGGTTCATCACAGCACCCTCTGGTTCACCATTGCTACCCTCTGGTTCATCACTGCCAACCTCTGGTTCATCACTGCCACCCTCTGGTTCACGACTGCCACTCACTGGTTGATCACTGCCATCCTCTGGTTCATCACAGCACCCTCTGGTTCACTACCGCCACCCTCTGGTTCATCACTGCCACCCTCTTGTTCATCACAGCTCCCTCTGGTTCACCACTGCCACATTCTGGTTCATCACTGCCACCCTCTGGTTCATTAGAGCACCCTCTGTTTCACCACTGCCACCCTCTGGTTCACCACTGCCACCCTCTGGTTCATCACTGCCACCCTCTAGTTCATCACTGCCACCCGCTGGTTCACCACTGCCACCCTCTGGTTCCCCACTGCCACCCTCTGGATCATCACTGTCACCCTCTGGTTCATCACTGCCACCCTCTGGTTCACCACTGCCACCCTCTGGTTTATCACTGCCACCCTCTGGTTCATCACTGTCACCCTCTGGTTCACCACTGCCACCCTCAGGTACATCACTGCAAACCTCTGGTTCATCACAGCACCCTCTGTTTCACCAGTGCTACCCTCTGGTTCATCACTGCCAACCTCTGGTTCATCACTGCCACCCTCTGGTTTACGACTGCCACTCACTGGTTGATCACTGCCATCCTCTGGTTCATCACAGAACCCTCTGGTTCATCACAGCTCCCTCTGGTTCACCCTTGCCACCCTCTGGTTCATCACTGCCACCCTCTGGTTCATCAGAGCACCCTCTGGTTCACCACTGCCACCCTCTGGTTCTCCACTGCCACCCTCTGGTTCATCACTGCCACCCTCTAGTTCATCACTGCCCCCCTCTGGTTCACCACTGCCACCCTCTGGTTCCCCACTGCCACCCTCTGGATCATCACTGTCACCCTCTGGTTCATTACTGCCACCCTCTGGTTCACCACTGCCACCCTCTGGTTCATCACTGACACCCTCTGGTTCACCACTGCCCCCCTCTGGTTCACCACTGCCACCCTCTGGTTCATCTCAGCACCCTCTGTTTCACCGCTGACACCCTCTGGTTCACCACTGACACCCTCTGGTTCACCCCTGCCACCATCTTGTTCATCACAGCACCATCTGGTTCACCACTGTCACCCTCTGGTTCACCACTGTCACCCTCTGGTTCATCACTTCCACCCTCTGGTTCATCACTGCCACCCTCTGGTTCACCACTGCCACCCTCTGGTTCACCCCTGTCACCCTCTGGTTCACCACTGCCACCCTCTGGTTCATCACTGTCACCCTCTGGGTCATCACTGCCACCCTCTGGTTCATCACAGCACCCTCGTGTTCACCAGTGCCACCCACTGGTTCACCACTGCCACTCTCTGGTTCATCACTGCCACCCTCTGGTTCACGACTGCCACCCTCTGGTTGATCAGTGCCATCCTCTGGTTCATCACAGCACCCTCTGGTTCACCACTCCCACCCTCTGGTTTATCACTGCCACCCTCTGGTTCAACACTGCCACCCTCTAGCTCACGACTGCCACCCTCTGGTTTATCACTGCCACCCTCTGGTTTATCACTGCCACCCTCTGGTTCATCACAGCTCCCTCTGGTTCACCACTGCCATCCTCTGGTTCTCCACTGCCACCCTCAGGTTCACCACTGCCACCCTCTGGTTCATCACAGCACCCTCTGTTTCACCACTGCCACCCTCTGGTTCACCACTGACACCCTCTGGTTCACCCCTGCCACCATCTGGTTCATCACAGCACCATATAGTTCACCACTGCCACCTTCTGGTTCACCCCTGTCACCCTCTGGTTCACCACTGCCACCCTCTGGTTCATCACTGTCACCCTCTGGGTCATCACTGCCACCCTCTGGTTCATCACAGCACCCTCTGGTTCACCAGTGCCACCCACTGGTTCACCACTGCCACTCTCTGGTTCATCACTCACCCTCTGGTTCACGACTGCCACCCTCTGGTTGATCAGTGACATCCTCTGGTTCATCACAGCACCCTCTGGTTCACCACTGCCCCCCTCTGGTTTATCACTGCCACCCTCTGGTTCCACACTGCCATCCTCTGGTTCACCACTGCCACCCTCTGGTTCACCACTGCCACCCTCTGGTTTATCACTGCCACCCTCTGGTTCATCACAACTCCCTCTGGTTCACCACTGCCATCCTCTGGTTCTCCACTGCCACCCTCTGGTTTACCACTGCCACCCTCTGGTTCATCACAGCACCCTCTGTTTCACCACTGCCACCCTCTGGTTCACCACTGACACCCTCTGGTTCACCCCTGCCACCATCTGGTTCATCACAGCACCATATAGTTCACCACTGCCACCTTCTGGTTCACCACTGTCACCCTCTGGTTCATCACTGCCACCCTCTGGTTCACCACTGCCACCCTCTGGTTCACACCTGTCACCCTCTGGTTCATCAATGTCACCCTCTGGTTCACCGCTGCCACCCTCTGGTAAATCACTGCCACCCTCTGGTTCATCACTGTCACCCTCTGGTTCATCACTGCCAACATCTGGTTCACCACTGCCACCCTCTGGTTCATCACAGCACCCTCTGGTTCACAACTGCACCTTCTGGTTCATCACAGCACTCTCTGTTTCACCACTGTAGATTATGGGGAGAAAGCACACCTGCCCAGCCTCAACCGGGGGCTGGTTAATGTGTTACTGAATTTGATCTTCAAGTACGGCACCTGCTTCCTTATCTGTAAGTGCTTCCTGTTGTGGTTTAAATTTTGTGACAGCCTGTGCCAAACTTGTAACTATTCTCTGACCCTGCTTCGAGGGTCAGAGCAGGGTCAGAGAATAGTTGCAAGTAGGCAACAACTCTGGAGGCGCCGCTGAGGAAGCACTTACAGGGTTACAGCAGATGCCCAAGTTGAAGTTAATTTCTTTTTAACCATTTTGTAAATGGTTACAAAGAAATTAGCCTAAACTTGGGCACCTGCTGTAACCCTGTAAGTGCTTCATGTACTTCAGTTTTTGAAAATCTGTCCCGAACGTAATTTTGCAGATTTTTCTGCAATTTCGCGAAATTCGCGGAGAGCTAAATTGCAGGAAATCCGCGAATTCCGCGAACGGAACGGATTTTAGGCCCATGCTTACTGCATACTGGAACAGCTGCTATGTCACCCATCATCCTAAACCAATCTCCTATGAAGAGATTTAATGGCCAACCTAAACATGAACATTCATATCTCAGAGATGGGACAATGACCTGCTGAACCCCTGAGGTTATCCCATTGAGACTCATGTCTCGAACCCGCCCACATCGCACAGACATGCCGATAAGAGCGACACCCACCAACCTGATGGTCTTTACTAATGCGCTCCTCACAATGACGGCTAATGCACCAGATCTGCTGGGTCAGAAGTTACAGCTGCCCTGCAAATTCTTTCTTCTGCTGGGTGGGTCACTGGGTTATGGAATCCCAAGAGGAGCTACAGTTTTGTTTGGAGACCATTGAACCATGGCCCAAATATGGGATTCTGCTCATCACCGACTAAGCGATCGCAATGTTGGCATGTATAATCTTCGTTATGTCTCTGTCTTTGTTCATTGATTGTCCAGGGGCCTCAGAAATCGTCTTTGCTTACTCAATTCATGTAAGGATAACACTGCGGTAAGGGACCAGTCTACCCTGGCTGTGCCAGTATCCATTCTCCAAAGAAGCAGATAATGGTATAGCACCCACAATACAAGCACTAGTTGATAAGGAGGTCCTCCATGTGAGGGTCTTCCCCTGAAACTACATATTTATTCCTGGTCAACAAGAGTAAGGGAGGATACTGATGCCAGGTACAAGACCTACACCCCCTTGATTGCATTGTCAAATAGCTTAATTTTAATAACAAGTATCATAAAAGTATTGAGCAATCCATCAGTACAAAAAGAGGAGAATACATACCATTAACATTAATAAATATAGCAGCACGTAAATTAAAACAATCAGAATATAACGCTATTTCATCATGGATTGAACATTTCATTTTGGATTACTTAGATACAAACACTAAAAATATAGTTGAAAATAAGGGTATTGGATGCTACATGTGGGGGTCAATGTATATAAATTCGAATTACATTTATCCTGCTTTTTTGCTCAGCTGTACATGCTCACGAGGGTTCCGGATCAAAGTCAGGTCGTCCTTCATTTGGCTCTGTGTGTGATTATCCAGGCATGGCATAGGTACTTGGCGACTCAGCAAACAAAGAGGGTTCTCAAATCAGATTTTAATATACTTAAAGCTACTCGATGTTCGAGAGTGCCTAGTTGTTTGCGGATTGGCTCAAGTCACATAGACCTGGAGAACCGGGCCTTATGGGCCGAGCGGCGCAGGGCACGCCTAATATCTCCGGGTTCACCTGCCTTGTCAGACAGAGGCACGAGACACTCTGTTAGGCATAGAAAATCAGATTTATTATAACCCTGGGCGTAGTACGCGTAGTCGCGCTACGCGAAGCTACACGAAGACGTTCTCGCACTACGCGAGCTTCGCGTAGCTTCGCAAGCGTGCGTAGTAGCTTGCTGGTCCCGTTCGTGAGCCATTTTTCTTGCTCGGGAGCACGTTGTGCATGTTCGGGGCGCTGTCTGCATGTTCGGAGGATTGTAGCGTGCGACCTTACCCATGTGGTGGGCTATGGGCGCGGCCATCTTGTTTTTTCAATTGTCCCGCCCGCTCACGTCCCCTATTTCCTCTTCTGGGTCACGTATAACGTGTTCGCGCTGTGCACGTCTCGTTCGGGAACACAACTACTTGTTCACGCTGACAAAAGTGCGTGTTCGCGTGAAATCGCGTGCGAACTCACCCACGTGGTCGCGATGGGCGCAGCCATCTTGTTTTTCACACTCTATGCTATGGTTCTGGGCCTAGTTTTCTATCCACCTTATATCTGTGCAATCTTTACCTATTTTCACAGTTTTTCTTACTATTTTTACTTATCATCTATCTCTCTCTGTCCCTAAGTTTATATTTTGCATTTTATTTCTACTTTTCCACCTTTTTTTAAACTTTTCTACTGTTTTATTTTACTTCTTTATTTAAGCTCCTACTTCTTCCCCCTAACTCTTTTTCCTTTTGTTCTAACTTTTCTTTTCCACCTCCACCTCCACCCCAGAACCATGGCAAGGGGGAGCAGCAGAACCGGCTCGAAGGGCAAGGCGCCTGCGCCCAAGAGCCGGCTGCCTTGCGGCACAATGAGACCTGCAGGGGTGCAGGCCCGGAATCTTTTCGGGGAGGCGGAGGTGGCCGCCCTGGTTTTTTTCATCCAGCGCCACCTCCCCTTGACCTTGGCAGCAGGCGGCAGGCCAGCCTCCGGTTACCTCCCAGAGGAGCGTCACCGCCGGTGGGCAAAGGTATGCCGGGCAGTCTACCGTCGCTCGGATATCCGGCGCACCCACCAGCAGCTGGCCCACCGGTGGGCAGACATTCCGGACAGGGAGCAGGACCTGTTGGACCTGCTAGGTGTCGAGGTCATGGGGCTTGGTGAGTAGCTAGTAATATTTAATATATAATATAGTAGTATAAGTATTGTGTATATTTCATGGAATAAAAAAGTAACACGATTACTGGTGCGCTTAGTTACATTGCAGATCAATTCCGTCTCAACATCTTCTGTTATTGTGACACAGGTGCTGCTCACCACTTCTCTTACTGGTTTGTAACTTTGCGCTAGCTTGGGCTGGTGATTATTCATGTTTGAGTTTTTAGAGAACTGAAGTTAGTTAATGCTATTGCTGGAGTCTAGTCCTTCTTTACATTGTCCTTTAGTGAAATAGTGGTGGATGGATAGTATTAGTTCATATTTTAACGGTCTGCATGACGCCTCCTCTGTCACTGAATGCTTAGTTCTTTATTTACCCCACCCCTCTATAGAACCGGTTTGAAGTTTGTTTACTGAGTGGTAGGCTTAGCAGCAATAGCATGGTCAGGTGAGTCAGTAGCAGTTCATATGATGCAAGCAACCAACAATTACGTGTATGCACAAATGTATGCATGTGTCCTCCATCTCATCATCTATGCATGTTTGCGGGCAAAAATAAAATGGAAATGCCGACTTACTGAACAATTGGCCCGTCTGAATTCTTGAATAGGTGGTGTAGGTCAGGTGGTACTGGCTTCGTTAGTATATTCTGCAATCAGAATGTTTATGGAACATTTGATTAGTGTTCTATAAGTAGACGGGCTGTGAATCCTGCAAGCCAGTAGTCATTTATACTTCGAAGTCAATTTTATTGGAATTGTTGTTTCCTAAAATGTTTGAGAGGATTTTTGAATGAGGTCTTTGTTTCACAGCACTTAATGTTTCTCTTTCTTTAAAATTTCTTACATGATCAGCACCACCCAAGGGCAAGAAGACGGGGTCCGAGTTGGCGGGACAACCACAAGAGGAGCGCTCCTCTACGGAGGATCCTGCTGAAGGCCCCAGTAAATCCTATAGTGCTTATATTATTAACAATTATATTTCCCTAACTTTTTAACACACCTTATTTTTTCCAACCTATTAAGCCTCCTTCCTAAGTCAATGTTAGCAAAACCTTCTTTGGCCTTAAATTTGTTTTCCAAATTTTGGGTATCCAATGCCAACCCTGACTTTCAGTTCCTTCAATCTGCCTCTGCCCTAAGACTCTCTGTGCAACTACTATTAGACTGTGTAGCTAAGCTTGCCCTGTTGGCCACTCTTTAGTTAAGGTATTCTTTTGAATACAGCTGTGATAGAATAGCTGTAGCCACTGGGTCCACTCCTGTCTTTTGCATTGTCCTCTGTAATCTCCAGTCTTTGTCAATTCCCCCCAACAAAATGCAGAACCAGATGTTTGCCTACTAATTTTTGTTCAGTTAGTATACTACTACTACTGCTGTGGTTATTATTCTCTGCACATACACATACAGAACTATGCACAAGAAAATAGGATGTTGATGGAGTACCTCAGGGCTGCGTACTAGCCCCTACCCTCTTCAGCTTATATGTCAACGGCCTGATAGACAGACTTAATTGGGTCAAGGACAATGATGCACCACGCCTGGCCACTGGTAGGGTGCCCGCTCTGATGTTCGCAGACGACACCTTGTTGTTGTCGTGGACATCATCGGGCATCCAGCGGGTTTTGGATGGGTTTTTTTCTTTTTGCGCCACACGAGGCTTGGAGATCAACTTGGAGAAAACCAAGTTTATGATCTTCAACCCCCCAAGGCACACCCGCCCCAACCCCACATTAAACGGAACCCCTCTTGAGAGAGTTAAGACCTTCATATACTTGGGAGTGACTCTGACAGAACAATTTAAATGGGACCAGCAAGTCTCTAAATCCTCCCTGAGATTAGCACAGATAGTGGGCGGCATAGGCAGATTTTGCAGTGCCTCAACTTATAAACAGGTTACCCCTGCCCTAGAGATATATAAAATACAGGTCAGGTCTGCAGTCTTATATGCAGCTGAACTCTGGGGACACACTAACACCTGCAACCTGATGAAAGCAGAACATTCTTTCATGCGGCATCTGTTTGATCTTCCGCAAAGTACACCTTTGCTCCCACTACGTCTTGACTTGGGTCTGGAACCTATTACTGAGCTGGCGGCAGCCCGACCTCTGCTCTATTGGAGAAGGCTCTGGTCTGTCCCGGAGCTGGTACCGTTCAGAGCAGAATTTAAAATCATTTGGGGGCAGTTAAAGATCAAGAACATACCATGGCTAGCACATGTTAAGTCCCTTTTCTATCAAATTGGCCTTCCCCAACTTTGGGACACACCGGAGGATAGCTGTTTGAGGACCCAAAGGTCTGTCCTGGTGGCAGCTGTTAAAGTATATAACCTCAAAATGCTACATTCCTCTAATTCCCTGGGCAGACTATCCAATGAGTTTCTAACAACTAAAGATGAACTCAGGATGGAGGCGTTTTTGGACTTGGTGCAACCTCCACTGGCAAGAAAGCTTTATATTCAACTGAGACATGGCTCCCTACCAGTTGGAGAATTCACATCAAGATGGGCTAAAGCGACGAAACCTAACTGCCCTGCCTGCAATCATGACAGGGAATACATTACACACATCCTCTTCTTCTGCCCAGCATATGGCGAAATTCGGAAGTGCTGGATCACCCCACTTTGCAAGAACTTGGGCTTTAGGCACTTTGCTCTCGCCCTTAGAGTCTTAACTTATGATACTACCCCCCCCCCCCCATTGTCTTCGCTGTTTCCAGGTTTCTTCTCGGTATGTGGAGGAGAAGATCCGTGATAATCCACAAGGACTAAGGGACGGCCGCTTCCATTCACAACTATTACTTTGATATCTACTGTTTAATAACCTTTTAACTCGATGTATTTATATTTTAACACTGTGCTTGTATATATTTTATTGCACTTTTATGGTCTATGACAGAAATAAAGTTATCAAAGTAAGTAAGGATGTTGATGTTGGTGATAGGGAGGTTGGACGTTACACCTTACACCCTAGTCACAGAACTCAGTCAGAAGAACCCACAATCCAATGACCGTCTACCTACCTAAGTGTCTCGGTCATAGTCATTTGTCCCATTCCTGACCCCCACATGAAGATAGTTATATATATATACCCAATGATTTTATTACACAACCCAGGCCAGAACAGAAGAACACCCTTTCGCTCACTCACTCGTTTCAGTCCACAACACCCCAGACACTCAAAATATATCACAGAGTCTATGTGCAAGTTCAAAAACTTTATTTTTTTAATAACAAGCTTTGTATTGTTGTAACTTGTAAGTATTTCCATGAAAAAAACATCCTGCTCCACCATGCAAAATGAAGAAGATTAAATACAATACATTTTGTACATCTAGTGCACGATAGAGAAATGTGTGAATTGTGGGAGACCCCTCACTGTTGAACGTATACTGGTTACACATGCATCTTTCGAAAGCTCTGCAAATCCCTTGTTTCGTAGAAGTCAATCTTCTCTTCTCATCTGCTTATGAGAAAAATGTTGCACGTTAGACAGTGAATACAACTATGCCAGTTTTTAGCAGTCATGGCAAAAAGTGCAACATTATGGATAAGCAAAAGGGACTAACAATACTGGTTTGTCAACCTCTTTAGTTGTATGCAACACTCATGTGGCCTCAAAGGTGTCTTTCTTACTGTGCAACAAGCTGCGAGGTAACATGGGCAAAGCTGTAGACCCGGATCTAAAATGGTTATATGGCTCAGGCTAACTTTCAAAGAGTAGGAGTAGAGATTAGATGACCCTAGGGACCATCTAATAAATTAAAACTAAACTCTGTCTAATGTGACTGCTGTACAGTAGGACGCAATTTGGACTAGTTACACAACAATTCATGTTGTATGTAACTGTTTTTTCAATCTTCCTTCCTGGTGAAAAAAGTACAACTAGTAAAATAGGGGGAGGTGTGCAGGCATCTAAAAAGGTGTACTTGCTTTTATAGGTCCACAATCACTACCAACTACCAGTGCCGACGGGGCCATCGGCGATGCGATTGCCATCCAGGAGGGGACAGTGGCTGCGGCACCTGCAGGAGCATCAGTGGGGGAGAAAACTTCAGTGGTGGGCGGCGGTAAGTTATATTCATTACTTATTTGCATTACTAGGTGGAAGGGGGACATTTCCCTCACTGTGCTATGAGACTTATTAAGAAAGTATGAATTTGAAGTTGTACTGGACAATATACAATGGTCGAAGAAGACACCCTTTGTAGCATTACCAGTGTGAGTTGAGTAAACAAGGCCTCTTCCATCAGACTCCGACTCAGCTGTGAAAGTTATGGAGAAGACTAAAAGTCAGATCAGATGACCTTGAGGGATGTGTTGAACAAAAAGGGAAAGAAGTGAACTAGGGTTGAAGGAGGAAGGACTAAAGAGATGTAATAATAAGACTAACTACCATAGAAGGATACTTTGGAAGGTTCATTCACGTGGCTGATATGAATCCGATGCATGGGTTGTTGAAGGATGGGTAGAGCTGGAAGGTCAAAGAAAATGTAGGCCTGATTGGGCAAAACAATATGGGTGCATGGATATAGTGGATAGCAAGAATCATGAGCGGAGTTTGTGTCAATGAAACCCAAGGCAAGGAAGGAGTGGACGCATGGGTGGTTGCTGGTGAAAGTGAAACCAGCTAAGCCGATAATAAAGAATGATAGACATTTACTTTTAATGGGTGGATGCCCCCTAAATGTATTGTATTCATCATAGGTGAAGACTGTCACTGGAAGCAGAGTCTTACTTTGAAAAAATAAAAGGAGATACAAAAAAGACCGGTGTTCTTCTGTGTACTCAAGGCCACCCAGTACTAGGGCAAGTATAATGCCGGAAAAAACTTTAACTAATGCTACAGGCAGGGGAAGCAGGAGGATAGATTAGATAGATACTAAAAGTTGACACCAATTGTATGTACTGCGCTTGGTAGTGCTACTATGCCACAATGTACTGTTGAATTAATATTGAAGAGTTTCAGTTACAATTCTATTTCTTTTTTTATAGATACTCATACTCCTTCCCAAAAACCATCACGGAGGGAGTTGGCAGCCAGGGCCCGGCAAAGGAAACTGCAGGCCATTGTGGAGGAGTACGGCAAGCTGGTGGCTGAGGCCGAGGAGGAGGAGGAAGAGGCGGCGGCAGCAGCTGCTGCCTCTTCCAATGCGTCTGGCCCCAGCAAGGCCCCACCTGCAGGAGTACGGCGCCGCGGCCAGGCAGCCGCTCACCGCCGGCAATTAACATCTGCCACCCCCACATAGCATGGATGCAAATGTAGGTGCCGTGCATTTCGGCAACAACTTCTCCTCCGGGTGGCCAAGCTGGAGGACCAATTAGAGGAGCGCGTCAAGATTTTAGTGGACAAACACCTCAAAGCCCGCCAATTGTAATGGACCCTGTCGATTTGCCCCTTTTTTAATACTTTTGTTGGTGGGTGGGAATTGGGTGTTGGGGTTATTTTTGTGGGACATTCTTTGGACTTGTACATTGGTTGGGGTTAGGGTGGGGATAGGGGTGGGATAGGAGGACTAGAAGGATATTTTTTTACATGAATAAATGTTATTTATTTTCAACTTACACATATGATGTTGTTTTGTTGGGGGTTACTATTGTACGTCACAAGGTTTACTCTAGATGCAGGGCAGCGGTCAGTGTTTGATTGAAATACTTTTTTAATTGACCATATGTGTAACATGCAAACAGATAGATGCTGTACCCCTCACTCAGTTATATTTGTCCTATTAGTACTACCAGCCTCTCCTCCATTATACATCCCAGCAAACTTCTCTTCTTACCTGTGATTGATGATGATTAAGTTTGGCACCGGAAGGGCTGCATGGTTTCCCAAGACAACGGAGAATATTCCGTGGTTGTGTGATGGTAGTAGTAGACTAGACACTGGCACTAGCATTGGCAATCAAAAACAAAGAGACAGTCATTTGCCTGAGAGAGAATGTGGGAGAAGTAGAAAATTACAGTACATAATACTGACAAAAAAATACAAACAATATTGCAACTGCTAAATGAACTCAAAGAAATCAATGGTGTCGGGGGACTGTGCCAAGTACAAGAAGATAACTGTAGTTGCGTTGGAGTCATAAAAACACAATACAAATCTAAAACGTAAATGCTCTAAAATTAAATTCAAACAATGCCAGCAATGATTTACATTTATTCGTTGGGTCACTTTGGGAAATTAATTGCCGTGTACACTAGTACATAAAGTGAGCTTGGGTGGGCAAGCAGAAGAAGATACTCACCCTGCCTCGTTGACATTTGATTTCATTAGTGTTGCTTTCACCACATCTGCCCCAGCAAGCGTGTGATCAATTGTTGGTGTAGATTTAATGTTGTAACAACACACCTCAATATAAAACCACACAGCCCGGGGGAAGAGGGTTAGGGTTTGATGAATGGATGGGAACAGGGGTTTGGGGAAAGGTTTGACAAAGAAAAACAGTACGCATGGAGACAACAAAAGCAAAACAATGAAGACGATGATTGCTGATCCAGAACTACCCAATAAATGTAAAGTCAAGTAAGAAAAACAAAATGGATGCATGATGAAGGTTTATTATTAACTTGATGGGTAATAATAAGTGGTAATTACTTAACTACTACTACACAATTCAAAGGAAGTATTTCTTATATATGATATGAATATGACTTTTGCCTAGGATGTATGCCCTCTGAGAAACCGTAATACCTGATGTAGCGGGCTGAAAGCTAGCAAAGAAAATTAAGAGATAGTTTAAGTGAACAATCAATTACCAAACACAAGTGTAAAATAAATGAAGAGGAAAAAGGAATCAAAGAAAAATATGAAAATGATACTAAAGTTAATGTATTATGCAGGGCCAAATGTGTAGTTGTATCTCGTCATTCATCTTTGTCCTCCCTTCCATGGACACTGTGACTGATTATATCATTCTTGGGCACCTCTGGCTGGATGATGATGAGGAGGATTGGTAAGGTAAGTGTGAGTTGTTGCTCCGCGTATAATAGCGCTGGGTGAAAGGCCGGCCTGTAAGTGTTGATGAAAGAAGAAATGGGGTATTACAAAATAAGTTAACTGAATGAAAACATAAAAATCAATTACGGTGTAGTGCAAAAAAGACAAGACCCGTGAGCAAGAAGATTTTCAGACTGAGGCTGCTTGGATACATTGATTAACTCTACTCTTCTAGTTGCACAGCAGTCATCGAAAAGAACAATAAGATAGGAGCCAGCACAGAACAGTTACAGGGTCACACCACAACACCGGGCCGTGAGTCTGTGGCCCAAACTCCATTTACCTACATTTTTCACAGTTTCAGACAAAAGGCATATACATCAACCTAGCATTTTCCAAAACAAGTGATTAAATCAATGCGCCAATGTCAGTCAATCATACCACTATTCTATTCCGCCACTGCACACACATGTAGCCTAGGTCTGCTGTGGTTCTTGTTGATTGGTTGTGTGTTTACCTTGTATTCCACTTCCTGAACATATTCCATCAATCATCTCTGATCAAACTGACTGACAGCGTGCAAAGATGGTATGGTGGTCATCATCATCATCATCCGGTGTGGCACGTGTACGTGTTCTCCAACAGACCACCAACAGCAACTCAGTCTGTAGTGAGTGACTACGATTAAGTCCAGACTGCACCTGCAGTAGTAGGAGTACAATTAGATACATATTATTAAACAACATGGAAACATTGACCATCACTTGATACACAAGTACTTTGTTATTATATTAAACTACTAGTATATTTCTACTTCATGCACATTTGCTCTGAGTCAGCAAGCAGCCAATGCAATGTATGGCATAATTTATTTCATATACCTGTCTTTCTCTTCTTTGTGGCTGTCAGATCACAGATGCAGCAGAGTCTTCTGAAAGTGATGACGAGTATGGCAAGATGGAAATGTATTTAGGGTGAGTCAGGAAGATGGAGCAGGACTCTGATGAGTGGAATGCATAGTAAATGCTCAAATGTGCAACTCCAATAGGTAATTTAAAGAGAAAGGAAGATGGTGTTGGTTTTGAAGTTTGAGTCAGAAAGACAGATACACACAAATAAGGAAGGGAGAAATAAAGGAAGGGAGAATGTAACAATTTCAAAGCCTAGTTGTTAGGAAAGAGGAGCTCGTCCTCAAACCCTGGTGGTTCTTCTGACAGAAGTAGGTCCTGTAACCCACTAGTTATTTCTTCCGACTCGCTCTCCTCTTCCAGCTCTGATTCACGTACTTTGTAGTCTGGTGGTATGAAGTGCTGATTCATTTTGATCATGGTTAACCTCTCCACGCTTTTGGGCGAGAGACTGGTCCTTTTCACAGTCACAATGGCACTAGCAGCACTGAAAACATGCTCAGAAGAGACACTTGCAACAGGGCAAGCTAGATACTTTATCGCCAGCCTGCTGAGCAGTGGCCATTGCTTTCATGTCCTATACCAATACACCAATGGGCTTTGCTCCATGAACACCTCTGTTGTGTCATCCAGATAGGCCTGGGCCAACCGCTCAATAATCATTGGTGCTCGGGTTTGCTCGTCCTCTTTTTGCCTTGCGACAGCAACGGACTTACCCACCCCTTTCTGTAGAAACCAAGCAGCTATTTTTTTGCTTGTGTCTGATGAATCAGATCCTGTTGGTATGGTTGTTGTTATTGTTTGTGTTGGTGACTGCTGGGAATCAAACGCACTGCTCGCATGCTGTGAAGAAGAACTTGACTCTGTAGGATGCTCAGTAGTACTTGCACTGTCCTGGGCTGGCACTGGCAGGCCTCTTATTGAGAGTCGTTCGTTTTCTAAATCAGTGGCTTCCTTGGCTAATACAGTTTTGTACTTGGAAACATCCCTTTCTGAAAAAGGAATTACTGCATTACTGTTCACAAATAATATGTACCGTGGATCCAAAATTGTGGCAGTAATGTAATGTTGATGTGACACAATCTTATTTTGAATCCTTGTATTCTCAGATAAGCGGCCGGCTAAGGACTTTGCCAAATTACATGCTTCAAGTTTTCCTTCAACACCTTCGTATGTTTCAGACACCTCCTTCAGCTCTTGCTCTAGCATGTACAACAATGGGATAGCTTGGCCCATAGTACAGTCCTCCCTCCTGACTGCACGTGTGAAGACCTCAAAAGGAAGTAGCATCTCTGTCAGGCATTTAATGAGGTCCCATTGCGACATCTCAACTGTCATGGCTTTAATAACAGTTGGATTCTGCCCTGATCTTCTTGATATTGTCATGACATAAGCATTAAGTGGTATATACTGCTCAAACAGCCGATCAAGCATGTAATAAGTAGAGTTCCAACATGTTGGTACCTCCTGGATGAGTGCTTTGACTGGCATTTTATACTCACGTTGAATGACCCATAGCTGATTCCGGGCTTTAAAAGAATGATTGAAATGCATGCAGATTCTTCTGCAAATGGTCAGTAAGTTGCTGACTTTGCTTTCATTTTTCAGAAAGTCTTGAACCACAATGTTAATGCAGTGTGCCAAACACGGGACCCTGAAATAGCGACCATCTTTCATGGCCTTAACTACATTACTGCCATTGTCGGTGGCAACAAAACCAATGTTGAGGCTTCTTGGTCGCCGCCATTCAAAGACCTTGCTGTTGAACTCATCCAAATTGTTTGCAGCAGTATGCGATTTCTCCATAGCAAACATGGCTACAGTAGCATGCCTGCGAGTATCATTACAAATCTCAGTAGTGTCAATGCCTGTAGATATCTTGTCTCTAACACCTGTAAAAGAGATCCAGTGTGCAGTGATGCACATGTAATCAGTGGCTTGGCTACTGGTCCACATGTCTGTTGTCAGGTGAATGGTATGCACAGCACTCTGCTGCAAGGCTTTTCCAAGCAATTGCAGCACGTCGTGGTGTAGTGCTGGAACAGCAACTCTGGCAAAATAGTAGCGGCTGGGAACATTCCATTTTGGGTAGAGGGTTGTCACAAATTCCAGGAAACCCACCCCTTCAACAAAAGAAAAAGGGAGAAGGTCCAGAGCTAACATTTTAGCAAGCTTAGCATTGTACAAACGTGCTATTGGGTGGTTGCGCTCGTACTTTCCCTCCTGCCTAAACATGCTGACAATGGTACGCTGCTTGGTATTTCTTTCAGTTGTGCCCGATGCTGTCATTTGCGTCGCAGACTTCGCACCCGTACTCCTTGGTGTCTCCGGGTTACTCTTACTCTGGTGCCACCGAGATGTTGCTGATGCAGAGGATGTGGGATCTACCACTGCAGTGCTGGGGAGCTGGACAGGGGTACTTAGTGTATCACTACCAGATAGAATGTCTCCCTCTTCTTCCTGTTCGACCTGTGGACCTCCTACTGCTTCCCCTCCAACATTAATGGTTCCTGCTTTTATGATACCTATGTGGTCCTCCCACTTGATTGCGTGGTGCTTTTTCATATGGGTCATTTTGCCTCCGGTAGCATAGTTTGTACCAAGCTTACCATGACTAACAGAGGAATGACAAATGGAGCATATAACAATGTTCTCATTTGCGCTAACTGTAAAGAAGTCCCACACTGGGGAGCTTAACTTTTGTCTCCTGCTAGAGGTGCCACTTCCAATGCTGGATGAACTGGAGGTTGTGTGGTGAATTTCACTATGTGGCTGCGCAGTAGTACCACTACCTACTTCTGCTGAGGTGGAACTTGTGCTGGATGTAGGACGCTGCCGGCTGTGTGCAAATGTAAAAATGGAAGCTGGAGTTAGTTTTGGTGTGGCCTGTGTTGGTGGTATGCGTGCTACATCCCTAGTCGCAGCCATTCTTGCTAGGGTTAAAATGTTGGTCTCCATGTCCTCAGGGCCAGGAGTATTGCTTGTGATGACTGGGTCTGACTCATCATCACCATCATTATCCGGCTGCTCAACATCGCACTCCATAAGTGGTAGGCTTCCTGGATCCTTCCTTTTCCCTAGCCTGGTCTTCTTGGGATGTCTCTCCCTCTCATGCTTAGATTGTTGTGGCTCCCAATTGGGATCAAGATCATCAGAAGGGATGCTTGGCGAAGAACTCGATGGACTAACCCCCCTTTTCCTTGGTGGGGATTTGGAAAACAATTGATCTCCTGCATGAGGTGCTGCCTCTTCTTGCTCTGCATCAGGCTCAATTGCCTGAACTGCCCCGACTTCGGGAGGAACAACAACTACTATTGCCGGTGGTGGTTCTTGAACAACAACTATTGCAGGCGGAGGTTGTGGTTGTTGTTTTCGTTGAACATCTACTATAGCGGGCGGTGGTTGTGGAACACCTACTATTGCAGGCGGTGGTTGTGGTTGTTCTTTTCGTTGAGCATCAACTATTGCGGGCGGTGGTTGTTGAACAACTACTATTGCGGGCGGTGGCTCAAGTTGAACATCTACTATTGCGGACGCTGGCTGTTGTTCACCACTTTTCTGCTGTGTTCCCTCTTGCGTGGAATGTGTACTACTTTGAGATAGCGATAAGTTCAGGTCAGGCTCAGTATCACTGCTTTCCACCATTAGGCTGGCTACCTCTTCCCCACTCATCTGCTTGGGCCTGGGTTGGTGGCTAGGGCCCACTGATGCGGAGGTGCTGGCCCTAGCTTGGACCCCGGTCACTGCTGCTGCAGGCGTACTTTTTTTTGACCAAAAAAGGTTTTTGGGTCAACACCAGACTTAAGTGTCACTTCCTTCTTCTGTTCTTCCTTCTTCTCAGCAACTTTCTTGGTCTTGGAGGACCTGGTACCTGCTTTCTTAGGGCCCATCTTCTTCAGATGTCAGCAGCAGCACTCAGTTGCACAAGTTGCTGAGAATGATGTCTGATCAGGTTAGTCACACCACACGTGACGTAGTACAGAAGGACGTCCGTCTGGCAGTAGAACAGGCGATGAATGATGACAGACACCTCCTCTTCAGTCTTTTGTGCACCTACAAGCAAAGAAGGCAGAACAACATCAGTCGAATGTGGATTTTTTTAGCTTTAATTTTAATTACTACTAGAAGTATTAGTACAACCAGTAAGAGTAAGAATAGCAAAGAACTCAAATGCAAATGTAGTGGAAGTGGAACTTGTTTATCCTTAATTTGTGCATCATTTCGGATGGATGCAGCATCAGTGACCTGCAGCAGATAGCAATGGGGATGTGAACAATAGTAAGCCAACAGGAACACAAGGCAAGACACAGGCCAATTTGTCAAAAACAAAACAGCACACTACTACTACCACCACAGCTCCACATGGGCACTCTCATCACAGGTACATGGGTAAAGGCCAGAAAACAATAAACTCAAGCAGGCCTATATCCCTCCCTATATGGCCAGAAAAAGGAGGATGCCTGCATCACAGCTCAATGCAAAAAGAACATCCCCATGGCTACAAGGTTTGAAAGTTACACAACAACACAAACAATAAAGGCATTTAGAGTTTTCACCCAAACAGTTAACTACACCCCAAACACCACATTTGAAAATTCAATGTATTGCCACCCATGCCCTAAATGATGGTAAATTCAACAGACAAAATGGAAAACGCTACATCAAGCATCCCCACTGACTATCTCTGGGACTCTAGGCCTACTGGCAGAAAAAATCACACAAGTTTGTAGGCCTGCGGAAAAAAAACGAAACCACGATGGAAGGTCAAACAAAATGGCCGCCCCCACATGGCCTGGCCACCCCCAAAAAACATGAAAAGAAAGAGAAGACAGACAATACATTCCTATGACAAAAGGCCAATGCTTGGCTTGACAAAATGGCCGCCAAGCCGCCCACATGGTCAGGCCACCCTCAAACAACAAAATACATAGAGGACAGAAACAGTAAGTAGTCCATGCTTCAAAAACTACAAGCAAATGACAACCTGAGGAGTTTCTTTTAGCAAAATGAACAGCATCTACATTTTCGGGAACGTTTTAGGCAACTCGAGAGATATTGCTCGCGAGAATGCAAATTTGGCGTGTTCGGCAGCGCGAACTGTACAAATCGTCGTTATCGCGTGCCCGAGCACGCACATTGAGCGCGCGAAGAAGACAAAAACTGCAAGGTCGCGTTGTAGCACTGTGCAAAGTTACCAAAACTACGCGAGCAGAATTCTAGGGTTACATAGTGCACAGAAAAAGCCATATTATTCAACACACCAACACACACCCAAAACCTGCAATTCAACACCAAAAACACGTTTTGCTGATCAATCCAAAGCCATCCATGACCTATGATGTTACACTTACAACTTAAACACCCCAAAATCAGTTGAACAACTTTCATGCACCCATGATGAGGACTCTGGTAGTACCCTTGGGCCTACTGGCAGAGTAGGCCACAAGCTTGGAGGCCTATGGCAAAAACAAAGTGGCTACAAACACAAAATGGCCACCACCACCTGGCCAAGCCACCCACAGAAAGTAAATGAACTCAAGCAGGCCTACACTGACTACATGAACTACTAGGGTTACCTAATTTTACTAAACAAAAATTAAATACCACTACAACAGAGTATGCAATTAAATCCAATGCCATCCATGATGTTTTACAGACACAACAGAAACATGGGTGGACCCTTGGGTACCTCTAGGCCTACTGGATGAAACTTCAAACACATACAACTTGGCCCCTCATGAAAGTACAGGCCTCCCTCAATAATATTTTTTAAGAAAGATTGAGAAGCACAGAAAACTGTAGTTAAAAAAACCAAACCAAACAAACATTTACAGTACACCAATTCTCAATTCTTAAACTTACTTGTAAAAGAAAAGTTCAAATCCAAAATTCCTCAATAAATCCAATTAAATGCTATGATGCAGCAGACATACACAAAGAGTGATCCTTCCAGCTCCAATTCCAAATGAAAGTGAACACCACATGGACAAAGTACTGGGAGGAGCCTGGTGGACAGGAACAGGAAGTTGGAGACTCAGGGGCACTTTCTTTCTCTTGAAAAAAAGAGTAGAAACAAAAGGAGGACTCCTAGCCCAAAAAAATACAGCCAAATCACAATCTGAGGCGTTAAATGAACATTTGTGAGAAGATTTTAACATGCTCGGGAGATGTTCTGTGCCAGATTGCAGTTTCTGCGTGTTCGGAAACGTGATCTTACCAACATGGCGCTGCAAGGAGGATCGCACGTCCCAATGACATGTTTGCGCGTCCGAATGACGTAATCGCGTTCTCAAAGTCGCATGGGATTGTGCGGCCGGATTCCAAACATCGTAGCGAAAGCGACCGGGAGAGAAAAGCGAGAAAGCGAACGCAGAACCACGGTAGGTCATTACCGCGCACGCGAAAATGCTATTGAGCGCGCGAGGAAGAAAAACTACTACGCTACGCTGTAGATTGCGAAGTAGTCGACAGCTTCGCGCTCGCCGCGACGTGCGAAGTTGCCGAAAATTTGCAAACTCCGTGAATGGAGCGTAGTTCTCCGCCCAGGGTTAATTTATTAGCTGCAGCTAAGCACAGTTGTCCAAGAAGTACCCTAATGGTATATTCTCAGGAGACTGCCACTTAACTCCGTGGCTCACAGTCTCTTATAGTACACATATTTACAATGCCCACTCCCAAAACATACAAAACTAACGAATAGGAATAGTTTGAAAACAAGCTATCGGGTATCCAAAACACACCCTCCTTTCAGACCCCATGTGCTCTCCTCCCCTCAAGTTAATCAACACTAGTGCCCGTAATTCAATTTGCAGGTGGTAGAACATGTTTGCATGCTTCAAAGGATAGTTTATGTAATAAGAGAATACACGAAGAGAATAGCGAAGGCCAGTCAAATAAGATAAAGTAAGAAAGAATGGTGGGACCCAAACAGTGGAGTAAGACAAGGATTAATCAGTCTAGACATGGATTTAACAAACTCGGCCAGACCCTGACATCGGTTTCGTAAACAAGGACAAGGGGTTACTTTTTAACAGAAGAGACATGTAGCAGCTGAAAAAGCAAAAACACTGCCTTCGCCGTGCTGCCTGAGTGAGGCAACACAAAATGGCGGCTGGACACAAAATGGCGGCTAGATACGAAGTGGAGTCGAAAACCACAGAACCTCAGACCTAGCGTTTGCGTATCTTGAGCAAGCGAATATAAGACGCGCAACACTCTCTTTGGAAGCCCCACAGAAGGGTATTCTTCAGCGGTCTGATGTGGAAGACACCACTTGGCAGTGAATTCAGAAACTGGAAGTGAGCCGATTCTATATTGAGTGTGTAGTGCCCTCTCTCTTAGGATCTGAATTATGCCCACGTATGATTTAAGGTTTTGAGATTGCTTATTCTGGAAGAATTCTTCTGTAAGCCTTCCCATGCTTGGACTGTTGAGATCTGCTGTTCTATCCAGCCCCAATAAGTGTGTTTGAGTTCTATCTTACTTGGTGGATTTTGGGTGTCCCAGGATTCCTTAAGGCCAAGAGTTGTCATTAGTGCCTTAACATTGGTAATCTACTTAACCCCCTTGTTGGTGTCCAAACTCAATACTTCTGAAAAAACTTTTGCATAGTTGACGATTTCCGGTGTTCTCCTAAGGCGAGCCCAAAAAAGCTATGGGCGAAGTTTTGCCATGTCTTTGAAATGGCGCCTGCCCATGTTGTATATCAAAGGAATTAGGGGGACGCTCTGAGACAGCATAATCAGATCCATAAAGAACTTGTTTTCTGTCCTGCTGATCTCATCTAGATTATTGAAGCTCCAAAGCTCGGCTCCATTCAGAGCCGAGCTAACTGCCTTAGCTCCATACACAGCGAGTGCCGGGGTAACAGGTCTACTGCATGATGAGTGGTGTTCGTTGCTCAGCACCCGAGCAGCACGCTTGTGGTTCAGAATCATTTGGTCGAGATGGGGTATCCATTGCATTTTTTCTGAGAGACGTATCCCAAGGTAATCAAAGGTGGTTACTCTCTCTAGGTGTATCCCATCTAGAGTAATGTTGTTTCTGAACGATTTGTGGGGTTGAATGTCCAAAAGTTGGAATCTATTCAGGAGTTTTGCAGGCCGGCTGAGGTCTTAGAGATCAGCAATGTGTCATCAGCAAACAGGAGAATTGGTACCTTGCTACCTGCCATGGCTGGTGCATCAGCTGATGTTTCTAGCAAAAAGCTGACCACCCTGTTCACGTATAGGGAGAACAGGGTGGGTGCCATCACACAGCCCTGCCAAACTCCCCTATTTACTGGGATCTTTTCCATAAGCTGCCCTTGGGACCCCCATCTAACCTGTGCATAGTTACCCTCATGAAGCCTTACCAGTAGGTTAATGATTAGTGGGAGGATACCCATATCACGCAATATTTCCCATAACCTTTTCCTGGACACTAGGTCAAAGGCAGTCTTTAAGTCGATAAAGGCGAGATAAAGACTGCCCTTGCCAATCACTACCACCTTTGGTATTTTATATTTGTAAGGCACGTGAATCACCCATAGGTCTCGCAGCGCCAGAGGAGTGCTCAGAGGCCTGTGAGTGGTATCTCATTAGAGCTGGAAGAGCCAGGTTTTCAGTAGTTTGCGAAATCTCTTGTGGTTTTGTTCTGCATGAAGATGCAGGGGAAGGGAGTTCCAGGTTTCAGGGCCAAATTTAGAAAAAGCTTTGCCTCAGTTTCTGACTGTGCGCATTTTAGGTATGGCTAGGATGAGTTTGCTGGACGAGCGAAGGAGTCTGGTTGGTTCGTATCTCATCAGTTTATTAGCCAAGTATTGGGGTCCATTGCTGTTTAGAGAGTTGTGGACCACGCAGCATGTTTTGAAAATAATCCTCCTTTTACGGGGAGCCAGTGGAGGGCATGTCAGGAGATTCATGGTATCCGGTGGTTTGGATTCGGTGTGACATGGCCTGTGACATGCAAGCAAGTTGCAGGGTTCGCTTACTGTTTGGGTTTGGCATCAGTCCTGGAAGGATGCGTTCATGGGTTTTCCTACCCCCACCCATCCCCCTTAGTAGTGCTAAATCCAGCCCCCCCGCCCTCCCTCTTGTACACACTGACCATCACCGGGCCTTTCAGTAAAATACTTCGGAAGGCACCGGGTCAGCGTGGGTGGTAGCAGTTGTAAACATGAAGGGTGAAACCCTCTCCCCTCTAGAATTGCCATGCCTCCCTGTCGCACATTGATGTTAGTGCCCTCCCATGCCTCTAAGCACATTGATGGTGGTAGTGCCCTCTGAGGTCTCACCCCTCGCACACTGACGGCGATAGTGGCCTCCGAGGTCTCTCCTCTTGCACATTGATGGTGGCAGTGCCCTCCGTGGTCTCCTCTTGCACACTGACGGTGACTGTGCCCTCCGAGGTATCTCCTCTCGCACATTGATGGTGTTGGTGCCCTCCGAGGTCTCACTCCTCCCACATTGACGGTGCTCAGTCACAGGTGCTCCGCCTTGAGCCCCTGACCTCTGCTCACCCCACTCAAAGCCGTCTGTGTGCTCCCGCCAGCCTCGCTGCTGGTGGACTCAAGTATCCCCACTTCCCCTCTCTGCCCGGGTTCATCTATGCCTGCCCAAGTTTAACTCTTTGCATCTTTTACAGCGGGGCACAGACCAGAAACAAACTCATTGAACAACCCCCTCTCCGGCCGGGTCCCTCAACACAAACACACCTACACACCTGATGCGACTGGAGGTCCCCCTGTGTCGAGAAAGAAAGCCCCTACTGTGCACACTCTGCCTACATCCGAGGCTAGGACCCTACTCTGCCTTTCCAGAAAGAAGCAGAAACATTTCTCCCGAATCCCCATTCACTGCACTTTCTGACTCTGACTATATGGTCTCCCCACTCCTTAACAGTGCCCCAACAGTTGTACGTTTGAGCGCATCTTCTACCGCCTGTACAGACACATAACTCTAGCGCCTCATCAACCCCGCAGCTTCCGTCGGCGCTAGGTGAGTGGTATGTGAGTGTCCAATAAATGTAAAATAAGGCCCCATTGGCGCAGATTCCCTCGAGGGCCGAGTTTATTCAGAGATTTTACAAGACAGGCGTGATTCTAACTTGAGGCTGGTGACCCCGTGCCCACCTTCATATGTGAACCCCGTTGGCACCAGTCACGGTTTAATACACCCCTGGCACGTACACTTCCGGCAGAGTTACACCCGGCTTGAGTGCCTTTTGGAGGCCCTGATGTTGTTGGCGCTATGTGATTTCGTGAAGCGCTATTGCTGGTTGTGTGGCAGTTGTATTTGCTCTGCACACATAGTTTCAAGGAAGTGCGCAGCCGAATGGAGCAGCTCTCTAACTTTTTGTGGCTTTTCTCACTACTCTTAGTTTTGAGCATGCTCTGGTGACCCCCTAATGTAACCAGGGCCCAGACAGTGGCTTCTGTGCTCTGTGGAGACTCCGAAGCTGCCTTGAGCCCCTCTGCAGTGGGTTCAAATCTCAACACCTTCGCTGCTGGCCTACTGGCTGGTGCCAATGGCTAATCCTTTTGGTGGGTGCAGTGTGGCTGCACCACAAAAATACCTTCATGTGAAGGTAGTGGCTCGGTCCTAAGTATGGGCCGAAAATCCATTCCGCTCGCGGAATTTGCGGATTTTCGGCAATTTCGCGATCCGCGAATCTCGCGAAATTGCCAAAAAATCCGCATATCCGCTTGCGGGCGGATTATTTTTTTTTGCACATGCCCGAGTTGAAGCTCAAATTCAGTAACGTTTTCAGCCCAAAAAACTAGTGAGCACTGTCGAGGCTAAGCAGGTGTGCTTTCTTCCCAGTTCTACCGTCTACAATTAGCTGTAATCCTTGAGGAGGTCTTTGCATCGACGAGTTTCTTGAGCACAATCCCCTGGACTACCTGTGACCAGGAGGCTGCTTTCTCCTCATCTGCTGCTCTGATCGGTCTCTGACCCTTTATAAACAAGAGGCGTGTGAACTCGCAGAAATGGCCCGCCCGTTTGGCCTCGCCCCACACACACTAAGGTATGCAACTTCTTCCCGCCTTTTTCCCCACTATGATGGTCAGCTCACTCGAGGTACCTCTGCGCCTATCGGCGCGGTGGCAAAGTTACAGACACATGTGGTCACTTGAGTTAACTCTTAGGGCCCTTTACGCAGCTGTAGTGTGGGAAAAGCACGATACATTTACTCAACGAGGTAGCACTTACTGATTTGCCAGTAAAAAGTACTCCAGATGAGGAGAGGTATGACACAACACGGGGGCATCTTTGTGGATAAATATGCAGGCAGGATATATTCTGGCACAATGCTCCTGTCACAAAAATTAAACCCCAACAGGAAGCACTTACAGATATAAATAAAGCAGGTGCTCGAGTTGAAGCTCAAATTCAGTAACGCATTATAATCAGCACAAAAAACTAGTGAGCACTGTTGAGGCTAGGCAGGTGTGCTTTCTCCCCAGATCTACCCTCTACAATTAGCTGTAATCCTAGAAACAGTACTCAAGTATATATTTGTGCAAATCCGCAAGTTTGCAAATTTTTTCGCAAACTCGCTGATTTTTTTGCCATTTTGCGAGATTTCGCGGACCACAAATCCGCAAACTTTACCCATTCCTACTTGGAACCCCCTTGTAAAGCGGATCCTTGGTGCCCCTTCACCCGAGTGTTGGAAGACCCTATGTGGGTGGTCTCTGCGCTCTTGCTGACTGCAGGTGTGACCTGAGAGGAGTCCGAACCAACCCAAAGAGTGATGATGTACTGCATAGTCGGGCTGTTGTATCTGTCGAGCTTGAATGAATGAAGAAATAAACAGTTCCTATTTCATAAGACTCAATTCTTGTCTGAGGGGCTAAGATCAAGTAACAAGCAGCGTAGAGTGTTACTGAAGGGCCCAATGGGTTGTATGACCGAACAACGCTGTGAAATTGTCTGCATGCCTTTAAAACAAATTTTTTTAACCCACATTTTATTTTGATCGCATACACTCTTACAGTGTATGCTTTCACCACCTGTTGTCTATATAATATATATTCTCTCTCTCTCTCTCTCTCCCCCTCTCTTTCTCGCTCTCTCTTTTCCCCTTCTCTTCTCACCCCCGCCAAACTATGCGTTCTGAAAACATACGTGACACAACCACATTGTAAAGGCTGTTTCCCGGCCCAATGAGATGCGCTTAAACTCTGAGGGTTTCTTTTATATATGTTGTGCACTTACAAAGTCTCCTGAGGCTCACACTAATGTTGCATTGCTATAGACAACACAAGAAACAACATTGTTAAGCACAACTCCCCCGCAGCTGCCTTTTTTCTGTGCCATTTTACACAACTAAAGAGAAGATTTATTTCCTATGTATTGTAATTTCATTTATATAGTGCTTACTACCCCTTAAGAGGTGTCCAATTGCTTTTTCAGGTGAGCAGCACGCTACTCCGGAACCCATAGACGATTTGTGTGCATGAGGGCCAAAGGTTTTATTGAAAGCGTGCTAAGTAGATTTTCTAAAAGCTGATTGTGCCTGATCAAAAACCTTCAGTGAAAAGGAATCAGAGTGCAGGACTGCAGCAACCTGTGGAGAACTTGTGTCCAAACTAACGAACCTGCAGATTAAGAAAGCACAGGCCATGGTGTCATGGTGATGTAATATGCTCATAACCGAAAAGCTGGTTTATTTCTGGATTTAAATAAATGTACTCATTTATCTGTAAGCGAGGTGACGCACGAACGTCATTGTAATTCTGCAGCTCTAAATTACTCGAAGAGACATTGAAATGCTCTACAATGACTGTGTTCATATTTTATCCCAGTCATCCCTAACTTGACTCGCTGGCAGGAAGCTGATGTGTAGCTGGTTCTCACACTGCGGACGTGGAGGCATTTCACCTTAGTACATTAGAGTGATTTTTGTAATCACTGCATTTGAGTGGCATATATTAAAATTGAACTTTTTAAAACACACTTATTAGAAACATTCAGCCTCCCCCCACCCGCCTACAGCAACTGCAGCAATAGACTGAGAGGCAAGTACGTTGTCATGTGTGCATTACATGTGGTCTAGATTCTTTTTGTTTTTTCAAGAAATTCTTTGACAAAATTAGCTTAGTCACTCTTTGTCCCTATATCTTTAAAACATTTCTCGGATTTGTGCAGAGCACCCTCAACCACCCTTATGTCAGTTAGGATCACTTACTGAGTCAAACTTGCCCCTAACTTTTATGCCTTACCTTTTTGAAAGGCCACTGGCCGCCACTGCTATTAATGGTGTCCCTTCACACATTTGTTGTGTTAGTAATTGTGTCCCGTCACACGTTTATTCTGCCAGCATTCATGTTCCAGTACACATTTATTGTGTCTTTAGACGTGTTCCATCACACTCCTTCTGCAAAGGACTCGGGTCCCATTACACATTTATTGTGAATGGAATGCTGGCTCATAACACATTGTGCTAGCAATCGTGTCCCATCACACATTTATAGTGCTAGTAATCGTGTCCTATCACACATTTATTGCACTGGTAATCGTGTCCCATCAAACATTTATTGCGCTAGCAATAGTGTCCCATCACACACTTATTGCGTTAGTAATCATGTCCTGTCACACATTTATTGTGCTGGTAATCGTGTCCCATCATACATTTATTGCGCTAGCAATAGTGTCCCATCACACATTTATTATGCTAGCAATAGTGTCCCATCACACATTTAATGCGCTGGTAATCGTGTCCCATCATACATTTATTGCGCTAGCAATAGTGTCCCATCACACATTTATTGCGCTAGCAATAGTGTCGATTCACACATTAATTGCGCTAGTAATTGTGTCCCATCACCCACTTATTGCGCTAGTAGTCATGTCCCATCACACATTTATTGCGCTAGTAATCGTGTCCCATCACACATTTATTGTGCCTTTAGTCATGTTCCATCACATTTTTTCTACCAGTTCTCGGGTCCCATTACACATTTATTGTGAACAGAATGCTGGCTCATCACACATTTATTGGGCTAGTAATAGTGTCCCATAAAGCCACTTCAAGTTGAATAGAATTGTGTGGAAAATCCGTGTAAGTGCTCTTTAAAGGTTTTCTGTAATTGGCAGGTAATCCCAGCCAGTCATCCTATCCCGGGCACTGCCAGAAGAGGAAGCGTCCAAAGTATATACGAGTGACAGACGCGTCAGTAGAGGGCTATGATTTAGAGAGGAGGGAAGGAAAGCTAGCAGGAGGAGTTAATGCACACATCTGAGAGCAAGATGCAGCGACAAGAAGAGAGGGTGGAGCAGGGGAGTGTAGACAGCCATCTTGAAGAGGTGAGAGAACCTGAATTCATAGACTCCGCCCCCAGGTTTACTGCTGAGCAAATACCCTTCCACAACATTTCAGGAGACTTGAGTGGAGTGCCTCAAGAACATCTGGCAAAAACCATATAGAACAAGCATTGGCATAGCCAATAGGTCTCGCCTTTGGGACCTTATAAGCGCTTGGTCATCCAGTACAATATCCTTGTTTGGTATAGGTTTGACCATTCATGAGATCTGTGAATATTGTATACTTGTGGATTTGACCAGCCATGTTGTTGTTTGTTTATATATCTGAAAAAGTGAACAAATGAGTGCTGTGTTGAAAAAAATCACATGTGGGGCTCATTTTGTGCAACATTTATAGGGGCATGTTGGCAAGTGTAAAACAGTGACTTTTAATCTGTGCAGGTCACGTATGAGTGGTTTATCCAGACCAGTTTATTGTTACATTCTGGCACTGCCACCTTCAGATTCTCTCTATATATAACTGCAAGCAAAGGACTGAAGTTAAACAACATATCTGCAATGAGGAATCACGCACGGAACATGTGGCACTGGCACCTTTAGCCAATCCTCGCTTTTCATGCTGTTTTTGAGGAACTAGTTGCAGTTTTATAAGTTAAACTACAAGTCCCAGAACACACTATGAGAATAGCTTAAAAAGGAGGACATACTCCCTGATGTGCCACTAGTGTTCCGACAAATGCACAATTATCACCTTTTAACCCTCTTTCTACCTCACTCTCTCTCTACCTCTCTCTCTCTCTATCTCTCTCTCTCTCTACCTCTCTCTCTACCTCTACCTCTCTACCTCTCTCTCTACCTCTGTCTCTACCTCTCTACCTCTCTCTCTACCTCTCTCTCTACCTCTACCTCTATGCCTCTCTCTATCTCTCTCTCTACCTCTTCCTACCTCTGTCTACCTCTCTCTCTACATCTCTCTACCTCTTTCTACCTCTCTACCTCTCTCCCAAACTCTCTAACTCTTTACCTCTCTCTACCTCTCTACACCTCTCTCTCTCTACACCCCTCTCCCTACACCCCTCTCTCAACACCTATCTCTCTACCCCTCTCTCGCTACCCCTCTCTCTCTACCCCTCTCTTTACCCCTCTCTTTACACACCTCTTTCTACTCATGTCTCTACCCACCTCTCTCTACACACCTCTTTCTCTTTCTCTCTCCACACCTCTCTCTCTCTCTACACACCTCTCTCTCCCAAAAGCGAGACCTATTGGCTATACCAATGCTTGTTATGTCTATGTGTCTATGTACTAGTTCTTGTTGAGGACATATATCACCCTAGGGTCTCATAGTGCGTTGCTGAGACTCAGGACAGACAGGAAAGATGTCTGGGAAAGAGATAGATTTAAAATACCAAGGTCTTGAGGGACTTACAAAACTTTTTGTGATCTAACTCGGTTCGCAGGTGCAGTGGCAGGGAGTTCCAGAGAGTGGGGGCTAGTTTTGAGAATGATCTGTCACCATGTTTAACTGTATGAACCTTAAGGATTGTTAATAGATGTTTATTTGCAGAGCGTAGAGTCTGTGTTTGCTGATATTTTTTCAGTTTATTTGCCAAGTAATTGGGACCCTGTCCATTTAGAGTTTTATGAACAAGACAGCCGATTTTAAAATGTATCCGCTTTTTGATTGGCAGCCAGTGGAGGGTCCTCAGGCTAGGTGCAGAAGGGGAGCGAGCGGGAAGGTTCAAAACCAATCTAGCTGCTGTATTCTGTAAAACCTGGAACTTATTCAAGAGTTCTGCATTTATGGATGCCAATAGAGCGTTCCCATAATCCAGGCGACTGATAGTTAGACCTTGAATCAATGGTGGACGGGAAGGCAGTGGGACCCATTTAAAGATTTTACGAACTTACCATGCCTCTTTCTGCACCCCTGTTCCTTCATTCTGCACTTTCCATGCTTCTTCCTGCACCTGTTTTGCTTCCTTTTGCATCTCTGTTGTCTTTCTATGTACCTCTTTTGCCTCTTTCTGCACTTTGTATGCTTCTCTCTGCATCTGTCTTGCTTCTTTCTATAACCGTTGTCTCTTTCTGCACTCGTCTTCCCTCTTTCTGTACCTTTCTTGCCTGTTTCTGCATCTCACTTGCCTCTTTTTGCACTTTTCTTGCTTCTTTCTACACCTCTGTTTCGTGTTTCTGCACCACTCTTGCATTTTTGTACCTCTGTTGCTTCTTGCTGCATTTCTCTTGACTCTCTATGCACACTTTGTGCCTCTTTCAGCATCTCTGTGCTTCTTTTTGCACTTCTCTTCCTTCCTTCTGCACTTCTTTTGCCTCCTTTTGCACCTCTGGTGCTTCTTTCTGTACTTCCGTTGGTTCTTTCTGCACTGCTCTTGTCTCTTTCTGCATCCCTCTTGCCTCTTTGAATACCCTTTTTGCTTCTTCCTGCATTTCTGTCTCCTCTCTCTGTACCTCTCCTGCCTCGTTGTGCACCTCTGATGCTTATTTATCTACTTTTATTGCTTCTTTCTGCACTTCTCCTGCTTCTTTCTGCAGCTAACTTGCCTCCTATAGCACCTCTGTTGCTTTTTTTTGCACCTCTTTTGACTCTTTCAGTACCTATGTTACTACTTTCTGTACTTCTCTTTTTTCTTTCTTTCTGCATCTCTCTTGCTTCTTTCTGCACCTCACTTGCCTCTTTCAGCACCTCTATTGCTTTTTTCCACATAGCTCTTGCCACTTTCTGTACCTCACTTGCCTCTTTCACCACCTCTGTTGATTTTTTCTGCAGTTTGTTTGCCTCTTTCTGTGCCCCTCTTTTCCCTTTCTGCACCTCTCTTGCTTCTTTCTGCACCCCTGTTCCCTTTTTCTGTACCTTTCATGCCTGTTTCTTTGTCTCTCATGCCTCTTTCTGCACCTCTGTTGCCTCTTTCTGTACTTTTTCTACTCTTTCTGCACCCCTTTTGCCTCTTTCTGCTCCTCTGCTGCTTCTTTCTGCACTTCAATTGCCTCATTCTGCACTTCTCTTGCTTCTTTCTGCACATCTGTCCCTTCTTTCTTCATATCTCTTGCTACTTTCTGCACCCCACTTGCCTATTTGAGTACCCTTATTGCTTTTTTCTACAGATCTCTTGCCTCTATCTGCACCTCACTTGCCTGTTTCAGCAACTCTATTGCTTTTTTCTGATCTTTTGCCTCTTTCTGCACCCCTCTTTTCTCTTTCTGCACCTCTCCTGCCTATATTTGCAACCCTGTTCCCTCTTTCTGCACCTTTCCTTCTTATTTTGGCACCTCTGTTGCCTCTTTCCGTAGCTCTGTTGCATCTTTCTGCAATTCCCTTGCCATTTCATCAGCCTTTGTGCCTCTTTCTGCATCCTTTACGCCTCTTTCAGCAACTCTGTTACTTCTTTCTACACTTGTCTTCCTTCTTTTTGCACCCCTCCTGCCTCTTCCTAATCCTCTCTTGCCTCTTTGTATACCTTTCCTACCTTTTTCTGTACCCCTCCTGCCTCTCTCCCCACTCCTCTTCCCTCTTTCTGCACCTCTGTTGGTTCTTTCTACACTGCTCTTGCTTCTATCTGCACCTTACTGGCCTCTTTATGCACTTCTCGTGCTTCCTTCTATACTTCTGTTGCTTCTTTCAGCAATTCTCTTGCCTCTTTCTGAACTTCTTTTCCTTCTTTCTGTACCCCTGCTGCCTCTTTCTGTACCTCTCTTGACTCTTTGTGCATCTCTCCTACCCCTGTATTTCAAGTGTCTTTCTGCATAGCACTAGCTCTGGACCTGGTTAGTCAGAATCAGTTACCACCACTACCTGTCAGCAAAAAGTTGGGGCCACATGATGACTTTGCAACAAGGCCTCTCTCTGCTCCTCTGTTGGTTGATTGTGTATATCTCTTGCTTTTTTCTGTACCTTTTTTCGTCTTTTTGGACTTCTGTTGCCTCTTACCGCATTTCTCCTGCTTCTTTCTGAACCTTTCTTCCTCTTTCTGCACATGTCCTACCTTTCTAGGCATAGTTAAAAATTAGCATTTAAAAATCCTTTGAAATTCACTGAAAAACCATAGGTTTCAGGGACGTTATAGTGAGAAATTAGAATTTAAAAAACCTTAGAAATTCACTGAAAAAAACACAAGTTTCAGGGACGTTAAAGTTAGTTGGACATTTCACTCATACACAACCAGAGAAATGTGGCTGTTATAGTTAGTTCAGCTAACTATAACTCATGCCCTTGCAATGCACTCCTGGTGGAGTCACATAGTACATCACTGATGACACAGCTGATGACATCTCAAATGACATCACTGATGACATCATCCACGTGATAATCTGATGTACCTCCTCATACCCTAATATAGTCTTTGATACACCCACTCTAAAATGCAGACTACATTTTTCGAAATCATTGACACACCAATACCAGTTACTACATACCCACTCACTGATTCTTAGGTCTACACACATGCCCACTCATTCATCCATACAGTCACTCATACATGCAGTCAATTATCAATACACCGCTATATTTTGCACTCATACACCTATACAGACACTCACACTTCGCCACTCATCAATAGAGTTAGTCACACACCTACTCAATCATGCAAATAATCATTCACACTCTCATTTACTCACCTCGGCAGTATACACACACCACCTCACTGATTCCTAGAGATACTAACACATACTTATTCTCTTATACAATCACTGATACAAGTGCACACTAATCCATACAGTCACCCTCACAATCACTGACTCTTATGTATAGTCATTTATATATTTCAACTCTCACATAGACTGCCTCTTACATATGTCGTTACTTGGACAGGTACCACTGAGACATCTATTCTCTCACCAACACATCCATACACACACTCACCCACCCATACAGCTGTTTGCACATGCACTCTTGAACCCAAGCACCAAATAAATCAACCACTCACACATCTATGCACAGAGTCACACACCTCCTACCTACCCACACACACACACACTCAGGCACCCATAAAAACACTCAGGCAACCAATCAATAGCCCATATAGACACTCTTGTAGTTACTGACCAACCAATACAGCAGCTTACACAACAACAATACAGACATTCACACAGTTTAGTCACTAACCCATGCATTCAGTAAGACACGTTTAATCACTCACTTATACAGTCAGTCACACGCCTACTAAATCCTTCATCCAGACACACTCATTCTTCTGTACACCTTGGCATATATATAAAAAAACATATATAAACTTTGCATAAAACACACAGTAACTGGATGATGTCATCAGTGATGTAATTTCAGATGTCAAGAGTGATGTCATCAGTGAGGTCACTGACCTTGTCATTTGAGATGTTATCAGTGATGTTATCAGTGATGTCACTGACTATGTCATGAATGATGTAATATGTGACATCTTCAGCAGTGGATTGCAGGCGTGTGATTTATAGTTAGCAGAACTAACTATAACAGAGGAATTTCAATGATTTTGTACGAGTGAATGTCCAGCTAACTATAACAGCTCTGAAACCTATGTTTTTTCAGTGAATTTCTAAGGTTTTTTAAATGCTAATTCCTAACTATAACATGTCTGAAAGCAATGTTTTTTTTCAATGAATTTCAAAGGTTTTTTAAATGTAATAATAGTTATATGTATTTTTTGATACTGAATTTCTACATTTTTTAACTGTTTATTTTTACAAATTTTATTTTTTAAATTACATTATATTTTTTAATATAAATGGTAATAAAAATTTTCTTAAAAATATTGAAACTGAAATATTGTTTTTTTTTGTTGAATGTATAAGTGCAGAACTATAAGTGTGTTGGTAAGTTTGGGGACTGCATGCATAGTGGATAGGGATTTGAAGCAGTCCATGTGCTAAGGCCTGGCTCAGTTAATGAGTACTTGGGTACTGACTGAATGATTAGAGTACTGCAAATAGAGTGCCTGGGCGAATTTAGAAGTGTTTGGCTTTTGGCGCAGTGAATGGATTAGTACATGGTGCTGAATGGGTCACTAGAGGAGTTCAAGAGGAATGACAGGGTGTTTCCTGGAAGTGTATGGATACTGACTGGGGAATTGAAGGTGTGAAAGACAAGTGTGTAGGTTGTTAGAGGACTGCATGCATAGTGGATAGGCGTTTGAAGTAGTCCATGTGCTAAGGCCTGGCTCACTGCATGAGTCATTAGTTACTGACTGAATGATTAGAGTACTGCTAGGAGAGTGCCTGGGTAAAATAATAAGTGGTTGGGTTTTGGCACAGTGAATGGATTAGTACATGGTGGTGAATGGGTCACTGGAGGAGTGCAAGGGAAGTGAAAGGGTGTTTGCTGGAGTGTATGTATAATGACTGGGGAATTGAAGGTGTGAAAGACAAGTGTGTAGGTGGTTAGAGGACTGCATGCATAGTAGATAGGCATTTGAAGCAGTCCATGTGCTAAGGCCTGGCTCACTGCATGAGTAATTGGGTACTGACTAAATGATTAGAGTACTGTAAGGAAAGTGCCTTGGTGAATTTATAAGTGTTTGAGTTTTGGTGTGGAAAATGGATTAGTACCGGGTGCTGAATGGATCAGTAGAGGAGTGCTAGGGCAGTGACAGGGTGTTTGCTGGAAGTGTATGGATACTGACTGGGGAATTGAAGTTGTGAAACACAAGTGTGTAGGTGGTTAGAGGACTGCATGCATAGTGGATAGGTGTTTGAAGCAGTCCATGTGCTAAGGCCTGGCTCACTGCATGAGTACTTGGGTACTGACTGAATGATAAGAGTACTGCAAGGCGAGTGCCAGGGTGAATGTATAAGTGTTTGGGTTTTGGTGCAGTTTAAAAAAAAATTCAGATGGGTACTGGTGGTAACTGACTCTGACTAACTAGTCCTAGGGCAAGTGTTATGCTAAAAGACACTTAGAATACAGTTAAAACACCTACATGCACTAGGGAACATCATGCTTTGAGGTACCCCTGTAGTTCCTATATTCCCAATAGGCTCTGCACATTGGAATAATATAAACAGCAGTGTAGACGTAGAACTGAGGTCGACTAGGTCTCTACTGACTATATTAGACTTAATTAGTTTTGCCAGCTAGCTCAAAGGTCACTAGAAACTTTCTCGAATAAACAAGGAGGAGTTTAACTTCCCTGGATAGACAAGAAGGGATTAGCTTCTGACAACCATAAAACATGACAACTTTGCTCACTCAGAATAAGAGTGTATCTCTAGAGTCGTGTGAAAACAATAGACAGCTATTTCACTCAGTCAATCGTGCATACTTAGTTTCACCAGAGTGCAGATAAATAGAGAGACGGGCGTTTTCAATAAAAGGTGTTATTTATTGAACAGTCTTCTTTCTCATGCAAGAGAAATGAATTGCCACAATTGCAATACTTATCATAAAGTAAAGTGCGTACAGTAAAAGGAGTATTAAGAAATAATACTGTAAAAGCATTGATATGGTTTCTTAGCCTAATGATACTTTAAAATGGATAAAATATATACATACATATATAAATTGACTAACGTTTCCTCACTGGTGTTTCTAAATACTCCTACCCCGGTGTACCTGACCTAAGCCTAATACGTGGGAGGGAGTAAGTAAGTAGCAGTTTAAGTTAAGTTGGTTTTGCCAAGAATCTGAGTCAAGAATTCTCTTTAAGGGTTTAGTCAGCTCCGTACCTGGGTAATAGAAAGCAGGAGGTCTGGTATCTCTTTCTCAGGACTCGATATCCCAGCAACCCGCAAGGGTATCTGGAAACACCGGAGTTGGATTTTCTCGGCTGGAGAAAAAGACAGCGTCTTTCTCAGTGCGTCAAAAGGGAGTAGCGGCGTCCGTGGGCTCTCGCATCAGCTGGGCTCTCGGGCAAGTAGATAGCCGCTCTGCTCCAAACCACTGTGTGTTTGCTTAAAGGCAACGTTGGTATATTTAGACATGAAAGGTGCCGGGTTTGACGTAAGGTTGGACATAAGGCGTCAATAAAGATGTCACTAAGAACTGGCCGTTCTTTCTGTGCTCGCAGGAGTTCTAGGACAAATCAAAACAGAAGCATGGGGATTTCCCAGGTTGCTGGGGGTTTGCTTTGTTTAAAGAACGCATTGTACTCGCTAGGAGTCTGGTGAAGTAGCCTTGCTTAGTTTGGACTGCATGGGCTACGACTAAATATGGATATGATTCTTATGCCTTTATAAGGATATTATTTATTATAACCACATAAGGGCATAAATCAGGAATATCGAATTAGGGTCCTAGATAGAAATACAACACCCATTCCACGATCTAATGTCCCTCATTACTAAAACTAAGCAATAATAAACATATAATTGTGCATGTGTTTTCCAACCCACCCCAAAATACATAATTCGCATTTGAAATGGTATATGGTAAATACACGAAAATTAGTATTGGTACTGTACGCTTTTCAAGCAGTGGTATTATTCAGTTAAAAGTGCATATATATATCATCTGAATGAATTGCGAAAATTACACATGAAATGGCTCTGAATACAGAAGAGAAGGTTGAGACCATTCCATCACATATTGAACCAAAATGCTGTAGATATGCTAGAGGTTGAGGTATAGTATTGTCTCTAGAGTTCCTAAAATAGAAGCTATGTTCTCTAAGAATAGTTCTACTTTAAGCAGAGTACGCTGTGCCAGAAAAAGGTAAATATTTTTGAAGTGAAAAAATAATAATTTTGCTTTCAGGGGAACAATAGTTTCCAAATGTTTTCAGTAGCTTTTGTTTATCAAAGCTGAAGGCCGAATTCAAAGTTCAGGGAACGCTGTGTGCTTGTTGTTTAAAAAGTTATTCCCGTTGTTCAGGGGAGAACATCATTTTCAGACAGACTCGCAAAAAATTCGTCTACGGCATCAGGTGAAAGTTCAACCAAGTTTGAAAATGCTGTAACAGTGCAGTTGTGAGAATGATTGCTATCATCGATGTCAGGATCAGCAATGCTCACAGAAGGTTGTACCTGTGTGATGCTGCTCTCATCTCATCTCGTACTCCACTGCCACATACTCGTAGTGGTGAAATCCCAACGAATTCCGTCATCAGAATAGGTAGCCGCTGGGGACAACACAACGCATGAGCCGTTACCGGACCTAGCAAAGTATCTGTATCCATTGGTACTGCTGATGGTAGTGTAAGGCAGACGTCCAACCCGCATTCTTCTCTGCATAGCATACATCGAAGATGCAATCTTGCCAGATTGGTCTGAATGAAAGAAACCAGGTCATATTCAGATCTCTTAGCCGGGCTAAACCGAGGACTTTAGTGATGCGGTCCCGGTAGCGTATTGCTAGGATCGTTTCTTCCATCGTTGCTGGACTCTTGTCTGCGGCTTGGCTTGCCATATCGGAGCAAAAGACAAAATGGACCAAATTTGGGAAGATGCCCAGAACTGTTTCAAAGGATGTTAACAGTCCCGAAAAAATTGTCAGAAATACATGTGCGATGCCATGGGTATCCAACATGTTTAGGATTTGGCTCAATATTTCTATGAAATTCACGGGGCAATTTGTTGATAATAAGGAATGTATCTATGCTGTTGTCCTTGCGACTTGCAGATCATACGTTTCTTTAGACGAGGTCAAAGGCACAGTTGTCTGTAAAAGAATGGATTTCATTCTGCTTAAAGTATCAATTCGAATAGAAGAGATATTCAAATAAGGCCATATTGCCGCCTCCATGTCTGGAGTGCTGTTTGGATACAATACTTGCATACAACAAGTGACCATGGAACTAACGCTGACAAGATAGGCTTTTCCTGGCACCATGCCACAACAGCTGTGGTCATTTATTAGAACATAGCTGCCGTTGGAAAGCTGTCTGAAAAATGTCTCTATCTGTTTTGCAGGAGTGCCGTGCAGGTGACATGAAAGGTTATTCGAAGATCCTTCGCAGGCTCCATGCAAGTTAATACCTTGACACAGAAGTGTACCGCTTAGTGATTTTTTACAATTGTTACCACTAAGAAATATCTCCTTTTGCTTTTCATTATAACATTTGTGTGTATAAGGTAATTTCCATGTTGACTTGATGTACCCTTTACCCAACCTTTCATACTGGCCCGCTGGTATATACTCTTGGCAATATTTAAACTGGAAAGTTGTTATCGGAATTGTAATAATTCTGTGTATTATCCATTCAATGACAGGTCTTCCTGACATTGTCAGTGGTAATCTCTCAAGTTTTTCAATGCTCAGAATCGTATAGTCAGCTCCTTTTTGTGCCAAACTGATTTGTTTATCAGTAAGGTTAAAGATAGAGAATAATGACGTTGTGTTGATTAAACGCCATGGCACGTAGCCTGAACGCAGATTTTGCAACGTCCAGCCAAGCTGTACAATAGAACGTAATTGTGACTGACCATGTTGTAACATTAGTAAGTCATGCTCTATTATATCAATAGCAGATGATACAATACTATCCAGTGAATATATTCTGGAGGACAGAGTCGTTAACCCATTGTCCACAACAGAAAGTGATTTTTCCAAATTAATACGATCAATTTCTCGTATTTTTTCTGCTGTTTCGATTTGCGTTACTTTCCAAGCTTCGTTGTTCACAGCGTATATACCGGCCACTATAAAACGTTTTTGACGCTGTTTGCGCGGTCCCAATATGAAATCACGCAAGTCAGCACCGTCTTTAAGTAAAGTCAAGTGTTGCTTATTTTCGGCCAGTGTGGATTTCTGTAGCCATTCGAGGCATAGTTTCCCTACACTGTATGTTGTAACTATCCCTGGATGTTGTCTCTGGGAGTATCTAGGGTCTGGCCTGGTCACTTTGAACCCCTGTATTTTGTTCAGGAATCTATCTTGACAGTTATTTGTGTCTGTGGGCCAGATCAACCATTTGTTTCCAATCAGGATGTGTTCTGTTTTGGTGTAAAATATGGGATACGTCTATCTCCTCTTCTGTAGTGCTATTACTATCAGGTATGGGCTTCTGAATAGACGGTTTGTTTAAGTCTTTTATCTTAGCTAGGCCACGACAAGTAGTCTGTTGAAGGGTGTCATTCAAGAATATTAATTGTTCTGGGATCATGCAGGCTCTAAATAATGCTTCTAAACCTTGGACCTGCCATTCTTTTGTACCCCAGATGGTGTTTGTTTCAATGATGTTTTTTCCAGAATTCAAAACCAAATGTAATCTTTTTTCATAAAATGTTTCACAATAAATCAATTTAGTATTTGTCAACATTGTTTTCATTCATGACTTATTTAACATTTTAAAATAAAACGTTTCTGCATCACTTGTGTTAAACCCTGAGAAGTATGGGAATTTCTCATAAAATGTTTTGGTGCTGCTTTTAGGTGGTGTTGCACAATGTTCCCATTGATTATAATTAAAAACATTTCTAGGTTGAGCAGATTTATGCAAATAGTGATGATCAAAGTGATTATAACAGTACATTTCTTCATAATTTGATGAACCCTATAAGTAATAATGTCCTGTAAATTTTGCTGACATTACTAAATCTGACATCATATTATTAATATTTTCAAAGTCCCAATCATCAGAGAAGGTACTTGATTTTACAAAGTCACTTAATGAAACCTTGAACTGATGTGGATATTTCAAGAGCTCAATCGGGCCAAAAATGTCAAATTCAGTTCTGTCCCATGCTACCCCACAGGGTATTATATTGGCTGTGACGTTCACTGATGACAGTTCTCTTTTCTCAATGTGAGTTGACTTGTGTGGCTTTAGGACCAAGTTGATGTTCTGACTTGCTGTGTCCATTGTACTGTATTTTCCTTCAATGAATTTTCCCAAACAAAGAACCATGATGAGCCAAAGCAGGAGGAAAAGTACACCTAACACAATCCAAAATTCAATCCATGGAGAAATCAGATAGATTTCTTTGAGTTGATGAAAGAGTTCAGTTACTTTGTCTTTGAAAGTTTTTGTTGCTGGCGTTTCTTCAGGCTCGCTTGGATCTTCAGAAAAGTCATCGAAATTGATGAAGTAGCCAGATGCAGTTCTGTCAATTGTTGGAATTGCTTCCGAATTTTAATTGGCTTTTGGATTTTTCTTTGTTTCATTAGCATAGTCTGAGGCTACATCGTTGTAGACTCGTGTTTCTTGACGGACTGTTGCAATTTGGGTTTCAAGAGGCACAAGTTCCATGGCTTTGTTGCATAGTCCTTTTTTATTCACTGCAGGTTTATCAAATGTGATTAGTCTCTCAGTTTGAATCTCTTGGATTGTAGCAAATTTCGGTACTCTGCTATTTTTTGGGAGTCCACTGGGCCTACTACTTATTATTGGCCACATGATTGTGGTTTTACCAGGTCGATGGATACAACTCGGTTCTCTTTTTTACCAGCAAGGGGCGATAGTACAACTGATCTTGTTCCGCTGACAGCTAAGACAGGTACTGCTTTTCTGTAAGAAGGCCCAAATTCCTTCTTCACCGCAATCTTCTCTCTGACCAGATCCCCAATCTTTGGAATCCAGACAGGTCTTGCTGGGACAGGTGGTTTTTCTTCACTGGCTGTTGGCTGTTGCTTTAATTTTATGTTACTCAGGTATCGTCTTGTTTCATTTAAGTAGTAAAACAGCCAAACGGTCTTTGATATCAAAGTATTTTTCTTCTACCACTGAAGTATGACTATCAAGATCCTGAATGTGCATTCTAGTACCGAACAATAGTTCGTACGGACTGAGACCTTTTAGAGAATTTCTTGGCAGATTATTAAGACTACGTTGGACACTGGTTAAATGTTTGACGCACCCATCACCCGAACCTAATACCCTCGCCGTTATAGATTGCTTTATGTCCCGGTTTTTTCTCTCCACTACTGCATTTCCCTCAGGATGGAAGGGACAAGAGTACCGCAATGCAATGCCCATGCTGGCCATGGCCTCCTTGTAAGCCCGAGAGCTAAACGCAGGACCCTGGTCAGAATGTAGCATGCCAATAAAGACTCGCAAATCTTTTATAACAGTTCTGGCGTCAGCCGAGCGCTGGTGTCTACATTTTAAGTGAATCTAGTCTTAAACATTAATGGGACGCATTTCTCCTGCTGGATTTTTGCGTATAGATAGCCTTATGCTTTCTAATAACGGGATCCTGGCACTAGTCTGGTCCGGTTCATGACTGCGATCTCTGTTGCAGTTTGGACAATCCTTTGCAAATTTGTAATGTTGCAAGCTCATCCCCGGCCACCAGTATTCTGATTGTAATTCTTTTAGAGATTCCTTGATCTCTCGATGCCCTAGACCCTCTCCCATGTGTGCGTCTGCTATTAGTAAGACTCTCCTGTTCGTGTTTGGAATTACTCTATCCCCCACTCCAGGGATTTGAGCAAAAGGAACTGAGTTTGCATCAATTATGTATGTATTACTGAGTGGATAGTTCAGAGGTAATGCTGCATAGTTGCCTTTTAAAGACACTTTTACCGCCAGCATGGTTTCCCCGTCTATGTATTTTTCTGAACGCTTTTTTGTGGCTATGGAAGCCGGTTGAGCTGCTTCCGCTGTGGCTCTGTGAGCCAATTAATTCCCTGCAACGTGAAGGTCATCATGTTGGTGACTGAGTGAATGTATCACATGAGTCTTTTGTAGTACTTTCTGCAAAAGAACTACTTGTTCCCAAAGCTTTTTATACTTTATTGTGGCACCTGTGTCATCTTTGTAATCGTTTTGAACCCAGTTCTGCAAGTCATTATTGTAAGACTTGACGCAGAAATGTGAATCGCACACTATTAGTGTGGGGAATTCGCGATCGGCATTTTCAAGCGCCATCTTTAAAGATCTTATTTCAGCTCGCTGAGTTGAGCAGTTTCTGAGTGATTCAGTTTTGGTAATTAATGGTCTGAATTTACCAAAGCGCCAGCGACATTTAACAATCGCGCACGCTGCGTTGTAGGATTTTTTCTCTACATCGTAGTGTTGTGCAAATCTGTCCATATAGAATACACATGTGTACTGTTCGAGAGACAGAATTTCGATTGGCAGAGGATATTATTCTTCATATTCTAGATTTTCTAGTTTTTTCATTTTTGGGTCAAAATATTATTTCACGTCTTCTGCAGCAGGAGAATTTTCCCACTGTATCCATTTTGGATCTAATGCCACAGCAGTCAAATTGCGTGGACTTGATAATGCCTCAAGGGCTGATTCTGCTGTTAAAACAGTTATCCTTCTGCCTTGGGTTTGGGCTCTTTCTTTTGCTACAGTAGTTTGAACCGCTATCAGAATTTTTTCAGTAGAACTGAATTTCATTTCAGCTTGTGTGTGCAAGTGTGATTTGTAAGCTATTGGTACCGTTTCTCCCTCATTAGAGGTCAGGTACGTGAATCCGCATCTTCCTGGGATGATTCGGATTACAAGGTTGCGTACGTTTTCGCGAATTTGCAATTTTGTTTTAGCTAACATGTCTGTTTGCAATGATCTTAAAATTTCTGTGTGTTTCTGAGTCCAATTTATTGGTTTAAAATCAGGTTTTATTAATTCATAGAGAGGTTTAACCCTCTCTTCATAATTTAGCATGGATTTTCTTCCGAAATTCAGGAAACCTAGTATTGATTGTAAGTTCTTCAGCGTTTTAGGTGCTTGGAGTACAGCACACTTCTCTAAGAAGTTGTCTGCTAGGCTTTTGCCTTCACTTGATAATTCATATCCTACAAATTATGGTGTTTACTCTTTTCAAGTGTGTCTCCAGGTCATCATCTGTGAGATAGATGTCATCGACATAAGATAATGCTTCATCATCATATATTTGTAGTAACTCTGTTACCCTTGCTGAGAATAATCCTGGGCTATTCTTGAATCCCTGTGGGAGTCGACAGAAGTTTTTTTGTGACCCCATGATTGAGAACGCGGTCAAATACCTGCTCTCAGGTGCAATGTTTTGACAAAAGAATCCATTAGAGATATCTAATGCCGTTTTGTATTTTTTGAACACGATGTTATTCATTAGTGCTGCTCTGTGTGAGTTTTGTACTGCAAATGTTTTGCAACAGGATTTTGTCCAAAACTAGACGATATGAATCGTCTGGCTTGGAGACAGGAAACAAAGGATTGTTCATTTGTGAGGTGCATGTTTCAATCACCCCCTGGTATTCAAGTTGATCTAAGATCTCCCTGACTTGCTTTTTAGCTTCTTGTTTAACTGGGTACTGCCTTTGTGCAGTGGGTTGACATTTTAACTGGATTTTGTGAGGAGGAGAGTCCTCATCCCATCCTACATGATTTTTGGATAATGCAGGAGCTTGGGCCACTGCCCATTTTCTTGCAAGTGTATATCTTTTATGAATTGGGATATGATTTGAGAAGGCAGGCATAATCATTTCTTTGCCATGAGGGCACGCCCTGACAAACTCTGGTGGCCAGTCTTTTTCAGCTAAAAGAATGTCATAGCCCTTCGAAAGGTTATCCGAAAAGAGACCCCTTACTTTCCTGGTCTTGTCCCCCTCTATACGCAGTGTTAGTTTGTATATTTTATGAGGTTTGCTAACTCTGGTATCTGCAGTTTCCACCTGAATGTATTCATTCGTGTCCACTGTCTCCAGAAGATTCATCAGGATCTTGCGAGCTATGGTCACTTCTGCTGCGCTGTTTAGCATTGTCTGGGCCCACTCTCCGTTTTTCAGTTGTGTCCTCAGTATCCTTGGCATGTTTAATTATTTTAATACTGGTTACCTTCTTTCTTGGAAATTGTAATTTTTTACTTTAAGCAGGTTCCTTGTCTTTGGACTTGACGTGCTCTTCCCTGTGTTCTGACCGTCCTCTTCTTTCCGATTTCTGCGAGGAAGTCTGAAAAGATCTAGAGAGACGTGTATCAATATCTTGATATCTATCAGGTTTTTTCAGATTATCCATATTTCTAAGGTTGTATCTTTTCTCAGAGGGCTCCCTCTGGGGAGACTTGTTTCCTCTGTCCGGAGATCTTTCTCTCCGTTGAGGAGACCTTCCTCTGGACTGGAATCGTTTTTTTTTGGGAGTGGATTGTTTATTACCATCCCAACTCTTCTTTGGAGTGTTTAGATTATTTTTAATAAAAGTTTTTTCAGGATTTTCAGTTAGTTGGGGTTTTACTGGTTTCCCACCCAAACTATCTCTACCTAGTTCTTCATAGGATTTTTCTATGATTCTGGCAAGTTCAAAAGGTTGTTCTGTTATATCTGTTTCTTTCAATTTCTGGAGGTATGTTATATCGTCCATTGCCAATTGCACTAATTCTCTATATGCCTTTGTTAATTCTTTTATTTTATCTAAAAGTTCTTTACTTGACATTTTTTCAATGTCGGTATGTGGTGCGTAGCTGGCCAGAACCGGCCACGTTGCTCCTGGTCTACCTAGTGGACCGAGCCTGGTGAGGTGATTTTTATGTTTTAGGGCGCCTTTAAACCAGAGCAGGTGCTCTTGGTAATTTAGTGGGATTTTCACATCCTCGAAAGTAGTGTATTCCTCTGGAGGTTCCTCTATTTTGTAATAGTGGAATTCTTTTGTTACAGCGTTTGCTGCTGGAAACTGCATCCATGAATAGAATACCTCTGTCTGCCGATATTCATGGACCTCTACCACAAATATGACTGTACCACCTCGTGATGTCAGTCCATTTTCTATAAGTTTAATAGTTATAATTCTTCTTATGTTGACCGGAATGAATATAGCATTCGGGTCAATTTCTTGGAGACTTGTGTCATCCGCTAGGAGTTGAGCTGCTATTCTAGCTCTCTCCGCTTCATCGTCACTTTCCACCATTTTACTGACAGAAAGTTTTGTTGCAGAGCAAGTTTCAAGGAAACAAAGATTAGGTGCACAATATTTTGGAACACTGTATCCTTCAACGTTGACTAAACCAAAAACTATACATAGGAATCTCTTCCTACTAAGTTCCAGCGGATTTTAACCTTTAACCCACTCCTGACATCTATTGGAGTTTTTACGGGAAAAGGGTCTGTGTGAAAAAGCACGACTGCGTTACTTTAACGTCTAGCGTTAGATTTATCGCCTTACCAAACGTTGGGCGCCATGTAGTGTAGTTCCTATTTTCCCAATAGGCTCTGCGCATTGGATTAATATAAACAGCAGTGTAGATGTAGGACTGAGGTCGACTAGGTCTCTACTGACTATATTAGACTTAATTAGTTTTGCCAGCTAGCTCAGAGGTCACTAGAAACTTTCTCCAATAAACAAGGAGGAGTTTAACTTCCCTGGATAGACAAGAAGGTATTAGCTTCTGACAACCATAAAACATGACAACTTTGCTCCCTCAGAATAAGACTGTATCTCTAGAGTCGTGTGAAAACAATAGACAGCTATTTCACTCAGTCAATTGTGCATACTCAGTTTCACCAGAGTGCAGAGAAATAGACAGACAGGCGTTTTCAATAAAAGGTGTTATTTATTGAGCAGTCTTCTTTCTCATGCAAGAGAAATGAATTGCCACAATTGCAATACTTATCATAAAGTAAAGTGCGTACAGTAAAAGGAGAATTATGAAATAATACTGTAAAAGCATTGATATGGTTTCTTAGCCATATGATACTTTAAAATGGATAAAATATATACATACATATATACATTGACTAACATACTCAACTGGTGCTTCTAAATACGTCTACCCTGGTGTACCTGACCTAAGCCTAATACGTGGGAAGGAGTAAGTAAGTAGCAGTTTAAGTTAAGTTGGTTTTGCCAAGAATCTGAGTCAAGAATTCTCTTTAAGGGTTTAGTCAGCTCCGTACCTGGATAATAGAAAGCAGGAGGTCTGGTATCTCTTTCTCAGGACTCGATATTCCAGCAACCCGCAAGGGTGGCTGGAAAACACCGGAGCTGGATTTTCTCGGCTGGAGAAAAAGACAGCGTCTTTCTCAGTGCGTCAAAAGGGAGGGGCGGCGTCCGTGGGCTCTGCTAGAGGCTGTACATATGCTAGAGGCTGAGGTATAGTATTGTCTCTTGAGTTCCTAAAATTGAAGCTCTGTCCTCTAAGAATAGTTCTACTTTAAGCAGAGTACGCTGTGCCAGAAAAAGGTGTCACTAAGAACTGGTCGTTCTTTCAGTGCTCGCAGGAGTCCCAGGAAAAATCAAAACAGAAGCATGGGGATTTACCAGGTTGCTTGAGGTTTGCTTTGTTTAAAGAACGCGCTGTACTCTCTAGGAGTCTGGGGAAATAGCCTTGCTTAATTTGGACTGCATGGGCTATGACTAAGTATGGATATGATTCTTATGCCTTTATAAGGATTATTATTTATTATAACCACATAAGGGCATAAATCAGGAATATAGAATTAGGGTCCTAGATAGAAATACAACAGAATGACCTCCTCTGTAAGCCCCTAGTACATAATAAGGCAGGGGGATTAAAACTACCTCTTAAAACATGCCACAGGGCACACTGGTGAAGGGAGGGGGGCTGAGTGTCCCTTGGGTACAACTAGCCCACCAGGTATCTCCAGTTAGCGCCACAGAGCTGCATTGCAGAGAGGTGTAAAAGGTGGCACGGCCTGGACCACCTCTCTGCAACACAGCGCAATGGCACTTACTGGAAGAACATTGTTGAGTAGTTGTCCCCCAGGGGCCCTCAGGATTGAAGGTAAACTATTTCCCCATCTTAAAACGCGCCACAGGGCATGTTTGCACACGTCACCTCTGGCCCCATCCCGTCCCTTCACCACTGTGTAAATGCTCCCTTTGGCTGTTTCAATTTGGGAGATTAATTCCCCTTGAATCCTTAGGGCCCCTAAGGTCCAAGTAGCCCACTAGGTACCTCCAGTAAGCGCCACAGAGCTGCATTGCAGAGAGGTGTAAAAAAGGGCACGGCCTGGACCACCTCTGTGCAAAGCAACGCAGTGGCGCTTACTGGAAGCACCTGGTGGACTAGTTGGCCCCCCAGGGTCCCTCAGGATTGAAGGGGAATTATTTCCCCATCTTAAAACCCACCACAGGGTGTGTTTGCACTGTCACCTCAGGCCCCATCCCCTCCCTTCACCACTGTGTAGACGCACACTTTGTCCGTTTAACTTTGGGAGATTAAGTCCCCTTGAATCCTGAGTGTCCCAAGGATCAAATTGGCCCACTAGATACCTCCAGTAAGCACCACAGAGCTTTGTTGCAGAGAGGTGTACAAAGGAGCACTGCCCCGGCCACCTCTCTGAAACACAGCACAGTGGCGCTTACTGGAAGCACTTGGTAGACTAGTTCGCCCCCATGGTCCCTCAGGATTTAAGGGTAATTATTTTCCCATCCTAAAATCTGCCACAGGGCGTGTTTGCACACGTCACTCAGGCCCCATCTGTGAGAAAGTGCCATCTTTATTGCATGGTATGCCCCCACTTTTTGCTGAATTGCTGATGTGCTTTGACTAAGATTGCCCTGGGCTCCTGCCAATCAGGTGCCGAGGGCCTGTGTTCCTTCCCTAAAACTGTATTGAAGCTGAAACCCATTTGGCATCTCTGGCCACATGTCAGCCCCTGGTAAATGGTACCATAGGTACCCAGGCATTGTGACCAGCAAAGACCCCTAAGGGTTGCAGCACTTATTGTGCCACCCTTAGAGGCCCTGCACCCTGATACCCACACACTGCCTTTGCAGACTGCGTGTCCTGGTGCGGAACTAAATAAAGAGTAGACATGGCACACATCCCTGTGTGCCATGCCAACAAACCCACTGCCCTGGCACACATCAGTCACCCCTCTAGCCAGTGGTGTGGGCACAGGTGCATGAGCCCTGTGCCATTCCTGGGCACTGCTAGTGCAGTGATGCCATTAAGAGTATATGGTGCTGCGAGGTTGTAATTACGAACTCCACCACACCATAAAAGCTACACCGAAGACTGACAAGTTTGATATCAAACTTCTCAGCAATTAAACCCACACTGATGCCAGTGTAGGATTTAATGTAAATGTACTACATAGGGCATCTTAGAGATGCCCCCTGAAAACTAACCTACAATCCACGTCTTGTCTGGGAGGCTGCCTAGGCTGCCACACTGCAGACATGTTGCTGGACTCCTCGGTGGCAAGCCCCCCACTCTCCATTGCTTGCAACAATGCACAGCCTGAGTGAGGTGCTAGTTCTCCTTCCCCAGGATGGGTAGGGGGAAGCTTCAAAGGCATACCGCCTTTGTGAGCTTCTCCAGACCACTTGCTGTACTCCGCAACTGACCCCTACCGGTTCTGACCCCCACTCTGGCAGAAAGACTGACGGGAAAGCCTACGTGAGGAAAGGAGGTGCGTCAGCCTGTGCCAACTCCATCACTCAGGTGGGAGAGGCGAGGTGAAGCACAACTCCAGGCCCCAGCCATCTTAAGTATGGGGACCCCTGCCCAATCAGAGATAGTCTCCTGCCCCATCCCACAGGAGAGGAGCAGGATAGGGGGTATACTCACCCCAGGACAGGGACCTTTTGGTCCCTGCCCTTCCCTTACCTGTAACCCAGAACCTTCCTTCCTCAGATCCCAATTTCAAAACAAAAAAAGAAGACCAAGAAAACGAAACCTGCCGTGTGACACCAACTGACTTGGCCCCAGCCCTACAGGCCCATTGATTCTCGAACCTGCTCCTGCTAAATCCCGGTGTCTCCTCCTCCTACAGCAACCTCAAGAACCCTGGAGGACCTGCCTGCATTGACCCTCTTAGAGACTAGGACTCCCACGAGCAGTGGCTCTGCTCAAACAGCAACACCCAGCCAGGAACTGCGAATCAAGCCAACTCTGCACCCGCCGAGCCTTGCCTGTGCTCAAGTGGACAAAGACCCTGAGGACGTCCCCCGATGATTCTGACTTGGAATCCAGTGCCCAAAGACCCTCCTCGATGACCCAGATGATGCCTGAACACTCAGAAATAGGGCTGGGTGTAGTTTGTGTAGCGCCACTACGCACACTATGCAGAAGTTTGGAAAAAAAATTATGGAAAATGGGGGCGCGTCCTGAGGGTCCGTGTGCCCGGGACAGGGGTCCTTCGTGCCTGGGCAGACTCCCTGATCTCCCTGGCCTGGTTGGAGCCTGGAGCCCTGCAGCCCTGGAGCCCTTGAGCCCCAGAGCCCTGCAGCCCCAGAGCCCTGCAGCCCAAGAGCCCCGGAGCCCTGCAGCACCGGAGCCCTGCAGCCCCGGAGCCCTGGAGCCTCGGAGCCCTGAAAGGGGAGGCAGGAGCCCTCCCACAGAGGCTCGGGCAGGCAGATTGGCGTTATGTCGGTCCCGGCCATCTGGTCGCAACTTTCCACTCGGCCAACTGGTTGCACCCAATGCTTTCCAATGTGGTGACCAGATGGCCGGGCTTCCCTGGAAGTCCCGATGAGATGCCATTGCCTCCCGGATCCCAGCCAGGGCTCCAGGAGGTCGGTCACGTTGGTGCCCTGGGTCCCCTCCGTCACTCGGCACGCACGGGTTCCCAGAAAGAGGGGTAGCCTTCCTCCAGATTACTAGGGGCAAGGGTATGCCCGGAAACCCTTCTGGGGCAGGTGGTTCCCTGCCGGGGACAAGATGGGTGATGCCCAGGCAACAGCTCCCAGGCGTCCGGGGCTCCCTACTCCGGCCCGTGGTGTGGCTCCATGGGTCCCGGGCAGTCCTCCCCCGGGCCTGAGATCTCAAGTGGTCCTCCCCGTGCCTGAGGCTCAGCTTGGGGTTTTAGAGCCCCCCCTGAGCCCTGTAGCCCCGGAGCCCTGCGGCCCCGGAACCCTGGGGCCCAGGAGCCCTGCAGCCCGGGAGCCCTGCAGCCCTGGAGCCTGGGAGCGCGGGAGCCCTGGAGCCCTGGAGCCCCGGAGCCTGGCAGCCCTGCAGCCCTGGAGCCCTGCAGCCCCGGAGCCCTGCTGCCCAGGAGCCCTGCAGCCCTGGAGCCCTAGAACCCGGGAGCCCCGGAGCCCTGGAGCCCTGAAGCCCCCGGAGCCCTGTGGTCCCCGAGCCCTGCAGCCCTCAGAGCCCTGCAGCCCCCAAGCCCTGGAGTCCCGGAGCCCTGCAGCCCGCAGTCATCGAGCCCTGGAGCCCCAGAGCCCTGCAGCCCCGGAGCCCTGGAGGCTCGGAGCCCTGCAGCCCCAGAGCCCTGCAGCCCTGCAGCCCAGGGCTCCAGGAGGTCGGTCACGTTGGTGCCCTGGGTCCCCTCTGTCACTCGGCATGCACGGGTTCCCAGAAAGAGGAGTAGCCTTCCTTTGGATTACTAGGGGCAAGGGTTTCCCCGACACCCTTCCTGGGCTGGTGGTTCCCTGCCGCGAACCAGATGGGCAATGTCCGGGCAACACCTCCCAGGCGTCCGGGGCTCGCTCCTCCGACCCGCGGTGTGGCTCCATGGGTCACGGGCAGTCCTCCCCGGGCCCGAGAGCTCAAGTGGTCCTCCCCGAGCCTGAGGCCCAACGTGGGGTTTCAGAGCCCCCCCTGAGCCCTGCAGCCCCGGAGCCCTGTGGCCCCGGAACCCTGGGGCCCAGGAGCCCTGCAGCCCGGGAGCCCTGCAGCCCTGGAGCCTGGGAGCCCGGGAGCCCTGGAGCCCCGGAGCCCGGCAGCCCTGCAGCCCCGGAGCCCTGCAGCCCTGGAGCCCTGCAGCCCGGGAGCCCTGCAGCCCTGAAGCCCTGGAGCCCTGGAGCCCGGGAGCCCCGGAGCCTTCGAGCAGCTTCTGGGAAACAAAAGTCTTTGGTTCCGGGGGGAGTGTGGTTGCAAAGCTGAAACTTAAAGGAATTGACGGAAGGGCACCACCAGGAGTGGAGCCTGCAGTTTAATTAGACTCAACACTGGAAACCTCACCCGGCCTGGATACGGAAAGGCTTGACAGATTGATAGCTCTTTCTCGATTCTATGGGTGGTGGTGCATGGCTGTTCTTAGTTGGTGGAGCGATTTGTCTGGTTAATTCCGATAAAAAACAAGACTCCTCCATGCTAACTAGTTACGCGAACCCCAGCGGTCAGAGTCCAACTTCTTAGAGGGACAAGTGGCGTTCAGCCACACGAGATCGAGCAATAACAGGTCTGTGATGCCCTTAGATGTCCGGGGCTGCACGTGCACTACACTGAACAGATCAGCGTGTGTCTACCCTTCGCCGACAGGTGCGGGTAACCCGATGAATCACCTTCGTGATAGGGATTGGGGATTGCAATTATTTCCCATGAACGAGGAATTCCCAGTAAGTGCGGGTCATAAGCTCATGTTGATTAAGTCCCTGCGCTTTGTACACACCGCCTGTCACTACTACCGATTGGATGGTTTAGTGAGGTCCTGGGATCGGCCCAGCCGGGGTTGGCAATGGCCCTGGTGGAGCGCCGAGAAGACGATCAAACTTGACTATCTAGAGGAAGTAAAAGTCGTAACAAGGTTTCCGTAGGTGAACCTGCAGAAGGATCATTAATGGAGGAGCGGCCCGACTCACCAATGGCGCCAGCCCAAAGCCCTCGGCCACCTCTTGCAAGCACGCACCCTAGGCACAGGGCCCGGCCCTGCCCTGGCGCGCCACTGCCTGGCAGAACGGTCCGCGGCTGCATGGGGCGCTCGAGTTTAGGACCGGGACTTCGGCGGGCCTCTCCCCCGGGAAAGGGCCCGACCGACGCACGAGGGACCAGGCGCGGGGGCGTCCCCCATCCCCTGTCCCTCTGCGAGGCAGAACCCGAGTTCACCCACCACAGACCCCCCCCACTGCGGTGTGGGGGGGTTAACCGAATGGCAGTGCATCCCCGGGCTAGTACCACCCCTCCCTGCAAAAGGCCCTAGCACCGGCTGGGCTCTCCCGTGCCCGAGTCCCGGCCTGACCGGGGCCTGGGTGGCCGAGGAGGTTTCCTTCTCACGCGGCAGGGTGGCTTGGAAGAGAAGGGGCCGAGGGCCATCGAGGGGACCCCGGCTCCTCTCGGTGGGAGGCGTGCAGGATGGGGAGCTGCCTGGCTCTTCCCTTCTGGCACCTCTGACCCGGGCAAAAGGGTGGGGTGAGCCAATTGCCAGCCCACCGGCACGGCTCGGGGCCGCTCAGCGACGGACGGCTGACGTGCAGGTGGGGCGACCCTCCCTCGTTTCCAGGTACCCGGTTCGACCCGGTCCCGTGCAGCTGGGCCGAGGGGTTCGAAAGACTCTTGCGGTCCCTCCCGGCTACCCCGGGAGGGACCGGCGGCCGTGGGGCTGCCTGCTCCCGTCGCACCAGGAGCCCCCTTCCTCTCTCATGGGCGGGTGGGGGGGACTCCCGGGCCGAGCGCCTGGCAATGTTTTTTTCTCCCAACGGTGCAGTCTGACTCCCAGCAGGGAAGCCTTGAACGGGGCACCCAGGCCGACGGCGTCACAGTCCTCCCACCTCTCCTGCACCCGCAGGTGGGTGAACGTTTTCAAAAATTTGCCTGTGACTCTTGGCGGTGGATCACTCGGCTCGCGCGTCTATGAAGAACGCAGCTAGCTGCGAGAATTAGTGTGAATTGCAGGACACATTGATCATCGACATTTTGAACGCACCTTGTGGCCCCAGGTTCCTCCCGGGGTTAAGCCTGTCTAAGGGTCGCTCGATTGTCAATCGCCCCGGGGCTTCCCCGGGATGCAGCTGGGGCCGTCACAGGGTGAGCTCTGCTTCCCCTTCGTCCCCCCACAAGGACAGACCCCCTGATCGCCCTTGGCAGGGTCCCTCGCAGGGTCCTGCCATGGAGGTACGCTGCCGGTGTGCCTGGCCCCCGAGAAAGGGGCCCGGCGACCGGTCCGCCCCGTGACCCGTCCCGGGGCGCCTGGCTGCGTGCCGCGCGAGGCTGTCTGTGGTGTCCCACCGGCTGCCTGCGCGCACGTGCCTCGGGTGTCCACCTCTGCGGCCGGCTTCCCGGGGAGAGCGAAACCCTTCCGGATGCGATCCAGGGAAAGAGGGCATGCACTGCCGGGACGCCGGGCCCCCCTGCTCTGGTAGGGGGGCCCGGCCTTCCCCAGCAACTCCCTTTGACGCTCCGGCATCATTCTTCTGACTACGACCTCAGATCAGACATGGCAACCCGCTGAATTTAAGCATATTACTAAGGGGAGGAGAAGAAACTAACCAGGATTCCCCCAGTAACGACGAGTGAAGAGACCAGCACCAAATCCCCGCCCGGCGGCGGGTGCAGGAAATGTGGCCTACAGAAGACCGACTCCCCGGCGTCACTCAGGGGGCCCAAGTGCTTCTGATCGAGACTCACCCCACGGACGGTGTTAGGCCAGTAGCGGCCCCCGGCGTGCAAGGATCAGGTCTTCTCGGAGTCGGGTTGCTAGGGAATGCAGCCCAAAGCGGGTGGTAAACTCCATCTAAGGCTAAATACGGGCATGAGAAAGATAGCCAACAAGTATCGTAAGGAAAAGTTGAAAAGAACTTTGAAGAGAGAGTTCAAGTTGGCGTGAAACCGTCAAGAGGTAAACGGGTGGGGTCCGTGCAGTCTGAACGGGGGATTCAACACAGCGGGAAGGTCGGTGACCCAGGAGTGCCAGATCCCCTCCGAGGGACTGGGGCCCAGGCCCTACCAGGCCCCCTCAGGGCGCTTTTCCTCTGCGGTGGTGCGCCACAACTGGCTCTGGGCCGGCTGGGAAGGCTTCGGGTGGCAGGTGGCCCTCCGCTCTGGCAGAGGGTGTTACAGCCCCCCTGGAAGCAGCTTCGCCGTGTCCGCGGGGCCGAGGGAGATTCAACTGCCTCCGCGTCCTTCCCCGGGCACCCATCCCCAGCCACCCATCGGGGCACGCTGGGGCGGTTGACTTGGGGGGACAGGGCTCCTGGCGCGACTGTCGACTGGGGTGGACTGTTCTCAGTGCGCCCGACCGCGTCACGCCGCCGGGCGGGGAGGCCCACTCCAGGCACCAGGGGTCTGCGGCGATGTCTGTTACCCACCCGACCCGTCTTGAAACATGGAACAAGGAGTCTAACATGTGCGTGAGGGCACCCTGGAATCGGTTCGCACAGAGAGAGGGGCCGGAGCCTTGGAAAGCATTGCGGTTCCGTCCGTGTCCAGTGAGCTCTCGCTGGTCCTTGAAAATCCGAGGGAGATGTTGTAAATCTCGCGCTGGGCCGTACCCATATCCACAGCAGGTCTCCAAGGTGAACAGCCTCTGGCATGTTGGAACAATGTAGGTAAGGGAAGGTGGCAAGTCAGATCCGTAACTTCGGGATAAGGATTGGCTCTAAGGGCTGGGTCGGTCGGGCTGGGGCATGAAGCGGGGCTGGGCGCATGCCGCGGCTGGATGAGGCGCCTCCCTCCGGAGCGGTGGCAACTCTGGACCCGAGCCGGACCCTTCCTGTGGATCGCCCCAGCTGCGGTGGTCGCCTCTCCCCGTGCCCCCTCCCCGGGGGCACAGGGCCGGTGTTCTGCCTCGGCCGGCGCCTAGCAGCTGACTTAGAACTGGTGCGGACCATGGGAATCCGACTGTTTAATTAAAACAAAGCATCGCGAAGGCCAGAGGCGGGTGTTGACGCGATGTGATTTCTGCCCAGTGCTCTGAATGTCAAAGTGAAGAAATTCAATGAAGCATTGGTAAACGGCGGGAGTGGCCTTTACCTCCCAGTGATCTCGCCGGTAACTGCCTCTGAAGTGCTAGACTCTGCGTAGAGAAGCATATAGAGACAGGCCAAATAAGGTTCTATCATGGCAGCGAGCATGATAGTGAGAAATGGCAAAGCAAACAAACCCAATTCCAGATAGGATAGTTCCTGGAGAATAAAAACTCAGTTAAGATGGCCTAAGGAGGTGCTGTCTTTCCCAGAAATCATTAACCTCCTCACTGAATTTGACAAACCAGCACTAGCTTCCAACAATGCAACGAATAACAACGATTCAGATCACGATATAGGCCCTAGTTCACACCTTATAGCAGAAGAAGACACAACAGTAGACCTCAGCAAATCCATCGAGTTTGTAGCCACCTCAGCCAAGAATGACATTGGTACAGCAAAATTTGAAAATCTTCCCGATGTGTACGAGGTCAGCAAAGATGTAGAAACAAAGAAAAGTGGTTACAAAAAAAAGTCACTTATTGGAAGTACCCAAACGAAAAATATAAATGTGACTTGTGTGGAGACATATTGGGAACTTTTAAAGAACTGAGAAAACATGTCTCCAACAAGCACAAAGGTTTCTATCTCAAAACGTACTGTTCAAAATGTGACAAAGAAGCAGAATACCACAATATTGCATGCCATTATGCCAAATGTAAAGGAAGACTTCAAAAAGGAGAGCTGCAATTCCTGTGCAGCTTCTGTGACCTCAGATCTGGAACAAAAATTGGTGTTTCTCAACATGCTCGGCATGCGCATCCAAGAGCGCAAAATGAGGCTAGACTAGCAGCTCTAGCAAGCAGCAAACCGTTCAAGTTATGGTCACAGGAAGAAATACTGCTACTAGCAGAAATGGAAAAAGTATATGAAAATAAGAGGAATATTAATGCACTGATGGTTCACATTTTGACAACAAGAACAGAAAACAAATTGCAGAAAAAAGAAGAGATAGAAGAGGTAAAAGCAAAAAATCTGCAAAAGATGTACTGCAAACATCAAATGTTTCTGAAAATGACTCTTGCGATGAACCAGAGGTTTCAGTGGAGGTAATAACAGAAAAGCACAGAGACTTTATCAATCGAAAAACGTGCACAAAAAATAAAGAACTTTGATGAACTGGAAGAAAGAATCAGAAATCGAGAAGTACACTCAAAACGTAGAGCAGCACGATGCTGCTATGGATCTGATGGATGAAGTAGTGACTTATATCGCAGAAAACACCACTGATATAAGTCCTACTCTAGCACGTGTAACAACAAATGAACCAACAAGTGAAATCAATAATGAGCCTATGAACTCTGCTCAAGATAACAAAAAAAGACAAGAAAAACGGAAGGCTTAATCTGACGCACAAGAAAAATTATGCAAAATCAAACGGCTGCTATAAAGAATACCAGGCAATGTTCAAAAAAGACAAAAAGAAAATTGCCAGGATTATCACTGATGGGGCAGAAGATGCCATGTGCCAAATCAGTGCTGATGAAATCTTTCAATACTACAAAGGCATAATTGAAAAAGAAAACAAAAAGAACCCTAAATTCATGACGTTAGATCGAATACCAGAGGACTATGAAATTAGAAGGCTTTGCAAAGAAATAACACTGCTTGAAATAACTCATGCATTTGAGAGCTCCAATCTAAGGAAAGTAGTGGGGCCTGATAAGATAGGTCTGAATGAACTAAATAAAGTGCATAGCAGGCGACCAAGACTGCTGTCCAGAGTTATATCATCTTGGTTGTTGATGAGAAGAGTACCAGAAATTATCAAAAAGAACCGGTCAATTTTGATACCCAAGAATGTGCCGATAATTGAACTTAGAAAAATCAGTAACTAGCGTCCAATTACCATCGGTACTGCATTCATGAAGTTATTCACAAAAATATTAACTAGAAGACTCTAATTTTTTGTTGAATTGAATACGAGACAAAAAGGATTCATAAAGGTGAGAGGTTGTCTAGAGAATCTGACTCTCCTACAAAATATCATAAAAGGGGCACGAAAAAAACAGTCACTCATTAGCAGTTGTGTTCATTGATATTTCAAAAGCCTTCGACTCTGTCAGCCATGGTCACATTATACAGAGTCTTACAAGGCAAAGAGTTCCATCAAACATCAGAGAAATAATAAAAGGCTTATACACTGACTCAATAACATCTTTCAAGGGAAAGAACAACGAAACAACTCTGAAATAACAATGAAATCTAGGGTCAAACAAGGTGACTCTTTATCCCCACTACTATTTAACATTGCCATGGATCCTCTGATCTGTGATCTTCAGAAAAACGGCAAGGGCTTCATATTTGGATCAGATGGTCTTATTGAGCAAATCACCGCTCTCGCCTTTGCCGATGACATCGCAGTACTCAGCAGTACATGGGAAGGAATGAGTACAAATCTGAAGATCATTGAAAAGTTCAGTAAAGCTACAGGCTTAAAGCTGAATGTGAAAAAGACACATGGATTTTATATCAGTCACCATAAAGATAAAATACTGATTAACAACTGTAAACCATGGCAATTTGAAAAAGAAAATATTGAAAATATTCATCCAGGAGAAAGTGAGAGATACCTCGGATTGAACTTTGATCCACACACTGGTCATACAAGCAACAACAAAATTAATGAGGTTCTTGTCAATTGGGCTCAAAAACTTGATAACCTACCTGTTAGACCTGACATCATTGGCGTGAGTCTCCCTTCCATTTTTTTACGGATTGCCTCCTCTCTTTTGACATATTTTTGCTGGTTGTATGTTTTGGGCCCTGTGCCACTGCTAATCAGTGCCACAGTGCAAGTGCTTCCTATGTTAAACTGATATACTGATTGGATTCCATGATTGGCTTATTTGATCTACTGTCAGCCCCTAGTACAGTGCACCATGTGTGCCCAGGGCTTGTTGAGCAAATGCTGCTGGTGTGCTTGCAGCACTGGTTGTGCCACCCACAGAAGCAGCTTGTAAAGTGTGTCTCAGGCATGCCATTGCAAGGCATGTGTGTAGTCTGTGACTACCATGTCGACTGGGCCAAGTGCACCCACTTGCCAGTCCCTAAACCTTCCCTTTGCTTCATATTAGACACCCCTATGGTAGGCCCCAGGGCAGGGTGCATTGTAAGTATAAGGTAGGACATGCTCTGATGTGTGTAGCATGTTCTAGTGTTGAATGACAGCCATTTTCATTTTTCACTATTGAAGGCTACCTGTTCTCATAGATTAGAATGGGCAGTGAAGATTGTTACATCCCTACAATCCTAACTGGCTCAGGGAATATGGTAGAAATTCGATGTTAGTATGCCTGAACTCAGAATAATAAAATACATCTTTTAGTAAAGTTTATTTTAATATTCTGTGTTTGCAAATACCACTTTTAGAAAGTAGGTATTTGCTTGCCTAACCATTTGAGCCCGCCTCTGCTGACTTGTGTATTCCTTGTCTGGGTGTGTGTGTGACAGGGCTGGGGAAATTCCAGGAGACAGTCTGGGACAGCCCAGTGGTGATTAGGGAGATTTACCTCCAGATGGGAGGGGGAAAGTGCACCTGGGACCTGGATAGGGCTGGGCCTTCCCTCCACAATGCAGGCTCCACCCCCTGTGGCTTCTCTGATGTCTCTGCCCTGCACAGTGAAAGAAGAAGGGGAATCCTGTCAACAGAGTACTCCAGAGCTGCATCTTCCCTCCCCTGTGCTGGCTCAGCCTCCTGTGGGGCGTCTGATGTTTCTGCCCTGCACAGTGAAAGGAAGAGAAGAGTCATGTAAACACAGTGCTCAGGAACTGGTTTAAACTAGGCAGAGGCCTCTCTGCCTTCAGAGAACAAAGGGTTTTTCTGAATAAATATTGGGACCCAGTCCCGCAGACTTTAGATCACTTCTGGAACAAGAAACCTTTCTGTCAAGGAGAAGAACCAAGGAAGTTGCAGGAGTTTGGACTGCCCCTCTGACAGTGTGCTGTTTGTTGGGTTGGCCTGCAGTGGTTGCTTCATTGCCAAGGGAAAGGAGAAGGAACTTTGTAAGGACTTTCATCTACAGAATATTCTCCAAGGGCTTGAATTGTGCTTGCCTCCTGCTGAAGTCTCAGGGCCAAAAGACTTCACCTCCAGCTCCCTCCTGAATTTCCTTGCTGGGATTTCTGACTCCAGTCACTTGCATGCTGCTGGGAGTTGGAAGCGCGACGCATCGAGAAGAAGCGTGTCGCCGCCACAGCGGAAATCATCGCAACGCCGGAGAAGCGAGAGTTTGTCGCATCTCCCTGGATCGTGTGTTCATCGAAGCTGTCTGCTGTCGCATCGCCGGAGAAGCGCGACGCATCGAGAGAGTTGTCTTCGCATTGCCGGATAAGCGCATCGCAGGGCTAGTCGCGGCTCCAAAGTACAGAGACGTCGCAAGGCTGCCAGGGCGTCATTGCATCGTCATCGCATCGCCGCAGCAAGGGCCCCATCTTCTCGCATCACAACTGGATCATCGCATCGGCATTGCATTGCATCAAGGCGCCATCTTGCGCACCGCAACAGGTCGAGAATCTAGGCATCACCTCCGCACCGGTAAGGCTCACGACGAGTCCCCTACTCTGCGCAAGCATTGAGGAAGGACGCAACCGTTCCCCCGGGTCACGGAACCGACGCATCTCCCCTTTTGTGAGCCTTTTGTTCACTTTGCGTGCCGCATCCAAGAACTTTGTTGAGAACTTTGTCGCATTTACCATCAACTTGAATTAAGAGACTTTTATCACCTTTTAAGTAACCTTTAGTATAGTATTGTGGATTTTTGTCATTTGTGGTCTTGTGTTTAAGTCTATATAAAGAATACCTATTTTTATAAAACCTGTGTTGTCTCCATCTGTAGTTCTATCACTGTATTACTGTGTATATTCACAAATGCTTAACACACAGCCTCTGAGATAAGCCTGTCTGCTCGTGCTAAGCTACCAAGGGGGTGAGCAGGGGTTATTAAAGAGAGTAATCCCCTTGTCCTGACTTAGAAGTAAGGGTCCCTATTTGGACAAAGGTGATAACCATTGCCAACTAGAGACCCCAAGATCTAACACTACCACTTAAGCCCACACCTAAAATTGAAATGTTGTGCCAATACTTGGTACCTAAACTATCATTCAAATTAGAAATGACAGGAACAGAAGAAAGAAACATTGAATGTTCTTGATCAAACAATAAAAAAGTATGTCAAACACTTTCTACACCTCCCTGCATACACATGTGATGGTCTCCTATATTCAAAAAGATCATTTGGGGGCCTCAGTATACCAAAACTATGTACACAAATTGGTCTCAATAAAGTCAATAGTTTATTGGATCTCAGGGCAGCTCCAGACCTGTACATAGCGCATTAATTCATATAAATAAAAAAATTGATAACATAATCAAAACACTCAAACTCAACATTTTGGACAGTTGCTTTCTGAGCTATGATTTGAATTTGTTAGCAACATATGATTGGAGAAGTTTGAGAAATGGGCAAATCACCCTGTCCAAGGTGATGGTATAAAATACTTAGCAAGTAATCCAACCTCAAACTTCTGGATCAGCAAGCATAACAAAATGAAAGAAAACCAGTACATAGCTGCGCTGATGTTAAGAGCAAATGTTTTATATACCAGAGAAACCATTACCAGGGGAAGAAATCGTGCATTTGCTACATGTAGATATTGTAATGATGTTTGTGAAACAATTTCTCATATCTCAGGTGCATGTCCTAAAACCAAGGACATTAGGATAAAAAGACATAACACAATTCTGGAATTGCTCATTGATAGAGCAAAAAGGTGTGGTTGGATGGCATATAGGGAACCTCATGTTAAGAATTATCAAGGAGAACTACGAAAACCAGATGTAGTGTTTGCCAAAAATGGTACAGCTGTAGTGATTGATGTTTCAATTCGAAATGAAAACTCTCGGAATTCCCTTGAATTAGCGTTTGAGAGTAAGGTGAAATACTATCAGAATCTGTCACAGCAAATCAAAGATCTCACAAAATGCAAAACTGTTAAATTTCATGGCTTTATCGTAGGATGTTGTGGTATCTGGCCTCAATGTAATGATGTTGTTCTGGCTGATTTAGGTCTACAAATGGCATTTCCATTCAAGAAAAATATTTGACTGACTACTTTAATGGACACTCTTAAAATGTGCCAAGTATTCATGGAAAATTGAGTATCAAACTCATACTGAGATGTACACTTTCTTGCAGCACACATGTCACCCTTATAAAACATAATGTTTTAACACATAGGTTTATATAAGAGTTAGTATAGATGTGATTTTATAGATGTGAATTTTTCTAGATGTGCTTTTTCTAATTAGATGTGCAATTTGTAGATGTGTATTTTTGTTTTATATATATGTGTGCTTATAACAATATAGATATAGTGTGTACATCGTACTTTTTTAAATGTCTTGAACGATGAATAGGTCTCAAATAATTGCATTCACATAAATATCACACATTGATTATTGATGCCCTGCTAATTATATTTTAATTCTCAGAACTATTCGTAGACAATCTTAAAATTGTTGGAATATTACTGTAATGTGTACTATCTCTGGCCTATACGTGATCCCAGTTCCAGTGAGGACAGCTGTACTTCGGAGCAAAAGAATGTTGTATTGTCGGAAGCAAAACCGAATTGACGCTGATGGGCAGCATAATAACCCAGAATGGCCACCGCGATGTGGTATAGATTCTCCGAATGCCTCGCCATCTAATTAGTGAGCTACCAGCCCCTGCTCTGGTTTAAAACTGGACAAAGGAAAGGGGTGTAGCCCCCCATCTTTCCAGACCCTCCCATAGGTGAGTCCCCAGAGTATGTCCAACCCCTTTCTTCGGTATAAGTAAGAAACCCCTGGCAACAGGACTTTAGATTACACCTGGACGAAATTCTGAAACTGAATCCTCGAACTTCGACACTCTACTAAAGACTAGAGGACGGAAGAATCTCCTTTGGGGTCAAGGAATGACTCCCCTGCTTTGCAGGCATTTGCCGGTCTGCATCTCCGAAGCTCCGGCCGGACTCCGAAGTAATAAAAAGACTAGAGGGATGCGTAGAATAAATACATATATTCTATATGGTAAACAGACAAAATATCGAATGGACAAAATATGGACTTTAAAATATAGAATGGACAAAATATCGAATGGACATAATATAGTCATCAAAAATATTGTTTTTAAGGTAAGTAATGTAATATCGAATTTTAAAAATATAGAAAGTCAAAATATCGAGGTATATAATATAGGTTATTAAAATTATCGAATTTTTATTAATATAAATTTTTTTATAGTGTTTTTTATGTTAGTATATGTGGGAAAAGTGTGTATTTATGTTAGAATGTATTTTAATTAATTAATTTTATGTTATTTAATTTTTGCGTAATTTAATTCTGTAGCGGGTTGTGGGTTTATAGGGGAATAGGGTGGGAAGTAATTTAATTTAATTAATTAAATATGTAAATGTATTTATTGGTATTTATTTTGAATTAATTGTTAATTAATTTTTATTTGGTAAGTAATTAAATTTTAATTGGTAAGTAATTTTACTTAATTGATTAATTGATAATTATTTTAATTTTACTAATTTATTTTCTGTAGTGGGTTGTGGGTTTATAGGGGAATAGGGTGGGAAGAAATTTAATTATAACTAATTAAATATGTAAATATATTTATTGGTATTTATTTTGAATTAATTGTTAATACATTTTTAATTGCTAATTAATTAATTGTTAATTTGTAATTAATTTGTATTACTGGGTAACTAATTGTAATGATTGATTTTAGTTTGTATTGGTAATTACTTTTAATTAATTTTTTATAGATATTAATATATATATATTTTTAAATAATATATGAAGTATTTACTTTCCCTACTGTTGCACTCACTGGAGTGGAAATAGTAATTTTTACCCCTACACTATCCAACGCTTTCCCTACTGTTGCACTCACTGGAGTGGCAATAGTAATTTTTACCCCTACGCTATCCAACGCTTTCCCTACTGTTGCACTCTCTGGAGTGGGAATTGTAATTTTTACCCCTACGCTATCCTACGGTAAAAATATTGTGGTTTTTTAATTAATATCATGTGAATATATATATATGTGTTTTAAAAAATAAAATTGTTTTTTTTTTACCTAAATTAATTATTTTATAATTTTAAAGTTATTTAAGTATTTTTAAGTATGTTTTAGTTAAATATATTTTAATATTTCATTTATTTTAAATTACTTTTAAGACATTTACAAAAATTTGCTATTTTGACTAACTATATTATTGTTAAACGATATTTTTGATTCGATATTTTTGTACTTACCTGTTTGTAGATAGGACTTCGATATTTTTGTAGTTGATATTTTGAAGTCTATATTTTAAATGCCTATATTTTTGTATTCGATATTATGTCAGTGATCCATTTTATATAACTGTTGTGGTTCTCATTTCATTTGGTCATTCACAAGATTACAGACTGGTAAAACAAGCTGCTTTACATTCCTCCAAGTCATATCCTGAAGGCTGCTCTCCACAGCTACCGCTAGGATAGTGTTCTATAAAGGTTGTCTTTAACGAACCATCAAAAAGGGTCGTTTGAACTGGTACAAGGTGCCCACTAGAATAGTGGACAGCATATGCCAGGCCAACTTCTCACACTCTCACCAAAGGTGCAACCTTCCAATTGAGAGTCCTAAGGAAAATTAAACCGCTCCTGCGCCATAACAACTTCAAGAATTCTGTTTAAGCCCTAGTGATTCCTATACTGGATAATGGTAGTGCTACCCTCTGCCGCCTTCCTAGAGTAAAGACGGTAAAAACTCAGGGCCTTTCTCAACCCCACTGCAAGGTTCAATACAGGCTCCATATGCCCTGTTCATATCACACCTGAGTTGCTATCTCTTAAATGGCTCCCGTATGAAGCCAGGATTCATCTGAAAATTGCATGCTTGACTCATAAAGCTTTACAATTCAACACCCCAAACTTGAGCTCTATGGGGGCTCCTGATCCTCTAAAGTACCTTAGTGATCAAGCCACCGAAATTCCATAACAAGAAAACCAACAATCGAGCATCCTTGGGTATTGCACCAACAATTTGGAACTCCTTACCACCTTAAATAAGATTTAAAAATTCCAGGACTTCCTTCAAAAAGGAAGTCAAAGAGTTTCTGATGAAGATATGTCTGGGCTAGTTTCCAGTCACCTTAAGATGCACTTGTTTAAATTGTTCTTTATAGATCTGTTATGTTTGTTTCTTGTTCTGTTTGTATTATGGTTTCCACAGCTTGTACCTTGTTAACCCCTTCCATGCTGTTGACGGAACGGTTCCGTCATGCACGTTGGGTGAGCTGTGCGGATGACGGAACCGTTCCGTCATGACTCCGCCCGCGCAAGGCGGAGTCAGCATGGGCGGGGAAAACCAGCCGCACGGAAGGGGTTAACTGCCGAGATGTAAAGCACTATGTTACCCATATGTGGTCTTGTTGGTGTTATACAAAACTCTTTAAAATAAAACAAAACATAAATAAATATTTTATTGAGTCCTTGACTGAACCTTATATTGTATTTGTGGCCTTATTACTAGTAGTAACTCCCTACTAATCACTACTAATAACACACTTTCTGAGACTGTCCCACAGAGCATCTCAGCATGACCGTGCTGCACCATGCCCCTTCCTGGTGGCACTGTACTTGCCTCCCAAGTGTCCACAGGGTCAAATAGACACTGTGGCTTGCACCAGTGACATGGGAATGAACCTGTAACTGGTTGAGCAATCTGTTGCTGACTCCCATGGGTGTACCCAGATGGCAACTTCATTGCACCTCAACAGGCCCTGCAGATCTCTGATGTGACTCTGCTAGACAAGTTCACAAATAATCAAACATATGCTGCAGTTTAGTCAATTCACAACTCTTTCCCAGCAGCCCTGTCTACATTTCAGGTTCAGGAGGCATGTCTCAAGATTGCAGGAGACTATGCCAATATGTGTCCCAAGCGGCCGGCAGATGTGGAAAGCAGACCTAGTGATTATGCACAATCCTGGGTGCTCTCCCCTAATTACAGACTGAAGTTGGAGCATGTCAAATATTTACATAGTTTGTACTGCACCCCGTAAAAGATGCACAGAACTGGCCTGATTGAGAATGCACACTGTGATTGCTGTGTGGTACCCTGCATTGACTTTTTACACCAGGCATGTGACTGCCCTGGAGTGCAGCACTTCTGGCTCACTGAATATGATGCACTTGAGGTAATCACTGCTTACACACCTTACCATTTACAGCACATAGAGCTATTGGGGTACTTGAAGTAGGTCCTCAAATATGTACACACATTGACAGCAATCCGCCTCTTTCTGGCAATGTGTTAGGTTCAGCATCCTATGCCGCAGATGGTTAGGGTTTGGGAATGCACCTACCGTCAAGAACAGTTAACTGCCAACTGGGAGTTAATACTGGTGAAATCCCAAACCAAAGATATATGGTCCCCCATTGAGTCGTTTTAAGGGCCCAGGCTGAGGAAGAAGACGTTTGCAAATGTTACATCAATCAGGATAACTGGCCAGCTGGAGCCCTCTGCAGCTGCACATCAAGCCCTCCATTGATTGCAATCCGATGTGACTGTCACAAACATCTGAGCGTGCACCATAGAGATTTCTTTGTAGAGTCTTGAAATTGTTTTCACTAGCTGAGTTGCTCCACCCTCTTTTTTTCTTTTCTCTCTCCCCAATGTTCTTTAACAATTATTTGAGCAGCAGTACAGTAATTTCAAATGTTATTTGCCGGATACACTATCCTGGAATCTTTGAGTATGTACTGGATTGCATATTATATGCTTATGCTTTGCCTGAAAACTTCAATAAAAAGACTTTTTTAAAAGAAAAAGTTGCTTCAAGGTCAAAACCCTGTGCTTGGGTTGGCCAATTAAAATGGGTGCTTTGCATTGGTTTACAGTAAGGTCTCAGATGAAGTCCACGTAGGGCTGCGTTGACAACTGTGGTGCCTGTAAAAAAGCCACCAGTTTGTTGAAGAAATAAAAACAATATGCATACTCTACCAAGGGGTTTAAGCACACAGAATCCTAGTCTGTTTGCTTTTAGTCTCATCTCTGATGAATGGTAAGGCATTAGTATTGAAATGTCTTCTCCTGGAATGATTTACCGAATATAATTAATCCTAAATTTAGACAGGTGAGCTATACCTTGGAAAATATCATGCATTCTAGAAACAGAAATACATTGAAATAACAAATAAAAAATGTTGAAAAGAAATTGTAAAAAGGATACATGTACAGGAAAGGATTGTACTTAGCAAATGTGGAAGTCACAGACGAACAACAACAGGTTAACAAGGTAATTTATTTCTTGGTACATAATTACTTGGCAACACTTGTAACTTACTTTTGTTGATAACCTTTAGTTACATTATAAGCCTTATGCTGACTGCTGAGCCCTTTACTATTTTTGGGATATGAGTGAATGATCCCTTTTAAAACACTAATATTTTCGAATGGAAAAGAAAGAAAAAGCAGACGCTCTTCACCACATCCCATGATGATCAGGTTATACATTTAATATTTTGATTATAAATAACTTCTGACTTCTAAATGCATCTTTTGTTGATATCTGGTCTGAACAGAATGATGTAACACTTGGGAATGAATATACAGCCCAGCAGCCCAGCACTGGAAGCCAAGATGGCGAAGATCTCCACGGCCACCATGTATCTACCCTTAGTGCTAAGGTAGGCTGGAAGGAAGGACACCCAGACGCTGCAGAACACCAGCATGCTGAATGTGATGAGCTTGGCCTCATTGAATCTATCAGGAAGGTTCCTGGCCAGGAAGGCCACAGTAAAGCTAGCAAAGGCCAGCAGACCCATGTAAGCAAGCATCCCATAGAAAGCAGTGACAGAACCGTTGTCACACTGTAGGATCACCTTTCCAATTTCAGACTGAGTGTCAGTGGCTGGATGAGGAGGATAAGTGAGCAGCCAAGTGAGACAAATTACTACTGCCCCCAGTGTGCACACAAGGACCATTGATGCAGACACCTGAGAACCCAGCCATCTGCTTAACCTGCTACCTGGCTTGATGGCATTGAAGGCAATTACAACAGTGATGGTTTTTACTAATACACAAGACACGGCAACAGTGAAAATAATCCCAAATGCAGCTTGCTGGATCAAGCATGGCAATCGGGTAGGGCGTCCAATGAATAGAAGAGAGGTGATGAAGGCCAGCAGTAGAGATACAAGGAGGGCGTAGCTGAGATCCTTGTTATTGGCCTTCACTATTGGGGTGTCCCGATATCTGAGAAAGATTCCCAACACACAAGCTGTGGACATGGATAGTGCAATAGATACAGATGCCAACACTGCTCCAAGGAAATCACCGTAAGAGAGATAAACAATCTCTTTCTGGATACAACCATCCTTTCCATCAATGGGCCACTGGCCCTCTGGGCATTTTACACAATTTTCCATGTCTAAAATGTAAAACATAAGAAGACAATTAAGTTAAAGAAAGTAATATTCCAAATAGTTGATCCACATAACACAGCACACATAAAACTGAATCTTAAATTTGATAAGAAATGCTCCAAAGGTTTCCCCCGGAAACAGCTATAGACTCTCTTGAACAGTAAAGCACATTGATACTATAGGATCCATACATCATACCTTTATGCTGCTGAGAACATGGTAGCACTAGCAAAACACAATCACTTATTGCAATTTGCTTTTGCTTTTCTCAATGTAGACAATCTGTAGTTCACTTTAGACAATCCAGTTGTAGTTACAATTCGAGGTGCACATATTTAACAATGTGTTGCTGTATGATAGCAATACTGTAAGTCAGAATGCGCCCCTCTTATTTCATGCATATCAGGTTTTCCTATTGAATGAATGATATCCTCCAACTTCGGTCTTTTAGTGTACAAACAAACTAATAAAATAAACATTAAGTAAAGAACTTGGGACCAGATGTATGAAGCATTCTTAGGTAGCACTCTGCCTATTCATAGAATGTTATGTTATGTTATGTTATGTTAGGTTCATTTATTAAGCGCACAGATGCTCCAGCGAAGGAGCGTCCTGGCGCCCGACAAGGTAGCAACACAACACAACTGGACAGAATAGAGCAAGGAAGAATTAAGGAAACAAAAAAGTTTTTACAGCTCGGCGAAAAGACAACAGATCCCTAAGGGCGCGAATCGCAGGGGGAAGAGAGTTCTACAACACTGCGGCGCGAACTTGAAAAGAGCGGCCGCCTGCCCTGCAATGCTTAAAGCGGGGAACAACCGCAAGTTCTAGGTCTGAAGATCTTAAAGCCCGGACCGGAACATAGCGGGACAGAAGATTGGAGAGGATCAGAGCAGGGGATCCCTTGAGAATTTTGTAGGCTACACAAATGACTTTAAACTGGATCCTTTGTGCAATCGGTAGCCAATGCAGCGTACGCAAGGTGTTAGCAGTTGGACAGAATCTAGGTAGTCCCACAACAGCTCTCGCCGCGGCATTCTGGACCCGCTGCAGGCAGGTGATTTCCGATTGATTTAATCCCGCTAGAAGGGAACTGGCGTAATCAAGCCGAGAGATCACGGTTGCTTGAATCACAAGTTGCCTGGTGGTGGCATAAAAAAATTTGAGTACAGGCCGTAGTCCATGTAAAATGCCAAAGCAGCAGGCCGCCGTGCGCTTGGTATGGCAGACAAAGGTGAGAGTTGGATCGAGCCAGACCCCAAGGTTTTTTAGCTCAGCGACCGGAGTTGGCGTAGGACCCAGATCCGACGGCCACCACCTGTCTCCCCAGAGTTCCGTTTGTTTGCCAAAGATCATAACCTCCGTCTTGCTTGCGTTCAACTGGAGACAGTTGGAAGTCATCCAGCTGGCGACCAAGAATCAAGTTGGTTGGACCATAAAATGCGTTTCTTATGTACAATCACCAAACTGCGATTCTACAGAATCATACTTTTGGTTTGCAATCCAGTATTTAGAAGGAGCTAATAATGATATTGACTCTCAATGGTAGGAATTAATGTCTTGCAACCGACTTCCTGTCAGAATACATTTATAATTTGCCACTTCCTTGATGGAGGTGGTAACCCATTCGCAAACGTGGACCAACTCTTACTTTTAAAAAGTGAAGGTTAAACATGTAATTGTTTTCTTTCGAAACTAATCTCATTTACCTTAAAGGAAAACATTCACATTTTTTTAAAGTTTGTTTTATTTTGTGTATTAATCACAAATATGGTGATCGGCTGACCCCAGCAGACCAAAATCTTCGTGATGGCTTTCATTTCTAATGGGTCGCAACTGCGCACTACGGTGCCCATGCATCAAAATTCAGAAAAACAAGTCCTTATTAGCGATAAATAAGGAATAGCAAATAAGGATTCGTTTTTCGGGATGCATCAACAGATTGGGTATTTATTAGGGATTCGGTAAAAATCACTTAGAAACACCGAAAACACGATAGCGAGTCCTCAAAATAATGAATAGCAATTACTGAATTAGCTATCCGAATCCGGTATTAGCGATTTCGGTATTAGCGAATTCACAAAAAACGGATTACATTGGAAGCAGGCTGATGACATCACAACCAGGAAGTCACACAGCCTATGCTTCATTCAGTGACCTGAGGAGCTCAGAGGAGGAGGCATAGCAAAGGAGCTGAGTTGAAAGACTTCACCCTCACAACCCAGCCACTCCACAGCAATCCAGGATGGACAGGAATGCATCCCAAACATCAGACATGCCCAGAAAGAGGAAGAGAAAGTTCTCGGATAAGGAACTGGAACATTTGATAGAGGGGGTGAGCAGCAAGCATGACAAGCTTTTTGGAAATTTGTTCACTCAAGGTGCCCGAAGCCGAGAAGCGCAAGATCTGGCTGCGCATCAAGGAGAGGGTAAATGCGATAGGAGTCAGATACCGCAGCATTGACGATCTTAAAAAGAGGTGGTATGACCTCAGGAAAAGGGCAAAGGAGCGCATTGCGGAAAGGGTGCAGGAAACAGCTGGCACAGGAGGGGGGCCATCCAGAGTACCTGCCAACACAGCCCTGGAGGACCTCGTTGAGGGCACCATTGAGCCAGAGGCAGTTGGGGAGTCACCCAAATGGACATTTCCGTCGCAGTGACCACAGAACAAGGTAAGATGCATGCCTGTGCTGATACGCTGCATATTGTATACCCATGCCCATCCCCCCAGGCAAATCACAGTGTTCAGGAAGAAGTGCCTAACACATATACCCGCACAGAAGCACAGAAGTGTTGCATCATGGGAGATGTAGTCATGTCAGCCAAGTGTGCATGTATGATCACCGATGCGCATGAAATGAGACTAGCAGCACAGGTCAAACAGTCTGTCTAAATATGTCATTTATTATGTTTAAAGTATGCGAAACGACAAACAAATAAATTAAAAAAATAAGATAACAATGCACTGTTTCACACACAGATGCATCTCCGGTGGACTCTGATGACAGTGAATGCTTCATCATTTCCGAAACACCGGCAGAGACCAATGGAGAGACTCCGCAGGGACGTCAATCCACATCAGCACCAGCACCACCTGCACCACCAATATCAACACCATCTCCATCACTAATGACAACACCACCAAAATGCAGGGCACATGTCCCCTCCCTTCAGGGAAGGGGGACGGGGCAGAGCCCAGCACCCACAAGTGTTCCCTACACGTCACGTGCCACTCCGCCAGCTCCAACACCAGCATGTGGCTGGATCAGACAATGGCGCAGGCCCATGGGCAGACTTGCTGAGGGATCCGAACAGCCTACATACATCTACAGTTGGGTAGAGTCCCAGATACTGTGTGTTAAGCGCCTGCATGGGAGACATATGGGAACAATGAACCTGAACATCTCCAAATTGGCAATAAACATGTGCACAATGACAGACCCACTGCTTCAACTGACCACAGTAGTAGCAGAGGGGAATCGTGGCATCACCCCGAGCCTACAGGAGCTCACCTGTGCTGTCCTAGCACAACAACACAGCGAGCGCAGGAGGCATCGTCAGAACTTGCTCCATTCTACTGCATCGACTAGGGCCATCACCAAGCTCTGCAACAGCACTGCTGTATTGTCACGCAGATCAGTGTCACTTCAGATTGACCTGGGTCATTACTGCGATGATGCAGCAAAGGCCTTAGGCCAGGTGACCACTGCAGTTGAAACTTCTGCAGTCTGGCACGTTTAGTGCCAGCAATTTGGGAGGGGAGGAGGGAAATGAGGCGGCATCGAGCATGAGCAGCATCTCTGTGCCGGAGACCAGTAACAGGAGGCACAGTTCACGCAGCTCTACAGCCACCAACACACATTGTGGTGATGTAGAAGAGCCACGTGACAGGAGGCTGGGTGTATGTGGAAAGCGCAAATAGACATGTACTACCGGCTATTTGGCCATGGAGATGTAACCATGGGCCACTTACATATCGTGATCGTAATCCCGTGATGCCAACGGATATTTATCTTTCACAATGTGTTAAGTCACCGTCATGTTTACGTATTATTCATATTTACTTTGACAAGTGCTCATGTGAATTAAACATTTGCATCCCAGAATATATTGTGATGTCTCATTCTTACCTGCCTCAGAAGTAATGTTGTGTGATGTATGTCCGCCTCCTTTGACCTTCAGCTGTGTTTGACACGTGTGCCTGTCAGTGTTGTGTGGGGGGTTGTTCATCATGAAAGTTGTCATCTCTGTTCACCTCTATTGGTATCCCCCTACTTGTAGCAATGTTGTGCAGCATGGAACACACTGCTATTATCCTGCAGCAGGTTACAGGGTTATACTGCAATGTACATCCAGTCTTGTGTAGGATCCTGAAGCGCCTCTTAAGGATACCAAATGTTCACTCTACCACATTCCTGGTACTGATATGTGCTGCATTATAGCCCTGCTCCGGAGGTGTTGCTGAGTTGAGGTAGGGAGTGAGGAGATATTAACGCAAGGCTATGCACGGTCACCTACAGGGTGGGGAGCAAAGGGTTAGCGGCATAAATACAATTACATATGTGATGATGGCGTAACAAATAGGTATATATATGTCCCAAGTAGGTGTCACTCTCCGAATTCACCATTGAGTAGACGCCGTTGGATGCCACTGTGTCTGAATATGTAGGAGTCGTTAGTGCTCCCGGGAAATTGCGCTACAATGTCCCTAATGATGTGCTTGGCTTTGCACACGACCTGCACGTTTATCGAGTGATAGGACTTCTGGTTGCAGAATATGTACTCGTTGGCTGAGCGGCGACAGATTAGGACATGCGTGCAGTCAATGCATCCTAGGACATGGGGAAATTATGCCACCTGGTAGAAGTCCTGTTTGGTCCGGTTCAACTGCTGTGGGGTTGTGGGGAAGGTGATGTGGGTATGTATCATTGTCAGCATGGCATCAATGAATTTGCTGAAGAAGCATGAAAGTGCGCTTTGTGATAAACCTCCGGCAACCGCTTCAACCCCCTGGAAACTTCCAGACACCAGAAGGTGCAGGCTGCATAGGACCTGGACTTGCACAGGGATGGCATTGGTCCTACGGGTCTGGTTCTGCAGTAGTTGTTCCAGGTCAGCAATTAGGTGCATGATCATGGCACAATGCAGTCTGTACTTGTCATAGATGTTGTCCTCAATTTGGCCCAACAATGTGATGCGCACCCTGAATACCCTCTCCTGGATCCTCCTCCTGCACTGTGCGGCTGCACTATTTCTCATCCTTCTTGCAAGCACCTAGAGGGCAGCCATTTTGCTTGACATACAGGGTCTCCAGTGCCATTTTTGAAGGGTTTCTGATTGTATCCACCTGTTATTTTTTTTTCTCCTTTCATCAGCTTTACCTCCTGGTTGAGATTCCCCTTATTCTGCTCATGCTAAATTGCGAATTTGGGGATTTTCGGTATTTGCAAAGTTTGATGCATCCCGTTGCAATTATTTATTTGTGATTCGCTATTTCTGGGAGCAATTGCATTTATCAGTATTTTCAAATCACTATTTTGCGATTTGGTAATTTACTGCGTGGGTTAATTTGCGATTCTTTGGTTGTTTCGCTATTGGGGTTGATGCATTGGGAAATTATGTTTTGAGTTCGGTAACGGCCTGTTCTACCGATTCGCTATTTTACTGAGGGCAATTTTGGTTGATGCATGTGCCAGTATGTCATTAATATTTATTAGGTAAGTCGATATGTGACCCTGTAGGAATTAAAAATGTAAAAATATAAATTTCATAAATTAGGAATGGTGTTTTCCTAATTGCGATTCTGAGCAAAACTCAGATATGGCACTCTTCTGCTGTCTTCTTCTCACGCAACACAGTGCAGTATTTTTGGCAGCTGCACTGCGTTGATTGAGAATTTGGTAAATAGACCCCTAGGTCTCTTAATTCTCAAATGTTTTTAAGAAGGGTGTGCCATAGAAGATGGCAGTGATAGTAAACATTTCTACTAGATATGCCATTTATGTTATCATATTTGTCTTACACTCTTCACCATAATATAATATCAGTGCTATTTAGGAATCCACCATAAAAAAGTCATTTCAAATGCTTCTCTCACCTGTGCTATTTGAAAACTCCCCTTCTGCACAAGGCACACAGTAAAAGCAACAAATGAGCTTCCCTTCTATAGGAGCTTTACGGTACCCTGGAAGGCAACTGTCACTGCAGACTGAGCGGGGAATCTGTATCAATACATGTGAAGGACAAGAAACATACCTTTTAGAAAGAGTGTCATATATAAACCAAATCACTGCAATAGAGCAAGAAGGGAAACACATTTACCAACTTATCTAATAGATCTTTGGTACAAACATCAGCTCACAGGGTAAATCTAACAGGACATATTGAGGTCTTTATATAGTAGCAGTGCATCTATTTTCAAGAATATTTGGTGGGTTTTAAATGAGGCTGGAGGTTCATTTCACGCAGAGGAGTTAACAGTAAACATAAAGTAAGTTGCAAATATAAATGCTTACTTAAAAAGATACTTTTTTGTGGGAAATAAATGCTCAGCACAACTCTACATTAGTTTGGTTTTGTGCAGCATTGGCATTCCAACAGCAGTAGTTGTCCAAACTTAGAGGCTAAGTTATCCACTGAAAACAATAATTTCACCAAGGGTCAATGTTGATGGTTGTTTTAGGTTAAAGATAACTTTAATTGGGAAAATAATTTCACAAAGAAAGAAAACTGATTCAACCTTAGAGTTTACCATAGGATTTGCAGTGAACAATCAACTGTTTCTAAGAGCTTCATGTTGAAAGATTCCAAATGAGAAATCGGAAAGTGCAACTAACAATTATTAGTAGTACAGTGAAATGGATGTAGGAAATGCGGTTGCTATTTGCTTCCTGACTTCTAGTGAATACTTTAGCATTTGTTATTTTGAAACGGCCTATGTACCATTAGGTCACAAAATACAGATCCGTGTTTCATCAAAATTTGACCTCACTCATCAATATTGATGAGTTAGAGTGCAATGAGTATGTGACAGTGACCAGTTATATATATATAGTTAGGACCTAGATACAATAGGAAATCATGAACATTCTATTGGGAATAACTTTGGCGCCGAATGAGGGATCTGTGTGTAATTTTTCTTACAATTGCCTCCCTCCGGTCCGCTCTTTCCCTGAAAGTTTTGAGGGGATTCGTCAAGCGGGGCTGAGAAAAAAGGGCGGTCCCAAAACGTGTTTTCCCCATGTTAATTTCCATAGGGACCTTTAGACACGGCTACAGCCCGAACAGCTGAATGGAATTACACCAAACTTGGCAAAATAGTAGGGCCTGGTATGCAGATGTGCCTTTGCTATGTTTGGTGAAAATCCCTCCAGTACTTTTTGCAAAAATTGAATGTGAAATGTAGCCCAATGCAATTTTCATTAGGACCTTTAGACACGGCTACAGCCGGAACGGCTAAATGGAATTACACCAAACTTGGCAAAATGGTAGGGACTGGTATGGAGTAGTGCCTTTTTTATATTTGGGGAAAATCGCTCCAGTAGTTGTTGAGAAAATTGAATTTTCCCAAAATATATATCTATAGGCGTGCACCGTGCGCGGACCCTAGCGTGCGCGAGCGGAATTCTGATTGGCTTTTGGACGTCTGTCAACATTCCAGTCACTCGAGAAGTGCTGTCCCCCATCTTGTTTTTGTGGCAGAAGGTAGCTGTAAACAGAAAGCTAGTACTTGAAAAGGGGGCAGGGTAGAGATTCCTGACCCCCCTAGGTTTTGTCATGGGGTCTGTAAAGGACCCCGAAGATCGGAAAAAAAAAAAATGTTTATAAAGGAATCGCGGAGTCCGCGCATTTTTTCAAATTATATATCTATAGGCAAGCAACGTGCGTGGACTCTAGCGTGCGCGAGCGGAATTCTGATTGGCTTTTGGACGTCTGTCAACATTCCAGTCACTCGAGATGAGGAAGTGTTGTCCGCCATCTTGTTTTTGTGGCAGAAGGTAGCTGTAAATAGAATGCTAGTACTTGAAAAGGAGTCAGGGTAGAGATTCCTGACCCCCCTAGGTTTTGTCATGGGGTCTGTAAAGGACCCCGAAGATTGAAAAAAAAATGTTTTAAAAGGAATCGCGGGGTCCGCGCACCGTGCACGGACGGTGGTCTGAAAAGATAAAAAAAATACATTTAAATAGCAAGTTTAAGTGTTTAGATGTTCGTTAAGTGTAATATTGACGCAGTAATCCTCGCCCGAACCCCAGTCCAGCTCCAACGGGCAATGAACAACTATTGCTCCTTTATGAACAGCCTGAGCCTAAAAGTTAACATAAAGAAAACTTACTTGATGCACGCTGGCACAAGGGGGAAAAAACCAATAAAAATCTACGTGGACAACTCACCCCTTGAAAGAACGGCCACGTATCCTTACTTAGGTACCACCATTGATGAGTCTTTCAAATGGAAGGAAGCCATAAATTCGCGTAAATTGGCCTTTATAAGAACTGTCGGCGCATTAAAGGCCTTCTCTCTGCGGCTCAGTAAAAGACCTCCGACCGAGATGATCAAAATATATAATGCCAAATGCCTCAGTACAGCAACTTTTGGCGCTGGGGTTTGGGGAGGGTCAAATGTAGACCAACTCGGTGTGGATTACATCTCTGACATTATCAAAATCCAACCGATTATGCTGTGGCGTAGAATCTGGGCAACGGATCATTGTCAGCTTACAAGAACAATAGTCTTGGACTGTATGAAACTTGAAAATACAAAAAAGATCAGCTGGTTGGTCTATGTAAAAACATTCCTTACAGACATTGGATATGTAAGATTCTTCGATGATCCTCCGTCAGTAACAGACATATCAAAGAAAGAATTAAAATCACTTTGTCTGTCACATCTATCTCAATTGCGGATGCTGAGCGAAATAGGGAAGCCTTCAGTTCAGCAATGTCTATTAATTCAATCTGTCCCCACCATGAACCATATCTTCAGTATAACTTAACCCAATATGAAAGATACCTTCTCACACGTTTCAGGTTTAATTTATATCATTATATGGTTTTGTTTCCCAACCAAAATGACTGGACACACAATGTCTCTGTATGCCCCTGTGATTCAACGTCTTCACAGTCTACAATCCATGTTCTCTTTTTTTGTAAATTTTATACACCATTCCGCAGGAAGTGGATCATACCACTATTAAAGGTTCTAAAGATCCGTAGATGCCGTCCGGCCTATTTGGCCTTACAGTTTTTGGAAAATAACCTGATGGCAAAATCTATCGCACAGTTCCTCAAATTGTGTGTCAGGCACCGAATGAACCTCTGAACAGTGACAGAATACTACGTTTAAAAATAAGACAAACTGATGAAAAAATTTACATCGAAATAGAAAAAATGTGTGTGAATTTTTTTATTTAAGTTTCTAATATGTTTTTATGTACTTTTATGGCTTTCAAAAAAAAAAATGGAAACTGAATAAAGATGTTTTGATTTGATTTGATTTGAGTGGTGACTTTTTCAACTTTGAGTTTGGGTTTTTTGTGGAGAGTTAGTATGGTAATAGATAGAGAGCAGTGGGTGTAGGTTGAAGATTATGTGAGTTTGAAAGTGTTGACATTTTGAACCAATTAAAATGTTACTTGAATTTAGAATTTGTGTGTGATGAAGTTTGATTGGTTATGTGCATGAATATATTTGAAAAATGAGAGGGAAACACAGCCATTTTGTGTCTGAGGTACATTTGTGAGGAATTTTTGGAGTTCAATTTCTGGGTTGAAATTTACAAAGTAATAAGTCTTCTACTACTATCTACAAGGTGAGTGGTTAATTTGTTAGGGGAACTATTTTGTACACTTTAAGGTAATGAGAATAATGTTTTTTAATGTGGAAGTTTCTTACTCTCACTGTTTTTCTCTCTCTCTCTTTTTATACTACCCTAACAGCAATGGAGAATGTAAATGAGGAGTCATTGGAAATCATTATTGAGATTACTGAAACTATTAATGAGGACTTTAATGAAGATTTCGATGACAGTATTGATAATGAAAGCACTTTTTACAGAAGAGATACCATGGGGGATTTTAATGGTTACTTTGGGGACCCTGAATTTAGTGATAGTTTGGAGTTCTTTAACATTCTGAATGCTTTTGTGGAGAGCTTTCCTGAGGAAAAAACACATGATGACATGTTAGAAGTTCCTTTAAATTTTGAAAATCCTGAAGAATAAATTTATACTCAGAAATTAAAAATTGTTTGAGACATTGCTCTTTTTTATTTGTAATTTATGAGATAGTAGTCAAGTGATTGTGGTATATTTTACAATATTTTCTCCAATGTGTATTTACATCTCTTCGTCTCATGCCTCCTTTCTCTCACTGTCTATCTCTAATGCACCCTATCGCCACCATTTTGTGTAGTTTCAGAAGAGAGTGAAATGTAATAGTTGACAACGTGAAAAGAGGGCAGGGTAGAATGCTCTTTCCCTGAAAGTTTTGGGGGGATTCGTCAAGCGGTGGCCGAGAAAAAAGGGGGGTCCCAAAACGTGTTTTTCCCATGTTAATTTCCAAAGGAAACTTTAGACACGGCTACAGCCTGCACGGCTGAATGGAATTACACCAAACTTATTGCATGATAGTATGGGAACCGTGTAAATGTAATGGGGCTTTGTTGTGAATCTCCCGGCCCCCCCTAGAGCAGAGTGTCTCGGAGTGTGCGCTGCTGTGTGTGAGTCCGAAACACTCTTTCAAAGGAATGCCTGCTAATTTGCAGTTATGTGTTAAGTACCTCATCCTGCGACACACCCACCACTTGCAGACGACACACTACTGTTTTGGGACACAGAGTTTGGAAAGCTCTGCCCTAGACCTGCTCAGGTGGCCTCTAAAGGACTCCAAAGGTTAAAAAGAATGTTTATTTTTTTTTAAAAAATGAAATATTTTGGAAGGTCCGCATACGGGAAGTGGTCCGTGCGTGGTCCTTTTAAAAAAAATAAAGGTTGAAAACATATTTGAGTGTTTAGGTGTTATGTGGCTCTAAAAAGAGCTGTTGTGTTCATTGTGGTTTTTTTTGTACCTACAAGTAAGTACCAATGCAGAGTCTGATGTTACAGAGATAGACTCTATTACCTTCATCAGTGAAATGCACACCATCTCTCCTCTAGATGCCTTGCATGTTGTAACGCAAGTTGTTGTGGTATATACAACCCATTCCATAGTCTCTCATGTATGCAGAAACAGATTTATATACATGTTTCCTTGCTTTCTCAATCTGTGGACAAAATTGGTTGGACCAATTCCATTTTTGTCTTTGGCATATATTGGAATAGACAAAGGCAGTTTGAGGAAAAAGTGACATCAATTGTCCAAAGATGTCCTTTAGAAGCATTTCCAGACCTACCCCAGTCAATGTGCCTAAATCATTTCAACCACAGTGCACAATTATGAGGTCAGGGTGTGGGAGATGCATAAAGGATTTCACCAATGGTATCAATCGGTGACATCTCAATCCTCTCTGACCAATCCACAAAATATCCACATTTGGTAACTCAAGGTTGGGAATACCTCTGTTAGCTACGTACATCTTATTCCAGTAAATATAACTGTGTCCCACAATCCATACTGAAGGCATCTTCAAGGCAGGTCTGGTTGTACTGAGATGAGGACTGTAAATGAAATGGCAGTTGGAAAGCTTGCAGAAAAAAAAGAGTATGACATTCACTGCACTTGAAGCTTAAGAAATGATTGGTGCTTTCTGAAAATGCAAGACAGCATATTAGGGTGCATAGTTTTGATTTTTAAAAGAAGCAATTTAAATGGTCGAGAAAAAATGTCTTTGAAAGGAACAATGCACATGATTAGCTGGTATATTGACAGCTCAAACACCCTTGATGGGTTCAGTTGCAACATTGTATGCTGAACTTTTTACCTGTGTCCTTAGGTAGGTGGGAGTTACCATGGTAACAGGCTGAATGAGCACTAGGGGGATGGGTGAATATTATGTGAGTTTGAAAGTGTGCAAATGTAGAACCAATGAAAATGTTAGTTTAGTTTTGAAATAGTGTGGGAAGATATTTCATTGGTTATGACCACAGATATGTGCGAAGAATTAATGGGAAACTGTGCCATTTCTGGTTCGAGTGTTTGAGCTGCATTTCAGAGATTCTGCTTAAGAAAATATGCTGTGTGTTTGACACTGTTCTAAATTTTGAAAAGCGAATTTAAAGGTGAGTAATGGTTCATTTAATATACAGAGACTGCTGTTTGCACTATTGGGAAGCATAACAAGCATATTGGGCTTCAATTTTTGTTGTATTTTGAAAATTAGTCACGTTTCTGGATTGTAATGTAGTGCACATTTAAATGGGCTTTGCTCTGTGTCTAAAACGATTTAACATGCTAAATGTTTTTGGGCTGTCATATAGATGGGCGCTGCCTTTATATTGTGTAAAGTTAGCATGCGCTTTTTATATATTATGGAAATTACAAAACATATAATACTAATAATACTACTGTTCCCTGTTTTTACTTTTACGGATTGTGTAAAATATTATGCTATTGGGAGATACGAGCCTCTCTGTACTTTATTTCTTTGTGAGGGTTGGTCACTTTTGTTTCCCGGCAAGCCTTCCTTGGCAGCCTGCGGACCTTGCAGACAATCGTACCTGTGCTTAAAAAAATAATGTATTAGTGTTAGAAAACACCGCCGCAGCAGCGCTTGACTTAGAGGACTCAGAGACTGATAATCACCGCTCCCCCGGCCCCCACAGAGCAGAGGCTTTGTTGTATTTCACCTCTTAGCACCCCTGTGTTGTGTTGGTAATTTCCCCCAACGATGACAGGACCAGCTGTTCTGCTTGTACAGTATTTATTTATATTATTAAGCACACTAATACGAGAGCGCCAAGCCTGCTGCACCTCCGAGGTTCCGTCACCCGAAACTGGTGCGCTGCGCGCACAACCTAAGATGGCCCCCCGTTCACGCTACGTGGTGACGTAGCGTGAACACTAGAACTCCGAGGCTACACCCTGCATCTCCACTCTGACAATCACTGCTCCCCCGGCCCCCACAGAGCAGAGTGGAGAATAGATGCAAGGGTGCTAAGAGCTGAAATACGACAAAGCCTCTGCTCTGTGGGGCCGGGCGAGCGGTGATTGTCAGAGTGGAGATGCAGGGGCGCTACAACAAAGCCTCAATAATATGTAAATGGTGTTTTAAAGTCCTGCAATGTAGGTTGGTGCGGCTGTCTATGTGTGCGCGCTGAGGAAGCTGTGTCAGCCCGGGCTGAAGGCTGACACAGGCAGACACACACACAGTGAGATGACAGAGGGGGAGGGAGAGGGAGGGCAGGAGGGAGAGAGATTTATTTATTTATTTATGCGTTTTTATATAGCGCGGACTTTACCCGAAGGTGTTAGAGCGGTTCACAATAGGAACAGAACTGATACATGAGAACATTACAAGTGAGCAAAATACAAAAGCAAACGTTACATTAAATGAAGCAAAAATGACAATCGTGAGCCAACAAAATACAAGAGGTAGCAAACGGTGCATTACAAAAGTGACAATCGTGAGCCAACAAAATACAAGAGGTAGCAAATGGTGCATTACAAAACTGACAATCGTGAGCCAACAAAATACAAGAGGTAGCAAATGGTGCATTACAAAACTGAGAAGCGTGAGGCAACAAAATACAAGAGGTAGCGAACAGTGCATTGCAGGAGGAAAAAGTGACGTGTGCAGGTTACAAAAGAGTCCAAAATAAACATAGAGGTATAATACTGCAGTATATGGAGGACACTCAAGCACAAGAACAAACGTTACGTAGGCACTGGTGACACTTGTGCAGGTATCTAAAACAAGCAAATGTAAGAGGTAGAAAACAGTGTGTTACAAGAGAAAGTGACTGGTGCATGTAACACACGAGTTGCAAACACAGGTAGAAGGATAATACTGCAATAAATGGTAGACTCTCAAACCACAAGAACACACAGGGAAGACACTTCCATAGTCATGTAAAGTTGATTTTTCAATAATTGAGGGGCTTCCTTTAGATAATAGAGAGGGCATGAATTAAGTTTTGAAGTGTCTTTGAAGGAGGAGAACTTTGAGGTCAGTTTTGAAGGCATGGGGGGAGGTGGTGGTCCGGAGCTGGGGTGGAAGTGAGTTCCAGATTCTCACTGTGCTGCCTGAAAAGGATTGGGCCATCGATCTTTCCGTCTTGAAAGAGGGAGGTTCAAGCAGTAGATTATCCGCATTTTGTGATGGTCTAGAGCCTCCAGAGAGTTTCAGTTTATTCGCCAGGTAGCGCGGAGAGGGGGAGTGCAAGGCTTTGTGGGTGATGCAGGCAGTCTTGTAGATAGCTCTAGCCTCGATGGGAAGCCATCGGAGGGAGGTTAACATGGGAGTGATGTGGTCGCTTTTTTTGGCCCCATAAATGAAACGAGCTGCTGAATGTAGAACAAACTTAAGGGGGGTTAGGTGGGATTTGGGGAGGTCAGTCAGAAGAGAATTGCAGTAGTCCAGTCTGCAGAGGACCAGCGATTGGACCAGGGTTTTAAGGTCAGAGAGAGATGGAGATGGAGGGCAGGAGGGAGATGGAGGGCAGGAAGAAGATGGAGGGCAGGAGGGAGAGAGAGATGGAGAGGGAGGGCAGGAGGGAAAGAGTGAGGCAAGGGGATTGTAAATAAGTAGAGGATTTCACTAATGACATTAATTGAGAAAAAATATAAAAACATTGACATATTTACAAGCCCCTTGTGCAACCTTTAACATGGGTAGAGGCAGTGAATGCATGCACAGAGATACAAATGGGACACAGAAAATAATAAGAAGTGGTGTGGGAGATGCATAAATGATTTCACTAATGGCATCAATTGAGAAACAATATAAAAAAAGAGGAACATATTTACAAGGCCTTTGCACAACCTTTAACATGGGTGCAGGCAGTGAATGCATGCAGAAGGATAGGAAAAGCAGACAGAAAACAATATAAAATGATGTGGGAGATGCGTAAAGGATTTCACTAATGGAATCTGCGGCTTCAAATGAATTAATACATAGGGAAGTGGGACTAGAACATGTTAAGGATTTAATAGACCTGCGCCCTATGGCCCTATGGCGATCAATCTGGTCCAAAGATGAAACAAAATTTACACAGGATGTGATTAACGACTGTTTGAAACTTGACCATTGTTTAAATATACCATGGCTGTGTCACATCCGGGGTTGGTATAAGACTCTTTTTGAATATGATATCTTTGAAGAACCTATAATGGAGATAAGCTTATCAAAAAAAGAGCTTAAAGTAACTTTTCTAAAATATACCAAAAGTACCAGAATGACCAAATATGTAAAACAAAGTATGTTTAACTCTTATCTAGAATATAATGTTAATGAAGGTTTCCAACTGTATTTAAGTGTAGTTACTAAAAATTCCCATCACTTTGTATTATCCCACCTACGCCTAGGGATTGTGCACCATCTTGTGGCATTCCCACTAATTAAGAAACCTGGAACATGCCTATGCCCCTGTGATGGTATCTCTAAGCAGAGTAGCTGCCATTTTATGTTGTTTTGCAAATTTTATACTTCTTATAGAAAATCTTATTTAAAACCCATCTTTTTAAAATATAACACGCACAATACTAAGGCAGCAATGTTATTGGTGTTTAATTTAGAGAACCCAGATATATGTTTTTATGTGGCTACATATATTTTAAAATGTATTTTTGCACGAAAGTCTATCATTGTATGAATTTATCAAATCGCCCTGATTCTGAAGCACTTTAGTTCTGCAAGTTTGCACATGCATAATTAAATTGAATGTACCAATATGCACTTTAGTTTTGCTAGTTTGCACATGTATAATTAGTTGATTGCACTAATAGGCACTTTCATATTGTTAGTTTGCACATGTATAACTAAATAAGTGTACTATAAATGCACCTTACCATTGCTAATTTGCACATGTGCTGGAAATGAGTTTTAATTGGTGTACGATATTTCAGAGCCGGATGTAATTCAATGATGTATATGTATTTTTAAGAATTGTTGCTATATGGTTATATTAATATACTGAATAAAGCACTTTCAAACTGAAACTGAAACTAATGGAATCAATTGAGAAACAATATAAAAAAAGAGAGGCATATTTAAAAGCCCCTTACGCAATCTTTAACATGGGTGCAAGCAGTAAATGATGCAGAGGGATAGGAATGGCACATAGACAAGAATATGAAATGTGTGAGAGATGCGTAAAGGATTTCACTAATGCCATCAATTGAGATAGAATATAAGAAAAAGAGGGGCATATTTAGAAGCCCCTTGTGCAACCATTAACATGGGTACAGGCAGTCAATGCGTGGAGAGAGATCGAAATAGCACAGAGAAAAGAATATGAAATGGATTTCAGTAATGGCATCAATTGAGATACAATATAAAAAAAAGGGGGCATATTTACAAGCCCCTTGTGCAACCTTTAAAATGGGTACAAGGAATCAATGCCCATGTTAAAAGTTGCGCAAAGGGCTTGTAAATATGTGTCTCTTTTTTGTATTGTTGCTCAATTGATGCCATTAGTGAAATCATTTTATATATTGTTTTCTGTGTGCCATTCTTAATTCCTCTACATGCAATCAATGCGTGCATCTATGTTAAATGTTTCTCTTCCTGTAAAGAACTCAGCAAGGGCGTTTGACTTGTCTGTATACCAGCTTTTTTTGTGAAATGTTGCTTTTCATGATGTTTTGAGAACCAATAAATTTACTTCTTGTAAAAATGAAAAGCATGCATTCTAATATGCTGTGTTGTATTTCAGAGATTCTGGTGAAGAACATCTGCTGTGTTTGTTACTGAGAGTGTTCTAACTCTTCCAAAGCTTTTTTTCAGGTGAGTAATGATTTAATTAATATAGATAGACTATAGTATATACTCTTAGTACCATTAAGAATTACATAGCTTTATTATTGTTTCATTGTGAATCATGTTTTTTTGTAATGCTGGTAAAACAAATGATGTATTATGGAAATCGATTTTTATATGACACAGAAACACACACAAACAGGGAGATGGTGCAGGCACAGAGTGAGATGAGACACACACACACTAACAGAAAGATGGTGCAGGCAGAGAGTGGGATGACACACGTACACAAATAGGGAGATGGTGCAGGCAGAGAGTGAGATGACACACAAACAGAGAGATGGTGTGGGCAGAAAGTGAGATGACACACACATGCAAAGAGAGAGATGGTGGAAGGAGAGAGTGAGATGAGGTATGCAAAGAGAAAGATGGTGCAGACAGAGAGTGATATGAGACACACAAAGAGAGAGATGGCGTAAGCAGAAAGTGAGAATAATGTTGAAACTGTACTGCACTGACATAAACTGAGAAACAGCAGTCAGAGCATGATTTGCTCCTCTGGTGAGAGACACTTGCTGTGCTATATACTTTCCTAAGTTCTGAACTAGTGTTTATATCGTTTAGTTAATGTAATTGCTATGTGCTATTTAAGTAGTGGTCTATAATATGTCACATTTTTCTTTTCAACAGATTGTAAATATCTACAAAGCCATAATAGAATATGCCTTCCAAGGACCGGAAAATAAAACTTTATAAGCAAGCTTTATTGGCCAAGAGGACTGAATTAGAAGAATTACCCAAAGGACAATCTTCAGAGAAAAAAAAATGCTCCTGGTAAGCAAACAAAGCAGTTTTTGAGGAATTTGACAAAACGCACAAAATGGCAAGAAAGTTTTCCTACAAAAAAAAAAACCAAATGAAAAAAAAAGCAAAAAGCAGAGCTCCCCAAAAAACGGTATAACGGTACGAGGACATGATAGTGTGTATGCTAATCGTAGGAGAAATCAGTTTATCGAGATTCGTAGACGAAACTTTCGTAACAGAGTAGTTTTTCATTTCTTAAAAAATCTTAAGAACTATAAAAGGAAAAGAGCTTTTTACAAGAAAAAGAAAATAATAGAAAAGTTTGTTGATCAGGCTTTTGAAGTGAAGAGAAAGCTGTATATTTTAGTAATCAATAGAATTCGTACCTTAGACAAGGTAATCACTGATTTGAAATCGAAATGTAAGTGAAAAAGACTAATTGATCGTACTAATTTTTGTGATTTGTTTTGGGAGAATGGAAGCATAGTTCAAGTTGTGAGCCATTTTTTAATGAAGAGAGTTACTTTCAAGATAATGATTTGGTGCATGCAGTTGACACCAGTGGTCGAGCATATGAGGTGAAGGACGGTTGTCCGGTTGAAAAAGAAAAGATTGTGCCTAGAAAGCAGATGAGGTGTTAGCTGATGAAGTTTTAGGGAGACGTCCTAAGGCTCCGGTGTATACTTGGAATTGTAGTAGTATTTGTAGTGTGCGACAGGATTCTATTAATTTGTTTTGCAATTTCTTACGTACATATAGTAGGAAAAGTCTCAAACAAAAAACCAAGATGTTGCAAGAGTTAGATCCTTGCAGAGTGAGGGAAAAAACAGGTTTGCATGGGCATTCACTGGCTTGTCTTTCAAGAAAGGTATGTCAGAGTACTTTTCACCATTTTAGGATATTAGCGGTGCATCAAACTAAAGTGAGGAAAATAGTGAGAAGGTTGTATTATGCAAAAAGTCCAGCACTTAAGCTAAAACAGTTAAACAGTGCTCGTTTGCATGGATCTGAATTAGATGTGAGGAAGATTTGTGAGGAAATAGAGTTTTGTTTCTTTGGTGAAAAAGAGGATACTGCTGAAACTGATACAGTAGTAGAAAGTAATATGGAAGAGAATGTACAGATTGTAAATACTCAAACTTTTGATCATGAAATTACAAAGTTTAACATTATTTCAAGTGAAAGGCCAAATTTTTCTTGTGTGTGTTGTCGACGAACTCATTATAAGAATAACACTCGGTTAGTTGATTTATATGTAAAAAGTGAAAAGGAAAATAATAATGAGTGGAAAGATTTTGCAACTTATTTGTTGGTTGAGAATTGTTTTGATTTGGGTTCTGATCTACGTATTTGTAAATATTGTTATAATAAATTAAATGAGAACAGAATGCCTGCTAGAGCTGTACATAATAATTTTGAGTTAGTAAGTATTCCGTCTGAATTGATGGATCTAAATACGTATGAGTCTATTCTGATTCAAATTGTGCATCCTTTTCAGGCTATTGTTCGCATGGATCCTAAGACAGGGAAATTGCCTCCTTCAGATTTACAGAGAGGATTAAAGGTAAGAGTTGTTTATTTGCCTTTAGATTTAAAGAAAAATATTGACACCATTGGTGTAGAAAAAGTGGAAGAGGAATCTCTGGTTATTTTAGTTAATGGCGTTCCTACAAAGAGTAAGAAAATCTGGCAAGAATTAGTGGATGTTAGGAAAGTCAAAAAGGCAACGTTGTATTTAGTAAAAAACAATCAGTACTACAAAAATGTATATGTAGGAGAAGAGGAAACAACTGTAGAAGAGGACAGTGATTCCTCAGTTGGACAGATTGAAAAAGTAGATGTGTCTAAAAGTGAACAGATTTATGAGCATTATAGTGTTCATCCTCTGCATTCCAAAGAAGTAATGGGGGATTCTATTGAGTTGTTCCAAATGAAAGAAGCCAAAGGAATTCCCATAAGTGTATGGGAAGAAAGCTTGGAAGCTCGTTGTTTTCCTCAGTTGTTTCCAACAGGTCACGGTGGAAGATATGATGAGCGACCTGTTCAAATTCCTGCGTCGGAATACCGGACTTTAAGATTATATGCAGAAGATCCAAGATTTTGCCAATGCATTCCATATTTGTTTCATCTTCTATTTGAGAGTGACTTGTCTAGATTATCTTATGCTGTGAACCATATACTGAAATCTGGAGTATATCTTCAAAATGTTTCGGCAAGGGACTTTATGGATAAAGTCCAAGAGCAAGACAGTATTTTAGAATCTCATCTAATCAATCTTATGGCATGTCAGCGTGGTACTAATGAGTATTGGTACCGTCGTCTTGGGGAATAAAATGTATGCTAAGAAACCTAGGAACACCTACGTTGGTTCCTCACTCTTAGCTGTGCTGAGTATGCCTGGGAAAACTTACTTGAATTTCTTCGAGAGGCAAATGCGAACATAGAGAATATACAATTCAAGACACCAGGAGAACTGTGCTCTTTGGATCCAGTTAATGTTTGTAGGTTTTTTAATCATAAATTTGAAGCTATGATGTCTTTCATCACAAACAAAAAAAATCCTCCACTTGGAGAGGTTATGGATTTCTTTTGGAGAAAGGAGTATCAAGCAAGAGGTGCTCCACACATACATGTGTTGCTATGGGTCAAAGATGCTCCCAAATTTGGAACAGATTCGGATGACACAGTGGTGAGTTTCATTGAACAGTATTCCACATGTGTTGTTCCGAAAAGTACAGACGAAGACAATTTACGAAATCAAGTCTTACGCTTTCAAAGCCATCGCTGTGGAAAATACTGTCGTCGAAAGTTCAAATCCAAGGAGAAGTTCTACACAAAATGTCGTTTTGGATTTCCACGACCAGTAATATCAAAAGGAAGAGTGAACAATTTTATGTCTTCACTGCGACATACTGTGACCGAAAAATACGTACAATTTGAAGAGAAATGAAGAGTCCAAATACATAAATGACTACAATCCAGTCATTTTGTCCATGTGGAATGCGAACATGGTCATTCAATATGTTGCAGACAACTCCATTGCTATGGCTCGATATGTAACATCTTACATCACAAAATCAGAGAAGACAGAACTAAAGGAAATGTAGGAGGACATTTCTCATGAAAAGAGCCTAAGAAAGAAATTATACAGTTACAGCCTGAAGATGTTGTCGCATCGAGAAATTGGAGCATATGAATGTTCAGATCGGTTATCATCAGCAAGTCTGTATGCCAAATCTAGATCTATCATTTGGGTGAGTCTAGGTCTTGCTGCAACACAAAACCGAGTTTTGAAGTCTGTACAAGAAATTGAGTATTTGGCGGAGTTTCAACCAAACAGTACAAATATTTTGAAGACAAATATGTTGGATACATATTATCCAAATAGAAGTAGTCATCTTGAGAACGTTTGTCTCTATGAAGTACTGCAAAGCTATACTTTTAAGAGGAATATCACAGAAGATATCAATAAAGGAGTATATGCTGTAATTGGATGCGAAGGATGTCTGGTGAAACAAAGAAAAGGACATTTGATTAATCATCGAAAATTTAGTTGTGAATCTGTTGACAAAAGGGAATTTTACTATTTAGCTATTTTGCAACTCTTTAAGCCATGGCGTACAGAAGAGGAACTACTTGGAGATTTTCTGAGTTATGAAGATTCTTTCAATGCAACCAAGGATACCATAGAATGTCCTGTTTTTTCAAATGATCTGCAAATGTTGAACGATGAAATAGAGAAAGAAGCTACTGTTGCAGCAGAGATTGCTAGAGACAGTTCTCAAGCCAGTCAGAGTTCTGGTTTGTTGAGTCAGGATCCACTAGGAGGACCAATTATCCAAAATGAAGCTGCCACCGCCATGGATGAGGTGGAAAAAGCAATGGAACAAGCTCAGAGGATGTAGTTAACTTAGAAGATTTGGTGAAGCTTGTTGTGAAGTTTCCAGAGTCCTGAAGAAAATGAAACTTCTTATCATTGATGAGGTAAGCATGGTATCAAATGTCATGCTTGCTTTTGTGCATTTAAGAATGCAAGAAATTCTTAAAACAGAGTATGATGTGTTATTTGGAGGTAAACAGATCATTGTTTTTGGAGATCTACTGCAACTAACTCCAGTGAAACGACAACCAATCTTTCAAATGCTTACGCATGAAGATACCAGGAAGTGCCTTGGAAGCATTGGAAATGTGAATATCTGGTAACTTATATTTCAAATATGCAGAACTGCGTCAAAATATGAGACAGGCAAAGGATGAAGACTACAAAAAGATTTTACAAGATGTAAGAATTGGAAAAGTAACTGAACATGGCAAAGAAGCTTTACAGGCACGATTAATGTCAAATTTGTTTCCAAATGAAAATATTCTCCCAGAGAATATCTATAAGAATACTACTGAAAACAAAACTGTAATATGCTTGATGCCAACTCTACGAGAATGTTCAGTCTTCAACAACAAAATGTTAGAGTTAGAAAATCAAGAGATTGTTAAACTGGAAGCTATTGATAAAATAGAGCACAACGGAGTTACTATTGTTTTGTCAGAGAAGTTGAAATCAAAGTTGGATTCTTTAGAGAAGACAATATCTAAAACTGCTGGTTTTGAAAAGACTCTATATGTATGTTTTTAAATCGTCGTATAATTTTACGACGGAATTTACATGTGGTAAGAGGTTTAGTAAATGGAGCAATGGGTCATGTTGTTGATTTTGTGAAGTTCCGAAATAGAGATGAGATTGAAATTTTGAAAATTAAATTTGATGACACTGATGAAGTACAACAATTTGGTCGCTGTTGTGCTCGATTTTTGCTTGTGAAAGATTTATATGTGTGCCGAAAACAGTTTCCTTTTTTTTTGGCATATGCAGTAACTATTCATAAATCTCAAGGTTTAAGTGTAGATGGTGCTTTGGTGAATATTGGAAGTTCTGTGTTCAAGGAGGGTATGGCATATGTTGCTTTATCTCGAGTCAGAACTTTATCTGGATTGTACTTAATTGATTTTGATGAGACAAAGATTAGTGCAGATCTAAATTGTGTAAAGGAATATAATAGGTTAAGAAGAGAGTATGCTCCAAATTTACCTCAGTATCCTCTATTTGAAAAGCGTGTGGTAGGCCGAAAAAGACAAAATGAGAAACATTGTAGCAAGGCTGTAGCAAAAAGAAGAAAACTAGATGAACCAGTAATTGTAAGCGGAAACAAAGAGCATTCGGTTGAAGATATTGTTGGATTTCAATTTGAGAACAGTTCTGGTGTCAACTGCTATCAAATGTACTGGTTAATGTTGTTTTTTTTCTCCAAAGTTTGCAAGAAAAGATTGTTGAAAATCAGGATGAAAGATATTGTTGTTTGTTGAATACTGTGTTTGAGAAATGTAGCAATGATAGAACAAAAATAGAAAGTGTTTCTGTTATCCGAAATGATTTAGATATATGTTCTGGTATACACCAATATTCTGAGGATATATTCAGCAAGATTGTCAGGAATTTCTAATGTACATGCTTGTTGTATTGCAAGAGGAAGGTATAGATGTTGAAAATCTTTTTGGCCTTTCTTATAAATGGCAACATGACTGCGATAATTGTTCTTTTTCAAGTAGTACTAAAGTAGACACTGAACGATTTATATATTTGACTTTACCAGACTGCAAATCAGTGTCTTTTAATAATCTAGTTAGAGCAGCAGATCAAAACATGGATTGTACGCAACGTAACTCTGCAATGCTATCAACATTATTTATACAAAGTTATGGACAGTATGTAATTTTAATGTTCCAACGTTGTAGAGCTGATGGAACTAAATTGACAACTTTAATTAAAAATGTTGTGGGTCTCAATTATCAATTTCAGGTAGAACCTTTGAGACTGTCGCAATTATTTTCCACGATGGTCCTTCAACAACATCTGGACATTATACAGCTTATTTAAAATGTCAAAAAGGCTGGACTTTTTGTAATGATACTCTTTTAACTTTCAAAAAACGTTTGTCTTTTGAGTTAAAAAATTCTTACCTGGTCTTTGTACAACCTAAATTTTAGGAAAAGTAATTGGCCTAGAAAGATTGGAACAGTTAATAAAAGTTAGTCATCAGGATAGTATATAATGTAAAGATTCTGAGATGTAATTATTGTTAGGTGTTACAAAAGACGTTGGAGCTTTTCATGCAGAAGGTCGGGAAATGGAAGGTTAAGAGTAGTATTAAGTATTTTCAAAACAAAGGACTTTTTACATACTATTTAGCCATGTGGGAAAGTATGTCAATGAAAAATGAGTTTCTCGGGTAAATGTTGATAATATATGTTTTTACATAAGTTTGTAATGATAGTCAATTAATATCCAAACAACGTTTGCCTTTTGATTTAAGAAATTCTTACCTAGTGTTTTTAGAACCGAATCTTTAAAGAAAGTAATTGGAGAATGAAGATTGGAGCAGTTAATAAAAGTAAATGTGTTGTTCAAAATTAGTTTGTGAGTGAAAGTGATCTAGGTAATTAGTAAACTTGGAGTTGTGATAGAGTAAGTGTATCACATACTGAGTGATATCAGTATTATAGGGAGTGTTAATCAAGAGTGAGTCAGAGGTGCAAATATAAGTAGTGTTAGATGACAAAATAGATGTTGGTGCTTCTCATTGAGAAAGTCGGGTAAATGGAAGTTCAAAAGTACGATTAAGTAATTTCCAAAAAGAGGACTTTCTGTATACTATTTGGCCATGTGGAGAGGTATATAAATAAAGAATACGTATTTCGGGTAAATGTGGTTAATATCTGTTTCTATATCACTTTAGTTTGCGAGTATAATAATGAGACTCTGTATGTTGGAAATTGCTCTTTGAAAGAAACCATTTAATATATGTTTTTTCAAAGTTTTATGGGTTTTTTAAACACAATCATTTTGATTGTGGTTTTTTTTGGTGCCCGCTGTGATATGATGAGTAGTATTGAACTCACTGTTTTTAGTGAAATCAATATATTCGGAGAACAGCAAAAATAAACCATATAACATGTTGTAGAAGTTAATTTGTTTTTTGTATTGTGAATTATATATTATAACTGAATTGTTTACTCTCTTCCACAGATATTACATTTATAAGGTAAGTACGACTAATAAAAAATCTATTTGCAATACTTTTTTATTTGTGTTTCTCTCTATCTTTCCCTCACTTCCTGTCTCTTAACCTCACTGCGTTCATCGCTTCACTTTCTGACTCTCTTTCTCTAATGCTCACTTCCTTTAACTCATCCACATTTCGTCACTGACCTTTCTTTGCTCCTTCACTCAGTCCTCTTTTGTCACTCTTTCCTTCACTCCCTCTATATATTTACTCTTTTACTCCCCTTGTCTCATGCTCACTCGCCTTTATTCATCCTATATCACCCCTGTTTCCTGAAACTTACTGTGGTTTCCTCACGTATCATGATTCTCCATACTTCACTCCCCTTCTTCTTAGTCTTCTCACCCTTTAATGTTATGTCCCTCTGCATCACTCCCCTTCACCTCTCTTTGCTTCCTTTGCTCCCTTACTAATTCCCCTTTTGTCACTCACCTTACTCCACTTGAAGCACATGTTCTCAAAAATCCCTCTGTCGTCTTACCTCCTCTCTTCTCTTCCCTCACTTCCTTTCTCTTACCCTCAATTCCTTTGTCCCCTCACTCTGTCAGTTCAGTTTAGTCACCCTCACTCACCTTCTATCCCTTACTGTCGTTAACGCACCCCACTCACTCCCCTTCCCTCTCCCTCATTTGTCTTCCCTTACTCCTCTTTCCTCATTTTGTTTTGCTAACTCCCATTCCTTTAGTCTCTTTCTCACTTTTAGTTCATTTGGCTTTCCTTTTGTGTCTCTGAATCTATCTACCTCATTATCATGCTAGTTATTTGCTCTCTCTTTATTTCTTTTTCCCTGTTTTTGTCCTTCACGGTTCCTTTCTTTCCCTTTTTGTTCGTTATCTTTTTCTTTATCTGTAAGTACCCTTTTGTTACTTTTATTCTCCTGCCTTGTCTCTTCTACTGTGAATAATATATTATAACTGATTTGGTTTTTCGTTTCCACAGATATTTCATTTATAAGGTAAGTATAACTGACCCAAATTTTATTTTTATTTCTGTTTCTGTCTATCCTTCCATCACTCTCTCTCTCTTGGGCTAATTCTTTCCATCACCTCACTCTGTCACTACTCTTCCCTCACCCACACTGCCTCATTTACCTTTCTTTGATCCCTCACTGAGCCCCCTTCTGTGACTCCTTCCTTAACTCCCTGTGTGTTCTGATTTACTCACTTCAGTTGTCTCACGCTTACTCAACTTTATCCACCCTCTATCACTTGTGTTTCTTCAACCTCACTGTGCTTCTCTCACCCACCTCACCCTCATTTCGTTAGTCTGCTTCCCTCAGTACACCTTATTCCACATCTTTAGGTCCCCTTCCCCTTTCTTCTCTCCCCCACTTACCTTTTCTCAGTGCATCTGATTCACCCCCCTTCACCTCTCTTACCTTCCTTTGCTCCCTTAATCATTGACTGTTCCTCACTGCTGTTACTCCACTTCACTTAGTCCTTCTGTCACTCCCTTTGAACTCTGACATCGTAACTTTTCTTCCTTCACTGTTTCTCTGTAGCCTTACTTCCTCTGTTCCTCTGTTCCTTCACTGTCTCACTGCCCTTCACTCACACTCACTCTCTTTAAGTCAGCCACACTTCATCAATTATCTTTCTTTCCTCCCTCACTCAGTCCCCTTCTCTCACTCTCTCTTCACTCCCTCTGTGTCATCACTCCCCTTGTGTCATGGTTATTTGTCATGTCTCTTTTGACTGTCCTATGTGTTCCTTTGGCTGTTCCATGTTTCTCTGTGTGTGTGCCATGTTACCCTCTGTCTGCATAATATATGCATGTGCCTGTGTCATCTTACCCTCTGCTTGCACCATCTCACCCTCTACTTGTTCTATCCCACTCTCTGCCTGCACCATCTTACCCTCTACCTGTGGCATGTGTCCCTGTGTATGTGCCATCTAACTTTCCCATCCCTTAATGTTCTTCTTCTTTCTTGTATTGCGAAATATACATTGTATGTATTTTAATTTATTTTTTCTTGTGTTTTACAGATATTATATTTTTTTTAAATCATTTCCTTAACTTTTTTATATCTTAGAAGGTAAGTATAACAAATAAAAAATGTCTTTGCGCAACATTGTATACGTTTTTATTATTTATAAGGTAAGTATGAGAAACAAACATAAGTTTGTTATCACTCTGATATTGTAAAAGAATAATTGCCTCAGTCTTTCTCTACATCTGTCTCCTTTACACTTAATCGTGTTTGTTTTCTCTTTCTACTACTTCTCCTCTTTATCTCAGTCACTTTCTCGCTTTCTTTAATTTTTTGTGTTTGATCTTATTTTTCATCGTTCACTCTGTTATCCATTTCTTACCTGTTAGTAAGCCTTCATTTATTGGCACTCCACTTCCCCCAGTGCACTTCCTTCTGTATGTTTCTCACACCTCTTCCCTTTTGTGTTCACTTATGTTTACACCTTTTTGTTTGTTTTGCAAACCAGTGCAAGTTTTTTACGTAGTATAAATCGAAGAGTGACTGAATGAAACATTATAAATTTTACTTATTTATTTTTTGGTGGTATTACTGCATTTTTACATTTCCTATGTACGTATGAAAGCCTTGTTTTGGTGTATTGTTTTACAATATGATGCACTTTGCAAGTACATCAGATTGTGAAAAGCATACTTTATGGTATATCTTTTGTACCACTGTTGCATCACGCATGTGAAGCAATAGTTGTGTAAAAGACACACAAGGCTATTATAAATTACCCTTAATACATATTAATTAATTCATGCAGTTTTACTGATAGTGCAAATTGAAGCATAGAGACAGATGTAGGACACCAAGTACCAGTTGATAACAGCTGTTTTCGGCTGTTATTGACTGGTATTTGGCGTTTGATATGTAGGAGCCTTACATTGTATAGAATCAGTAAACCTACTGTTTCGGTAATTTTGTCAATTCTGTAAAATATGGAATCATTAAATTTACAAAATTGGTAAATCTAGATGTAGGTGGCACTGAAAACAGTGCTACAGGCCGTTAAGTATTCATTAGTTACCACCAAATACTATTTGGTGGTAAATAACGAATTCCTGTGTACATGCAGATCTGTGCATGTATGTTTGTGTCATGTGGCATACATACAGGCCGTAACAGCATGTATGTGTGTGACATGGCACACAAGTTAGAATCAGAGGTGCAACAGGGTGTCAAAGTGACAACCTGTCCCCCTTGACAATTCGGTTATTTTACCAAATCGGTATTTACTGGTTCGGTAATTGCCATTGATTCCTATCGGCCTCAAGGCTCATAGGATTCAATGGCAATTACCAAATTGGTAAATACCGATTCGGTGAAATGACTTAATTATACAGATAAGGGCCAGATGTAGGTAATCCCAGATTACCACTTCTTAAATACCGAATCCTACCGATTCGTTATTTAAGAACTGGCAATGGGGATGTAGGTATTTTTACCGAATTAATTACCGATTCGGTAAAATTCGGTAATTACCGATTTGATAATTACTGAATCTGTATTTGCCATTGATTCCTATGAGCCTTGAAGCCCATAGGAATCAATGGCAAATACCGATTCGGTAATTACCAAATCGGTAAATATCGAATCCTGCCAGGGGGAACAGGGTGTCACTTTGACACCCTGTAGCACCCCTGTTTTTGGCTTGTGTGCAACGTGATACACATACATGCCCATAGGGAATGTATGTGTGCCACATGGCACAGGTGTACATGCACAGATGTGCATGTACACAGGACTTCCTTATTTACCACCCAATTGTATTGAGTGGTAAATAACAAATTCTTAGACGCCTCTAGCACTATCAACAGTGCTACCTACATTAGAATTTACAGATTTGGTATTTTTACCAAGTCTATATTTACCGATTCTGTAATTTTACCGATTCGGTAAATACAGAATCGGTAAAAATAGCAAATCTGTAAATAAATGGCTCCTACATAGGAAAAGGCATTTACCGGTTGGCACCTTGTATGTTGTAATGCAAGTTATTGTGGTATATTGAATCCATACTTTACTCTTTAAGGAAAGTAGAAACAGATTTGTTTACATGATTCCTTCCTTTCTGAATGTGTGGTCAGGATTGGCGTAGTGGGTCATGAGTTCCTACTCTGGTGAAACACAGTTGCTGTTCTATATACTTACTTATGTTGTAAACTAGTGCATGAGAGACAGTCAGTAGAGAAAGGATGTAGGACATGAATAACACAAAATTGTATCACTTTGCTACCACCTCATAAATTACATTTAAATAAGTATAATTTTCAAAAGAATTTTTCTTTACTAAATTAAAATTTATTCATTAGAATTTTCAAAATCTAAAAGAACTTGTTTCAGAAATTTCATCCATCAAAGTGTCTGAAAATGATTTGTTAACCTAAACAATGTCTACACATTCCATTAATTCCATATCTATTGTTCCATCCAAAAAATCTGCCATGGTATCTCCTTCATGTTCTTCATGATTTGTTTTATCTATGGGATCAATACACACCACAGAATAAGTTGCCTCAATAAACGTTGGTGTAATTTCAAAGAAGATGCTGGTAGGCTCCTCATTTTCATTCATCATTTTATGTTAGTGTACTATGAAAACAAAGAGAAACAGCGGTTACTGCATGATTTCCTGCTCTAGTGAGACACACTTGCTATTCTTTAAACTTGCTTATCTTGTAATCTTGTGCATGAGAGACACACAGTGAGAGAAAACATGCACAGCATAAAAAAGAGATGTCAAATACACATTTAAGAAAATTAACTAACAGGATACATTTTTCCTATTAACTTAATGTAAAGAACAGAGTTCTCCTTACAAATTAACAACTCACCTTCTAGAAAACTGTTGAACAGTAAATTGTACCTCAATCTCACACCTCAGAAGTATACCTCAAACACTGAAATCTCAAAATGGCTGTGTTTCCCTCTCATTTCTCATACATATTAAGATACCCAGCCAATGAAATATTATCACACACAAAATGAAAAGCAAAGTAACATTTTAATTGGTTCAAATGATCAACACTTTCAAACTCCCATAATATTCAACTTACCCCCAATGCTCTCTACCAATTACCATACTTACTCTCCACAAAACACCTACCTAAACCCAAAGGTGAAAGAGTCATCACTCAATGTTGCACTCAACTAACATCTAGACACTAAAAATTGTTATTTTAATGTATTTTATTTTGTCTTTTTGAGCCAGAGTGCGCGCGGACCCCGTGATCTTTTTTTTTTTTAACCTTTGGGGTCCTTTACAGACCCCATGACAAAACCTAGGGGGCTCAGGAATCTCTACCCTGCCTCCTTGTCAACTATTACACTTCTGTTTACAACGACTATCATCTGCCACAAATACAAGATGGCGGACAACACTTCTTCATTTCGACTGACTGGAATGTTGACAGACGTCCAACAGCCAATCGGAAACTGTTCGAGCGGTTACCCCCAAAACGTTTTTTTCAAGCTTAAAAACGTTATATGTACGTATTTATTGTACAATGTAAAGGTACACATTATCTGGGCTAATAAAAAACATGTTTAAATAAAACTTTTAAAGCCCGTATATTACTTCATTAAGTAGTTAGAAATCTCGCGAGGGTGCGTAATACGTAAATGAATCCTGAGCGCACCGTAAACTGAGGTAAGCGCTCTGTAAATAAGAGGCAAACACACCATAAACATACGTAAGTGCTCCGTAAAGGCTGCGTGAGCACTCCATAAGCTTACGTCCAACCATGTGACCTTAAAACAAAAGATTTCATTGGTTTATATTACTTCCTACTGCAATTGTTCAAAGACCTCTCCGATCTTCATCATTCTTCTATGGCTTTCAGAGAAGTAACACCGGTTTTCCAGTCCGTAGACATCTACCTATTGAACTTTTTTTTTAAATGGCTGAACAACCTGACTCAGACCATTCTTCATCTGATGGTTTTGTTCCAGAGAAACATCGTACAACTAAAAAAAAAGAATCAATAGCGTGAAGTTTTTCAGCTTTCCGGAGGATAAGAAAAAAGTAAATGCACAATTCATCACCTGCAACATCTGTCAGTCAGTGCTGTTGAGAGGAGATCCTACCAAAAAATATTCATTTGGAACCTACAGCATGGAGTGGCATGTTAAAAACCTACACCCCAACAATTGGTTAATGGCTAAGGCGGAAAGATTACACGAGGAGGGATCACAGGAGGAGGGCTCTCTTCCTAGTACTTCTGCTTCAGCATATGGAGTACCACCAATGCCAGCCTCAATGGTGAAAAACATTCAGCCAGAGCTGAAAAATCTGATGATGAAATGTATACATTGCAGTAAACTCGTAGCCTTTGCCCAAGAGTCAATTCAAGTAATTCTACAGAAGAACAGGAGCCACCGGTGCACCCCATACGTTTTTTTTCTTTTTTTTCTCATAGTTTGTTCCAGTTGTACAGTTGTTTAGTGTGAAAACTACAATTTTTTACATTGTTTCTCTAGCAAAACAAAAACAAACAAAAAAAACAGTTCTTTTTAGAACTACCTCTACTGGTTAAAAAGAGAACTAAATTGCTATGTGTGTATGTAAAAGTTTGTTACAGAGAATGTCAAAGTGCTAAACTATAATGATGTGGTACAGCATAAACTTAAAAGGTGTTTACCTATAGTATACTGTACTACTTCCAAAGCACTGAAATGCAACATATGTATATAAATATGTTACAACTCAATGGGCCAGATGTATGTAATCTCCATTTACCTACTCTTAAATACCAAATCATACCTGTTCAATATTTAAGAGTAGGTAAATGAGATGTAGTTAATTTCTCTTTTTTGAAATTACCAAGGACGCGATATAGGTAGGCATTTACCGGTCGGTAACGACTGAATTTGGCTGTTACCGACCGGTAAATGCTTTTTCCTATGTAGGAGGCATTTATTTACGAATTTTGTATTTCTACCGATTCTGTATTTACCGAATCGGTAAAATAACCAAATCGGTAAATACAAAGTCGGTAAAAATACCAAATCTGTAAATTCTAATGTAGGTAGCACTGTTGATAGTGCTAGAGGCGTGTAAGAATTCGTTATTTACCACTCAATACAATTGGGTGGTAAATAAGGAATTCCTGTGTACATGCACATCTGTGCATGTACACCAGTGCCATGTGGCACACATACATTCCCTAGGGGCATGTATGTGTGTCAGATTGCTCATAAGCCAAAAACAGGGGTGCTGCTAAAGGGTGTCAAAGTTACACCCTGTTCTCCTTGGCAGGATTCGGTATTTACCGATTTGGTAATTACCGAATCGGTATTTGCCATTGATTCCTATGGGCTTCAAGGTTCATAGGAATCAATGGCAAATATAGATTCGGTAATTATCAAATCGGTAATTACCGAATTTTACCGAATCGGTAATTAATTCGGTAAAAATACCTACATTCCCATTGGCAGTTCTTAAATACCGAATCGGTAGGATTCGGTATTTAAGAAGTGGTAATCTGGGATTACCTACATCTGGCATTGAGTTGTAACTTTTTTATATATATAGGTTACATTTCAGTGCTTTGGAAGTAGTACAGTATACTATAGCTAAACACCTTATAGATTTATGCTGTACTACAACCTTATAGTTTTGCACTTTGACATTCACTATGACAAACTTTTACATACAAACATAGAAATTTAGTTCCGTTTGAACCATTAGAGGTAGTTCTAAAAAGAACTGTTTTTTTTGTTGTTTTAGTTTGGCTTGAAAAACGATGTAAAAAATTAACTTTTTAACCCCTTCCGTGCTGCGAACGTTCAGCGGACGTCGCGTGCACTACCTCGGCAGTGCTGCACACGTCCGTTGAACGTTCCAGCCCCGCCCACTCTTCAGAACGTTCCGCACTAGTGCGGAATTTGCGGCGCGCTAAAATGGTTAAGGCAGATAATTGTTCAACCGGAACAAACTATGAAAAATAAAGAAAAAAATTATGGGGTGCACCTGTGCTTCCTGTTATTTTGCAGGATAACTTGAATGGACTCTTGTCCAAAGGCTATTAGTTTCTGGCAATGAATGCATTGCATCATTAAATTCTTAATTTCTGGTTGGATATTTGCAATCATTGATGCTTGCATTGGTGGTGATGTTAGTTGAGAAGAAGTGCTGGGAGCACAGCCCTGCTTCTCTGATGATCTTTTCAGTACAGCTTTAGTCCAATTGTTTGGGTGTAGATTCTTGATATGGCGTTCCATGCTAAAAGTTCCAAAGCTGTACTTCTTCTGTGGATTCCCTCTGGAAAGTACTGTGTCACAGATTTTGCATGTGACCAAAGGTGCATTTACCTTTTTCTGTCCTTCTGGAAATATAAAAAATTTCCAAACTATGGAAAGTTTCCGTGATCTAGGGGTTTCAGGAAGAAACTGTTCTGAAGATGAACTAGAAGAATCCTCAAGTTCTTGGTATTCAGAATGCTCAGGTTCCTCATGTTGAGAATGCTCAGGTTCCTCATGTTCTGAATGCTCAGGTTCCTGCTATTCAGACATTTCAATAGATTTTTCAGGAGCAAAGTGCTGATGAAAAAAGGTGTCTCTTCCTCGAAAGACAAAGAAGAATGATGAAGATGGGAGGGGTCTTTCAAGAATTGGAGTAGGAAGTATTATAAACCAATGAAATCTTTTGTTATAAGGTCACATGGTTGGACGTAAGCTTACGGAGCGTTTACGGAGCGTTTACAGAGCGGTTATGTCAGGTTACGGTGCGTTTACATGTTATTTACGGAGCGCTTACGTCATCTTACGGTGCGCTTACGAACTACGCACCCTTGCGAGATTTATAATTGCTATAATAAAGTTATATATGGTCTTTAAAAGTTTAAATTAACATGTTCTTTATTATCCCAGATAATGTGTACCTTTACATTGTGCAATGAATACGTAGATATAACGATTTAAAGTTTATAAAAGTTTTGGGGGTAAAAGCTCGAAGCTTTTACGGTGCGTGGACGGAGCTGTTACGTTGCGTACACGCGCGACGTACCCTTGCAAGATTTGATACAACTTCAAAAAGTAATATTCTGTTGTTAAAAGTTTAAAAAAACAATCTTCTACATTAAAGCAGATAATTTCTACCTTTAAAATCTATGTTAAAAACGTAGATATTATGTTTTAGAAATTTAAAAAAGTTGTCGGGGTAAGAGGTAAGAGCGATTACGGTGTGGTTACCGAGCGCTCACCGTTCGCGGACCTTGTATTCATATAAAAAAAAACCTTGAAAATTAAAATTATATATATATTATATTAAATATATATATTCACTGAAAAAACTATACTTTTGAAGCCTTACGTAGTTAGGTATTAGCAATTAAAAACCCTTGCAAATTCACTGAAAAAACCATAGGTTTTAGGTCATGTATAGTTAGGTATTAGCATTTAAAAAACCTTGCAAATTCACTTAAAATCCATAGGTTTCAAGTCATATATAGTTAGGAATTAGAATTTAAAAAACCATTGAAATTGCTCCTATATAGTTAGTTGTACTAACTATATTTCGCGCACCCGCAATCCACTGCTGATGATGTCACATATTACATCATTCATGACATGGTCAGTGACATCACTGATGACATCTCAAATGACATCACTGATGACATCACTGATGACATCATCCATGTGACAATCACGTACACCTTTTCATACACTAGTAAAATCTTTCATCACTCTTTGTAAAATACAGAGTATCATATTTGAATCCATTGACACAGCAATACAAGTATCTAAAAACCCACTCAGTGATTCCTAGATGTATACACACATCTAATCACTTACCTGTAGATTCACTCATACATGCTGTCAATGAACAATAGAACACTATCAAAAATACTTATACATCTATATCGACATTACACACCAGCACACAACGTATTCAAATATGAAGTTATCCTATTCACTTATGCAAACAATGGATCATACTTATATACTTACTTAGCTACACACTTATACAAACACCACTTCATCTATTCATTTAGATAGTAAGTTATACTTAGTGTATTATAAAATCATTATTACAAGTATACAGTTATCCATACAGTCACTCACAAAATCATTGAGTCTTATGTATACTTATTTATATACAACAACTGACACATACCCTGCCTTTTATTTTTCTAGTCTGTTGGACATGTACCATTGAGAAATATATTTGCTCTTCACCACACCCTTAAAGATATACATTCACCCAAACAACTGTTGGAACATGTAGTTTCAATTTCATAAATCTACTGAATCAGCTATTCACACATCTTTGGGCAGTCACACACCCCCACCGAACCACACACACATTCACTCTCACATAAAAATACTCAGCTAACTAATCAATAACTAATATAGACTTTCACATAGCTAGTAAACAACTGGAGAACCAGTTTACACAACAACTGACAAAGTGATACAGATATTCACACAGTTTAGTCACTATCCACTATATTTAGTGAGACATTATAAAATGATAAAGTAAACAGTCAATTACACTGCTACTAAATCCTCCATCCAAATATTTTTTTTTTATATCCACTCATTCATCAATGCAAATTGCTATATATATAACGCATATTTAAATAACGAAGCAAACCACATTCACTGGATGATGTCATCAGTGATGTCATCACTGATGTCATTTGAGATGTCATCAGTGATGTCACTGACCATGTCATGAATGATGTAATATGTGACATCATCAGCAGTGGATTGCGGGTGCGCGAAATATAGTTAGTACAACTAACTATATAGGAGCAATTTCAATGGTTTTTTAAATGCTAATTCCTAACTATATATGACCTAAAACCTATGGTTTTTTCAGTGAATTTGCACGGTTTTTTAAATGCTAATACCTAACTATATATGACCTGAAACCTATGGTTTTTTCAGTGAATTTGCACGGTTTTTTAAATGCTAATACCTAACTATATATGACCTGAAACCTATGGTTTTTTCAGTGAATATATTACCTACTGGCTATTGCCAGTAGGTATATATAGTTAGGATTAATTCTCCATGGAACTTTTGAAAATTCTATGTCTAATAACTTTGGCGTTTGTGGACGGAATCGGCTGAAATTTTCAGGAAAATGGCACATTTTGTTTCTGAGCAGTCCTTAAAAATTTGGGGGGGTTTTGTTGAGGGGGGGCCGAGAAAAAAGGGGGGTCCCAAAACGCGTTTTTCCCATGCAAATCCATTCAGCCGAACGGCTGAATGGATTTGCACGAAACTTGGCAAAATTGTAGGGACTGTTAGCCCGATGTGCCTTTGCTAGGTCTCAATATATGTGCTCCAGTAGTTTTTGAGAAATTAACGTTCAAAACAAGATATATATCTGTAACAGCGCTCCGGGCTGCGCTCCGGTTCGCTTACTTTTCGCGAAACGGAACTTTGCGCGCAGAAAGCTGATTGGCTCTCCGGTGTCTGTCAACATTCTAAACAGTCCGGAGCGGCCGCCATCTTATCTCTCGGTAGGATCGAGAGAGAAGAAGAGGTGAAAAACGAAGGGGGAATTTAATGAAAGGGGGCAAGGTATACCTCTCTTGACCCCCTAGGAATGATGTTGGGGTTATTAAAGGGTCTCGTGGGGAAAATAAAAAAATATATATTTTTCACGGTAGAAGCGCTTCCCGGGTCGCGAACTGGGCCGCAAACTGGTAGCGAAACGGGAATTCGCCATTTTGTGTTTCGTTTTAATTAAATTACTAGGTATAAGGGGGTGCGGGAGACGTATCCTGACCCCTTATGTTTTCTGAGGGTGGCTGAGGAGGCTCATATATGTTGATACATGTCTTCCAGCGGCTGTGCGTGAGCTTATATTTTTTTTTGCTGCGTGACGTCTGTTAACGTTCGATTCGATGGAAATCAGGAAGTGTTGACCACCATTTTGTCACTGCGAGTAAATATTTTGTTATAAATGAATCCTTATTGATAAACATTGTCTGCGCCATCTTGCCTTTTTGTCCAATGCCACAATTTTGTCGTGCACGGCAGCCATTTTAGATGCCTTGACCAGACCCACTCTCTGCACGCCGTCAATTCTCAGCACGGCTCCCCACCCTCGCAAGCATCTCCCCCACGCACTGGTCACCCCCGCTCTCTCTCTCATGCATGGGCCATATACTTTCCCCCATCTGCGCTGCTCTTCCCTGAGAATCACACCCTGTGCCCGCCCGACACCTCCCTTTCACCCTATTCACTACCGCACCCTCTGACACTCCTCTTCCTCTGTGTCCGATTGTCCAGGCCGGACCCAGGCTATCACCTAGCCCTGCGGAAGTAGTTTATGGCCCCAGCTGTAGAGAATCCAGACATGCCAACCCTCCCGATTCAGGCGTGAGACTACTGATTTCAGTGCTAGTCTTCCGCCTCCCGATTCCTGCAAGGAAAAATCCGGGGGCATATTACCAACAACTAGCGATAATTTTTGTCTCTAACTTGTTTAGAGACAAAAATTATCGCCGCACATCGGCGAATTTTATCGCAGATAAACCTTGCTATTAGCAAGGTTTATCGCAAATGCGATAAAAAACGGCCGCAATGCATGAATATCGCTGAAAAGTCCGCGATATTCATGCATTATCCAGCAAATGCTCTTAGCCATGTTATCCACCTTCCATTGGATAACATGGCTAAAAACTGCTCTGTGCGTGAACTTTTTTTTTTTTTTTGCTGCGTGACATTTGTTAACGTTCGATTCGATGGAAATCAGGAAGTGTTGACCACCATTTTGTCACTGCGAGTAAATATTTTGTTATAAATGAATCCTTATTGATAAACATTGTCTGCGCCATCTTGCCTTTTTGTCCAATGCCACAATTTTGTCGTGCACGGCAGCCATTTTAGATGCCTTGACCAGACCCACTCTCTGCACGCCGTCGATTCTCAGCACGGCTCCCCACCCTCGCAAGCATCTCCCCCACGCACTGGTCACCCCCGCTCTCTCTCTCATGCATGGGCCATATACTTCCCCCCATCTGCGCTGCTCTTCCCTGCGAATCACACCCTGTGCCCGCCCGACACCTCCCTTTCACCCTATTCACTACCGCACCCTCTGACACTCCTCTTCCTCTGTGTTCGATTGTCCAGGCCGGACCCAGGCTATCACCTAGCCCTGCGGATGTAGTTTATGGCCCCAGCTGTAGAGAATCCAGATATACCAATCCTCCCGATTCAGGCGTGAGACTACTGATTTCAGTGCTAGTCTTCCGCCTCCCGATTCCTGCAAGGAAAAACCCGGGGGCATATTACCAACAACTAGCGATCATTTTTGTCTCTAACTTGTTTAGAGACAAAAATTATCGCCGCACATCGGAGAATTTTATCGCAGATAAACCTTGCTATTAGCAAGGTTTATCGCAAATGCGATAAAAAACGGCCGCAATGCATGAATATCGCTGAAAAGTCAGCGATATTCATGCATTATCCAGCAAATGCTCTTAGCCATGTTATCCACCTTCCATTGGATAACATGTCTAAAAACTGCTCAGGGCAGGTGTTAGCTTTTGGAGATATTCGCGCTTAGCGCGAATATCTCCAAAAGTTGGTAATAGGAGATAGCGATGGTTAGGGACTGTTTCCAGTCGCTAACATCTTGGCACGCCCACTTTGCATGTCATTAGTGATAAATATCACTGACATGCAAAGCGGGGCCCAAGATGGCCGCTATCTCCTTTTAGCTGTCACTAACTGGTGTTAGCGACAGCTTGTTAATAGGGAGATAATTTTATCTCCTTTTTTTTGGCTTTTAAAGCCAAAAAAGCGGAAATAAACCCCCTTGATAATATGCCCCACGATTCCTCGGGGGTTTCAGCTGACAGGGCTTGGTATTGTGTTACGTGCTAATTCTTCCAGGAAACGTCAGAGGGTTGATGCAGGGGTTCTAGAAGGGGTGATAAACCATTTAAGCCTCATGAACAAGCGCATGGTCTTTTAAAGATTTGTGAAGTACTCGGGGCGGCGGTGTGTGTGTGCCCTCTTTCAGGAGCGGGCGGGGGGGCACTGCCAGCAACTTTCCAGGCAGTGTTCAACACGTGCATCACCCTTTCTCTGCCTGCTATTGCGCTCCATGCTTCGGAAAGGTAAGAAAAAGAATGTGCATTTGAGTTTGAAATGTCCGATCCTGTAGCAGTACACTTGCAAAGCCCACACATGACAATAACCGGATTCAAGGCCCCATTCACCCGATTTTTTAAAAATATATAGCACTCCAACAAAGTAGGATTATAAAACTTTATTAACTTTTAAATATAACGAACGCAACAAAAACTGTAAATATATTTAAACATTTTTTGAAATTAACCAGAACTATAACGATAACAACAACAACAACAATAATATAACTTTTATGCCTAAATTACGCAAACATTTAGCTAATCTGCTAAAGGGGGGAGTCGCCATTTCTTTACAATAATCAATAATGAAAAATCAACATCAATAGGGTTGTCCGTATTCCCGATGCAGCACTATAGTGCAACATACACAGCACCTGGGGTGTCAAGAGTGAACAGGTCCTAGCTGCTTAACCAATGACTGACACATGCTATATTAAACACTTACTATGTATAATACTTGCATTCACAATAGTTTTACTTTACAAAACAGAACAAAAGATGTCCCCTGTAAGTAAACCCATATTAGCTGTTTCAGTTATTGAACATCCTAAGGTTTTATGACATGGGGAACAGTGGTGATATCCTGGGCGGGTGATGGAACTGGGATTGTTAATGGAAAAACATCTACAAAGAAAACTATTGGTGAATTATACTTCTCTGGAAACTATAACGATAACAACAACAACAATAATAATATAACTTTATTAACTTTTAAATATAACGAACGCAACAAAAACTGTAAATATATTTAAACATTTTTTGAAATTAACCAGAACTATAACGATAACAACAACAACAACAATAATATAACTTTTATGCCTAAATTACGCAAACATTTAGCTAATCTGCTAAAGGGGGGAGTAGCCATTTCTTTTGATAATTTTGATAATCCATCCGTAGCCTCTCTAATCTCCATTACAATATGTTTCTTGCTGTCGCTAGCTGATGAAAAAACTAAAGTGATAACTTCCTCATCCTTATTTTGTCTTTCTTTGTTCCTTAAGATGTTATCTGTGTCAACCTCTTCCGAGAATGCTGATGCGTTAGGGATTTCCTTGTGTTTCTTAATAGCATTGGTGTCTGCACACTTCTTTGTCAATTCTGTGAACATGATAACTGCTTCATAAACAGACGATATCTTTGTTTAGTCATTAGTGTTAAGTGTGTCTGAAACTACAGTGCCCTTCTGTTTTTCTTTCTTCAGGCTCTACAGAGTTTTGTGTGTTGTTCTTTTGAGCGACAATTATTCCAGAGGTTTCAGGTTCACTTGTTTTGTCCTGCAGTGAGTTAACAGCTTTAGAGACTTCATGTTTATTTGCTATGTCCTGCTGTTCGTCAACTGCTTCAGAGAAGTCAGCCTCATTTGTTATGTTTGACTAGATCCTGGACCTGCCCGGCCGCGCCCAAAATGGCGCCGGTGTAAATGGGACTCGTAACTGCTTGTTGTGTACTGGTTGCCCAACCTTGATATCACGAGATACGTATGCAGTTTTGAAGCACATGGCGGAGGCTCGTCTGCTGTAGTGGGGCGCCCCTTTATCGTTTCAGTCGCCATTCCGCCCGCTTTTGCTACACTGTGCCTTTTCCGCCATTCAGCTGTTTACCGCCCGCTCTTACGGCTACAGCGTCTCGCTCACCATGTAGTTGAGTTGCTCCCACTCTTGCGGTGCAGCGATAGGCGGCTGCCACAGGACTCTTAAAATGGCGGCCGGCTCTTCGGATTTGGGCCTGGTCCAGTAAAATGGCCCTGGGACACCTTGGAACTCGGACGCTTGTCTGCCAGGGCTTGGGTTCCATTCTCGAAAGCGTCCCCTCAGCCTTGAAGATTGTACAAAAGTCTTGGGGGCCGTCGACTCCCGCAGGCTTCCGGTGGAGAGCGGCTGCCATGATTGCTTGCGGAATGGCCACGACGGAGCTACGAGATGGTGGTGCTCTCATGGTGACGCCTGCTTCAGTCTGAAACATCCAGAAACAAGGTGGGGCTTTCATCGTTTGGGAAAAAAAATGTTTTAATCCAATGAAAAGTGTTATTTTTATGTCACATGACCTAGTCTTACATCATTAGGAAAACAAAAGTAAAATGAACCAATGAAAAGTTTTATTAACAAGTCACATGACCTGTTATGCTTACGTTACGCGCTGCGCGGCGCGCTCTGGATCGTTTCTGGGAAGCTGCGCCTTGCGCACCGGAGCACTTCCGGGTGCGCTAACGCGGCGCGTCATATGACGCATTACGCGACAATGCAGGTCCAGAATATAGTCAAAATGTCTCCACCAACCAGCGGTCGGAATACAACCGCTTTCAGCAGTCCAAAAAGTTCGGTTAAATCTTAAGAGCGGGAGCAACTCAACTACATGGTGAGCGAGACGCTGTAGTCGCAAGAGCGGGCGGTAAACAGCTGAATGGCGGAAGAGGCACAGAGTACCAAAAGCGGGCGGAATGGCAACTAAAACGGTAAAGGGGCGCCCCACTACAGCGTGTCTTCAGGTCAAACGGATTGTGGGACAAGGTCCAGAATGGAAGAGTCATCAAAAGGGAAAAAATTCCGCCGGACCCCGGGAGCCGGCCGCCTATGCCGGGGGCGATCTCAGGCCACACCAGGGCAACACGACTTGGGGAGGGGGCAGGAGCCAAGCGCCCCCTCTCAGTCCGCGCCATCTCACCGCCCCTCGGGGGCCTCCGTCAAGCGGTTTAGGGAGGCACCGTATCACATTGTTTTCCAATGCAGTCAGGTCCACAAACGGACCCCACTTACTTTGAATAGTGAAGCTGCAGCAGGTGCAAATAAGGTTTAAACAGTGTTACAAGCGCTGCTTAGAACTCTGAAGTATGGCACTCAACATCCAGGACTTATGCCATTTGTGTAAGGCAGTGACATCGAAGCAACTCAGGGACAAAAAGCATGAACGAACATTCACGTATGAAAATCTTATTTGGGGAAGGGGCAGGATCCAAACGCCCCCTCCCAGTTCGCGCCAGTACACCGTATGTGGAAAATCTGAAGCCATCATTCTACAAACTCTCAACGCTTGCTATCAGTGCATGAGTTTCATGCTCGATCGATTGAGCTAGCCGGATCGGGCAATAAAAAGTATAAAATAGTTATGTAAATAGTTATTTAATAAAATGTTTTACCCTGTTTCTTTGCTGGTGTGTTGTCTATATTTATAATATTTGCATAGGGTTTGTCGTTATTTTGGGCGGGGTGGGTGGCGGAGTCGAGCTGTCTTGCAGCCCTCATGGTGTGGAGCTCAGTTCATTTCACTATTTTCGTATTTCTCATGAAGGGTTGTTCCTAATGTTTGTATTTTACCGAGGTCAAAAAGAGATCGAATTAGTGGTCTACTGATTTTGCTCGATTACTTTTATTTTTTTACACGATTTTTCACTATCTGCAAAGACTAAACAGAGTATTGCGACTTTGTGCTTGTTTGTAAATAGAGAATGATCCAAAGAGAACCAATTCTAAAACAGTAAATGCTTGGATAACAATCAATCAAATGGAGAGACAAGCAGGTACGACGGATTACAACGGGGGTAAAGGTCTGCGTTAACTACCGTTCACTATCTGCAAAGAGAGAGTACTACTAAGAGAAAAGAGGGGAGGGGGGGGCAGCGTTCAAAGCACATCAGCGTGCATAAACACGAAAACGTTTTTACCTATCACGTACTTGACATTTGACAGCTTTTGATATTTGCTATTAAAAAACCATTGAAATTCACAGAAAAAACCATAGGTTATAGTCGATATATAGTTAGGAATTTGCATTTACAAAACCTTGAAAATTCAATGAAAAAACCATTGGTTTTAGGCCATATATAGATAGGGATTTGCATTTACAAAACCTTATTTTACTCGCATAAAACCATTGAAATTCCATATATAGTTAAATGCGCTAACTATATATCGCGCACCCGCAATCCACTGCTGATGATGTCACATATTACATCATTCACGACATGGTCAGTGACATCACTGATGACATCACTGATCACAACATCCAGTGACTGTATGTTTCTGTAAAGTTAAAATATGTCTTACATATTGAAGAATGAGTGGATGTATAAATGTCTGGATGAAGGATTTAGTAGGTGCATGACTGATTGTATGAGGGAGTGATTAAATGTGTCTCACTGAGTGCATGGGTTAGTGATTAAACTGTATTAATTTGTGCATCATTATATCTGTTGTTCTGTAAACTGCTGCATGTGTTGATCAGTAGCTATATGAATAACTATATGGGTTATTGATTGGTTGCTCAAGTATTTGTATGGGAGACTGAGTATGTGAGTGAGTGGCTGGGAGGTGTGTGACTCTGTGCATAGATGTGTGAGCAGTTGATTCACTAGATGTATGGTTTCAAAAGTGCATGTGGAAACAGCTGTATGGGCGGTTGACTGTGTGCATGAGTGTATTGGTGAGTGAATGGATATCTCAGTGCTACATGTCAAAGTAAGTACATATGTAAACACAGTACATGTGAGAATTAACATATATAAATAACTGTGCATTAGAGCCAGTGAATGTGTGAGTGGCTGTATGGATCATTGTGAACTTTTATTAGGGATTATATAAGAGAGTAAATATGTGTTAGAATATGTTTCAATAAGTAAGGTGTGTATAACTGTATAGTTGAGGAATTGGAGGTGTGATTGATTCTTTGCATGACTGTCTAGGTATATGAGTAACTCCATGGATGAGTGACAATCTGTGAGTGTCTGTTTTCACTGAGTGTATCTAAGGATATATCAGAGTCTGTAGAGGTTCATCGTATTAACACATGAATGATGTCATCTGTGATGTTGTCAGTGATGTCATTTGAGTTGTCATCAGTGATGTCATCAGTGATGTCATTTGAGATGTCATCAGTGATGTCATTTGAGTTGTCATCAGTGATGTCATCAGTGATGTCACTGACCATGTCATGAATGATGTAATATGTGACATCATCAGCAGTGGATTGCAGGTGCGCGATATATAGTTAGCGCATCTAACTATATATGGAATTTCAATGGTTTTATGCGAGTAAAATAAGGTTTTGTAAATGCAAATCCCTAACTATATATGGCCTAAAACCAATGGTTTTTTCATTGAATTTTCAAGGTTTTGTAAATGCAAATTCCTAACTATATATCGACTATAACCTATGGTTTTTTCTATATATATATATATATATATATATATATATTACCTACTGGCGGTCGCCAGTAGGTAGTTATAGTTAGGATTTTTTTCAATGTTAAATCTCAAAATTCCATTTGGAATAACTTTGGCGCCGGTTGACGAATCTGCCTGGAAATTTCCTCAAAATGGCCTCGCGGCGTTCCGGTCCTTCCCTGAAAGTTTGGGGGGGATTCGTCAAGCGGGGGCCGAGATAAAAGGGGGGTCCCAAAACGCGTTCTCCCCATGTTAATTTCCATAGGGCGGTCGATTTCACTTTTAGCCCGAACGGCTGAATGGATTTCCACCAAACTTGGCAAAATTGTAGGGACTGGTAGCCTGATGTGCCTTTGCTATGTCTCAAGATATGTGCTCCAGTGGATTTTGAGTAATTAAGGTTCAAAAAAATATATATATCTATAGCCGCGCTCCGGTACGCGCACCGGTACGCGCACCGGGCGTGTTACGCGACTTGCGCGCAGAAAGCTGATTGGCTCTGGGGTGTCTGTAAACATTCTAAACAGTCCGGAGCGGCCGCCATCTTGTGTCTCGGTTGGATCGAGACACGAGAGGTGGCCAAAACAAAGAGGGAAATGACCATAAGGGGGCAGAGTAGAACCCCTCTTGACCTCCTAGGTTTGATGTGGGGGCCATAAAAGGGCCCGCGGGGCAAAAAAATAAATTTTTTTTGATTTTCGCGGGGGGAGCGCCCAGTACGCGCACCGGGGAGCGTACCGGGGAGCGTATCATGGGGAAAAAGAATGACAGACAAAAAATGTTTTGTTGTTTTTTTATACATACACATACATATATATAAATGCATATGCATGCATATATGTGTATATGTGTGCGTGTAGAGAGAGGTAGAGAGGTAGAGGTGTAGAGGTAGAGAGGTAGAGAGGTAGCGGTAGAGAGGTAGAGATTAGTAGAGAGAGAAGAAGAGAGAGGTAGAGAGGTAGAGAGTAGAGAGTGAGTAATAGAGAGTAGAGAGTGAGTAGTAGAGAGTAGTAGAGAGTAGTAGAGAGAGTAGCAGAGAGTGAGTAGTAGAGAGTAGTAGAGTGAATAGTAGAGTGAGTAGTAGAGAGTAGTAGAGAGTGAGTAGTAGAGAGTGAGTAGTAGAGAGTAGTAAAGAGTAAGTAGTAGAGTGAGTAGTAGAGAGCAGTAGAGAGTGAGTAGTAGAGAGTAGTAAAGAGTGAGTAGTAGAGAGTGAGTAGTAGAGAGTGAGTAGTAGAGAGTAGTAGAGAATGAGTAGCAGAGAGAATAGTAGTGAGTAGTAGAGAGTGAGTAGTAGAGTGAGTAGTAGAGACTAGTGGAGAGAGAGTAGTAGAGAGTGAGTAGTAGAGAGTAGTAGAGAGTGTGTAGTAGCGAGTGAGTAGTCGAGGGAGAGTAGTAGAGAGTGAGTAGTAGAGAGTGAGAAGTAGAGAGTGAGTAGTAGAGAGTAGTAGTGAGTAGTAAAGAGTGAGTAGTAGAGAGAGAGTAGTAGAGAGTGAGTAGTAGAGAGTAGTAGATAGTGAGTAGTAGGGAGTAGTGAGTAGCGAGTAGTAGGGAGTGAGTAGTAGAGAGAGAGAGTAGTAGAGAGTAGTAGAGTAGTAGAGAATGAGTAGTAGAGAGTGAGTATTTGAGAGTAGTGGAGTAGGAGAGAGTAAGTAGTAGAGAGTAGTGGAGAATATTCCAAAGTTTGGCACAGCACCACTTTCACAATGAGTCCAATCAAATCATATCACTTAGAGTCCTTATTGAAGCTCTGAATCTTGGTGTATATTCAAATGCTTTTATTTTCCTTAAGTTTATGTACCACAGCCAGCTGAATCGTTTCGTTCTGTACAACAGAACTTCTTCAGGGCGTTCTTATTTCCTTCAAGTTATGTCGGTATCCTGTTGTCATATAACTAGATATTTCTTCCAAATGTTAGACGAGACATAAGTATATTCTTATTCAAAGTGACTAGGTATCAATTTTACCCACACAATTCGGGCATACTTGAGTAATTTATAGCATCCTCAAAGTCAGTCTTTCAAAAATTCCAAAGTATAGGACATGATAATCCAAATCCAAATGTTTCTCAAGAAAAGTCATTTACAATCGTTCGGAATATCGGTGTTTGGGCAGATATGATCCAGGGACCCCCAGTATGCAAGGGGAATTAGTCCCCCCTCTGCAAACGCGCCAGTGGCCTGCATTGCAGAGAGGTGTAACAAGGGTGTGGCCTCATTACACTTCTCTGCAATGCAGCTCCCTCGCGCATACTGGAGGCTCCTGGTGGACTAGTTGACCCCAGGGACCCCCAGTATGCAAGGGGAATTAGTTCACCCTCTGCAAACGCGGCAGTGGGCTGCATTGCAGAGAGGTGTAACAAGGGGCATAGTCTCATTACACCTCTGCAATGCAGCCCCAGGCGCATACTGGAGGTTCCAGGTGGGCTAATTGGCCCCCAGGGGCCCCCAGTATGCAAGGGGAATTAGTTCCCCCTCTTCAAACATGCACGGGGGCTGCGTTGCAGAGAGGTGTAAAAAGGGTTGTGGCTTCATTACACCTCTCTGCAATGCAGTCCCCTGGCGCATACTGGAGATTCCTGGTGGGCTTTCAGGTCTTATATAGTTAGGAATTAGCATTAAAAAAACCTTTGAAATTCACTGAAAAAACCAAAGGTTTCACACCAGTTATAGTTAGGAATTAGCATTTAAAAAACCTTTGAAATTCACTGAAAAAACCATAGGTTTCACACCAGTTATAGTTAGGAATTAGCATTTAAAAAACCTATTAAATTCACTGACAAAACCAGTTATAGTTAGCTGGGAATTTTACTGACATAAAACCATTGAAATTCCCACGTTATAGTTAGTTGGACTCACTATAACTTGCGCGCCTGCAATGCACTGCTGATGACGTCACATATTACATCACTCATGACATGGTCAGTGACATCACTCATGACATCACTGATGACACCATCCTTGTGACAGAGTGACAGACCTAATTTCAGTGTAATGTAACGCTTGAAACACATATTCAAAAATAGAAACAAACATTTTCAAAAAAATGGAGATACCCAAACCAGTAACAACAACCAATTCAGTAATTCCACCATCTATATACACATCCACTCATTCACCAACAGTTCTATATAGTCACTCATATATATACTCACTCATCATATGTAGTGATACACTTATACATCCTGTTACACATCAGCAGTCATCCAAAAGTTACTCACACACATACTCACACATGCAAATAAACTATTGAACATCCATTTATTTGCATATACATTTATACACACACTACCACCTTACTTCTAAGGAAACTTACACATACTTACTCTCTTAAACAATCACTTATAGAAACACATACTTATTTAAACAGGAACTCCTACAATCTCTCACTATATATACTATACTCACTTATATACATCAATACTCACATATACTAGATTAAAACATATGTCGTTACTAATGAAGACACTAGTGAGACAGTCATTCACTCACTAACACACACATATACACACTCATCCACCCATAAAGTCTTGCACATATGCTGTCTTCAAAACACATACAAACAGTGAGTCAGTCACCAACCCCTGCAGCCACTTATACACAAAGAGAAACACTGATACAAACATTTAAATATTTAAACAATACTCGCTAATATATGTATTCACTAAGATACACTTAATAAGCCAGTTAACCAACCAATTTTCTTTAAAAAAAACATCCATTTACACACTTATTTAAACATTTATTCTTCCATCGACCTTTACAAATACATATATAAAACAAATTTATTTTTCAGAAAGACACACATTCACTGGATGGTGTCATCAGTGATGTCATGAGTGATGTCACTGACCATGTCATGAGTGATGTAATATGTGACGTCATCAGCAGTGCATTGCAGGCGCGCAAGTTATAGTGAGTCCAACTAACTATAACGTGGGAATTTCAATGGTTTTATGTCAGTAAAATTTCCAGCTAACTATAACTGGTTTTGTCAGTGAATTTAATAGGTTTTTTAAATGCTAATTACTAACTATAACTGGTGTGAAACCTATGGTTTTTTCAGTGAATATATATATATATATATATATATATATATATATATATATATATATATGTATATATATATATATATATATATATATATATATATATATATATATATACATGAACGCTCTGAATTCCGTTACTGTGGCAAAAGAATGGACGGCACTCCACAGCTCGATAATCAAGATTCTTCAGGTTTATTAAACAAGCAAAACAGAACGCGTTTCGGCATCACGCCTTTGTCTGCTGTGACTCACACTAAGTTCATTTGAATTAAAATAAAGTTATGTATTGACGTCAATCTCATGTTACATAGACACAAAAGAGAGACGCAGGATATGATCAACATAGCGGACATTTTGTAGTGGTTAACATAATACATGAATTGGGTGGCCTTATTTAAACACACCAAGGTTATTAAGCCCTGGATGGGCTATAAATTTTTTTTATAGAGAATTCATAATTAATCTATGACTATGCATTAATAAAAAATCATTATCAGCAACAAGGAATATATAACATTACTAGTTCTTTCTTGCAAACTGAGGCACAAGGATAAATATTATGGATCAGATAAGGGGGTAAAAATATCAATCCAAATACATTCCTACATCAAAATTAGCCAAGATGACTAGCCAATTCTTCCCCTGTATTTAATCCTAATGGAGACTTTGTTCCAAGGTCTATGATAAACCTCGACGCAAGTTTCCTCATTTTTGCCTCTCTGTTCCCTCCACGATCTTTAAGGGGTATTTGATCCAGACAATGAAATGTTAGGAGATTACGATTACTGTTGTGTTTCAGTGCAAAGTGTCTAGCTACGGGATAGTTTGGGTCGTTGTGTTCAATTGCTCTAGCGTGTTCTAAAATACGCTTTTTGACTGGGTGAATTGAGCTCCCAATGTAATATAATTTACAGGGGCATTCAAGTCGATATACACAGTATGGGCTTGTTCACGTGAGGAATTTGTTAATTTGCCTCACTATTCCAGTGTCAGGGATTTTGTATGAAGTGATTTTCCCACTTGACTGACAAGCCTTACAGTTTTGGCAAGGGAAAAACCCGGTCAGGTTTCCCAGTCGTGGTGATCTCAGAATAGCATCAAAGTGACTATGTATTAAAGTGTCTTTTAAGGATCTATTCCTCCTGTAGGTGATTTTCGGATGGGATGATAATTGCTTTCAAATTACTCCATCTGTTTTAAGAATGTTCCAATGACGACTCATGATATTGTGAATCATTGAGGAGTCATTAGAGAAAGTGGTAATAAAGCGTGGAGTTCTGTCTTCACTTACTTTCTTCTCACTTGAGTGCTTAAACAGACTTACTCTAGGAATTAGACACACTTTGTCATATGCCTATGTGAGTGTCTGCTCAGGATATCCTCTCAGTCTAAACCTGGCCATTGAGTCTTGCGCAGCTCGCTCAAAATCCTCTGTAAGTGTACAGTTTCTTTTGAGGCGTAATAATTCACCAAAAGGTATACTGTTCTTTAATGGTTTGGGATGGCAGCTGCTGGCTTCTAAGGTGGAGTTTCCGGCTGTAACCTTTCAGAAAAGAGAGGTGCAAATTTTTCCATCCTTGATAAAGACTTTGAGATCAAGAAAGTCTACCTCAAGACTACTTATAGTGCCACTGAGGTGCAAGTTCAGATCATTTTGATTTAAAGTTTGAATGAATAATTCAGCCTCTGTCTTTGAACCTTTCCAAAAGATAAATAGATCGTCAATGTATCGGTGCCCCCTGATAATTGACGCAACACATCTCTGATTGTTATCAGACCAGGCCACCTGCTTCTCCCACCAGCCCACAAATAAATTTGCGTAGCTGGGGGCGAAGCAGGTGCCCATCGCTGTCCCTCTCCTTTGTCTGTAGTATTGTTTCTGGAACAGAAAAATGTTGTTGTGCAGGCAGAAATGCAAAAATTCGACCAACATACAGTTATGTTTCATATATTTCAGAGAACTAGTTTTTAGAAAGTACTGCACTACCTGTATGCCATGGTTATGTGCTATGCAGGTGTAAAGTCCTGTCACATCCAATACTATCATCAGCATATCGGGTTCCCAGGGTGTATCAGAGATGATGCGAATGAAGTCAGATGTATCCCTAAGATATGATGAAAGGGATTTGATATGCTCAATCAAAAAGAAATCAAGAAACTGTGACATGTTCTCAGTTAGACTGCCTTTTGAGGAGATTATTGGTCTCCCTGGTGGCAGTGTCGAGTGTTTATGAATTTTTGGCAGATGACAAAATGTGGGAGTTATTGGCTGTTGGAATGTCAAAAATTTCAATTCATTTGAATCTAGCATTCCCTCTGTTGCCCATTTATCAAGCAGAAGGTGATATTCTGTAATGCTGGCATTATATTCATCTTTGTTGATCTTTGTGTAACAGTCTGTGTCCTTAAGTTGGCGAAGTGCTTCTGTGCAATAATATTCTCTGGTCATCAAGACGATATTTCCGCCTTTGTCCGACGGCTTGCATACTATGTTGGTATTTTCTTGCAATTTTGTCAGCGTATTCCTTTGGGCCAGTGATAAGTTCCATTGTTTATTATTTGATTTTCCAGATCTTTTGGTTCTCAAAGTTAGCAGATCCGTTTTAACTGCTTCTTCAAAAGCATCGATTGCGTCATGAGGCATCATAGGAAGGAATTTAGATGCTGGTTTGAAATTTGTACTTGCTCTGATTTGGGATACACCAAATTGTTCAGCTATATCCGCTAGTTCATTAATGGTCTGAGATGAGTCACTTCTTTGACTCGCGATAGTTTGCATTAGATCCAAATCAATCAATTCCAAATCAGTTGATTGATGAGAATTTCCTATTTGCGGATCCCTGCTCAAAGCATTCTTTAGACTGTGAAACTTTTGAAGTTTTAGTTTCCGGGTGAAAAGGAACAAATCAATCCTGGTCTGGGTAAATTCAAAGCCGCTGGTTGGGCAGAAAGTCAGTCCTTTTTTCAAAACTTGCTCTTCCATTTTGGAGAGTTTGTATGAGGTAAAATTTATAATGGTGAGGTCTTCAAGGGCACTTATCTCCTGGTGCCCCTCTGGCTCCTTGTTTGTGTGGTCATGCCTAGATTGCCTGAGGTAGAAGCCCCAGCGTCAAATCTGCCTTTTCTTTGTCGTCTTTGTTGTGCTTCTGGTGGCTTGCCTTTTGTGCCCCTTTGTTGCGTTTGGCGCATTAGCCGAAACTCCTCGCGAAAATGGCTCTGCGAGGTAGATAAACTTGTGGTGCTTGAAGTTGAGCTTGTTGTCGCGGATCTTTCATCCCCGACTGTTCTGCGTCGGTCACATCCGATTCTGATGTGACTGGTTCTGGGGTAGGTGCATTGATCACCTTACTTCTTAAGGCTTTTCTTGGGGCATCAAATTTGCGTGCGAATGTCAGAATCCACCCCTGTGCATAGTCTTTGGCATCTCTTTGAAATTTAGACTGTTTGCGTTGTCTAATTTTATTTTCGTATGCCAATAGTCGCATTTTCATTCCCTCCCGCAGGCGATCTATGGTAGTCAGATCTGGGTCCTGCAAGATAAGGGCTTCTAAATCATCAATTTCCTTCTGACATTTGGCTCTGTCACTCCATGCAAATTTTACAAGTTTTCTCAGCATTCTGCCAGACATTTCCGCTGTGTAAATGGACCATTCGTCCAATAGCTGCGGGTCCGGATTTTCATATTTGGGCACCGTGTAAACACGGAGTCCGCGTGGAATACGTTTGACTTCCAAGTACTTTTCAAGGGAGGTGGCCTCCCACCATTTGCGGATTTCTCGCTCATATAATCTCTCTAACTGTATGAAGGAGGTTTTGAGCGAACTATCGGTGCTGCCATTAGATTTGTTGGCTGCAGCTCCTTTTGCTGCATCGATTTTGAAAAGTACGTCGCTGGTCCGAATACATTTTAATGATACTCGTTATTAATGTAGTCCGCAATTTTGCGATAGTTTCCTGACTTGTGTGAGTCTTGGTAATCTGTGATAGAGAGTTGAACACCCCAGCTGAGTTTCAATTACTGCTAACACTTCAAACGAGCAAAATTGTTCGTCGCTGCAGCGTGTTATGCGTGAGAAATGAAACACAGAAATTAAACACGGAACGGACACGCCGTTATATAATTTTTATGTTTCTACCAATATTCGTGATGTTTCCTCGATATTTCAATATCCCCACGATGGTACACAGGGGGACCCGCTGGTGGCCATAGCGCATCGCGAAAATAAGCAGTGCAGTGAAAAAATCAATTTTGGGCATATAACTTTTGTAATTAACACACCCTGACCCCTTATGCGGGCTTTCACAAAAATTCTCAGCCCCAGAAACCAGTCCTGGATGAAAAAATGGCAGGTGCAACTTTCTATTCCGGTTGTGTCCAGCTATTCAGAGCAATACTGTTGGCACATGCATCCACGATTAATCGCCAAATCGTCACAAAATATTGTGCAAAGATTTATCTATACATTTCATCCTAAGTTTCTAAAAAACTCCTGGATGGATTTGCACCAAATACCAGAAACATAATCTGTGTAAGAACATCTAGCTTTCTGTCAAATTTTGTGAAATTCCATCCAGCAGTTCACGCTGTAGGTTCGACAACGCATTCCTATGGGAATTAACATTACAAACACACCCTTTTTTCGCACCCCTATTTCTCAGTTCCCACTACAAGGATCACCCTCAAACTTTCCATGAAAACCAGAAGCTACAATTACACTTTTTTGGGTAAAATTTCATGAAGATTGGTCAAACGAAGCCAAAGTCAAAGCCAAGTTAAAAAAACTAGGTAGTTATGGTTAGGACCTACTTTCCATAGGAAATTCACAACATTCTATTTGTAATAACTTTTGGCGCCGGTGGATGAATCTTCGTGAAATTCTACAAGAAAATGGCCTGCTCTGTTCCGCTCCTTCCCTGAAAGTTTGGGGGTGATTCGTCAAGTGGGAGCCGAGAAAAAAGGGGGTACCAAAACGTGTTTTCCCCATGCAATTTTCCATAGACCTTTAGCCAGGGCTGCAGCCCGAACGGCTGAGCAGAATTACACCAAATTTGGCAAACAGGTAGAGTTCAGTTCGCAGATTGTGCTTTTTATTAAATGGTGTAAATTTGTTCAGTAGTTCCTGAGAAAATCAAAAGTAAAATCATAGATATATCTAGAGACGAAGTACTGTACGCGTACGGAAAACCGTACTATTACGAGCATGAGCTGCATGTTTATTGTTTGTCAACTGTCTGTCAACACTCCAAACCAGGAAGTGTTGGCAGCCATCTTGTGCCTCGGTAGAACCGAGTCACAAGAAAACAGTAAAACAAAGTTGAAAAATAAGGAAAGGGGGCAGGGTAGAAACATCCTGACCCTCTAGGCCTGCTCAGGGGGTCCCACATGAATCTTTAGGCCCAAATGTTTTTTTGTAATAAAAAATTGCGGGGTACGCGTATCGTACGCGTACGCGGTGGAAAAGGAAAAAAAAACTGGGAGTTTGTTTTATTCTTAATTAGACCCTGGGGGGCCCAATCCCGGGGCCAATTTTTTTCCATAATGGGGGTCTTGTAAGGCCCCCCGAGCCCCAGGGAACGCCACTCTGCACCAGTTGTAGTTTCTTCGCATGCGCAGCCTCATCTCCAAGCCCAAGTTTCCTTCTTTTTCTTCAAGTTCGCCAAGCAAAGCTCTCCTCATTTCATGTATTAAATTTGCCGCTTTCTTTTCCCGGGCCGTGTGTGTCATCCGCTGCTATACTTTTGTAATATATTATTAATCATATTCTATCTATATTTATTTGAAACGTATTGCCAAGGCGCCAAACGTTGATTACATTCTCCGTCCACTGCCATTTTAGTAGTTTTCCTCCGTTATTTTAATTATACCTGTTCCTTTCATTTAACCCTCCGCCTATCTTCTCTGTGATCGATGAGATTTCCTGCCACAGACACCACAATGTTTGTCCTTGGCCTTCGATGTTATCAGACTTGGTCACACGCATACCTAAAAACTAATTTGAAGCACGTAAGCCACAGCCATTACAACGCGTGTCCGTTACCACAAAGCTTATCATGCTTATGCCTTTATCATGCGCGGTAAATGTATACCAGTTGTAAAAGCATGCGTGGTAAAGCCATATGCGTGCTAATAGCTTCGTGGTGACGATCACGGGTGGTTATGACCGCGTTGTAATGGCTGTTTCCCCCAATGGACACTGCAGCAACCGGGTCTGGGCGTCATGGACTCCAGGGCACTAGGCGGCGGGCCACGCAGCCCCTCTCATACAATATAGAAATCTTTGGGAGCTATTGTTTCCGTGGTTTGAAGGGTGTTTTTGAGGCCCAACCACTTAATTTTGTAGGGGGGTAGGTTTGGAAACATCTTACCATAGTACTTCAAATTATAAATATTATTTCTATTGTGGACCGTCACCCCCCCAAAAAAGACGTATATAGTTTTTTAATTAACTTTTATTAAAACAACAATAACTGTAAACATAACTTAAAGATAACAAAGTATTAAACAACTAGAAAAATAACTTTAATAAAACAATATTTAAAAAAAATTGTGATATGAACTCCAAAAGACGTACGTTAGGTAATCTGCTAAACAAAAAAGAAAATTATTAAAATTATGTAGATGTTACTAAATGAGGTGATGATTACAAGTCAAGGTAACACTACAATTTTACGTGTGCAGTGTGCTTAGTACATTTCACCTCTGTTACAGTCCCGCGTTCAAGTGGTGTCTATATGGAAGTGCCTACTGCGTTACTGACACAAAAGTGGCACAACGGGATTGTAAATACACCAATTTATTTCTAATGCATTTTATTGCAGGCATTGTATATTTAGGCTGCTTTGCTTACCTTGTATAAAAACTGCAGCCATCAGAGTTCACAAGTGGAATTTCACTCTGCTTCTACACGTCAAAGTAAATTTGTTGAGGAGCAGTGTTTTATAGTGTGCTGAACTTTTGACCTTTGTTGACAGTTGACTTTTGCATGATCTGTTGGGGGTAGGGTGGAAAGTTATGTCAGTTGGAAAGGTTTGAAATGTTGAACCAATAGAAATTTGTGTTTGGTTTTGAATAAATGTGTGAAGGATTTTGATTTGTTATTTACAGGTATAGATGTGTAAATTGAGAGGGAAAATGTGCCATTTCTTGGTTCTGCTGCAAACAATGAACTGGAGAGATTCTGTATAAGAATATCTACTGTATTAGTGGCATTCTTCTTAATCTATAATTCAATTTCAAAGGTTAGTTGATAAGTTGTAAGGAATATATGTGGTACATTTTGTTTTTAGTAAGAGTAATGTTTTCTCTGCATTTGGATAACTATTATGATAAAATCTTTTGTTAAGTTAATTTGTTTAGTAAGTCACCTTTGTGCAATAAAGTGCAGTACTAGAAAATGTAGAATGTGTACAGTCACTTTTTCAGTTGTTGAGTAGTTAATAGAGTTGGTTGTTCAGAATTAGGCTTGTGTTCTAAATCTACAAATTTGCAGTCAGTATGCACACACTTTTGGCAGGTTTATAAGCCCCTTTTGACTTTTTGTTGTTGTATTCCTCTGTCTCTCCTCATATTCCTTCTATCTCCTCATTTTCCCGCCTCTCTGTTCATACTTCATCTTTCTCTTCATACTTCCTGATCTGTTCTCTTACTGTTCCCTCTCTCCTTTCATACACTCTGGGGCAGATTTACAAGTCCCTTGTGCGTCTTTGTTGTTCTATTGTGTCACTTTTTTTGATGTAATGTTGGCAAAAGTAATGTAGTAAATTGCATATGTATTTGCAAAATGAGTCAGGGTTGTTCACTGAATTGTAGTAGTTATATACATGGAATGTGTATAGTTACTTAATTGTTTTACAGTAGTAAATGTGTTTTGATAAAATGTACGGTCTCATATTTTTTCTGTAATATCACACTGTGCATCTGTATACATTAAGGAATTATATTTGCCTCTTTCGAAACATTTCACAGTAGTAAATGTGTTTTGGCATAATGCATGGTGTTATGTTTTTGTTTAATATCACACTGTGTTTCTGTGTACATTAAGGAATTATATTTGTCCCTTTTTCATATTTTCTACCCTCTCTTGTCATACTCCCCCTTCTCTCCTCTCACTCCTTCCTCTCTCATGGTACTACCCTCTTTTTCTTATATTCACCAATGTCTTCATACTGCCCTTCTTTGTGTTTATATTTCCCTGTGTCTCCTCATATTCTTTCTGTCTTCTTAATTTCTTCCCTCTCTCTTCATATTTCATTTTTCTCTTCATACTCCCTGATCTGTCCTCTTACTGTTTCCGTTCTCCCTTCATACATTCTGGGGCAGATTTACAAGCTCCTTGTGCGTCTTCGTTGTTATATTGTGTCACTTTTTTTATGTAATGTTGGCAAAAGTAATGTAGTAAATTGCATATGTATTTGCAAAATGAATCAGGGTTGTTCACTGAAATATAGGAGTTATATACATGGAATATGTATAGTTATTTAAACGTTTTAAATTCATAAATGTGTTTTGGTATAATGCATGGTCTCATATTTTTTTGTCTAATATCACACTGTGCGTCTGTGTACATTAAGGAATTATATTTGCCCCTTTTTCCATAATTTCTAACCTCTCTTGTCATACTTCCCCCTCTCTACTCTTACTTCTTCCTCTCTCCTGGTACTCCCCTATTTTCTTATATTCTTCTCTGTCCTCATACTGTCCTTCTTTGTGTTTATATTTCCCTGTGTCTCCTCATATTCCAGCTGTCTTCTGATTTTCTTCCCTCTCTTTTTATACTTAATTTTTCTGTTTATATTCTCTGTTCTTTCCTCTTTTTCCTTTTTCTCTCTCTGTATACATTCTGGGCAGATTTACAAGCCCCTTGTGCGTTTTTTTGTTTTATTGTGTCACTTTTTTATGTAATGTTGGCAAAAATAATGTAAATTGCATATGTAGTTGCAAAATGAGTCAGGGTTGTGTACTGAAATGTAGTAATTCTATACATGGAATGTGTATAGTAAGTTAAATGTTTTTCAGTAGTAAATAGTAAATGCATGGTCTCATTTTTTTGTCTAGTATCACACTGTGCATCTGTGTACATTAAGGAATTATATTCACCTCATTTTAAATGTTTTACAGTTGTAAATGTGTTTGGTATAATGCATGATACTCCCTGTTCTGTCCTCTTTCTCCTTTATCTCCCTCTGTATACACTCTGGGCAGACTTACAAGCCCCATGTGCGTCTTTGTTGTTTTATTGTGTCAGTTTTTTGATGTAATGTTGGTAGAAATAATGTAGTAAATTGTATATGTATTTGCAAAATGAGTCAGGGTTGTTCACTGAAATGTAATAATTATATACATGGAATGTTTATAGTCACTTAAACGTTTTTCAGTAGTAAATAGTAAAATGCATGGTCTCATATTTTTTGTCTAATATCACACTGTGCATGTGGTACATTAAGGAATTATATTCGCCCCTTTTTTCATATTTTCTACACTCTCTTGTCATACTCCCTCCTCTCTCCTCTTACTCCTTCCTCTCTCATCATACTACCTCTTTTTTCTTAGATTATCCTCTCTTCTTATACTTTTCTTTTCTCTTCATACTTGCTCCTCTTTTTGTATACTTCCCCTACCCTTTACATTCTCCTCTGTCTTTATATTCACCCCTGTCCTCATAGTTTTTACTGTCTCTTCATAGTATTCCCTCCCTCCTTATACAGTAAGTCTTCACTTATATTTGTCATTTCTCCACATTTTTGTCTCTCTCTTTCTTTTTATTCTCGCTCTTCTTTGCACATACTCCCTATTCTTTTCTCATACTTTTCTTTCTCTTCTCATACTCCCCTCTGTCCGCTCACACTTTTTCACTCTTTTCTTATAATCCCCACTCTCTACTGATATTGCCCTCTTTTCTTATTGTCACATTCCTCTCCTCATTCCCCCCTGTCCTTATACTCACTCCTGCTTTCATATTCTCTTCTCTCTTCTCTTACTTCTCCATGTCTCCTCATACTACTGCCTTTTTCTTATATTCCCTTTTGTCCTATACTCCTTCTCTCTGTGTTCATATTTTCCTGTTTCTCTTTATATTTCTTTTATATTTTCATTTTCTGTTATCTCTTTATACTTTTTCTTTCTGTTCATATTGCTTGCTCTATTGTCTTACTCCTCCTTGACTCCCTGCATACACTCTGCAGCACTTTCCTCATACTCCCCGTCTTTTCATACTGACCTCTCTTTTTATATTTGTTTCTCTTGTCATACTCCTGCCTCTTTCTTCATACACTTTTCACTCTTCATAGTCCCCCTTTTCTTCTCATACTGTATTCTCTGTTCTTGTGAACCCCTCCTTTTCTCCTTATGCTCCACTTTTCAACACATTCTCCGTGCTCTGTTTTGGTACTCTCCTCTCTCCCCTTATACGCACCCTTCTTTCCTTGTATTCCATTTTTGTTCTTTTACTTACGCCTCTTTCCACATATTCCTTCTTTTTTCTTTATAGTACTTCTCTCCCTTTTTATACTTCCCCCTCTCTCCTCATACTCTCTTTCTTTCTTCTTATACTCTTCCTTCTCTCCTTATACTTCCACCTTTCTCGTCATACTCCCCCTTACCTCTTCATACTTTCCAGTCTGTTCATACTCCCTTTATCTCTTTATATTGCAGTGTCTGCTTATACTCCCCTTTCTCCTCACATTTTCCCTTGTCTCATACTCCTTCTTCTTTTGTTGTAAGTCCTTCTATTTTCATAGTTCCACATTTGTCCTCATAATTCTCCTTCTCTTCTTATAAGTAATATAGTAGTATATTTCATATATATATTTTTTTATAATAGATTCTATTTATCAACACTGAAGAAAATCAACATGCCTACAAAAGCTCATAAGAGAAAATGACGAAAGAAAGGTGTTTATTTAAAGATAAGTCATCCACAAGATTTACATGAAGAACAATGTGTTAACAAAAAGTAAAAACGTCCTGGTAAGAGAACGAAGACTTTTCTGAGGAAAATATTAAACACTAAGAGTAGTGTGCACAAAGTGAAAAATACTACTAGTGTATCTGCAACGAAAAAGAAAAAAAAGAAGAATAAAGAAAATAATCATGGAAAATCAACTTTTAAAAAAACAGTGCATAGTAAAAGGAGGAAAAACCTATTTAAGGAAATTAGGAAAAACATGTCTTATAAAAGAATTGTGTCGAATTTAATTAAAGAAGTGAAGAAATGTAAAAAAACTGCATTTTATAAGAAGAAGAAAACTATAGAGAATCTAGTTGAGAAGGCTTTTGAATTGAATTTTTTTTATTTTTTTTAGTAATCAATAGAATTTGATCACTAGATAAGCCAATCCATTTAATGAAGGCCAAAAGTAAGTGGTGAAATTAACAGAAGTAATTTTTCAGAGGTTTTTTTGGGTGAATGGGAACATAGTTCAAGTTCTGAGCCTTTTTTTAATGAAGAGAGTTATCTTCAGAGTAATGATTTGTTGCATGCAGTTGACACTAGTGGTCGTGCTTATGAGGTTTGAAATGGTTGTCCTATTGAGAAAGAGAAAATTGTTCCTAGAAATGCAGAAGAGGTGTTAGATGATGAAGTTTTAGGGAGACGTCCTAAAGCTCCAGGGTACACTTGGAATTGTAGTAGTATTTGTAGTGTACGGCATGAATCTATAGATTTTTTATGCAATTTCTTATGTAACTATACTAAGAAAAGTGTTAAACAAAAGATTAAGATGTTGCAAGGACTAGACCCTTGCAGAGTGAGAGAAAATACTGGTTTACAAGGTCATTCTCTGGCTTGTCTTTCTAAAAAAGTATGTCAAAGTGTTTCTCACCATTTTAGGATGTTAGCAGTTCATCATACTGTTAGAAATGGGATCCCTGGCTGGCCAGGGCTTTCGCCAAAGTCAGTCAGAGACCACCACCTCGACGTCAGGGCAAGGGAGTTACACACCAAGATAACCCCTGCTCACCCCCTTGGTAGCTTGGCACGAGCAGACAGGCTTATCTCAGAGGCAATGTGGGTTAAGTATTTGCGCACGCACCCAGCAACAACACCCAAAGCCCACCACAAAGGAAACTCCACACAAGGTTATATAAAAATAGCCTTTGCATTACACCAAAACACATTAGATAAAAACACACACTTTACAATGTGCCAAAAGGCACGGGCAGAATTTACAGGGGATATGTACAAGACAGGGCCACCTGGACCACTGTCAGGAATCAGCACTTTTAGAACTTAGAATATAAATCACTTTGGCACACAACCAGTAACCACTGGTAACTAGGACCTCACTAGCACCACCTGTACTAGGAGAACAACCACCTAAGTATCACAATACCTGTAGAGGTATAAGCACATAACACATGATGCATAACATACATTCAGAGGTGTAGGAACAAGGCACATGATGCATCAAAACACATTCAGAGGTGCAGCACAGGAGAACACATGATGCATAAACAACACATTCAGAGGTGTAAGGACAAGGCACATGATGCATCAGAACACATTCAGAGGTGCAGCAAAAGAACAATTGTGCCAAGCTCACATAAGTCACCACCTGTGACTGTCCATAGGCCAACTGGCCTTGTCGCCCTGTGTCCCAGTGTCAGGGGCATAACCGTGGCTGCTGCCCACGAAGTGCTGGGCAGCTGAATCCTCAATGGGGCAACAAAACGTGGGAGCCTCGCAGGCTCTGAACACAGCACTGCCCCTGAGCCTCTCTGGGCTCTAAAACAACTGATTGCCCCCTAGAGCCTCCGTGGCTCTGACGAAACAACTGTGGCACCTTCTTGAGCCTCTCTGGCTCTCAGAAATAAATGTGCCCCTACGAGCCTCTCTGGGCTCGAAACACAATGCCCGGAACGTTGGAGTCCCTCTCGGGGGACTCGGAATCACTGAAATGTAAATGTAAATGTACATGTATTTATATAGCGCAAATTGCCCACATCGCAGGCATCTATGCGCTTGCTTAGGGAACCCGTCCTGGTATTCCCCTGTGAGATACCCCAGCAGGGTATCCACAAGGTGAAAGCCAGGCATCCCGCCGCGAGGGGCCGTTGTGGAGATTAAGCAAGCTATTGCCCAGAGTCGCAGAGTGTGAACCCATGAGTCGAGTAGGCACCGAAGCGAGAATTATCGAGTCTGTGGAATTATTGAGCCCAACCCCCGTTGGGGCGGGGAATTGAACCCTGGTCCAGGGCCGATCTCAGCTTCCGGGTCTGCCGCCTCTAACCCCTGAGCCACACTTCTCCAAAATGCCCCTCAGAGCCTCTCAGGCTCGTAAATACAAATGCCCCAGGTCGTCAGAGCGGCCCGCTGTCAACCGGGGCCTCTCTAAATAGAAAGACCCTGTCCCGGCACTCACCGGGACTTCGCTGGTGCTGCGGGGGCGGGAACACTGCCGTCTCTTCTCTCAGGCAGCGCGGGGCTCCTCTTCCACAAAGGAGCCCCGCCTGCACCTTCAGCCGCCGTACACCTCTTCAAAGCACCGGAGCCCTGCCTGCACCCTCGGATGACTTCCTCTCTTCGGGCTGCGGGGCGGGACTTCCGGGCAGGCCACTCAGCGATTGGCCGGCATGTCAGCTGCTTCCGGGTCGCAGTGGGCAGAGCGGCGGCCCGGGGGGGAGACTTTACGGCCAGAATCTGTGGAAAATGCCGGGTGGGCGCCGGTCTCCATTTAAAATAAAGAATAGATCGAGGTGGGCACTCGATTGGGGCGGACAATGCCGGGTGGGCACCGGCCTCAGCAAAATAAAGCCCTCTCAAGCGCTAGTCAAAATCAAGCGCTTCCAGGCGCTAAAGCAAAAGTAAAGCGCTCCCAGCGCTAAAGAGATAATTACAGCGCTCCCAGCGCTATAGGACAGCACAAGTCCAGGAAAAGGTCCCTCTGCAGAGCAAGGCAAAGGGGGGGGGCAAGGCTGGGCCCGGGGCCAGCTCACTGGGCCCTCCAGGCAGGAAGGCAGTCCCAAGTGGCGGTTCCTCCTGGCACCAGCAGCAGCAGCAGCCCCCCTCAAGTAGGATCAGGAAAGAACAAATTGTAAGGGGACACAGCTCCTTCTTATACTGTAAAATCCTTTGTTCTGGCACAGGGTTAGGGGAGAAACCAGTCGCAGCTGGTTGGTGAGCACTCTTGATGTGCCCAGCCCCTCACTCTATTCACTGGCAGGGCTAGGGTCATCAGTCGCACCACTGGGGGCGGAGCCAGCATTGTGTGGGGAAAGCCCAGCCCTATTCAGGACCCAGGTGCACTCCTCCCCAGCCATCAGCATGCTAATCTCCACACTCACCACCGGGCAGACCCATCATGACTCATGGAGCCTGGCACCCCAGCCAGCTCCAGCCAATCACACGCCAGCACCTTTACAGCACATGTACAGCCATGTCTAGAAGTGGCACTTCCCCACTAGACACATACACGCCGCATACATCATTTCGCAGCATTCAATCACACGAGCCCGCACATACCAGTCTCCGGCCTGTACACCCCACGCATCAGGAACTACCAGGGACACATACATTCCCCATGCATTCCTATGGGAGGGCAGGCCTACCTCACCACACGCACTCAGAGTGCGCACGCACTTTCCACTGGGACACAGTGAAAGTGCGCAGATACGAAAAATCACCATCACCAGGTCACCATTAAAAGCAAAAAGTTTAGGGGTGAACCTGCCAGAAGGGCCAAGTCCAACACATACTCAAATGAGGAAATTAGTCAGAACATTGTATTACGCAAAAAGTCCAGCACTAATGTTAAAAAAGTTGAACAGTGCTCTTTTGCGTGGATCTGTATCAGATGTAACAAATGTTTGCGATGAAATTCAGCTTAGTTACTTTGGTCCTCAGGAAGAGAGTGCAGAAACTGAGATGTTCATAGAAGAAAATGTGAAAAAGAATGTACAATGTTGTACTGTAGAAAGTTTTGAGCAAGAAATTACAAAGTTTAAGGTGACTTTAGGTGAAAGGCCAAATTATTCTTGTATCTGTTGTCAACGAACTCATTATAAAAATCAGACCAGGACTGTTGATCTGTATTTAAAAAGTGAAAAGGAAAATATTAATGAGTGGAAGGATTTTGCAACTTATTTGTTGGTAGAGAATTGTTTTGATTTGGGTTCTGATCAAGGTACTTGTAAATATTGTTATAACAAATTAGATGAGAACAAAATGCCTGCTAGAGCAATACATAATAATCTTGAATTGGTAAATATTCCTTCTGAACTGATGGATTTAAATACCTATGAGTCTATTCGTACTCAATGTGTGCATCCATTTCAGGCTCTTGTTCGTATGGAGCCTAAGACAGGGAAATTGCCTCCTTCAGATTTACAGAGAGGATTAAAGGGAAGAGTTGTATATTTGCCTCTAGATTTAAAGAAAAATGTGGAAACAATTGGTGATGAACCTCTAGTTAATCTTGTTAATGGCGTTCCTACAAAGAGTAAGAAAATCTGGCTAGAATTAGTGTATGTTAGGAAAGTGAAAAAGGCAACTTTGTATCTGGTAAAAAATAATCAATATTATAAAAATGTGTATGTGAGAAGAAATAACTGTAGAAGAAGATAGTGACTCGCCATCTGGACAAATTGAAAAAATGGATGTGTCCAGAACTGAAGAAATCTACGAACATTACAGTGTTCATTCACTTCATTCTAAAGAAGTGATGGGGAATACTATTCCAAATGACAGAAGCAAAAGGAAGTCCCATTAGTGTATGGGAAAAAAGCTTGGAAGCTCATTGTTTCCCTCAGTTGTTTCCTACAGGAAAAGGAGGACAATATGATGACCGACCTGTGCAGATTCCTGCATCTGAATACCGGACATCAAGATTGTATGCAGAAGATCGAAGATTTCGACAATGTATTCCATATTTGTTTCATATTTTGTTTGAGAGTGACTTGTCTGGACTTTCTTATGCAGTAAACCATATATTGAAAACAGGTGCACATCTGCAAAATGTTTCGGCAAAGGAATTTATGGATAAAGTACAACAGAAAGATAATGTTTTGGAATCTCAGCTAATTAATCTCATGGCATGTCAGCATGGTACTAATGAGTACTGGTACTGTTGTCATGGAGAACTGAAATGTATGCTAAGGAACTTACGAACTCCTACATGGTTCCTAACTCTACGCTGTGCTGAATATGCTTGGGATGATTTACTTCAATTTCTTCGAGAGGCAAATCCAAATATACTAAATTTTGAATACAAGACACCTGTAGAATCCGCTCTTTGGATCCAGTTAATGTTTGCAGGTATTTCAATCATAGATTCGAAGCTATGATGTCTTTTATCACAAATAAAAAAAATCCTCCTCTTGGAGAGGTTCTGGATTTCTTTTGGAGAAAGGAGTATCAAGCGAGAGGTGCTACTCACATACAAATGCTAATATGGATCAAAGATGCTCCGGGGCGTGGCTAAGCACGCAATGGCGGAGGACGTGCTTGGGTAGAGCTCCGTGAAAAGCTCCCCTTCCCCGAGCCAATTATCCGCCAAAATACACCGAAGCCGCCGGAAATTGCAGGCGGACACCCACGGAGGTCATCTCGACAGCCTGGCCGACTTTTGACCCGAGGCTCCATCGGGCCGGACCCCGGCCTGTCTTACGACCCTCCTGCGGGCCCGGAGGCCTCCCGACCGGCAGTGAAGCCACGAGAGACCGGGGCTTGGGCCCAGCATATAGGCCCCGGCCCACACTCCCCGAGGGCCGCCAGCGGACTGATGCCACATCGAGAGCGACCACCGGGGGTTCGGCGGAGGCCAGCCTCGCCACTACTGCCACGACCAGCGGACCACGACGGCCTAGCATCCGCGCCACAGCCCCTGTGAGACTGCTACCGGCGTGCCTGAGGCAGCCTAGGAGCGCGACCTGACCCGGTGAGGAGGGGGAGAGTCGGGCGGCCCCTGGGGCGCCGCACAAACACCAGGCGCTACCCGGGGAGTCGCGGGCACACAGGCAGGCACGGAGTGACCGGAGCGGAGAGACCGCCCACAACTCGCCACCGCGCCCGACCCGCGCTCCCCGAGGGCCGCCAACGGACTGATGCCGCTCAGAAGGCGACCGCCAAGGACTCGGCGGAGGCGCAGCCTGTCGCTACTGCCCTGACCAGAGGACGACGAGGGCCCAGCACCCACGCCGCAAACCCAGCAAGACGGCCGCCGGCGCGCCTGAGGTGACCAAGGAGCCTGAACTAACCGGTGAGGAGGGGGAGAGTCGGGCGGCCCCTGAGGCGCCGCACAACACCAGGCGCCACCCGGGTGGTCACGGACACAAGAGCGGATACGGAGGGACCGGGGCAGAGAGGCCACCTACTACTCGCCAACACGGACCGGTGCCCCCGGCCAGGCCTGCAATCACCGGCTGGTGGTACAGCGAACATCCCCCCCCTCCCGCAGTGAGGACACCTGAAGAGACAATTGCGGACTATCCCCACCCCCTCCGCACAGGCACACGTGCAGGGGGGAAAAAAGGCCAGGAAGGAGAGGCCGACCACACATGAGACACCCGGACCATTGGGACACCCACTGCACTAGGGGCTGCGCGGCGGAGCCGGGCCACGGAGAGGAGGAGAACCGCCGGACCCCCCACACCCCCCCTGCGGAGACGCCGGCCACGGCCGGGGGGGAAAACCCCGGACCTACGGACCCCCAACCCAGGCGGGGGGTGATCCCAGAGGTGCCAACAGAGTGGCGGAGACAACAACTTTGCTAGACGTGCACCCCCACACATGTCAGGAGGGGCGCGGACCCACACCAGGACTGGTGGGGCCCCGCAGAAAGGGAAAACGAACAAGCAGCTCGACAAAATGGCTGCCGAACAATTGGCCACGAGACTGGACAGCGTGCTGGCGGCCGTCGAGCGAATGGAACAATCGCTCCAGCAGACCAGGACCTCCCTGGAGTCCAAGATAGACGGCGTGGCTGTGGACCTGACCCTCCTGCGGGACGACCACAGGAAGTTGTCCGACCGAACCAAGGTCCTGGAGGGCGCGGTGAAGGAGATTGAGCCCAAAGTCACCCAAACGGACAGACACGTGCAGGACCTCCTGAACAGAGTAGAGTTCCTGGAAGACAGGGCCGAAGATGCGGAAGGGAGGGCGAGACGCAACAACATCAGGCTCGTAGGGGTCCCGGAAAAATGGGAAGGGAACCACCCCGCCCAACATGTGGAAAACTGGCTACGGACACTGTTGCCTGAAGGCACGCTATCGCCCCACTTTGTCGTGGAACGCGCGCACCGAGTACCGACCAGGCCCTACGCGACCGGTGCCAACCCAAGGCCGCTACTCTTCAGGATACTGAACTACAGGGACCGTGACACAGTGCTGCGGGAAACGAGGAGGATGGGTGAAATCCGCATAGACAATGCGGAGATCATGTTTTTCCCCGACTACACCATCCAGGTGCAACGCCAGAGACACGACTTCCTGGAAGTAAAGAGGAGGCTACGCACTGCAGGCCTCAAATACTCCCTGCTCTTCCCCGCAAAGCTGAGAGTGGTGGCGGGGGACAACACGTACTTCTTCGGGACCCCCGGGGAGGTCAGCGACTGGTTGGACGGAGGCACGGACGCGGCACCCAAGCACCATCGTGGGGGCGAGGCAAGGCCCAGGCGGCGCGGCCCACGACACCGCCGGAGACACGGAACTCAACAGTCCCAGCGGGCAGAGGAAGGGTCGCGACACTCTCCCCCGTTGGATCAGATGCTCCAGGAACAACGCGATGCGATGCGGAAAGTTTCTCAGCTCAGCAACCCACCCTCCCAGGAATCACACCATGAGGACGGGCAGCAGGCAGCGCCCAGCGACGACGACGAAGCCATCTACGGGATCCCAAACTCACAGATCTCTGTGGAATTGCCAGTGGTCACGCCGCAAACCTCAGACCTGATCCACTAGCCCCACAGGGGAGGTCAGGAAAATGACCGTACAGGAGGGGGGGAAGCGGCAGTGGCCGGCGGGACGCTGAGGCGCAGCCAGCGCCGGGTGCAACCGGGGGTGCGCTCCTCTCCCCCCCTGACTACGGAATGGACAGCGGACCACAGAAACAGTGAGTACAGCCTAAATGGCGTTGGTGGTTGACGGGGTTGGTGATGGTGGGGTTGCCCCTTGACCCGTGCTCATCCTTGGCCGTCTGCAGATGCGGCCTGGAAGGGGAGGGGAGCCCTCCCTGACTGGGGCCAAGAGCTCGCACAGAACCGTGACCCTTCCCCCCCAATGGCCGGGGTCCACACAAGCGGGGCCCCATGGGACCAGAGCGATGCCGTGCACCAGTCCACAACCGGTGGCCAGCAAACGGCCTGCAAACTGAGGCTCGGGGATGGAACTGGAATCCCTTTAACAGACTTAACTTCCTCTTAGCCTTAATCGTGCTTATGCACACTGCCCCTTAGACTGGAACTGTTGTCCCTCTCAATTGAGATTATGGACGGTGGCCCGTTTCGCCACTGCCCCTTTGGTATTTCAGTGGGTCTTGCCCACAGTTGGTTAATGTTGTTTATTGTTGTTCCCCTACCTAATGTCTACCTGAACAATACTAAGTGTACTACGGGGGGTGGAGATGGGCATGCTGAGGATAGCGATGGGAGAGCCCCTGGTGGAACTGCTGCTTGTATGAGGGATGGGGTGGAGTACACACCGCTAATATGACTTCGATTAAGATATGCACTTGGAATATCAGGGGAATGCACACACCCGCGCGCAGATACCAGATATATTCCTACCTGAAAAGGCAACAAGTACAGATCGCACTCCTGCAGGAGACACACCTATGCGGGGCGGAAGTGGCTGCACTGCGGCGCAGGTGGAGGGGTCAATTGTACGCCACAGAATACTCCTCGTTTGCCCGTGGGACACTACTGTGGGTCAGGCCGGGCACCCCTTCACGATGTCGGAAGTGCTCACGGACCAGGGGGGGGAGATATGTACTAGTGAAGGGTCGGATGGACGGGCAACCAGTAGTCCTGGCGTCCATTTACTCTCCGAACACAGACCAGGGAAACTTCCTGTCACACCTATCGGAAAAGTTGGCGCCCTGGCACGGGGTCCCCTGGGTACTGGGAGGTGACTACAACACAGTGCTAGATCCTGTACTGGACCGCTTGACCCCACCCAGGCCAGATGCTACGTCTTTAGGGGCTGCGAAGGCGTTCACAAGATGGGCGACACAGTGGGACCTCAAGGATGCATGGCGCGCGCACAACCCAGACACCAGGGTATACTCATATTACTCGGGGGCACACACGCTACATGTCCGCCTGGACAGATTCATGGTGACAACGGAAATGCTGCCGCACATCACTGAGTCACACTATCTCGGCCGGACACATTCAGACCACAACCCACACACGCTGGCAATAGCATGGCAACGCCCACACCCACCCATCCCCACGTGGCGGCTGCAACCCGCTCTCCTACTCGACGCCCCCTTCAGAGACGCCCTGCAGGCCCGAGTAGCACAGTACTTCACCGACAACTCGGGCACGGCGTCCTCCCCGAGTGTGGAATGGGACGCCTTCAAAGTGGTGATACGGGGTCATTGCTTGAGCACACAAGGGAGCATACAGAAGAAGTTGGAAGCAGACCTATGCAGGGTGGAGGCGGACTTGCTCCATTGGGAGCGGGAGGCGGTGATCGGCGCGGGTGACCAACTACGGGAGGCCCGTGAGGAACATGCGGCGCTACTAGAAAGACTGAGGCACGTCAACTTCGCGGCCCACTCCGCGCGGGTGCACCAACACAGCAACAAGCCGGGGAGATTGCTGGCTTAGCTGGTCAAACAGGAGTCCCGCACGGAACCGGTATCCGCTATTCGGACAGCAGGAGGGGAGATCGCGTACACACAAAGCAGGATACACCAGGCATTTGTGGGGCACTACCAAGCCCTATACAAGTCACAGCTGAGGGTCTCCGCGGCTACCATTGCGGATTTCCTTGCTGATATCCAGCTGCCTTCCCTGACGAACGCGCAGCAGGAAGTCTTCGGGGGCCCATTTACCCTGGAGGAAATGCGAGAGGCCATCTTCGCGTTGTCCAACGGCAAGTCTCCCGGCCCCGATGGCCTGCCTGCCGAGTTCTTCAAGGCCTGCTCGGACGTACTGGTCCCGGAGATGTTCAAGCTATATACACATGCGGTCGAGGACTCGGCGCTCCTGAACTCGCTTAATGAGGCGAACCTGGTTTCGCTGTTGAAGCCAGGCAGGGATGGCACATGTATGGGGTCCTACAGGCCTTTAGCCATGTTGAACACGGACTACAAGGTATTCACCTCCCTGCTGGCTCGCCGCCTGACCCTGGAGGTCCCGGCGCTGGTACACACAGACCAAAACGGGTTCATGCCGGCGAGGAGCACTTCCCGTAACTTGCGACGCCTCTTCCGAGTCCAGGAAGCGGCCACAACACACTCTCCGAGGTCGGGATGCCTCGTCTTAGACCTGGAGAAGGCCTTCGACTCGGTGGAGTGGCCATACTTAGGAGCGGTGCTGGACAAACTTGGTGTAGGGGAAGCCTTCATGGACATGGTCGGGCTGCTATACCAGAGACCTAACGTCCGCGTGCGGACGGGCAAGCTGCTGTCGGAGACGGTGTGGGTACGCAGGGGTACCAGACAAGGCTGCCCCCTGTCGCCCCTTCTCTTGTCCCTGGCCATAGAACCCCTGGCAGCTCTACTGCGGAACAAGGGAGTGGAATGGGGGATCCCGCTGGCTGACGGGGTGCACACGGTCTCGCTATACGCGGACGACCTATTACTCTATGTGCGAGACCTCACTGCGGTGCATGCAATGCTGTCGGACATATTCCGGACCTTTGAAGGGGTGTCGGGCCTCAGGGTCAATTGGACCAAGTCCGGAGTATACGCCTTCAGCCCGGACCTGGAGGAATGCGAGGTACACCTTGGTGGCGCCCGGCTTACCTGGTACCCGACTACGTTCAAGTACCTCGGGCTACACATTTACAGAGACCCGCAGAATATACTGGAGGGCAACCTGGTGCGCGCCGTGTCCTCGCTGAGGGCCCAGATGAACTTCTGGAAGACCCTGCCATTGAATGTGCCTAGCCGGATCGCCCTGTCTAAAATGATTGCGCTACCGAGACTACTCTATCACTTTGCAAATGTCCCACTGTATGTCCCCACAAGGATCTTCCGCGAACTGGAGTCGATGCTCCGCGGCTTAATCTGGAACACGGGGCGCCCACGAGTAGCCTTGGCGAAGTTGTACTCCCCGACGGCGGAGGGAGGGCTGGTGGTCCCCAACATGGAATTGTACTACCTGGCAGCACAGCTGCAGTGGGTTACGTACTGGCTCAGCGACTCGCACCTAGACGACACCGCCAACGCGGACTACCAATGGACGCACCCGCAGGTGTGTGCCCTGTTTCACCCGCTGACCAAGGGACCTCGCCCTCTGCCCCTACACATGGCCGTAGCCCGCAAATGTTTCCTTCGCTGCTTGAAGCTGACAAAGAATGTCAGGCCGTATGCCCCCGCCCTTCCCCTGCTGGGTACCCCCCGGAGGAATGGGATGGTGTCACTACGCAACATGGAACCCTGGGTTGCAGCTGGAGTGGAGACAATGGGAGACCTCTACGCGGACGGGGGCCTGCTTCCTTTCGCGGAACTATCAGAGAGCACTGGCCTGCCGGCGGGGCAATTCTTGCTCTATGCGTCAGTGGTGAGGACGTACACGGAGTCCTGGGGGGATATCCAGGAGGAGCCACCGCTCCATCACTTGATCCAATACCTACATGTTATGGGCAGAGGCTCACACATTACACACTGGCTGGCACAGGCGCTCCTCATACACACCCAGAGGCCCACACAACCGATTAGGGACAAGTGGGCGGCCCACCCAGGGAGGGAATGGACAGACAAAGAAAGGAAACTGGTCCTAGCCAGCCCTGTGAATGTCCCACGTAACTCCCGCTTCCGCACTATTCAGCTGTACATACTGCACCAGGCATATCTGTCACCTGACAGAATAAATAAATACTTCGCGACGGATACCGCAGCCTGTCCAAGATGCGACCTGCTGGACGCCGACATCCTGCATATGCTTTGGAGCTGCCCGACTCTGTCCACATACTGGGGGGAGGTGACATCGCTCCTGACACACAGCACAGGCCCGGGGCTACCTAACACGTGGGAGGCATGCGTTCTTGGGCTATACAAGAGGACTAAACACAATAAAACACAAGCCCGGTTCTGGGACCTAGGCCTTATCACGGCCAAATGCCTGCTCACCAGACACTGGAAAAGAAGAGAACCGCCAACTCCCGCACACTGGTACACATCCTTTATTAACTGGGCCAGAGCAGAGGGCACGGCACTGCGCGGAGAGGAGACAGCAGGTTTGAGACAGTTCCCGATCGCACATGTCTGGGATGACATCCTGGGGTCCCTGCGGGGGAAGGGCGAGGCCAGGGGGCTCACGCAGAGACAGCGGGGAAGGGTAGGCGCCCCGCGAGCGGCAACACCATAGACAGGACTGCGCGCCGCGCTCACACCCCCCCCCATGTGAGCAACACCGACCCCCGGCACACATGCCGTGACCACAATTGGCCACACACACGGGGGCTCTCCACCACACAATGGCCCGACCACTGCACTTAGCACCATAGCCTTGACACAACCCCCACGAGTACACTCCCCCCTATTCCCGACACCCCCTACACACCCCCACGTTAAAGGTTTCGCACTCCTATTCTTACTAGCTGCGTGTATACCCACCATCACACAGCGGCGGACAGGTGCCGCTGACTGAACTCTCGGCAGGGAACACGGGAGCGGGTGACACCCACAGAAAGTGCAACAGGGGCGACACATATGTCTTGCCACACACGCCGTACACTGAACCGACAGTTGGGGGGACATTACCGCTCACCGGGCTTGTTCCCCACCAGCTTTACAGCTAACCATACAAGCGAACCATAGATCCCACATTTCACTGACGCGCCACCAGCGCATGCCTAACAAGTTGATGGGACATTGGTGCCGTGCACGCCGTTGGTACGTGGTGCAGCACTGGCACCACAGACACACTGGGACACACCAAAGTGAACAGCCCTGTTTTATGCTGAGGAGTTAATGGTTGAATTATAGAAAAATGTAAAATGAGACGTCAATTATAGAAATGGTCGTGTGTAACATGTGAAGAATATGCATAATCTACTTGTGACAAGACACGCCAGACAACGAACGAGACGCTGCATAATGCCTTCCCCTGTACCCTATGCCCCAACAATGCACGGACTTCTTGCAGCCGCCCCGCAGGGTTGTAGGCTTTGCTATATGTACTTCATTTTTTTTCACAATAATAAACGTCTTCAAAAAAAAAAAATGGATCAAAGATGCTCCCAAATTTGGAACACACTCAGATGACGCTGTGCTGTCTTTCATTGAAGAATATGCTACATGTGATATACCCAAAAGTACACAAGATAAAGACTTAAGACAACAAGGCTTACGATACCAAAGCCATCATTGTGGGAAATACTGTTGTCAAAAGTACAATCTAAGGACAAGTTCTACAAGTTCGTTTTGGATTTCCACGTCCTGTAATATCGAAAGGAAGAGTGAACAGTTTTATGTCATCTTTGTGACATACTATCACAAGAAAGTCTCCCAAAAATACCTACAAATTAAATAGAAATGAAGAGTCAAAATACATAAATGTCTACAACCCAGTCAATTTGTCCATGTGGAATGCTAACATAGATATTCAATATGTTGCAGACAATTCCATTGCTGTTGCTCGATATGTAACATCCTACATACCAAAATCAGAAAAGACAGAATTGAAGGAGATGTGGGAAGAGATTTCCCAGGAGAAGAAACTAAGTAAGAAATTATATAGTTACAGTTTGAAGATGTTATCTCATCGAGAAATTGGAGCGTATGAATGTTCAGATCGCTTATCATCTGCAAGTCTTTACTCCAAATCTAGAAGAATCATTTGGGTGAGTCAAGGTCTTGCTGGAACAGGAAATCGAGTACTTAAATCTGTACAAGAAATTGAATATTTAGCTGAAAAAGAGCCAGAAAGTACAGATATTGTGAAAACAATTATGTTGGATACATATTATCTAAATAGAAGTCATCATCTTGAGAACATGTGTCTCCATGAAGTGCTTCGAAACTATATTTTTAAACTGAATATTACAGGAAACATCAATAATGGTATATATGCCGTGGTTGGTTCTGAAGGATGTTTGGTGAAACAAAGAAAAGGACATTTGATTAATCACCGTAAACTGAGTTGCAAAACTCCTAACGAAAAGGAATTTTACTATTTAGCTCTTTTGCAACTTTTCAAGCCGTGGCATTCAGAATTGGAATTACTTGGATATTTTGAGAGCTTTGAAGATTCGTTCAATGCAAGTAAAGATACCATAGAATGTCCTGGTTTTGCTAATTATGTGAAAATGTTGAACAGCGAAATTGAGCAAGAAGCTACAATTGCAGCTGAGATTGCTAGAGACAGTTCTCAAGACAGTCAAACTTCTGCTGCGTTGAGTCAGGACCCACTAGGAGAACCAATTGTTCAAAATGACACAGCAACTGCAATGGAAGAGGTGGAAAGAGCAATGTATCAAGCTCAAGGAGATGTAACAAACTTAGGAAACTTGGAAGAACAACTAAATGTTGAGCAGAAACAAATATATGAGCAAATGAGAGAACAGATTGACCATGGCTTACTTCATGAGAAGAAAGAGTGCTCTTGCTCATCATTTTAACCTATCCAAATGTATGTTAGTGGACAAGCTGGAACAGGCAAAACTGTTTAATTAAAGTAATCACAACTTTTCTACCGAAAACAACTGAGTCACATTTGTCTTGTGTTGTCACTGCTCCAACTGGATTAGCAGACCACAATATTAAAATAATTACTTTACATCATTTATTAATGCTGCCAGTGGAGCATGAAAACAAATTAGAATACCACAGACTATCTAGAGAAGCTTGTTGTGGAGTTTCAAGAGTCTGGGAAATGTAAACATTTGGTCATATTTTGAGTATAAGGAACTTATTACAAATATGCGACAGGCAAATGATGCTGATTATGGAACTATTCTTCAAGATATAAGAATTGGAAAAGTGACTATACATGGCAAAGAAGCTTTACAGAGAGGATACTTTCTAATTTGTTTCCAAATGAAAATATTGTACCAGAGAAAATATATATAAGAATTGCAGAAAACAAATCTGTAATTTGCTTAATGCCAACACTGTGTGAATGTTCTATATTCAATGAAGAAATGTTAAAGTTGGAAAATGAAGAAATTATCAAATTGGACGCTATTGATAAAATTGAACATGAAGGAATCTCTATTATTTTGACTGAAAAGTTGAAGAGGAAATTGGATTCTTTAGAGAAAGCGATAAGTAAAACTGCTGGTTTAGAAAAGAATTTATATGCATGTGTAAACTGTAGGGTAATTTTATGACATAATTTGCATGTGGAAAAAGATTTAGTAAATGGAGCAATGGGTAAAATTGTTGATTTTGTTAATTATGTAATTAGAGATGGTATAGAATTTTTGAAAATCAAATATGATGAAATTGAAGAAGTACAACAATGGAGTCGTTGTTCACCTCAGTTTTTGCTTGTAAAAGATTTGTATGTTCACAGAAAACAGTTTCCTATTTCTTTGGTGTATGCAGTGACCATTCATAAATCTCGAGGTTTAAGTGTAGATAGTACTTTAGTGAATATTGGAAGTACTGCGTTTAAAGAAGGTATGGCATATGTTGCTTTGTCTCGAGTGAGAACTTTATCTGGATTGTACTTGATTGATTTTGATGAGACAAAGATTAGTGCAGATGCAAGTTGTGTAAAAGAGTATAATAGGTTAAGAAAAGAATCTGCACCCAATCTAGGTCAATATCCAATATTTGAAAAGTGTTTGGTTGGTAGAAAAAGAAGATTTGAGAATATCTGTAGTGAAGCTGTAGAGAAAGAAAAAAACAAGATGAAGTTGTGATTGGAGGCAAAAAGAAAAAGGACAGTGTTGAAGAGAATGTTGGTTATCAGTTTGAAAATAGTTCTGGTGTCAACTGCTATGCTAATGTAGTTGTTAATGTTGTTTTTTTTCTTGAAAGTTTGCAACAACAAATTGTTGAACATCGGAAAGAAAGATTCTGTTCGTTGTTGTATTCTGTTTATGAGAAATGTAGTAGTGATAAAAGTAAAATACTAAGTGTTTCTGATATTCGAAATGTTTTGGACATATGTTATGGCTCTACTCAATTTACGCAGAATATTCAGCAAGATTGTCACGAATTTCTAATGTATATGCTTGTTGTATTGGAAGATGAAGGTATAGATATTGAACAGCTTTTTGGCCTTTCTTATAAATGGCAACATGACTGTGAAAATTGTTTGTTTACATGTAGTACTAACATAGACACTGAAAGATTTATATATTTGACTTTACCTGACTGTGAATCAGTGTCTTTTAACAATCTAATTAGATTAGAATAAAACATGGAGTGTAGCCAATGTAAATCAAAAATGTCATCAACATTATTTATACAAAGATATGGACAGTATGTCATTTTAATGCTGTAACGTTGCAGAGCTGATGGAAGAAAATGTGAAACTTTAATTAAAAATGTTGTAGCTACTCAACTATCAATATCAGGAAGAACTTTTATGGCTGTAGCAATTATTTTTCATGATGGACCTTCTACAACATCTGGACATTACACTGTTTATTTAAAATGTCTGAAAGGTTGTATACATTGTAATGATAGTCAATTGGTTTTTAAAAAACATTTGCCAAAAGAGTTACCAAATTCTTATCTAATATTTTTAAAGCCTAAATTTTAAGAACAACATTTGGCCTTTCAGGATTACTGCTGTTAAGGTTGGTTGGACTGGTGTTGTGGAGTACTTTGTGAGTGAGGGTGAGCAGCTTGAAGGTGATCCTCTTGTCAATGTGCAGCCAGTGTAGGTCTCTCAGGTGGTGGGGGATGTGATTGCGGCAGGAGACATTGATCATCAGTCGGGCAGAGGTGTTTTGGACTCGTTGGACTTGTTGTAGGTGTTTGTCCGAGTTGAGATTTAGAGAGTTGATCCTAAGGCATTTGGTTACATATTTCAGTGGTGTGGCTCCTTGGTGAGCGAGAAGATGAGTTGGGTACCATTGCCTTAGCAGATAATGTTGAGGTTGTGATGGTGGGCCACTTGTGTAAGGGTGCCATGTAGATGTTGAATAGCGTTGCAAATGATGTCAGAGGTTTTGGATCAGAAAGGTGGGAGATGGATGCTGAGGATTACTATTGAGGAACTTGTTTACTAAGAATTTGAGATATACTATTTGGCCATGAGGAAAAGTGTATAAAACTATTAAGGACTATTTGTTGTCTATTTTCTTAGCATATATTTAAAAGTAGCTTTATTTACAGTGTTTGAAAGTTCATGATAGTGTTTTGGTATTTTAAGATTCTTTGAGATATCTCATAGTTACATAAGAAATTGCTGTTTGAAAAAACATTTTAGATATGTTTTATTTCAATTTTTTCTATTGTTATTGAGAATGTTGAATGAGTTTTTTAAAGATAATCTTATTAATTGTCTTTTTTTTTGCCCGCTGTTATGTGATGAGTACTATTGAATTCACTGTTTCTAGTGAAATTCAATATATTCTGAGAACAGCAAAAAAGGCAAATGAAATGCTTTACAAATTATTTTGTGTTGTAAAATATATATTGTAACTGTATTTGTTCTTGTTTTCCACATATGCTAAATTTATTATATATTCTGTTTTTATTATTTTTAAGGTAAGTATAAGTAACTAAAAAAATGATCAATGGGATGTGCTTCTACAGAGCTGAAGGAATAAGAGATGGATGGAGTACATATCTGTGCAAAGATGGTTTGTGTCTTTCAATACCAGCATGGTATTGAATAGAAAGGCATGCTTCAGTAGTACAGACCAGAGAGTTTTAGGATTAAAAAAGATCAAATTATTCTACATAAAATATGTCACAGAGAGTGTTTTCAAATACTCTTTTATGTTTAGAAGGACAGGATAAGTTAGTGCATGTAGTTTTTCTTCTGTATGCAAATATGTCCTAATCATGCACAATACTTTGTTTTGAAGTGGTGTTCTATACCTGTTCCTGTGAGTATTTTCAACTTATATAAGGAATCACTACTTTCTTATTATGTTAAAAGGTAAGTACTGGATAGGCCTTTAAGAATTGTTATGTGTGAAAACACATTAAGTATTCAAAAATTAGTGTGATTATGGTACCTAAATATACACAAATATACAGTGTTAATTTGGACAACCAACAGTATTCCTTGCATTTTACTAAAACACATTTCCTAGTTTGGAATGGGTAAGGTGAATAGATATATTCTACATTATTTATTACTGCATTTTACTATAAAAGCCAGAGTCTTTTCCTATAGTCATAAGGAGTGAGTGGTTTTAAAATGTAAGAAAACTTAATAACAGGATATCCTTATAAGTAATTATATTTATATAAACTTATAAAGTACTAGAACTCTAATGTTTGAAGGTTATTAGACAATGGTATTTATGTAATTTTTTTTGAGGCCAAAACAGTTGATAAAGTTAGTTTTCCATTACGTAATAAAAAGACTGATAAAGTGAACTGTTTATTTTTTTGTGCATTGACCTACAACATAACTAGTTAAATATGGAAACAATTCAGAATAATACTGAAGACAATATGGAAGTGACCAACAATTTTATTGAAGAAGAAAACCAACCTTTAACCGACAGTGCCGTTGAATTATTAGAGATCACTACTCAAGATATCAGCTGTCATTTTGAAGATGAGAGCTTTGATGCTGATTTTTTAGAAGCAATGCAGGAGGTTGAATGTTTGGAACACATGAATTCAGAAATTGGTAACCAGGAATATCATATTGAAGAAATTCCAGATTAACTCCTTTTTGAAGCTCTATTAAAATATGAGATGTCTAAGGAATAATTATATTGTCTAATAAAAATAAAGCATTCAGCACTATACAAGCACTTTACAATATTCTATTGATTCAAAAAGTGCAAAGTGGGTCTTAAGGTATGGATTGCTTGAAATACTTATGGACTATGTATCTTGACTATGTATGTAGCTTGACACTCTCCTTGCAGAACTGTAATCATTCAGCCAGTACCCAAGTGGTAATGCAGCAAAGTGGGCTGTAGAGCATAGACTGCTTCAAACCTCTATAAACTACGTATGCTCTCTTCTATGCACCTGTGAACTTGCATTTTAAACCTTCAATTACCCAGTCTGTATCCTTACAATTCTTCTAAATATTCTGCCACTGCTGTTTCAATACTGTAGTGAGCCATACAGCAGTATATGCTTATCTATACACTGTGCTAAAAGTGAAGGAGTTATACATTGAGCTTGACACTCTACTTGCAGAACGGTAATCATTCAGTCAGTACTTAAGTAGTCATGCACAAAGTAGGCCTTAGGGCATGAACTGCTTCAAACCCCTATAGAATGTGTATGCATTTTTGTATGCAACTGGAAACTTTCAATTGCCCAGTTTCTATCTTTATACTTTTTCCAAACACTCTGCCACTGCTGTTTCAATATTGTAGTGGGCCATACAGCAGTATCTGCTTATCTATACATGTTCTAAAAGTGAAGTAGTTATACATTCAGCCAGACTCTGTTCTTGCAGAACTGTACCCATTCAGTCAGTTCTCAAGTAGTCATGCACCAAAGTAGGCCTTAGGGCATGGACTGCTTCAAATCCCTATAGACTATGCAGGCAGTTTTCTATGCACCTGCAAACTTGACTTTTAAACCTTCAATTGCTCAGTCTATATGATTCTAGTTCTACTAAACACTCTCACACTTCTGTTTCAGTATTGTAGTGATCCATACAGCACTATGTGCTTATCTATACACTGTTCAAAAAGTGAACCATTAATACATTACAGAACTGTAATCATTTAGCCAGTACCTAAGTAGTCATGCAGCAAAGTAGGCCTAAGGGTATGGACTGCTTCAAACCCCTATCGAGTATGCATGCACTTTTCTATGCACCTGCAAACTTGTCTTTTAAACTTTCAAATAGCCGGTCTGTATCTTTACACTTCCTGTAAACACTCTGCCACTGCTGTTTCAGTATTGTAGTGAGCCATACAGCAGTATATGCTGATCTATACATTGTGCTAAAAGTGAAGCAGTTTTACATTCAGCTTGTCATTCTCCTTGCAGAACTGTAATCATTCAGTTAGTACCTAAGTACTCATGCACAAAGTAGGCATTAGGACATGGGCTGCTTCAAACCCCTATAGAGTATGAATGCACTTTTCTATGCACCTGGAAACTTGTCTTTTAACCTTTTAATTGCCCAGTCGGTATCCTTACACTTCCTCTAAACACTCTTACACTGCTGTTTCAGTATTATAGTGAGCCATACAGCAGTAAGGGCGTATCTATACATAAAAGTGATAAAAGTGAAATAGGTATCCATTCAGTTGGATACTCTGCTTGCACAACTGTAATCCTTCAACCAATACCTAAGTAGTCATGCAGCAAATGAGGCCTTAGGGAATGGACTTTTTCAAATCTCTATACACTATGTATGTACTCTTCTATGCAAATACAATCTTGTCTTTTAAACATTTAATTACCCAGTCTGTATCCTTACACTCCCTGCAAACAGTCTGCCAATGTTGTTTCAGTATTGTAGTGAGCCATACAGCAGTATGTGCTTATCTATATACTGTGTTAAAAGTGAAGCAGTTATACATTCAGCTCGACACTCTCCTTACAGAATTGTAATCAATCAGCACCAAAGTAGGCCTTAGGGCATGAACTGCTTCAAATCCCTATGAACTATGCATGCACTCTTCTATGCACTTGCAAACTTGCCTTTTAAACCTTCAATTGCCCACTCTCTATCTTTAAAGTTCCACTAAACATTTTCACACTGCTGTTTCAGTATTGTAGTGAGGTATTCAGCAGTAAGTGGTTACCTATGCACTGTGCTAAAAGTGAAGCAGTTAGGTATTCAGCTCAAAATTCTCCTTGCAGAGCTGTTATCATTCAGTAAGTTCCCTAAATACTCATGGAGCACAGTACGCCTTAGGCCATGGACTGCTTCCAACCCCTAGAAACTATACTTGCAGTCTTCTATGCACCTATAAACTTGTATTTTATATCTTCAATTCCCCAGTCTGTATCCTTACACATCCACCAAACACTCTATCACTCCTGTTCATACTTTTGTAGTGACTCATTGGTTAGTGTGTAGTAATCTATTTACTACATTAATACAGTAATGGGCAGATCTACAATAACTGGCACATCCCCTGGGATATACCAGATATTGTGCACTGTGACATCACCACCATGGATGCGCTGTATTTACAATGTGGTGCACCATGGGGCAAAAACAAAACAGATATGTGATGTATCTTTGCCATGAAGGTGGCACATTGCTTGAGTTATGTTGCAAGTGCAACGCATTTTCAGCAATGCTGTGGGAGCCTTATGCTCAGAATGCTGTATCAATCCGTACACCTGTTTCAAGCAAGTGCAGGGTTTTGACACAGCATGAGCTCAAAATTGAGAAAGTTAAATCTTGTAAATTTTACTCAGCCACTTTTAGGAGGTCTTCCTGTGCCAGAACGCTCCCTATCTCTCCATGTAGGAATGTCTCCTTCTGGTACAAGAATTTACAATGTGACGCACCTCCCACATGCATTACATTGTAAATACCACACACAATGATGCATCTTTTGCACCACCGCTGCATCAGAAAAGTGATGCAATAGCAGTGTAAAAGAGGCAGAAGAAGGTTGTAAATCTGCCCCTAACACTTACAAGTTCACCCACATAGTTTCACCAGCAGTGCAAAGGGAAGCAAAGACTTGTAACATATAAGTACTACAGTATACTATAAGTAAACTTCTTATAGATTTATACTGTAGCACTTCCTTATAGTTCTGCACTTTCACATTCACCACACACTACTAATGTATTCATTCATTCATTTATGAAATATACATTCATTCTGACAAACTTTTACACAATAACATAGAAATATAGTTCTTTCTTTGACCAGTGAAGGTAGTTCTGAAAAGAACTGTTTTTTTTCTTTTTAGTTTTGTATTTTTTTTTTGGGGGGGGGGGTTGTTTTGTTTTTTTTAACCAAAAAAATGAACTGGAAACAAAAAAACAGTGGAACAGGAACAAAAAATTAAAAAAAAGAAATTATGCCTTGGACAACAGTGCTCTTCTTTCCTCTTCACAATGAGGTCAATAGACTGCTCACCGTAAAGTAATTATTTGCAAAATATACAATGAATTGTGAGATCCGCAAACTGTGGCACAATAATAGGATGCGGACTGCTCGGAGGAGGTGGTGGTGCAGTTGAGGTACTAGGAACTGCAGGTTGAGGATTCTCCTGCAACCTTTGTGTTGCCATCCTTGCATAGTTATTTGAATGCAAAGTACTTACATGGCGAACCATGCTGGCTGTGCCGAAAGAGTACTTTTTAGTGGGGTCACCCCTAGAGAGAGTAATCACACAGATCTTGCAAGAAACTTTCGGTGCATTGACCTTTTTCTGTCCCTCAGGATATGTAAAAAACTTCCAAATGAAAGCTTCTTTTCTCTTCTTCTGAGGCTGCTCAGCAACACATTCTTCCTCAGAGGAATGTTCTGATGAAGTCTCTAAAAGAGAAGCCATTGTACAGTTTGGTTCTAAAGGACTATAGCTCCATAGAAAAGTTGCTTCTCCTGAGAAAGTCCAAGTAGAATGATCAAAATGGGAGGGGTCTTTCAACAGTTGGAATAGGAAGTATTATGAACCAATCAAAACTCTCCTTTTATGGTCACATGACTTTACGTACTCGTGCGGTGCGCTTACGGTGCGCGTACGGACAATGTACTGTCGCAATTTTTGTAATTGCTTTTAAAAGTAATATACGCTTATTTATAGTACAGAAAAACTATTTTCATGATGATCTCAGGTAATGTCTACCCTTAAAATTTACATTAAATACATAGATATATACTTTAAAACATTCTAAAACTTTCGTAGGGTACGCGTACGGGGCACCTTACAAGCGTACATGACGTCACGCGAAAGCGCCGATGTGACGCAAAACGTCATGACGTTTTCGTAACGTATGCGAGTACACGTTCCGTACGATTACAGGTCCTAAAACGACATGAGCACCGTACCCGTACGGTACGTGTACGACAGCAAAAATAGAAAAAGAATATATATAGAATTTAACTTTTATATATTTTAAAATTTAAAAAAATAAATCTATTTTTTTAATATTATTTTACAATAAAAATATATAATGTACTTTTAAAAGTAAAACAACTGAAAGTAATTATTGGAAAAATGTAGGAAATTAATATAAAAAGAAATAAATATAATAATACATTTAAAAATTATCATTTACAAAACCTTTGAAATTCACTGAAAAAACCATAGGTTTCAGCCACGTTATAGTTAGGAATTAGCATTTAAAAAACCTTAGAAATTCACTGAAAAACCATAGGTTTTAGCCACGTTATAATTGGGAATTAGCATTTAAAAAACCTTAGATATTCACTGAAAAAACCACAGGTTTCACACATGTTATAGTTAGCTGGACATTTCACTCATACAAAACCATTGAAATTCCTCCATTATAGTTAGTTCAGCTAACTATAACTCGCGCGCCCCCAATGCACTGCTGATGACGTCAAATATTACATCACTCATGACATGGTCAGTGACATCACTCATGACATCACTGATGGCATCTCAAATGACATCACTGATGACATCACTGGTGACAACATCCAGTGAATGTGTGTCTTTCTGAAAAATAAATATTTTGGGACTGCAATCAAACTACAAGAACCACAAGGCTAAAAGTGATGTCTATCGTGACGCCCACCACGGGGCAAATACTTTAAATATAGCAATTTGGTGTTGTTCGGTTTCAGTCCATTGAATGTTCCTGGCTCCCCTTTGAAAAAGGTCTGTGTAGACCAAAATGCATCAGGGACGGTGACATGCCAGCGCTCTTTAAATATGAAATAAAACCTGTTGGTTGCCTCGTGACATGTACGGCTCATTCCTTCTCTGGGAGAGGGGTTTGGTTAATATCGCACGGCTTGGTCCTGTCGGGAGCAACGCACTACCAGCCTCGAAGTACGCCATCACTGTCTGAAAACGGACCCTGTTTGGAAATCTGCGAAAGCAATTAAAACAGCGGCGCTACCTAGGACTGGACCTTGGTTCTGGGCCCAAACAGACTCTAAAATAGTCTGCATGGGAATCACGAGCAAGAACTTTTATAGGGAAAAAAAAGCGGAATGAATTTCATACTTCACCCACTGGCGGGAAATATTTTGGGACTGCAATCGAGCTAAAAGAACCACAAGGCTAAAAGTGATGTCTATCGTGACGCCCACCAGGGGGCAAATACTTTAAATATAGTAATTTGGTGTTGTTCCGTTTCAGTCCATTGAATGTTCCTGGCTCCCCTCTGAAAAAGTGCTGTGTAGACCGAAATGCATCAGGGACTGTGACATGCCAGCACTCTTTAAATAGGAAATAAAACCTGTTGGTTGCCTCGTGACATGTGCGGCTCATTCCTTCTCTGGGAGAGGGGTTTGGTTAATATTGCACGGCTTGGTCCTGCCGAGAGCTACGCACTACTAGCCTCGAAGTGCGCCATCACTGTCTGAAAATGGACCCTCTTTGGAAATCTGCGAAAGCAATTAAGACAGCGGCGCTACCTAGGACTGGACCTTGGTTCTGGGCCCCAACAGACTCCAAAATAGTCTGCATGGGGATCACAAGCAAGAACTTTTATTGGGAAAAAAAGTGGAATGAATTTCATACTTCACCCACTGGATGGAAATATTTTGAGACTGCAATCGAACTACAAGAACCACAAGGCTAAAAGTGATGTCTATTGTGACGCCCACCAGGGGGCAAATACTTTAAATATAGCAATTTGGTGTTGTTTGGTTTCAGTCCGTTGAATGTTCCTGGCTCCCCTTTGAAAAATGTCTGTGTAGACCGAAATGCATCAGGGACTGTGACATGCGAGGGCTCTTTAAATATGAAACAAAACCTGTTGGTTGCCTCATGACATGTGCGGTTCATTCCTTCTCTGGGAGAGGGGTTTGGTGAATATATATATATATATATATATATAGGCAGGCATGGCAGTCACTAGTAGGTAGTTATAGTTATAAACTAGTTTCCATTTGATTTGCTAATAACTTTGTCGTCGTTTGAGGAATCTTCACGAAATTCTCCAAAAAAAGGTCTATCCAGGTCAGAAAAATGAGGGTCCCAAAAAGTGTTTTTTCCATGTTAATTTCCTTAGGAAACTTTAGCCAAGGCTATAGCCCAAACTGCTAAACTGAATTCCACCAAATTCTGCAGTTCTTTAGCAAAAAGGTAGCGCTTGGTTCAGAAAGCAACCTTTTTTTTAAATGGTGAAAATCCATTCAGTAGTTGCTGAGAAATTAAAAAAATAAGACTAAAAAAATCAGTTTCCCATAGAAAATTTAGGCAGGGCTACAGCCCGAACTGCTGAACGTAATTACACCAAATTTGGCAGTTCTTGGTTCAAAAAGCGACCTATTTTTTTAAATTGCATAAATCTTTTCAGTAGTTGCGGTGGGTTCACAACCCATCCCGACCACAAGCTTCATTCTAATTGGCTGCCAACACCCCAAACCAGGAAGTGTTGTCAGCCATCTTGTGACTCGGTAGAACTGAGTCACAAGAAATCAGTAAAATAAAGTTATAAGTGAAGAAAAGGGGGCAGGGTAGAAACACCCTGACACCCTAGGGCTGCACAAGGGTTCCTAGAAGGACCCCCAGGGCCAAAAAAGCATTTTTTGAAAATAATTTTGGCAGAATTCACACTGGGGTTGCGAATGCCACCGAACATATTTTAAAAAATGAAGCGTGGGCTCCCGTGCTTCATTTAAATGAAGCCCCCAGGTGGGCGAGGTCCTAGGGACATTTCCCAATTCCTAATTTAAAAATTGTGCCACCAGGTACCTTCAGTAAGCGCAACAAAGTTGCGTTGTAGAGAGGTGAAAAAAGGGGCATGGCCTCGGACCACCCCTCTGCAACGCAGCTCTGTGGTGCTTACTAGAGGTACCTGGTGGGGTAGTTGGGCCCCAGGGACCCTCAGGATTCAAGGGGACTTTATCCCCAACTTAAAATGTGTCATGGGGCGCATTTGCACACTTGTAACATCAGGCCCCACCCCTTCCCTTCACCACTGTGCAAACGTGCCCTCTTGCGTGTTTTCAGTTGGAGGATTAAGTCCCCTTGAATCACGCACCTACTAAATCATCCATTTAAACACTTATACACCCACTCATTCTTCAATACACTTTTGCCTATATATATATATAAAACTTATTTTAACTATACAGAAACATGCATTCGCTTGACGATGTCATCAGTGATATCATCTGTGATGCAATTTGACATGTCATCAGTGATGTCACTGACCATGTCATGAATGATGTAATGTCATCAGCAGTGTATTGCGGAAGGGCAAATTATAGTTGGCTAAACTAACTATAACAGCCACATTTTTCTGGTTTTGTACGAGTGAAATGTCCAACTAACTATAAAGTCCCTGAAACCTGTGGTTTTTTTCAGTGAAAATATATATATATATATATATATTTATACTGGCAGTCGCCAGTAGGTAGTTATAGTTAGGACCTATTTTCCATAGGAAATCCTCAACATTCTATTCCCAATAACTTTGGCACTGATTGATGAATCTATGCAAAATTTTGAAAACTCATGGCCAGTTCCAGTCCACTCCTATCCTGAAAGTTTCACAATGATTCGTCAAGCAGAGGCGCGAGAAAAAAGGGGGTTCCAAATATTTTTTCCCCATGCAATTTCCCACAGGAAATTTTAGTCGCGGCTACAGCCCGAACTGCTGAACGGAATTACACCAAATTTGGCAAAGAAGTAGCCATTGGTTCAGAAAGGTGCCTTTTTGTTAAATGATGTAAATGTGTTCAGTAGTTGCTGAGAAATTCAAAAATAAAAAGACATATATATCTAGGGCCGCGGATCCTACCGAGCACGAGCTTTATGCTAATTGTCTGTCAGCACTCCAAACCAGGAAGTATTGGCAGCAATCTTGTGCCTCAGTAGAACCGAGGCACAAGAAAGCAGTGAAGCAAACACACAAAAAACAAAAAGGGAGCAGTGTAGAAACACCCTGACCCCCTAGGTCTGCTTAGGGGGTCCCACAAGGACTCCCAGGGCCAAACATTTTTTTTTAAAATAGTGGGATGTTGTAAATTGGCAGAAATCGGGGTTAGAATTTAACTGAAGCCATCTTATATTTTGGCAGCCATCTTGTCTACCATGTGCTGCCATGTCCTCACCATGTGCTCTGACCTTCCTTACTGTTGTTTGCCCTTGTATTCTGCCTAGGAACAAACTATATTTAGCTTCTTCCACTCTCCACATGCTCAGTTGAGCTTGCAGCTGTCCATGCAGCTGCCTTAAGTTTCTAACTATTCAGAAAAGGGGGTGGTGATGAACAGAGCGTCTGAATTAAGCAGACCACTCTTACCCAGTCCAAAGAAAAGGGCTTGATCCATCACCGTTATTTAGCTCACTGCCCTATCCCAGCTCAGAACCTGGCTATATGCAAATTAGTCTGTCCCTGGCCCAGTGCATCATGGGAACAGGGCAGACCAAACTACCAAGCCAATTCTTCACCAGAAAGGAGACAAGCTTCCGGGGACCGGTTTCTGGCATTTCAGCCGTCGTCGGCCCGGCTTGCTTGAATCCTGATGGAGCAGTGAGCAAGGGACTCATGTCTGCGTATACCCTGCCACACCTATAGTGGCCAAAAACGGTTCAGAAAAGGGGGTGGTGATGAACAGAGCGTCTGAATTAAGCAGACCACTCTTACCCAGTCCAAAGAAAAGGGCTTGATCCATCACCGTTATTTAGCTCACTGCCCCATCCCAGCTCAGAACCTGGCTATATGCAAATTAGTCTGTCCCTGGCCCAGTGCATCATGGGAACAGGGCAGACCAAACTACCAAGCCAATTCTTCACCAGAAAGGAGACAAGCTTCCGAGGACCAGTTTCTGGCATTTCAGCCGTCGTCGGCCCGGCTTGCTTGAATCCTGATGGAGCAGTGAGCAAAGGACTAATGTCTGTGTATACCCTGCCACACCTATAGTGGCCAAAAACGATTCAGAAAAGGGGGTGGTGATGAACAGAGCGTCTGAATTAAGCAGACCACTCTTACCCAGTCCAAAGATAAGGGCTTGATCCATCACCATTATTTAGCTCACTGCCCCATCCCAGCTCAGAACCTGGCTATATGCAAATTAGTCTGTCCCTGGCCCAGTGCATCATGGGAACAGGGCAGACCAAACTACCAAGCCAATTCTTCACCAGAAAGGAGACAAGCTTCCGGGGACCGGTTTCTGGCATTTCAGCCATCGTCGGCCCGGCTTGCTTGAATCCTGATGGAGCAGTGAGCAAGGGACTCATGTCTGAGTATACCCTGCCACACCTATAGTGGCCAAAAACGATTCAATAAAGGGGGTGGTGATGAACAGAGCGTCTGAATTAAGCAGACCACTCTTACCCAGTCCAAAGATAAGGGTTTGATCCATCACCATTATTTAGCTCACTGCCCCATCCCAGCTCAGAACCTGGCTATATGCAAATTAGTCTGTCCCTGGCCCAGTGCATCATGGGAACAGGGCAGACCAAACTACCAAGCCAATTCTTCACTAGAAAGGAGACAAGCTTCCGGGGACCGGTTTCTGGCATTTCAGCCGTCGTCGGCCCGGCTTGCTTGAATCCTGATGGAGCAGTGAGCAAGGGACTAATGTCTGAGTATACCCTGCCACACCTATAGTGGCCAAAAACGATTCAGAAAAGGTGGTGGTGATGAACAGAGCGTCTGAATTAAGCAGACCACTCTTAGCCAGTCCAAAGATAAGGGCTTGATCCATCACCGTTATTTAGCTCACTGCCCCATCCCAGCTCAGAACTTGGCTATATGCAAATTAGTCTGTCCCTGGCCCAGTGCATCATGGGAACAGGGCAGACCAAACTACCAAGCCAATTCTTTACCAGAAAGGAGACAAGCTTCCGGGGACCGGTTTCTGGCATTTCAGCCGTCGTTGGCCCGGCTTGCTTGAATCCTGATGGAGCAGTGAGCAAGGGACTCATGTCTGAGTATACCCTGCCACACCTATAGTGGCCAAAAACGATTCAGAAAAGGGGGTGGTGATTTACAGAGCGTCTGAATTAAGCAGACAACTCTTACCCAGTCCAAAGATAAGGGCTTGATCCATCACCGTTATTTAGCTCACTGCCCCATCCCAGCTCAGAACCTGGCTATATGCAAATTAGTCTGTCCCTGGCCCAGTGCATCATGGGAACAGGGCAGACCAAACTACCAAGCCAATTCTTCACCAGAAAGGAGACAAGCTTCCGGGGACCGGTTTCTGGCATTTCAGCCGTCGTCGGCCCGGCTTGCTTGAATCCTGATGGAGCAGTGAGCAAGGGACTCATGTCTGAGTATACCCTGCCACACCTATAGTGGCCAAAAACGATTCAGAAAAGGGGGTGGTGATGAACAGAGCGTTTGAATTAAGCAGACCACTCTTACCCAGTCCAAAGATAAGGGCTTGATCCATCACCGTTATTTAGCTCACTGCCCCATCCCAGCTCAGAACCTGGCTATATGCAAATTAGTCTGTCCCTGGCCCAGTGCGTCATGGGAACAGGGCAGACCAAACTACCAAGCCAATTCTTCACCAGAAAGGAGACAAGCTTCCGGGGACCGGTTTCTGGCATTTCAGCCATCGTCGGCCCGGCTTGCTTGAATCCTGATGGAGCAGTGAGCAAGGGACTCATGTCTGAGTATACCCTGCCACACCTATAGTGGCCAAAAACGATTCAGAAAAGGGGGTGGTGATGAACAGAGCGTCTGAATTAGGCAGACCACGCTTACCCAGTCCAAAGATAAGGGCTTGATAAATCACCGTTATTTAGCTCACTGCCCCATCCCAGCTCAGAACCTGGCTATATGCAAATGAGTCTGTCCCTGGCCCAGTGCATCATGGGAACAGGGCAGACCAAACTACCAAGCCAATTCTTCACCAGAAAGGAGACAAGCTTCCGGGGACCGGTTTCTGGCATTTCAGCCGTCGTCGGCCCGGCTTGCTTTAATCCTGATGGAGCAGTGAGCAAGGGATTCATGTCTGAGTATACCCTGACACACCTATAGTGGCCAAAAACGATTCAGAAAAGGGGGTGGTGATGAACAGAGCATCTGAATTAAGCAGACCACTCTTACCCAGTCCAAAGATAAGGGCTTGATCCATCACCGTTATTTAGCTCACTGCCCCATCCCAGCTCAGAACCACCCCCTTTTCTGAATCATTTTGTCCACCATAAGCGTGGAAGGGTATACTCAGATGTTAGTCCCTTGCTCATTGCACCATCAGGATTCAAGCAAGCCGGGCCGACGACGGCTGAAATGCCAGAAACCCGTCCCCGGAAGCTTGTTTCCTTCCCAGTATAAGAATTGGCTTGGTAGTTTGGTTTGCCTTGTTCCCATCATGCACTGGGACAGGAACAGACTAATTTGCATGTAGCCAGGTTCTGAGCTGGGATGGTGCAGTGAGCTAAAAAACGGTGATGGATCAAGCCCTGATCTTTGGACTGGATAAGAGTGGTCTGCTTAATTCAGACACTCTGTTCATCACCACCCCCTTTTCTGAATCATTAAGTTTCTAACTGGCAGGATGTGTTTACTAGAATTAGCAACTGTTAGCTCCTCCCACTTGTTGATTGTACATTTTCTGTATGACCTCATATGTATCTTAAACCTTCTTCTTCTACTTGTACCGCCTTCTTTTGAGCCTGGTGTGGGTATAAAAGGACCATGCTCCTTCTGTTCACTGTGCTACTTCATACACTACTGAAGGGTGTTATGTGAATTTAGTTCCACCTCATGAGGTTAATAAATTTGGTATTTTATATTCCAGTTTCCGTTTCAACTTCTATCCTATTAGTCTAAGGACTTGTGCAGAGAAGGGCGAACCCCTAGCACTGGTAGGCCTTGCTGAGGCCCAAGTACCACAGGGATGCGTGTAGGATATGCTCAACCCACCGCAAAAAAAATGAAGTGCGGACTCCCGCGCTTTGTTGGTAATTAGCCCCCGGGGGCAAGTCCCGGGGCAATGGGTTTAAAGTAATGGTGGGCCCAGAGGGGCCCCCCAGCCCCTGGGACTGTCAGCCCCAGGGCTTATTCTGAATTATGGGTGGCTCTCAGCCTCCCCGTAGTCCCAGGGACTGCTACCCCTGGGGCTTTAATATACATGGGTGGGGGCTCAAAGGCCCTCCCAAGCAACGGGGACAGCCACCCTCGGGGCTTCTGTTTTTTTAAAAACTAAAATAAAAAAACCTGTATGGGGTTTCAAGCTCCCCCACACGCCCTAGGGATCGCCACCTCCCTGGGGCTCTACACATTCAAAATAGGAGCGTCCATGATGGACCCCCCAGCCCCTGGGACCACCACCTCCCCTGGGCTTTGGAAATGGTTGGAGGGGGCCATGCAGCCCCCCTCAAGGAGACTTCGAGGGCCCTGGAGACTGCCACCCCTCAGGGCTAGCTCCTGTAGTGTCCTGGGGTGTTCACCCTGGGATGCTGTAGTTTGCTATGGCGGGAGCCTCGCGGCTCCCGCCCTGCCATAGAAAACTTGGTTTGGATTTTGAAAGAGAGGAACAGGGAAACCTGCTCTCTCTTTCAAAATATAAACCAAATTGCTTTTCCACATGGGGGGCTACATCTTAGCAGCTCCCCATGTGAAAAAGCAATGCCGGCACCCGCACGACGCGGGGAGATGGCAGGAACGAGGGGGATTGTGGCCCCCACTGTCCCCAATGGAGAGGGCCAGCCCCCGGGGATGGGGTCCCTGGGGCTAATAGCAGCTCTGCACAGAGGCCATGGGGCCCCCCTCCTCAAATATTATTTAAAAAAAATAAAAAACAAAGGCCAGCCCCGGGGGATGGGGTCCCCAGGGCCATGAATGGCCTAAGGAGGGGGGCAAGGCAGCCCCCTCAAAAAAGAAAGACATGTAAAAAAATGGCCATGCCATGTGGGATGGGGTCCCCGGCCAGATTATGGCCTAGGGAGGGGGGCCACGCTGCCCCAACCTAATTTTTTTTTTTAAATACATTTAGGGGCAGACCCTAGGGAATGGGGTCTCTAGGACCAAGACTATTAGAAAAAGAATGCTTCAAACCCCTATCCACAATGCATGCAGTCCTCTAACCACCTACACACTTGTCTTTCACACCTTCAATTCCCTAGTCAGTATCCATACACTTCTAGCAAACACCCTGTCACTCCTCTTCCACTCCTCCAGTGACTCATTCAGCACCATGTACTATTCCATTCACAGCGCCAACACCCATCCACTTATAAATTTACCCAGGCACTCTCCTTGCAGTACTCTAATCATTCAGTCAGTACCCAAGAACTCATCGAGCGACCCAGGCATTAGCATGTGGACTGCTTCAAACCCCTATCCACTATGCATGCAGTCCTCTAACCACCTACACACCTGTCCTACACACCTTCAATTCCCTTGTTCAGTATCCATATACTCCAGCAAACACCCTGTCATTCCCCTTGCACTCCTCTAGTGACCCATTCAGTACCATGTACTAATTCATTCACTGAGCCAAAACCCAACCACTTATAAATTGGTGAGTGATGCTGTGGTGGTGCTGAGTGGTGCAGTGGTGATGCTGAGTGATAAAGTGGTGGTGCTGAGTGATGCTGGGGTAGCGCTGAGTGATGATGTGGTGATGCAGAGGGCAGAAAGGCACAAAAAGCAGTCTAACAAAGGGCAGAAGGGCAGAAAAACAAGGGAAAAACGAGTCGAACAGAGGGCAGAAGGGCACACAAAAGTTATTTACAAAAGTTTAAGCTATTGCTATTATAAATTAAAATCACTTTTATTTACGTATTAATTATTTTAAAAAATTAAAAGCCATTGTAATTTGTAATATCAATACACCTAAGTCACGTAAATACAAAACATGTTGCATTACAAATGCTATAGGTGTCACATTTGCGAAAGTTATAACTATTGGCATTGTAAATGACAAAGCTATTAATTTAGCTATTTTCAAAACCAACACATAAATAAAAGAAATTGTCATTTACAAGACCAATAGCTCAAACTTTCCTAATGCAAGACCTATTGCATTGCAAATGCTTGTTTTTCTATCTGTCAGTGCTTCCTGTTGAGGTTTAATTTTCGTGACAGGCGCCTCATTGCCTACTTGTAACTATTCTCTAACCCTGCTTCAAGGGTCAGAGCAGGGTCAGAGAATAGTTGCAAGTAGGCAACGAGGCGCCAGGAAGCACTTACAGGCTTACTGCAGCAGGTGCCCAAGTTGAAGTTAATTTATTTGTAACCCTTTTGTAAAAGGTTACAAAAAATTAGCTTCAACTTTTGCACCTGCTGCTGTAACTCTGTAAGCGCTTGGCTGAAAATTCTTCCCCGCTGATCCGCGGATTTTACAGCGATTTCGTGAGATTCGCGGATCGCGAAATCGCAGAAAATCCGCAAATTCCGCAAGCGGAACGAATTTTCAGCCCATGCTTAGCATAGAGTATACCACCCCTGGGAAGTCTTCCAAAATGACACCACAGGTCGGTACTTGCAGCCTGGGTAAGGTGGTGTAAGCACCCCTTACTGGGATATAGTATACCTATATCCACCGTTTAAAACAGACACATATTAACCTATAAATCACTTCTATGGGAGGCTCTCTGCAGCTTTTGGAATGCCTTCCTTATAGATGTTCTAAGATATGGCCATACCATATACTCTTAAGTGCATTATAATCCTCACGGTTAATGTTAACTTTGGTTTGGCTTCATCAAAACATGTCGTGTTTGGTGTCAAACCTACCCCCCAACAGTTCTGGCGGCGGGGGTAGAATTCCACCCATCTAGAGGGAGAAGACATGCATACACTGGTACACCCGGTAAATGTTTAGAAGAGCCCCAGCATCACAAAATGGATGATGCTGCCACAGACACAAGTCTGACCTCCTGTTGCTGGACGAAACTCCTGCAGGAGAGGCCTGGGCAATAGTCTTCCTACCCAGGGAGGTGCTAGCACCCCCCGAGACAGGCTTTAGTGTATTGGGGTTGGGTGGGTTGCATTCAATGAATGCTTTTCAGACATTGCCTGTTGCACACAAGGTATCCCATGCATTTCCCACTTGAAACCAGTTTCTGGGGCACTCAGCCCCAGCTCTGGAGTGAAACTGGACAAAGGGGAAGGGGTGTAACCACCCCATCCCCAGGACCTCCCATAGGTGGGACCCTAGAGTTAGTCCAACCACTAAACTTAGTATAAGTATAGGAACCCAGTCCCTAGGACTTTAGATTACCCTGGACAAAACTCTGAAGATGAAATCTTGGACCTTCGAAATTCCATATCGACTGGAAGATGGAAGAAATCTCCCTTGAGTTCAAGGAGTGACCTCCCTGTTCAAACAGGTACCAAAGAAGCATCTTGCCAGTCTGCATTTTTGAGGCTCTTGTCGGATCGCAAAGAATCTGCAACACAAGACATAGACTTCCAGACATCTCCAAGGCTGACACGAGTCCCCAGCGAAGTTGAGACCTGTAGCTATCATGAGAGATGTGGGACCGGAACTCCTGGATATCCTGCAAGTTTGAAAGTGTACCTACTTCCCGAAGTTTCCTGAAGTTGTGCTTCTGGCTATTTGTTGCCCTTGCCAGAGCACCTTTTGCAGCAAAGCTGAGACGCCTACACTCCACAAGTGTTCCGTGGGCCTGCTTTTCTTCACCGCAGCTCGAGGCTCCTTTGCGATCTCTAGTCCTTTGGCTAGTGGGTCCCCGTGAAGGACAATCCTTTGTTTCTTGAGATTTCCTGGTTGCTCCACGGGTGCTTTGACTCCCCTCCAGAGAGTGAGTCTCTCAGACCTTGCTGGTCTGCACCAAAGCCAATCTTTGCATCTTGTGTGGGTTGCTGTTGCCAAGGCTTGTTGGGTCCAATACCGATTCTGACACTGCAGTACTCGACCTCCTTCATGGGACAGTTTGAATCCCACTTCTGGTCATTGTTGACATCTCCTGGTCCTCATGGCTGAAGAGTCAAGCTTTACCTACTTCACTTGAAAGCACCCGACATCAGCTGGCATCTTCCCTTCGCCGTACTGGTCACTGGCTAATGAACCAGACTCTGTCCTCTCTCCTTTTAGGTTCTTCAGATCTCTGATCCACCCTTGGATCCATCCGGACGCCTTTCGCAGCTCTCCATTGGAATTGACGCAACCCGACACAAAAAGACACCTATGCACCCGGCTTTCCACAGTGAGGTAACACTCTCGAAGTGTCCTATTCCAAAGGGGTTTCATCGCTGTCCCCTCCTAAGTGTCCTTCAACTTTAAAATTGTAACTTAAACTTTCCTCTTAGAAGTCTATGGTGATTTGCGGCTGTGTTTAGACACTGCACGCGTACCCCATCCCTACCTTGGGTCGTTCCTGGTAGCCCCAGCAGTTCTACAGGCCCTAGGCCTCACTTCAATCCCTCAAGTGGTTCTTATACCACTATTTTAGTATATGGTTTGTAAAGTTCGTAAGGCAAAACATATTCTGTGCTATTTACTGTGTGCTATTTAAGTTCTTCTATTGAACTTTAGCTTTTAGCCTCATAAAGAGACTAAAGGGGTTGTGTTTAGAATACATACATATATATTTGATGGATTGGTGTTAGTACAACGCGATGTATTACAACGCGTTCCGTTACAACGCGATTTTTACATCGCAAATACCATTACAATGCATGCCATAACAACGCATGGCATTACATAGCAGATACTTTTACAACGCATGGCATTACATCGTAAGTATAGGTAAGTATATCTTTTTTAAAAAAAAAAGTAATAAAGTTAATTAAATTAATTTAAAATAATAAAAATAATATAACATTTTTAAAACAGTAATTAATTTAATTATAGTAATTTAATTAATATTAAAATTGATAATAATTTAATATATTTAAAATAATATAATTAATTAAATATAAAAAATTTATAAATAGTAAATAATATAATGTAATTAATTACAATAAAGATAATTATAATTTAATTAAATTATAAATAATACATAATATAATTATATTTAATATAATTAAAAGAATTTAATCAATTAAACATTTTTAAATAATATAATTTAATTATAATCGTTTATTAATACAATTAACTTAATAATTGTAAATATAGTTATAAATGTAATTAAATTAAATAAAATTAATTTAATTAATTTAATTTTTATAAAGTCGTAATACCCCTGTACCCCCAAAAACAAACCCAGCCCTAAAACCTAAAAACACCCCTGTACCCCAAAACCCAAACCCTGCCCTAAAACCTAAAAACACCCCTGTACCCCAAAACCCAAACCCTGCCCTAAAACCTAAAAAAACCCCTGTACCCCAAAACCCAAACCCTGCTCTAAAACCTAAAAACACCCCTGTACCCCAAAACCCAAACACTACCCTAAAACCTAAAAACACCCCTGTACCCCAAAACCCAAACACTACCCTAAAACCTAAAAACACCCCTGTACCCCAAAACCCAAACACTGCCCTAAAAGCTAAAAACACCCCTGTACCCCAAAACCCAAACACTGCCCTAAAACCTAAAAACACCCCTGTACCCCAAAACTCAAACTCTGCCCAAAAACCTAAAAACACCCCTGTACCCCAAAACCCAAACCCTGCCCTAAAACCTAAAAACACCCCTGTACCCCAAAACCCAAACCCTGCCCTAAAACCTAAAAACACCCCTGTACCCCAAAACCCAAACCCTGCCCTAAAACCTAAAAACACCCCTGTACCCAAAAACCCAAACACTGCCCTAAAACCTAAAAACACCCCTGTACCCCAAAACCCAAACACTGCCCTAAAACCTAAAAACACCCCTGAACCCCAAAACCCAAACACTGCCCTAAAACCTAAAAACACCCCTGTACCCCAAAACCCAAACACTGCCCTAAAACCAAAAAATACCCAAAAACACCAAAACATATACATCAGTACCCCAAAACATATACTCCTATACTCTTACTTATTTTAAAAAATACTTAAATTAATATATTTAATTTATAATATTTAAAAACGAAATAATTTTTTTTTATAATTAATAATAATTAAATCAATTATAAAATATTAAATAAAATTTAAAAAAAATTAAATACTTACCAATACTTACGATGTAATGGTATGCGTTGTAATAGCATCTGCTATGTAATGCCATGCGTTGTAATGGCATGCATTGTAATGGTATTTGCGATGTAATAGCTGCGTTGTAACAGCATTACGTTGTAAAAGATGCGTTGTAGCAGTAACACACCATATTTGATATATACCTTGTGTGTTGTACTTTCATTTGAACATTAAAGTGATTATAGACTGGTAAAACAAGCTGCTTTACATTCCTTCAAGACTTAGCCTGAAGGCTGCTCTCCACAGCTACCACTAGGATAGCTTTCTAATAGGTTGTCTTTAAACCTACCATCAATAAGGGTCATTTGGGCTGGTGCAAGGTGTCCATTAGAATAGTGGACATCATATGCCAGGCCAACTTCTCACACTAATCATTCAGTCAGTACCCAAGTAATTATGCACTGAGCCAGACCTTAGCACATGGACTGCTTCCAATTCCTGTCCACCATGTATGCAGTAATCTCAAACCAGCTACACACTTGTCATTGACACCTGCAATTCCCCAGTCAGAATCATAATCTTCCAGCAAGCACCCTGTCCCTCCCCTTGCACTCCTCTAGTGACCCATTCAGCACCATATACTAATCCATTCACTGCGCCAAAACCCTAACACTTATAAATTAAGCCAGGCACTCTCCTTGCAGTACTCTAATCATTCAGCCAGTTCCCAAGTACTCATGCAGTGAGCCAGGCCTTAGTCCATGGACTGCTTCAAACTCCCATCCACTATGCATGCAGTTCTCTAACCACCTACACACTTGTCTTTCACACCTTCAATTCCCCAGTCAGTATCCATACACTTCCAGCAAACACCCTGTCATTCCCCTTGCACTTCTCCAGTGACCCATGCAGCACCATGTTCTAATGCATTCACTGCGCCAAAACCCAAACACTTATGAATTCACCTAGGCACTCTCCTTGCAGTACTCTAATCATTCAGTCAGTACCCAAGTACTTAAGCAGTAAGCCAGGCATTAGCACATGGACTGCTTCAAACCCCTATCCACTATGCATGCAGTCCTTTTACCACCTACACACTTGTTTTTTACACCTTCAATTCCCTAGTCAGTATCCATATACTCCAGCAGACACCATGTCACTCCACTTGCACTCCTCTAGTGACCCATTCAGTACCATGTACTAATCCATTCACTGCGCCAAAACCCAACCACTTATAAATTTACCCAGGCACTCTACTTGCAGTACTGTAATCATTCAGTCAGTGCCCAAGTACTCATGCACTGAGCCAGGCCTTAACACATGGACTGCTTCAAACGCCTATCTACTCTGCACGCAGTCCTCTAACCACCTACACACTTGTCTTTCACACCTTCAATTCCCCAGTCATTATACATACACTTCCATGAAATACTCTGTCACTCCCCTTGCACTCCGCTAGTGACCCACTTAGCACCATGTACTAATCCATTCACTGTGCAAAAATCAAACCACTTATAAATTCACCCAGGCACTCTCCTTGAGGTACTCTAATCATTCAGTCCGTACCCAAGTACTTATGCACTGAGCCAGGCCTTAGCACATGAACTGCTTCAAATGCCTATCCACTATGCATGAAGTCCTCTAACCACCGACACACTTGTCTTTCAAACCTTCAATTCCACACTCAGTATACATACACTCCAGGAAACACCCTGTCACTCCCCTTGCACTTGTCCAGTGACCCATTCAGCACCTCGTTCTAATCCATTCACTGCGCCAAAACCCAAACACTTATGAATTCACCCATACACTCTCCTTGCAGTACTCTAATCATTCAGTCAGTACCCAAGTACTCATGCATTGAGCCAAGCCTTAGCACATGGAGTGATTCAAACCCCTATAAACTATGCATGCAGTCCTCTGACCACCTACATACTTGTCTTTCACACCTTCAATTCCCCAGTCAGCATCCATACACTCCAGCAAATACCCTGTCACGCCCCTTGCACTCCTCCAGTGACCCATTCAGCACCATGTTCTAATCCATTCACTGCACCAAAAGCCAAACACTTATGAATTCACCCAGGCACTCTCCTTGCAGTACTCTAATCATTCAGTCAGTACCCAAGTACTTAAGCAGTAAGCCAGGCATCTGCACATTGACTGCTTCAAACCCCTATCCACTATGCATGCAGTCCTCTTACCACCTACACACTTTTTTCCACACCTTAAATTCCCCAGTCAGTATTCATACAATTCCAGCAAGCAACCTGTCACTTCTCTTGCACTCCTCTAGTGACCCATTCAGCACCATGTACTTATCCATTCACTGAGCCAAAACCTAAACACTTATAAATTCACCCAGGCACTCTCCTTGCAGTACTCTAATCATTCAGTCAGTATCCAAGTACTCATGCAGCGAGCCAGGCCTTAGCACATGGAATGCTTCAAACCCCTATCCTCTATGCATGCAGTCCTCTAACCACCTACACACTTGTCTTTCACACCTTCAATTCCCTAGTCAGTCTCCATACACTCCAGCAAACACCCTTTCACTCCCCTTGCACTACTCTAGTGAACCATTCAGCACCCTGTACTAATCCATTCACTGTACCAAATTCCAACCACTTATAAATGCACCCAGGCACTCTCCTTGCAGTACTCTCATTATTCAGTCAGTACCCAAGTACTCATGCAGCGAGCCAGGCCTTAGCACATGGACTGCTTCAAACCCCTATCCTCTATGCATGCAGTCCTCTAACCACCTACACACTTGTCTTTCACACCTTCAATTCCCTAGTCAGTCTCCATACACTCCAGCAAACACCCTGTCATTCCCCTTGCACTACTCTAGTGACCCATTCAGAATCATGTACTAATTCATTCACTGCGCCAAAACCCAACCACTTATAAATTTACCCAGGCATTCTCCTTGCAGTACTCTAATCATTTAGTCAGTACCCAAGTACTCATGCACTGAGCCAGGCCTTAACACATGGACTGCTTCAAACGCCTATCCACTCTGCATGCAGTCCTCTAACCACCGACACACGTTTCTTTCACACCTTCAATTCCCTAGTCAGTATCCATACACTTCCATGAAACACCCTGTCACTCCTCTTGCACTCCGCTACTGACCCACTTAGCACCATGAATTAATCTATTCACTGTGCAAAAACCAAACCACTTATAAATTCACTCAGGCACTCTCCTGGAGGCACTCTCCTGGAGGTACTCTAATCATTCAGTCAGTACCCAAGTACTTATGCACTGAGCCAGCCCTTAGCACATGAGCTGCTTCAAATGCCTATCCACTATGCATGAAGTCCTCTAACCACCGACACACTTGTCTTTCATACCTTCAATTCCCCAGTCAGTATACATACACTCCACCAAACACCCTGTCACTACCCTTGCACTCCTCCAGTGACCCATTCAGCACCATATACTAATCCATTCACTGCACCAAAACCCAAACACTTATAAATTCACCCAGGCACTCTCTTTGCAGTACTCTAATCTTTCATTCAGTACCCAAGTACTTATGTATTGACCTTGACAACAAACAACGTTTCAGTTTCAATATTTAAAAAACATTTTTATTTCCATTTATATTAAAAATATATAATGTCATTTAAAAAATAAAATATGTAAAAATAAACAGTTAAAAAACTGTAGAAAATCAGTATAAAAATACATATGGCTATTATTGCATTCAAAATAATCATTTAAAAAACCTTTGAAATTCACTGAAAAAACCATGGGTTTCAGACATGTTATAGTTAGGAATTAGCATTTAAAAAACATTAGAAATTCACTGAAAAAAAACATAGGTTTCAGGGCTGCTATAGTTAGCTGGACATTTCACTCATACAAAACCATTGAAATTCCTCAGTTATAGTTACTTCTGCTAACTATAACTCGGGTGTCTGCAATCCATTGATGATAATGTCACATATTACATCATTCATGACATGGTCAGTGACATCACTGATGACATCATCCATGCGACAATCAGATACACCTCATCATACACTAGTATAACCTTTCATCACTCACTTGAAAATACAGAGTACCATATTTGAATCTATTGACACACCAATACAAGCTTCTAAAGACCCACCCAGGGATTCCTAGATCTACACACACATCGGATCACTTACCTATAGATTTACTCATACAAGCTGTCAATGATCAATAGAACACTATCAAATATATTTATACACCTATATTGACATTACACACCAGCACACATCCTATTTACTTCTGCAGTCATCCTACTCACTTATGCAAATTAGTCTGTCCCTGGCCCAGTGCATCTTGGGAACAGGGCAGACCAAACTACCAAGCCAATTCTTCACCAGAAAGGAGACAAGCTTCCGGGGACCGGTTTCTGGCATTTCAGCCATCGTCGGCCCGGCTTGCTTGAATCCTGATGGAGCAGTGAGCAAGGGACTCATGTCTGAGTATACCCTGCCACACCTATAGTGGCCAAAAACGATTCAGAAAAGGGGGTGGTGATGAACAGAGCGTCTGAATTAAGCAGACCACTCTTACCCAGTCCAAAGATAAGGGCTTGATCCATCACCGTTATTTAGCTCACTGCCCCATCCCAGCTCAGAACCTGGCTATATGTAAATTAGTCTGTCCCTGGCCCAGTGCATCATGGGAACAGGGCAGACCAAACTACCAAGCCAATTCTTCACCAGAAAGGAGACAAGCTTCCGGGGACCGGTTTCTGGCATTTCAGCCGTCGTCGGCCCGGCTTGCTTGAATCCTGATGGAGCAGTGAGCAAGGGACTCATGTCTGAGTATACCCTGCCACACCTATAGTGGCCAAAAACGATTCAGAAAAGGGGGTGGTGATGAACAGAGCGTCTGAATTAGGCAGACCACGCTTACCCAGTCCAAAGATAAGGGCTTGATCAATCACCGTTATTTAGCTCACTGCCCCATCCCAGCTCAGAACCTGGCTATATGCAAATTAGTCTGTCCCTGGCCCAGTGCATCATGGGAACAGGGCAGACCAAACTACCAAGCCAATTCTTCACCAGAAAGGAGACAAGCTTCCGGGGACCGGTTTCTGGCATTTCAGCCGTCGTCGGCCCGGCTTGCTTGAATCCTGATGGAGCAGTGAGCAAGGGATTCATGTCTGAGTATACCCTGCCACACCTATAGTGGCCAAAAACGATTCAGAAAAGGGGGTGGTGATGAACAGAGCATCTGAATTAAGCAGACCACTCTTACCCAGTCCAAAGATAAGGGCTTGATCCATCACCGTTATTTAGCTCACTGCCCCATCCCAGCTCAGAACCACCCCCTTTTCTGAATCATTTTGTCCACCATAAGCGTGGAAGGGTATACTCAGATGTTAGTCCCTTGCTCATTGCACCATCAGGATTCAAGCAAGCCGGGCCGACGACAGCTGAAATGCCAGAAACCGGTCCCCGGAAGCTTGTTTCCTTCCCAGTATAAGTGAGGTTCCGTGACGATTTGAACCCGTGTTTTCAAGTTTGTCGGAAATACATAATATTAGTATCAGCGAACCGCAAATGATCCATTTAGCATATCCTGGTGTTTTCGCTACGATACGAGCAAGAGCACTCCTGTTATGAACACATTTCTGATCTACCCACGGCATCCATCTTAGATCATGTCCGCCATTTTGTGTTTCTTGCCCTCACATATGCAATAACCTCTGATCACTTCATTTCGATTAAGGACACGTAGCCTTAGCCGGAGATTCACCTCTTTCAGGACACGTGTACCTTAAACCAGATCACGCTGTAGCTGCATGACTTGACAAAGGCTGCCTCCTCTGCCTGAGGCCAGCCCACCTGAACTGGTTTTCGTGTCCATTGTCCCGATCATGATTAGGCGGCCGAAGCCGGTAGCCTTGCCCATTTACAACCCACAAACATCTCTTATCCCGCTTTTCTATCTCCTGCACCTGGCTCTGCTCCTTTCCATCTGGGTCTTTAATAGGGGGAGGTAACGAACTTTACGATGAGGCGGTCCGGCTCTTGAATGCAATATTGACAAGGGATTGTGATGGACTAGTGGGAACCCCTCTTCGTGATGTTTGGCATCAGATATTATCTACAGTTCCTGTGTAACGCCAAATATTTATTGTTTAAGATACAAAGGTTTAGGAATGTACTGACATGTGAAATATTTGCCTGAAGCACAATTTTTAGTATATAAGGAGCAACCCTCAATGTACAAATCGAACAGGCTCCTGGTTACTGCCCATGCGTAGTTTCTGTGACTTCTGTGTCCCTGCAGTAATAAACCTTTGGTCTTTGACGCCACCATCGAGAAGCCCGTGTTTCTGTTCATTTGCGCACCAAGGCAGGTGGAACTCCGGGGTCTTTGGGTGTTGTTCCCTGACACCTCTGGACGGAACCAAAAAGTCCAGAACTCCAATTGGCGCCCAACGTGGGGCGACGTCATTCGGTACCGGTCCAAAAGCCTGAAGAGTTCGAGGAGCTTCGTGTGAAGATTTCCGAGGGAGGCGCCCCACTTCATCGATCCCGGCATATCGCAAAAGTGGCCCGAAGTTCTCTTCCACGAGGGTTCCCGTTCAGGACGGCTGCAGTGGGCCGTTGCCTTGACCGTCGCCCTGTCTTGGACCCGAGGTGCAGTCCTTAGTACAGCGAAACGTGACGGGTTTCTCCTTGGTGACGTCTTCAGTGCCTCAGTTAAGTATTTAGTGATAGCTAGCTGGTTACTTTGTGAGGATTGTTAAAATCCTTGATCGGTTCTTGGTTTGGTTTTGGTTTTGTAAGATTATCACTAGTTGTTCTGGTTACGATAATCTATTTGGTTCAGTTTGGGTATCGATACATTAGTTTGGTTTTGGTAGGCCTAAGTTCTTGGTTCGAGTGCACATATTTGTTCCGTGTTTTGTTTGTTTTGTGTTCCAGACTGAAAATGGTAAGTCGGAAAATGTTGTCTTGTTTTGGTTGCAACCATGACTCACGATTGGAGGATTCCTGTCTGGTTCCTCCGATTGGGACTCCCCTTTATGACTTATACTGTAAACATGGAGTGGGTCCTATATCTTATAATGAGGTATGGGTCCGTTACTGTAAGAAGGATGGTGTCCTTAGTTGGCCACTACATGGTAGTTTTGAACCCGAGATTCTTGATAATTTAGAAGCGAAATTGTTTAGGAAGAAAGCCCAGCCGGCAATGTTTGATTCTTTCCGTTATTGGCGAAAAGAGTCCAAACAGAGAGAAATGAAAAGGTTGAAGAAAGAACAGAAAGAGAAAGAAGAGCTAACTCTAGAGCAAGCAACTAAACAATTGCAAGATAATGAGTGCGAAAAAGCCATAGATGTAGCAATTAGAGAGCATAATTTAGCGATTGACAAGTGCTACCCTGCCTTGCCATCGAAAACAGCTAAGATACTGGAGGATCCCGAAAACGATCCTCTGTTGTCTTACCTGTTACGGTCACCTCCACCGTATGCACAAGGTGCTACGGCCCAACTTGTACCAAATGCCCAATTGCCGGTTGCTGGACAACCTGGTGTTCTTGTTCCTCAGAATCTAGTTCCTGTACCTCCTGTGGTTAATGTGAATATTCCTACGGCTCCTCCTCTTCCTGGGTTTCCGACTTCTATACCTGTATCTGTCTCGCTTACACCTACTACATCACAAACTATTTTTCTCGATACTCCTACTGCCTCGCTATCTGTTCCTACCTCTACTGTGTTCTCTACGTCTGCAAGTGTGTTAACTCCACTTTCTGTACGTCGAAAAATAACTGATTCTGTTGCTAATATACTGTCTCCTTTATACAAATCTTTAATTAAGACTCCTACTTCTGATTCAGTTCAGAGACGTAGTCAGCTACCGAGTACTGAAGAACGGGGAGTTTTAGATTCCACGGCTCTCAGATGGATTACGAAAGTTAGAAGATATAGTACGAGAGATGTACTAGATACGTTTATGCAGTGGAAGGAACCAACGCAACGGTACGTCTTTGATGAGATGTGCTCGTTGTTACGTGAGGAAATAGAGGAAGATGATGTTGAATCAGACTTGGAAGATTTAATTAAAATTCAAAAAGAGTTTGCTGCAGGAATGATAGTGGGCGATAATATAAAAGAAGCGATGGAACTTATTTTGAGTTTTAGAATTGATCCATCTCTTCGTTCGCCGAGAGATTTAGAGAAAGGTAAAATGAAGCCAAGTCGCCAATATCCTATGAGGGAGGTTCCTCCAATTTGGCGCGAAGCAATACAACGTGATGATAATGCGGGTATTGCAGCTGCTCCAGCACAGTTCCAACGAGTGTGGATACACATTCCATGGAAGCGAGCTGAAGTGCTAGCGGTGAAACAGGCCTTGCCAGATCCGCGTAAAAATCCAGCTGGATATTACAAGGAATTAACACAGACAGTTGAGGCTTGTATAATGAACTTAGCAGACATCGATATGTTATTTGGCAATGTAGTTCCACAACCAGTGTGGGCTAAAATTCGTAGGGAGGATCATCAAGCAGCCTTAGGTGGTGATTGGGCAGCTATCACTGCAGCGGATGGTCAGCAAACGGGTGGTGCAAAACCCGAACCCCTAATTGCTAATCTTCCAGGTAGAATAATTGACTTAATGAAGACTCTGATGCCTGCGTTGCGTGTTAATTGGGATAAATTATCCGCATGCAAGCAAAAGAAAGATGAAAGTGTCTCCGACTTCTTCACGAGGTTCGAAGAGACTTTTGTAGATCATAGTGGTCAGGATATGAGCACTGAAGGAGGACAGAGACTGTTTGTCGATAAATTTGTGCATAATTTGTTACCTGAATTATGCAATAAATTAAAGGATTCAGAGAGCGCGTGGGCTGTTTCCACAACTGCGCAAATACTTGCGACTGCACAATACTACGAAAATAGGGATAAAGAGGAAAAGGAAAAATCAGAGAAGAAAACGAAAGATTTAAAGACTAAAGTTCTTTTACAGCAGGCGTATCCGCCTCGCACGAATCAGACTAATATGCAACAGAATTCGTATCAGAGGACAGATTATAGTTCAACCAGGCCTCAATACCAGTGGAATCAGTGTGCGTACTGTAAGAAAGAGGGTCACTACAAAAATGAATGTCCAATCTTAGCGCAAAATAATGCAGCAGCAGCTCAGAGAGGTCGTGGTGGTTTTATGCAGAATTCTAGAGGTCGAGGGCGAGGTGCTATGCCTCCGCAAACGAATGATCGTCCCTCCAATTTCTTTGATCAACGAAATGTACAGTCAGCTCAACAAAATAGATCTCAGCAATATCTTGTTGAAGATTATTGTGAAGTGGATGAGGGATTTCAGCAAAATGGGTACTAGGACAGCCATGGACAGAGAGAGGGAGTAGTATCAGTTCCAGTGGATCAGAGTGGGCCTTATGTCGCAGTAGCAACATCAGGTGTAGTCGAACCGTTTCTGTTGGATACTGGTGCCGCAAAAAGTTCTATCATTCATGCGAAACTCCCTGGCGCACCTTTGTCCGGCTCAACAAATGTTTCCGTAGGTTTTTCAGGCGCCCCTGTTTACAACCCGATATCTGGTCCTTTGTCTATTTCTGTTGGACCGTGTCAATTGAAAGCACCCTTGATTTTGACGACAGGTTGTAATGAAAATCTGCTTGGTTTAGATTTGTTAAAACGACTATATGCGACATTGTACTGTTCTCCGGAAGGGGTACAGCTTACTTTGGGTAAAAGAATCACTTCTCCGATGTACTTGTCAATGGACGCACTCCCGCCAGAGCTGCGCTCACTCCCTGATTCTCTTTGGGCGACTGGTCCTAATGATGTAGGCCTTTTAGAAATACCACCGTATGTAGTAACTTTGAAAGCAAATGTAAAATTCCCAAGAATTCCTCAATATAAAATATCCAGTGAAGGAGAACGTGCACTTTTATTGATTGTGCAAGATTTGATTAAGAAAGGTGTGGTTGAAGAAACTCGAGGAAATGTTTGTAATAGTCCTGTATTGCCGATTCTGAAACGAACTGATCCTACGAAACCTCCAGTGTACAGGTTTGTCATAGACCTTAGAGAAGTTAATAAGATTGTGGTTCCGCAGTTTCCTGTGGTTCCAGACATTACTGCATTGTTAACATTGATTCCTGCTACAGCCACTTGGTTCTCAGTCATCGACTTGAAGAATGCCTTTTTCAGCATTCCGATAGCCGAGGAAAGCAGAGATATTTTTGGCTTCTGTCTAGGAGGTCGAAGTTTCAGATTTAAACGCGCTCCACAGGGCTACTGTGAAAGTCCATCTATTTATAGTCAAGAATTAAAAAGCCAGCTAGATTCTTTTGTCCTTCCTCCAAGTTCTGCCCTAGTACAGTACGTAGACGATCTTTTAGTGGCTGCCGATGACAAGGAAACTTGCAAAGCAGCTACAGTTTCGTTATTACATCATTTGTCTGATTTGAATCACAAGGTATCACCTTCTAAAATGCAATACTGCTGCCAAGAAGTGACCTACCTAGGTCATCTCTTGTCAAAGGAGGGAAGGAAGTTGACCCCAGAAAGAATAAAAGCAATTACGCAAATGAGTGTTCCACGCACACAGAGAGAGGTACGTGCCTTTTTAGGTATTACCTCCTACTGTAGGCAGTGGATTCCAAATTTTTCTCTTTTAGCGAAACCATTGGTAGCTTTGACTGGGAAAAATGTTCCGAGTCCGGTGCCATGGTCTGATGAATGTCAAGAGAGTTTTACTGAATTACGAAAAGCCTTGTGTTCAGCTCCTGTATTGGGTACACCTGATTACAGTAAGCCATTCACGCTCTACGTTCACGAGAGAGAAGGTTGCGCGTTGAGTGTCCTGACACAGAAGTTTGGTGATAAACAACGCCCTTGTGCGTATTTCTCATCAACATTAGATCCGGTAGCTAGAGCGTTGCCTAGTTGTTTGAGAGCTATAGCGGCAGCTGCGGCTTCCATTCGACAATCTGCTGGTTTGGTGATGAACAACATGCTAGTGGTCATGGTTCCTCATGCAGTGGATACACTCATGAACCGAACGAAGACACAACACCTTACTAGTGCGAGATTATCTGGTTACGAGCTGACATTACTAGCGAGTCATATTCAGATCAAAAGATGTAATGTATTGAATCCAGCAACGCTGTTGCCGACTGATCAAGAGTCGAGTGATTCTGAACCACATGACTGCTGTTTTAAAACGGAGGAAGAGACAAAAGGACGCATCGATTTGAAAGATACTCCGTTATCCGATCCGGATGGTACGCTGTATGTGGACGGGTCATGTTTTAAATTGGAGAATGGTGATGTGACTGCTGCTTACGCGGTAACGACGTTGAAGACGATTGTGGAGACTGCAAGAGTGAGTCAGAATTCTGCCCAAGCTGCAGAATTAATAGCTCTAACGAGAGCATGTGTTTTAGCTGAGGGAAAGAGAGTGAATGTGTTCACAGATAGTCAGTACGCATTTGGCGTGGCCCATAGTTTTGGCCGGTTGTGGAGAGAAAGAGGTTTCATTACGTCCCATGGGACTAAGATTCAACATGGTCAGCTAGTTAACGACTTGTTGGAATCTCTAACCTTGCCGACTGAAGTTGCAATTGTAAAGTGCAGTGCTCATAAAGCAATCACGGATGATGTCGGACGTGGGAATGCTTTTGCTGATGAAATTGCTAGAGACATGATGAGTAGAATGTATGTTGCAACGTCTGCAAGATGGATCGCTGAGTCTGGGATGTGTGAAGATACAATGGAAAGTGTGAAAGAGATTCAGAGAGAAGCAACTGAGGAAGAGAAACGTGTATGGAGAGAGAGTACGGGCAAGTTGGACTCGAATGGATGTTGGATTGATTTGACAGAGCAGCAGCGTTGGATGTTGCCGGATGCGTATGTGCTTGCAGTAGTGACAATGGCGCACGGAGTAGCGCATATAAGTTCTAAAGGGATATGTAAGATGTTGGCTCCAGTCTGGAAGAATGAGGGAATCAGTAAGTGTGCAGAGAGAGTGGTGAAAAATTGTATGGTGTGCTTGATGCATAATCCTGGCAAGGGAACTCCAACTCCAGCTGGTCATTCCGCTCCTCCTTCCTGCCCCTTTGAAGTGATTCAGTTAGACTTCATTCACATGGAACGCTGTAATAATTTAAAATATGTCTTGGTGGTGGTTTGTGCTTTTTCCAGGTGGATAGAAGCATACCCACTGAAGGACAATACTGCCTTATCAACTGCCAAAATTCTTCTCAAAGAATATTTCCCTAGATTTGGAATGCCACGGATTGTATGGTCAGATAACGGAAGTGAGTTTATAGGGAAAGTTATGCAGAGTGTATGTGCAGGCCTAGGTTTGAAACAAAAATTTCACAGTGCGAACCATCCCCAGTCAGCTGGTTTAGTGGAGGGTTACAATGGCACCCTTAAACTGAAGATAGCTAAAATACAAGCATCCACAGGTTTAGCCTGGCCAGACGCACTTCCTTTGGCTCTGTTATCAACAAGAGCAACTGTACATTCTAGAGTGGGGCTTAGCCCATACGAGGTGGTCTTTGGCCGCCCAGCAAATATCTGGGGTGTGCCAAGGCCCAAGGAATTTAAATCTATAGAATATCCTATGTTGATAGACTACCTTTACGACTTGACTGCTAAATTGAGTCTTATTCATCAACAGGTCTTCGATGCTTTGCCAAAACCTCCGGAGAGTCCAGGGCATCAGCTGAAACCAGGAGACCTGGTTGTCATCAAGAACTTCGCGAGGACGAAGAACCTTCAACCAAGATTTGTGGGGCCCTTTCAGATCTTACTGACAACGAGGACAGCCGTTCGTGTAGCTGGCCGCAAGCATTGGGTGCACGCGTCTCATGTTAAGCGTGTACCCTTGCCGCTACCTTACGACGACTGGGTGAAAAAGGGAATTGGTGCCTCCGAAACTGACAGCACACCGAAGTTCATCCCTTTCAGCGATGCCGAATTGATTACTGATACTCCAAAATCTGACTCTCCTCCTGAAAAGACTCTTTTGAACACTGAACATTTGTCTCCAGCATCAGAAGACACTTTGCTATCTGCGAACTTAAACACTGCAACAGCTGCTAGTGATACACTATTTTCCGATCAGACAATACCTGCGAAGCAGAGATACAACCTGAGAAAACGTAACATGGACAAATAAAGCAGGCAACTGCATATTGTGATTTTGATATATTGAACATTTGCCTTCAGCCAGGAAGTTTGCTATTGTTTATTGTTTTTTTTAAATTGCCTTGCCGTCTGGGTAGCCGTAGGGTCGTGGCTGTGTGCCTAGTTTGAATCTGCAGGGGTCTGACACAAGGTCGATCTTTCTGTTGGTTCTGGGAACTCCCAGGGCTGACAGAAGCATTTTCATCTACGTACACATCATCAGTGGTCGCGAGCGGATTGTAGAAGATGGAGCTTCCTGCGCTGCAACGAGAAAATGTGATTTATGTTCGCAGAAACAGACTGTACAAAATTCTTCGTAGCAAATGCTTTTTGATGCAATGTGCCGTTACATTTTTGATTATTTTAGCAACATTGGTGGGTGGAATCGTCTTTAGTATAAATCTGATTTTTGTGCCAGTTACTACAGTACCTCCCCTTGATCCTGCCATTTCTACTATTTCTTCTATACATTCTTTTCACTCGTTTCCTGAACATGAGCAAGCCCGACGCACAGAGTTCATTAACAACACTTTTGTACAGCTCTTGCACCAACACCAATTGGTAGTTAACGCTACAGACTGCTGGGTGTGTGGCTTGATACCCCACACTATGGATAAAGGTATTCCCTATCTGGTTTTGCCTTTCAGCTACAATGGATCATTTCAGGCCCTTCAAACCATCTTTGCTTATGCCCTTGAAACCTATCCTCCGCGTCCACTACGTTCCACTAGATATAACTCTGCCAACAAAGCTTTAGTCCAGGGAATTATTGACATGATCAAGGATGTCAATAATACTCCATCTTACCCTAGAGACGAACTACGAGTGTATTTAAGTTGGAATACTTCAGAGTATCGCCTTAGTTTAGGAGAAAGCAAGCGTAAAAGCTCAACTCCAATCTGGGTCGTACCTCACCGAGGTCAGGTCTGTTTGCAAGGTAATGGGAGAAATCCGAGAGCTCAGCTAGGGAGGAGTGAGTGCGTTGAGACTTATGTGTTTCCGGCTAACTCTTCCCCTGCCTTCCTTACTGCTAGGGGTACCTACTTCATTTGTCGAGACCGAGCTTATACATGGTTGCCTGCTGACTTTTCAGGTTCATGCTATATTGCTCGATTGTTGCCTCCAACATACACTGCTTCATCTGATTACCACAGAACAAGAATAGCGAGAGGTGTCTTCAGTAAGGAAGATACTGCTGGTCAGGAAGCTGGAGACTTCTTCAAAGGCTTCCTTCCGTTCTGGGGGCCTATGGCCAATAGTAGAAACATACGTCAGCTAACACGGGTAGTTGAATCTACTATTACTGAAACTGCTGGTGCCCTTAGCAATCTGACAGCTGAGCTTCAGGCGGATAGACTCATGACGTTGCAGAACCGTATGGTTCTAGATGTTATACTTGCAGATCGAGGTGGGGTATGCAGAATGATCCAATCGAGCTGCTGTGTCTTTATTCCTAATAATGCTCCAACAGTCTATAAGGCGATCTCTAAGCTACACAAGATTTCTGACTCTATACATGTAGACAAGGGAAACTGGTCCTTTATGGAGTGGTTTTGGACTCTGATCTCAGCGTGGGGATGGAAGGTTCTAATGGTCATCGGTGTCATCTTAGTATTCCTATTCTCATGCTGCCTGATTATCCAGTGTGGTCCTGCTCTGTGTAGTTTTTGCGCTGCAACTTGTCTCAGAAAACCACATGCGTTTGGAGAAAAGGCACGAGAAAGGATGATGATACAACAACATGTCACTGACCTGATGAGTATAGAACTAGACTCTGATATAGACTGAGTAATTGCCTATGTAAGGGCAAAAGGAGGGTCTGAGGTTCCGTGACGATTTGAACCCGTGTTTTCAAGTTTGTCGGAAATACATAATATTAGTATCAGCGAACCGCAAATGATCCATTTAGCATATCCTGGTGTTTTCGCTACGATACGAGCAAGAGCACTCCTGTTATGAACACATTTCTGATCTACCCACGGCATCCATCTTAGATCATGTCCGCCATTTTGTGTTTATTGCCCTCACATATGCAATAACCTCTGATCACTTCATTTCGATTAAGGACACGTAGCCTTAGCCGGAGATTCACCTCTTTCAGGACACGTGTACCTTAAACCAGATCACGCTGTAGCTGCATGACTTGACAAAGGCTGCCTCCTCTGCCTGAGGCCAGCCCACCTGAACTGGTTTTCGTGTCCATTGTCCCGATCATGATTAGGCGGCCGAAGCCGGTAGCCTTGCCCATTTACAACCCACAAACATCTCTTATCCCGCTTTTCTATCTCCTGCACCTGGCTCTGCTCCTTTCCTTCTGGGTCTTTATTAGGGGGAGGTAACGAACTTTACGATGAGGCGGTCCGGCTCTTGAATGCAATATTGACAAGGGATTGTGATGGACTAGTGGGAACCCCTCTTCGTGATGTTTGGCATCAGATATTATCGACAGTTCCTGTGTAACGCCAAATATTTATTGTTTAAGATACAAAGGTTTAGGAATGTACTGACATGTGAAATATTTGCCTGAAGCACAATTTTTAGTATATAAGGAGCAACCCTCAATGTACAAATCGAACAGGCTCCTGGTTACTGCCCATGCGTAGTTTCTGTGACTTCTGTGTCCCTGCAGTAATAAACCTTTGGTCTTTGACGCCACCATCGAGAAGCCCGTGTTTCTGTTCATTTGCGCACCAAGGCAGGTGGAACTCCGGGGTCTTTGGGTGTTGTTCCCTGACACCTCTGGACGGAACCAAAAAGTCCAGAACTCCATAAGAATTGGCTTGGTAGTTTGGTTTGCCCTGTTCCCATCATGCACTGGGACAGGAACAGACTAATTTGCATGTAGCCAGGTTCTGAGCTGGGATGGTGCAGTGAGATAAAAAACGGTGATGGATCAAGCCCTGATCTTTGGACTGGATAAGAGTGGTCTGCTTAATTCAGACACTCTGTTCATCACCACCCCCTTTTCTGAATCATTAAGTTTCTAACTGGCAGGATGTGTTTACTAGAATTAGCAACTGTTAGCTCCTCCCACTTGTTGATTGTACATTTTCTGTATGACCTCATATGTACCTTAAACCTTCTTCTTCTACTTGTACCACCTTCTTTTGAGCCTGGTGTGGGTATAAAAGGACCATGCTCCTTCTGTTCACTGTGCTACTTCATACACTACTGAAGGGTGTTATGTGAATTTAGTTCCACCTCATGAGGTTAATAAATTTGGTATTTTATATTCCAGTTTCCGTTTCAACTTCTATCCTATTAGTCTAAGGACTTGTGCAGAGAAGGGCGAACCCCTAGCACTGGTAGGCCTTGATGAGGCCCAAGTACCACAGGGATGCGTGTAGGATATGCTCAACCCACCGCAAAAAAAATGAAGTGCGGACTCCCGCGCTTTGTTGGTAATTAGCCCCCGGGGGCAAGTCCCGGGGCAATGGGTTTAAAGTAATGGTGGGCCCAGAGGGGCCCCCCAGCCCCTGGGACTGTCAGCCCCAGGGCTTATTCTGAATTATGGGTGGCTCTCAGCCTCCCCGTAGTCCCAGGGACTGCTACCCCTGGGGCTTTAATATACATGGGTGGGGGCTCAAAGGCCCTCCCAAGCAACGGGGACAGCCACCCTCGGGGCTTCTGTTTTTTAAAAAACTAAAATAAAAAAACCTGTATGGGGTTTCAAGCTCCCCCACACGCCCTAGGGATCGCCACCTCCCTGGGGCTCTACACATTCAAAATAGGAGCGTCCGTGATGGACCCCCCAGCCCCTGGGACCACGACCTCCCCTGGGCTTTGGAAATGGTTGAAGGGGGCCATGCAGCCCCCCTCAAGGAGACTTCGAGGGCCCTGGAGACTGCCACCCCTCAGGGCTAGCTCCTGTAGTGTCCTGGGGTGTTCACCCTGGTATGCTGTAGTTTGCTATGGCGAGAGCCTCGCGGCTCCCGCCCTGCCATAGAAAACTTGGTTTGGATTTTGAAAGAGAGGAACAGGGAAACCTGCTCTCTCTTTCAAAATATAAACCAAATTGCTTTTCCACATGGGGGGCTACATCTTAGCAGCTCCCCATGTGGAAAAGCAATGCCGGCACCCGCACGACGCGGGGAGATGGCAGGAACGAGGGGGATTGTGGCCCCCACTGTCCCCAATGGAGAGGGCCAGCCCCAGGGGATGGGGTCCCTGGGGCTAATAGCAGCTCTGCACAGAGGCAATGGGGCCCCCCTCCTCAAATATTATTTAAAAAAAAATAAAAAACAAAGGCCTAAGGAGGGGGGCAAGGCAGCCCCTCAAAATAGAAAGACATGTAAAAAAATGGCCATGCCATGTGGGATGGGGTCCCCGGCCAGATTATGGCCTCGGGAGGGGGGCCACGCTGCCCCAGCCTAATTTTTTTTTTTAAATACATTTAGGGGCAGACCCTAGGGAATGGGGTCTCTAGGACCAAGACTATTAGAAAAAGAATGCTTCAAACCCCTATTCACAATGCATGCAGTCCTCTAACCACCTACACACTTGTCTTTCACACCTTCAATTCCCTAGTCAGTATCCATACACTTCTAGCAAACACCCTGTCACTCCTCTTCCACTCCTCCAGTGACTCATTCAGCACCATGTACTATTCCATTCACAGCGCCAACACCCATCCACTTATAAATTTACCCAGGCACTCTCCTTGCAGTACTCTAATCATTCAGTCAGTACCCAAGAACTCATCGAGCGACCCAGGCATTAGCATGTGGACTGCTTCAAACCCCTATCCACTATGCATGCAGTCCTCTAACCACCTACACACCTGTCCTACACACCTTCAATTCCCTCGTTCAGTATCCATATACTCCAGCAAACACCCTGTCATTCCCCTTGCACTCCTCTAGTGACCCATTCAGTACCATGTACTAATTAATTCACTGAGCCAAAACCCAACCACTTATAAATTGGTGAGTGATGTTGTGGTGGTGCTGAGTGGTGCTGTGGTGATGCTGAGTGATAATGTGGTGGTGCTGAGTGATGCTGGGGTAGCGCTGAGTGATGATGTGGTGATGCAGAGGGCAGAAAGCCACAAAAAGCAGTCTAACAAAGGGCAGAAGGTCAGAAAAACAAGGGAAAAACGAGTCTAACAGAGGGCAGAAGGGCACACAAAAGTTATTTACAAAAGTTTAAGCTATTGCTATTATAAATTAAAATCACTTTTATTTACGTATTAATTATTTAAAAAAATTAAAAGCCATTGTAATTTGTAATATCAATACACCTAAGTCACGTAAATACAAAACATGTTGCATTACAAATGCTATAGGTGTCACATTTGCGAAAGTTATAACTATTGGCATTGTAAATGACAAAGCTATTAATTTAGCTATTTTCAAAACCAACACATAAATAAAAAAAATTGTCATTTACAAGACCAATAGCTCAAACTTTCCTAATGCAAGACCTATTGCATTGCAAATGCTTGTTTTTCTATCTGTCAGTGCTTCCTGTTGAGGTTTAATTTTCGTGACAGGCGCCTCATTGCCTACTTGTAACTATTCTCTAACCCTGCTTCAAGGGTCAGAGCAGGGTCAGAGAATAGTTGCAAGTAGGCAACGAGGCGCCAGGAAGCACTTACAGGCTTACTGCAGCAGGTGACCAAGTTGAAGTTAATTTCTTTGTAACCCTTTTGTAAAAGGTTACAAAAAATTAGCTTCAACTTTTGCACCTGCTGCTGTAACCCTGTAAGCGCTTGGCTGAAAATTCTTCCCCGCTGATCCGCGGATTTTACAGCGATTTCGTGAGATTCGCGGATCGCGAAATCGCAGAAAATCCGCAAATTCCGCAAGCGGAACGAATTTTCAGCCCATGCTTAGCATAGAGTATACCACCCCTGGGAAGTCTTCCAAAATGACACCACAGGTCGGTACTTGCAGCCTGGGTAAGGTGGTGTAAGCACCCCTTACTGGGATATAGTATACCTATATCCACCGTTTAAAACAGACACATATTAACCTATAAATCACTTCTATGGGAGGCTCTCTGCAGCTTTTGGAATTCCTTTCCTTTAGATGTTCTAAGATATGGCCATACCATATACTCTTAAGTGCATTATAATCCTCACGGTTAATGTTAACTTTGGTTTGGCTTCATCAAAACATGTCGTGTTTGGTGTCAAACCTACCCCCCAACAGTTCTGGCGGCGAGGGTAGAATTCCACCCTTCTAGAGGGAGAAGACATGCATACACTGGTACACCCGGTAAATGTTTAGAAGAGCCCCAGCATCACAAAATGGATGATGCTGCCACAGACACAAGTCTGACCTCCTGTTGCTGGACGAAACTCCTGCAGGAGAGGCCTGGGCAATAGTCTTCCTACTCAGGGAGGTGCTAGCACCCCCCAAGACAGGCTTTAGTGTATTGGGGTTGGGTGGGTTGCATTCAATGAATGCTTTTCAGACATTGCCTGTTGCACACAAGGTATCCCATGCATTTCCCACTTGAAACCAGTTTCTGGGGCACTCAGCCCCAGCTCTGGAGTGAAACTGGACAAAGGGGAAGGGGTGTAACCACCCCATCCCCAGGACCTCCCATAGGTGGGACCCTAGAGTTAGTCCAACCACTAAACTTAGTATAAGTATAGGAACCCAGTCCCTAGGACTTTAGATTACCCTGGACAAAACTCTGAAGATGAAATCTTGGACCTTCGAAATTCCATATCGACTGGAAGATGGAAGAAATCTCCCTTGAGTTCAAGGAGTGAAATCCCTGTTCAAACAGGTACCAAAGAAGCATCTTGCCAGTCTGCATTTTTGAGGCTCTTGTCGGATCGCAAAGAATCTGCAACACAAGACATTGACTTCCAGACATCTCCAAGGCTGACACGAGTCCCCAGCGAAGCTGAGACCTGTAGCTATCATGAGAGATGTGGGACCGGAACTCCTGGATATCCTGCAAGTTTGAAAGTGTACCTACTTCCCAAAGTTTCCTGAAGTTGTGCTTCTGGCTATTTGTTGCCCTTGCCAGAGCACCTTTTGCAGCAAAGCTGAGACGCCTACACTCCACAAGTGTTCCGTGGGCCTGCTTTTCTTCACCGCAGCTCGAGGCTCCTTTGCGATCTCTAGTCCTTTGGCTAGTGGGTCCCCGTGAAGGACAATCCTTTGTTTCTTGAGATTTCCTGGTTGCTCCACGGGTGTTTTGACTCCCCTCCAGAGAGTGAGTCCCTCAGACCTTGCTGGTCTGCACCAAAGCCAATCTTTGCATCTTGTGTGGGTTGCTGTTGCCAAGGATTGTTGGGTCCAATACCGATTCTGCCACTGCAGTACTCGACATCCTTCATGGGACAGTTTGAATCCCACTTCTGGTCATTGTTGACATCTCCTGGTCCTCATGGCTGAAGAGTCAAGCTTTACCTACTTCACTTGAAAGCACCCGACATCAGCTGGCATCTTCCCTTCGCCGTCCTGGTCACTGGCTAATGAACCAGACTCTGTCCTCTCTCCTTTTAGGTTCTTCAGATCTCTGATCCACCCTTGGATCCATCCGGACGCCTTTCGCAGCTCTCCATTGGAATTGACGCAACCCGACACAAAAAGACACCTATGCACCCGGCTTTCCACAGTGAGGTAACACTCTCGAAGTGTCCTATTCCAAAGGGGTTTCATCGCTGTCCCCTCCTAAGTGTCCTTCAACTTTAAAATTGTAACTTAAACTTTCCTCTTAGAAGTCTATGGTGATTTGCGGCTGTGTTTAGACACCGCACGCGTACCCCATCCCTACCTTGAGTCGTTCCTGGTAGCCCCAGCAGTTCTACAGGCCCTAGGCCTCACTTCAATCCCTCACGTGGTTCTTATACCACTATTTTAGTATATGGTTTGTAAAGTTCGTAAGGCAAAACATATTCTGTGCTATTTACTGTGTGCTATTTAAGTTCTTCTATTGAACTTTAGCTTTTAGCCTCATAAAGAGACTAAAGGGGTTGTGTTTAGAATACATACATATATATTTGATATATACCTTGTGTGTTGTACTTTCATTTGAACATTAAAGTGATTATAGACTGGTAAAACAAGCTGCTTTACATTCCTTCAAGACTTAGCCTGAAGGCTGCTCTCCACAGCTACCACTATGATAGCTTTCTAATAGGTTGTCTTTAAACCTACCATCAATAAGGGTCATTTGGGCTGGTGCAAGGTGTCCATTAGAATAGTGGACATCATATGCCAGGCCAACTTCTCACACTAATCATTCAGTCAGTACCCAAGTAATTATGCACTGAGCCAGACCTTAGCACATGGACTGCTTCCAATTCCTGTCCACCATGTATGCAGTCCTCTAACCAGCTACACACTTGTCATTGACACCTGCAATTCCCCAGTCAGAATCATAATCTTCCAGCAAGCACCCTGTCCCTCCCCTTGCACTCCTCTAGTGACCCATTCAGCACCATATACTAATCCATTCACTGCGCCAAAACCCTAACACTTATAAATTAAGCCAGGCACTCTCCTTGCAGTACTCTAATCATTCAGCCAGTTCCCAAGTACTCATGCAGTGAGCCAGGCCTTAGTCCATGGACTGCTTCAAACTCCCATCCACTATGCATGCAGTTCTCTAACCACCTACACACTTGTCTTTCACACCTTCAATTCCCCAGTCAGTATCCATACACTTCCAGCAAACACCCTGTCATTCCCCTTGCACTTCTCCAGTGACCCATGCAGCACCATGTTCTAGTGCATTCACTGCGCCAAAACCCAAACACTTATGAATTCACCTAGGCACTCTCCTTGCAGTACTCTAATCATTCAGTCAGTACCCAAGTACTTAAGCAGTAAGCCAGGCATTAGCACATGGACTGCTTCAAACCCCTATCCACTATGCATGCAGTCCTTTTACCACCTACACACTTGTTTTTTACACCTTCAATTCCCTAGTCAGTATCCATATACTCCAGCAGACACCATGTCACTCCACTTGCACTCCTCTAGTGACCCATTCAGTACCATGTACTAATCCATTCACTGCGCCAAAACCCAACCACTTATAAATTTACCCAGGCACTCTACTTGGAGTACTGTAATCATTCAGTCAGTGCCCAAGTACTCATGCACTGAGCCAGGCCTTAACACATGGACTGCTTCAAACGCCTATCTACTCTGCACGCAGTCCTCTAACCACCTACACACTTGTCTTTCACACCTTCAATTCCCCAGTCATTATACATACACTTCCATGAAATACCCTGTCACTCCCCTTGCACTCCGCTAGTGACCCACTTAGCACCATGTACTAATCCATTCACTGTGCAAAAATCAAACCACTTATAAATTCACCCAGGCACTCTCCTTGAGGTACTCTAATCATTCAGTCCGTACCCAAGTACTTATGCACTGAGCCAGGCCTTAGCACATGAACTGCTTCAAATGCCTATCCACTATGCATGAAGTCCTCTAACCACCGACACACTTGTCTTTCAAACCTTCAATTCCACACTCAGTATACATACACTCCAGGAAACACCCTGTCACTCCCCTTGCACTTGTCCAGTGACCCATTCAGCACCTCGTTCTAATCCATTCACTGCGCCAAAACCCAAACACTTATGAATTCACCCATACACTCTCCTTGCAGTACTCTAATCATTCAGTCAGTACCCAAGTACTCATGCATTGAGCCAAGCCTTAGCACATGGAGTGATTCAAACCCCTATAAACTATGCATGCAGTCCTCTGACCACCTACATACTTGTCTTTCACACCTTCAATATGGCCGCGATACCCGCCACCCCCTCTCAACACACTCCCCAAGAATGGGAAACCGGAAACAGTTCTGAACTTTTGGAAGACGGGAGGGAGTGACCCTCCCGGCCGTATTTATTAAAATATGAAACAAAAATAAAACATTAAAATAACAGTTTCATATTATGTACAATTTCATTACCACATTGCGATGTTCTGGCTAACCTTAACATATTCTCTAATACAAAGGTTCTCCTAGCCGAACTAACATCCTACAAAACATTAACTTGAAATTTTGAAATTGTACATCCTAACGTTTAAGGGCCAACGGCAAGGTCGTAACCGGTGTCAAGGTCCCTAAACCCGAAATATCACCCTCACTTGTGAGGGGCGACCGCACAGAGGTGTACCTCAAGTGCAACTACCAATTTCCCTTGACTTGACGGGGGCCCCAATAAACTCGACGCCACTTAAAGGTCGTTCGAGGACTCGTGTGAGGTATCTAGAAGGTAGCGTAGACCCCCTCCCAAACCCCACACAACTTACCACATCTGCCGTCGCAGATATCCTGGCCCCGGGAAATTCCCCAGGAGGGGGCTGTAGCCCCTCCTACCCAGGAAGGGGCCTTGACCGCCTTTCCTTTCCTTTCGGCGTCCCATCCTTAGAAGGGACCGCCTACCCGTTGAGGGGCCAATGGCCACCTCCCTCGAGCGCTCCCATCCGTAATGGGTGACGCACACTCATAGGGATCTACCAATTAGTGCTCACCGATCATGACCTTACCGCCCGACCAAAAATAAATACGACAATTTAACTAAATTACTCAATTACAAAACAACCATAAACCATTTCACGTATGATTACTGATCAATACTTAGTGCAGAATTACTTTATTTGAAAAACATATTGTAGCTGACCATTCTTTATTGCATACTAAGAATAACACGACAATCACCACAACCTGCAAGAAATAGAATTACCATATCAAAACTTTATTCAAAACAACTGGCTGTCCTCAGGGGCTGGTGGGTGGGTTCAAAATTGGCTCTTCGTTCCGTCTCGAGCTCACGTGCAGCGAGGGGGTGCAGCTTCAGAGCACAGGAACAAGAGGATGCGTTCTTGGCTTGTTGCTCCTTTTATCCGTCTTCAGGGCGGGCGTAAACCCGCCCCTGCCTGCCCTTAGGGCGTGGCCAGCCGCGTCAGTGTCTAGGCCAGCCCACTCGAGGGCGGGAAACAGCGCGCCCCGGCTACGCCGCTTCGGGCATACCAGCCGAGGCTCGCCTCCCGCCCAAAAATGGCTTCCCGGGGGGCTCGTGGTACTCGGCCATACGTTCGGGGGGACCGAATGGTCGCCCCTTTCCATATGGCCGCGATACCCACCACCCCCTCTCAACACACTCCCCAAGGATGGGAAACCGGAAACAGTTCTGAACTTTTGGAAGACGGGAGGGAGTGACCCTCCCGGCCGTATTTATTAAAATATGAAACAAAAATAAAACATTAAAATAACAGTTTCATATTATGTACAATTTCATTACCACATTGCGATGTTCTGGCTAACCTTAACATATTCTCTAATACAAAGGTTCTCCTAGCCGAACTAACATCCTACAAAACATTAACTTGAAATTTTGAAATTGTACATCCTAACGTTTAAGGGCCAACGGCAAGGTCGTAACCGGTGTCAAGATCCCTAAACCCGAAATATCCCCCTCACTTGTGAGGGGCGACCGCACAGAGGTGTACCTCAAGTGCAACTACCAATTTCCCTTGACTTGACGGGGGCCCCAATAAACTCGACGCCACTTAAAGGTCGTTCGAGGACTCGTGTGAGGTATCTAGAAGGTAGCGTAGACCCCCTCCCAAACCCCACACAACTTACCACATCTGCCGTCGCAGATATCCTGGCCCCGGGAAATTCCCCAGGAGGGGGCTGTAGCCCCTCCTACCCAGGAAGGGGCCTTGACCGCCTTTCCTTTCCTTTCGGCGTCCCATCCTTAGAAGGGACCGCCTACCCGTTGAGGGGCCAATGGCCACCTCCCTCGAGCGCTCCCATCCGTAATGGGTGACGCCCACTCATAGGGATCTACCAATTAGTGCTCACCGATCATGACCTTACCGCCACAGGCCGGATAGTTGACCGGCTATCCGGACCCCCCACACACTCCTACCTAAAGGTCATGTCTTAAAGTCCCCAGCCAAGCTATCAGGTCTCCTATGAGTAACTCGTTCCCCACCCGGGACAAATGAACACCATCACCCAAATACATACTGTCCCCTTTAATACAACCATGCGAAATAGAATGCAGTGTACTTGAACGGAACAATCGACTCACTTTATTATTAATCTTCCTTACTGAATGATTCAGAGCAGAAACTGAAAGAGCCCCCCGCCACACTTTTCGCGGTATCATATGGGACCATGCGATTGTGCACCCTGGAACTCTTCTCGCTAACCAACTTACAGTGGAAAGCATTGCCTCAAGAAGTAGTCGTCTACCAGTGGACACCAAATCGTTGCCCCCAAGATGTACTATGACTATAGCCGGCGGTGACCTCGTCCGCCCTAACAAACCCTCAAAAAATGATTGAAACTGGTCAATACAGAGCCCGCCCTTTCCGTAGAAGGACACACTGTACCCGTATTCCCCAGCCACGTGAATCATGTCACCTGCTTTGAATACGTCCGCGGCCCGCCTCACGTATGAGTGGCCCACGACCCACACCTCCTTTTTCACAGCCGGTGATGTCTGACCGCTGACCCGGTGTTGGGTCGACTGCCCAGTCCGCCCCGCCTCGTAGGCTTGCGCAACTGAAAACCAAAGAAAACAAGAAGCGTGAGTACATCATTACAGCTTCACAACATGTGCAACCGCACATACCTTTTATAACAGTTCGAGGACCAACGCCCCACACGTTTAACTTGTTCGACATTCAGACCCCTGGCTGTAGCCTCTGTAGCAGCCCCTATCCGAAAGGAATGGGTCCCAAACTCGCCGGGGTTCAAGCCCGCAGCGGAGATTGACATCGCAAGCACCCGCTGAAACTGAAACCTCGTCAGTGGGGTGGTGTCAGCGTGTCGCAACAATGTCCCCCCCCATGATGCCACCCTTTGCGCTAAATATTCTTCTACGCAACTTACCGGGCACATGGAGGACCTGGGAATCCTTTGTATGATTATGCAGTCCCCCATCGCACCCTGGTCGGTCTTGGACCTGACAAACGAGATGGACATTGTCTCCCCTCTGACCTGAACGTGCTCTCGGCACATTCCCCCCGTCACATCCCGCTTGTTCCTCGCCACTAGTTCGCTTACCCGCATAGCCCCATGGAATGCCAGCGCAAAAGCGGCTCGGAATAACACTGTTTCATACTGGGATGAACACGTTGAAGGGAGTACAGATAATAACAGGGCCAGCCTATCCAGACCTATCGGGCGCCTTACATCTATTCTGCGACCCTCAAGGCGTTGCCACCCACGTAGCGCTTTTTGTACAACGAAAGACGCTGTCGGGTCCTGGATCCCATAAGCCCTAGCCACAAAGGAAATGGCCGCCCGATGCCTCTGGGCAGTAGCCACAGATTTTCCTGCCTGATGTAAAGACAGCAGGAAATTTACTACCCACTCCTCCTGGCCCCAAAGCTCCCCTCCAGCAGTCCCCAAAAAGGCCAAATAGGAACGGAACGCCCCTTCATATGCCTTCCTTGTCCTGGGTGCTAAACTCTTTCCCACGAGGTTTCGTAGTTCGGGGCACCGAGAGACCAGAGAGCTTCGGGAAAGGGTGCCGCCACCGGGTCCGCTGTGGGCAGAAAACCCCAGAAGGCCTGCATACGGAAACGAGAAAGCGCATCAGCCGCTTGGTTCATCACCCCCGGCACATGTCTTGCCTTAAATAGGACATTCAATTGCATACACAACAAGACAATTTCTTTCAGCAGCCTCAGGATCCATTTGCATCGTGCCGCCTGGCTATTGATACACTCAACCACGGTCATGTTATCAGACCAGAATACCACAGAGTGATCTCTAAACCCCTCAGGCCAAGTTTTCAGGGCCACCAGAATGGGGAACAGTTCAAGAAAAGCAATGTTACTCGTCAACCCATCCTCATGCCACCATGACGGCCATTTTTGAGCCGACCATTGTGTGCCAAAGATGGCACCAAAACCAATGCTCCCTGCCGAATCTGTCCACAGCCCCAGCTCCTCGGAGGACACCGCCGGTTTGTTCCAGACAACTCGACCATTGAAATCCGCCAGAAATGCCAACCAAATGCGCATGTCCTGGCGAACCTCGGCCGAGAGCCTCGTGCGATGGTGACCCTCCTTCCGGCCGACCATGGCCTGAGCGATCGAGCGGGAAAAGGGGCGGGCCATCGGTATTACTCTCAGGGCAAAATTCAGCTGTCCCACCAATTGTTGTAATTGCTGCAACTTAACCTTAGACTGACTAATACACGTCTCCAGGGATGCCCTGAACCTAAGCACTTTTTCTCTTGGTAAACGAAAACAACCCTCCTCCGAGTCGAGTTCGATCCCCAGAAACTCGAGGCAAGTCGAAGGACCCACCGTCTTACCGGGTGCCAATGGCACACCAAAATGGTTCATTAAGACACAAAATTCATTCAAAGCCTGACCACATTCCGGATCCCCGGCTGCCCCTAGAAACAAAAAGTCATCGAGATAATGCATAACCTGATGAAACCCCGTCTTCCTTGTGAAGACCCATTGCAGGAAACAACTGAACTGCTCGAAATAGGAACAAGATATAGAGCAACCCATTGGCATACATCTATCCATGTAATAGTGTCCCTGAAACATGAAACCAAGAAGACGCTGATCGTCTGGATGTACCGGGAGCAACCGGAACGCTGACTCGATATCAGATTTCGCCATCAGCGCACCGGGCCCTAGGCGATTCAAAATGGCTACGGCCTCATCGAAAGATGCATACCGTACTGAACACACTGCCGGGTCTATTGCATCGTTTACGGAAAGACCACGTGGGGCTGATAAATTATGTATCAGCCGAAACTCACCCGGGTCCTTCTTGGGGACCACCCCTAAGGGGGAACAAACAAAGTTAGTAACCGGTGGCACATTAAACGGACCGGCGACTCGACCTCGAGCCACCTCTTTCCCAATCTTCTCCTGTACCACGGTCGTGTGCTGCAAGACTGATATTTGGTTTTTACATTTCGCTAAACCCTGAAACTCCCCCACTGGGATGCGGAAACCATATGAAAACCCGTTCCGCAACACCCCAGCGGAAGCGTGGTCCGGGTATTCGCTGAGCCAAGGAATCATTGCCATGGTATCAATTGGAGTAGGTAAAGGCGCCCCTCGGACTATTTCAGACCTGTTTGGCGCCTCCTCTACCCCCGTTATCACCCGTTTTGGCTCTGCACATGGACTCAGGATGGGACGCTTGCCCACACCCGCTACATTCGTGCCTAAATTTGCATGACCCCTGGGGCCTCGTACATTTACCCCTGTTAAAGTTCCAACAACTCCCCTTTTTACCTGTGGTGCTGTTCGGCCTGGACTGGTATTCGTTACTCGCGCCTGATCGAAAGGAGGTCCCAGAATATTGGCGGGAGGACTCCCCCACACTACTCCCTACTAATGGCAAATTCAACATACCAGTATCCGCCATTTTTGACCATGACACAGAATCGTAACAATCCCAAGTTAAGTTTTTATCATGTTCTTTCGCTTTTCTGAAAATATTATCGTAACAGAACCACTGATTGCCCCCATGTGACACGGAATACCCCATGATCCGTGACTGATAAATCGGCAATTCAGACAGTAATTCGGGCCTACGTTCGCCCAGGATGGATGTAAAAATCCCCCACGCCTTGCCCCAATTGCCAATGTTCTCATTTACCTTGAAGGCGGCCATCTTTGCGCGCCAGACACTCGGGTGCATGAGCTCCTTTTGGCTCTTAACATATTCCATCTCATAATGATCGGTAAGCAACGAGAAGATGTTTACATACTCATCTGCCCATATCTTCTCCTTAATAGCTAGAGGGACATGTTGACCCAACTTTTCCCTTCTTGACGGGGCAGACTCATCCCTCGCAATCGGCAATGGCCGCTTACCTGAACCGGAAGCTGTGTCTGCGGCTGAGCCTATCCCAGGTGGCTTTCCTCCTGCCGCGGCCGGCGTGATGACTGGCGATGCTGCCTTAGCCGCCTCCCTTGTTTCACGCAGTTGCCTCATCAAAAACCGTGCGTCGTCAGCCGTGGCGCCCTCGTTATTTTTACCCAACCACGCTGCTAATTGTGCTGCCAGCTCGGGCGGCATATCTTCCCCGGACACGGGGGTGACCACCACGGGAATCGGATTCCCCTCCGCCGGCACCGGAGTTGGCTCTTCGAGTGGGGTACAGGGAACCGGGATGTCCCCTCCAGCTGCTCCCCTTCTGGGCCTCTTGCCTTTTCCTCCCGGAGCTGCTCCAGCCAACGGACGTTTCGGTCCCTCTTCCCCATCTTTCTCCGCCATTCGCTTCTTTAGGTCGGTCACCTCTTTCATAAGAACACGCAGCATCTGGTCGGTAGTCATTCGCTTTCCAACTTTCTTAGGCATTCCCCAACAGAGTATCTGTAAGACAAACAAGAAAGATTACCACATTCAAAATTGGCTCTTCGTTCCGTCTCGAGCTCACGTGCAGCGAGGGGGTGCAGCTTCAGAGCACAGGAACAAGAGGATGCGTTCTTGGCCTGTTGCTCCTTTTATCCGTCTTCAGGGCGGGCGTAAACCCGCCCCTGCCTGCCCTTAGGGCGTGGCCAGCCGCGTCAGTGTCTAGGCCAGCCCACTCGAGGGCGGGAAACAGCGCGCCCCGGCTACGCCGCTTCGGGCATACCAGCCGAGGCTCGCCTCCCGCCCAAAAATGGCTTCCCGGGGGGCTCGTGGTACTCGGCCATACGTTCGGGGGGACCGAATGGTCGCCCCTTTCCATTCCCCAGTCAGCATCCATACACTCCAGCAAATACCCTGTCACGCCCCTTGCACTCCTCCAGTGACCCATTCAGCACCATGTTCTAATCCATTCACTGCGCCAAAAGCCAAACACTTATGAATTCACCCAGGCACTCTCCTTGCAGTACTCTAATCATTCAGTCAGTACCCAAGTACTTAAGCAGTAAGCCAGGCATCTGCACATTGACTGCTTCAAACCCCTATCCACTATGCATGCAGTCCTCTTACCACCTACACACTTTTTTCCACACCTTAAATTCCCCAGTCAGTATTCATACACTTCCAGCAAGCAACCTGTCACTTCTCTTGCACTCCTCTAGTGACCCATTCAGCACCATGTACTTATCCATTCACTGAGCCAAAGCCTAAACACTTATAAATTCACCCAGGCACTCTCCTTGCAGTACTCTAATCATTCAGTCAGTATCCAAGTACTCATGCAGCGAGCCAGGCCTTAGCACATGGACTGCTTCAAACCCCTATCCTCTATGCATGCAGTCCTCTAACCACCTACACACTTGTCTTTCACACCTTCAATTCCCTAGTCAGTCTCCATACACTCCAGCAAACACCCTTTCACTCCCCTTGCACTACTCTAGTGAACCATTCAGCACCCTGTACTAATCCATTCACTGTACCAAATTCCAACCACTTATAAATGCACCCAGGCACTCTCCTTGCAGTACTCTCATTATTCAGTCAGTACCCAAGTACTCATGCAGCGAGCCAGGCCTTAGCACATGGACTGCTTCAAACCCCTATCCTCTATGCATGCAGTCCTCTAACCACCTACACACTTGTCTTTCACACCTTCAATTCCCTAGTCAGTCTCCATACACTCCAGAAAACACCCTGTCATTCCCCTTGCACTACTCTAGTGACCCATTCAGAATCATGTACTAATTCATTCACTGCGCCAAAACCCAACCACTTATAAATTTACCCAGGCATTCTCCTTGCAGTACTCTAATCATTTAGTCAGTACCCAAGTACTCATGCACTGAGCCAGGCCTTAACACATGGACTGCTTCAAACGCCTATCCACTCTGCATGCAGTCCTCTAACCACCGACACACGTTTCTTTCACACCTTCAATTCCCTAGTCAGTATCCATACACTTCCATGAAACACCCTGTCACTCCTCTTGCACTCCGCTACTGACCCACTTAGCACCATGAATTAATCTATTCACTGTGCAAAAACCAAACCACTTATAAATTCACCCAGGCACTCTCCTGGAGGCACTCTCCTGGAGGTACTCTAATCATTCAGTCAGTACCCAAGTACTTATGCACTGAGCCAGCCCTTAGCACATGAGCTGCTTCAAATGCCTATCCACTATGCATGAAGTCCTCTAACCACCGACACACTTGTCTTTCATACCTTCAATTCCCCAGTCAGTATACATACACTCCACCAAACACCCTGTCACTACCCTTGCACTCCTCCAGTGACCCATTCAGCACCATATACTAATCCATTCACTGCGCCAAAACCCAAACACTTATAAATTCACCCAGGCACTCTCTTTGCAGTACTCTAATCTTTCATTCAGTACCCAAGTACTTATGTATTAACCTTGACAACAAACAACGTTTCAGTTTCAATATTTAAAAAATATTTTTATTTCCATTTATAATAAAAATATATAATGTCATTTAAAAAATAAAATATGTAAAAATAAACAGTTAAAAAACTGTAGAAAATCAGTATAAAAAATACATATGGCTATTATTGCATTCAAAATAATCATTTAAAAAACCTTTGAAATTCACTGAAAAAAACATGGGTTTCAGACATGTTATAGTTAGGAATTAGCATTTAAAAAACATTAGAAATTCACTGAAAAAAAACATAGGTTTCAGGGCTTCTATAGTTAGCTGGACATTTCACTCATACAAAACCATTGAAATTCCTCAGTTATAGTTACTTCTGCTAACTATAACTTGCGTGTCTGCAATCCATTGATGATAATGTCACATATTACATCATTCATGACATGGTCAGTGACATCACTGATGACATCATCCATGCGACAATCAGATACACCTCATCATACACTAGTATAACCTTTCATCACTCACTTGAAAATACAGAGTACCATATTTGAATCTATTGACACACCAATACAAGCTTCTAAAGACCCACCCAGGGATTCCTAGATCTACACACACATCGGATCACTTACCTATAGATTTACTCATACAAGCTGTCAATGATCAATAGAACACTATCAAATATATTTATACACCTATATTGACATTACACACCAGCACACATCCTATTTACTTATGCAGTCATCCTACTCACTTATGCAAACAATAGATCATACTTACATTTAATCAGCTGCACACTTATACAAACACCACTTCAGGTATTCATATAGATAGTAACTCATACGTAGTGTGTTATAAAATCACTATTACAAGTATACACTTATCCATACAGTCACTCATACAATCACTGAGTCTTATGTATACCTATTTATATAAAACAAATGTCACAAACACTGCCATTTATTTTTCTCGTTTGTTGGACATGTACCATTGAGAGATATATTTGCTCATCACCCCACCCCTGAAGAAATTCACTCACCCAGACAACAGTTATAACATGCAGTCTTAACCTCATATACCTACTGAATCAACTATTCACACATCTTTGGGCAGTCACACACTCCCCACCAAACCACACACGCATTCACTCTCCCATGCAAATACTCAGTTAACTAACCAACTGGTGCAGCAGTTTGCACAACAACTGACAAAGTGATCCAGATATTCACACAGTTTAGTCACTATCCAATATATTTAGAAAACAGTCAATCATACTGCTACTAAATCCTCCATCCAGATATTTATATATCCACTCATTCTTCAATGCAGATTGCTATATATATAATACAAATTTAAATAACAAACCAAACCACATTCACTGGATGATGTCATCAGTGATGTCATTTGAGATGTCATCAGTGATGTCACTGACCATGTAATGAATGATGTAATATGTGAGCAGTGGATTGCGGGACCCCGAGGTATAGTTAGCAGAACTAACTATAACGGAGGCATTTCAATGGTTTGTTACGAGTGAAATGTCCAGCTAACTATAACAGCCCTGAAACCCATGTTTTTTTCAGTGAATATATATATATTCACTGAAAAAACCATAGGTTTCACACCAGTTATAGTTAGGAATTAGCATTTAAAAAACCTAGTAAATTCACTGAAAAAACCATAGGTTTCACACCAGTTATAGTTAGCTGGAAATTTTACTGACATAAAACCATTGAAATTCCACGTTATAGTTAGTTGGACTCACTATAACTTGCGCACCTGCAATGCACTGCTCATGACGTCACATATTATATCACTCATGACATGGTCAGTGACATCACTCATGACATCACTGATGACACCATCCTTGTGACAGAGTGACAGACCTCCTTTCACTGTAAAGTAACCCTTGAAACACATATTCAAAAATAGAAACTAACATTTTCAAAAAAATGGAGATACCCATACCAGTTACAACAACCAATTCAGTAATTCCTACATCTATATACACATCCACTCATTCACCAACAGTTCTATATAGTCACTCATACATATACTCACTCATCATATGTAGTGATACACCTATACATCCTGTTACACACCGACAGTCATCCAAAAGTTACTCACACACATACTCACACATGCAAATAAACTATTGAACATCCATTTATTTGCATATACAACTATACACACACTACCATCTTACTTCTAAGGAAACTTACACATACTTACTCTCTTAAACAATCACTTATAGAAACACATACTTATTTAAACAGGAACTCTTACAATCTCTCACTCTCACATATACTCACTTATATACATCAATACTCACATATACTAGATTAAAACATATGTTGTTACTGATAAAGACACTAGTGAGACAGTCATTCACTCACTAACACACACATATACACACTCATCCACCCATACAGTCCTGCACATATGCTAGTTTCAAAACACATACAAACAGTGATTCAGTCTTGATGCATCTATGTGTTAAGTAACACCCCCACCAAACCATACAGACACTCAAACTGATACTAAAAAAAACATCTAATAACCCATATACATACACATGTAGCTACTCACCAACCCATGCAGCCACTTATACACAAAGTGAAACATTGATACAAACATTTAAATATTTAAACAATACTCGCTAACATATGTATTCACAAAGATATACTTAATAAGCCAGTTAACCAATCAATTTTTTTTTTTAAAACATCCTTTTAGAGACTTATTTAAACATTTATTCTTCCATCGACCTTTACATATACATACATAAAACATATTTATTTTTCAGAAAGACACACATTCACTGGATGGTGTCATCAGTGATGTCATGAGTGATTTCACTGACCATGTCATGAGTGATGTATTTTGTGACGTCATCAGCAGTGCATTGAAGGCGCGCAAGTTATAGTGAGTCCAACTAACTATAACGTGGGAATTTCAATGGTTTTATGGCAGTAAAATTTGCAGCTAACTATAACTGGTGTCAAACCTATGTTTTTTTCAGTGAATATATATATACATCCTATGGTTTCTTGATAAACAAAACCAATGCTGAGCCCTATACCTTTGGTGTCAAAATGCTAATTGTTCCAAAAAAGCAATACACGCTGTTTTGGAATAAATATAATTTTCACTCCAAAAGAATTAGGCTCTGCATTGGTTTTATTTATCAAGAAACAATTGGATGGATGTTAATGAGGTACGTGACCGCGCCCTGAGCCCGCCACAGTTAAGAGGCATGAATCTCGCAAAATCATTTGGTATATGTATATATGTATATATATATATCCACTCGATCCTCTCGCTCAATGAAGGGATGACAAGCCACACCAGCCAGGTATGATCTATATATTTAAATATGTAAATATATATATATATACATATATATATATATATATATATATAAATATATATATATATATATATACGGGGAATTTTTGCGGTTAAAGCGCAACTGCAGTCAAAATACGCATTTTGAGAAAGCAGCTGGTGAATGCATGAAAAGATTTATAACGAGAGGTTACAGCCCTTCCCTTCTTCAAGAGACCCTCAATAGGGTTAGGAAAATACCCCGTGCTAGTCTTTTTGTCAAGAAGACAGGCCCCAATACCGAAGGTAAATTCCGCATTATAACACCCTATGCTGCTGACTCCTTCAAACTGCGATCTTTCTTGTCCAAACATTGGCACATCTTGAAATCTGATCAGATTGTAGGGCCTGATATTCCCAACACTCCGTTAATCACATTCAGGAAGGCTAGATCTCTACGAGATCAAATAGTTCATAGCTATTTGCAACCAATAAAGAAACCACTAGGCACTCTGAAAGACACCAAAGGTTTTTTCCCTTGTGGAAAATGCAAAGCCTGTGCTTCAAGTAAAAGGACATTGACATATCAAGTCCCGGGTAGAAAGGATGGGAGGAGAATAACGAAGTTTATGTCATGTCACACAGACTTTGCTGTTTATTGCCTAATGTGTCCCTGTTTGTTACGGTATGTCGGGAGCACCATCAATCCTGTCAAGTTGAGAGTATTAGAACACATGCGGGCCATTGTAAACAAAGACTTTAGGTATCCTGTGGCCCGACATTTCTCCTTGAAACACAATAGTGACAGGAATCTCCTCAGGTATTTTTGTTTGGACCAAGTAGAAGAGAATCCAAGAGGGGGCATTAGATTGCTCACACTTAGGAGACTTGAGTCCCGTTACATCATTGACCTGGAGATCAAAGCACCTGGAGGCTTGAATATGGGAGAAGAACTGGCCTCTCATTTGGGTTAACCAATTATGTTACTGTGCTATAAGATCTATTTAGGTTGAATACTGAGTTTCCAATAACAGCTTAACAGTTTGTGCAATGTTTTCTGAAATGTTCTGAGTGCTTTTGTTGTTGTTTTTGTGATGGATGACATTATCACTAGCTAAACTTGGCTAGATGAATTGCTTTACCTTTTGACCACACCACAGTTGTGGCAGTCCTATTGGGCTGCTATTGCCGATCCACGGCAAGATTTTGTCCGACTTGACCACATTATAGTTTTGTGTTTTTGTCGGAAGTTGGGTATTTCTCAACAATTTATTGTTGTCTTGGCCATGAAATGTATTATGTTTGTACAAAATATGGTTTTATTTCTGAGATATCAATTTTGCCGATACACGGCAGTATGCAGGTGTGGCAAACTTGCGAGCAATCAAATGTAAATCGTGTTGAAAGCACACACTCTAAGATGGCGCCCTGTGCTGCGGACAAAAACTAGTCCTTTGTTTGTTTTGAAAGTCCTTACAAACATTTATAATGGCGCTGCGCACTTTGTGTCAGATGTAAACATTGAGAAAGGGAGGGCTCTCCCGAAACGCGTCTGTTTTTGAAATAAACCGCCCTGCGAATGAACTTTGCCGTGCTTGTGAGTGCTTATTGATTCCTGTGACCCGGCTGGGCATTTTCAGGATTTGGGAGCTGTGATATATATATATATATATATATATCCAAGTTCCTTTGAAAAGTTTCACAAGTACGCTCTCAGGAAAGTGAGTCAGAAACCAGGTATGCAGGAACACAGGTTTATTCCACACAACGCGTTTCGCCTTGCGGCTTGATCACGTGTAGAAAAATGACAGACCAAACACAGTGATGAAGTTTTTTGCGAACATAGAAGAAGGACCAACATAAAGTATATGTACAAGGTGGCCATTTTAGGCTAGTCAAATAATGTAGGAAACATAGCTGTATTTACATAGTGTACACCAAACAATTGATAAGTAACGCTGAGTCTAAGATAATTACAAAAGAATCTCAGTCTGATAAGTAAATCAGTCAATCAAATGCAAAGGTACAAAACTGATAGTGTAAAACAGTAAACACTCGGGTACAAATCGAACACCCACTAATGTAATTGGGTAAATAAATTGGCTAGTGCCTATAACAAACCAAGTTTTCATCTTACGTCGTAAGACGAAATTGAATGTACTGACTCTAGTGGTAGTTGCGTAAATGATCATGTGTACACCTTTGAATAATGTTCCCAGGGTGACACAGCTGTACCAGTACACCCACAGTCATGAATGTCGGAGAAAACAAAGTTGCCCTCTGACCACTAAAAATACAAAAATAACCATCAACAAAAGCAATGTTGGCCAGTGCCAAATACAGAAGGAGTTCTGATATGATTGGAGGTCATCCTTCATAAGCAGTTCGCAAAATGTAAATTAGTGCAAAACATACGTGGTCTTAAAGCAAGGAGTACAAAGGGTAGGTGCGCCCGTGCGGTGAAAGTTCGTGAAAGGGCCCCTTCCTTTACTCCTGGAAAGAGAAGAAAGAGATAAAGTGAGAAAAAGTAAAAATAACAAATCACAGAAATACACAAAATACAATACTTCTACTATTATTGTACCTACAATTAGCATGTTATAAGAATTATTACATAAAAAATATTCAAATTCAGAAAATTCATATATAGAAAAACCAACCAACAATCTACCTATGAATATGTAGAGACTCATGAGGTTAACCTTATTTCTTCAAATGTATCGCTAATTCTTCGTCCATATTCAGGCCCCCCGGGGTTTTGCTCTGAAAATCAATTATGTATCGTGATTCTTTCTTCCTGAGGGCCAAGACTCTGTCCCCCCCTCTGGGTTTCATGGGAACATGTTCTAGAATCAAGTAGCTGCACTCTGAGATATTAGAGAAATGGTGCTGTTCAAAGTGCCTGGCCACAGGATATTTGGGATCATGGTTCGTTATGGCTCGAAGGTGTTTCAGGATACGTTTTTTGGCAGCACATGTTGTGCTGCCTATGTACCATAGACCACACGTACACATAATGACATAAATGACAAAAGTCATCCCACAAGTTAGGAATTGTGTACATTTTTTAATTACACCATTGTAGGTCACCGTACTCTTGTATGTACTGGTTTTACAGGCCTTGCAGTGGCCACAGGGATAAAATCCTATTAAACCATGTTGTGAAGAGGGTGGGAGACTAGTCACATCATTGTTGACCACCATATCTCATAGATTTCTTCTACGTCTGTAAGAGATGTTAGGTCTTTCAGGTATGTAGTTCCCTAGTATACCATCAGTTTTAAGGATGTCCCAGTTTTTAGTGATGATTTTTTTGACTTTTTGGGAGTCTGAATTGAAAGTGAGAATCAGTCGTGTGACATCTTTATTTTGTGTTGACACAATAACAGATTTGTCACAAAGGGTATCAGTTCTGTCAATCTCTGCTATCCGAATCAAAGCTTTGTTGAGCACCCACTGTGGGTAACCTCTTCTGCGAAATCTGTCAATGATATTGTCAGATTCTGCCTTGAAAGTCACAGTCGAGTTACAGTTACGCTTTGCTCTCAGCAGCTCACCATAAGGAATACTCCATTTCAGTGATTCTGGGTGGCTGCTGAGAGCATAAAGGACACTGTTGCCTGCAGTGGCCTTCCGGAAAAGAGAAGTGTGCACAACATTATTAATAATCTCCAGTTTAACATCACGATATTCCGTCACATCTCCACTGATGTTACCCGAGAGTTTAATGTTGTAGCTGTTAGAGTTCAATTTCTCTATAAAGAGTTCAGCCTCTTCCTTAGTACCACTCCAAACAATGAACAGATCATCAATGTAGTGGAGCCACATGATGATCTTAGACAGGTCTACTGTTAGGGTCGTGCTTGCAAAAATCTCCTGTTCCCAGAACCCCATAAAGAGGTTTGCGAAACTCGGCGCAAAGCACGACCCCATAGCAGTACCATTGATCTGCCTGTAGAGGCGCCATTAAAGGAAAATATATTGTTTTGGAGACATCTTCATGTGTTCCCTGTACCTCAAAGCTTGACTGGACAAAAAATGTTCGCACGCCTCAATCCCCTGTTGATGGTCAATGATCGTGTACAAAGATTGTACATCTAGAACAATAAACAGGAAATTGGGACTCCACGTGAGGTTCTCTATGCGTCCTAAGAAATCCTTAGTGGGTAACTGGCAAACATATTCCCAAAGAAAAAAGTCAACATATTTCGAGATGTGTTCCCCAACGCTACCAATGGAGGACACGATGGGGCGTCCAGGTGGTTTAGTCTCATGTTTGTGGATCTTCGGTAGAAGATACAAAATAGGGAGTTTAGGGTAATCACGTTTTAGATAACAATATTCCTCCCACGTGAGTAAGCCCATGTCTTTCCACTCAACAAGTTTGTCCCAGATAGAGGTAACACTTTGGTTATAGATCTGATTGGTCACAGGTATATAGAAATTGGTGTCATTTAATTGCCGCATGGCTTCACTGATGTAGTCTTCCCTTTCTAAAATCACGATATGGCCCCCCTTATCCGCAGGGCGGATCACTATGGAAGTATCATCATGCAAGCTTTTCAGAAATATACGTTGGTTCAAGGAAAAATTATTGTTATCATTTCTCTCATTGTTCTTGCCACATTTATGTCTCAGTTCAGTCAGCCCCTTGATAACACACTCATGGAAAGTATCTACACTGTCATGAGGTAGAATAGGCATGAAAGTGGATTTAGTTCTGAACTCAGTTAACGCTGATGCATTATGTTCAAGTTACATGTCATTCAGATGTTGTGTGTTACTCAAGTGTGTATCATATATATATATATATATATATATTATATCCAAAATTTCTCCGTATTAAAGAAGAAGTGCGGGACACCCAGAGCTTCAGTGATGGTATTTTTATTCAAGCAGACGCAAAAAGTTCTCACGACGCGTTTCACCACTTAAGGCTTGATCACGCTCGTCACAAATGTGCTGCCAGCCATTTTTAAAACCCACAACACCCACGTGCATAGAAAATAATGTGCAAAGCGGCGGACATTTTGTAATGTGACGAACATACTTGGAAATATATAAAACGTACTTGTTCGAGTGGTAACAAACGTATTACCATTACATAAATATTCTTATTATGTTACTTCATCCCGAAAGACATAATTGCATAAATTCACACACTCAAGAAAATTTTTGAACAAATAATCATATTATATCATCAAATGTATGTTCGTCGAGGCAATATCATTGGTAACGACTTATGTTATGTATTTGACACCAAACCACCCAGTTATAATTGCTATGATGGTAAATGTAACCATGCTTGTAATTGGCCACTGCTTCAAGAGCAGTGTTGTGATTGGCACTCTCGTTGCTATAGAAAATATATACATATTTTGTACGCATTCTCAAACAAACACATTGTTGTGTGTCATGTCTAAACACGGCGTTTCAGTGTCACAATTGTTATACCGCCCAAGTGGGCTCTGGACATCGTGATACAGAGTTATGTCATCACTCTTTACCCTTACGGAGCCTGCCCTGAAGATTATTACATGGATCAATATAATAGCATTATACTCTCTAAAATACATTTTCTACATGATGGACAAATAAAGCCCCAGTGGGCTAATCCAATTGGAATTAATACTCCAAAGACGGCATCAAAGTCCCGCCCCAAAGGGCAATCAGGAAGATCACAATATCCAAACAAATGTCTATTGCAATGTCGTAGAGTCCATTAAGTCGTCAGTTCTTCCGCTATCGCGCATTAAGTGAAATCTAAAATAACAGAAAATAGTAACATTAAAAACTGTAGAGTAGAAGACCTTCGACAAATTCATACAAGATAAAATTCTCATTCATGCAAGTGTATCGCTAATTCTTCACTGTTATTTAATCCTTTCGGGTTTAAGCAATCAAAGTCCACAATGTATTTTGACTCTAGTTTCCTGAGGGACAGTTCCCGATTGCCACCACGTACACCCAAATCCACTGTATCAATTACCACCATGCGAACCAACTTACATTACAAAATGTCCGCCGCTTTGCGCATTATTTTCTATGCACGTGGGTGTTGTGGGTTTTAAAAATGGCTGGCAGCACATTTGTGACGAGCGTGATCAAGCCTTAAGTGGTGAAACGCGTCGTGAGACCTTTTTGCGTCTGCTTGAATAAAAATACCATCACTGAAGCTCTGGGTGTCCCGCACTTCTTCTTTAATACGGAGAAATTTTGGATATAATTTATGTGCCTGCCGGTGGCCTGGCGGGACCGCCCATTGACATCCTGACCTGTTTACCGGCGCTTGTGGAGTGAAAGAGTGATATATATATATATATATATATATATATATATATATATATATATATATATATATATATATATATATATATATATATATATATATATATATATATCAGAATGGTGGGGTGAATAGTCTTGAAATAAAGGCTTAAACACAGATATCCTGATTGTGCCGCCTCTTTTGTTTTCTGGAATTTCCTGGGTCAGGATCCGACCCCCAGGCAGAGCACACACTGCTGAGCGCGTCCCAAAGGCTGAAGGATCACTTTGAGTAACATATATATATATATATATATATATATATATATATATATATATATATTCACTGACAAAACCATAGATTTCACACCATTTATAGTTAGCTGGAAATTTTACTGACATAAAACCATTGAAATTCCCACGTTATAGTTAGTTGGACTCACTATAACTTGCGCGCCTGTAATGCACTGCTGATGACGTCACATATTACATCACTCATGACATGGTCAGTGACATCACTTATGACATCACTGATGACACCATCCAGTGAATGTGTGTCTTTCTGAAAAATAAATTTGTTTTATATATGTATTTGTAAAGGTCGATGGAAGAATAAATGTTTAAATAAGTGTGTAAATGGATGTTTTTTTAAAAAAAATTGGTTGGGTAACTGGCTTATTACGTGTATCTTAGTGAATACATATATTAGCGAGTATTGTTTAAATATTTAAATGTTTGTATCAGTGTTTCTCTTTGTGTATAAGTGGCTGCAGGGGTTGATGACTGACTCACTGTTTGTATGTGTTTTGAAGACAGCATATGTGCAGGACTGTATGGGTGGATGAGTGTGTATATGTGTGTGTTAGTGAGTGAATGACTGTCTCACTAGTGTCTTCATTAGTAACGACATATGTTTTAATCTAGTATATGTGAGTATTGATGTATATAAGTGAGTATAGTATATATAGTGAGAGATTGTAGGAGTTCCTGTTTAAATAAGTATGTGTTTCTATAAGTGATTGTTTAAGAGAGTAAGTATGGGTAAGTTTCCTTAGAAGTAAGGTGGTAGTGTGTGTATAAATGTATATGCAAATAAATGGATGTTCAATAGTTTATTTGCATGTGTGAGTATGTGTGTGAGTAACTTTTGGATGACTGCTGATGTGTAACAGGATGTATAGGTGTATCACTACATATGATGAGTGAGTATATATATGAGTGACTATATAGAACTGTTGGTGAATGAGTGGATGTGTATATAGATGGTGGAATTACTGAATTGGTTGTTGTTACTGGTTTGGGTATCTCCATTTTTTTGAAAATGTTTGTTTCTATTTTTGAATATGTGTTTCAAGCGTTACATTACACTGAAATTAGGTCTGTCACTCTGTCACAAGGATGGTGTCATCAGTGATGTCATGAGTGATGTCACTGACCATGTCATGAGCGATGTAATATGTGACGTCATCAGCAGTGCATTACAGGCGCGCAAGTTATAGTGAGTCCAACTAACTATAACGTGGGAATTTCAATGGTTTTATGTCAGTAAAATTTCCAGCTAACTATAAATGGTGTGAAATCTATGGTTTTGTCAGTGAATTTAATAGGTTTTTTAAATGCTAATTCCTAACTATAACTGGTGTGAAACCTATGGTTTTTTCAGTGAATTTCAAAGGTTTTTTAAATGCTAATTCCTAACTATAACTGGTGTGAAACCTATGGTTTTTTCAGTGAATTTCAAAGGTTTTTTTAATGCTAATTCCTAACTATATAATACCTGAAAGCCCACCAGGAATCTCCAGTATGCGCCAGGGGACTACATTGCAGAGAGGTGTAATGAAGCCACAACCCTTTTTACACCTCTCTGCAACGCAGCCCCCGTGCATGTTTGAAGAGGGGGAACTAATTCCCCTTGCATACTGGGGGCCCCTGGGGGCCAATTAGCCCACCTGGAACCTCCAGTATGCGCCAGGGGCTGCATTGCAGAGGTGTAATGAGACTATGCCCCTTGTTACACCTCTCTTCAACGCAGCCCACTGCCGCGTTTGCAGAGGGGGAACTAATTCCCCTTGCATACTGGGGGTCCCTGGGGTCAACTGGTCCACCAGGAGCCTCCAGTATGCGCGAGGGAGCTGCATTGCAGAGAAGTGTAATGAGGCCACACCCTTGTTACACCTCTCTGCAATGCAGGCCACTGGCGCGTTTGTAGAGGGGGGACTAATTCCCCTTGCATACTGGGGGTCCCTGGATCATATCTGCCCAAACACTGATATTCCGAACGATTGTAAATTACTTTTCTTGAGAAACATTTGGATTTGGATTATCATGTCCTATACTTTGAAATTTTTGAAAGACTGACTTTGAGGATGCTATAAATTACTCAAGTCTGCCCGAATTGTGTGGGTAAAATTGATACCTAGTCACTTTGAATAAGAATATACTTATGTCTCGTCTAACATTTGGAAGAAATATCTAGTTATATGACAACTGGATACCGACATAACTTGAAGGAAATAAGAACGCCCTGAAGAAGTTCTGTTGTACAGAACGAAACCTTTCGGCTGGCTGTGGTACATAAACTTAAGGAAAATAAAAGCATTTGAATATACACCAAGATTCAGCGCTTCAATAAGGACTCTAAGTGATATGATTTGATTGGACTCATTGCGAAAGTGGTGCTGTGCCAAACTTTGGAATATTCTCCACTACTCTCTACTACTTACTCTCTCCTACTCCACTACTCTCAAATACTCACTGTCTACTACTCATTCTCTACTACTCTACTACTCTCTCTCTACTACTCACTCCCTACTACTCGCTACTCACTACTCCCTACTACTCACTATCTACTACTCTCTACTACTCACTCTCTCTACTACTCACTCTTTACTACTCACTACTACTCTCTACTACTCACTCTCTACTTCTCACTCTCTACTACTGTCTACTACTCACTCTCTACTACTCTCTCTCTACTAGTCTCTACTACTCACTCTACTACTCACTCTCTACTACTCACTACTATTCTCTCTGCTACTCATTCTCTACTACTCTCTACTACTCACTCTCTACTACTCACTCTCTACTACTCACTCTTTACTACTCTCTACTACTCACTTTCTACTGCTCTCTACTACTCACTCTACTACTTACTCTCTACTACTGTCTACTACTCACTCTCTACTACTCACTCTCTACTACTCTCTACTACTCACTCTACTATTCACTCTACTACTCTCTACTACTCACTCTCTGCTACTCTCTCTACTGCTCTCTACTACTCTCTACTACTCACTCTCTCCTCTCTATTACTCACTCTCTACTCTCTACCTCTCTACCTCTCTCTTCTTCTCTCTCTACTAATCTCTACCTCTCTACCGCTACCTCTCTACCTCTCTACCTCTACACCTCTACCTCTCTACCTCTCTCTACACGCACACATATACACATATATGCATATATATATATGCATATGCATTTATATATATATGTATGTGTATGTATAAAAAAAAACAACAAAACATTTTTTTTTTTAAACAGCTACTTTTAAAACTGTCATTCTTTTTCCCCATGGTACACTCCCCGGTACGCTTACCGGTGCGCGTACCGGTGCGCGTACCGGTGCGCGTACCGGGCGCTCACCCCGCGAAAATCAAAATTTTTTTTTATTTTTTTTTTGCTCCGCGGGGCCCTTTTATGGCCCCCACATCAAACCTAGGGGGTCAAGGGGGGTCTACTCTGCCCCCTTATGGTCATTTCCCTCTTTGTTTTGGCCACCTCTCGTGTCTCGATCCTACCGAGACACAAGATGGCGGCCGCTCCGGACTGTTTAGAATGTTTACAGACATCCCAGAGCCAATCAGCTTTCTGCGCGCAAGTCGCGGTAAGCGCCCGGTGCGCGTACCGGTGCGCGTACCGGAGCGCGGCTATAGATATATATATTTTTTTGAACCTTAATTACTCAAAATCCACTGGAGCACATATCTTGAGACATAGCAAAGGCACATCGGGCTACCAGTCCCTACAATTTTGCCAAGTTTGGTGGAAATCCATTCAGCCGTTCGGGCTAAAAGTGAAATCGACCGCCCTATGGAAATTAACATGGGGAAAACGCGTTTTGGGACCCCCCTTTTATCTCGGCCCCCGCTTGACGAATCCCCCCCAAACTTTCAGGGAAGGACCGGAACGCCGCGAGGCCATTTTGAGGAAATTTTCAGGCAGATTCGTGAACCGGCGCCAAAGTTATTCCAAATAGAATTTTCAGATTTAACATTGAAAAAAATCCTAACTATAACTACCTACTGGCGACCGCCAGTAGGTAATATATATATATATATATATATATATAACGCTCAATTCACCCTTTGCTCAGAAGCAGGAAAGCAGCACTCCGGGGATGGCAGTTTTCATCGGTCTTTATTTTTCTTATTCGTACAACAAACGCATTTCGGCGTTTAGCCTTCGTCAGTGTCAATGACACTTGACTCGTGACTACTGATAAAGCCTCACGGTTCTAGTGGTAACAAACAAGGGACTAAACCATTTATGTCCAACTCAAACACCATCTTTGAATAAGTAATGGCACATACAAATACATATACACTACTAATCATTAAACCGTGAATCGGTTTTTAAAGATGCAAATGGTACACAGTCATAATTATGGAACATGTCACATACTCTTGCCGTGGATCGGCAATTGTCCCTTGAAAGTACATCCTCCTAGCCATAAGTTCCATTCCTAATGGTTGATCCAAATCAAACTACATTCATCTAACTCATTAACGTTCAATTGATCCGGAAAAAGATATGTAACACAATTTCTTAAGTTCACAAGGCATACAATTATTTCCCAAGTTCTTCTCATTATGCAATCCTCCCTTCACTAGGATAAACAGTCCTATTTCATGTTAATCACAATCAGAACTCAATAATACATCCAGCAGAATCCTATCACAGCAAACCATACTAATTCATTTACCCAGGTGCACTGCCAACTCCTCACCACTGTTCAGCCTTCTGTGATATTTGATAGACAGATCAATAATATATCTTGACTCAAGCCTCCTCAGCCGCCTTAACCGGTCCCCTCCTCGTATATTGTATGATACACAGTCTAGTCCAAAGAATTGCAGCTTACTTCTATCTTTGCTATGATGTTCTGCAAAATGCTGGGCTACCGGATACGCAGGATCTGCTTTATTGATAGCCCGGAGATGCTCTAATATCCTCATCTTTAGTTGGTTAATCGTGCTCCCGATGTAGCGCAAGCCACATGGGCAAACCAAACAGTAGACTGCATAGGTGGTACTACAGGTTATAAATTTCAGAATTTTCACAGATCTCCCTGTATCCTGTATTTCGTAATTTAGGACCCTTTTACTTGCTGCACAAGCCTTGCAGCGGCCACAAGGGTAAAAACCGCTCATTTCCTTCAAGGTACCCGTCTTTACACGAGGTTTCTCTAGATGGCTTTTCATCAACATATCCCTTAGTGACCTAGCTCTGCTAAAGGTCACCAAGGGGTGTAAGTCATCTTTCAGCACACTATCTGTAAGAAGAATGTGCCAGTTCCTCCTCATCATGGCTCTCAGTTGATTTGCTCCTGACGAATATATATACTACCTACTGGCGGTCGCCAGTAGGTAGTCATAGTTCGGACCTATTATCCATAGGAAATCCGCAACATCTATTCCAAATAACTTTGGTGCCAATTGATGAATCTTTGCGAAATTGTCCAAACTTTTGGCCAGATCTGGTCTGCTCCTATCCTGAAAGTTACGGGATGATTCGTCAAGCGGGGGCCAAGAAAAAAGTGGGACCTAAAACGCGTTTTCCCCATGCAATTTCCCGTATGGACCTTTAGCCACAACTACAGCCCGAACAGCTGAACGGAATTACGCCAAATTTGGCAAAGATGTAGTCCTCAGTTCAGACTTGTGGCTTTTGCTTAAATGGTGTCAATATGTTCAGTAGTTTCTGAGAAAATTACAGTTAAATGCATTTATATATCTATGGCCGCGGTGGATTCGCGCACCTTGAGCTCACCATGAGCGCACCATGAGCGCACCAAACTTTTGGCCAGATCTGGTCTGCTCCTATCCTGAAAGTTACGGGATGATTCGTCAAGCGGGGGCCAAGAAAAAAGTGGGACCTAAAACGCGTTTTCCCCATGCAATTTCCCGTATGGACCTTTAGCCACAACTACAGCCCGAACAGCTGAACGGAATTACGCCAAATTTGGCAAAGATGTAGTCCTCAGTTCAGACTTGTGGCTTTTGCTTAAATGGTGTCAATATGTTCAGTAGTTTCTGAGAAAATTACAGTTAAATGCATTTATATATCTATGGCCGTGGTGGATTCGCGCACCTTGAGCTCACCATGAGCGCACCATGAGCGCACCATAAGTGCACCCTTCCAATCACATGCTGAATGCTAATTGGTTGTCAAGTAATTATCAACATTCAAAACCAGGAACTGTTGGCAGCCATTTTGTGCCTCGGTAGAAGCGAGGCTGAAGAAGTCAGTGGAATATGTGTGCAAAATGTAGAAAGGGGGTAGGGTAGAAATACTTTTACCCTCCCAGAAGGACCCCCAGGGCCCACAACATTTTATTTTTTTAAAAGACCTGCCAGGTATGTGTAGGGTGCGTGGACTCTGCTGTGAAAAAATATATAAAATAAGCTAGAGTTTTTTCATAATTAGCCCCTTGGGAGCTAAAAACCGGGGCACAATTATTACATTTTATGGGGGGCCCGGAGTGGCCCCCCAGGCCCGGGGATCGTCACCCCCAAGGCTAAAAAAGAAAATGGTGGGGGAGGGGTCCAAGGTCCCCAAAGCCGTGGGGACCACCAACACCCAGGGTTTTATGTATTGTGGGAGGGAGACTGCGTGACCCCACTCCTGGAGGACTCGAGGGCCCGTTACCCCCAGGGGCTACAAAAAAAATTGTTGGGGGGGCTGCAAGGTCTCCAAAGCCCCGGGGAACACCACTCCCTGGGGCTTTATGTAATGTGGGAGGATCGGCTCCTGCAGTGTCCCGCGGTGTCCATCCTGCCCTCCCATAGCAAGGAAATCTGTTCTCTCTTTCAAAATCTAAATCAGATTTCTTTTCCACATGGGGAGCTGCATGTAGTAGCTCCCCATGTGGAAAAGCAGTGCCGGCTCCCAAACACGTAGAAGTTGTGCACCAAAGGCGCTGGAGTCATGCACCCTACAGATAATGAGTCGTGCATCCTGCGCATGCACACCAGGGGGCCGCACTGAGCGCTGCACTGGCTGCACGACTTCTAATTTTACCGTAAAAAAATAGCGCCTATCAGTAATTTCTAATATCCCTGGGGGCCTTATCCCCCGGGTCTTATAAAAAATGTTGGGGACCGTGGGGGGAGCCACAATGCCCCCACAGTCCTGCCGGCTCCCTGTGTCCTTAGGGAGCCGGCATTGCTTTTCCAGATGGGGAGATGCTAACTTGCATGTGGGAAAGCAATCTGGTTTGGATTTTGAAAGTGAGAACAGATTTCACTGCTCTGTCTTTCAAAATCCAAACCAAGTTTGCTATGGGAGGGTGGGAGCCATAAGACTCCTGCCCTCACATAGCAAACAGCAAACAGAATTGCCCCGGGGGTAGGCACCCCAGGACACTGCAGGAGCCGGCCCTGGGGTGTGGCAGTCCCCGGGGCACTCGAAGGCTCCAGGCAGAGGGCCACGCAGTCTGCCTCCCACAATACACAAATCCCCGGGGAGTGGTTCCCGGGGCTTGAGGGGCGTCATTGCGGCCCCCACACTTCTAAATTTGCAGGGGGGGGGCCTTGGACGTGAAAGTGGGGCAAGGGGGTTATAAATCTGGTACACAGTGTTCTGTTTTACTTTGCTTTCCTTTCTGTCATGTAGAGGATCCTAGGTAAATATACCGGTTTCTGTACAACCAGTACCATTCAACCCTACCCCCAAACGGCTTACTGCTTGTTACCATAGTAACAGTTCATGAAACACTTAAGTGACACAGAGGTTAGAAGTTTACCACTATATTGCTAATCGAAACAGTTACTGTGCTGCAGTTTTAAAGGTTTTCCATAGGAACCGTTAGTCGTAGCTATAGACTCTGGTAAAGAGCTAGTAAAGAGTTAGCCTCAGTATTATACTTCAAGTTATAAATATTATTTCTATTTTTAAATGTTTTCTAACTGTATTATTATCAAACTAAATAATAGTGAAATGTTGTCAGAAAAAGAAGTATATACTTTTATTTTAATTAAATTTTATTAAAACAACAATAAATAACTGGAAATGTAACTTAAATATAACAATGTAGTAAATAACTAGAAACATAACTAAAACTATTAAACACAATGTGATATGGACTCCAATAAAAGTAGGGTAGGTAATCTGCAAAACAAAAATGAAAATAAGTGTTCAAAATTAGATCGATATGACTAAATGAGGTCAAACATTACAAGTTAAGGTAACACTTGGCAATATTTGGTTATTTGCACGTCTGCGGTGTGTATGATACATTCCACCTCTCTGATAAGCCTGTGTTCAAGAGGTGTCTGTACGGAAGTGCCTACTGCATCATATTTACAGTATGGACCAACAGGTCTTTAAAATGATTCAGAGACGAGACAGAATTAGGTGAGAGATCAAGTCATTATGCAGGACAATATTTTTTGGGGCTTATTTACAAGCCCTTTGCACCACTTTGCGTTACTTTTCCCATGTTAAAAGTGTAGCAAAAGTGGCGCAAGGGGCTTGTAAATAAGCTCCTTTATTTCTAATGCATTCAGTCGGAGGCATTGTATATCTAGGCCGCTCTGCTTACCTTATGTAAACACTGTGACCAACAGAGTTCACAACTCAGCTTTTGTTGTACACAGCAGAGTGGAAAGCATTGTGCATAACTTTAAAAGAGAAAGAGAACCGATGTGAGAGACAGTGAGAGAGAGAAAGAGAGAAAAATCAACATCAAAACTGTGAGAGAGAGAAAGTTATGGATGGAGCAGTTAATACTGGAGAAAATACTCGTAGCTCACCTTTTGACTCCGTTGTGTGTCCAAGCACGTGCTGGTTCATAGTGCACCCTCCAGTTCAGTGAACTGAAAGATAGTATATAGAGTTAGTAATAGCATAGTACATACAACTGCACACATATATTTTTGCTTTATTTATATGTACACTCAGGATAATGTATTTCGTCAACTTCCACTGTATGGAGGTGTCTGTGCGCAGTTTTTCTTCTAAAGTAGTTTATCCCATGCACTCCCACTGCATAGCAGTGAGTTCTCAATATTGCGTACCTAGACTGTGAGTGTTTTTCTTGGGAAGTCAGAGGCATATTAAGAAGCTCCTTGCGCCACTTTTCCCATGTTAAAAGTGACACAAAAGTGGAGCAAGGGGCTTGTAGATCTGCCCCTTAGACTGTTGTAACCTATCCTCACTTGTCGGAGGTAATTGTACATTTTTACGCAGTGAAGCTGCTGCACACTACCCACTCTCTCCTTTCACAGATGACTTGTCGTTGTTTCAGAAACAAGCTTATTTGCTCACCTTGTGCCATTGGCATGATTCAAAGAGGGTGCACCACGTGTCGAAGTAGCCTTCTCAGACGTTGTTACGATGACCATGCATAATCGCAGAATCCACAAACGTAGAGCTTTGTAGGTGTTTTGGCGGGGTAACGCCAATTTGTGAAACACACCCTTTAAGAAAATAAAAGGAGGTTAACATTGTTTGTCATTTCTTCAGCAAAGGAGAGAGGACGGGCGAGAGTGACTGAAAAGAATATTCGCAGCTCACCTTTCTGTCACTGGTGTGTTTTTTACCACATGCCGGGACATAATGCACCCTAAAAGATAGTAAAAGAAAGATGCTGCGATTGGTATTTGTTACTATCTTAATGTGGAGTACAATAAGATCGCCCTTTCACACACCTTCCCTCTCGCATTTAAAAACAACTATTTGTATAGTTTATATTCCGGACGTTTGACCGATTATAAAAAAGTTCCTGGCATTGGAAAAAAATAAAATATAAATGCAATAAGATACGGTGTATAGGACTGCGTACGCCTAAATCGCTGTGTCGGTTGTTTGTATCCAGTCTGCTGCAGCACTTTGACTCCCTCCGATGCACACCCAGGCCTCACTTCTCACCTTTTCATGGACAGGACACCTTCTACATCATGCAGTCCTGCTCTGCCACCAAGAAATCTGACATATGGTGCTGAGTCTTGATATCAGTATGGCTAACAAGATACTCGTACTCCCATCATCATCGCATGTTCCTCACCCGCTCAGTCCTTCCGGTATCACTAACTCAGTAACCAAAGAGGCCACGCACGTAGTGGTGGGCCCTTGTACTCGGTAGTTCAGGCCTACATGAGGTGTCTGAACCACTAGGATGGGCCATCTCAGTGTTTGGGATTGGAGCAACTCTAACATGGCGTAGAGCACGTGCGCCCCGTCTCTTTTATTGGTACGGTCAAGTGTGTAATGACACATGTGCTGTATGGGTGTGGTGTGGGTGTATACCAGCCATGAGGGAGTATGTGTGTGCCATTCTGACGACTAGACCTGGAACTAAGAAATCACTACAATGGAAATCTGGGCAATGTTTCATTTTTGTTTTTTCCTTGTAGCGGAAGTGGAGTGGGCTGGTCTGACGTATGCCTGTGCTGCGCGATGCTCAGAACCATGATTCTGGACCTATGGGCATGATTCCGTCATTAGCTATATGAAAAATCAAGTGATTCGGGTGTCCGTTTTGTAGTGCTGACGTCACTCAGGTCTTAAAAGCAAATGTGTCATTATATCTGTGAAGTTCCACAACTTGGCCAACATGGAAGGTACAGGGAATCACTGACTCTATATTTGTTCATAGTTGCATACATAAAAGATGGTGGACATGATGCATTTCTGTGATTATGAATGTTTGTTGTACATTCAGTGGAGTGTTGTAGCTGTAGTAATACAGGGCTGTGAAAGGTTTAAAATGCAATTTTTGGCACATGAAGGGCAGCTAATACATATACATATGTGGTTATTCAGGTACACTGTAGAACTTGGTGCTGGAATTCAGTGATCGAGGTTTGGAGTTGCGTCCACATCCTGTCATTGTAGAGTAATGATATAATGTACGCGTGCCTGAAATTGTACTGTAAATACGGTGCTCATGTAAAGTGCTGATATAGTTTTGAGTTGATTTTGCGCTATATAAATATGCTAAAAATAAATAAATAAAAAAAGGAGGAATAGCCCACAGTTACTGTCAGAGGTAAGAGGGTTGTATAAGCTATTTATAGGACAATATAATGTGATAGGGTGTAGAAGCAGCATTTTACAAACATAATAAATACACAGACACAGATAGATAGTTGAAGTGGGTATGGGCACGTGTGCTCAACTCCATTTTATTACATTGTTGTTGGTAACAAGTAGAATAATAATCATGATATCATACACAGAAATTTAATCATAAACGATTTATGAATTCTGCTGTACAAAGGTAGGAGCACTGTATGTGAAATAATACACAGAAGTTTCTATCGTAAAGAGTTCATGAGTTGTGGTGCACTGAGGTAGGGGCGGTTTGTGTGGAGCCTGTGTTGATGCATGGTTCAGGGAGACTACACTGGTAAAAATGTGTTTTGACTATTGAATTTTGCCTTAACAAGGGCACGTGGTGATTATTTACGGTCTACTAAGTTAGTGGTACGTCTGATGTTTAGCGTGTGCTCACCCTGCGATGATGCGTGGTCTGAGCGGGCTGCACTGAAACCATTCACTGTTGCATACTAGACTACATGAACTTTGAGGAGTGGGGGAAACTAGCATTGATGGTTATCAATTGCTGTGCTGTCAAGAAGCGTACCTGAACTCCAATGATTCCGTGGGAGTGGATGACGTGAAGATGGAACCCAGATGCTAATTTCCCAACTCCCCTACACCCCTGGACCCGAATCTCTCCAAGACCAGGAATGACAGGGAAAGGGGAAGTGGAATGAAGAGAGACTGTCACACAGGGGTCTTCGTCTACTCAGCAAAGCTGACCAGCGATACCTGTATATGTGTGAAGCTTAGCCCCTCTCTGTAGATCATAAGCTGTGTTCGAAGAACGTCTGGATAGGTGGGAGTTCAGGATGTTCCTCGCATGTAGATGCTTGGGATGGAGTTGTCACTTGGTAGGTAAACAAACGTATCTATCATATGCATATAATAATACCCCTGTATACAATTGCGGCTGTAGATTCTCCCATGAACAAGGCTGATGAATACTGTCTCTGACTATTCGAGTTATATGACTGCAAGACGTGAGTATTGTCCCATAAGCTCACATGTACTTAGAACGACAACAATAAGCTGTCAACAATGTCTCTGGAATACTCGGGAACTCCTGGAAACTCTCTGACACAAAATCCAGCAATTCAGTAAGTCCTCAAATATCGAAGATTGTTCCTCTTACCGCTTCTCAGAGGAATGTCAAGTTCAAACCTGGCAACGAAGAACAGCTGACAGCGTATCTCCACAGCGCTGCAACAGGAGTTCCTGTCAGGGTAAATGCGACTCAGGAGCGGAAGGGAAGAGAAACCCAAATCGCTGAGCGGGGACAATAACTAGGGCAAACAAGAGTGAGGAGACTAAATTCCTCACAAGGCTGACTGGAAAACTATGGATGACGAACGCATAATGGAAAAGCACATCCGTACGCTGGAAATAAACAGTTGAAGTGCGCCGCGTTTAGAACGCGAGCGCACAAAATGGCCGCCCTTGCCTTAAACTAGAGCGCTAACCTATAATTTCAAATGGAACTACCAGGAAGCACATCTCGTCGACCAGGTAGATGACCAGCGCTGTCTCCAACTCCATAAGGAGAGTGGCAATGATCGCAATGCACGGATCTTGAGGGAGGGGCTTGGAGCCTGTCTAACTGAGCTTTGCTGGATTCTGACAGTACCCCCCACCAAAGTCCCCTCTCTAGGCTTTTGTGGATGTGTCTTGTGAAACTCCATAACCAATCTGGGAGCATGAACATTTTTACTTGGCTCCCACGACCGGTCCTCAGGGCCGAAACCCTTCCAATCCACCAGATAGAATAAACTGCCTTTTCTCCATTTTGAGTCCAGGATTCTCTTTACCTCAAACTCTTCTGCAGATTGAACCTGTACTGGGGCTGGGGGAAGATCTCTCCTAAGATTTGGTGGACTTTGTTTGATCAAAGATACATGAAAGGTGGGATGAATCTTCATGGACTTAGGAAGAGCCAACCTGACACTGACTGGATTAACCATCTTCACCACTGGATAAGGACCCACAAATCTAGGCTGAAATTTTTTATTTCCAACCAACCGCGTATGGCGGGTGGATACCCAAACCAAATCCCCGGCCAAAAAGGTAGGAGCCTCCCTGCGCTTCTTATCGGCCTGTCTCTTGTAATCTGCTTTTGCCTTGGAGAGAATAAGCGAAGCTGACTGATAGGCTTTCTGTAGATCTTGAATAACCTCCTCAACTGCGGGGACCTCAACCTCGGATTTACCCACTAACATGTTTGGATGTCTACCTGAATTGAGGAAGAAAGGAGAATATCCCGTAGCCGAATGAACTGCATTGTTGTAGGCAAACTCCGCAGTGCTCAATAGAGAGGGCCACTCTCCTTCCTGTTCCATCAAGTACAAGCGGAGATACTGCTCTAGATCCTGGTTTACTCTTTCCGTCTGTCCATCCGTTTCCGGATGAAAACTGGTCGACAGACGGGAATCAACTCCTAAACCCTTTAAGAAGGACCTCCAAAATCGGGAAACAAACTGTGAACCCCTGTCAGAGATTACGATTTTTGGAACCCCATGCAATCTGACTATGTGTTGGAGGAAAAGTGTAGCCAATTGAGGAGCTGTGGGCAACCCTTTCAATGGAATGAAATGGCTCATCTTAGAGAACTGATCCACCACCACCCAGATGACAGAGAATCCCTGACTTGAGGGTAAATCCACAATAAAATCCATAGAGATAGTGTGCAAAGGGGATGGGGCTACTGGCAACGGCTGAAGCAAACCCTGCGGGGACTGTCTGGAACTCTTGCCCTTAAGACACTGCTCACAAGTAGCGACGTGCTGTCTCACCTGCGCTTCCATCCCAGGCCAAAAAAAGGTCCTCTTCACCAGTTCTAAAGTCTTCACTGCACCTTTATGACCTGCCAGCGGGTGTTCATGAAACTGCCGGAGGATTTCGTTCTGTAACTCTTCACTTGGAATAAACAACTTCCCTTGAAAGTAAGGTTTTCCATTCTTGACTTCGCGATCCTTGCCTTTTTTTTCCCAATTGGAGAATTCACTTCCTTGAAATACTTCTCTGACTCGATCTTCCAAATCATCCTCCACCACTGTGGCAACAATCTTTTCCTGTGGAATGATAAAACATTCTTCAACTTTTTCGGAATCGTCTCCCAGACTGAGACGAGAGAGGGCATCTGCTTTCCCATTGGCAGCTCCAGGCTTGTATGTCAAAACGAAATCATAATCTGAAAAGAAAAGGGACCATCTTAATTGACGTGGAGTTAGAGTTCTGGCCGACTTGAGAAACTGCAAATTGCGATGATCGGTGAACACTGTGATCACATGTCTGGCCCCCAGTAGGTAATGCCTCCATACTTTAAAGGCATCCTTTATTGCCAACAGTTCCTTATCTGCAATTGAGTAATTGATTTCCGCAGGGGATAGCTTTCGAGAATGGTATGCCACCGGATGTAACTGACCAGTTTGTTTCTGCCGCTGGGACAAAATTCCTCCAATAGCCAAATTGGAAGCATCCGCTTCCACAAATAAAGGTTCCCTTAAATCTGGATGCTGCAAAACTGGTGCCGAAACAAACGCATTCTTCAACAATTGGAAGGCTTCTTCTGACTCCTTGCTCCAAATGAAGCGCTCATTCTTTTTTAACAGGCAGGTGATTGGGCTTACTTTCTCTGAAAAATTCTGAATGAACCGCCGATAAAAATTGGCAAATCCCAAAAAACTTTGTATCTCCTTGACTGATCTAGGAGCTGGCCAAGATTTTATCGCCTGTAATTTGGTATCATCCATGAAGACACCCTTTGGGGAAAGAATAAACCCCAAGAATTCCACTTCTGAAGTGTGAAAGACACATTTCTCCAGTTTGACATACAATTGATACTTCAGCAAACGCTCCAAAATAATTCGCACATGATGAACATGTTCCTCGAGATTCTCTGAAAAGATGAGGATGTCGTCGATATAAACTACTGCAAAACGATCTAAACATTCACGAAGTACATCATTCACAAAATGTTAAAAAGCGGCTGGGGCGTTACAGAGGCCAAAGGGCATTACTTGGTATTCAAACAGCCCCAGCCGAGTTCGGAATGCCGTCTTCCACTCCTCTCCTACCGCCATACGCACCAGATGATAAGCCCCCCTCAAGTCCAATTTAGTATATATGTTAGCATTCTTGACCTGATCAAGTAGCTCCGAAATGAGGGGTAATGGATAGCGGTTCTTCTTGGTGACCTGATTTAAGGCCCTGTAGTCAATACAAGTTCTCAAAGACCCATCCTTCTTCGGAATAAAGAAGAGAGGGGAAGACACCGGGGACTGTGAAGGTCGGATGAAGCCTCTTTCCAAATTTTGCTCAATATACTCCTTCAAATGTAAATTCTCTGGTTCAGAGAGAGCGTAAATGCGACTGCAGGGTAAAGAGGCTCCAGGTTCAAGCTCTATCCGACAATCATATTCTCTATGAGGGGGTAGTTTACTAGCTTCCTTTTCATTGAAGACTTCTTTCAAATCCAAATATTCCTCTGGAATTTCAGGAACTTCAATTGTACAAATCATTTGCACTTGCTTAGCTAAGCTTGCAGATACAGTTGGTTGAGGATGGTCCAAACGATCATGAAAACAATGTTCACTACAAAACTTGGAATTCATCTCCACAGATCGCTTGGCCCAATCGATCTGAGGGTTATGTTCCGTAAGCCATGGCACGCCTAAAATCATTTGAAACTGTGGAGCATCAATTAAATTGAAACTCAGATGACTCCGATGCTCTCCCGGACCCACGACTGTTATCACTTCAGTGTCAAAGGCAATGGGACCAGATGATAGTTCTGTGCCGTCTACAGCACGCACAGGTTCAGGCTTCAATTTCTTCTCAAACTTGATCTGCAACTTCTTGGCAAACTGTAAGTCACAAAAATTTCCAGTTGCACCGGAATCCAACATTACTGATACCGTTTCCTCACGACTTCCTCCAAATCTGATAACACAAGGCAGGATCAAATGCGGGGCCTCCAATTGCAACGTATTTGCCAACTGTTAAGACTTGGGAGTTGACTCATGTACAGCTTCCACCAGAGCAACTCCGTCTACTGGTGGAGCCTGTCTTTTACCGAAGGGTTGGATTTGGGTCTTCTTGGGCATTCCTTAACAAAATGACCCGACTGGCCACAATACATACAAAGTTTGCCTTGACGTCTCTTCTCTCTCTCTTCTTGAGAGAGAGGACCTCTGACTGTTCCGATTTGCATAGGTTCCTCAACGGAATTCCCATCACTGTTCTTTGGGGGATCTGAGCGAACTCGATCAAATCGAGGCGGAATTGGCTTGATGTCCCTTCGCCTCTCACTCCGACGTTCAGACAGCCTTAGATCAATTTGCAGGACCAGATCAATCAATGCTGACACTTCGGTTGGTCTCTTCGGGATTTGAGCTAGACCATCCTTGAGCTCATCCTTGAGTCCACGATAAAAAATAGCCGCTCTCTTTTCCGCTGGCCAATTGGTCTCTACGATTAACTTGTTAAATTGTGCCAGATAAGCCACCAAATCCCTGTTCCCTTGCTTTAAGTCCAGCAACTCATTATCTGTGGTTTCGGAAACAGTACGACGATCAAAGATGCGCAGGAATTCAGACTTAAAATCTTCAAACTTATACAAAACTGGATCATTAGAGGATACCAAAGGCAGGGACCAAGCAGCTGCATCTCCACTGAGATAAGACAGCACGAACGCCACCTTGGACTGGTCTTCTTTAAACAAAATTGGCTTGCAAAGAAAATGCAAAGAACATTGCGTCAAAAAGATCTGAGCTTTATGTGGATCCCCCTGAAATCTTTCTGGTGGGGCCAAAGGAATGGTTGGGGACATCGCATGCACTACCTGCCTGGTCAGGGCAGATGATGAGGACGAAGAGGGGGCAAATGTTGGAGACTTAAGCCCCCCAAAGTTAGGACTTGGACTTGCAGAGAGCTCATCTATTCTTTGTCTTAAAAAACTAGCCTCCTGATTGGACTTACGAACCTCCTCCCTAGTTTCACTAAGTTGTTTCTGCAACTCCTCCAGAATGGACGCCAAAGCCTTGACATCAAAACCTTCAGCCATCCTACTCAGACGGAAGGAAGAACTGGCACTTCAATCTGTCAAGAAGCGTACCTGAACTCCAATGATTCCGTGGGAGTGGATGACGTGAAGATGGAACCCAGATGCTAATTTCCCAACTCCCCTACACCCCTGGACCCGAATCTCTCCAAGACCAGGAATGACGGGGAAAGGGGAAGTGGAATGAAGAGAGACTATCACACAGGGGTCTTCGTCTACTCAGCAAAGCTGACCAGCGATACCTGTATATGTGTGAAGCTTAGCCCCTCTCTGTAGATCATAAGCTGTGTTCGAAGAACGTCTGGATAGGTGGGAGTTCAGGATGTTCCTCGCATGTAGATGCTTGGGATGGAGTTGTCACTTGGTAGGTAAACAAACGTATCTATCATATGCATATAATAATACCCCTGTATACAATTGCGGCTGTAGATTCTCCCATGAACAAGGCTGATGAATACTGTCTCTGACTATTCGAGTTATATGACTGCAAGACGTGAGAATTGTCCCATAAGCTCACATGTACTTAGAACGACAACAATAAGCTGTCAACAATGTCTCTGGAATACTCGGGAACTCCTGGAAACTCTCTGACACAAAATCCAGCAATTCAGTAAGTCTTTAAATATCGAAGATTGTTCCTCTTACCGCTTCTCAGAGGAATGTCAAGTTCAAACCTGGCAACGAAGAACAGCTGACAGCGTATCTCCACAGCGCTGCAACAGGAGTTCCTGTCAGGGTAAATGCGACTCAGGAGCGGAAGGGAAGAGAAACCCAAATCGCTGAGCGGGGACAATAACTAGGGCAAACAAGAGTGAGGAGACTAAATTCCTCACAAGGCTGACTGGAAAACTATGGATGACGAACGCATAACGGGAAAGCACATCCGTACGCTGGAAATAAACAGTTGAAGTGCGCCGCGTTTAGAACGCGAGCGCACAAAATGGCCGCCCTTGCCTTAAACTAGAGCGCTAACCTATAATTTCAAATGGAACTACCAGGAAGCGCATCTCGTCGACCAGGTAGATGACCAGCGCTGTCTCCAACTCCATAAGGAGAGTGGCAATGATCGCAATGCACGGATCTTGAGGGAGGGGCTTGGAGCCTGTCTAACTGAGCTTTGCGGGATTCTGACAGTACCCCCCACCAAAGTCCCCTCTCTAGGCTTTTGTGGATGTGTCTTGTGAAACTCCATAACCAATCTGGGAGCATGAACATTTTTACTTGGCTCCCACGACCGGTCCTCAGGGCCGAAACCCTTCCAATCCACCAGATAGAATAAACTGCCTTTTCTCCATTTTGAGTCCAGGATTCTCTTTACCTCAAACTCTTCTGCAGATTGAACCTGTACTGGGGCTGGGGGAAGATCTCTCCTAAGATTTGGTGGACTTCGTTTGATCAAAGATACATGAAAGGTGGGATGAATCTTCATGGACTTAGGAAGAGCCAACCTGACACTGACTGGATTAACCATCTTCACCACTGGATAAGGACCCACAAATCTAGGCTGAAATTTTTTATTTCCAACCAACCGCATATGGCGGGTGGATACCCAAACCAAATCCCCGGCCAAAAAGGTAGGAGCCTCCCTGCGCTTCTTATCGGCCTGTCTCTTGTAATCTGCTTTTGCCTTGGAGAGATTAAGCGAAGCTGACTGATAGGCTTTCTGTAGATCTTGAATAACCTCCTCAACTGCGGGGACCTCAACCTCGGATTTACCCACTAACATGTTTGGATGTCTACCTGAATTGAGGAAGAAAGGAGAATATCCTGTAGCCGAATGAACTGCATTGTTGTAGGCAAACTCCGCAGTGCTCAATAGAGAGGGCCACTCTCCTTCCTGTTCCATCAAGTACAAGCGGAGATACTGCTCTAGATCCTGGTTTACTCTTTCCGTCTGTCCATCCGTTTCCGGATGAAAACTGGTCGACAGACGGGAATCAACTCCTAAACCCTTTAAGAAGGACCTCCAAAATCGGGAAACAAACTGTGAACCCCTGTCAGAGATTACGATTTTTGGAACCCCATGCATTCTGACTATGTGTTGGAGGAAAAGTGTAGCCAATTGAGGAGCTGTGGGCAACCCTTTCAATGGAATGAAATGGCTCATCTTAGAGAACTGATCCACCACCACCCAGATGACAGAGAATCCCTGACTCGAGGGTAAATCCACAATAAAATCCATAGAAATAGTGTGCCAAGGGGATGGGGCTACTGGCAACGGCTGAAGCAAACCCTGCGGGGACTGTCTGGAACTCTTGCCCTTAAGACACTGCTCACAAGTAGCGACGTGCTGTCTCACCTGCGCTTCCATCCCAGGCCAAAAAAAGGTCCTCTTCACCAGTTCTAAAGTCTTCACTGCACCTTTATGACCTGCCAGCGGGTGTTCATGAAACTGCCGGAGGATTTCTTCTGTAACTCTTCACTTGGAATAAACAACTTCCCTTGAAAGTAAGGTTTTCCATTCTTGACTTCGCGATCCTTGCCTTTTTTTTCCCAATTGGAGAATTCACTTCCTTGAAATACTTCTCTGACTCGATCTTCCAAATCATCCTCCACCACTGTGGCAACAATCTTTTCCTGTGGAATGATAAAACATTCTTCAACTTTTTCGGAATCGTTTCCCAGACTGAGACGAGAGAGGGCATCTGCTTTCCCATTGGCAGCTCCAGGCTTGTATGTCAAAACAAAATCATAATCTGCAAAGAAAAGGGGCCATCTTAATTGACGTGGAGTTAGAGTTCTGGCCGACTTGAGAAACTGCAAATTGCGATGATCGGTGAACACTGTGATCACATGTCTGGCCCCCAGTAGGTAATGCCTCCATACTTTAAAGGCATCCTTTATTGCCAACAGTTCCTTATCTGCAATTGAGTAATTGATTTCCGCAGGGGATAGCTTTCGAGAATGGTATGCCACCGGATGTAACTGACCAGTTTGTTTCTGCCGCTGGGACAAAATTCCTCCAATAGCCAAATTGGAAGCATCCGCTTCCACAAAGAAAGGTTCCCTTAAATCTGGATGCTGCAAAACTGGTGCCGAAACAAACGCATTCTTCAACAATTGGAAGGCTTCTACTGACTCCTTGCTCCAAATGAAGCGCTCATTCTTTTTTAACAGGCGTGTGATTGGGCTTACTTTCTCTGAAAAATTCTGAATGAACCGCCGATAAAAATTGGCAAATCCCAAAAAACTTTGTATCTCCTTGACTGATCTAGGAGCTGGCCAAGATTTTATCGCCTGTAATTTGGTATCATCCATGAAGACACCCTTTGGGGAAAGAATAAACCCCAAGAATTCTACTTCTGAAGTGTGAAAGACACATTTCTCCATTTTGACATACAATTGATACTTCAGCAAACGCTCCAAAATAATTCGCACATGATGAACATGTTCCTCGAGATTCTCTGAAAAGATGAGGATGTCGTCGATATAAACTACTGCAAAACGATCTAAACATTCACGAAGTACATCATTCACAAAATGTTGAAAAGCGGCTGGGGCGTTACAGAGGCCAAAGGGCATTACTTGGTATTCAAACAGCCCCAGCCGAGTTCGGAATGCCGTCTTCCACTCCTCTCCTTCCGCCATACGCACCAGATGATAAGCCCCCCTCAAGTCCAATTTAGTTTATATGTTAGCATTCTTGACCTGATCAAGTAGCTCCGAAATGAGGGGTAATGGATAGCGGTTCTTCTTGGTGACCTGATTTAAGGCCCTGTAGTCAATACAAGTTCTCAAAGACCCATCCTTCTTCGGAATAAAGAAGAGAGGGGAAGACACCGGGGACTGTGAAGGTCGGATGAAGCCTCTTTCCAAATTTTGCTCAATATACTCCTTCAAATGTAAATTCTCTGGTTCAGAGAGAGCGTAAATGCGACTGCAGGGTAAAGAGGCTCCAGGTTCAAGCTCTATCCGACAATCATATTCTCTATGAGGGGGTAGTTTACTAGCTTCCTTTTCATTGAAGACTTCTTTCAAATCCAAATATTCCTCTGGAATTTCAGGAACTTCAATTGTACAAATCATTTGCACTTGCTTAGCTAAGCTTGCAGATACAGTTGGTTGAGGATGGTCCAAACGATCATGAAAACAATGTTCACTACAAAACTTGGAATTCATCTCCACAGATCGCTTGGCCCAATCGATCTGAGGGTTATGTTCCGTAAGCCATGGCAAGCCTAAAATCATTTGAAACTGTGGAGCATCAATTAAATTGAAACTCAGATGACTCCGATGCTCTCCCGGACCCACGACTGTTATCACTTCAGTGTCAAAGGCAATGGGACCAGATGATAGTTCTGTGCCGTCTACAGCACGCACAGGTTCAGGCTTCAATTTCTTCTCAAACTTGATCTGCAACTTCTTGGCAAACTGTAAGTCACAAAAATTTCCAGTTGCACCGGAATCCAACATTACTGATACCGTTTCCTCACGACTTCCTCCAAATCTGATAACACAAGGCAGGATCAAATGCGGGGCCTCCAATTGCAACGTATTTGCCAACTGTTGAGACTTGGGAGTTGACTCATGTACAGCTTCCACCAGAGCAACTCCGTCTACTGGTGGAGCCTGTCTTTTACCGAAGGGTTGGATTTGGGTCTTCTTGGGCATTCCTTAACAAAATGACCCGACTGGCCACAATACATACAAAGTTTGCCTTGACGTCTCTTCTCTCTCTCTTCTTGAGAGAGAGGACCTCTGACTGTTCCGATTTGCATAGGTTCCTCAACGGAATTCCCATCACTGTTCTTTGGGGGATCTGAGCGAACTCGATCAAATCGAGGCGGAATTGGCTTGATGTCCCTTCGCCTCTCACTCCGACGTTCAGACAGCCTTTGATCAATTTGCAGGACCAGATCAATCAATGCTGACACTTCGGTTGGTCTCTTCGGGATTTGAGCTAGACCATCCTTGAGCTCATCCTTGAGTCCACGATAAAAAATAGCCGCTCTCTTTTCCGCTGGCCAATTGGTCTCTACGATTAACTTGTTAAATTGTGCCAGATAAGCCACCAAATCCCTGTTCCCTTGCTTTAAGTCCAGCAACTCATTATCTGTGGTCTGGGAAACAGTACAACGATCAAAGATGCGCAGGAATTCGGACTTAAAATCTTCAAACTTATACAACACTGGATCATTAGAGGATACCAAAGGCAGGGACCAAGCAGCTGCGTCTCCACTGAGATAAGACAGCACAAACGCCACCTTGGACTGGTCTTCTTTAAACAAAATTGGCTTGCAAAGAAAATGCAAAGAACATTGCGTCAAAAAGATCTGAGCTTTATGTGGATCCCCCTGAAATCTTTCTGGTGGGGCCAAAGGAATGGTTGGGGACATCGCATGCACTACCTGCGTGGTCAGGGCAGATGATGAGGACGAAGAGGGGGCAAATGTTGGAGACTTAAGCCCCCCAAAGTTAGGACTTGGACTTGCAGAGAGCTCATCTATTCTTTGTCTTAAAAAACTAGCCTCCTGATTGGACTTACGAACCTCCTCCCTAGTTTCACTAAGTTGTTTCTGCAACTCCTCCAGAATGGATGCCAAAGCCTTGACATCAAAACCTTCAGCCATCCTACTCAGACGGAAGGAAGAACTGGCACTTCAATCTGTCAAGAAGCGTACCTGAACTCCAATGATTCCGTGGGAGTGGATGACGTGAAGATGGAACCCAGATGCTAATTTCCCAACTCCCCTACACCCCTGGACCCGAATCTCTCCAAGACCAGGAATGACGGGGAAAGGGGAAGTGGAATGAAGAGAGACTGTCACACAGGGGTCTTCGTCTACTCAGCAAAGCTGACCAGCGATACCTGTATATGTGTGAAGCTTAGCCCCTCTCTGTAGATCATAAGCTGTGTTCGAAGAACGTCTGGATAGGTGGGAGTTCAGGATGTTCTTTGCATGTAGATGCTTGGGATGGAGTTGTCACTTGGTAGGTAAACAAACGTATCTATCATATGCATATAATAATACCCCTGTATACAATTGCGGCTGTAGATTCTCCCATGAACAAGGCTGATGAATACTGTCTCTGACTATTCGAGTTATATGACTGCAAGACGTGAGTATTGTCCCATAAGCTCACATGTACTTAGAACGACAACAATAAGCTGTCAACAATATCTCTGGAATACTCGGGAACTCCTGGAAACTCTCTGACACAAAATCCAGCAATTCAGTAAGTCTTTAAATATCGAAGATTGTTCCTCTTACCGCTTCTCAGAGGAATGTCAAGTTCAAACCTGGCAACGAAGAACAGCTGACAGCGTATCTCCACAGCGCTGCAACAGGAGTTCCTGTCAGGGTAAATGCGACTCAGGAGCGGAAGGGAAGAGAAACCCAAATCGCTGAGCGGGGACAATAACTAGGGCAAACAAGAGTGAGGAGACTAAATTCCTCACAAGGCTGACTGGAAAACTATGGATGACGAACGCATAACGGGAAAGCACATCCGTACGCTGGAAATAAACAGTTGAAGTGCGCCGCGTTTAGAACGCGAGCGCACAAAATGGCCGCCCTTGCCTTAAACTAGAGCGCTAACCTATAATTTCAAATGGAACTACCAGGAAGCGCATCTCGTCGACCAGGTAGATGACCAGCGCTGTCTCCAACTCCATAAGGAGAGTGGCAATGATCGCAATGCACGGATCTTGAGGGAGGGGCTTGGAGCCTGTCTAACTGAGCTTTGCGGGATTCTGACAGTACCCCCCACCAAAGTCCCCTCTCTAGGCTTTTGTGGATGTGTCTTGTGAAACTCCATAACCAATCTGGGAGCATGAACATTTTTACTTGGCTCCCACGACCGGTCCTCAGGGCCGAAACCCTTCCAATCCACCAGATAGAATAAACTGCCTTTTCTCCATTTTGAGTCCAGGATTCTCTTTACCTCAAACTCTTCTGCAGATTGAACCTGTACTGGGGCTGGGGGAAGATCTCTCCTAAGTTTTGGTGGACTTCGTTTGATCAAAGATACATGAAAGGTGGGATGAATCTTCATGGACTTAGGAAGAGCCAACCTGACACTGACTGGATTAACCATCTTCACCACTGGATAAGGACCCACAAATCTAGGCTGAAATTTTTTATTTCCAACCAACCGCATATGGCGGGTGGATACCCAAACCAAATCCCCGGCCAAAAAGGTAGGAGCCTCCCTGCGCTTCTTATCGGCCTGTCTCTTGTAATCTGCTTTTGCCTTGGAGAGATTAAGCGAAGCTGACTGATAGGCTTTCTGTAGATCTTGACTAACCTCCTCAACTGCGGGGACCTCAACCTCGGATTTACCCACTAACATGTTTGGATGTCTACCTGAATTGAGGAAGAAAGGAGAATATCCCGTAGCCGAATGAACTGCATTGTTGTAGGCAAACTCCGCAGTGCTCAATAGAGAGGGCCACTCTCCTTCCTGTTCCATCAAGTACAAGCGGAGATACTGCTCTAGATCCTGGTTTACTCTTTCCGTCTGTCCATCCGTTTCCGGATGAAAACTGGTCGACAGACGGGAATCAACTCCTAAACCCTTTAAGAAGGACCTCCAAAATCGGGAAACAAACTGTGAACCCCTGTCAGAGATTACGATTTTTGGAACCCCATGCAATCTGACTATGTGTTGGAGGAAAAGTGTAGCCAATTGAGGAGCTGTGGGTAACCCTTTCAATGGAATGAAATGGCTCATCTTAGAGAACTGATCCACCACCACCCAGATGACAGAGAATCCCTGACTCGAGGGTAAATCCACAATAAAATCCATAGAGATAGTGTGCCAAGGGGATGGGGCTACTGGCAACGGCTGAAGCAAACCCTGCGGGGACTGTCTGGAACTCTTGCCCTTAAGACACTGCTCACAAGTAGCGACGTGCTGTCTCACCTGCGCTTCCATCCCAGGCCAAAAAAAGGTCCTCTTCACCAGTTCTAAAGTCTTCACTGCACCTTTATAACCTGCCAGCGGGTGTTCATGAAACTGCCGGAGGATTTCGTTCTGTAACTCTTCACTTGGAATAAACAACTTCCCTTGAAAGTAAGGTTTTCCATTCTTGACTTTGCGATCCTTGCCTTTTTTTTCCCAATTGGAGAATTCACTTCCTTGAAATACTTCTCTGACTCGATCTTCCAAATCATCCTCCACCACTGTGGCAACAATCTTTTCCTGTGGAATGATAAAACATTCTTCAACTTTTTCGGAATCGTCTCCCAGACTGAGACGAGAGAGGGCATCTGCTTTCCCATTGGCAGCTCCAGGCTTGTATGTCAAAACGAAATCATAATCTGCAAAGAAAAGGGGCCATCTTAATTGACGTGGAGTTAGAGTTCTGGCCGACTTGAGAAACTGCAAATTGCGATGATCGGTGAACACTGTGATCACATGTCTGGCCCCCAGTAGGTAATGCCTCCATACTTTAAAGGCATCCTTTATTGCCAACAGTTCCTTATCTGCAATTGAGTAATTGATTTCCGCAGGGGATAGCTTTCGAGAATGGTATGCCACCGGATGTAACTGACCAGTTTGTTTCTGCCGCTGGGACAAAATTCCTCCAATAGCCAAATTGGAAGCATCCGCTTCCACAAAGAAAGGTTCCCTTAAATCTGGATGCTGCAAAACTGGTGCCGAAACAAACGCATTCTTCAACAATTGGAAGGCTTCTACTGACTCCTTGCTCCAAATGAAGCGCTCATTCTTTTTTAACAGGCGTGTGATTGGGCTTACTTTCTCTGAAAAATTCTGAATGAACCGCCGATAAAAATTGGCAAATCCCAAAAAACTTTGTATCTCCTTGACTGATCTAGGAGCTGGCCAAGATTTTATCGCCTGTAATTTGGTATCATCCATGAAGACACCCTTTGGGGAAAGAATAAACCCCAAGAATTCTACTTCTGAAGTGTGAAAGACACATTTCTCCATTTTGACATACAATTGATACTTCAGCAAACGCTCCAAAATAATTCGCACATGATGAACATGTTCCTCGAGATTCTCTGAAAAGATGAGGATGTCGTCGATATAAACTACTGCAAAACGATCTAAACATTCACGAAGTACATCATTCACAAAATGTTGAAAAGCGGCTGGGGCGTTACAGAGGCCAAATGGCATTACTTGGTATTCAAACAGCCCCAGCCGAGTTCGGAATGCCGTCTTCCACTCCTCTCCTTCCGCCATACGCACCAGATGATAAGCCCCCCTCAAGTCCAATTTAGTTTATATGTTAGCATTCTTGACCTGATCAAGTAGCTCCGAAATGAGGGGTAATGGATAGCAGTTCTTCTTGGTGACCTGATTTAAGGCCCTGTAGTCAATACAAGTTCTCAAAGACCCATCCTTCTTCGGAATAAAGAAGAGAGGGGAAGACACCGGGGACTGTGAAGGTCGGATGAAGCCTCTTTCCAAATTTTGCTCAATATACTCCTTCAAATGTAAATTCTCTGGTTCAGAGAGAGCGTAAATGCGACTGCAGGGTAAAGAGGCTCCAGGTTCAAGCTCTATCCGACAATCATATTCTCTATGAGGGGGTAGTTTACTAGCTTCCTTTTCATTGAAGACTTCTTTCAAATCCAAATATTCCTCTAGAATTTCAGGAACTTCAATTGTACAAATCATTTGCACTTGCTTAGCTAAGCTTGCAGATACAGTTGGTTGAGGATGGTCCAAACGATCATGAAAACAATGTTCACTACAAAACTTGGAATTCATCTCCACAGATCGCTTGGCCCAATCGATCTGAGGGTTATGTTCCGTAAGCCATGGCAAGCCTAAAATCATTTGAAACTGTGGAGCATCAATTAAATTGAAACTCAGATGACTCCGATGCTCTCCCGGACCCACGACTGTTATCACTTCAGTGTCAAAGGCAATGGGACCAGATGATAGTTCTGTGCCGTCTACAGCACGCACAGGTTCAGGCTTCAATTTCTTCTCAAACTTGATCTGCAACTTCTTGGCAAACTTTAAGTCACAAAAATTTCCAGTTGCACCGGAATCCAACATTACTGATACCGTTTCCTCACGACTTCCTCCAAATCTGATAACACAAGGCAGGATCAAATGCGGGGCCTCCAATTGCAACGTATTTGCCAACTGTTGAGACTTGGGAGTTGACTCATGTACAGCTTCCACCAGAGCAACTCCGTCTACTGGTGGAGCCTGTCTTTTACCGAAGGGTTGGATTTGGGTCTTCTTGGGCATTCCTTAACAAAATGACCCGACTGGCCACAATACATACAAAGTTTGCCTTGACGTCTCTTCTCTCTCTCTTCTTGAGAGAGAGGACCTCTGACTGTTCCGATTTGCATAGGTTCCTCAACGGAATTCCCATCACTGTTCTTTGGGGGATCTGAGCGAACTCGATCAAATCGAGGCGGAATTGGCTTGATGTCCCTTCGCCTCTCACTCCGACGTTCAGACAGCCTTTGATCAATTTGCAGGACCAGATCAATCAATGCTGACACTTCGGTTGGTCTCTTCGGGATTTGAGCTAGACCATCCTTGAGCTCATCCTTGAGTCCACGATAAAAAATAGCCGCTCTCTTTTCCGCTGGCCAATTGGTCTCTACGATTAACTTGTTAAATTGTGCCAGATAAGCCACCAAATCCCTGTTCCCTTGCTTTAAGTCCAGCAACTCATTATCTGTGGTCTGGGAAACAGTACGACGATCAAAGATGCGCAGGAATTCGGACTTAAAATCTTCAAACTTATACAACACTGGATCATTAGAGGATACCAAAGGCAGGGACCAAGCAGCTGCGTCTCCACTGAGATAAGACAGCACAAACGCCACCTTGGACTGGTCTTCTTTAAACAAAATTGGCTTGCAAAGAAAATGCAAAGAACATTGCGTCAAAAAGATCTGAGCTTTATGTGGATCCCCCTGAAATCTTTCTGGTGGGGCCAAAGGAATGGTTGGGGACATCGCATGCACTACCTGCGTGGTCAGGGCAGATGATGAGGACGAAGAGGGGGCAAATGTTGGAGACTTAAGCCCCCCAAAGTTAGGACTTGGACTTGCAGAGAGCTCATCTATTCTTTGTCTTAAAAAACTAGCCTCCTGATTGGACTTACGAACCTCCTCCCTAGTTTCACTAAGTTGTTTCTGCAACTCCTCCAGAATGGATGCCAAAGCCTTGACATCAAAACCTTCGGCCATCCTACTCAGACGGAAGGAAGAACTGGCACTTCAATCTGTCAAGAAGCGTACCTGAACTCCAATGATTCCGTGGGAGTGGATGACGTGAAGATGGAACCCAGATGCTAATTTCTCAACTCCCCTACACCCCTGGACCCGAATCTCTCCAAGACCAGGAATGACGGGGAAAGGGGAAGTGGAATGAAGAGAGACTGTCACACAGGGGTCTTCGTCTACTCAGCAAAGCTGACCAGCGATACCTGTATATGTGTGAAGCTTAGCCCCTCTCTGTAGATCATAAGCTGTGTTCGAAGAACGTCTGGATAGGTGGGAGTTCAGGATGTTCCTCGCATGTAGATGCTTGGGATGGAGTTGTCACTTGGTAGGTAAACAAACGTATCTATCATATGCATATAATAATACCCCTGTATACAATTGCGGCTGTAGATTCTCCCATGAACAAGGCTGATGAATACTGTCTCTGACTATTCAAGTTATATGACTGCAAGACGTGAGTATTGTCCCATAAGCTCACATGTACTTAGAACGACAACAATAAGCTGTCAACAATGTCTCTGGAATACTCGGGAACTCCTGGAAACTCTCTGACACAAAATCCAGCAATTCAGTAAGTCTTTAAATATCGAAGATTGTTCCTCTTACCGCTTCTCAGAGGAATGTCAAGTTCAAACCTGGCAACGAAGAACAGCTGACAGCGTATCTCCACAGCGCTGCAACAGGAGTTCCTGTCAGGGTAAATGCGACTCAGGAGCGGAAGGGAAGAGAAACCCAAATCGCTGAGCGGGGACAATAACTAGGGCAAACAAGAGTGAGGAGACTAAATTCCTCACAAGGCTGACTGGAAAACTATGGATGACGAACGCGTAACGGGAAAGCACATCCGTACGCTGGAAATAAACAGTTGAAGTGCGCCGCGTTTAGAACGCGAGCGCACAAAATGGCCGCCCTTGCCTTAAACTAGAGCGCTAACCTATAATTTCAAATGGAACTACCAGGAAGCGCATCTCGTCGACCAGGTAGATGACCAGCGCTGTCTCCAACTCCATAAGGAGAGTGGCAATGATCGCAATGCACGGATCTTGAGGGAGGGGCTTGGAGCCTGTCTAACTGAGCTTTGCTGGATTCTGACATGTGCAAACTAGAGGGCCCATTAGGATAGCGGGCGGAAAATCACCCCAACCGCCATGGAGGCGGAAAACAACCACCTGCCTACACCACGGATACACCGGCGGCCACATTAGGATCAAACACCACAAAAGACCAACCGCGGCGGTAGCGGGCCAAGCTAAACCTTCCGATGCGGGCGGTGACAGCAACAAAACCGACCGCGGCGGTCGGAAAAGCATCTGAAAAGCAACAACCTGCCGCAAGCAAAGTGGAGACTCCGCACAGGAAATTAGGATATCCCCGAAGGTCCTGCGGTCAGGACCGCTGTTTCCGACCGCTGTGGTCGCACATAGCAGTAAATGGGAGAGATGGCGCAAGAGCTGCAGCATAGCCACCGCAGCGGACGCGACATGAAAAACATGGCGGACGATGCCGAAACACCACAGTAATGTCAAACATTGCAAAAATAAAAGTAGCCATGCCCCCCAATACATAACACAAACACAAATAAAACAAAACCAGCTGAGTATAAGACCACCCCTTCACTGACAACAATCCTTTGCAACACTCTAGAAGAGAAGGCCATACACCACATTTGACAGGAGAGGCAAAAGAGCACAGCACCCACACACATCCACCACCACCATCACTACCACCATTACACCGGCACCAACAATCCCCCAGCACAAAACACACCTCACACACCAACACCACAACCGCCACCCACACACCTGCACCCACAAACACTTCACCCACCACACACCATGACATCACAGAAAATGCCAAAATTCACCAAGAGTGAGTTGACAGTCATGGTCAATGAGATAGTCAGAGTAGAGCCACAACTGTTTGGTAGCCTGGTCCAACAGACACCATTGGCCACAAGGACACAAATGTGGGAAAGGATAGTACAAAGGGTCAAAGCAGTAGGGAACACCCCAAGATCCAAGAAGGAGATCATGAAGCAGTGGCATGATCTCAAGAGGATTGTCAAGGAGAGGAGGAGCAAGAACTGGACGCTGGCTAACCAGACTGGCAGTGGCCCTCACATCCCACAGAAAACATTCACACCATGGGAGGAAAAGGTGCTTGCCATACTGCATCCTGAGAGTCTCACAGAAGTAGCCGGGGGAGTGGAGGCTGGTAAGTACAAACAAGTGGCAACCAGCACACTGAGAATTACTTCCTTGCACAACACAAACACCATTGCATCACCCTCACCTAACAGGCAGGCAGCCAACCTCACTGGGAGACATGTTTGGGGGTGGGTGATCTGCACTACCACTCCCAGCATGCCCCATGTCCCACACTCTAGCAGCATGGAGGCCTCCCCCACCCAGGAGCAAGTGTCAGCCATTGCACTCTTCACCAAACAGACTTACAAGTAAGTAGCCATCTTCTATTGGAGCACTGTTTGTGGGTGGGAGGCCAGTATCACTACTCCCAGCATGCCCCCTGTCCCACACTCCAGCAGCATGGAGGGCTACCCCACCCAGGAGCAAGTGTCAGCCATTGCACTGTTCTCCCTCACCTAACAGGTAGATAGTCATCTTGTGTATGAGGATTGTTTATGTGTGGGAGGCCTGTACCACGACTCCCATCATTCCCCCTGTCCCACAGCTGAGCAGGATAGAGGCCTCCCCCACCCAGGAGCAAGTGTCAGCCATTGCACTGTTCTTCCTCACCTAACAGGTAGGTAGCTATCTTGCTTGTGATGTCTGTCTGTCTGTTGGAGGGAGACCTGCACTGCCACTCCCAGCATGCCCCCTGTCCCACACTCCAGCAGCATGTAGGCCTCCTATAGCCAGGAGCAAGTGTCAGTCATTGCACTCTTCACCAAACAGACTTACAGATAGGTAGCCATCTTAACTCTTCCTGATGTGTGTGTGTGTGTGTGTGTGTGAGACCTGCATCCCTACACACACCAACAATTGCATGCAATGCATTGACAGCCAACATGGATGAGTAAATGATGTTCCTCTGCACTATGAAATTACACACAGTGTTGCAATTAATTATACTATTGGAGACTTCATAATTGTGTAGTGTACAGACAGTCGATGATACACAGATGATACAATACTTGCACAGTGCCCAACACTGATCATTCCCCATCTACTCCACAGGTGATGAAGAACTCACTGCTGAGGACCACACCAACGACCAGCAGAGCCAGTCTCCACCACCGGCACATGCACTCTCAGATGTTGACTCCCAGGACAGTTTGGACGATGAGCACAAGGCTGGCCCATCTGGTATGCCACAGACCCAGAGGTCCCAGGCCCCCATCCTCCACACCACCATGTCTGCTGGAACAACAGCACAGCACACCGCTGCTGTCAAGGCCTCTGCCAACACCGCAGCCACCACTACCTCCACCACCAGTACCACTTATACCATCAGTACCACCTGCAGCACCCTCCCTGTCCCAGGGGATGACCAGCCCACAGTAACAACTGTGGAGGGCAGGGAGAGTGTGCGTGGACCCACAGTGGCTAGGCAACAGGTCTGTGGCAGCAGGGCAGGGGGGAGGGCCAGGGTCACCACCAGACCTCGGGAGGAGTGGACACCATCCCTGGATCACTTCACCAGATCATGGAGGCATACCAAGAGGTCCAGGGACAAAGTGGCCGGTCTAATGAACTATTAAGGGAGCTGATCCTGCTGATGAGGTCCATCGACAACCGCCTTGGACAGATGGTAGACCTCCTGGGCCAGCAAGTGGCGTTGCAGAGGGACAGGCCTGTGTCCCAACCACCACCTCCGTCCCCTCTTGTTGTGCCACAGGCTGACAGTGCATCATCCTACCCTGCGCCAATAGAGAGAGGCGAGTCCTCTGATGCCGCTGGCCATTCAGCAGGCCCCCACCACCAAAAAGATCAAGGGGGCATCCAAAGAAGAGCCTGGGAGTCTCCGGAGCTAAAGCACCTGCCAGACGCCAGTCACGGAGGCAGCCGTGATGGCAACCCTCATCCCCACTGCATTGAGTGTTTGGACTGCCTTTCCCCACATTTCCTTGGCATTGGCACTTGTCTGTTGGACTGGCTCACCACATCCATGTGGTGTCTACTCTTGCATCTCATCAACCATGACTGTCAACTCACTGCCCATTCCCCACCTTCATGTAAATATTCCCGCACAAATAACATGGGCACTTTCCAAATAAAATACCTGACACACCAGATCTTGTGTAGTATCGTTTTTAGTGCAATATTTACAGTGACAATGTCCATGATGTGTCCAAATGATGTACAGTATGTAGGGCAGTATTATTCTGAAGCACCTAGGGAGACACAACAGAACAACAGTCACTGGTCTCAGTGTGGCATCACAGGCAGAGCACTACACAAAACATACACAATACACTACTGGCATACAAGACAATGGGCTGCAGGTGTGAACAAATAGGGTACAGCATACGTCCCCATAAGGAACTTCAATGTCACATTTGCCACACACAGGTGACTGAACGTGTGCCTGTCTCTTACATCCGTGCATAGTCCTTCACAACAACAGCAACCACACCAGACAATGTACACATCGTACCTCGTCACCCACCTTCAAGTGAAGTAGCAGTCGATGAGCTGCTGATGCAGGTCTACTCCTTCCTCCTCTCCAATGTCCTCATCACTGGACTCAGGTCCTTGAGCAGGTTGTGGCCTTAGTTCCTCACCATCGTCCAGGAGCAGGGGGACACCCTTGTGGATGGCCAGGTTGTGCAGCATGCAGCATGCCACAACGATCTTGTACACCTTCCCAGGTGAGTATGCCAGTGCACCTCCTGTCCTGTCAAGGCAGCGGAATCTTGACTTCAGCATGCCAAAAGTCTGCTCGATCACACGTCAAGTCCTACCATGGGCTTCATTGTACTGGAGGTCCCCCGGGGACCTGGGATTCCTCACCAGGCTTAACAGCCATGGCCTACTGGGATATGCAGAGTCACCTGTGGATGACAAACACCCATTGCAATGTTGTACAGCCAGAGTGCAGCAGGTAACACACAGCACGCCATATCAGTAGGCACACTCCCCCACAATCCAAGCACGCTCGGGATGCAGATTTTCCATCATCCGTGGCACCATGCTGTTCCTCATGATGTACGAATCATGAGCAGAGCCAGGAAATTTCGCACACACATGAGAAATGGTCATGTCCGCAAGGCACACCACCTGCACATTGATAGAATGACAATGTTTACGGTTCCTATAAATGTGCTCTGTTGCCTGTGGTGGCACCAGACCTACATGGGTGCAATCGATGGCAACCATAACATGTGGGATCTGCCCAAGAGGACAGAAGTCACCCTTCACACCGGCCAATTCTGCTTCCCTAGGGAAAAGAATGTAGCGATTCCTATATATCATCATGGCATACAGAACATCCCTCAGCACCTGGCTGAACATGGGCTGCAACATCCCTCCAGCGCTAGCCACGGTCTCCTGGAAGGAACCTGTTGCAAAAAAGTGGAGTGCTGCCATCACCTTGTAAGTGGGTGTGAATGCCATTGGGTAGTGATGGCAAGGCTGCAGGTGGGGCTCCAAAAGATCACACAGGATCTTCAGTGTTGGTCTGTCGAGGTAGAAGTTCTGAATTATTGCAACATCCTCCATGTCCTCCAGCACTGTCAGGTGACGTAGGAGATTTGGCCTCCTCCTAGTTGAGATGTAAATTTGAAAATGTCAGTGACAACCATCATGAGATGGCCACAGCACATACCATCAATGTCATGGAAAAACAAAGACTGCCTGAGATATGCATGGCACACCAGATTACATGGCTGGCCTTTTGCTACACACAGAGGGCACACCTCTCCACTGACAATACACAAGTGCCTGAAAAACATCGGGGAATGTAAATGCACACATACTGAACAACACAATTCACCTGTGCATGCAAGGTGCTGCAACATCCGCCAATGTGTTTGAAATTACCATGACTGTATAATACCCATGTGCTGTACCTGTCACACCTCAATGCATCATGTAAAGTCTGCACACCTCCATCAACACAATGATCACAGTTTCAGTAGTGTGCATGAGCTGTTGTGAACGCACGAGTCTGGTACGATACCATACAGTGACACAAGCCTTGTCAAGGTCAGCACTGAGCCACAACACATTGATTTCTTATACATCAGTAACACCAGCTCAAAAGTGTCAAGCATCATCAACCATAAAATCCATTACTAACATGGCAGGGACCATAGACCAAGTTGTGTCACACCGAACGTGCGTGCACGTGTGGATGACATGGAAGAATGGCAATGTGTGTACACTGATGTGCCCTTCACCATGTTGCTGCTGGGTACTGATACAGGTTCACATTGGACATTGCCATTAAATGTTACGCAAATGGCGCTACCTGCCGCCTGGCCCCGGCGGTGTGACACCAGCACCACCCCATTCACAAGTGCAGTAGCCATTGGAGTATGGACATGTGTAGATGACCGTGGGCATGCTCTGCCGCATGGATCGCGGTAGCTACTGCCTGGCCACGGCGGTGTGACACCAGCACCACCCCCTTCACAAGTGCTGTAGCCATTGGCATATGTACATGTGTAGATGGCGGTGGGCATGCTCCGCTGCATGGATCACGGTAGCTACTGCCTGGCCCCGGTGGTGTGACACCAGCACCACCCCTTCACAAGTGCGGTAGCCATTGGCATATGGACATGTGTAGATGGCGGTGGGCATGCACCGCCGCATGGATCGCGGTAGCTACTGCCTGGCCCCGGCGGTGTGACACCAGCACCACCCCCTTCACAAGTGCTGTAGCCATTGGCATATGTACATGTGTAGATGGCGGTGGGCATGCTCCGCTGCATGGATCCCGGTAGCTACTGCCTGGCCCCGGTGGTGTGACACCAGCACCACCCCTTCACAAGTGCGGTAGCCATTGGCATATGGACATGTGTAGATGGTGGTGGGCATGCTCCGCCGCATGGATCGCGGTAGCTACCGCCTGGCCACGGCGGTTTGACACCAGCACCACCCCCTTCACAAGTGCGATAGCCTTTGGCATATGGACATGTGTAGATGGCGGTGGGCATGCTCTACCGCATGGATCGTGGTAGATACTGCCTGGCCCCGGCGGTGTGACACCAGCACCACCCCCTTCACAAGTGCTGTAGCAATTGGCATATGGACATGTGTAGATGGCGGTGGGTGTGCTCCACTGCATGGATCGCGGTAGCTACCACCTGGCCCCGGCGGTGTGACACCAGAACTACCCCCTTCACAAGTGCAGTAGCCATTGGCATATGGACATGTGTAGATGGCGGTGGGCATGCTCCGCCGCATGGATCCCGGTAGCTACTGCCTGGCCCGGGCGGTGTGACACCAGCACCACCACCTTCACAAGTGCTGTAGCAATTGACATATGGACATGTGTAGATGGCAGTGGGTGTGCTCCACTGCATGGATCGCGGTAGCTACCACCTGGCCCCGGCGGTGTGACACCAGAACTACCCCCTTCACAAGTGCAGTAGCCATTGGCATATGGACATGTGTAGATGGCGGTGGGCATGCTCCGCCGCATGGATCGCGGTAGCTACTGCCTGGCCCCGGCGGTGTGACACCAGCACCACCCCCTTCACAAGTGCTGTAGCCATTGGCATATGTACATGTGTAGATGGCGGTGGGCATGCTCCGCTGCATGGATCACGGTAGCTACTGCCTGGCCCCGGTGGTGTGACACCAGCACCACCCCTTCACAAGTGCGGTAGCCATTGGCATATGGACATGTGTAGATGATGGTGGGCATGCTCCGCCGCATGGATCGCGGTAGCTACCGCCTGGCCACGGCGGTTTGACACCAGCACCATCCCCTTCACAAGTGCGATAGCCTTTGGCATATGGGCATGTGTAGATGGCGGTGGGCATGCTCTACCGCATGGATCGTGGTAGATACTGCCTGGCCCCGGCAGTGTGACACCAGCACCACCCCCTTCACAAGTGCTGTAGCAATTGGCATATGGACATGTGTAGATGGCGGTGGGTGTGCTCCACTGCATGGATCGCGGTAGCTACCACCTGGCCCCGGCGGTGTGACACCAGAACTACCCCCTTCACAAGTGCAGTAGCCATTGTCATATGGACATGTGTAGATGGCGGTGGGCATGCTCCGCCGCATGGATCCCGGTAGCTACTGCCTGGCCCCGGCGGTGTGACACCAGCACCACCCCCTTCCCAAGTGTGATAGCTATTGGCATATGGACATGTGTAGATGGCGGTGGGCATGCTCCACCACATGGATCACGGTAGCTACCGCCTGGCCCTGGCGGTGTCACACCAGAAACACCCCCTTCATAAGTGCAGTAACCATTGGCATATGTACATGTGTAGATGGCGGTGGGCATGCTCCGTTGCATGGCTCGTGGTAGCTACCGCCTGGCCCCGGCGGTGTGACACCAGCACCACCCCCTTCACAAGTGTGGTAGCCATTGGTATATGGACATGTGTAGATGGCGGTGGGCATGCTCCGCCACATGGATCGCGGTAGCTACCACTTGGCCTCGGAGGTGTGACACCAGCACCACCCTCTTCATAAGTGCGGTAGCCATTGGCATATGGACATGTGTAGATGGCGGTGGGCATGCTCCGCCACCGCGGAGGCTGTTATTGGATCATTTTGAATGATGCACCATTGCGGTAGGCCACCCGGGGCACCCGCGGTGCATCACCGCCATGGAGCATTGCCTACAGCCAATGGGAGCGATGATCGCGGTGGCATGATGCATATTTGAAGATCGCGGAAGGTGTGCTCCGCCACCGCGGAGGGGGTCATTGGATACTTTTGAATGATGCACCATCACGGTAGCACACCCCGGGAACCCGCGGTGCATCACCACCATGGAGCATTGCCTACAGTCAATGGGAGCGATGATCGCGGTGGCATGATGTATATTTGAAAATCGCGGAAGGTGTGCTCCGCCACTGCAGAGACGGTCATTGGATACTTTTGGAAGAGGCAGACCTTGGACAACCAATTGCTGCTGCTTTGCAGCTTCCAAACGGCCCCAGGGGGCTATAAATCTGTGGAAGTGAGCCTCACATTTCCACTGCTCACAGAGCTTGCTGCCTGGGACCCTCTCCTGCTGCTGCCTGAAGAGCCTGCTGCCTGGGACCCTTCCTGCTGCTGCCAGGGGCCCTGTACTGCTGCTGCCTGGGACCCTCTCCTGCTGCTGCCTGAAGTGCCTGCTGCCTGGGACCCTCTCCTGCTGCTGCCTGAAGAGCCTGCTGCCTGGGACCCTCTCCTGCTGCTGCCTGAAGAGCCTGCTGCCTTCGACCCTCTCCTGCTGCTGCCTGAAAAGCCTGCTGCCTGGGACCCTCTCCTGCTGCCACCTGGGACCCTGTCCTGCTGCTGACTGGGACCCCTCAAAACTCACTTCCCCCACAGGTGTTCCATGTCCACAGCCCCCTGGCAAGGACAGAGAAGATCTGTACCAGTCCATTCACAAGTGAGGAGCTGGAGGTCCTTGTGGATGAGGTGCTGGCACAGTACCCAGGGCTGTTTGGTGGTCCCAATGTAGTGGTAAGTCACCATGAAGGTAGCTGTAGGGCAGGGGGTTGTGAGATGTGTAGTTGTGCAGCTGCAGTATATGCCAGAGGGTGTGGAGTTTTATCAAACACTGACAGACAAGCTATCTCTAGTGCGAGTGAGTGTGTGTCCCAATGTCACTCTTTTCCATGCCTGTACTTGTATGTGTGAGTGGTGTGTGTTACATTGTCAGCCATACAGAGCCAACGGATGTTAGGCATGTAGGTGCCAGGACAGTAATTGCTTGTTTGACTATTTCAGTGTGCACCTGTAGTCTGAGTCAGTGTGACCCAAAGAGTAGGTTCAGTGCCTGCCCACCCAAAGGATAAAACATCACCAGACTTGCATGCTCCTTGCTCCAGTTCCTTCACACTGAATAGTAGATATGCCCCATCTGTGCCCTGTTTACTTGCACACTAACACACTTCTGTCGATGCATATTGTGTATGTGCATCCTGCATGTGTGTGAGATTATTAGGGACCCTGTACGCCCCAATGTGTGCATAAAATCACATCTGATTGGGCCAGGCAGAGTGCCCTTGCGAGGGGTCCCCCACTCTTGGATGGAGGGAGTTTACAATTGTTCCTGACTCTTTGTCTTGCTACTGTACTGATACATGTTGGTACATGACACTGTGTAAATGGTCATTTACCCTTCTTTTCTCTCATACCTGCAGCTCAAGGTACACCGGCGTAAAGCTGTGTGAAGGGCCATTGCAGCAAAGGTGCGCGGCCTGGGGGTATCCAACCGACAACCATGTTGGCAGGCACAGGGGATGGGGAGTCTGCATCATCATCTACCACCCAGCGGCCAGTGCCCAGCCTCCCATCCACGTCCGCTGGTGCTGCCCGTATCCATGTCAGTAAGAGGGGACGAGTCACATTCACACCTGGCACCGCTGCCCCTGCACCTGTCCCCCCTGCTGCCATCAATGCTGAGTGTATAGAGCTCCTACGCCAGCTTTGTGTGGGCCAGACCGCCCTTCTCAATGCCTTCAGTGACCATGACAAGAAATTAGACCAGGTGGTTGCATACATAGAGGGCATACACTCTGATGTGGGTGGGCTACACCACACAGTCCAGACGTTGTCATCTGCAGTGACGTCTGCCCTTCAACAGGCACATGGTCCCATTCAACCTCAGGTCCCTTTGTCCACCCCCCAGTCAGTGGTCACAACAGATGACAGTGATCACGGTTCGGCTGCATGACAGAAACGATACAGCACAAGGAACACACAACAGACACAAGCCAAGCACTCCCGCCCACAGACACCATCCCCACAGAAGATCATGGCCACCCCAGAATGCACAGACAAGAGCCAGTCAGGGAAGGGCAAGGCCAGAAAAACCAATGAGGCAGACAATCGGCTCCCATGCTGCAGAGGCATCACCAGAAAGAGAGTCTCCTGTCACTAAAACTTCACACAGACCAACCCATGCAGTGTCTGTGCCCACTGAGGAGGTGTTGCATAGCAAGGGTACACCTAGGAAGAGCACAGGGACACATCCCCCACCACAGCAACCCCAATTCCAAGCCCTGTTAAGGTGGTGGAGGTGGGCACTGGAAAGACCACCCCTGAGAAAAAGGCAAAGGAGGGCACTGTAGATAGCACCCCTGAGAAAAAGGCAAAGGAGGGCACTGTAAAGTCCACCCCTGAGAAAAAGGGTAAGGAGGGCACTGTAAAGTCTACCCCTGAGAAAAAGGCAAAGGAGGGCACTGTAGGGGGTACACCTGGCAAAGAGGAGAAGGTGGACCAGAGGCGTAGCCAGACAAAGCGTTTGGCAGGATCCAGCACATCACCAGAGGTAGTGCCAGTGTCTGCACCTGATGTGGGACAGTTGGTGTGTGTTCCTGTTGTGTCATCACCACTTCCCATCAACCCCAAGACAGGGAAGCCATTTCATGTTCCCAAAAAGTGGAAGGGTACCCCTCAAAGCTCTCCCACCCACACTGTGTCAGAGGTCGGCATGACTCCACCTCCACATATCACTATGCCACCTGGTCCACACAGCCCTCCAGCTTGCCAAGCCACTGATAGCCCTACATCACCTGGGACTCTGCTACGCCCTGCTCAAGAAACCCAAGGCAGAGCCCAAGGACCTCAAGAACTCCCGGTCCATCTCCCTCCTACCATTCCAGGCAAAAGTCATCAAGAAGATTTTCAACAGGCAACTTACCTCCTTCCTCGCATAGGAAAACATCCTGGACCCGTCCCAATATGGATTCCGCAGCAACCACAGCACCGAAACAGCCCTCATTGCCGCCACTGATGATATCAGGGTCATGCTGGACAATGGAGAAACTGCTGCCTCATCCTCCTAGACCTCTCAGCCGCCTTCAACACCGTCTGCCACCACACCCTCTGCACATGCCTCCACAACGCAGGGACCCACGACAAAGCACTGGACTGGACCACCTCCTTCCTCACCAGCAGAACCCAGAGTGTCCGCCACTCCTTTTCTACTCTAAAGACACCAAGATCATCTGCAGCGTACCCCAAGGATCGTTCCTCAACCCGACACTCTTCAACGTCTACATGGCACCGCTCGCCAACATCGTTCGATCGCACAACCTCAACATCATCTCATATATCGACGACTCCCAGTTGATCCTCGCCCTCACCAAGGCCCCCACCACTGCCAAATCCAACCTCTACAAAGGAATGAAGGCCATTGCCAAATGGATGATGAACATCCAGCTGAAACTGAACTCGGACAAAGACGGACAGCCTCAACATCGGATCTACCCCCTCCACCTGGGATGACTCGTGGTGGCTGCCCCTACTGGGAGCTGCACCGACGCCCACTGACCACGCACGCAAACCTGAGAGTCATCCTGGACTCCGCATTGTCAATGACCCAGCAACTAAACACCGTCTTCTCCTCCTGCTTCAACACCCTCCGCATACTCCGCAAGATCTACAGATGGATCCCCACCGGAAACAGAAGATGAACACCCAGGCCCTCGTCAGCAGCAGACTGGACTACGGCAGTCCTCTCTACGCAGGAACCTCAGCCAAACTCCAGAAATGACTACAATGCATACAGAACTCCTCTGAATGCCTCATCCTGGACATCCCCCGCCACATCCCCCGCCACATTCACATCACAGCCCACCTGAAAAACCTGCACTGGCTCACTGTCAACAAGAGGATCACCTTCAAGCTCCTCACCCACGCTCACAAAGCACTCCACAACACCAGCCAAGCTTGCCTCAATAAACGACTCACCTTCTACACCCCGAACTGCCAGCTTCGCTCCGCTGACCTCTCCCTCGCCACCGTCGCCACAGCCTTTGGGCAACCGCAGGCGGCAGATCGTTCTCTCACCTCACCGCAAAAACCTGGAACACCCTCCCCATCCACCTACGACAGGCCCAGGACCTGCTGGTCTTCAGGAGACTCCCCTAGATCTGGCTGTTAGAGCAGTAGCAGCACCCCCGACCCCCAGCACCTTGAGACCCTCGCGGGTAAGTAGTGCACTCTACAACTGAACTGATTGATTGATTGATTGATTGATTGATTGACCAGCCACATGGACAGTCACAAATCACAAGCAACAAGCAGGAGGCTTGGAAATTTTTCTCTGAAAACAGGCCTATAATAGCTAGGCAAAGGCTGTGTGCTAAACCCCACTGCTTTGCCTGTAACGCAATAAAATGAAAAAACAAAAATCCACAGGGCTAAAGAAGGTCTGTACGGTACACAACACACCACAAAGGCATTATTATTTAACTCACACCCAAAAACTGAAATACACAAAAAAATAAACATTTTGCAATTCAATCCAATGCCATCCGTGCCCTAAATGATGTTTAAATTCAACAGAACACACAGAAACAGTTGTTTCAGGCACCCCTGAATACCTCTGAGCCTACTGGATGAAAGGCCTGTTGTCAGACTAGGCCACAAGCTTGCAGGCCTATGTATAAAAGCACCCTACCGGGCTTCAAAATGGCCACCAGGCACATGGCCAGGCCCACAACAACAAGAAACTGAAGTTAGACAATGCAGGCCTATGGCAAAAAGCACACTGCCTGGCTTCAAAATAGCCACCAGCCTCATGGCAAGGCCCACAATAACAAGACGCCTATGCCACAAAGGAAACACATGCATGCCTATATGGCAAAAGCAGCACACTTATAACGCTCACCGGAAATTACCAAAAGCCACGTGGACACTCACAAATCACAAGCAACAAGCAGGAGGCCTTGAAAACAATGTGCTGAAAACAGGCCTATAATAGCCAGGAAAAGGATGCATTATAAACCACACTGCTTTGCCTGTAATGCAATAGAATGCAAAAACGAAATTCCACAGGGCTAAACAAGGTCTGCAAGGTACACAACACACCACAAAGGCATTTATTATTTAACACACACCCCAAAACTGAAATACACCCAAAAATACACATTTTGCAATTCAATCCAATGCCATCCATGCCCTAAATGATGTTTGAAATACATTTAACACACTGAGTCTTTTTAAATGATGAAAAGTACCAAAATTGTAGTTGCAGCAACTGCATTCCCCAATCAAAAAAACAACACCAACTTACTTGTAAAATCTCAAATCCAAAAGTCCTCAAACCCAATAATAATGATGCAGCAGACACAAAGAGTGATCCTTCCAGCTCAAAATCCAAATGAAAAATGAACAGGAGATGGAAAAAGCACTGGGAGGAGCTTGTTGGACAGGAATAGGAAGATGGAGACTCTGTGGCACTTCCTCCCTCTCGCCAATTTTTTTTTTTTTTTTAAAAAGAACTCCTTGCACAAGAAAGGACAGCCAAGTGTCAATCTGAGGATTTTTTTATCAATATCATATTTTTATAGAAGGTTTTATGTTCCTAGAGATATTGTGGTTCTCCAGATTGAAAATTTTGAGTGTTCGGGATCGCAAGCTTCACCAACATTCCTCCAGATGTCCGAAGACACGTCCGAATGATGTGTCCGTGATTTCAATCTCTCTTGCGGTGCACAATGGTGCGGCAAATGACATGTTCATGATCGCACACTCTCGCAGTGTCCAATGGCGCGGCGAATGACATGTTTGCGATCGCACACTCTTGAGGGTCGCGCGGCCGGCTACCAAAATCTCGTGGTGCACGCGCACGTATAGCAAAACTCATCGGTGAACGCAGGGATCCTGGTAAGTTGCTATAGCCCATGCTAGAACGCATTTCTAAATAATTGTGCATTCTCCGCGGAATGCAAAATTGACTAAATTCTGCAAGCAGAGAGGAATTTAATGCCCAGGCCTACTGCAAACTGAGGCTTTCTGCAAATTCTGTGAGCGGAGCGGAATTTAACACCCAGACCTAGTGCAGACAGAGGCAAGAGAGGTACAGAAAGAGTGAAGTTGGGTGCTGAAAGAAGCAAGAGACGTGTGGACAGAGGCAAGAGAAGTGCAGAAAGAGGCAAGTGAGGTGCAAAAAGAGGGAAGATGAGCACAGAAAGAGGCACACGGGAAACAAAAAGAAGCAAGAGAGGTGTACAAAAAAGCAAGAGAAGTCAAGAACGAGGCAAGTGAGGTACAGAAAGACGCAAGGGAGTTACAGAAAGAGGCAGGAGAACTTCAGAAAGAGGGAAGAGGGATGCAGAAACAGGTAAGAGAAGTGTAGAAAGAAGCAATAGAGGTGTATAAAAAAGCAAAAGAAATGCAGAACGAGGCAAGTGAGGTGCAGAAAGAGGCAAGAGAGGTGCAGAAAGTGGCAAGAGAACTTCGTAAAGAGGGAAGAGAACTTCATAAAGAGGGAAGAAGGGTGCAGAAAGAGGCAAGAGAAGTACAGAAAGAAGCAACAGAGGTGCAGAAAGAGGCAAGAGAGGAACAGATAGAGGCAAGAGAGGTGCAGAAAAAAAGGATGAAGGGTACAGAAAGAAGCAACAGATGTGCAGATAGAGGCAAGAGAAGTATGGAAAGAGGTAAGAGGGGTACAGACAGAGGCAAGAGAGGTACAGAAAGAGGGAAGATGGGTGAGGAAAGAAGAGTGCTGAAAGAGGCAACAGGGATGCTGAACAAAGCAAGAGAGGTATACAAAAAAGCAAGAGAAGGGCAGAACGAGGCAAGTGAGGTGCAGAAAAAGGCTAGAGATTTGCAGAAAGAGGCAAGAGAACTTCAGAAAGGTACAGAAGGAGGCAAGAGAAGGGCAGAAAAAGGGAAGAAGGGTAGAGAAGGAAGCTAGAGTGGAGGAGATAGGGGCAAGAAAGATGCAGAAAGAGGGAAGACAAGTGCAGAAAGAGGCAACAGAGATGCAGAGAGAAGCGAGAGAAGTGTGAAAATAAGCAAAAGCAGTGCAGAATGAAGCAAAAGATGTTCAGGCAGAGGCATGAGAGGTACAGAAAGAGGAATGATAAGTGCAGAAAGAAGCAAGAGAGTTGCAGTAAGAGGCCAGAGGGATGCAGAAAGAGGGAAGACAAGTACAGAAAGAGGCAACAGAGATGCATAGAGAAGCAAGAGAAGTGTAGAAAGAGGCAAAGGAAGTACAGAAAAAAGCAACAGAGGTGCAGAAAGAGGCAAGAAAAGTTAAGATAGAGCCAAGAGGGGTAGAAACAGAGGCAAAAGAGGTGCAGAAAATGGGAATAGGTATACAGAAGGAGTCAAGAGGGGAGCATTAAAAGGCAAGAGAAATGAAAAAATAGGCAAGAGAGGTGTAGAAAGAAGCACAAGAAGTGCAGCAAAAAGCAACAGAGGTGCAGAAAGAGGCAAGAGAAGTTTGGAAAGATGTAAGAGGGGTACAGACAGAGGCAAGAGAGGTACAGAAAGAGGAAAGATGGGTGAAGAAAGAGGAAAGATGAGTGCTAAAAGAGGCAACAGGGATGCTGAACAAAGCAAGAGAGGTATACAAAAAAGCAAGAGAAGGGCAGAACGAGGCAAGTGAGGTGCAGAAAAAGGCTAGAGATTTGCAGAAAGAGACAAGAGAACTTCAGAAAGAGGGACAAGAGGTACAGAAAGAGGCAAGAGAAGTGCAGAAAAAGAAAAGAAGGGTAGAGAAGGAAGCAAGAGTGGAGGAGATAGAGGCAAGAAAGGTGTAGAAAGAGGGACGACACGTGCAGAAAGAGGCAACAAAGATGCAGAGAGAAGCAAGAGAAGTGTGAAAATAAGCAAAAGAAGTGCAGAAAGAAGCAAAAGATGTTCAGGCAGAGGCATGAGAGGTACAGAAAGAGGTAAGAGAAGTGCAGAAAGAAGCAAGAGAGTTACAGAAAGAGGCAAGAAGGATGCAGAAAGAGGGAAGACAAGTACAGAAAGAGGCAACAGAGATGCATAGAGAAGCAAGAGAAGTGTAGAAAGAGGCAAAGGAAGTACAGAAAAAAGCAACAGAGGTGCAGAAGGAGGCATGAAAAGTTAAGATAGAGTAAAGAGGGGTAGAAACAGAGGCAAAAGAGGTGCAGAAAATAGGAATAGGTATACAGAAGGAGTCAAGAGGGGAGCAGAAACAGGCAAGAGAAATGAAAAAATAGGCAAGAGATGTGCAGAAAGAAGCAACAGAGTTGAATTGAATTGAAAAGCAATTTGTATTGCGCGACTAAAACCCGAAGGTATCAAGGCGCCTAGAGTTACAAAGAAAAGCAAAAGAAGTGCAGAAAGAGGCAAGCGAGGTACATAAAGAGGCAAGAGTCATTTGAGGTGTCATCAGTGATGTCACTGACCATGTCATGAATGATGTAATATGTGACGGCATCAGCAGTGCATTGTAGGGCACGAGTTATAGTTAGCTAAACTAACTATAATGGACAAATTCCTCTTGTTTTGTACGAGTAAAATGTCCAACTAACTATAACGTCCCTGAACCTTGTGTTTTTTTCAGTGAATTTCAAAGGTTTTTCAAATGCTAATTTCTTAGTAAAATGAATTTCTATGCTTTTTTAAATGGAAATTTCTAACTATAACATCCCTAAAACGTATGTTTTTTTTTTGAATTTCTAAGGTTTTTTAAATGCTAATTTCTAACTGTGCCTATGTCATGAATGATATAATATGTGACTCCATCAGCAGTGCATTGCGGGGCATGAGCTATAGTTAGCTCAACTAACTATAACGCCCACATTTCTCTGGTTTTGTATGAGTAAATTGTCCAACTAACTATAACGTCCCTGAAACCTATGTTTTTTCAATTATTTCTAAGGTTTTTTAAGTGAAAATTTCTAACTATAACATCCCTGAAACCTGTGTTTTTTCAGTGAATTTATAAGGTTTTTTAAATGCTAATTTCTAGCTATGCCTACTGAGGTAGGGCATGTGTAGAAAGAGGAAGAAAGGCTCATAAAAGAAGCAAAAGAAATGCAGAAAAAGGCAACATAAGTCCAGAAAGAGGAAGAAAGGTGCAGAAAGAAGCAAAAGATATGTTGGTAGAACCAACAGAGGTGCTGAAAGAGGCCTTATTTAAAAGTCATCCTGTTCCCCAAATTCTTGCGGACTGGTACTGGTGGTAACTGACTCTGACTAACCAGGCCCAGGGCCAGTGCAATGCTTAAAGACACTTAGAATACAGTGAAAATACCTACATACACTAGGGTACACTATTGGTTGGGGTACCCCTGTGTTTGGCATGACCTCCCCTATAAGGCCATAGTACATAATAGGGCAGGGGGATTAAAACTACCTGGTGCAGAAAGATGGAATAAGGGTGTAGAAAGTGGTAAGAGGATACAGAAATTTGTAATAGAGGTACTGAAAGAAGCAAAAGCAGTGCAGAAAGAACTAACAGAGTTGCAAAAAGAGGCAAGAGGGGCGCAGCAAGAGGTAGGAGAGGTACATAAAGAGGCAAGAGAGGTACAGAAAGAGGCAGGAGGGGTACAGAAAGAAGCAACAGAGGTGCTGAAAGAGGCAAGAGAGGTGCAGACACAGGCAGGAAAGATGCAAAAAGAGGGAACAGGGGTACAAAAGGTGGCAAGAGAGGTGCAGAAAGAGGGAAGAGGGATGCAGAAAGAGGCAAGAGGGGTGCAGAAACAAGCAAGTGAGGTGCAGAAAGGGGCAACAGAGGTTCAGAAAGATGCAACATAGGTACAGAAACAAGCAAGAAAGTGTAGAAAGAGGCAAGAGAATTGCTGAAAGAAGCATCAGAGGTGTAAAAAGAAGCAATAAAAATGCAGAAAGAAACAAGTGAGGTGCAGAAAGAAGAAAGAGCACTGCAGAATGAACCAACAGAGGTGCAGGAAGAGGCACGAAAGGTGCAGAAAGAGGCAGGCAAAGTACAAAAAGAAGCACCAGAGCCACAGAAAGAGGCAAGAGTGGTACATAAATAGGAAAGAGAGGTGTAGAACTAGGCAAGAGAGTTGCACAAAGAGGTCAGAGGGGTGTAGGAAGAGGCAGGAGAAGTACAGAAAGAAGCAAGAGAGGTGCAGAAAGACGCAAGAGAGGTACAGATAGAGGCAAGAGAGGTGCAGAAAAACAGGCAGAATTGTGTAGAAAGAAGCAAGAGAGGTGCAGAAAGAGATAAGAGAGGTGCAGAAAGAGGCACAAGAATTGTGGGAACAAGCAAAAGAGGTTTAGAAAGGAGCGACAGAGGTGCATAAAGAAACAAGAGGGGAGCAGAAAGAGGGAAGAGGAGTGCAGAAAGAGGCACAAGGGTTGCAGAAAGAAGGGACAGTGTTGCAGAAAGATACAAGAAAAGTGCAGGAAGAAGCAACAGAGATGCAGAAAGGGGGAGAGGTTGAAAAAGAGGAAAGAGGGGTACATAAAGGAGCAATAAAGGTGCAGTAAGAAACAAAAGAAGTGCAGAAGGAAGCAACAGAGGTACAGAAAGAGGCAAGATGAGTGCAGAAAGAAAGAAAAGGGGTACAGATAGAGGCACAAGGGGTGCATAAAGAAGCAAGAGAGGTATAGGAAGAAGCAAGAGAAGTACAGAAAGAAGCAACAGAGATGCAGAAAGGGGGAAGTGGGGAGGAGAAACAGGCAAGAGGGATACAGAAAGAAGCAAGAGAGTTGCAGAAAGAAACAAAATGAGAGGGGAGCAGAAAGAGGGAAGAGAGATGCAGAAAGAGGCACAAGGGGTGCAAAAAGAAGGACAAGGGGTGTTGAAAGAAGTAAGAAAAGTGCAGAAAGAAGCAACAGAGGCGCAGAACGAGGGAAACAGGTAGAGAAAGAGGCAACAGTAGTGCAGAAAGAAGCAATAGAGATGCATAAAGGGTGAAGTGGGGTGGAGATAGAGGCAATAGGGGTGTAGAATGAAGCAAGAGAGGTGCAGAAAGAAACAAAAGAAGTGCAATAAGAAGCAGCAGAGCTACAGAAAGGGGGAAGTGGGGTGTAGAAAGAGGCAAGAGGGATTCAGAAAGAAACAGGAGGAGTGCAGAAAGAAGGAATAGAGGTGCAGAAAGATGCAGTAGGGGTGCAGACAGAGGGAACAGGTGGGCAGAAGGAGGCAAGAGGGTTGCCATAAGAGGGAAGAGAGGAGCAGAAAGAGGCATGAGGGGTGCAGAAAGAAGCAAGATAGGTACATAAAGAAGCAACAGAGCTACAGAAAGAGGAAAGAGAGGTGGAGAAAGAGACAATAGAGGTACAGAAAGAAGAAACAGAGGTGCAAAAAGAGGAAAGAGGGATGGAGAAAGAGGTAAGTCGCTATTGCGCATACTAGAACGCATTTTTAAATAATTGTGCATTCATCCGCAGAATGCTAAATTGCCTAAATTTTGCAAGCAGAGCAGAATTTGATGCCCAGGCCTAGTGCAGACTGAGACTTTCCGCAAATTCTGAAAGCGGAGCGGAATTTAACACCCAAAGCTAGTGCAGACAGAGGCAAGAGAGGTACAGAAAGAGTGAAGATGGGTGCTGAAAAAAGCAAGAGACATGTGGACAGAGGCAAGAGGAGTACAGAAAATGGCAAGTGAGGTGCAAAAGAGGCAAGAAGAGCACAGAAAGAGGCACAAGGGATGCAAAATGAAGCAAGAGAGATGTAGAAAAAAGCAGGAGAAGTGCAGAACGAGGCAAGTGAGGTACAGAAAGAGGCAAGAGAGTTGCAGAAAGAGGCAAGAGAACTTCAGAAAGAGGGAGAGGGGTGCAGAAAGAGGCAAGAGAAGTGCAGAAAGAAGCAACAAAGGTGTATAAAAAAAACAAGAGAAATGCAGAATGAGGCAAGTGAGGTCCAGAAAGAGGCAGGAAAGGTACAGAAAGTGGCAAGAGAACTTCAGAAAGAGGGAAGAAGGGTACAGAGAGGCAAAAGAAGTACAGAAAGAAGCAAGAGAAGTATACAAAAAAGCAAGAGAAGTACAGAACGAGGCAAGGGAGGTATAGAATGAGGCAAGAGAGTTGCAGAAAGAGGCAAGAGAACTTCAGAAAGAGGAAAGAGGGGTGCAGAAAGAGCCAAGAGAAGTGCAGAAAGAAGCAACAATGTTGTATAAAAAAGCAAGAGCGGTGCAGACAGAGGCAAGAGAGGTACAGAAAGAGGGAAGATGGGTGCCAAAACAAGCAAGAGATGTACAGACAGATGCAAGAGGGATGCAGAAAGAGGCAAGTGAGGTGTAGAAAGAGGAAAGATGAGTGCTGAAAGAGGCAACAGGGATGCAGAACGAAGCAAGCGAGGTATACAAAAAAGCAAGAGAAGGGAAGAACGAGGCAAGTGAGGTACAGAAAGAGGTAGAGAGTTGCAGAAAGAGGCTGAGAGGTACAGAAAGAGGCAAGAGAAGTGCAGAAAAAGGGAAGAGGGGTGGAGAAAGAAGCAAGAGAGGAGGAGATAGAGGCAAGAGAGATGCAGAAAGAAGCAAGAGAGTTGCAAAAAGAGTCAATAGTGGTGCAGAAAGAGGGAAGACAAGTACAGAAAGAGGCAACAGGGATGCAGAGAGAAGCAAGAGAAGTATAGAAAGAAGCAAAATAAGTACAGAAAAAAAGCAACAGAGGTTCAGAAAGAGGCAAGAAAAGTTACGCTAGTGCCCAGACGGGTAGAGACAGAGACAATAGAGGTACAGAAAATTGGAATAGGTATACAGAAAGAGTCAAGAGGAGAGCATAAACAGGCAAGAGAAGTGCATAAATAGGCAAAAGATGTGCAGAAAGAAGCAACACAGTTATAAAGAAAAGCAAAAAAAGTGCAGAAAGAGGCAAGTGGGGTACATAAGAGGTAAGAGAGGTACAGAGAGAATCAAGAGAAGTGCAGAAAGAAGTAAAAGAGGTGCAGAAAGAGTAAAGAGAAGTGCAGAAAGAAGCAACAGAGGTTCAGAAAGAGGAAAGAGAGGTGCAGAAAATGGGAAGAAGGATGCAGAAAGAAGCAAGAGAAGTGCAGATAGAAGCAGGATAAGTGTAGAAAGAAGCAATAGACGTGCAGACAGAGGCTAGAGGGGTACAGAAAGAGACAAGAGAGGTGTAGAAAGAAGGAAGACAAGTGCAGAGAGAGGAAACAGGGATGCAGAAAGAAGCAAGAGAGGTGTAGAAAGAAGCAAGAGAAGTGCAGATAAAAGCAACAGAGGTTCAGAAAGAGGCAAGAGAAGTGCAGAAGGGGGCACAAGAGCTGTAGAAAGAGGCAATAAAGTTACCAAAATAGGCAAGAGAGGTGCAGAGTAGGGAAGAAGGGTGCAGTCATTTTCAGGAAAGGTGCACTAAGAAGCAAGAGTAGTGCACAAGGAACCAACAGAGCTGTAGAAAGAGGCAAGAGACATGCAGAAAGAGGCAAGAGAGGTGCAGAAAAGGCAACAGAAGTACAGAAAGAGGGAAGAGGTTGAAGGAGGTAAGAGAAGTGCAGAAAGAAGCAACAGAGGTACAGAAAGAGGCAAGAGAGTTGCAGAAGAAAAAAGCAAGAGAGGTGCAGAAAAAGAGCAAGAGAGATGCAGAAAGAAAGGAGTTGCAGAAAGCGATAGAGATGTGCAGAAAGAGGCAAGAGTACTGCAGAAAAAGAAAGGTGCACAAATAAGCAAGAGAAATGCAGAAATAATCAAGAAAGGCGCAGAAAGAAGCAATAATGGTTTGCAAACCATTAGTACCAATTTAACACCCACATTTAGCAATAAGTAACACATGACCATTCAAGGTTTGTAAAGGGCCTCCCACCATGCTGTAACACTTGTTGCTGCATTTTTGGTAACTTCTGAGCCGTTTGAGCTAGAAACAAGTTTTATTTTGTCCAAATCTGCAGATTATGCAGCAGATGGATTATGTGGCTTCTGCAGAAAGTGTCTAATTATGCCACAATCAGTGCAGCCGAACAGTTGCATAATTCCATTGGCCCCGCTCATACATTTGACTAAGTCCAGAAGTACTCCTCAGTGGTTCCTTCTTTTTTTGTCTCATTGAGTTTATCGTTTAGCTTCTATGAAAACAAGGGAGACTTAACATGAGGCTACCACTTAACAATGCAGACTACTATACCACATAATTAGTCTCCAAAACACGTAATCCCACTCTACATAATTCCTATACACTAAATACCACATACATTATATCCACATAATTTCACTGCACAACATACCACATAATTCCACTACCCACAACGTACATTCACTCCACTCCCAAAAACATTAGTAAAAAACTTTTACATTTAAAACACCAATAGCCATAACCTTTGCAAATGCGAGACCTATTACAATGCAAATGCTTCTTTAACTAGTAGTTGCTTTTGCAGAGAGGTGGAGAATGGGGGCTAGGCCTCTGACCAGTGCTCAGGTATTCTGCTGCGTGGGCTTACAGGAGGTACCAGGAGGGCTTCTTGTCCCCCAAAATCCCTCATTAGTAAAGTGGACTTTGTCCCCCAACCAGTAGTTTGCCAGGAGGCACACTTGCAAAGTGGTAGAGAAAGGGGTGTGTGGCGTCTGAAAACCTCTTAGCAATCCCACTGTGTGTTACTTACTGGAGGTAAGAAAAGAGGTAGTTGGCACCCAAGGACATGATGCTTAGGCCAATGACCCCTCTGATTACCTCCAGTAAGTCCCACACATCTGTATTGCTAAGTTCTCATAGCACACCGTGCCCCCTTTTCCCACCACTCTGCAAATGGCTCCCTGGTGTGCTCTTGGATGAGGATTAAAGTCCCCTTCGGTGCTTGTGATACTTAGGGGCCAACTAACCTACCTGTTACCACCAGTAAGTACCACACAGTGGGATTGCTGAGAGGTGGACACAGTCCACTCCCCCTTGCTTTACCACTCTGCAAACACGCCTCCTGGTATGCTCTTGGTTAGGGATGAAGTCCCCTTGCCTCCTGAGGGTCCCTGGGGGCCAACTAGCCCTCCAGTTATTTCTAGTTAGCCCCACACAATTGGATTGCTGAAAGTGGTCAGAGGCCATGCTTCCTTTTTACACCACTCTGCAAATGTGCCTCCTGGCGCACTGCTGCTTGGGGGGTGAAGTCCACTTTAGTCTTCAGGTCCTCAGGACACAGGAGGACCTCATCTCCCCACCAGCAGCCCACCAAGAGGTATGTTTGCAGAGTGGTGTAAAATGGGGTGTTGCCTCTGACCACCTCTCAGCAATCTTACCATGTGGGGCTTACTGCAGGTACTTGGTTGGCTAGTTGGCCCCTAAGGACCCTCAGGATTGAAGGGGGATTAATCCTGCAACCCAGAACATACCAATAGGTGCATTTACAGAGTAGTGCAGGGTGGGGGCCTCCAGCGAGTTGCCAGTTTGTTTCATATATATTTTTTTAGGAAGGTGGGAATAGTGTCCCCCCTTTCCTTAAACCATTTGGGCCATGGGAACCCCATCCCCTGGGCCCTGAGCCATTGTTTTATTTTTTTGAGTCCCCCTCCAGAGGCTGATTACATCCCAGGGAACCCATCCCTCAGGGCTAGGCCCATCTTTTGATGTGAATCTGTCCTCCGTATCTATGAAATGAACTGGATGTGTCACTTGTGTGATAGATTCTGTGCATGACTGACTAGGTGTGTAAGTAACTCTGGATGAGTGGTGGTGAGTGAGTGTCTGTATAGGTTTTTGAGTGCATATGATAGTGCTGTATTGATGAGTGACTGAATGCATGAGTTACTGTATGGGTGAATGATTAGATGTGGATATAGACCTTGGACTCAGTGAGTATGTTTTTAGTAACTGCTATTGGTGTGTCTATGGCTTCAAAAATGGTAGTCTGTATTTTAGAGTGGGTGTACCAAAGGTTGTATTGGGGTTTGAGGAGGTGCATCAGATTATCACATGGATGATGTCATCAGTGATGTCATTTGAGATATCATCAGTGATGTCACTTACCATGTCATGAATGATGTAATATGTGATAGCAACAGCAGTGCATTGCAGTGCAGGAGTTGTAGTTAGCTCAACTAACTATAACGGACACATTTCCCTTGTTTTGTACGAGTGAAATGTCCAACTAACTATAACGTCCCGCATTCGGAACATGGAACGCGTTCAGATTGGAATACGCACACGTCCCTTTTTGAAATAGCGCCTTAACACGAGGAGTGATCTGCTCCCGTAAACGCCACCTTTTCAGATGCTTCTGAAAGGCCCAGCCAATTCTATTGAACAGGATTTGCATTATCGTCTGACGGTGACCAACTACAGTATCACCGGCCTTTAAACTCTGGCAAGCCAAACGCACCTTCTAGGACCCAGGGATTCAACTCATCACCCCTTGATCTGATCCCTCTCTAACAGTACAGTCACACCGCTACTTGAGTCATGGGCCCTGTCAGGTCAGAATTATCACCGGCAGAGCGACTTCCCAAGAGACAGTTTTTTCCATCATAGCCCTGAGGAGTCGCAGGAATACAATCCCACATGCAACGAAACACGTGTTGACTAGATTGCTTAAGAGAACATTAAAACACCAAATTACTCACGTCCCATATGATGAATTTCTTGTTTATCATCCGGCTTTGTTTTTAAATGTACATGTGTCTACATTGACACACCGTGTTATTTGCAATTGTTGTGTGCAAGGGTATCCAGTTGTAACTATAACGTCCCTGAATCCTGTGGGTTTTTTTGGCGAATTTCGAATGTTTTTTAAATGTTAATTTCTAACTACAACGTCCCAGAAACGTATGTTTTTTTCAGTGAATTTCAAAGGTTTTTTAAGTGCTAATTTCTTAGTATAACGTCCCTGAAATCTATGTTTTTTTCAGTGCAATTCTATGCTTTTTTAAATGCTAATTTCGAACTATAGCATCCCTGAAACCTATGTTTTTTTTATTTTTAAGGTTTTTTAAATGCTAATTTCTAACTATGTCTATGTCATGAATGATGTAATATGTGACGGCATCAGCAGTGCATTGTGGGGTGCGAGTTATAGCTGGCTCAACTAACTATAATGCCCAAATTTCTCTGGTTGTGTATGAGTAAAAGGTCCAACTAACTATAAAGTCCCTGAAACCTAAGTTTTATTAGTGAATTTCTAAGGTTTTTTAAAAGAATTTTTCTAACTATAACATCCCTGAAACCTGTATTTTTTTCAGTGAATTTCTAAGGCTTTTAAATGCTAATTTCTAGCTATGCCTACTGAGGTAGGACATGTGCAGAAAGAGGAAGAAAAGTACAGAAAGAAGCAAGAGATATGCAGAAAGAACCAACAGAGGTGCAGATATAGGCCTTGTATAAAAGTCATCCTGGGCCCCCAAATTCTTGCTGACAGGTACTGGTGGTAACTGATTCTGACTAACAAGGCCCAGGGGCAGTGCTATGCTGAAAGGCACTTAGAATACAGTGAAAACACCTACATACTCTAGGGTACACTATGGGCTAGGGTATCCCTGTGATTGGCATGACCTCCCCTGTAAGGCCATAGTACATGATAGGGCAGAAGATTAAAACTTCCTGGTGCACAGAGAGGAAATAAGGGTGTAGAAAGAGGTAAGAGGATACAGAAATTTGCAATAGAGGTACAGAAAGAAGCAAAAGCAGTGCAAAAGGAACTAACAGAGGTGAAAAAAGAGGCAAGAGGGGCACAGAAAGAGGTAGGAGAGGTGCATAAAGAGGCAAGAGTAGTCCAGAAAGAGGCAATATAGGTTCAGAAGGAGGCAAGAGAGGTGCAGACACAGGCAGGAAAGATGCATGGATTATGCCAATGCCCTGTACAACGGCATCCCTGCATACAGCCTGCGGAAGCTTGAGATGGTTCAGAACCAAGCGGCCCGTTTGGTGTATGGTCTCCCACATTTTCATCACTCTACACCCCTCCTCAAGGAGCTTCATTGGCTTCCTATCAAGGAACGCTCCCTTTTAAAAACCAGCTGTATGGTTTTTCAGGCTCACCAGGGTACTGCCCCCGCCTTCATCTCCTCAACGAATATGTTCCTGTCAGAGAGCTCCGTTCTTCTTCTAAATCCCTCCTGCAAATCCCACGTTTCAAACGTAAAAAGTGGGGAGGAGCCAATATCTCAACTTTGGCTCCTACCTTTTGGAACTCCCTCCCCGACCACCTACGATTTGCTACACACTATTCCTCCTTTCGTAAAGATCTAAAAACGTTTTTGTTTAAACAGGCTTTTTCCTTGTAACTTGTCCCTACTTTCTCTGCGCCAGGCTTTCTCTGCCCTGAGGTGCTGGACCTATCTCTATAGCGCCAAGAAACCGTAGGGTGAACGCTGCGCTTTACAAATGTTTTTTAAATTTAAATTTAAATTTAAAATGCAAAAAGAGGGAACAGGGGTGCAAAAGGTAGCAAGAGGGGTACAGAAACAAGCAAGTGAGGTGCAGAAAGGGGAAACAGAGGTACAGAAAGATGCAACATAGGTGCAGCAACAAGCAAGAGAAGTGTAGAAAGAGGTTAGAGATTTGTTGAAAGAAGCATCAGAGGTGTAGAAAGAAGTAAGAAAAGTACACAAAGAAACAAGTGAGGTACAAAAAGAAGAAAGAACAATGCAGAATGAACCAACAGACGTGCTGAAAGAGGCACACAAGGTGCAGAAAGAGGCAAGCATAGTACAAAAAGAAGTAACAGAGCCACAAAAAGAGGCAAGAGTGGTACAGAAATAGGAATGAGAGGTGTAGAAATAGACAAGAGAATGGCGGAAACAAGCAACAGAGGTTTAGAAAGGAGCAACAGAGGTGCAGAAAGTAACGAGAGGGGAGCAGAAAGAGGGAAGAGGAGTACAGAAAGAGGCACAAGGGTTGCATGAAGGAGAGAAAGTGTTGCAGTAAGATACAAGAAAAGTGCAGAAGGAAGCAACATAGATGCACAAAGGGGGAGAGGTTGAGAAAGAGGAAAGACGGGTACATAAAGGAGCAAAAGAGGTGCAGTAAGAAACAAAAGAAGTGTCGTAGGAAGCAACAGAGGTTCAGAAAGAGGCAAGAGGAGTGCAGAAAGAGAGAAAATTGGTGCAGATAGAGGCACAATGGGTGCATAAAGAAGCAAGTGAGGTATAGGAAGAAGCAAGAGAAGTGCATAAAGAAGTAACAGAGATGCAGAATGGGGGAAGTGCGGAGGAGAAACAGGCAAGAGGGATACAGAAAGAAGCAAGAGAGTTGCAGAGCAAAACAAAATAAATGCAGAAAGAAGGAACAGAGGTGCAGAAAGAGGCAAGAGGGGAGCAGAAAGAGGGAAGAAAGATGCAGAAAGAGGCTCAAGGGGTGCGGAAAGAAGGACAAGGGGTACAGAAAGAAGTAAGAAAAGTGCATAAAGAAGCAACAGAGGTACAGAACGAGGGGAAACAGGTAGAGAAAGAGGCAACAGAAGTGCAGAAGGAAGCAACAGAGATGCAGAAAGGTAGAAGAAGGATGGAGAAAGAGGCAAGAGGGGTGCAGAATGAAGCAAGAGGGGTGCAGAAAGAAACAAAAGAAGTGCAATAAGAAGCAACAGATTTACAGAAAGGGGGAAGTGGGGTGGAGAAAGAGGCAAGAGGGATTCAGAAAGAAACAAGAGGAGTGCAGAAAGAAGGAACAGAGGTGCAGAAAGATGCAGTAGAGGTGCAGAAAGAGGGAACCGGTGGGCAGAAAGAGGCAAGAAGATTGCAATAAGAGGGAAGAGGTGAGCAGAAAGAGGCATGAGTGGTGCAGAAAGAAGCAAGAGAGGTGCATAAAGAAGCAACCGAGGTGCAGAAAGAGGGAAGAGGGATTGAGAAAGAGGCAAGAAGGGTCTAGAAAGAAGTAAGAGAGGTGCAGGAAGTAAAAAAAAGAAGTTCAGAAAGAAGGAATAGAGGTACAAAAAGAAGCAAAGAAGTGCAGAAAGAAGGAACAGATTTGCAGAAAGAGGCAGGGGTAGTGCAGAGAGAAGGAATAGTGTGGTATAAAAAGAAACAAGTGATGTGCATAAAGAGGCAACAGAGGTGCAGAAAGAGACAAACGAGGTGTAGAAAGTAGAAAAGATGTACAGAAAGTGGAAAGAGAATTGCATAAAAAGAAAGAAAGGTGCAGAAAGAAGCAACAGAAATGCAGAAAGAGCAACAGTGGCTTTCACACCATTAGTACTAATTTAACAACCACGTTAGCAATAAGTAACAGGTGACCATTCCAGGTTTACAAAGGAACTTTCACCATGCTGTAACAGTTGTCGCTGCATTTTTGGTAATATTTGAACCGTTTGAGCTGAAAACAAAGATTTTTTTGTTCAAATCTGCAGATTAAGCAGCAGATGATGAATTATGTGGCTAATGCGGAAAATGTATAATTGTGCAAAAGTTGGTGCAGCCAAACAGTCGCATAATTCCAGTGGCCCTGCTCATACCTATGACTTGGTCCAGAAGTCCTCCTCAGTGATTTCTTCTTTTTTTTGTCTCATTGAGTTCCTAGTTTATCTTCTATGAAAATGAGAAAGACTAAACCTGAGGTTACCACTCCACAACACAGAGTACCATACCACATAATTACTCTCCTTAACACATAATCACACTCTACCTAATTACTATAAACTAAATACCACATACTTTCTATCCACATAATTTCACGGCACAACATACCACATAATTCCACTGCACACAACGTACATCCACTCCACTCTAAGAAACAATAATAAAACACTTTTAGATTTGCAATGCTAATAGCTCTAACTCTTGCAAATGCGAGACCTATTACATTACAAATGCTTCTTTAAGTGGTAGTCGTGTTTACAGAGTGATGGAGAAAAGGAGCAGGGCCTCCAACCAGTGCTCAGGAATTCCACTGCATAGGACTTACAGGCAGTACCAGGAAGGCTACTTGGACACCAAAGTCCCTCAGGAGTAAAGTGGACTTCTTTCCCAAGCAGTACTGTGCAAGAGGCACTTTTTCTGGGTGGTGGAGAAAGGTGACCGTTGCCTCCGAAGGCCTCTTAGCAATCCCACAGTGTGGAATTTACTGGAGACAACAGGAGACGTAATTAGCCTATAAGGTCAACCTTGAAGGCCAACCACCCCTCCTATGACCTCCAGTAAGTCACAAGCAGTAGGATTTCTAAGTTCTCAAAGCCGGCCACAACCCTTTTTTCCCACCACTCTACAAATGCACTTCCTGGCTCGCACTTGAATGGGGATTAAAGTCCCCTTCTCTGCTGCCGGTCCTTACCTAATGCCTGCAGTATGCCCCAGATAGTGGGATAGCTGACAGGTAGATACAGGCCATGCCCTCTTTCTCCACCACTCTGCAAACACATATCCTGGCATGTTCTAGGTTGTGGAATTAAGTACCCTTGAATCCTGAGGGTCCCTAGGGGCCAACTGGCCCACCAAGTACCTCCAGTAAGCCCTTTACAGCGGGATTGATGTATATTACTTGTAAAAAAGAGATGTTTGTCATTTCAGGAGCCTCAATAAAATTAATCTTGGGGAAAAGGTTAAAAGTGTCAAAGACCACTGCTGTATATTCTCCTAACAGGTCTGCCTTCAACCCGGATCTCTGCCGGCCTCACTCAGAGTGAGTTGCCAGGCCTCAAATTCACAGTGCATTGCTTTGGGGAAGGACAGTATGCCCCACTGCCTCGCACAGGCCCTGCATGTAAAAGTACAAGCTCTGTTTACTCCAGCTCACTGCTGCAGATGGGGGCTGTTCAGGGTATTGTTAGAGCACTACAGTGACATTAGTGTAGTTAGACCCCCGGGATGTGTAGAGCATCTTCCTGATCCATGGGAAGCTCATAGCCCGCCAATGACACTTGGAAAGGAATATTGGAGCCCATCACGTAACTGTCACTTACCAGTGTGGACTGTGACACTGCAGCTTTTGTTGGTCATTACAAAGCCGAGCATCCTCTCCTGAGCTGCTTCTTCACTGCTGGTAGCAGTGCTCCTCTTGCTGCCTCAGCTCCTTGGACTCCATCCCGGGTCACTCTCTTCAACTTTTCTGTAGCTTGTTCAGCAAGCCTGGTTCTCCTGCCCTGGTCCAAACCCCTCTTTTCTCTTGAGTTCTCTGGTTCGCAGCCTGTCTTTCTCCCTCCCACAATCTTTGGTCTCCACTGCAATCAATAGTGCCAGCCAGGCCGGGGCATCTCCTCCCAGCCACCAGCTCCCCTAGCCAAAGGCAGCCCAGGGCCTGCTCCTAGCCCCGGGGATCATGATGAACATTAATATTTATTAGGAGGGGCAAAGGCCAGGTAGAGAACAGCAGGCAGGGGCACTGTTTCACGCAGCGGTCAGACATACAACCCATTATGCCGGCGTCACAGGTAGTAGCAATCGTGCTCACCTCTCTCAGGCTCAGTCCCACCCCCAAAACTCCAGCAGTGCAAGGGTTGACTGAGCGTTGGCTGCTAGTGCTCATTTGGAGCCTTGGGGCAGCAATTACTTGGGCTCCTACATTGCATAGCCTGCAAGGGCTGAAGTGCATGTGTCGGGCTGGTCGGAGCAAGGCTCCTGTCCAACCTGACATGCGCACTTCAGCCCAAGAAGAAAGCTAGGAGTAGAAGCTTCCCCCATTGCCACCCTAATGTAACTTTGGTCTTTGCCCGTATGACAGTCACGCTGCGGACTGCAGTAAACATAAATATTTCTAATATGGCAAAGAAAGGGGGCGATGCCCCCGCACTCATATAAAGAAACTGTTAGGAGAAGGGCCAACTTCCACGGGAGCGAAGAAGAATCCCTCCACCTCCAAGACACAGCAGCAGGAATGCGATAACAAAGTATACGACACTCCTGTCTACTGTCTCCTAAAAGTATGAGGGAATTTACCCAAGGAGTGTCCACCACTCTCCTCATACGAGGGGTAACCAATAGTAGAAAAAGGCGTCTCCGGGGATGGTCCAGGCTAGGAAATAAAGAGCAAGTTTATATATAGACACAATCCCTATGTTTACTGGAAACACAATAAAACATTGACAAGTGTGCTCAGTCATGGATCTTACCCCAAGTGTAGATCGGGCCAGCGTCAACGATGAGTCCAGACAACAGGGAGGGGTCCAAAATTAAGGACTCACGAAGGACTCAACACACCTCTGACGCAAATCAAATGGTAAGGAAAGGTGAGGTGAACCGGCCGGCTGACTAAAGGGGCCCAGTCCAGCGGAGCAGTAACACCAAGCACCAAACAAACAAACAGAAAAGGAGCGAGGGGCACTGACCGGCTGCACAGGGGGGGGGGGAGTACAGCGGAGCAGCACCCACTCAGGAGATGAGACACCCGGCCCCTAGGAGGATAGGGCGGAGTTCTGACTCTCAAGAGGAAGCCCAATAAAGAAAGGAATGAACAACGGAGGTAACACTGGCTGTAAAACCAGGATATAGCAGAGAGTGAACCGAATACGCCCGCAAAATGCGTGAGGAATAGCAGGGCGTCGCGTTCACTGAAAAAAGGAGCGGCGAAGAATACCGCTACACCATACAGACTCACACGCACACTCACAGAGTAGAAATCAAGTGGCAGAGGGTCCGGAATCAGGAAACACAGCGTCAAGAAGACAGAACTCCAGCAAAGCCCTCAGACGCTAGCAAACAACTCGAACAGGAACCAGGAAGTGGGAAGGGGGCGTGGTCACCGGAAAGTAAGCCAAGCAGAGATGGGAGGGCTCTGCTCCTCCTTATTCCACTTAGGGAGCGTCAGGAAAGTACGGGCTGTAACACTAAGGGGCCACAGAAAAGTGTAGGAACCAGAATGAAGCGCACAAGTCAATGTTAAATCCTAACAGAAACCACTCCGGATATAAACTTGCCCCATACTAGTAGATTTGGATATACTGAAATTACTTTTGAGAAAATGTTCTTTCAAACTGCTTCTAAAGGCATATGCTACCATTCCTTACTTACCATTATTTTTTAAATGTATGTATTTTGTTTATGTTTTCATAAGCATTGGTACAGTACATCATCATTAGCAGCAGACAAAAGGTGCACTATTGCATGCAATAACTAGCATAAAGTGCACGCAAATGAAAAGCCAGGAATATTGTGTCACCAACCTTCCATAAATTATGTGGCATACAGTAATCAAATGGTACAAAAAGTAAGAAAAGTGGGAGTGATTAACCAGTGCATAATGTATCGAGACCATCTATAGAAATAGGGTAAAATCCAAGACATTTCCAGTCTAAAAATATACAGGACCTATAGATTACCCACATCTAAGAAAAGCGTCAATGAATGTCATGGCTAACAGACACAATATAGACATCCTACAACATATTGGATTATAACGGGCAGCCCAATTTGATTTAATAAAAACCTCTTCATTCCATCCATCAGCTAGCAAAGTCAGTATTGAAAACATATGTAAACAAAGGGGGGGGGGGGCAAAAGGCACACGAAGGGTAGGGATTCCTCTAATTGAGATTCAATCATATTCAGCCTGAGCAGTCCCACGCTTACCGGGTCTCGAGACTTCCCAGAACTAGATCACACTGTCCAACCACTTTGCAATGGGCCACAAATCCAGGTCCTCTATAGCTGACCTTTCCACTCTTTGTAACTCATATAAATGTATTTCTATGGTGTATGTTGCCAGGAACATGGCCCTCCATTCAGCAAATATGGTGCCTCTGTGTTTAGCCAACCTGATGCAATGCACATCCTTGCACCTGCCATCACAATGAATATACAACTCTTTTTTATCAACCCAATGCCCACTGTGCCCTTAACCACCCTTAATACCATAATCGAAGAAGTTATTCTAATTTGTCCCCAATAATCCTCCCAATAAAAGCACCAATCTCCTGGTTTTAATGCAGGGCATGAGAAGATCAAGTGAACGCACACCAATGGCAACAGTCATTGGATCTCCAACCGCATCTATGTAGCTTAGCTAGGGCTTAATAAAGATAAAACATACCCCTAGATGCATCAACGTTGTCATTTGCGATTCCTTAATTGCGAAAAATAAGGAATCGCAATTAAGGATTCGCAAATGGCAATGCATCATTAAATTCGCTATTTTATTGAAATTCGGTAAAAATCGCAATTTTTACTGAATTCCAATAAAATTGCGAGTTCCAAATAGCGAATCCGATATTCCCATTCATTCCTATGGGCTGAAATGCCCATAGGAATGAATGGGAATTGCGAATTCGCAATTTCAAATCGGAATGCATCAATGCCTTTCAAGGGTGGAGAGGGGGTCCAAAGGACCCCCCTCTGCACCCATGAAATGCACTTTTACATGTGAGTTACATACACACATGTCCTAAGGACATGTGTGCCTGTAACGTACACGTTTAAAAAATGCATTTTCATGCGTTTTAAAACATTTTTGCAAATTACCACGAAGTTCAACTTCGTGGTAATTTGCATTTGCAATTTTTAAAATCGCAAATGTTTTGAGGGTGATGCATTGCTGTTAAGGAATCGCAAATTTGCGATTCCTTAACAGCAATCGCATTTTTTGGAACTCGCAAAAAAAGCGATTTCCCAAAAATGCTTGATGCATCCCAGTAACCAATTTAGGAAGTGCAAAAGGCCGATTTATGCGAATCGCACCGTTTGCACTTCCTAAAAAGGTTGATGCATCTGGGCACTAGTCTTAAAAGCTGACTCCTTAACCCTTCTGTCAACAATGCTTTTCTAACAATATCAAGTGATTCCTGCAGTAGCAGACCCTCTATCCCAAGTTTAGATTCTCCCTTGGCATTTTGAGCTTCCAAGTTATCTGACAGTTCTTGTAATAGTAAGCTATAGATAGCCCCAATCCTCATCCCTTTATCAATGACTTTTACAATAGGGATTCGTCTAACCTAAAATAAATTCTTAGTCAGCTTATTACCAAAGTCCCAGATCTGAAGATATTTGAAAAATGTACCCTTGTTGATTTGTGTTTCTTTCCTGGAGCTCACCAAACAAATACCGCTTCTCTCCCTCATAGAGATTACCCAACACAGTAACAATATTCTGAACCAAGCTCCTATCAATTGTGTCAATCATTACATTTAAAAAATATGGCTGCTGAGCCCATTATGGGTGTATAATAATTAAATCTTATAACACCAGCCCTCTTCTTAATTTGCCACTGTAGCCTAAATGCACCTCGTAAAATCTTAAACTTTGTTATTTTACAGTAACTGGGTTCATTGTTTTTTAAAAATATATCCTTTGGTCTCAATTCCTGGTATTAACTCATAAATTGATGGGGTTTGTGCTAAGCATAGGCCATACTTTCTGGCCTTAATTAATATCCATGTGTTGTAATATGAAGGAACAATAATAAAGTGGAAGATTAGGCACTGCACGTCCTCCATGATTTTTGGGGAGTACCTTATATTTAGAGGCTCTTCTTGACATATTGACCTCCTAAAGAAAACTAAAGCACAAACCTTCAAATTTAGTCAGCCTGAATGTATTGATTTCCTATGGAATGGTCTTAAAGAAGTACAGAAATCTTAGCAAATGTGTCAATGTTAGTACATTACACCTCCCCACCAGTGAGAGGTACAGATGGTTGAGTCTCTGAAGGCACTCTCCTATGTTGCATAGCTCAGCTTGGGCAAGGTGGTGTAATCACCCCTTGCTTAGATATAGTATATGTATATCTAACCATATATATAGACACATATGAACCTATAAGCCACTCCTGTGGTAGGTCTCGACAATCCTGGAGGCAGAGTGCTTGGTTTTATGTGAGAGGGTGCCCTAGCATGAGCTGAGCACCTCTGCAGCTTTCAGAACCATCTCCTTATAACTGTTCTATGATATTGCCATTCCACATACTCTTAAGTGCATTATAATCCTTGCGGTTAATGCTAACTTTGGTTTGGTTTTATCAAAACATGTTGTGTAAGGTGTAAAACACTTTGGAATACTACCCCCTCACCGATTCTGGTGGTGGGGGTAGCATTCCACCCTTCTAGAGGGAGAAGACATGTAGTTACTGCTTTACCCGGTTAAAGTTAAACAGAGCCTCAGCATCACAAAATGGTGCTGCTGCCACAGACACGAGTCTGACCTCCTGCTGCTGACCGAAACCCCGGCGAGGGAGGCCTGTACAATAGGTTTCCTGCCTTGGGAGGTGGTAGCACCTCCCCAGACAGGCTCTTGTGTATTGGGGCAGGGTGAGTTGAATACAATGAGACACTGCCTGGGGCATACAAGGTGTCCCATGCATAGCCCGGTTTCAGCCTGTTGCTGGGGCACTCCAGCCCCAGCTCTGGCACGAAACTGGACAAAGGGAACGGGGTGTAACCACCCCCTAACAGGTAAAGCAGCCCCTTTATTTGGTATATCGGTAGGAGCTGAGTCTAGAGACTTTAGATTTATCCTGACTGAAACTTGAAATGGAACTCTGGACCTTTGACATTTTACTGCAACTAGAAGGCTGAAGAATCTCCCTTGTGGTCAAGGAGTGACTACCCTGTGCAAACAGGCACCAACAGTGACTTGCCAGTTTGCTTTGTCGACACTCCTGACGGAGCCTGAGTGCAGAGCTTGACAAGAACTAGACTTCCAGACTTTTCTGAGCCCAATACACAGCCACAGCAAAGCTGAGACCAGTGGAGGCAACGAGTGATGTGGGACTGGCCATCTTGTAAAACCTGCTTATTACTAACTGTGCAGTGTCTGAGGCACCCTTGAAGTTGTGCATTGGGAATTGAGAAGCTCCAGCCCTGAGCATCTTCTGCACCAATGCACAGCCCTCTACACTCCACGAGTGCTGCATGGGTCCTGCAAGTGATTTTGTGCTTGATGTGCTTTCCCAGTCACTTGCCCATTGGCTAGTGGCCCCTGTGAAGGAGATCCTTTTAAACTTCACTGTTTTTATGGTTGCTCCAGGCTTGCTCCTGATTCCCTGAAAAAGAGAAGCCACCCAGACCTTGCTGGTCTGAACAGCAGTGCATCTTTGAATCCTGCATGGTTTGCCTTTGCCAAGGCTTGTTTGCTCTAACCTGGAAGCCAACACTGCCAACAGTGATATCCTTCATGGGACAGTCTGTTACCAGCTCCTGGTTGTCATCAACACCTCTTGGTCCATGTGGCAGTGGAGGCAACCTGCACCTCTTCACCTGATAGCACCCAACATCGCCTGGTGCCTTCCTGGTCACTGGCTAGTGACCCAGACTCTGTCCCCTCTGCTTTCAGGTCCTCTTCATCCATGATCCACCCTTGGATCCACCCGGCCATCTTCCTCCTGGTCACTTTGCAGCATCTTTCTTGCAGCTCTCCATAGAAGTCAACGACGAAACCCGAAACGATTTCACACCTATGCACCCGTCTCCTGTGGGTGAGGTAACTTGAGTTCTCCAGTGCTCCCGTGTGTATTAACTAGCCTAGTGTCCTAGTCTAAGAGGGTTTTCCTGTGGTCCATCCGCAAGTGTCCTAAAACTCTAACTTTGTAACTTCTTCGTTTCCCATTATAACTCCATGGGAACCCGCATGTGTTTAGACACTGCACACGCGTCCTGTGGGTCTCCTAATTACATACCTTTGGTAGTCCTGTGTAGCCCCAGTGATTCTCTAGGCCCTAGGCCTACTCACCTTTTCTGAAGTGGTTCTTATACCACTTACTTAGTATATGGTTCGTGAGGCCCCTAGGGCAGAATTGTATTTGTGCAACTTATAGTATGCTTATTGAGTAACTTGTGCTGTATCTCGACCTCTGACCTCATAAAAAGTGCAGAGGGGTTGTGTTAGTAATAAATACATATATATATTTTATATTTATATATATACACCTTGTGTGCTGTCCTTTCATATGGTATTCAAGGGATTGTATTGGTAAAACAGCTGGCTTCACATGCCCTCTGAAGTTTTAGCCTAAGACTGCTTTGTCCATGCTACCACTAGGATAGCTGGTCTATAAGGTTGACTTTACAACCATCACCATAAGGGTTGTTTGGACTGGTGCAAGGTGCCCACTAGAATAGTGGACATCATTTACCATGCCAACTTCTCCCATGGATGATGCAAAAATGGTCTATGTGGATCAAAACCTATTGATGTATTGGTATGGGAAGATGCACCAATGGCCAGAATTCAGCAGGCTGGCAATAAGTGTCATGCTTGTCCTGTAGCCAAAGTGTCTGCTGTATGTTTTCAGTGCAGCTGGTGTAGTTGTTACAATGAGAAGGACCAGTCTCTCACCTCAAAACGTGGAGAGATTGACTACGATTCAAAATGAACAAGCATTTCTTTCCACACATTTACACCATTCCTGAAACGGCACAGGATGAGGAGGATGATTGGTCAGAAATTGAATTAAGAATTTTAGCTGATCAACATCTGGGTGAAGCACCCAAGTTTGAAGATTAACTCTACTTCCTGGTCTAAGTGTGCCAGTGCCCCCATAGGAATGTTAGAACTTCTATCTTTGCAGACAAAAATACAGCTAGTGGAAAAATATTGATTTTGTGTCAGATTTTATGCTGCCACCCATTTTTGTGAACAGAACTGGGTCTTGACTCATAACCAGTAAGGCTAAGTCAAAATGCAAACTAAACTAACAACACAACTGCCAGTACTGGACTAACTTAATTTCTAATAGCCAAAGATCTGTTATGAACAAAACATATCAGTCTGATGTAACATTTGTTACTCATTTAATTCTTCAAAATAATTTTTTAGAAAAGTTTTTTTCTATTTTTGCAAGAAACTTTCTTGTGCATATTACAAATATATACAATATATACAATTAGATACACCACATATTTTTAACACACTGATCAGCAAACCACTATAATACACATCCACTCTGAATCTTTCTTACCACAAACAAACAGTCACATTCATATACACGAAACTTCTGAGGTGTGGTCCAGTATCAGAAAAACATTTCATTGGATCATATAATGAAACATACATTTGTCATTTATAATGTTTGAAACTACAAGGTTCAGACAGAACAAATTGTATTGTATTTTGACTGAATATTTTAGATTTTTAGTGTTGACACTGGGCCTACAAGGTCGGTCAACGCGTTTCGAACCCCCCACTGCGGGGTTCTCCTCAGGACCAAAAACGATTTCTACAAGACAAAAGACAATTGCACCAAATTAACCTGTCTGCAGTCTGGACTTGCGTAAAAGTACAGCCACCAACCGGCTTAGAACCGCCTACCTTAAATCTCCTGTGCGAGGTGTAGTACTAAAATCAGGTGTGGAAATGTCCCCATGGGTCTACACATGAAACAAACACAAAAATATACACTTGTGACAAACCTACTCAGTAGGTACAATTAATGCAGTCTGGACTTGAGTGAAAGAAAAGGGCTCACCTCCCACTTGTTTGAGGTTGACCTTGGGTACCTAAACGGAAGATTTGTATCAGTCAATGTCTGGTTGAATTTTAGTGCTTAGCTAATCGGAACAGATTTATCCAAATGCACTTACCCGGTCTTGGCTTTGTGATAGCGAAGCCGGGGATTGGCAGTGGGGGGTTCGAAACGCGTCGACCGACCTTGTAGGCCCAGTGTCAACACTAAAAATCTAAAATATTCAGTCAAAATACAATACAATTTGTTCTGTCTGAACCTTGTAGTTTCAAACATTATAAATGACAAATGTATGTTTCATTATATGATCCAATGAAATGTTTTTTTGATACTGGACCACACCTCAGAAGTTTTGTGTATATGAATGTGAACTGTTTGTTTGTGGTGAGAAAGATTCAGAGTGGATGTGTATTATAGTGGTTTGTTATTCAGTGTGTTAAAAATATGTTGTGTATCTAATTGTATATATTGTATATATTTGTAATATGCACAAGAAAGTTTCTTGCAAAAATAGAAAAAAACTTTTCTAAAAAATTATTTTGAAGAATTAAATTAGTAACAAATGTTACATCAGACTGATATGTTTTGTTCATACCATATCTTTGGCTATTAGAAATTAAGTTGTGTTGTTAGTTTAGTACCCATTTTTGTGTCACATATATTTCTGGATTGCAGTTGGACCAGTGTGCATTGAAGAAACCTCCACATTACACAATTCCAATTTCCTTCATGACATTAGAGACAATGCCTGCCCCCTCACATGCCTATTGCACATGCCTTTTGCATCACTTAACAGTGTACTAGCAGGTCTGCCCCAAAAGATTGTTGATTTACAAGAATTCCAATTCCAAAATCCAATTGTTACCTGTGTTGAAGATCAATAACTAAACTACTTGTGATTGGATTGGAAGAGGTAACTAAAACTATTGCAATGGCACGTGAGTAATTGAGTAATGATGTGGAAACAGTCAGTGACGGAGGGTTTTGAACTGTAATGTGGAATAGGGTACTTGCATGAGATGATTTATTTGTAATTCTTCAGGCCTGAGTGATGGCCGATAATTTTTTTCCTGGAAATTAAATAAGGCTGTTTTCAAGCTGGAGGGAAAGGTGAGCACAGTGCACTGGATGTCATTAGAAAGAGTATTCAACTGTTCAGCCGTATATCCCAGATGTGTAGCAACCCAGGTAGATATACCCCCTGATGGTCTGCAGATCTTCCCCCCTTGGTGGGGGATACATTAAATGTGATATACCCCAGCCTCACAATATCTTCCCTCGCCCACGTTTCCTGAAACATGCATACTTCATATTTTCCCACGAAATGTCCCCAATCTGGGCAGTGGAGTTTGTCTTTTTAAACTGTCAATGTTCCAGGATAATACCCTCAGCCTATTTTCTGGGTTACAGTTGTCAAAAGGGTTATTGAGCATTTAGGTTTTAGGGAGTTGGGGGGCCTCCAGCTGGTCCAGGGGAGAAGTTGCAAATGCTTCCAAGGGGGCACCACCCCTAAACTTACTGGCAACCAGGAGGGAAGGTGGTACAGCTAGTGGAGTACCAAGCAACTCGTCTCGCTCCCCAATTGCACCTTAATCCAATGGTTGTATTACACTTTCTATATCCAGTAAATCCACCCCATCCCGCAGTAGGTGGACTGGCTCTGCTGGGCACTATTGAGCTCACTTATATCCCTTCCAGGCCCGGAGCACACAAGTCCAGGGGCTGGTCCCCCGATCGTTGTGAGTCAATTCACCTCTTCCAGGGCCCCAAATCTATTTGCTACTTGAAGGTTGTATAACAGGGGTCTGGGGGAAAAGCCCACTGTGTAATGTTCCAAAGGCCAATTTGCTACAGTATTACAGTTGTAAACCCTAGGCTGACTGGGACAGTAGGAGTAAAAGTACACCAATGGGTAGGCCCTAACCCTTGTATAAGGTTCCTGGGGGTAAGGATTTTGGCCTACTAAAGTATGCACAGTCATGGGGGTAACTAAAGTTGACAACTATACAATCTGTGTGCATGGTTTTTTGTCTGTTACCTACCCAACCAACTCTACGGACCATTATAATCTCCCCTGCCCTATCATAACTGAACGGCCTGTACCTGGCCAGCCCAAAAAAGGCATTTGTTCCTGAGGTCCAATTACGTTTCCTTCTGTCCAATGTTAACTTCTGGCACTCCAGTCAGTACGATGACATACAGAAGTGAAGCTGGGTGTAAATTTAAAATGGGAAGAATCACTGCTTCAGGCCTCCTCAATGCACCCTCCTCAGTGCCCATCTCAATTCTGTCTTCCCTAGGCCCTATTTGAGTGGGGTTATTTTTGTTCAGACCCCTCAACTGGGATGCAGGATTGTAATTCCTGTAGTTATTGTTAAATCTCCTGGGGTTGGTGGCAATCATGGGGACTTGGGGCTGCTGAATGCCTGGCTTTTCCAAATGAAGGAGAGTGAAATTTACTGCATTTTTACTATGGTGATCTGCCTAACTGGGTCCAGGGGTCAAGTTAAGGACTACCTCCCCTGGGGCATTGCACATTTCTAAAAAATTTGGGCCTGTGCTTTCTGTCTGAGAGCTGCAGTCTTCCCCCCTCCCTATTGCCTGGGTTTTGTTAGTGCTGCTGTTGGTGGGACTATTGGGTCTCATTAAAGCCACTTTATCTATGCGATCTACAATGAATGCAAGTTCTTCCTTCACAATGGCTCCCAGTTGTGTCTACTAACAGATTCTGCACCCAAGATGGACAGGCAGTATTTGTCCAAGGGTTAATAGAGAGTCCTACTGAGCTCTCTACATTGTCTCTCTCATCAGCATTGGGATTCTACTCACCATTTTCCTTTCTATTGGGTCCAGTTCCACTAGCTGGATTATGCTTCCTTTTCTTTGGGTTGCTAAGAACAGATCCACCTTTGTTAGTTAAAGGCTTTGGTAGAAATTCTTGGACAGGAGATGGAGAGGACTCTATTGTGCTGGAAGTGGACACAGGGGTGACAACTGGGGAAGTGGAAGTCTCAGGCACCAGGCAGAAAATGTCTTGAGCTATTGACAAGTACCTATCTGTCAATTCTATTTTATTTGTTATCACTCTATAGCCCTCTGGAGTATCCTGTAGATTGAGGTTTGTGAATAGACGCGTGGGAACGGGGCTGAAGTTTGGCTATACATGTTTGTTTCCCCATTTTAAAAGCTTAATAAAACTACAGGGCAACCACCCCAATAAAAATCAACCAAAAACACCTAGGTAAACTTAAGAGAAAAATGAGAACAATAGCAAGAGCGGAAAACTAGCAAACAAACAAAACAGCAGAGTTAACAAGGACAATGAAAAATGATGAAACATTAAATGGGTAATAAGCATGATACAAGCTATCACATGAACTTCCCAGTCCGGTATATTGCAAAGAGGTTTGCACAATTAATCCTTGTAATTACCAGTGCATCACTGTAGCCCCTGCTGTATCAGGATTAATAATACCTGGAGTGCAGTGCAGATAAATATATACATATTTTACGAGTCAGAAGGGGCAATTAAAGGTTCTGGAAAGTCTTAATCATAGATCCATGCAGAGAAAAAGTCAGCTCCAAGGGGGGTGGCCCTGCCCTGCCTCTTCCTGGCGATGATGGGCAAAGGCGGGCTTGCCCTTGCCCCACCCACATGCGTCTCGCGCCGTAGGTGACTTGAGTCACAAAAAACACAAAATCTTTTCCTCAAAAACATAAAATTCACAAAGACACACACTAATATAAAAAAAGAAAAAAATGAGCAGTAGATTAGTTTTCATAGGGGGGAGAATTACACAGATAAAAGAGAGATTGCATTTTATGGCAAGACCCTTACAGAGAGAAGAAAAACAAGAAGGCTGTGCCCATGTGGACCTCATGGTGTCGTCCGCACAAGATTTAGAATGTGAGAATGCACATGAGAAACGTGTGGTGCCATTTACGCATGATTTGGAAAGTGTTCAAATTGCAAAATGAACGGGTGCACCAGCAAACTCTGCTCGCCAGCGGAACTCCTCAAAGCTTTTTAGTGACTTCGCTCAGGCCCACTAAGCAATCATTATGTGTCAAAACAGTCACTAACAGGACAAAATATCATACATAAATTCTAACCATGCACCAGACTTACCTGTGTGCCATACCTAATTTGGAAGAATTCTCACTAAAATCAATCTCTATTGTCTGAAAGGAGAAACATTAGGGTCTTGCTCAGCTAACATTAAGTAAATCTTTCTCTGGTTGTTTCCCACAACAAATGAAAAGTAAATATTGGTGTATATGGAAAAGGAAAAATATTTTGCCGGAGGGGAAAGCAAAAAGGGAAACATATATATTTTGTTAATTTCACTAAGAATACTTCAACATTGTTGCATCTATATAGATAATGTGGTGAAGTACATCTGTGAGCAAGTCACACATAGAAACATGGTTATGTATTATTTCCATATATTTCTGTGTCCTCATAGTCTGTGGATGCAAATGAAATCACGTACTACAGAGATGATTCATGGAATTATGTTTTTTATATAACTGAGTAATAGAAAGAAAGTCTTCATAAGTTATTCTTACTTTGTAATTACTGCAACTGACAATAGAGTAAGGCAAGCATACTCACTGTAGTCGAGTGTACACAGGGCATAGCTGAAAAGGGATACCTGAGGCAGACTTGAAATGACAGATCCATTTAGTGACGCAGTGAAATGCCAGAAGAGGGAGCTTGTGTTGATGGAAAGCTGATGTCCTGGTAGAGCTGAGGGGTCAAAGGATCCAACTTGGATGCTTGAGATGGTTCCATTAGGAAATAAATCCCAAGCCAAAACATCGTAGAGAGCTGGAACCTCCCCATTGTCATCCAAACCAAATTCAGATCCAGCTGGTGTCTTGAAATGAATTTTCTGAAGGAATTTATTTACCTAAAAATAGGATAACATAAATTTGATGTGGATGAGAGTTAAATTATTATAGCATAAAAATATGTATATATTCACTGAAAAAACAACAGGTTTCAGGGACGTTATAGTTAGTTGGACATTTCACATGTACAATACCAGAGAAATACGGCTGTTATAGTTAGTTCAGCTAACTATAACTCGCACCCCGCAATGCACTGCTGATGCTGTCACATATTACATTGTTCATGACATGCTCAGTGACATCCCTGATGAAATCTCAAATAACATCACTGATGACATCATCCAGTGATTGTGTTTCTGTAAAGTTTAACCTCTTCACTGCGACGCAAATTCCGCTGCAGTGCTGGACATCTCAATCGCGGGCGTGGTCATGACGGCTCCGGGCCACCATTAGCACCCGCCCCCCGTGACTCATGATGGCTGGGAGCCGTCATGAACATGGAAGAGATGAAATATGTTTTATATATATATATATATATATATTCACTGAAAAAACCATAGGTTTCACACCAGTTATAGTTAGCTGGAAATTTTACTGATATAAAACCATTGAAATTCCCACGTTATAGTTAGTCGGACTCACTATAACTTGCGCGTGCAATGCACTGCTGATGACATCACATATTACATCACTCATGACATGGTCAGTGACATCACTCATGACATCACTGATGACACCATCCTTGTGACACAGTGACAGACCTCCTCTCAGTGTAAAGTAACCCTTGAGACACATATTCAAAATTAGAAACTGAAATTTTTAAAAAATGGACATACCTATATCAGTCACAACAAGCACTTCCACTATCTATATACACATCCACTCATTCACCAACAGTTCTATATAGTCACTCATACATATACTCACTCATCATATGAAGAGATACACCTATACATCCTGTTACACACCGACATTCATCCAAAAGTTACTCACACACATATTCACACGTGCAAATAAACTATTGAACAACCATTTATTTGAATATAGAGTTATACACACACTTCCACCTTATTTCTATTGAAAATTACACATATTTATTCTCTTAAACAATCACTTATAGAAACACATACTTATTTAAACAGGAAATCTTACAATCTCTTACTCTCACATATACTCACTTATATACATCAATATTCATATATTCTAGATTAAAACATATGTAGTTACTGATAAAGACACTAGTGAGACAGTCATTCACTCACTAACAAACACATATAGACACTCATCCACCCATACAGTCCTGTACATATGCTGTCTTCAAAACACATACAAACAAAGAGTCAGTCACTCATGCATCTATGCGCTAAGTAATACCTCCATCAAACCATATAGACACTCATACTGATACTAATAAAAATATCAAATAACCCATATACATACGCATGTAGCTACTTATCAACACATGTAGCCACTTATACACAAAGTGAAACACTAATATATGTATTTAAATATTTAAAAATAACTCACTAATATTTATTTTTCAGAAAGACACATATTCACTGGATGGTGTCATCAGTGATGTCATGAGTGATGTCACTGACCATGTCATGAGTGATGTAATATGTGATGTCATCAGCAGTGCATTGCACGCGCAAGTTATAGTGAGTCCGACTAACTATAACGTGGGAATTTCAATGGTTTTATATCAGTAAAATTTCCAGCTAACTATAACTGGTGTGAAACCTATGGTTTTTTCAGTGAATTTAATAGGTTTTTTAAATGCTAATTCCTAACTATAACTGGTGTGAAACCTATGGTTTTTTCAGTGAATTTCATAGGTTTTTTAAATGCTAATTCCTAACTATAACTGGTGTGAAACCTATGGTTTTTTCAGTGAATTTCAAAGTTTTTTTTAATGCTAATTCCTAACTATAAGTTTCACTTTATAAATAAGACTGTTAGCACTCTAGTTGTTCTTTTTAACACTCTGGTACATTCTGTCATTGGGCTACAGTTGGGCTACATCTAGTTGAATTTTGGGCTACATTTACAATTTTTGATCTCTGGTGGCCATCTTTGGGCTACATTGGGCTACTTTGGGCTACATTTGGGCTACATTTTGGCTCTAACATATATTAAGCCCAATGTAGCACAATACATATTTTTCTAAAGTTAATGTTTTTTACAAACCACTTCAGAATAGGGCTACCTGTCCCTACAATTATCCCATTTTTTTTTTTTAATTTTTTTGGAGAGCGCTCCCGGAGCGCGCCCCCGGGGAGCGCGCCCCCGGGGAGCGTCCCGAAAAGCGTATTTTTAAAAAGCGCCCCGGGGCGCGCTCCGGGGAGCGTCCCGTGAGCGACAATATCGCAAACGAAAACATGATTGTGACGTATCGCGTAGCCGCGACCGCGTGATACGCACGGCGTAAGCGCACCCGGAAGTACTCGAGCGAATACGATCGCACAACGTAAACTTCCGGCGCGCTTACGCTGCGCGACCCGGGGCATGTGAGCAGAAAATCACACTTTTCATTGGTTCATAACAGTTTTAGTTTCATAATGATGAAGCCCCTGGTCTTGTGACCTGAAAATAACACTTCTCATTGGTTCAGGACAGTTTTTTTTTCTAAATGATGAAAGACCCCACCTTTTTTCCTTATTCTGACTTTGTCCTTTGACTGAGGAAGACCTGTTTGTTGCTCTCTCTACTTTTTTGCTCCAAATAATGGCTTCAGTAGTAGCATCAGCTGGTGCATCTGCCCCACCACCACCACCACCACCAAGAGGACCAGCTCCAAATTATATTGGTGGTCAAGAACAGGAGGAGGAAGAGGAAGAGGAGGAGGGGAGAAGAAGATGGCTGCCAGAAGAAAATACACCTTACAAACCCAAACCACACATTGTTTGGCAGTTTTTTTCAATTCCAGAGGGGAACAAAAGGTGAATGCGCCCAAGGTGACTTGCCTCATCTGCAATGATGAACTTTCACGGGGCAACCCAAACAAGAAATATTCTTTTGGTAACTATACCATGATTCGGCACATGACAAGAAAGCATCCAAACAACTACTCTCATGCAGAGTTCCGGGAACTGGCCAGTAACCTCCCCCAGTCATCAAGGACCCCCTCCCAAAGAAACCAACCCACTTCCACGGAACCAGAAACATCCGAGGTGATGCCTTGCATTCAGCCGAGATTTGCTGATTTTAAAATTACTTGTACTGCTTGTGGCAAGCTTAACTCCTATGGGGAACAAAGTGTTAAGCTCATCGTCCTTGCAGGTGATAATCACAAGTGCCCCAAAAAGAAGTAATTTTTGGGGTTTTTTGTTTTTTTGCTCCAGTTGAGCCAGTTTCAATTCCCTTTTTTTGTTTCTCCCCCTAAAAAAATACAAAAAAAATATAAAACTGTTTTGAAAAGCCAAAAAAAGTTCAAAAAGTTCAAAAAACACAAAAAAATTTAAAACAACAAAAAGAAGAAAAAAAAAAGTTCTTTTTAGAACTACCTCCAATTTCTAAATCAAAACTTCATTTTTTAAAGACTCTGTCACCTTTTTTCCTCATAGTACGCTCCCAGGGCCGCTCCCCGGTGCGCGCACCGGGCGCTTCCCCCGCGCAAAACGAAAAAAAAAAAATTTAAATGCCCCGCGGGGCCCTTTTATAGCCCCCACATCAAACCTAGGGGGTCAAGGGGGGGTCTACCCTGCTCCCTTATGGTCATTTCCCTCTTTGTTTTGCCCACCTCTCGTGTCTCGATCCTACCGAGACACAAGATGGCGGCCGCTCCGGACTGTTTAGAATGTTTACAGACAACTGAGAGCCAATCAGCTTTCTGCGCGCAAGTCGCGTGGCGCGCCTGGAGCGCTCTCCGGTGCGCGCACCGGAGAGCGCCTATAGATATATATATTTTTTTGAACCTAAATTACTCAAAATCCACTGGAGCACATATCTTGAGACGTAGCAAAGGCACATCGGGCTACCAGTCCTTACAATTTTGCCAAGTTTGGTGTAAATCCATTCAGCCGTTCGGGCTAAAAGTGAAATCGACCGCCCTATGGAAATTAACATGGGGAAAACGCGTTTTGGGACCCCCCTTTTATCTCGGCCCCCGCTTATTGTATCCCCCCCAAACTTTCAGGGAAGGACCGGAGCTCGACGACATGAAATTTTCAGGCAGATTCGTCAACCGGTGCCAAAGTTATTCCAAATAGAATTTTGAGATTTAACATTGAAAAAAATCCTAACTATAACTACCTACTGGCGACCGCCAGTAGGTAATATATATATATATATATATATATATATATATATATATATATATATATATATATATATATATATATATATATATATATATACTCCACGTTTGCCAAGAGAACCCACCGCCTCCTGACCAGAGGGCGCGTCAACGAAAACAGACCTCCAGGCACGGTCTGAATATTTTGCCACACTTCGTGAACAAGAAAGTCGATGCCATGTCCTTGCACTAAAAATGTTGTTTTATTGTCAGCCGATAATGTTAGATGAGTTTCGCATGCACAGCATGCTTGCTCACTAACGAAACAATAAAGTTACATCAGCCGTTTTAAACTTACAACCACAAGTGTCACATGAGAACTAAAAAATAATAGAGCTCAACAACAGACTTGTAGTTTCTTAATAAATTCAATATTATGTTTCACACCAAAGTCCGATCTTAATTATCGGAACTTATTGCACAATTTTTATGCTTTGTGCAAGCGGAGCAACAATAATTTCATGACTATAGAATGCAATTATTTAAACTCATTTGAACAGTGATAGCTTGCCACATTGTTCCTAAGCATCTAACCACTCGGCAATGACAGATCTATTCCTTCCACTGCCCCAAACTACACAATGCATCTATGCATCATTCTATGTGTACGTCTACTTCCCCAGTGGGCCGGTTGTCAGTTAATTAATTTAACCACCTTGTTAGTTGCTGACCATGTATACATGTTCTACTGTATACCAGGGTAAAATACTTTCACTTATTAAAAAGTACCGACTTTTCAATGTTTGCCCGCAAATGCACAAAACATCTCACAAAATTTACAGTAAGTTCATTAGCAAGAGTTTAGCCCAAGTGGGCAACTCTTATAATTTGTACATTGGTGTATAGATTTCCTTTTTATATACATCTCTTTAAAGCGCACTTACTCTGTTGTATAGAGAACTTGTGCTAAGCAGTGAATTAAAAACAGCTTAATGTAGAACGGGGTACACATTACTTTGCAGCTTATTATTCTCATTCACAAATGTGTGTGTAAGTCTTCCTCCATATTTAGCCCTTCCGGGGTTTTGGTATTGAATTTGATGATATAGTTAGACTCTAATCTCCTTAGTCTTCTTACTCGATCACCACCCCCCACGCTCAGCAGAACAGCATCAACAACAAAATACTGACGGCCTCTTGTGTCCTTTACATGGTGTTGCTCAAAATGACTGGCTAAGGGATAGGTTTTATCCCCATTTTTAATAGCCCTCAAATGGTGCAACACACGCTTATATACAGGGAGAATTGTACTTGCCATATACCTCATGCCACAAGGACACTGAAGTATGTAGATAGTAAAATATGTTTTACAGGAGAAATATCCCTTGATTTTGTGCTCCTCTTTGGACAGGCCTGGTGTGTAAGTGGAAGTATTTTTACCATGCACACGCGCCTTGTATTTGGTGCATTTCAGGAATCCTTTCTTACGATTGACCCACATAGGCAAAGTTTTATTGATTCTGGTGGTAGGTAGCATGTTACTGACCAAGGCCTGCTTGAAAGATCAAGCTTTTCTAAAGTTCAACTGTGGCCTTCGAGGGGCTATCTTGCCTAGTATGGGATCATTACAGATCAGGCGCCAATGTTTTTGCACATTATTTCTCATGCTGCATATTGTAAGATGTAATCAATCTACAAGGAGTGAGATCTTCCTTTCCTTGTGCTAGCTGTTTCTTACTGGGATTAAACAGTATCTCCTCCCTGGATTTACGTTTGGCCTTCCCAATTGCCTCATCTATGCATAACTGGGAATACGCCCTAGCTAAAAAATGAGTTTTCAGGCATGCCAGTTCTTTGTCAACATCATTGCTATTGCTGCAATTTCTCATCGCTCTGAGGCACTCCCCATAGGGGATGCTCCTGACCAAATTTTTGGGATGGAAGCTAGTTGCATGCAACAATGTATTACCATCCGTGGGCATATATGCATTGTGTAGGTCTGGGCGGCAGAAGGAATAGATCCGTCGTTGCCGAGTGGTTAGATGCTTAGTAACAATGTGGCAAGCTGTTGTGAATCGATCTACGACCCTCATTAAATATTCCCGATTCATGCCCTTATGTGATTATAATAAAACATATCCTTATAAAGGCATAAGAATCATGTCCATATTTAGTAATAGCCTATGCAGTCCAAATACGGCAAGGCTACTTCCTTAGACTCCTAGAAAGTACAACGTGTTCTTAAACAAATCCAAGCCTCCAGCAACCCGAGAATTACCCCTGCTTAAGTATTGATTTGTTCTAGAACTCCTGGAGTTCAGAAAGAACTGTTAGTTCTTAGTGACGTCTTATGTCCATCCTTACGTCAAACACAACACCTTCCAGGTATAAATATACCCACATCTGCCCTAGCAAAACACACGGTGGTGGTTCGGAGCAGAGCGGCTATCTACTTTCCTGAAGTCCAGCTGATGGGAGAGCCGAAGGAAGCCGTCCTCCCCTGACGCACTGAGAGACGCTGTCTTTTCTCCTGCCGAGAAATCCAGCTTCGGTGTTTCCGTTTAACCTTCGTGGGTTACTGGGAGATCGAGTCCTGAGAGAGAGATACAAGACCTCCTTCATTCTAGATACTAAGGTACGGAGCTGACTAAACCCTTGAGAGAATTCTTGATTCAGATTCTTGGCAAAATAACCAACTTAACTTAAACTGCTACTTACTTACTCCTTCCCACGTATTAGGCTTAGGTCAGGTACACCAGGGTAGGCGTAGATTAGAAGCACCAATTGAGTATGTTAGTCAAATGTGTATGTGTATGTATATATTTTAACCATTTTATAATATCACATGGCTAAGAAACCATATCAATGCTTTTACAATATTATTTCATAATACTCCTTTTACTGTACGCAATTTACTTCATGCTAAGTATTGCAACTGTGGCAATTCATTTCTCTTGCATGAGAAAGAAGACTGCTCAATAAATAACACCTTTTATTGAAAACGCCCTGTCTTACTATTTCTCTGCACTCTGGTGAAACTAAGCATGCACGACTGACTGAGTGAAATAGTTGTTTATTGTTTTCACACGACTCTAGAGATACACTCTTTATTCTGAGGGAGCAAAGTTGTCATGTTCTATGGTTGTCAGAAGCTAATCCCTTCTTGTCTAAATCAGAACGGTTAACCCCTGACTGAACATTCAAGAAAGTTTCTAGTGAACTCTGAGCTAGCTGGCAAAAACTTAGGTCTAATATAGTCAGTAGAGACCTAGATGACCTCAGTCCTACGTCTATACTACTGTTTATATTATTCCAATGCGCAGATCCTATTGGGAATATAGGAACTACACTACATGGCGCCCAACGTTTGGTAAGGCGATAATCTAACGCAAGACGCTAGAGTAATTCAGTTGTGCTTTTCACACAGACCCCTTTTTCCCGTAAAAACTCCAATAGACATCTGGAGTGGGTTAAAGGTTAATATCCGCCGAAATTTAGTAGGATGAGAATCCTATGTATTAGTTTTTGGTTTAGTCAACGTTAAAGGAAACAGTGTTCCAAAATATTGTGCACCTAATCTTGGTTTCCCTTGAAACTTGTTCTGCAAACAAAAACAAAAACTTTCTGTAAGTAAAATGCCAGAAAGTGAAGAAGAAAGAGAAGCTGCTATAGCAACTCAACTCCTAATGGAAGACACAAGTCTTCAACAAAATGATGCGGATGCTATCATCATTCCGGTAAATCTAAGAAGAACAATAACTATTAAACTAATAGAAAACGGACTGACATCGAGAGGTGGTACAGTCATATTCATGGTAGAGGCCCATGAATATCGGCAGACAGAGGTATTCTATTCATGGATACACTTTCCAGCAGCACACGTTGTAACACATAACTACCACTATTACAAAATAGAGGAACCTCAGGATGAATATGCTCCTTTCGAGGACATTGAAATCCCACTAACTTATCAAGAGCACCTGCTCTTGTTTAATGGTGCCCTAAAACATCATAATCACATAACCAGGCTCGGTCCACTAGGTAGACCAGGAGCAACATGGCCGGTTCTAGCCAGCTACACACCACATCCTGACATTGAGAAAATGTCACCAGGAGAACTTTTAGCTCAGCTAAAACTGCTAATTAAAATACATAGACAATTGGTCCAATATGTAATGCGGACTTCAACAGTCCAACCAGCAATAAAAATTCCAGAGAGCACCCCTCAGCAGGGGAACACAAATAAGATAACTCCACAAAATATCCAATCAGCAATTGGCAAACTTCCCGCAAAACGGGAACAGATTCCATTCTGGTTAGCCCAGAAAATTACTCAAATAGAAGCAGTCTTTCCTGATACTACACCTTATGAGAAACACAGAACTCTGACTATCTGCCTTCCAATGGGGATCGCACCACATGTGGAGGACTGTGACACTTGGGGCACAGTCTTTGCTTCCATTTACACAAAAACACATGGTGTTCCGTCTATGGCGTTTATACCAGACGTTCTAAGCCAAATTCAAAATGAATACGGTCCTGAACCCGCTTTAAATCTAGGTATGAAATTACTGAAAGATTTCAAGCAGGTCTCGGCTATATTACTAGCCAACATAAAAGGAGAAGCAGCATCTGTGGCGATCCGTCAGAAATTGAAAGAAACGGATATAGCAGAACAACCATTTGAACTTGCCAGAATCATAGAAAAATCCTATGAAGAATTAGGTAGAGATAGTTTGGGTGGGAAACCAGTAAAACCCCAACTAACTGAAAAACCTGAAAAAACATTTATTACAAATAATCTGAACACTCCAAAAAAGAGCTGGGAGGGTAATAAACAATATACTCCCAGGGAAAAATGATTCCAGTCCAGAGGAAGGTCTCCTCAACGAAGAGATAAATCTCCAGACCGAGGAAACAAGTCTCCCCAGAGGGAGCCCTCTGAGAAAAGATATAACCTTAGACATAGGTATAATTTAAGAAAATCTGACAGATATCAAGATACTGATACATGTCCCTCTCGATCTTTTCGGACTTCCTCACAGAAATCGGAAAGAAGAGGACGGTCAGAACAAAGAAAAGAGCACGTCAAGTCCAAAGACAAGGAACCTGCTCATCAAAGTAAAAAATTACAGTTTCCAAAGAAGAAGGTAGCTAGTATTAAAATAAAACATGCCGAGGATTCTGAGGACACAACTGAAAAATGGAGAGTGGGCCCAGACAATGCTAGACCGTGCAGCGGAAGTAACAAAACCTCGCAAGATCCTGATGAATCTTCTGGAGACACTGAACACGAATGAATACATTCAGGTGGAAACTGCAGATACCAGAGTTAGCAAACCCCATAAATTATATGAAATAACATTACGTATAGAGGGGGAAAAGACTAGGAAGATGAAGGGTCTCTTTTGGGATAACCTTTCAAAAGGCTATGACATCCTGTTAGCTGAGAAAGACTGGCCACCAGAGTTTGTCAGGGAGTGCCCTCATGGCGAAGATGTCATTATGCCTGCCTTCTCAAATACAATTCCAATTCATAAAAATACAAGTTGGCAAGAAAATGGGCAGTGGCCCAAGCTCCTGCATTATATAAAAATCATGTAGGATGGGATGAGGATTCTCCTCACCATAAAATCCAGTTAAAAAAATCAACCTACTGCACAAAGGCAGTACCCTGATAAGCAAGAAGCTAAAAAACAAGTAAGGGAGATCTTAGATCAACTTGAATATCAGGGGGTGATTGAAACATGCACCTCGCAAATGAACAATCCTTTGTTTCCTGTCTCCAAGCCAGACGATTCATATCGTCTAGTTTTGGACTACAGACACCTTAACTCATGTTGCAAAACATTTGAAGTACAAAACTCACACAGTGCAGCAATAATGAATAACATTGTGCGCAAAAAATATAAGACAACATTAGATATCTCAAATGGCTTCTTCTGTCAAAACATTGCACCTGAAAGCAGGTATTTGACCGCTTTCTCAACAATGGGGTCGCAAAAACAATTCTGTCGACTCCCACAGGGATTCAAGAATAGCCCAGGATTATTCTCAGCTAGAGTAACAGAGTTACTACAAATATATGATGATGAGGCATTGTCATATGTCGATGACATTTATCTCACAGACAACGACCTGGAGACTCACTTGAAAAGAGTGAACACCATAATACTTGAGTTCGCATCAGAGGGTTCAACTTTAAAAAGTCACGAATTGCCCATCTAACGGTCCTATTTTTAGGATATGAATAATCAAGTGAAGGCAAAAGCCTAGCAGACAACGTCTTAGAGAAGTGTGCTGTACTCCAAGCACCAAAAACGCTGAAGAACTTACAATCAATACTAGGTTTTCTGAATTTCGGAAGAACATACATTCTAAATTATGCAGAGAGGGTTAAACCTCTCTACGGATTAATAAAACCTGATTTCAAACTAAATAATTGGACTCAAAATCACACAGAGATTTTCAGATCATTACAAACAGACATGCTAACTAAAACAGAATTACAAACACGCAAAAACATACGCAACCTTGTAATCCGAGTCATCCCAGGAAGATGCGGATTAACGTACCTGACCTCTAATGAGGGAGAGACGGTACCAACAGCTTACAAATCACATTTGTATACACAAGCTGAAATAAAATTCAGTACAACAGAAAAAATTCTGACAGCGGTTCAAACTGCTGTAGCAAAAGAAAGAGCCCTGGTCCAAAGGAGAAACATATCTGTTTTAACAGCATAATCGGCCTTTGAGGCATTAACAAGCCCACGCAACCTAAATTCTGTGGCATTAGATCAAAAATGGATACAATGGGTTGATTCTCTTGCTGCAGAAGACGTGAAACAGTATTTTGATCCGAAAATGAAAAAACTAGAACATCTAGAATATGAACAGGAATGTCCTCTGCCAATCGATATTCTGCCTCTCGAACAGTACACCTGTGTAATCTACGCAGATGTATCTGCACAACACTACGTTGTGGACAAAACAGTTTACAATCCTGCGTGCGCGATTGTTAAAGGTCGCTGGCGCTTAGGTAAATTTAGACCAATTGTCAACAAAACCGAATCACTCAGGAACTGTACAGCTCAGCGAGCTGAAATAAGATCTTTAAAGATGGCGTTTGAAAATGCCGATCGCGAATTCCCGACACTAATATTGTGTGATTCGCATTTCTGCGTCAGGTCTTACAATAATGACATGCAGACATGGATCAAAAACGGTTACAAAGATGATACAGGTGCCACAATAAAGCATAAAAAGCTCTGGGAACAAGTAGTTCTTTGGCAGAAAGAACTACAAAAGACTCACGTGATACATACACTGAGTCATCAACGTGACGTTGCAGGGAATTCATTGGCTGATAAAGCCTCAGCCGCAGCGGTTCAACCGGCTTCCGTAGCCACAAAAAAGCGTTCTAAAAAACAAATAGATGGAGAAACCATGCTGGCAGTAAAAGCGTCTTGAAAAGGCGACTATGCGACATTACCTATAGACTATCCACTCAGTAATACATACATACTTGATGCAAACTCCGTTCCTTTTGCTCAAATCCCTGGAGTGGGGGATAGGGTAATTCCAAACATTAACCGGAGGGCTTACTTGATTCAAGAAGCACATATGGGACATGGTCTGAGGCACCAAGAGATCTTGAGATCTCTAATTGAATTACAATCAGAATACTGGTGGCCGGGGATGAGCGTGCATGTTTTCAACTTTGCAATGACTTGTCAGAACTGCAATAGAGATCGCAGTTGTGAGCCAGACCAGAAACAAGCCCAGATACCACTATTAGAAACCATAAGGCTATCTATACGCAAAAGTCCACAAGGAAAGAAGCAATCCCATAAAAATTAAGACTAGATTCACTTAAGATGTAGACACCAGCTCTCGGCTGACGCCAGAACTGTTATACAAGATTTGCGAGTCAAAAACGGCATATACTCGATTGACATGCTACATTCTGACCAGGGTCCTGCGTTTAGCTCTTGAGCTTACAAGGAGGCCATGGCCAGCATGGGCATTGCATTGCGGTACTCTTGTCCCTTCCATCCTGAAGAAAATGCGGTAGTGGAAAGAAAAAACCGTGACATAAACAATCTATAACGGCGAGGGTATTAGGTTCGGATGATGGGTGGGTCAAACATCTAATAAGTGTCCAACGTAGTCTTAACAATCTGCCAAGAAATTCTCTTAAAGGTTTCACTCCTTACGAACTATTGTTCGGTACTAGGATGAATGTCCAGGACTTAGATAGTCAGACTTCAGTGGTAAAAGAAAAAGCATTTGATATCAAAGATCGTTTGGCTGTTTTACAGGACTTAAATGAAACAAGAAGAAGTCTAAGTAACATAAAGTTAAAGCCAACAGCCACTGAAGAGAAACCACCTGTCCCAGCAAGACCTGTCTGGATTCCAAAGATTGGGGATCTAGTCAGAGAAAAGATCGCGGTGAAGAAGGAATTTGGGCCTTCTTACAGAAAAGCTGTACCTGTCTTGGAAATCAGAGGAACAAGATCAGTCGTACTACCGCCCCTTGCTGGTAAAAAAGAGAACAGAGTTGTATCCATCGACCTGGTAAAACCACAATCATGTGGCCAATAATAAGTAGTAGGCCCATTGGACTCCCAAGATGTAGCAGAAGACCAAACCTTGCTACAAATTGAGAGGTTCAAACTGAAAGACTAATCACATTTGATAAACCTACAGTGAACAAAAAAGGACTATGCAACAACGCTATGGAACTTGTGCCTCTTGAAACCCAAATTGCAACAGTTCATCAAGAAACATCAGTCTACAATGATGTAGCCTCTGAATATACTAATGTAACGAAAGAATGGAAAGGGGCGACCATTCGGTCCCCCCGAACGTATGGTGGAGTACCCCGATCCCCCCGGGAGGCCATCTTGGGCGGAAGGCGAGTCTCGGCTGGTATGCCCGAAGCGGCGTAGCCGGGGCGCGCCTTTTTCCCGCCCTGGAGTGGGTTGTCCTAGGCACTGACGCGGACGGCCACGCCCTCGGAGGCAGGCGGAGGCGGGTTTACGCCCGCCCGAAGACGGATAAAAGGAGCAGCAAGTCAAGAAAGCATCCTCTTGTTCCTGTGCTCTGAAGCTGCACCTCCCCGCTGCACGTGAGCTCGAGACGGAACGAAGAGCCAATTTTGAGCGTTGTAATCTTTCTCTTTGTTTTTACAGATATCTTCGCTTGAGAATGCCGGGCAAGAAGGTCGGAAAGCGGGTCGGGACCGATCAGATGCTCCGCATGCTCATAAAGGAGGTAGCCGATTTGAAGAAGCAGATGGCGGCTAAGAACGGGGAGGGAGGACCAAAGCGAGTCATCGGACCAGCTTTGCCAGGAGTAGTCCCTAGCGGGAGAGGCAAGAGGTCCAAAAGGGGGGCACTTGGGGGGGAAACCCCGGTTCCCGATACTCCACTTGAGGAGCCAACCTCGGTTCCGAAGGAGGGGCATCCGATCCCCGTGGTGGTCACCCCCGTGAACGGGGAAGATATGCCTCCCGAGTTGGCGGCGCAATTAGCAGCGTGGTTGGGAAAAGATAGTGAGGGCGCCACGGCTGACGACGCCCGGGCAGTAATGAGACAACTGCGGGAATCTAGAGAGGCTGCGATGGCACCATCTTCTGTTCCCCCACAGGTTCCGGCGGCTGAAAGTGCAGCAGGCCCAAGTTCGGCAGCGAGTGCAGCGTCTAGTTCAGGTAAGCGGCCATTGCCGATTGCGGGGGAGGGGTCTGTACCTTCACAAAGGGAGAAAGTTGCCCAGCATGTTCCACTGGAAATTAAAGAAAAGATTTGGGCGGATAAGTATGTGAACATGTTTTCTTTGCTTACCGACCATTACGAGATAGAGCATGTGAAGAGCCAAAAGGAGCTCATGCATCCGAGTGTTTGGCGCGCAAAAATGGCCGCCTTTAAGGTTCACGAAAACATAGGTACTTGGGGCAGAGCGTGGGGCATTTTTACCTCCATCATGGGTGAGCGCAGGCCCGAGTTGTTGACTGAGTTGCCTATTTATCAGTCACGTATCATGGAGTATTCTCTGGCGTACGGGGGCAATCAGTGGTTCTGTTATGACAATATTTTTAGAAAAGCTAAAGAGCACGACCCAGTTCTAACATGGGATTGTTTCGACTCCGTCTCGTGGCAGAAAATGGAGAGTTCAGGAATGTTAAAAGTGCCATTGTCAGGGAGTAACGGGGGTGAATCTTCCCGCCAATCCTCTGGGACACCCTTTCGGACGGGTGCAGGTAACGAGCACCACTCGAAGTCGAGTGGCAACGCAGGTAAAAGGGGGATTTGTTGGAATTTTAACAGGGGAAAATGTACGAGGCCCCAGGGGTCATGCAAGTTCAGACATGAATGTGGAGGGTGTGGGCAGTCATCCCATCCTGAGTCCATGTGCAGAGCCAAGACGGGTGATAACGGTGGTAGGGGAAGCGCCAAACAGGTCTGAAATAGTCCGAGGGGCGCCTTTACCTACTCCGATTGATACCATGGCAATGATTCCTTGGCTCAACGAATACCCGGATCATGCTTCCGCTGGGGTGTTGCGGGACGGGTTTTCCTATGGTTTCCGCATCCCAGTGGGGGATTTTCAGGGTCTAGCAAACTGTAAGAACCAACTGTCGGTCTTGCAGCATACGGCGGTGGTTCAGGTAAAGATTGGGAAGGAGGTGACTCGAGGTCATGTCGCCGGTCCATTTGGTTTGCCACCGGTTGCTAACTTCGTTTGTTCCCCTCTAGGGGTGGTCCCCAAGAAGGACCCGGGTGATTTTTGGCTAATACATAACTTGTCAGCCCCACGTGGTCTTTCCGTGAACAATGCGATAGACCCGGAAGTGTGTTCGGTGCGGTATGCATCTTTCGATGAGGCCGTCGCCATGTTGAATCGCCTGGGGCCCGGGGCGCTGATGGCAAAATCAGACATCGAGTCAGCGTTCCGGTTGCTCCCGGTGCACCCAGACGATCAGCGTCTCCTTGGTTTTATGTTTCAGGGTCGCTATTACATGGATAGATGTATGCCAATGGGGTGCTCCATATCCTGTGCCTATTTTGAAAAATTCAGTTGTTTTCTGTAATGGGTATTCACAAGGAAGACGGGTTTTCAGCATGTTATGCATTATCTCGATGACTTTCTGTTCTTGGGGGCAGCCGGGGATCCTGAATGTGGAAAGGCCTTACATGAATTTTGTGTCTTAATGAATCATTTTGGTGTGCCATTGGCGCCAGGTAAGACTGTTGGTCCCTCAACTTTGCTTGAGTTTCTGGGGATCGAGCTCGACTCGGAAGAAGGTTGTTTTAGATTACCCAGGGAAAAAGTGTTAAAATTCAGGACATCCCTTGAAACATGTATTCGTGCGACGAAAGTAAACCTGCATCAATTACAACAAGTGGTGGGCCAGTTGAATTTTGCCCTGAGAGTAATGCCAATGGCCCGCCCCTTTTCCCGCTCGATTGCACAAGCCATGGTCGGCCTGAAGGAAGGACATCACCGCACGAGGCTCTCGGCAGAGGTTCGCCAGGACATGCGCATTTGGTTGGCATTTCTGGCGGATTTCAATGGTCGAATTGTCTGGAACAAACCAGCGGTGTCCTCCGAGGAGCTGGGGCTTTGGACAGATTCGGCGGGGAGTATAGGTTTTGGTGCCATATTTGGTACACAATGGTCGGCTCAAAAATGGCCGTCATTGTGGCACGAGTGCGGGCTGAGGAGTAACATTGCTTTTCTTGAACTCTTCCCTATTTTGGTGGCCTTGAAAACATGGCCGGAGGGGTTTCGGGATCACTCTGTGGTGTTCTGGTCTGATAACATGACTGTGGTTGAGTGTATCAATAGTCAGGCAGCACGTTGCAAATGGATTCTGAGACTGCTCAAAGAAATTGTGTTATTATGTATGCAGTTGAATGTGCTCTTTAGGGCAAGACATGTCCCGGGGGTACTGAACCAAGCGGCTGATGCGCTTTCTCGTTTCCGTATGCAGGCCTTCTGGGGTTTTCTGCCCACAGCGGACCCGGTGGCGGCACCCTTTCCCGAAGCTCTCTGGTCTCTCGGTGCCCCGAACTACAAAACCTCGTGGGAGAGAGTTTAGCACCCAGGACAAGGAAGGCATATGAAGGGGCGTTCCGTTCCTATTGGTCCTTTTTGGGTTCTGCTGGGGGGGAGCTTTGGGGACAGGAGAGCTTGTCGGAAAATTTTTGCTGTCTTTACATCAGGCGGGCAAATCAGTAGCTACGGCCCAGAGGCATCGGGCCGCCATTTCCTTTATGGCAAAGGCTCATGGGATCCAGGACCCGACAGCGTCTTTCATGGTGCAGAAAGCGCTACGTGGGTGGCAACGCCTTGAGGGTCGCAGAGTAGATGAGAGGCTCCCGATAGGTCTGGATAGGTTGGCCCTGTTATTGTCCGTACTCCCTGCAACGTGTTCATCCCAGTATGAAACAGTGTTATTCCGAGCCGCATTTGCGCTAGCATTCCATGGGGCTATGCGGGTAAGCGAACTAGTGGCGAAGAACAAGCAGGATACGATGGGGGGACTGTGCCGAGAGCACATTCAGGTCAAGGTGGAGACGATGACTGTCTCGTTTGTCAGGTCCAAAACCGATCAGGGTGCGATTGGGGACTGCATAATCATTCAGAGGATTCCCGGGTCTTCCATGTGCCCTGTTGTTTGTGTGGAGGAATATTTAGCGCAGAGGGTGGCATCATGGGGGGGGACCTTGTTGAGACACGCTGACGCCACCCCACTGACGAGGTTTCAGTTCCAGCGGGTGCTTGCGATGTCAATTTTGGCCGCGGGCTTGAACCCCGGTGAGTTCGGGACCCACTCCTTTCGGATAGGGGCTGCTACTGAGGCTACAGCCAGGGGTCTGAGTGTTGAAAAAGTAAAGCGTTTGGGGTGTTGGTCCTCGAACTGTTACAAAAGGTATGTGCGGTTGCACATGTTGTGAAGCTGTAATGATGTACTCACGCTTCTTGTTTTTGTTTGGTTTTCAGTTGCGCAAGCTTACGAGGCGGGGCGGACTGTGCAGTCGACCCGACACCTGGGGACCAGCGGTCAGACATCACCGGCTGCGAAAAAGGAGGTGTGGGTCGTGGGCCACTCATACGTGAGGCGTGCCGCGGACGTATTCAAGGCAGGTGACATGATTCACATGGCTGGGGAATACGGGTACAGGGTGACCTTCTACGGAAGGGGCGGGCTCTGTATTGACCAGTTTCAATCCTTTTTCGAGGGTTTGTTAGGGCGGACAAGGTCACCGCCGTCTATAATCATAGTCCATCTTGGAGGCAACGATTTGGTGGCCACTGGTAGACGACTTCTTCTTGAGGCAATGCTCTCCACAGTAAGTTGGTTGGCAAGAAGAGTTCCAGGGTGCACCATTGCATGGTCCCATATGATTCCACGGAAAGTGTGGCGGGGGGCTATTTCGGTTTCTGCTCTGAATCACTCAGTAAAGAAAGTAAATAACAAATTGGGTAGATTGTTTCGTTCAAGTACACTGCATTCTGTTCCGCATGGTTGTATCAAGGGGGACAGTATGTATTTGGGGGATGGGGTCCATTTGTCCCGGGTGGGCAATGAGTTACTCATAGGTGACATCATAGCTTGGCTAAAGAGTTTAAACCATGACCTTTAGGCAGGAGTTGTTGTGGGGGGTCCGGATAGCCGGTCAACTATCCGGCCTGTGGCGGTAAGGTCATGATCGGTGAGCAGTAATTGGAAGATCCCTATGGGGGGGCGTCACCCATTACGGATGGGAACGCTCGGGGGAGGTGGCCATTGGCCCCTCAACGGGGAGGTGGTCCCTTCTAAGGATGGGCCGCCGGAAGGAAAGGAAAGGCGGTCAAGGCCCCTTCCTGGATAGGAGGGGCTACGGGCCCTCCTGGGGAATTTCCCGGGGCCAGGACATCTGCGACGGCAGATGGGGTAAGTTGTGTGGGGTTTGGGAGGGGGTTTACGCTACCTTTTAGACACCTCACACGAGTCCTCGGACGACCGTTAAATGGCGTCAAGTTCATTGGGGCCCCCGTCAAGTCAAAGGGAAATTGGTAGATGCTCTTGAGGTACGCCTCTGTGCGGTCGCCCCCCTCACAAGTGAGGGGGGTATTTCTGGTTTAGGGATCTGACACCGGTTACGACCTTGCCGTTGGCCCTTAACGTTAGGATGTACAATTTCAAGTCAAATGTTTTTGTAGGATGTTAGTTCGGCTAGGAGAACCTTTGTATTAGAGATCTGTTAAGGTTAGCCAAACATCGTAATGTGGAAATGAAATTGTACATAATATGAAACTGTTATTTTAATGTTTTAATTTTGTTTCATATTTTAATAAATACGGCCGGGAGGGTCACTCCCTCCCGCCTTCCAAAAGTTCAGAACCGTTTCTGGTTTCCCATCCTTGGGGTTTGTGTCGAGAGGGGGTGGCGGGTATCTCAGCCATATGGAAAGGGGCGACCATTCGGTCCCCCCGAACGTATGGTGGAGTACCCCGATCCCCCCGGGAGGCCATCTTGGGCGGGAGGCGAGTCTCGGCTGGTATGCCCGAAGCGGCGTAGCCGGGGCGCGCCTTTTTCCCGCCCTGGAGTGGGTTGTCCTAGGCACTGACGCGGACGGCCACGCCCTCGGAGGCAGGCGGAGGCGGGTTTACGCCCGCCCGAAGATGGATAAAAGGAGCAGCAAGTCAAGAAAGCATCCTCTTGTTCCTGTGCTCTGAAGCTGCACCTCCCCGCTGCACGTGAGCTCGAGACGGAACGAAGAGCCAATTTTGACCCACCCACCAGCCCCTGAAGACAGCAAGTTGTTTTTAAATAAAGTTTGGACATGGTAACCGTATTTCTTACAGGGTGTGATGATTGTTGTGTTATTTCAAGTATGCAATAAAGGAGAATGCTCATTTACAGTATGTTTGTTTTAAATAAAGTAATGTTGCACTAGTGTTGATCAGTAACCATACGTAACTAGTTATGATTGCCTTCTTTGTTTTTCATTAGTAATTTTTGCCATTTGTCGTATTTATTTTGGTCGGGCGGTAAGGTCATGATCGGTGAGCAGTAATTGGAAGATCCCTATGGGGGGGCGTCACCCATTACGGATGGGAGCGCTCGGGGGAGGTGGCCATTGGCCCCTCAACGGGGAGGCGGTCCCTTCTAAGGATGGGCCGCCGGAAGGAAAGGAAAGGCGTCAAGGCCCCTTCCTGGATAGGAGGGTCTACGGGCCCTCCTGGGGAATTTCCCGGGGCCAGGACATCTGCGACGGCAGATGGGGTAAGTTGTGTGGGGTTTGGGAGGGGGTTTACGCTACCTTTTAGACACCTCACACGAGTCCTCGGACGACCGTTAAATGGCGTCGAGTTCATTGGGGCCCCCATCAAGTCAAAGGGAAATTGGTAGATGCACTTGAGGTACGCCTCTGTGCGGTCGCCCCCCTCACAAGTGAGGGGGGTATTTCTGGTTTAGGGATCTGACACCGGTTACGACCTTGCCGTTGGCCCTTAACGTTAGGATGTACAATTTCAAGTCAAATGTTTTTGTAGGATGTTAGTTCGGCTAGGAGAACCTTTGTATTAGAGATCTGTTAAGGTTAGCCAAACATCGTAATGTGGAAATGAAATTGTACATAATATGAAACTGTTATTTTAATGTTTTAATTTTGTTTCATATTTTAATAAATACGGCCGGGAGGGTCACTCCCTCCCGCCTTCCAAAAGTTCAGAACCGTTTCCGGTTTCCCATCCTTGGGGTTTGTGTCGAGAGGGGGTGGCGGGTATCTCAGCCATAGAAGCAAATGCAAAGACAAATGAAAATCCGGAAACAATTCCAACAATTGACAGAACTGCATCTGGCTACTTCATCAATTTCAATAACTTTTCTGAAGATCCAAGCGAGCATGAAGAAATGCCAACACCAAAAACTTTCAAAGAAAAAATAACTGAACTCTTTCATCAACTAAAAGAAACATATCAGATTTCACCACGGATTGAATTTTGGATTGTGTTAGGTGTACTTTTCTTCCTCCTTTGGCTCATCATGGTTTTATGTTTGGGTAGATTTATTGATGGAAAATTTAGTACAATGGACACAGCAAGTCAGAACATCAACTTGGTCCTAAAGCCTCACAGCTCCTCTCACATCAAGAAAAGAGAACTGTCACCAGTGAACATCACATCCAATCCAATACCCGGCGGGGTAGTATCGGACACAACAGATTATGACATCTATGGCCCGATTGAGCTCTTGAAATATCTTCATCAATTTAAGGTTTCCTTAAGTGACTTTGTGACACCAAGTACTTTCTCTGATGATTGGGACTTTGAAAATATTAATAATATGATGTCAGATTTAGTAATGTCAGCAAAATTTACAGAACATGATTATTTACAGGGTTCATTGAACTATGAAGAAATGTACTGTTTTAACCACTATGGTCATCACTATTTGCATAAATCTGCTCAGCCTAGAAATGTTTTAAACTATAATCAATGGGAACATTGTCCAACACCGCCAAAAGGGAGCTCTAAAACATTTTACGAGAAATTCACATACTTTTTTAGGGTTAAACAACAGTGATCCAGAAACGTATTATTTTAAAATGTTAAATAAGACAGGAATGAAAACAATGTTGAGAAATTCTAAATTGATTTATTCAGAAAAATGACAAAATGTCTACATTCAGTTTTGAATTTCGGAAAAACAATATTGAAACAAAAACAATCTGGGGTACAAAAGATTAGCAAGTACAAGGTCTAGAAGCATTATTTAGAGCCTGTATGATCCCAGAACAGATAATATTCCTGAATGACACCATTCAACAGACAACCTGTCTTGGATTAGCCAAGATTAAGGATTTAAACAAACCGTCTATTCCAAAGCCCATACCTGATTGTAATAGTACTACAGATATGGAGGTAGACGTATCCCATATTTTACACCAAAACAGAACAAATCCTGATTATAAAAAATGGTTGATCTGGCCCACAGACACAAATCACTGTCAAGATAGATTCCTGAACAAAACACAGGGGTTCAAACAGAACAGGCCAGACCCAAGATACTCCCAGAGACAACATCAAGGGATAGTAACAACATATAGTGTAGGAAAACTATGCCTTGAGTGGCTACAGACATCCACACTGCCAGAAATTTAGCAACACTTGACTTTACTTAAAGACGGTGCTGACTTGCGAGATTTCATAATTAGACCTCGCAAACAGTGTCAAAAACATTTCATATACGCCGTTATATACGCTATTTACAACGAAGCTTGGAAAGTGACGCAAATTGAAACAGCGGAAACAACACGAGAAATTGATCGTATAAATTTGGAAAAATCATTTTCTGTAGTGGACAAAGGGTCCTCCAGAATGTATTCCCAGACAGCATTGTATTGTTTTCTATCTTTAACCTTACTGATAAACTAATCAGTTTGGCACAAAAAGGAGCAGACTATACGATACTGAGCATTGAAAAACTTGAGAGATTGCCATTGACAATGTCAGAGAGACCTGTCATTGAATGGATAATACACGGAATAATTAAAATTCCGATAACAACTTTCCAGTTCCAGTATTGCAAAAAATATATACCGGCAGGCATGTATGAAAGGTTGGTTAAAGGATACATCAAATCAACCTAGGAATTACCTTACACTCACAGTTGTTGGAGTGGGGGGGATAAAGAGGTGTTCATTAGTGGTAATAATTGTAAGAAATCACTAAGCAGCACACTAATGTGTCAAGGTATTAACTTGCATGGAGCCTGCGAGGGTTCATCAAATAACCTTTCATGCCACCTGCATGGCACTCCTGCAACACAGATAGAGCCTTTTTTCAGACAACTTTCCAACGGTAGCTACATTTTAATGAATGATCGCAGCTGTTGTGGCATGGCGCCCGGTAAGCCTATATCGTAACCGTCACATCCAGGGTCGTTTGCTGAATGCAAGTATTGTATCCAACAAGCAGTCCAGACATGGAGGCAACACTTTGGCCTTCTCTGAATATCTCTTCTATTCGAATTGATACTTTAAGCAGAATGAAATCTATTCTTTTACAATCGTCTGTGCCTTTAACCTCGTCCAAAGAGACGTATGATCTGCAAGTTGCAAGGACAGCGGCAGAGATACATTCCCTATTATCAACAAATTGCCCCGTACAGTTCATAGAAGTGTTAGGTCAAATTTTGAACATGTCTGATACCAGTGGCATCGCACATGTATTTAAGACAAATTTTTTGGGACCGTTAGCACCCTTTTAAGCAGTCTTGAGCATCTTCCGGAATTTTGTGCATTCGTTATTCGGCGGCCTGCCTCTTCTTTTGGGACTCATAGCAGGAATTTTATTTTTGTTCCTTCTGCTACGATATGGCAAGCCAAGCCACAGACACAACGGCAGCTACAATGGAAGAAACGGTACTAGCAATACGCTACCGGGACCGAATCACTAAAGTGCTCGGATTTGCCCGGCTAAGAGATCTATGTGCAACCTGGTTTCTTTCATTCAGACCAATCTGGCAAGATTGCATCTTACCTGTGCTTCGATGTCTGCTATGCGGAGAAGAATGCGTGTTAGACATCTGTCTTACACTACCATCAGCAGTACCAATGGATATCGATACTTTGCTAGGTCCGGTAACGACTCATGCAACGTGTTGTCCCCATTGGCTACCAATTCTGATGACGGCATTCGTTGAGACTTCACCATCACGATTAGGTGGCGGTGAAGTACGAGATGAAAGTGGCACCACACAGGTACAACCTTCTGTGAGCATTGCTTATCTTGACATCAATGATGGCAATCACTCTCACATATGCACAATTTCAGCTTTTTCGAACTTGGTCGAACTTTCACCTACTGTTGTAGACCAATTTTTCGCAAGCCTATCTGATATGATGTTCTCTCCTAACAACGAGAATAACTTTTAAAACAATGAGCACACAGCGTTCCCTGAACTCTGAACTTCAGTTTTTTTTTAAAACGACACTACTAGGAACAATTGGAACTATTTTTCCCCTGGAAGCGAAATTATTTTTCCCACACTTCCAAAATATTTACCTTTTTTTTGGCACAAGGTACTCTGCTTAAAGTAGAACTACTCTTAGAGAGCAGAGCTTCTATCTTTAGGAACTCTAGAGACAATATTTACCTCAGCCTCTAGCATATGTACAGTATTTTTATAAATATGTGATGAAATGGTGTCGACCTTCTTTTCTGTATTCAGAGCCATTTCATAAATGTAATTTTCGCAATTCATTCAGCCTATACTTATATGCGTTATCTGAATGATACAACTGCTTATAAGACGTACAGTTTAATACTCATTTTCGTGTATATACCATATACCATTTCAAATGCAATCAATGTATTTTGGGGTGGGCTGGAAATCACATGCATCGTTATATGTTTATTGATTAATATTTTAGTAATGATAGACATAATACGTGGAGTGGGTGTTGTGAATCGATCTAGGACCCTAATTAAATATTCCAGATTCATGCCCTTATGTGGTTATAATAAAACATATCCTTATAAAGGCATAAGAATCATGTCCATATTTAGTAATAGCCCATGCAGTCCAAATACGGCAAGGCTACTTCCTTAGACTCCTAGAAAGTACAAAGTGTTCTTAAACAAATCCAAGCCTCCAGCAGCCCGGGGATTCCTCCTGCTTCAGTATTGATTTGTTCTAGAACGCCTGGAGTTCAGAAAGAACTGTTAGTTCTTAGTGACGTCTTTTGTCCATCCTTACGTCAAACACGGCACCTTCCAGGTATAAATATACCCACATCCGCCCAGTGTGGTTTGGAGCAGAGCGGCTATCTGGGAGATCGAGTCCTGAGAGAGAGATACAAGACCTCCTTCATTCTAGATACTAAGGTACGGAGCTGATTAAACCCTTGAGAGAATTCTTGATTCAGATTCTTGGCAAAATAACCAACTTAACTTAAACTGCTACTCACTTACTCCTTCCCATGTATTAGGCTTAGGTCAGGTACACCGGGGTAGGCGTAGATTAGAAGCACCAGTTGAGTACGTTAGTCAAATGTTTATGTGTATGTATATATTTTAACCATTTTATAATATCACATGGCTAAGAAACCATATCAATGCTTTTACAGTATTATTTCATAATACTCCTTTTACTGTACACAATTTACTTCATGCTAAGTATTGCAACTGTGTTTGCAAAAACAACAGGTGATGGACCGAATGAGGATCAATGTCACACATTCAACCCAGTCAAAAGATCTGGGTCCTAATCCATCGTTTTTTTGCACTCCACACCACCCTGGGTTAGACAATGGCGATATGCAAATCAGCTCTGACCCTGTGCCCCATGGGAACAGTCCAGTCCGAACTACAAAAGCCATGTCCTTCCCAGAACGGAATCAAGCATCCGAGGACCGGACCGGTTTCGAGGTAACACCTCTCATCAGCCCGGCTAGCTTGACTCCAGTGGTGTGGAGTGCCTGGGACCCACGTCTGGGCATCCCCAGTACACTTATAGCGAGTTTGCAAAAACAACAGGTGATGGACCGAATGAGGATCAATGTCACACATTCAACCCAGTCAAAAGATCTGGGTCCTAATCCATCGTTTTTTTGCACTCCACACCACCCTGGGTTAGACAATGGCGATATGCAAATCAGCTCTGACCCTGTGCCCCATGGGAACAGTCCAGTCCGAACTACAAAAGCCATGTCCTTCCCAGAACGGAATCAAGCATCCGAGGACCGGACCGGTTTCGAGGTAACACCTCTCATCAGCCCGGCTAGCTTGACTCCAGTGGTGTGGAGTGCCTGGGACCCACGTCTGGGCATCCCCAGTACACTTATAGCGAGTTTGCAAAAACAACAGGTGATGGACCGAATGAGGATCAATGTCACACATTCAACCCAGTCAAAAGATCTGGGTCCTAATCCATCGTTTTTTTGCACTCCACACCACCCTGGGTTAGACAATGGCGATATGCAAATCAGCTCTGACCCTGTGCCCCATGGGAACAGTCCAGTCCGAACTACAAAAACCATGTCCTTCCCAGAACGGAATCAAGCATCCGAGGACCGGACCGGTTTCGAGGTAACACCTCTCATCAGCCCGGCTAGCTTGACTCCAGTGGTGTGGAGTGCCTGGGACCCACGTCTGGGCATCCCCAGTACACTTATAGCGAGTTTGCAAAAACAACAGGTGATGGACCGAATGAGGATCAATGTCACACATTCAACCCAGTCAAAAGATCTGGGTCCTAATCCATCGTTTTTTTGCACTCCACACCACCCTGGGTTAGACAATGGCGATATGCAAATCAGCTCTGACCCTGTGCCCCATGGGAACAGTCCAGTCCAAACTACAAAAGCCATGTCCTTCCCAGAACGGAATCAAGCATCCGAGGACCGGACCGGTTTCGAGGTAACACCTCTCATCAGCCCGGCTAGCTTGACTCCAGTGGTGTGGAGTGCCTGGGACCCACGTCTGGGCATCCCCAGTACACTTATAGCGAGTTTGCAAAAACAACAGGTGATGGACCGAATGAGGATCAATGTCACACATTCAACCCAGTCAAAAGATCTGGGTCCTAATCCATCGTTTTTTTGCACTCCACACCACCCTGGGTTAGACAATGGCGATATGCAAATCAGCTCTGACCCTGTGCCCCATGGGAACAGTCCAGTCCGAACTACAAAAGCCATGTCCTTCCCAGAACGGAATCAAGCATCCGAGGACCGGACTGGTTTCGAGGTAACACCTCTCATCAGCCCGGCTAGCTTGACTCCAGTGGTGTGGAGTGCCTGGGACCCACGTCTGGGCATCCCCAGTACACTTATAGCGAGTTTGCAAAAACAACAGGTGATGGACCGAATGAGGATCAATGTCACACATTCAACCCAGTCAAAAGACCTGGGTCCTAATCCATCGTTTTTTTGCACTCCACACCACCCTGGGTTAGACAATGGCGATATGCAAATCAGCTCTGACCCTGTGCCCCATGGGAACAGTCCAGTCCGAACTACAAAAGCCATGTCCTTCCCAGAACGGAATCAAGCATCCGAGGACCGGACCGGTTTCGAGGTAACACCTCTCATCAGCCCGGCTAGCTTGACTCCAGTGGTGTGGAGTGCCTGGGACCCACGTCTGGGCATCCCCAGTACACTTATAGCGAGTTTGCAAAAACAACAGGTGATGGACCGAATGAGGATCAATGTCACACATTCAACCCAGTCAAAAGATCTGGGTCCTAATCCATCGTTTTTTTGCACTCCACACCACCCTGGGTTAGACAATGGCGATATGCAAATCAGCTCTGACCCTGTGCCCCATGGGAACAGTCCAGTCCGAACTACAAAAGCCATGTCCTTCCCAGAACGGAATCAAGCATCCGAGGACCGGACCGGTTTCGAGGTAACACCTCTCATCAGCCCGGCTAGCTTGACTCCAGTGGTGTGGAGTGCCTGGGACCCACGTCTGGGCATCCCCAGTACACTTATAGCGAGTTTGCAAAAACAACAGGTGATGGACCGAATGAGGATCAATGTCACACATTCAACCCAGTCAAAAGATCTGGGTCCTAATCCATCGTTTTTTTGCACTCCACACCACCCTGGGTTAGACAATGGCGATATGCAAATCAGCTCTGACCCTGTGCCCCATGGGAACAGTCCAGTCCGAACTACAAAAGCCATGTCCTTCCCAGAATGGAATCAAGCATCCGAGGACCGGACCGGTTTCGAGGTAACACCTCTCATCAGCCCAGCTAGCTTGACTCCAGTGGTGTGGAGTGCCTGGGACCCACGTCTGGGCATCCCCAGTACACTTATAGCGAGTTTGCAAAAACAACAGGTGATGGACCGAATGAGGATCAATGTCACACATTCAACCCAGTCAAAAGATCTGGGTCCTAATCCATCGTTTTTTTGCACTCCACACCACCCTGGGTTAGACAATGGCGATATGCAAATCAGCTCTGACCCTGTGCCCCATGGGAACAGTCCAGTCCGAACTACAAAAGCCATGTCCTTCCCAGAACGGAATCAAGCATCCGAGGACCGGACCGGTTTCGAGGTAACACCTCTCATCAGCCCGGCTAGCTTGACTCCAGTGGTGTGGAGTGCCTGGGACCCACGTCTGGGCATCCCCAGTACACTTATAGCGAGTTTGCAAAAACAACAGGTGATGGACCGAATGAGGATCAATGTCACACATTCAACCCAGTCAAAAGATCTGGGTCCTAATCCATCGTTTTTTTGCACTCCACACCACCCTGGGTTAGACAATGGCGATATGCAAATCAGCTCTGACCCTGTGCCCCATGGGAACAGTCCAGTCCGAACTACAAAAGCCATGTCCTTCCCAGAACGGAATCAAGCATCCGAGGACCGGACCGGTTTCGAGGTAACAGCTCTCATCAGCCCGGCTAGCTTGACTCCAGTGGTGTGGAGTGCCTGGGACCCACGTCTGGGCATCCCCAGTACACTTATAGCGAGTTTGCAAAAACAACAGGTGATGGACCGAATGAGGATCAATGTCACACATTCAACCCAGTCAAAAGATCTGGGTCCTAATCCATCGTTTTTTTGCACTCCACACCACCCTGGGTTAGACAATGGCGATATGCAAATCAGCTCTGACCCTGTGCCCCATGGGAACAGTCCAGTCCGAACTACAAAAGCCATGTCCTTCCCAGAACGGAATCAAGCATCCGAGGACCGGACCGGTTTCGAGGTAACACCTCTCATCAGCCCGGCTAGCTTGACTCCAGTGGTGTGGAGTGCCTGGGACCCACGTCTGGGCATCCCCAGTACACTTATAGCGAGTTTGCAAAGGTACGGAGCTGATTAAACCCTTGAGAGAATTCTTGATTCAGATTCTTGGCAAAATAACCAACTTAACTTAAACTGCTACTTACTTACTCCTTCCCACGTATTAGGCTTAGGTCAGGTACACCAGGGTAGGCGTAGATTAGAAGCACCAATTGAGTATGTTAGTCAAATGTGTATGTGTATGTATATATTTTAACCATTTTATAATATCACATGGCTAAGAAACCATATCAATGCTTTTACAATATTATTTCATAATACTCCTTTTACTGTACGCAATTTACTTCATGCTAAGTATTGCAACTGTGGCAATTCATTTCTCTTGCATGAGAAAGAAGACTGCTCAATAAATAACACCTTTTATTGAAAATGCCCTGTCTTACTATTTCTCTGCACTCTGGTGAAACTAAGCATGCACGACTGACTGAGTGAAATAGTTGTCTATTGTTTTCACACAACTCTAGAGATACACTCTTTATTCTGAGGGTGAGAAGTTGTCATGTTCTATGGTTGTCAGAAGCTAATCCCTTCTTGTCTAAATCAGAACGGTTAACCCCTGACTGAACATTCGAGAAAGTTTCTAGTGAACTCTGAGCTAGCTGGCAAAAACTTAAGTCTAACATAGTCAGTAGAGACCTAGATGACCTCAGTCCTACGTCTATACTACTGTTTATATTATTCCAATGTGCAGAGCCTATTGGGAATATAGGAACTACACAACAAAGCTAGCACTGTCCAAATGAGTTTAAATAATTGCATTCTCTATAGTCATGAAATTATTGTTGCTCCGCTTGCGCAAAGCATACAAATTGTGCAATAAGTTCCAACAATTAAGATCGGACTTTGATGTGAAACATAATGGTGAATTTATTAAGAAACTACAGGTCTGTTGTTGAGCTCTAATATTTTGTAGTTCTCACGTGACACGGGTGGTTGTAAGTTTAAAATGGCTGATGTAACTTCATTGAATTGTTAGAGAGCAAGCCTGCTGTGCAGGCGAAATGCGCCTAACATTATCGGCTGACAATAAAACAACATTTTTGGTGCAAGGACATGGCGTCGACTTTCTTGTAAAGAAATGTGGCAAAATATATATATATATATATATTCCCCTATGTGCTCTGGTAACGGCTGTTACCAGAGCATGGAGGAGAAAGTTAAAGACCGCTGCCCCCGTACTGCAAATCTAGGAGTAGCAGGAAGCACCCCCGAGACGAAAGGAGGCATATCAGGAAACTCCCAGCAAAGCCTGGTGAGTCAGAAGACCCACAAAAGATGCCAGAGTTATCCTGATAGGAGACACCTTCGTAGCAAGTGCAGGAAGAGGGGAAGCCAGTTAGAAATCCACACTCTGCAAGCAGTGTGCTACGTAGAGACTGGCGGTTTCTGGCTACAGTGACAAGATGTAATTGGACTGTCGTAAATATTTAATTTACCGTCTTAATTTCTATGCAGGTAAGTACTTAATCAATAATAACTCAATCGGAAAGAAAAAAACAGAGTCCGTGGTGTTAGAGTTCTTAGGGGTTTTTATTCCTTAAAAAGGAATCGTTCCGGAACTGGATATCATGTTCCCGCAACCACAAGGGGTTCAGGAAGGGATAGACACCAGGGAGTCAATCAATATTTTCTAACCCAGAACTTCCAACACGACCCTCTGGCCACTGCCCAGGGTAGTGGTGCACCTGAGAGACAGGTAGGGCCTTCCTTAATTGAATGCATGAATGGGCAGGGGGGCTGGTTCTAAACTTGAGGGCAAATAGATGTTCAGCCATTTCCTCTGACCGAAGTGTCAATTCAATACAATCAAATTGTTCAGTGGCCGAGGTCAGTTTTCTCACCTTAGAGATATCATCCCTAATTACTGACTGACCCCCTCTAACATGACACAACCAATGTTTAGCTTTATTAGTCAGAGAGTCAGTACTCTCACTACTTCTCGCTGGTGCTAGCTTGGATACATTGGTCATGTAGATTTTATTAGTACTCTGTGTTATGCTTGATTTTACTCCCCCTTCTATCTCAAGATTTGTCTTGATAGATGGCCATTGGGGAAGTGTTCCACCTTGCACTGGGTACTGAATACTCTTTTTCTTTTGCCTTTGCAGGATAAGTTAGACTGTTTTTATTAAGCAGTGAGGGTCTACATTGTGCATATGGGAGGTAGAGATTTTCCAGATTTAGCCACCTCACTATAGGAGGTGGTAGCTTTGCAGTTTGCACCCACCACCCTCTTTTTCAATTGCCATTGAATTTGCCAGGGTACTACCGGCTTTCAATGGGAAAGAGTTGGTATCACTAGAGATAGGGTTTAACAAAATGCGTGCCCCCCATTATGCGCAGGCCCTACCATAGCAGATAGATTTACAATCAAAGCCCTCATGGACTCTATCTCATCCCGTTGAAGAAGTACTAGCTTCACTCAGTCTTGAATATCTTGTACATTACTTCTACTCTTGTCAATGGTTTATGTTTGGGAGTCTGGTGGATGGTTTGGGGCAACATCTGTGGCTAATCTGGATGGTTGCGGTGGTTGTGGCATAATACTCTCACTATGTACATTGCCAGAATAGAAAACCTGTTAGTACAGGGGACTATAGGCACAGATGTTAGGGATTGATTGCCATCAGCTAGTAGAGAGTTATCAATATCGCTAGCTATAGTGTTCTCCTTTGATAAAGCCCCCCACTCACAGTGCCACTGCCCATTGGGACTTTGGTTTTGAGAGAAACATAGCGGGGATAGCAGGGGAGGCAGGACTGTTACATGAACCTTCCAACCCCAAACCAGCTGAAATCTGTTGAGCCATATCCCCCATTAAATGTGGGCTAGGTTCAGAAGTTAAAATCCCCTCACATTCCTCCACAAGACTATCAATTCAATCGAGAACACAATTGTTAGCAGCATGCTTGGTCATTCTTCTTGCTTTCTTCCCTTTACAGGGTCTACTGGCATTCCCAGCCTCAATCCCCCCTCCTCCCCCTTCCATTAACTTGCGCTTGCCCATTAAAGTAAACCCCTCCCTGCTAAAAGGAAGGAATTAGTAGACAACAGGCAACACTGGTAGTCCTCAGAAAGTAACAAAGGGTCCTTCAGGCTCGCATTTACAATATGCATGGCAATAAACAGTAGCTTTCAAAATTCCCAGGGTAGGTCCACGCTTCTCTGCAAAGCACAATGAAGGGCTATTAAACTGTAGATGTTAGAGGAGTGGCCCTGCCCTGGCTCTTTCTGGTGCTGACGGGTACGGGTCGGGCCCACCCTTGGCACTGGCTTTACCTGCGTGTACCCGCGTGCTTCCCGCGGTGTGGAGGGGGCGCACTGATTATGAGGCTTCAGGCACCCTCCTATGATGCCAGTCTTGTGCGCCGAGCAGGGCCTCCTGGAGTTGTGGTCCAGCCGCTTGGCCGTTCTCCTCATGGCAGTGCGGCAATGCAGCGTGTCAGCTGGCCCTCACGAAGCAGGATGCAGGGAAAAAGAAGGTGAGTGCAAGCCATTCCCCTCATGGTAGTTCAAGGCAGAGTTTCAGTGCATCCCGTGGTGCGGAGGGGGCACGCTGATTATGAGGGCTTCAGGCACCGTCCTGTTAGGCCAGACTTGTGCGCCGTGCAGGGCCTGCTGGGAGTTGTGGTCCAGCCACTTGGCCGTTCTCCTCACGGCGGTGTGGCGACACAACATGTCAGCTGGCCCTCACGAAGCAGGATGCAGGGAGAAAAGAAGGTGACTGCAATCCATTCCCCTCATGGCAGTTCAAGGCAGAGTTTCAGTGCGTCCCGCGGTGCGGAGGGGGCACGCTGATTAGGAGGGCTTCAGGCACCCTCCTATGATGCCAGTCTTGTGCGCTGTGCAGGGCCTCCTGGGAGTTGTGGTCCAGCCACTTGGCCGTTCCCCTCACGGCGGTGCGGCCACGTGGCGTGTCAGCTAGCCCCCACGAAGCAGGATGCAGGGAGAAAGAAGGTGAGTGCAAGCCATTTCGTTTGCGGCAGTTCAAGGCAGAGTTTCAGTGCGTCCCGCAGTAAGGAGGGGGCGCTCTGATTATGAGGGCTTCAGGCGCCCTCCTGTGACGCCAGTCTTGTGTGCCGTGCAGGGCCTCCTGGGAGTTGTGGTCAAGCTGCTTGGCTGTTCCCCTCACGGCGACGTGGCGTGTCAGCTGGCCCCCACAAAGCAGGATGCAGGGAGAAAAGAAGGTGAGTGCAAGCTGTTCCTCATTCAGCGCATCCCCCATCTTCATGACTGATGCTGGTGTACAAGGTGGAAACATCAATTGTCACCAGCAGCAGGTCTTCTTCCCAAGGGAGGTCATACATTTTTTACAAAAAGTCCCCCATATCCTGAATGTAGGAAAATAGCAGTTGTACTAAAGGACCCAAAAATGAATCTATGAATTTGGAAGTATTTTCTAAAGCCTCACCTATAGCGGAAATAATGGGGCAACTGGTGGATTGTCAAAGCTTTTATGTACCTTCGGGATTAGATAAAATACTGGCACCACAGGCTTATCAACTTTTAGAAATAGAAGCTCTTCATGTGTGATCAAGCATTGGTTAAACCATTCATGTAGTTGTTCATTGTACATCCTAAAACTTCTGTGCATGGTTGTTTCTGTAATTTTAACATAATTACTTTGGTTATTTAGTTGTTTGTATGCTTCAGTAAGGTAGCTGGACTTATTCCACAACACGACGTCGCCACCCATTTCCGCATTACGCACAATACAATTGGTATTTGATGCTCGTTTAGTAACCAAAGCAGAGTATTCTTTTTCATGCTGTGTCAACATTTTATGCTTCACACTTGTGCATTTTTCCACATTTTGTAAATCATTGATTACTTACTCTTTATACATATCAACTGAGTCTCTTGCAGTCATTGGAATGGCTCTGGAAGATGGTCTGAAATTCGTGGGGGCATTGCCACTGATATCTACCTCTTGTTACCTCGCAACTTCCTGTGCCTAACTGGCAGATATTTGAATGTTGTCATTAAGGATAGGTGGGCTCGTCTCTGTTCTGCTATTCACATTGGGACTGAGCATAACGGTTTCATTCAAATTGTCCAACTGTCCTAAGCGTCCTAAGTCCAGTAGTAGATCCGTATCACCTACTGGCAGGCTTCCTCGATGGGTGTCAGCCGTAGGTGCCGTAGGTGCACTCCTGGATTCTAGTGTTCTTTGACCCTGATTCAAAGCGAAGTGTTTTTTAACTTCACTGTTCTTATAAATTAAAAAACATCCACTTGTGTTTTTACATTGTCAAATTCTGCCGGTGGACAGTGTAGTGTTAGCAGTCTAGTGTTCTTACGCAAACACGCATTTCCACATCCGCAGGCCACGGCCTGCGGGGATCAATAAAAGGAAGGACAACCACTCGTGGCGTCACTTCTGACTGAGAACGAAGCGTGGGTTGAGTCTGTGCTCCTCAAGGCTGCGATCGCCCTGCCCCTGCGCTGCCCATCCAAAAAGGGCACCTGGGCCCAAGGTAACCCCCATCCATCAGCCCACTACACTGGCGACGAACGGAGGGGGCCCAACCCTCGCCCGTGCCTTGCTGTGGCTACCGGAGCGCTACGCTCCTTTGAGCGGCTCCGTCCCGCCCGAGTGTGCCGCCGATGGTCCCTGGCCTGTGGCTAGCTACCCCTGCCTGGGGCTCACCGGTACCCTGTCTGCCCTGTGGTGTTTGGCTCTGTCTCCGCTGCTCCCCCGGTGCCGTCTGCCACCTCCCCGAGCCTGCGATCCGGCTGAGGCGACGCGGTGCCGTTCCCCACGCATCTCACGTGCGCGGGAAAAGAAGAGGGTGCCAAATCTCACGCATCTGGCGTGAGATCTGAAATTTGTGCTCCAGAGCTCCTGAAGTGCTCCCGAAGGCCTGAAGACGTCCAGCAGAGCTGCCAAGGGTGCTCATCCGCCCTGGTCCGCAGCCAACCACTGCCCGCTGCCACGGGGCTGGCCGGGTGACTCCATTGACGGCGCGAGACCTGCCGCAGAGACCTAGATCACCGGTGAAGAGGACGGAGAAAAGGAGGGAACGAGCCACGAAGCAGTGACCCACACAGTAAGGAGTGGGGGCACAGGAAGCGCTCAGCTAAACCCCCGACAGGCGCTCATGCCGACACCGCATCCCGCACCAAGTGTCCGGCCTTGTGAGTCATCACCTCAGCCAGAGGCCCTACATCAGCCAGCAGACATGGTAGACGAAGAGGAAGCCACGACGGTTCGCATCCCCTTCCAACATGCCGCGTCAGGAGTCCTACCACCTTTCAGCAGGTTGGAAAACCCCGCGACGCATCCCCCAGGTGGAAGATATGGATAGAACGGCAAGATAACTATTTCAGAGCGACTCGAGAAGCGGACACGACCGTCAAAAGGTCCCTCCTCCTCCACTATGCCGGAGACAAAATATTTAAACTATTCAAACACCTCCCTAACACCGAGACAGACGATGACTACGTTGGCGCTGTCAATGCCCTCAACAACCACTTCGACCCACAGTTGAACCCAGATTTAGAAGTGTTCAAGCTAGGCCAAGCACGCCAGAGAGAAGGCGAGACCATGGACACGTTCCACGCCCGCGTCCGAGAGCGCGCCAGCACATGCACCGACATAAACCAACAACAGGCTATCCCGAGACAGCTCATACAAGGGTTCCGCGACAAGACGTTACGTGGACTCATACTCAGGAAACCCGGCATCACCCTAGAAGACATCCTCATACTTGCAAGGTCGCACGACCTGTCGGATGCCCGAGCCACAGCCATGGACCAGGCGCTGACCAAGCCACAAGGAAAGACAGGCACCGTCAAGACGGAAAAGGCCGACGCAGTGAGGCTGAAACAGAGGAACGACCAGTTCCGAAAGCCCAGAACAGAAGTACCCAGAACCAAATGCGGGTACTGCCGCCATGAACCTCACACCGTGAAGGATTGCCCAGCTCAGGGCAAGACCTGCACGAACTGTGGCATCCCGAACCATTTTGCGGCAGTATGCAGACGGCGCACCAGCACCAGAAACTTCCAAGGGCAGAAGCCGCCAACCCGAGCAGTTCGACAGCTAGCGATTACAGGTGCAGAGACACCAGACAAAGCGCCCGAAAAACCAGTAAAGTACCTGCCAACCGTCGAGGACTCCTCAGATGACGACGACGCCGAGGCCTGCGTAGTATCGTTTGCCAAAGAACTCAAACAGCGACGAAGGCCTCAACCAACTTGTGTCGTTCAGGTAGCGGGAACAGACGTTCAGGCCATCATCGACACAGGAGCCACAGTCAATGTCATGGACCTCCAACAGTAACGGAAGCTACGCCCTCGCCCACCTGTGGTACCGTCTAAGACCAGAATATTCGCCTACCGGTCCGACATGCCGCTACCATTGAAAGGAAAAATGGTAGTGCGCATCAAGGCGGACGACCAGGAAGTAACAGCCACCATCCACATCATCGACAGGGAAGCCGACATGCTCCTGAGTAGCCACACGGCTGAGGACCTGAAGCTAATCGCATTCGCCAGAAGAATCAGAACGCACCAGGTCGAAGAGCTACTCACACAGTTTCTAGGTTTGTTCTGAGGGCTAGGTTGCATCAGATGCGAACCTATCAAGCTGAACATAGACAGAACGGTTACCCAGTTGCCCTACGACATCGGCGGATCCCATTCTACCTCCGGCCGCTGGTCGAACAGGAACTAGAGAAGCTGGAGAAGCAAGGGGTCATAGAAAAGGTGTCCGGACCTACCCCGTGGGTGTCACCAATGGTTATCGCAGAGAAACCCAAACAACCAGGGGCCATCCGCCTCTGCATAGACATGCGACTACCCAACCGGGCAATAAAAAGAGAACGCCATATCACGCCCACGATGGACGACATCATTGCCGACGTCAACGGGTCCAAATGGTTCTCCAAAATCGACCTAAATGCAGGATACCATCAACTACCCCTTGCGGAAGAGAGCCGTTTCATCACGACGTTCAGCACCCACCTGGGCCTCCGGAGGTATAAGAGTTTAAACTTTGGCATCTCCTCCGTGGCAGAAGTGTTCTAAAACACCATCAGGGAGCTTCTTTCAGGGCTACCAGGAGTGCTCAACGTGAGCGATGATATGCTCATCCACTCTGCCACCGCCGCGGATCACCACAAACATCTCCGCGAGACCCTGAAGCATCTGAGTGCCTACGGAGGGACCCTCCATCGGGAGAAATGCCAATTCTTCCAGCCCTCATTGGAATTCTTCGGGTACATCTTTAACCAGGAAGGCATCCAAGTAGACCCAAGGTAATCCCAAGCCATCAAAACCGCCCCAGCTCCGACCACGCCGACAAAAGTGAGGAGGTTCCTGGGCATGGCCACCTACTGCGGGCGGCTCATACCCGGTCTCGCGACCAGAAGCGAACTGCTCCGAGGCCTCACCAAAACAGACGCTGTCTGGCAATGGGGCCCGGCCGAAGAATAAGCGTTCCAAGGCATAAAAGACGCCCTCCTCGAAAAGGCCACCCTTGCGTACTTTGACCCAACCAAGCCAACGGAAGTGCTGGTAGATGCGAGCCCGGTAGGACTTGGAGCGATGCTCACCCAAGATTAGATGCCCGGCCAGTGGGCAGCCCTAGCCTTCGCCAGCAAGGCCCTCACCCCGACCGAAGCAAGGTATGCCCAGATAGAACGGGAGGCGCTCGCCATAAAATGGGCCTGTAAACACTTTCACCTTTACCTACGAGGTCAACCCTTCACCATGGTGACTGACCACCAGCCTCTCGTGCCTCTCTTCAAGGGGACCGTGCCCCATCCCCCGCAAAGGATTGAGCGGTGGGCTGTCCAGCTGCAACCATACGAGATGGAGGTCATATACCGCCCTGGAACCAAGAACCCGGCTGACTTCCTATCCAGACACCCCGTGCCAGCGAATCAGCCCGAGGGAGATGATGACTGTGAGGAGTTTGCACACTGGGTGGCCCTGACATCGAGCCCCCAAAGCCTGTCCCTGGAAGAAGTGAAGGAAGCAGCCGCCACCAATGCGGTGTACCGCAAGACCACCCAAGCGGTACAAGGAGGCTCCTGGACCGACTATCTCCGGCAAGCCAATTGATGGACGCCCTAAGAGAAGGAATCACTTACCAAGATGTGGAGAGTCCGCCACGAGTTGAGTGCCACCGAGGAAGGAATCCTCATGAGAGTACACCAGCTGGTGGTCCCGCAAAGCCTCAAGCAACGAGCAGTCCAACTAGCCGACGGAGGGCACCAAGGCGTCGTTAAAATGAAAATGAAGTCACGCATGAGACAGAAAGTATGGTTCCCGGAGTTGGAGGCAATGGTGGAAGAGTGGGTCAGGCAATGCTTGCCATGCCAGATGACCGGGGGTCCGGAGAGGCCACAGCCCATTATCACCGAAGAGGCCTGCACCGTCCCGTGGTCAAAGATCAGCATGGACTTTGGCAGCTTCCCGGTGGGTAGGCATACCCTGGTCATCGTCGACGCCTACTCAAAGTACCCCATAGTGGACCCTGTGGCGTCAACAGCATTTAGCCACGTGGGCCCCATACTGGAAAATACATTCGCAATGTTTGGGTTCCCGCAAGAGGTCCGCAGCGACAACGGACCCCCATTCGAAGGGGCTGAATTTGCGACTTACCTCCAACAACGAGGGATCACCCATCAACGCATCACCCCCCAATGGCCCCAGGCCAATGGGGATGTGGAGAGATTCATGCGGACTCTGAACAAAATGTTCCGAATCTCCACCGTGGAACAAGCGGACCCTGAACACCGACTGTGCGAGTTCCTGAGGGAGTACAGGAGCACCCCGCATTGCACCACCCAATGGAGCCCCTGGTCCCTGATGCTGCAAGGACCAAGACGAGACCTCCTCCCAGCCACGCCAGGATGGTCGCCCCTTCCCCCAGATGCCGAGGGCACGCAAGAAAGGCGAAGGCGCCAGAATGAGGAAGCCAGCAGACGCCGCCGGGGAACCCCTCGGAGGCTCCGACCCTGGGCGACTGTCATCCTCCGGAACCGCCGCCAAGGGGGAAAATTCTTGACCAGGTAGGAACCAGGCACTTGGACCGTCACCGCAACACGTGGCTCCATGATCACCGCTCGCCGGGGAGAGGAGGAAGTGGCCTGGAACGCATCATGGTTTAAGGAAGTCTCGCCAGATCATCACTCAGAGACCATCAGCCTGCCCCCGGTGATGCCACCCGAAGATGACGCGGGAGAAGATACCGGAGCTCCAGTCCTCAGCCCATCCAGAGAAACCCCGGACCCCTCTCCTTCTCCATCTGGAGAGGCTGATCCGGGGAGCCCGGGTTTTGCCACCCAAGAAGGGCGCACTGGCTCACAGCGATACCATCTGCGGCCTAACCCTCGTCCGAGCCAGAGGCTAAGAGACTCTGTCTGTTCGTGAGACCCCGCGCTGGCAGGCGTCCTGGAGGTTTAGACTGAAAAGACATTCAAAAGAACCAAGTTGGATAGAGATGTAGTGTTAGCAGTCCAGTGTTATGATGCACACACGCATTCCCACATCCGCAGGCCAGGCGTGGCCTACGGGGATCAATAAAAGGAAGGACGGCCGCTCTTGGCGTCACTTCCGACTGAGAACGAAGCATAGGCTGAGTCTGTGCTCCTCAAGGCTGCGATCGCCCTGCCCCCGCGCTGCCCATCCAAAAAGGGCACCTGGGCCCAAGGTCACCCCCATCCATCAGCCCACTACAGACAGTACGATAAGCTCAATCTAAGGATGTTTTTTTCTTTCTCTGGCAATCCAATATTGGTCATATTGATTATTGTTGCTTCACTTTCTATTGTTGCATTCATTTCTATTTGTTCTTTTGTACATTGGCATCGTTTTGACCCCTTGCACCTCTGTTGCCTCTGCCTCTTCTGCTTTGTGTTCCTTCGCTGGTCGCTGGGGGTCTTGGGCGGAGATTGAATCTCCTCTCCTGCTCTAAAAAAACAAATTCTTCTATGATGAAGGGTGTTATTGAAGCACATTGGCGGAATTTCGCCTCGTCTAAATCGGTATCGACTTCTGAGCTTTGGATGCTGCTTAAATCCAATTGTGCACCCTGTCTGGCTTGGCCTTTGTGGCTCATTCGCTGTCTTCGTAAATGATCAAATTTTTTAGCAAAGGTATAAATTTGTCCTCGTTCATGGTCATTTATGTCTCATCTGAATTTTGGCACCTTTCTTTCTCTTATTGTTGTTTCCAATTTTTTAAGATGCGCTTTCATTTCGTTTAAGTACTGCCCAATTGGTTCCTGGTTAGTTTCTTTTACAAGCATTTCCATAATCTGAGCGATTTCCTCAAGAATCTTCTCTCAATCAATATCTGCATACTTAACCAAGATTGCAAGCACCCTGCGCGATTATTCCTGGTTATTTTCTGCCCATTCGCATAGCATATTTGGATTGAAGTCATCATAGGTGGGAGCCACCATGATACCGAGTCCACGTGGTATCAGTTTCACCTCCAGATATTGTTGGAGGGATTTCGACTCCCACCACTTGGATAATTCACTACTCTTACATTTTTCTAAGCATCTCAGTTGTGCTGTAACATCAGAGACTTTTTCACTGCTCGCGCTTGTTCCGGTTTTTCTCACGGAGACACTGGTGTCATTAAAAATGGAGAGTGCAGCCTCCTCTCTCTCCTTCATTTCAGCAGCTGACATAACGTTTTATATAGTGCATACATGACCCACAGTGGTATCAGAGCGCTTTACAGTACATAATTATCACAAGTTATACATACGATCGGGAATCGCATATAATACAAATGAGTTAGATATTGCTGTTTGATTAAAAGAGGTGGCAAGTAGGCTTCAGAAAATTAAAGGTTTAAGATGTTAATTTGTTCATCAGAAACATTTTTGCTTCTTTTTTGAAGGTGGTAAAAGAAGAGATTCTGCGTAGGTCTGGGGGAGGTTGTTCCAAATCTTTGGTGCGATACCTGAGAAAGCTCTGCACCCAGTTCTCTTTTTGTGGAAGGATTCAGGTTTTAGTAGTACTGAGCTTGTGATTCGCGAATGTCTACAACCTCCCGACCGCTCTAGCTTTTGTGCTAAATAGCTGGGGGTGTTGCATTGTAAGACTTTAAGTGTCATGCAGGTGATCTTTAGTTGTATTCTCGACTCGTATGGTAGCCAGTTCAAAGCCTTCAGGGCCGGGGTGATGTGGTTATTTCTCTTTATTCCGGAGACCAGCCTGGCCGCAGTGGGAAGCGATGCCCTGATCGGTGCTAGTTTGTATTTTGGAAGACCGCAAAGAGTGGTGCTTCCATAGTCCAGTCTTGGTAGTACTAGGGCTCGGACCGGCATTTTTAGATCAGTCTGTGGGAGGAAGGGTTTAAGTTTCCTTAAGATACTTAGCTGAAAGTTAGCTCCTTTGGTGGTATTGTAGATTTGTTACTGCATATTTAAATGTTTGTCAAGGGTAACTCCCAGGGATTTTGTGGAGTCATTGATATAAGGGGCGCAACCCAAGGAAGTAAGATGCTTCAGCCATAAGTCTATCTTGGGTGTATGATTGGGAGGGGAAATGAAGAGGAACTCAGTTATTTTGGTATTAAGCATGAGGTGGTTGCCATTGAGACAACTTTGGGTATTATGAAGAATAGCGTTGAGGGAGATGAAGTCATCCGGTGAGGAGATTTTCAAATAAAGTTGAGTGTTGTCTGCCTATAGATGATATAGAATGTTTGCAGAGCTAAGCGCATTAGCAAGGGGTTCCATGAGTAGATTAAAGAGTATAGGTGATAGTGCTGATCCCTGTGGGACTCCTAGTGTGACCATGGAAGGCTGAGGGAATGATTGCTTCAACTTGGGTCCTGAGGAAATATAAATTTTTGGTCAAGTTATGTTCCCTATCGTGTACCCCACCGTCTCCATGTACCAGCTTAAAGTGCATGTAACTTCCCTCCTGTGCCAGCTATGAAGACGCAAATACGTTTGCGTCCAACGTTAACATGTCCTCTTTCAGACCCACCCTGAATGGGTTGAATAGTCCGTTCCTAAGTATGCTATGCCAACGTCTTTTTTAAGTGTACTTTACACGTTTTTCAGCTCTGGCATGGTAGGCCCTGAATCCTGCCATCAAGCCTTTTTCCCGGCCTTCTGACTCTGAAAACCTCAGCCCAGGCTGCCTCTGAACCCGTGAACTCTGCCTTACTTCCAGCGCGGCTCACCGCGCTTGGCTCAGCCTGCTGCCTGCCAAGACTGACTTCAACCTTCGAATTATCTGGTCCGCTCCTCGAAAATGCATTCCTACCTACTAGTTTAAGTAAACATCCCCCAGCTGCAGAGCGAAAGGGCCCGGCCACGCTGTCTCTGTGCAAATAATTCATAGCCTCTGTTACCATGCTCCCATGGAAGGCCCATGCCCCCACGCTTCTCAGGCAGACACTTAGGCGCTTATACACGCACTCACAGTCAGTATAGAATAGCTTCTGCCCCAGAGACCTTTCCGCCCTGATAGCTCAGTTCCTAAACATCAGATATCAGATATGATAGAAGCACAAGTTGATCTGACACGCCAGACTTCTGTCTCTTTCCGTTAGTTTAAATGTCAAGTCCCCAGCACCCTTCAGTTTCACGTCAATCACACGTCATACAGCTGCGCGCGCATCCAAGCCTCAGATTTCTGCTGACATTGCAAGATTCTGTTTTGTGCCACCCACTTATGACACCTACCTGTGACGTTTCTAGCACACACCTCTAGTTCACGCCTAGTTCACGCCTAGTTCACGCCTTCTGATTACGTACTACTAACACGTGGATGCTGTTATCTTGTCTTCTCTCAGCTGTTACGCCTACTATATTGGTTTCTATGATGTAATTTAAGTATATAAGCTATGTATTGTCAATAAAATATTGCTCTATCCCTTCCTGAACCCCTTGTGGTTGCAGGAACATGATATCCAGTTCCGGAACGATTCCTTTTTAAGGAATAAAAACCCCTAAGAACTCTAACACCACGGACTCTGTTTTTTTCTTTCCGATTGAGTTATTATTGATTAAGTACTTACCTGCATAGAAATTAAGACGGTAAATTAAATATTTACGACATTTTGGCGCCCGAACAGGGACCCCACCCCACGCGCCGGTTGGTGCGTTGCAAACTCTGTCCCCTGCCATCAGTTAGACGGAACCTACGCGTACCGGCAGGATTTCCTGTATCTCCCTCTGGCCCACAGAGGTGATGAAGACTGCAATCAGCACCCAGACGAGGTGGTGAGGAGTGCGGAGGATCCCGACCAGAGCCTAGCCGAAAGAAGCAAGGTCCGAGGTGTCAAGAGGCCCACCAGTTTCCCGAAGTATCCACGTGTCGAGTCGAGTCCAGTCCGGTCCAGTCCAGTCGAGTTTTCCGAGGCCTTCTGTTTTCCGTGCTTCCCGGTGAGTACCATTGCTGGGACGTATCTAGACGGGTTTGGGTACACAAGTCCGGTCTGCACTGTTTTAGACAGTGTATCTGTACTGTTTAGCAGTATATCCGATGATTCCAGTTCTGGCACTGTTCTCAGCAGTGTATCTGTGCTGTTTAGCAGTACATCCAGTATAGGGGGTAGTCATATATGTCTCAAATGTCTTTTCATGTGATTAATGTCGTGGTATGAGTGTGACTGTTTTTAATGTGCATTATTGTGTTCTTGTATAACTAGCTGTATTAAATTTTTAAGTAGCTAGGATTGAGCATTCAGTACCAAGTAAACAAGATGCCGTTTTTCAACAAGTTAAAGCAGATAGGAACTAGGAAAGGGATACTAGAGGAAGAAATTCCTATCCCCCCTAGGGACACGCCTGGAAATTTCATGTATCAGAAGCATGGCATAGATGCCATATTGTATCTAGATTTGTGGGCCGATTATACTAAGCATCTAGACGAAAGACACAGATGGCCCGTTACCGGAATATGGGATGCCGAGTGCATCATGAAATAGAGGAAGCATTATGGAAAAAGAAAGCCAGACAATCTCAGAAAGACGCCATAGAGTTTTGGCGTAAGGAATCACATAAGCGTACAGAAAAAGCACTCCGTAGAGAAGACAGACTTAAAGAATCAGATAAAGCCCAAGAAAACGAATTAGTTACTGAAGGGATCCGAGTGAAATCAGAGCAAATAGACCCCGCCCGAAACAATCTCGTAAATGGCATGTATCTTGTGGCCGAAGGTTCGCCTGAAGCCACTTCAGAAATACCGAAAAATCTGCCGCCACCATTGGTCCCAACTAAGGTAACTCACAGGACCACTAAAGACATATTCCTGAATTCCTATCTAGAGGATGTAGCTCCCGCTTACACCAATCTACCTGTCCGCGCCCTGCCTACCGACGGGGACGGAGGTGGTAACCCGCTCCAAGATCATATTCCGCCAGTACCACAACAGGTTCCCCCTGCTCCACCACCTCCACCACTTCCCGCACCTAAAATTAATCTACCGAAACCGCTTCTACCTGATCCTACTAAAAGACAAGTTCAAGTACAGATACAGACTCCACAGAGAAATAATGTCCATGCTTCCGTCTCAGGAGGTGCGACCGGGGGTCACCAGACCCCGCCCCCAACACACAGATTACACCTTAGGGATATGCAGAATCCTTTTATAATCCAATCACCCCGTCTCGACATACTCAAAGAACCGCTCCAAGTTTGCAGATAAGATCCAGTACCCGGTAAAGACGATAGGATGTTTTTAGCATCACTACGCTTACGACATGCTGCAGATTACCTACTGTTATTATCCGGAATGAAAGAGCACCTAGATAGAATATATCACTTTGTCCAGACTGGGCAGGACCCTGAAAGTATTAAGGATGCCATGGCGCATCAGAAAGTTGACATTCAAGCATATATACTATGTTTTTTTATAAATTGCCTAATCAGAGAACGAGACAGGCCTGGGACAGAACAGGATGAATTAGATGCACTCAACAAGTGGGGCCAAAATATATCTGAAGGAAAGCATGATAAAGGGGGTTGCATAGCCAGTATGTACAAGAGAATAAGAAAAGCAGTGATAGAAATACACGAAAAAGAGAAAGAAAAAGCCTCCTCCGAGGAGGAGGAAGAACCTGAAGATCCAGAAAAAACTACAAACACGATAGCGTATGTAGGTAAGGGAGCTTACCTTAGGAAAGGCATTTGTCCGGAAAGCAAGAGAGTTTTTCTCTCTGGCATAACAAAACCGAATTCTCCTGAACATCAGTTCCAGGAGACTGATAAAAGGCTTCGAGACCGAATAGGGTACCATGTACTCAACTCTATGGATGAACAAGAACTAGCCCGGTCAGCAGTATTATGGGCTGACAATCCGAACATATATAATGATGACACAGTAGCGCAGACATTCCTGAACCTCTCCCCAGACGAGCAGAAATTAGCAGGTGTATACATGATTCAGCACCTCCTCACGTTATACAGAAACCAACATTCTGATCCAGGTCCCTTACGCGATACATTAGAAGCACTACTCATGGACAGATGGAGAGGTCTAAGTACCAAGTTAATACAAATAATTCTAGAACAACGACATCGATATAACACTTTCGTAAGCTCCGAATATGTTCCCGCATCCGCCTAGACAAGATCATGCCCAGCAACAGACTTCACAGAATGTACAGCCCATGCAGAATACGCAGCCTATGCATGCTTCATCTCATACAGCACAGACAGTAGCGGTACCACAGCCACAGCCCATTGCCGCGACTCAGCAAGTTTCACAACAAATGTACCAGTATGCCCAGTCCGCTTACCCCGATTATCCACGATACACATGAAACAGCCTAGAGAGGGAAGGTGGCTTGCCTCTTATTGAAATTCCTGTAGATCAGTCAAGTATTGGGAAAAGACAGAAAGTTTTTAATTGACACAGGGGCAAGCCGCACAACAATCAGCCATAATGAAGTCCCAGGGGCACCCCTCTCAGGCTCACAGAATGTTTCCCTTGGTTTTTCAGGACAGCCTATTGTAAATGAGGTATCAGAACCCGTTCCCCTGGCTGTGGGTCCCTTATCACGTGTTACAGACCTGTTACTGACGAAATCATGTCCAGAAAATCTGTTAGGAATAAAGACATTGAAGGCTCTAGGAGCCATAATATGTTGTTCCCCGGAGGGAGTTAGACTCTTTCTGCGGGATTTCAAGGGTCATTATGTATTACGAGAGTTTGATGTCAGATTGAAAAATGTACCAGATCACTTGTGGGCAAAGGGCCCAACTGATGTAGGTTGTATGCACATTACACCGTACCGTGTTACACTCAAACCAGGTGTTGTTTTACCCAGAATCAGACAATACAAGTTACCACCCGATGCTGTAGTGGCTTTACTGGAAATCATTGAAGAGCTCATTGCCCAAGGAGTGGTCGTATAGACCGACTCCAATATCTGCAATTCCCCTATCATTCCGATTCTTAAACGTACTGACCCCAATGCACCGCCAGTATATTGGCTGGTGATTGATCTAAGAGAACTGAATAAATGCATTATTCCACAGTATCCTGTGGTTCCCGACATCTCTTCCCTATTGACTGCTATTGATTCAGAAGCAACGTTCTTTACTGTAATTGACCTCAAGAACGCCTTCTTCAGTGTACCTATTGATCCGGAGAGCCAATATCTCTTCGGATTCAGTTTAAATGGACGAAGTTTCAAATTTTCACGCGCACCTCAAGGATTCACAGAAAGCCCCAGCATCTATAGCCAAGCACTGAAAAGACAACTTGATTGTATCACAATGCCAGTTAACACCGCCTTACTGCAATAAGTCGATGATCTGCTGATCACCGCACGAAGTGAACACGAATGTGAACAAGCATCACTGACAGTTTTACATTTTTTGGCCGACAAGGGACACAAGGTGTCTCCTTCGAAGCTACAATTCTGTGTTCAGCAAGTTGTGTACTTGGGTCACTTGCTGTCCAAAGTGGGGAGACAGCTCACTCCCGATCGCATTCAGTTGATTGTAAATATGCCACAACCCCAGACACAAAAGGAAGTGCGGGCCTTTATAGGCCTCACCTCGTACTGCAGGCAATGGATTCCCCAGTATGCATTTCTAGCTAAACCACTCATTCAGTTAACGACACAAGAGGCAGCGACTTCGACTGTCCTCCCTTGGACTCAGGAACACACACAAGCCTTTGAGGAATTAAAGAAAGCCTTATGCCAAGCACCAGTTTTAGCGACACCATGTTACAGCAAACCTTTTACACTTTTTGTTACAGAACGTGATGGCACAGCACTGTCTGTCCTCACTCAAGACCAAGCAGGATCACATAAGCCTTGCGCTTATTTTTCAAGTACATTGGATTCAGTAGCCCAGGCACTCCCTGCGTGCTTGAAGTCAGTAGCAGCAACAGCGCTAGCAATCAGACAGAGCGACTCAATTGTTTTAGGACATCAATTAACAGTACAAGTCCCACATTCTGTAGAGGTTCTTTTAAACAGAACCCAGACTCAGCACTTGACTATAGCACGACTGACAGGTTACGAATTAACACTATTTCAGCCACACATAGAAATCAGACGCTGCAGCATTCTGAACCCCGCAACATTGTTACCTACAATTATGACAGATCCAGCCCGCATGATTGTATAGAGATCATTAATGCAGTAACAAAGCCCCGAACGGGGAAGATATGCCTCCCGAGTTGGCGGCGCAATTAGCAGCGTGGTTGGGAAAAGATAGTGAGGGCGCCACGGCTGACGACGCCCGGGCAGTAATGAGACAACTGCGGGAATCTAGAGAGGCTGCGATGGCACCATCTTCTGTTCCCCCACAGGTTCCGGCGGCTGAAAGTGCAGCAGGCCCACGTTCGGCAGCGAGTGCAGCGTCTAGTTCAGGTAAGCGGCCATTGCCGATTGCGGGGGAGGGGTCTGTACCTTCACAAAGGGAGAAAGTTGCCCAGCATGTTCCACTGGAAATTAAAGAAAAGATTTGGGCGGATAAGTATGTGAACATGTTTTCTTTGCTTACCGACCATTACGAGATAGAGCATGTGAAGAGCCAAAAGGAGCTCATGCATCCGAGTGTTTGGCGCGCAAAAATGGCCGCCTTTAAGGTTCACGAAAACATAGGTACTTGGGGCAGAGCGTGGGGCATTTTTACCTCCATCATGGGTGAGCGCAGGCCCGAGTTGTTGACTGAGTTGCCTATTTATCAGTCACGTATCATGGAGTATTCTCTGGCGTACGGGGGCAATCAGTGGTTCTGTTATGACAATATTTTTAGAAAAGCTAAAGAGCACGACCCAGTTCTAACATGGGATTGTTTCGACTCCGTCTCGTGGCAGAAAATGGAGAGTTCAGGAATGTTAAAAGTGCCATTGTCAGGGAGTAACGGGGGTGAATCTTCCCGCCAATCCTCTGGGACACCCTTTCGGACGGGTGCAGGTAACGAGCACCACTCGAAGTCGAGTGGCAACGCAGGTAAAAGGGGGATTTGTTGGAATTTTAACAGGGGAAAATGTACGAGGCCCCAGGGGTCATGCAAGTTCAGACATGAATGTGGAGGGTGTGGGCAGTCATCCCATCCTGAGTCCATGTGCAGAGCCAAGACGGGTGATAACGGTGGTAGGGGAAGCGCCAAACAGGTCTGAAATAGTCCGAGGGGCGCCTTTACCTACTCCGATTGATACCATGGCAATGATTCCTTGGCTCAACGAATACCCGGATCATGCTTCCGCTGGGGTGTTGCGGGACGGGTTTTCCTATGGTTTCCGCATCCCAGTGGGGGATTTTCAGGGTCTAGCAAACTGTAAGAACCAACTGTCGGTCTTGCAGCATACGGCAGTGGTTCAGGTAAAGATTGGGAAGGAGGTGACTCGAGGTCATGTCGCCGGTCCATTTGGTTTGCCACCGGTTGCTAACTTCGTTTGTTCCCCTCTAGGGGTGGTCCCCAAGAAGGACCCGGGTGAGTTTTGGCTAATACATAACTTGTCAGCCCCACGTGGTCTTTCCGTGAACAATGCGATAGACCCGGAAGTGTGTTCGGTGCGGTATGCATCTTTCGATGAGGCCGTCGCCATGTTGAATCGCCTGGGGCCCGGGGCGCTGATGGCAAAATCAGACATCGAGTCAGCGTTCCGGTTGCTCCCGGTGCACCCAGACGATCAGCGTCTCCTTGGTTTTATGTTTCAGGGTCGCTATTACATGGATAGATGTATGCCAATGGGGTGCTCCATATCCTGTGCCTATTTTGAAAAATTCAGTTGTTTTCTGTAATGGGTATTCACAAGGAAGACGGGTTTTCAGCATGTTATGCATTATCTCGATGACTTTCTGTTCTTGGGGGCAGCCGGGGATCCTGAATGTGGAAAGGCCTTACATGAATTTTGTGTCTTAATGAATCATTTTGGTGTGCCATTGGCGCCAGGTAAGACTGTTGGTCCCTCAACTTTGCTTGAGTTTCTGGGGATCGAGCTCGACTCGGAAGAAGGTTGTTTTAGATTACCCAGGGAAAAAGTGTTAAAATTCAGGACATCCCTTGAAACATGTATTCGTGCGACGAAAGTAAACCTGCATCAATTACAACAAGTGGTGGGCCAGTTGAATTTTGCCCTGAGAGTAATGCCAATGGCCCGCCCCTTTTCCCGCTCGATTGCACAAGCCATGGTCGGCCTGAAGGAAGGACATCACCGCACGAGGCTCTCGGCAGAGGTTCGCCAGGACATGCGCATTTGGTTGGCATTTCTGGCGGATTTCAATGGTCGAATTGTCTGGAACAAACCAGCGGTGTCCTCCGAGGAGCTGGGGCTTTGGACAGATTCGGCGGGGAGTATAGGTTTTGGTGCCATATTTGGTACACAATGGTCGGCTCAAAAATGGCCGTCATTGTGGCACGAGTGCGGGCTGACGAGTAACATTGCTTTTCTTGAACTCTTCCCTATTTTGGTGGCCTTGAAAACATGGCCGGAGGGGTTTCGGGATCACTCTGTGGTGTTCTGGTCTGATAACATGACTGTGGTTGAGTGTATCAATAGTCAGGCAGCACGTTGCAAATGGATTCTGAGACTGCTCAAAGAAATTGTGTTATTATGTATGCAGTTGAATGTGCTCTTTAGGGCAAGACATGTCCCGGGGGTACTGAACCAAGCGGCTGATGCGCTTTCTCGTTTCCGTATGCAGGCCTTCTGGGGTTTTCTGCCCACAGCGGACCCGGTGGCGGCACCCTTTCCCGAAGCTCTCTGGTCTCTCGGTGCCCCGAACTACAAAACCTCGTGGGAGAGAGTTTAGCACCCAGGACAAGGAAGGCATATGAAGGGGCGTTCCGTTCCTATTGGTCCTTTTTGGGTTCTGCTGGGGGGGAGCTTTGGGGACAGGAGAGCTTGTCGGAAAATTTTTGCTGTCTTTACATCAGGCAGGCAAATCAGTAGCTACGGCCCAGAGGCATCGGGCCGCCATTTCCTTTATGGCAAAGGCTCATGGGATCCAGGACCCGACAGCGTCTTTCATGGTGCAGAAAGCGCTACGTGGGTGGCAACGCCTTGAGGGTCGCAGAGTAGATGAGAGGCTCCCGATAGGTCTGGATAGGTTGGCCCTGTTATTGTCCGTACTCCCTGCAACGTGTTCATCCCAGTATGAAACAGTGTTATTCCGAGCCGCATTTGCGCTAGCATTCCATGGGGCTATGCGGGTAAGCGAACTAGTGGCGAAGAACAAGCAGGATACGATGGGGGGACTGTGCCGAGAGCACATTCAGGTCAAGGTGGAGACGATGACTGTCTCGTTTGTCAGGTCCAAAACCGATCAGGGTGCGATTGGGGACTGCATAATCATTCAGAGGATTCCCGGGTCTTCCATGTGCCCTGTTGTTTGTGTGGAGGAATATTTAGCGCAGAGGGTGGCATCATGGGGGGGGACCTTGTTGAGACACGCTGACGCCACCCCACTGACGAGGTTTCAGTTCCAGCGGGTGCTTGCGATGTCAATTTTGGCCGCGGGCTTGAACCCCGGCGAGTTCGGGACCCACTCCTTTCGGATAGGGGCTGCTACTGAGGCTACAGCCAGGGGTCTGAGTGTTGAAAAAGTAAAGCGTTTGGGGTGTTGGTCCTCGAACTGTTACAAAAGGTATGTGCGGTTGCACATGTTGTGAAGCTGTAATGATGTACTCACGCTTCTTGTTTTTGTTTGGTTTTCAGTTGCGCAAGCTTACGAGGCGGGGCGGACTGTGCAGTCGACCCGACACCTGGGGACCAGCGGTCAGACATCACCGGCTGCGAAAAAGGAGGTGTGGGTCGTGGGCCACTCATACGTGAGGCGTGCCGCGGACGTATTCAAGGCAGGTGACATGATTCACATGGCTGGGGAATACGGGTACAGGGTGACCTTCTACGGAAGGGGCGGGCTCTGTATTGACCAGTTTCAATCCTTTTTCGAGGGTTTGTTAGGGCGGACAAGGTCACCGCCGTCTATAATCATAGTCCATCTTGGAGGCAACGATTTGGTGGCCACTGGTAGACGACTTCTTCTTGAGGCAATGCTCTCCACAGTAAGTTGGTTGGCAAGAAGAGTTCCAGGGTGCACCATTGCATGGTCCCATATGATTCCACGGAAAGTGTGGCGGGGGGCTATTTCGGTTTCTGCTCTGAATCACTCAGTAAAGAAAGTAAATAACAAATTGGGTAGATTGTTTCGTTCAAGTACACTGCATTCTGTTCCGCATGGTTGTATCAAGGGGGACAGTATGTATTTGGGGGATGGGGTCCATTTGTCCCGGGTGGGCAATGAGTTACTCATAGGTGACCTCATAGCTTGGCTAAAGAGTTTAAACCATGACCTTTAGGCAGGAGTTGTTGTGGGGGGTCCGGATAGCCGGTCAACTATCCGGCCTGTGGCGGTAAGGTCATGATCGGTGAGCAGTAATTGGAAGATCCCTATGGGGGGGCGTCACCCATTACGGATGGGAACGCTCGGGGGAGGTGGCCATTGGCCCCTCAACGGGGAGGTGGTCCCTTCTAAGGATGGGCCGCCGGAAGGAAAGGAAAGGCGGTCAAGGCCCCTTCCTGGATAGGAGGGGCTACGGGCCCTCCTGGGGAATTTCCCGGGGCCAGGACATCTGCGACGGCAGATGGGGTAAGTTGTGTGGGGTTTGGGAGGGGGTTTACGCTACCTTTTAGACACCTCACACAAGTCCTCGGACGACCGTTAAATGGCGTCAAGTTCATTGGGGCCCCCGTCAAGTCAAAGGGAAATTGGTAGATGCTCTTGAGGTACGCCTCTGTGCGGTCGCCCCCCTCACAAGTGAGGGGGGTATTTCTGGTTTAGGGATCTGACACCGGTTACGACCTTGCCGTTGGCCCTTAACGTTAGGATGTACAATTTCAAGTCAAATGTTTTTGTAGGATGTTAGTTCGGCTAGGAGAACCTTTGTATTAGAGATCTGTTAAGGTTAGCCAAACATCGTAATGTGGAAATGAAATTGTACATAATATGAAACTGTTATTTTAATGTTTTAATTTTGTTTCATATTTTAATAAATACGGCCGGGAGGGTCACTCCCTCCCGCCTTCCAAAAGTTCAGAACCGTTTCTGGTTTCCCATCCTTGGGGTTTGTGTCGAGAGGGGGTGGCGGGTATCTCAGCCATATGGAAAGGGGCGACCATTCGGTCCCCCCGAACGTATGGTGGAGTACCCCGATCCCCCCGGGAGGCCATCTTGGGCGGGAGGCGAGTCTCGGCTGGTATGCCCGAAGCGGCGTAGCCGGGGCGCGCCTTTTTCCCGCCCTGGAGTGGGTTGTCCTAGGCACTGACGCGGACGGCCACGCCCTCGGAGGCAGGCGGAGGCGGGTTTACGCCCGCCCGAAGACGGATAAAAGGAGCAGCAAGTCAAGAAAGCATCCTCTTGTTCCTGTGCTCTGAAGCTGCACCTCCCCGCTGCACGTGAGCTCGAGACGGAACGAAGAGCCAATTTTGACCCACCCACCAGCCCCTGAAGACAGCAAGTTGTTTTTAAATAAAGTTTGGACATGGTAACCGTATTTCTTACAGGGTGTGATGATTGTTGTGTTATTTCAAGTATGCAATAAAGGAGAATGCTCATTTACAGTATGTTTGTTTTAAATAAAGTAATGTTGCACTAGTGTTGATCAGTAACCATACGTAACTAGTTATGATTGCCTTCTTTGTTTTTCATTAGTAATTTTTGCCATTTGTCGTATTTATTTTGGTCGGGCGGTAAGGTCATGATCGGTGAGCAGTAATTGGAAGATCCCTATGGGGGGGCGTCACCCATTACGGATGGGAGCGCTCGGGGGAGGTGGCCATTGGCCCCTCAACGGGGAGGCGGTCCCTTCTAAGGATGGGCCGCCGGAAGGAAAGGAAAGGCGGTCAAGGCCCCTTCCTGGATAGGAGGGTCTACGGGCCCTCCTGGGGAATTTCCCGGGGCCAGGACATCTGCGACGGCAGATGGGGTAAGTTGTGTGGGGTTTGGGAGGGGGTTTACGCTACCTTTTAGACACCTCACACGAGTCCTCGGACGACCGTTAAATGGCGTCGAGTTCATTGGGGCCCCCATCAAGTCAAAGGGAAATTGGTAGATGCACTTGAGGTACGCCTCTGTGCGGTCGCCCCCCTCACAAGTGAGGGGGGTATTTCTGGTTTAGGGATCTGACACCGGTTACGACCTTGCCGTTGGCCCTTAACGTTAGGATGTACAATTTCAAGTCAAATGTTTTTGTAGGATGTTAGTTCGGCTAGGAGAACCTTTGTATTAGAGATCTGTTAAGGTTAGCCAAACATCGTAATGTGGAAATGAAATTGTACATAATATGAAACTGTTATTTTAATGTTTTAATTTTGTTTCATATTTTAATAAATACGGCCGGGAGGGTCACTCCCTCCCGCCTTCCAAAAGTTCAGAACCGTTTCCGGTTTCCCATCCTTGGGGTTTGTGTCGAGAGGGGGTGGCGGGTATCTCAGCCATAGAAGCAAATGCAAAGACAAATGAAAATCCGGAAACAATTCCAACAATTGACAGAACTGCATCTGGCTACTTCATCAATTTCAATAACTTTTCTGAAGATCCAAGCGAGCATGAAGAAATGCCAACACCAAAAACTTTCAAAGAAAAAATAACTGAACTCTTTCATCAACTAAAAGAAACATATCAGATTTCACCACGGATTGAATTTTGGATTGTGTTAGGTGTACTTTTCTTCCTCCTTTGGCTCATCATGGTTTTATGTTTGGGTAGATTTATTGATGGAAAATTTAGTACAATGGACACAGCAAGTCAGAACATCAACTTGGTCCTAAAGCCTCACAGCTCCTCTCACATCAAGAAAAGAGAACTGTCACCAGTGAACATCACATCCAATCCAATACCCGGCGGGGTAGTATCGGACACAACAGATTATGACATCTATGGCCCGATTGAGCTCTTGAAATATCTTCATCAATTTAAGGTTTCCTTAAGTGACTTTGTGACACCAAGTACTTTCTCTGATGATTGGGACTTTGAAAATATTAATAATATGATGTCAGATTTAGTAATGTCAGCAAAATTTACAGAACATGATTATTTACAGGGTTCATTGAACTATGAAGAAATGTACTGTTTTAACCACTATGGTCATCACTATTTGCATAAATCTGCTCAGCCTAGAAATGTTTTAAACTATAATCAATGGGAACATTGTCCAACACCGCCAAAAGGGAGCTCTAAAACATTTTACGAGAAATTCACATACTTTTTTAGGGTTAAACAACAGTGATCCAGAAACGTATTATTTTAAAATGTTAAATAAGACAGGAATGAAAACAATGTTGAGAAATTCTAAATTGATTTATTCAGAAAAATGACAAAATGTCTACATTCAGTTTTGAATTTCGGAAAAACAATATTGAAACAAAAACAATCTGGGGTACAAAAGATTAGCAAGTACAAGGTCTAGAAGCATTATTTAGAGCCTGTATGATCCCAGAACAGATAATATTCCTGAATGACACCATTCAACAGACAACCTGTCTTGGATTAGCCAAGATTAAGGATTTAAACAAACCGTCTATTCCAAAGCCCATACCTGATTGTAATAGTACTACAGATATGGAGGTAGACGTATCCCATATTTTACACCAAAACAGAACAAATCCTGATTATAAAAAATGGTTGATCTGGCCCACAGACACAAATCACTGTCAAGATAGATTCCTGAACAAAACACAGGGGTTCAAACAGAACAGGCCAGACCCAAGATACTCCCAGAGACAACATCAAGGGATAGTAACAACATATAGTGTAGGAAAACTATGCCTTGAGTGGCTACAGACATCCACACTGCCAGAAATTTAGCAACACTTGACTTTACTTAAAGACGGTGCTGACTTGCGAGATTTCATAATTAGACCTCGCAAACAGTGTCAAAAACATTTCATATACGCCGTTATATACGCTATTTACAACGAAGCTTGGAAAGTGACGCAAATTGAAACAGCGGAAACAACACGAGAAATTGATCGTATAAATTTGGAAAAATCATTTTCTGTAGTGGACAAAGGGTTAACGACTCTGTCCTCCAGAATGTATTCCCAGACAGCATTGTATTGTTTTCTATCTTTAACCTTACTGATAAACTAATCAGTTTGGCACAAAAAGGAGCAGACTATACGATACTGAGCATTGAAAAACTTGAGAGATTGCCATTGACAATGTCAGAGAGACCTGTCATTGAATGGATAATACACGGAATAATTACAATTCCGATAACAACTTTCCAGTTCCAGTATTGCAAAAAATATATACCGGCAGGCATGTATGAAAGGTTGGTTAAAGGATACATCAAATCAACCTAGGAATTACCTTACACTCACAGTTGTTGGAGTGGGGGGGATAAAGAGGTGTTCATTAGTGGTAATAATTGTAAGAAATCACTAAGCAGCACACTAATGTGTCAAGGTATTAACTTGCATGGAGCCTGCGAGGGTTCATCAAATAACCTTTCATGCCACCTGCATGGCACTCCTGCAACACAGATAGAGCCTTTTTTCAGACAACTTTCCAACGGTAGCTACATTTTAATGAATGATCGCAGCTGTTGTGGCATGGCGCCCGGTAAGCCTATATCGTAACCGTCACATCCAGGGTCGTTTGCTGAATGCAAGTATTGTATCCAACAAGCAGTCCAGACATGGAGGCAACACTTTGGCCTTCTCTGAATATCTCTTCTATTCGAATTGATACTTTAAGCAGAATGAAATCTATTCTTTTACAATCGTCTGTGCCTTTAACCTCGTCCAAAGAGACGTATGATCTGCAAGTTGCAAGGACAGCGGCAGAGATACATTCCCTATTATCAACAAATTGCCCCGTACAGTTCATAGAAGTGTTAGGTCAAATTTTGAACATGTCTGATACCAGTGGCATCGCACATGTATTTAAGACAAATTTTTTGGGACCGTTAGCACCCTTTTAAGCAGTCTTGAGCATCTTCCGGAATTTTGTGCATTCGTTATTCGGCGGCCTGCCTCTTCTTTTGGGACTCATAGCAGGAATTTTATTTTTGTTCCTTCTGCTACGATATGGCAAGCCAAGCCACAGACACAACGGCAGCTACAATGGAAGAAACGGTACTAGCAATACGCTACCGGGACCGAATCACTAAAGTGCTCGGATTTGCCCGGCTAAGAGATCTATGTGCAACCTGGTTTCTTTCATTCAGACCAATCTGGCAAGATTGCATCTTACCTGTGCTTCGATGTCTGCTATGCGGAGAAGAATGCGTGTTAGACATCTGTCTTACACTACCATCAGCAGTACCAATGGATATCGATACTTTGCTAGGTCCGGTAACGACTCATGCAACGTGTTGTCCCCATTGGCTACCAATTCTGATGACGGCATTCGTTGAGACTTCACCATCACGATTAGGTGGCGGTGAAGTACGAGATGAAAGTGGCACCACACAGGTACAACCTTCTGTGAGCATTGCTTATCTTGACATCAATGATGGCAATCACTCTCACATATGCACAATTTCAGCTTTTTCGAACTTGGTCGAACTTTCACCTACTGTTGTAGACCAATTTTTCGCAAGCCTATCTGATATGATGTTCTCTCCTAACAACGAGAATAACTTTTAAAACAATGAGCACACAGCGTTCCCTGAACTCTGAACTTCAGTTTTTTTTTAAAACGACACTACTAGGAACAATTGGAACTATTTTTCCCCTGGAAGCGAAATTATTTTTCCCACACTTCCAAAATATTTACCTTTTTTTTGGCACAAGGTACTCTGCTTAAAGTAGAACTACTCTTAGAGAGCAGAGCTTCTATCTTTAGGAACTCTAGAGACAATATTTACCTCAGCCTCTAGCATATGTACAGTATTTTTATAAATATGTGATGAAATGGTGTCGACCTTCTTTTCTGTATTCAGAGCCATTTCATAAATGTAATTTTCGCAATTCATTCAGCCTATACTTATATGCGTTATCTGAATGATACAACTGCTTATAAGACGTACAGTTTAATACTCATTTTCGTGTATATACCATATACCATTTCAAATGCAATCAATGTATTTTGGGGTGGGCTGGAAATCACATGCATCGTTATATGTTTATTGATTAATATTTTAGTAATGATAGACATAATACGTGGAGTGGGTGTTGTGAATCGATCTAGGACCCTAATTAAATATTCCAGATTCATGCCCTTATGTGGTTATAATAAAACATATCCTTATAAAGGCATAAGAATCATGTCCATATTTAGTAATAGCCCATGCAGTCCAAATACGGCAAGGCTACTTCCTTAGACTCCTAGAAAGTACAAAGTGTTCTTAAACAAATCCAAGCCTCCAGCAGCCCGGGGATTCCTCCTGCTTCAGTATTGATTTGTTCTAGAACTCCTGGAGTTCAGAAAGAACTGTTAGTTCTTAGTGACGTCTTTTGTCCATCCTTACGTCAAACACGGCACCTTCCAGGTATAAATATACCCACATCCGCCCAGTGTGGTTTGGAGCAGAGCGGCTATCTGGGAGATCGAGTCCTGAGAGAGAGATACAAGACCTCCTTCATTCTAGATACTAAGGTACGGAGCTGATTAAACCCTTGAGAGAATTCTTGATTCAGATTCTTGGCAAAATAACCAACTTAACTTAAACTGCTACTCACTTACTCCTTCCCATGTATTAGGCTTAGGTCAGGTACACCGGGGTAGGCGTAGATTAGAAGCACCAGTTGAGTACGTTAGTCAAATGTTTATGTGTATGTATATATTTTAACCATTTTATAATATCACATGGCTAAGAAACCATATCAATGCTTTTACAGTATTATTTCATAATACTCCTTTTACTGTACACAATTTACTTCATGCTAAGTATTGCAACTGTGTTTGCAAAAACAACAGGTGATGGACCGAATGAGGATCAATGTCACACATTCAACCCAGTCAAAAGATCTGGGTCCTAATCCATCGTTTTTTTGCACTCCACACCACCCTGGGTTAGACAATGGCGATATGCAAATCAGCTCTGACCCTGTGCCCCATGGGAACAGTCCAGTCCGAACTACAAAAGCCATGTCCTTCCCAGAACGGAATCAAGCATCCGAGGACCGGACCGGTTTCGAGGTAACACCTCTCATCAGCCCGGCTAGCTTGACTCCAGTGGTGTGGAGTGCCTGGGACCCACGTCTGGGCATCCCCAGTACACTTATAGCGAGTTTGCAAAAACAACAGGTGATGGACCGAATGAGGATCAATGTCACACATTCAACCCAGTCAAAAGATCTGGGTCCTAATCCATCGTTTTTTTGCACTCCACACCACCCTGGGTTAGACAATGGCGATATGCAAATCAGCTCTGACCCTGTGCCCCATGGGAACAGTCCAGTCCGAACTACAAAAGCCATGTCCTTCCCAGAACGGAATCAAGCATCCGAGGACCGGACTGGTTTCGAGGTAACACCTCTCATCAGCCCGGCTAGCTTGACTCCAGTGGTGTGGAGTGCCTGGGACCCACGTCTGGGCATCCCCAGTACACTTATAGCGAGTTTGCAAAAACAACAGGTGATGGACCGAATGAGGATCAATGTCACACATTCAACCCAGTCAAAAGATCTGGGTCCTAATCCATCGTTTTTTTGCACTCCACACCACCCTGGGTTAGACAATGGCGATATGCAAATCAGCTCTGACCCTGTGCCCCATGGGAACAGTCCAGTCCGAACTACAAAAGCCATGTCCTTCCCAGAACGGAATCAAGCATCCGAGGACCGGACCGGTTTCGAGGTAACACCTCTCATCAGCCCGGCTAGCTTGACTCCAGTGGTGTGGAGTGCCTGGGACCCACGTCTGGGCATCCCCAGTACACTTATAGCGAGTTTGCAAAAACAACAGGTGATGGACCGAATGAGGATCAATGTCACACATTCAACCCAGTCAAAAGATCTGGGTCCTAATCCATCGTTTTTTTGCACTCCACACCACCCTGGGTTAGACAATGGCGATATGCAAATCAGCTCTGACCCTGTGCCCCATGGGAACAGTCCAGTCCAAACTACAAAAGCCATGTCCTTCCCAGAACGGAATCAAGCATCCGAGGACCGGACCGGTTTCGAGGTAACACCTCTCATCAGCCCGGCTAGCTTGACTCCAGTGGTGTGGAGTGCCTGGGACCCACGTCTGGGCATCCCCAGTACACTTATAGCGAGTTTGCAAAAACAACAGGTGATGGACCGAATGAGGATCAATGTCACACATTCAACCCAGTCAAAAGATCTGGGTCCTAATCCATCGTTTTTTTGCACTCCACACCACCCTGGGTTAGACAATGGCGATATGCAAATCAGCTCTGACCCTGTGCCCCATGGGAACAGTCCAGTCCGAACTACAAAAGCCATGTCCTTCCCAGAACGGAATCAAGCATCCGAGGACCGGACTGGTTTCGAGGTAACACCTCTCATCAGCCCGGCTAGCTTGACTCCAGTGGTGTGGAGTGCCTGGGACCCACGTCTGGGCATCCCCAGTACACTTATAGCGAGTTTGCAAAAACAACAGGTGATGGACCGAATGAGGATCAATGTCACACATTCAACCCAGTCAAAAGATCTGGGTCCTAATCCATCGTTTTTTTGCACTCCACACCACCCTGGGTTAGACAATGGCGATATGCAAATCAGCTCTGACCCTGTGCCCCATGGGAACAGTCCAGTCCGAACTACAAAAGCCATGTCCTTCCCAGAACGGAATCAAGCATCCGAGGACCGGACCGGTTTCGAGGTAACACCTCTCATCAGCCCGGCTAGCTTGACTCCAGTGGTGTGGAGTGCCTGGGACCCACGTCTGGGCATCCCCAGTACACTTATAGCGAGTTTGCAAAAACAACAGGTGATGGACCGAATGAGGATCAATGTCACACATTCAACCCAGTCAAAAGATCTGGGTCCTAATCCATCGTTTTTTTGCACTCCACACCACCCTGGGTTAGACAATGGCGATATGCAAATCAGCTCTGACCCTGTGCCCCATGGGAACAGTCCAGTCCGAACTACAAAAGCCATGTCCTTCCCAGAACGGAATCAAGCATCCGAGGACCGGACCGGTTTCGAGGTAACACCTCTCATCAGCCCGGCTAGCTTGACTCCAGTGGTGTGGAGTGCCTGGGACCCACGTCTGGGCATCCCCAGTACACTTATAGCGAGTTTGCAAAAACAACAGGTGATGGACCGAATGAGGATCAATGTCACACATTCAACCCAGTCAAAAGATCTGGGTCCTAATCCATCGTTTTTTTGCACTCCACACCACCCTGGGTTAGACAATGGCGATATGCAAATCAGCTCTGACCCTGTGCCCCATGGGAACAGTCCAGTCCGAACTACAAAAGCCATGTCCTTCCCAGAACGGAATCAAGCATCCGAGGACCGGACCGGTTTCGAGGTAACACCTCTCATCAGCCCAGCTAGCTTGACTCCAGTGGTGTGGAGTGCCTGGGACCCACGTCTGGGCATCCCCAGTACACTTATAGCGAGTTTGCAAAAACAACAGGTGATGGACCGAATGAGGATCAATGTCACACATTCAACCCAGTCAAAAGATCTGGGTCCTAATCCATCGTTTTTTTGCACTCCACACCACCCTGGGTTAGACAATGGCGATATGCAAATCAGCTCTGACCCTGTGCCCCATGGGAACAGTCCAGTCCGAACTACAAAAGCCATGTCCTTCCCAGAACGGAATCAAGCATCCGAGGACCGGACCGGTTTCGAGGTAACACCTCTCATCAGCCCGGCTAGCTTGACTCCAGTGGTGTGGAGTGCCTGGGACCCACGTCTGGGCATCCCCAGTACACTTATAGCGAGTTTGCAAAAACAACAGGTGATGGACCGAATGAGGATCAATGTCACACATTCAACCCAGTCAAAAGATCTGGGTCCTAATCCATCGTTTTTTTGCACTCCACACCACCCTGGGTTAGACAATGGCGATATGCAAATCAGCTCTGACCCTGTGCCCCATGGGAACAGTCCAGTCCGAACTACAAAAGCCATGTCCTTCCCAGAACGGAATCAAGCATCCGAGGACCGGACCGGTTTCGAGGTAACAGCTCTCATCAGCCCGGCTAGCTTGACTCCAGTGGTGTGGAGTGCCTGGGACCCACGTCTGGGCATCCCCAGTACACTTATAGCGAGTTTGCAAAAACAACAGGTGATGGACCGAATGAGGATCAATGTCACACATTCAACCCAGTCAAAAGATCTGGGTCCTAATCCATCGTTTTTTTGCACTCCACACCACCCTGGGTTAGACAATGGCGATATGCAAATCAGCTCTGACCCTGTGCCCCATGGGAACAGTCCAGTCCGAACTGCAAAAGCCATGTCCTTCCCAGAACGGAATCAAGCATCCGAGGACCGGACCGGTTTCGAGGTAACACCTCTCATCAGCCCGGCTAGCTTGACTCCAGTGGTGTGGAGTGCCTGGGACCCACGTCTGGGCATCCCCAGTACACTTATAGCGAGTTTGCAAAGGTACGGAGCTGATTAAACCCTTGAGAGAATTCTTGATTCAGATTCTTGGCAAAATAACCAACTTAACTTAAACTGCTACTTACTTACTCCTTCCCACGTATTAGGCTTAGGTCAGGTACACCAGGGTAGGCGTAGATTAGAAGCACCAATTGAGTATGTTAGTCAAATGTGTATGTGTATGTATATATTTTAACCATTTTATAATATCACATGGCTAAGAAACCATATCAATGCTTTTACAATATTATTTCATAATACTCCTTTTACTGTACGCAATTTACTTCATGCTAAGTATTGCAACTGTGGCAATTCATTTCTCTTGCATGAGAAAGAAGACTGCTCAATAAATAACACCTTTTATTGAAAATGCCCTGTCTTACTATTTCTCTGCACTCTGGTGAAACTAAGCATGCACGACTGACTGAGTGAAATAGTTGTCTATTGTTTTCACACAACTCTAGAGATACACTCTTTATTCTGAGGGTGAGAAGTTGTCATGTTCTATGGTTGTCAGAAGCTAATCCCTTCTTGTCTAAATCAGAACGGTTAACCCCTGACTGAACATTCGAGAAAGTTTCTAGTGAACTCTGAGCTAGCTGGCAAAAACTTAAGTCTAACATAGTCAGTAGAGACCTAGATGACCTCAGTCCTACGTCTATACTACTGTTTATATTATTCCAATGTGCAGAGCCTATTGGGAATATAGGAACTACACAACAAAGCTAGCACTGTCCAAATGAGTTTAAATAATTGCATTCTCTATAGTCATGAAATTATTGTTGCTCCGCTTGCGCAAAGCATACAAATTGTGCAATAAGTTCCAACAATTAAGATCGGACTTTGATGTGAAACATAATGGTGAATTTATTAAGAAACTACAGGTCTGTTGTTGAGCTCTAATATTTTGTAGTTCTCACGTGACACGGGTGGTTGTAAGTTTAAAATGGCTGATGTAACTTCATTGAATTGTTAGAGAGCAAGCCTGCTGTGCAGGCGAAATGCGCCTAACATTATCGGCTGACAATAAAACAACATTTTTGGTGCAAGGACATGGCGTCGACTTTCTTGTAAAGAAATGTGGCAAAATATATATATATATATATATTCCCCTATGTGCTCTGGTAACGGCTGTTACCAGAGCATGGAGGAGAAAGTTAAAGACCGCTGCCCCCGTACTGCAAATCTAGGAGTAGCAGGAAGCACCCCCGAGACGAAAGGAGGCATATCAGGAAACTCCCAGCAAAGCCTGGTGAGTCAGAAGACCCACAAAAGATGCCAGAGTTATCCTGATAGGAGACACCTTCGTAGCAAGTGCAGGAAGAGGGGAAGCCAGTTAGAAATCCACACTCTGCAAGCAGTGTGCTACGTAGAGACTGGCGGTTTCTGGCTACAGTGACAAGATGTAATTGGACTGTCGTAAATATTTAATTTACCGTCTTAATTTCTATGCAGGTAAGTACTTAATCAATAATAACTCAATCGGAAAGAAAAAAACAGAGTCCGTGGTGTTAGAGTTCTTAGGGGTTTTTATTCCTTAAAAAGGAATCGTTCCGGAACTGGATATCATGTTCCCGCAACCACAAGGGGTTCAGGAAGGGATAGAGCAATATTTTATTGACAATACATAGCTTATATACTTAAATTACATCATAGAAACCAATATAGTAGGCGTAACAGCTGAGAGAAGACAAGATAACAGCATCCACGTGTTAGTAGTACGTAATCAGAAGGCGTGAACTAGGCGTGAACTAGGCGTGAACTAGAGGTGTGTGCTTGAAACGTCACAGGTAGGTGTCATAAGTGGGTGGCACAAAACAGAATCTTGCAATGTCAGCAGAAATCTGAGGCTTGGATGCGCGCGCAGCTGTATGACGTGTGATTGACGTGAAACTGAAGGGTGCTGGGGACTTGACATTTAAACTAACGGAAAGAGACAGAAGTCTGGCGTGTCAGATCAACTTGTGCTTCTATCATATCTGATATCTGATGTTTAGGAACTGAGCTATCTGGGCGGAAAGGTCTCTGGGGCAGAAGCTATTCTATACTGACTGTGAGTGCGTGTATAAGCGCCTAAGTGTCTGCCTGAGAAGCGTGGGGGCATGGGCCTTCCATGGGAGCATGGTAACAGAGGCTATGAATTATTTGCAAAGAGACAGCGTGGGCGGGCCCTTTCGCTCTGCAGCTGGGGGATGTTTACTTAAACTAGTAGGTAGGAATGCATTTTCGAGGAGCGGACCAGATAATTCGAAGGTTGAAGTCAGTCTTGGCAGGCAGCAGGCTGAGCCAAGCGCGGTGAGCCGCGCTGGAAGTAAGGCAGAGTTCACGGGTTCAGAGGCAGCCTGGGCTGAGGTTTTCAGAGTCAGAAGGCAGGGAAAAAGGCTCGATGGCAGGATTCAGGGCCTACCATGCCAGAGCTGAAAAACGTGTAAAGTACACTTCAAAAAGACGTTGGCATAGCATACTTAGGAACGGACTATTCAACCCATTCAGGGTGGGTCTGAAAGAGGACATGTTAACGTTGGACGCAAACGTATTTGCGTCTTCATAGCTGGCACAGGAGGGTTACATGCACTTTAAGCTGGTACATGGAGACGGTGGGGTACACGATAGGGAACATAACTTGACCAAAAATGTATATTTCCTCATTCCCTCCTTGTTCCCTACGGACCCTTCATGATACATCGATCCTCATGAATAGATCAGTCTGTTCTTGTAACATCATTTGCTTGTCTTTCTTTCTTTGACGGTTTGAGAGGAAACTGGAATGTTCAATACATGATGTGGCACATAGTCCACAAATCGCTGGCCCACACTGTAGGCACAGGCAGCAACTGAATACTATGACAAGGGCAATGCCTAGGAAGGATAGGATCTTCCATCCCCAAGCGGTCAACGTTGTCCAGAACCAACCGGACCAAGTCCAGGTGCCTGGATTCTGATGTATCAGATTTGCAATTTTATGAAGACGTGTAATAGCTTTGTATACAGATGGCGCGTTTTCTGTAATGAAAACACAGCAACTTGACCCGATGACCTTACAGGCTCCACCTCTATCTGCCAAGATGACGTCAATAACAAGACGATTCTGAAGGACAACAACCCGCATGGCGGACTGCTCTTCGGTTAAGTTACCTAAGGCGGAGGCAGTTTCATTCACTACTGCTTCAAGTGTTCTAGTTAATCTGCGTATGAGTTTACTATTTTGGACAGGGCCTAAGAAGAAAAAGAATCCTTTATTGAAATCGGTGTATTGTTCCCATGCCGTTTCTGTGTAGTCGACAAGCGGGAGATCTCTTCGGAGTCTATCCTTTACTAGATTTGTATTTCTGTGATAATCAGGAGGCGCTAGAAAAACAGGTGGCAGAAGGAATGCAATATAACAGGTACCATCCCAATCTGGAGGTAAGCGTATGTATGCGGTATGACCACAAACAAAATAAGAATGACGGGTAGCTCTAAAGGACGATTTACCTTGATCACTGAATTCGACCACAGTAGTACATTTACTATGACCTAAGTGTACTGAACCTTTCTTACTGACACATAATTCACCAGTGACTGGTAATACTGACATAGCGGGGAGAACTGGTGCAGCTTCGGATTCAACAGTAAGAATCATAAGGTTAATTGTGTAATTACCTAATCCATATACTTCATTTTCTAGATCAGTTCCTATTCTAATGGGGAGTCCCTTCTTATCAGGGTAACAGACATTGAGCAGAACTAAGTTCAAGTTTCCCCAAACCCAGCTCCCTTTGAAAACAGCAATATCAGGATCTAAAGAATTAATTATTTTAAACCATGCACCACAGGAGCCATTGTGTGTAAACGGGTACGGAAAGAGGGGCAGAGCTCCCTTGTATTTTTGGTAGGGAGGGAGTCGGCCACATATCCAGCAGTTTGTAGCATTGTTAGTCTGATGGGAATGATGTAACATACTAATGAATGTGTTGTTGCGCAGCGCGAGTCTGTAAGAAAGTTCATGTGGAGGTAACTCACTAAAAGAATGCTCAGCAGAAACATTGTAAGCAGATTGTTCACGTTTGAAAATAGGGTAATAGATAGGAAGCAGTATACTTGCAACAATATTCAGAAAACTTAGAAAGAACAAAATTAATAATGTCACTATACAGTGACTACGCAGTGATTTGCAATATGTATGTTTCTTGAGTTGTCTCTCTCTCTCTCTATCTCGATCTAGGGGATACATGTCAGAAACTATTAAACCGATTCACCTAGGGGAGGACTTAAACAATTAAACTGTCTGACTTGCTAGATCGGAGTTTTAATTTATACTCCTCTTGGGGAGTTTTCTCTCGTTCGGAAATTTTAAAGTCACTAGGCTCAATACAGTCTTTGGAGGGGGTGGACGAGTCTGGGTCTGGTTTCAGTTCGTTGCATTGTTTAATATGACTCGTGTGTATCCACCCCTTTCTGCCTTCCACCTTTACTGCGGTCCTCGTAGTAAGAAGGACGGTCTTCGGCGCTCTCCAGCGGGGCTCCAGCAGACTTTTCCTGTCGAAGTTCCTAATCAAGACGGTATCGCCAGGATGGACATCATGCGACTTTACATCAGTGTTGTCAGGGAAAGCTGCGGCAACCTGTGAACGACATGATTGGAGTGCAGACATCAAGGAGGCAAGGTAATCTGTCAACATGTTACAATCAACATCAGTAATTTTCTTAGGAATGGGCGTCCCCCACATATTCGGTGGTCTGCCAAAGACCACTTCGTACGGGGATAGTCCTGATCTCAAGTGGGCAACCATTCTCATGTAGAACAGTGCAACTGGAAGGGCGACTATCCAGTCGACCCCTTTCTCTTTACAAACTTTTGCAAGACGGGTCTTTAATGTCTGATTATGCCTTTCTACAAGGCCTGCGGCTTCGGGATGTCGGACACAATGGAATTTCCACTGATATCCTAACAGTAAGGAAACTTGTTTCATTAACTCGGATGAGAATGGCTGTCCGTTATCTGAGTACACGACACGAGGCAAGCCGTACCGTGGGAAGAATTCTCGAACCAGCTGCTTGGCAGTGGTCGGAGCAGTGTAATCTGGGACTGGATATGCTTCGGTCCAACGGGAAAGTGCACAAACAATTACGAGGACATATTTGAGTCCTCGACAACGGTCCATCTGGATATAATCCATCTGGAGGACTTCAAAAGGGTGATCGGGAGGATGAAATCCACCTTGCTCTACAGGAACGCTTTTACCTGGATTGAACTGACAACAGATCATGCAAGTACGCACTTTCTGTTTTGCTGCTGCTCGTAAGTGTTTGTTGTACCAGAGGTTCTGTAAACTGTCTAACATAGCTTTTTCTCCCAGATGTGCAGGACTATGTGCTGTATTTATCATGATGTGAACCATTGAGTCAGGGAGAAACCATGTAGATTTTTCCTTCGTGACCCATCCTTGATCTGTCTGAATCCCTCCTAGTTCAGTCCATTTCTTTATTTCATCTGGAGTGGCATGCATCTGGATATCGATTACATCTAGGGTGGGATCCCTGACTGTCATACACTGTGTCGGTACTATTGTCTTTGTCATATCAGTAGTCTGGGTGTGAGTTACTGCTGTATGCTTTGCTGTCTGGTCTGCCAGGTCATTACCCTGGGAAACAGAATCTGTAACTTTAGTATGTGCTTTACACTTCATGACTGATATGCCCGAGGGCAAATGTATTGCTTCTAACAGTGCTTGAATGAGGGGACCGTGTTGGATCTTGGCACCGTGAGAGGTCAAGAAACCTCGTTCTTGCCATAACATTCCGAAGTCGTGTACAACTCCGAAGGCATAACGGGAATCAGTGTATATGTTGACATTTCTGTTCTTGGCTAGTATACAGGCTCGGGTCAGAGCAATAAGCTCTGCCGCTTGAGCGGACAGTGTGTCAATACGATGTGTTTCTTTAACTTCAGTTTCAGTGGTCACTGCATTTGCGGCCACTAATTCTCCTGTACTTGTTCTCATACATGAACCATCCACATAAAGTGTCAGGTCTGGATTTGTCAATGGAACATCTGTTAAGTCTCGTCGGGGCTTTGTTACTGCATTAATGATCTCTATACAATCATGCGGGCTGGATCTGTCATAATTGTAGGTAACAATGTTGCGGGGTTCAGAATGCTGCAGCGTCTGATTTCTATGTGTGGCTGAAATAGTGTTAATTCGTAACCTGTCAGTCGTGCTATAGTCAAGTGCTGAGTCTGGGTTCTGTTTAAAAGAACCTCTACAGAATGTGGGACTTGTACTGTTAATTGATGTCCTAAAACAATTGAGTCGCTCTGTCTGATTGCTAGCGCTGTTGCTGCTACTGACTTCAAGCACGCAGGGAGTGCCTGGGCTACTGAATCCAATGTACTTGAAAAATAAGCGCAAGGCTTATGTGATCCTGCTTGGTCTTGAGTGAGGACAGACAGTGCTGTGCCATCACGTTCTGTAACAAAAAGTGTAAAAGGTTTGCTGTAACATGGTGTCGCTAAAACTGGTGCTTGGCATAAGGCTTTCTTTAATTCCTCAAAGGCTTGTGTGTGTTCCTGAGTCCAAGGGAGGACAGTCGAAGTCGCTGCCTCTCGTGTCGTTAACTGAATGAGTGGTTTAGCTAGAAATGCATACTGGGGAATCCATTGCCTGCAGTACGAGGTGAGGCCTATAAAGGCCCGCACTTCCTTTTGTGTCTGGGGTTGTGGCATATTTACAATCAACTGAATGCGATCGGGAGTGAGCTGTCTCCCCACTTTGGACAGCAAGTGACCCAAGTACACAACTTGCTGAACACAGAATTGTAGCTTCGAAGGAGACACCTTGTGTCCCTTGTCGGCCAAAAAATGTAAAACTGTCAGTGATGCTTGTTCACATTCGTGTTCACTTCGTGCGGTGATCAGCAGATCATCGACTTATTGCAGTAAGGCGGTGTTAACTGGCATTGTGATACAATCAAGTTGTCTTTTCAGTGCTTGGCTATAGATGCTGGGGCTTTCTGTGAATCCTTGAGGTGCGCGTGAAAATTTGAAACTTCGTCCATTTAAACTGAATCCGAAGAGATATTGGCTCTCCGGATCAATAGGTACACTGAAGAAGGCGTTCTTGAGGTCAATTACAGTAAAGAACGTTGCTTCTGAATCAATAGCAGTCAATAGGGAAGAGATGTCGGGAACCACAGGATACTGTGGAATAATGCATTTATTCAGTTCTCTTAGATCAATCACCAGCCAATATACTGGCGGTGCATTGGGGTCAGTACGTTTAAGAATCGGAATGATAGGGGAATTGCAGATATTGGAGTCGGTCTATACGACCACTCCTTGGGCAATGAGCTCTTCAATGATTTCCAGTAAAGCCACTACAGCATCGGGTGGTAACTTGTATTGTCTGATTCTGGGTAAAACAACACCTGGTTTGAGTGTAACACGGTACGGTGTAATGTGCATACAACCTACATCAGTTGGGCCCTTTGCCCACAAGTGATCTGGTACATTTTTCAATCTGACATCAAACTCTCGTAATACATAATGACCCTTGAAATCCCGCAGAAAGAGTCTAACTCCCTCCGGGGAACAACATATTATGGCTCCTAGAGCCTTCAATGTCTTTATTCCTAACAGATTTTCTGGACATGATTTCGTCAGTAACAGGTCTGTAACACGTGATAAGGGACCCACAGCCAGGGGAACGGGTTCTGATACCTCATTTACAATAGGCTGTCCTGAAAAACCAAGGGAAACATTCTGTGAGCCTGAGAGGGGTGCCCCTGGGACTTCATTATGGCTGATTGTTGTGCGGCTTGCCCCTGTGTCAATTAAAAACTTTCTGTCTTTTCCCAATACTTGACTGATCTACAGGAATTTCAATAAGAGGCAAGCCACCTTCCCTCTCTAGGCTGTTTCATGTGTATCGTGGATAATCGGGGTAAGCGGACTGGGCATACTGGTACATTTGTTGTGAAACTTGCTGAGTCGCGGCAATGGGCTGTGGCTGTGGTACCGCTACTGTCTGTGCTGTATGAGATGAAGCATGCATAGGCTGCGTATTCTGCATGGGCTGTACATTCTGTGAAGTCTGTTGCTGGGCATGATCTTGTCTAGGCGGATGCGGGAACATATTCGGAGCTTACGAAAGTGTTATATCGATGTCGTTGTTCTAGAATTATTTGTATTAACTTGGTACTTAGACCTCTCCATCTGTCCATGAGTAGTGCTTCTAATGTATCGCGTAAGGGACCTGGATCAGAATGTTGGTTTCTGTATAACGTGAGGAGGTGCTGAATCATGTATACACCTGCTAATTTCTGCTCGTCTGGGGAGAGGTTCAGGAATGTCTGCGCTACTGTGTCATCATTATATATGTTCGGATTGTCAGCCCATAATACTGCTGACCGGGCTAGTTCTTGTTCATCCATAGAGTTGAGTACATGGTACCCTATTCGGTCTCGAAGCCTTTTATCAGTCTCCTGGAACTGATGTTCAGGAGAATTCGGTTTTGTTATGCCAGAGAGAAAAACTCTCTTGCTTTCCGGACAAATGCCTTTCCTAAGGTAAGCTCCCTTACCTACATACGCTATCGTGTTTGTAGTTTTTTCTGGATCTTCAGGTTCTTCCTCCTCCTCGGAGGAGGCTTTTTCTTTCTCTTTTTCGTGTATTTCTATCACTGCTTTTCTTATTCTCTTGTACATACTGGCTATGCAACCCCCTTTATCATGCTTTCCTTCAGATATATTTTGGCCCCACTTGTTGAGTGCATCTAATTCATCCTGTTCTGTCCCAGGCCTGTCTCGTTCTCTGATTAGGCAATTTATAAAAAAACATAGTATATATGCTTGAATGTCAACTTTCTGATGCGCCATGGCATCCTTAATACTTTCAGGGTCCTGCCCAGTCTGGACAAAGTGATATATTCTATCTAGGTGCTCTTTCATTCCGGATAATAACAGTAGGTAATCTGCAGCATGTCGTAAGCGTAGTGATGCTAAAAACATCCTATCGTCTTTACCGGGTACTGGATCTTATCTGCAAACTTGGAGCGGTTCTTTGAGTATGTCGAGACGGGGTGATTGGATTATAAAAGGATTCTGCATATCCCTAAGGTGTAATCTGTGTGTTGGGGGCGGGGTCTGGTGACCCCCGGTCGCACCTCCTGAGACGGAAGCATGGACATTATTTCTCTGTGGAGTCTGTATCTGTACTTGAACTTGTCTTTTAGTAGGATCAGGTAGAAGCGGTTTCGGTAGATTAATTTTAGGTGCGGGAAGTGGTGGAGGTGGTGGAGCAGGGGGAACCTGTTGTGGTACTGGCGGAATATGATCTTGGAGCGGGTTACCACCTCCGTCCCCGTCGGTAGGCAGGGCGCGGACAGGTAGATTGGTGTAAGCGGGAGCTACATCCTCTAGATAGGAATTCAGGAATATGTCTTTAGTGGTCCTGTGAGTTACCTTAGTTGGGACCAATGGTGGCGGCAGATTTTTCGGTATTTCTGAAGTGGCTTCAGGCGAACCTTCGGCCACAAGATACATGCCATTTACGAGATTGTTTCGGGCGGGGTCTATTTGCTCTGATTTCACTCGGATCCCTTCAGTAACTAATTCGTTTTCTTGGGCTTTATCTGATTCTTTAAGTCTGTCTTCTCTAGGAGTGCTTTTTCTGTACGCTTATGTGATTCCTTACGCCAAAACTCTATGGCGTCTTTCTGAGATTGTCTGGCTTTCTTTTTCCATAATGCTTCCTCTATTTCATGATGCACTCGGCATCCCATATTCCGGTAACGGGCCATCTGTGTCTTTCGTCTAGATGCTTAGTATAATCGGCCCACAAATCTAGATACAATATGGCATCTATGCCATGCTTCTGATACATGAAATTTCCAGGCGTGTCCCTAGGGGGGATAGGAATTTCTTCCTCTAGTATCCCTTTCCTAGTTCCTATCTGCTTTAACTTGTTGAAAAACGGCATCTTGTTTACTTGGTACTGAATGCTCAATCCTAGCTACTTAAAAATTGAATACAGCTAGTTATACAAGAACACAATAATGCACATTAAAAACAGTCACACTCATACCACGACATTAATCACATGAAAAGACATTTGAGACATATATGACTACCCCCTATACTGGATGTACTGCTAAACAGCACAGATACACTGCTGAGAACAGTGCCAGAACTGGAATCATCGGATATACTGCTAAACAGTACAGATACACTGTCTAAAACAGTGCAGACCGGACTTGTGTACCCAAACCCGTCTAGATACGTCCCAGCAATGGTACTCACCAGGAAGCACGGAAAACAGAAGGCCTCGGAAAACTCGACTGGACTGGACCGGACTGGACTCGACTCGACACGTGGATACTTCGGGAAACTGGTGGGCCTCTTGACACCTCGGACCTTGCTTCTTTCGGCTAGGCTCTGGTCGGGATCCTCCGCACTCCTCACCACCTCGTCTGGGTGCTGATTGCAGTCTTCGTCACCTCTGTGGGCCAGAGGGAGATACAGGAAATCCTGCCGGTACGCGTAGGTTCCGTCTAACTGATGGCAGGGGACAGAGTTTGCAACGCACCAACCGGCGCGTGGGGTGGGGGAGGGGTCCCTGTTCGGGCGCCAAAATGTCGTAAATATTTAATTTACCGTCTTAATTTCTATGCAGGTAAGTACTTAATCAATAATGACTCAATCGGAAAGAAAAAAACAGAGTCCGTGGTGTTAGAGTTCTTAGGGGTTTTTATTCCTTAAAAAGGAATCGTTCCGGAACTGGATATCATGTTCCTGCAACCACAAGGGGTTCAGGAAGGGATAGAGCAATATTTTATTGACAATACATAGCTTATATACTTAAATTACATCATAGAAACCAATATAGTAGGCGTAACAGCTGAGAGAAGACAAGATAACAGCATCCACGTGTTAGTAGTACGTAATCAGAAGGCGTGAACTAGGCGTGAACTAGGCGTGAACTAGAGGTGTGTGCTAGAAACGTCACAGGTAGGTGTCATAAGTGGGTGGCACAAAACAGAATCTTGCAATGTCAGCAGAAATCTGAGGCTTGGATGCGCGCGCAGCTGTATGACGTGTGATTGACGTGAAACTGAAGGGTGCTGGGGACTTGACATTTAAACTAACGGAAAGAGACAGAAGTCTGGCGTGTCAGATCAACTTGTGCTTCTATCATATCTGATATCTGATGTTTAGGAACTGAGCTATCAGGGCGGAAAGGTCTCTGGGGCAGAAGCTATTCTATACTGACTGTGAGTGCGTGTATAAGCGCCTAAGTGTCTGCCTGAGAAGCGTGGGGGCATGGGCCTTCCATGGGAGCATGGTAACAGAGGCTATGAATTATTTGCACAGAGACAGCGTGGCCGGGCCCTTTCGCTCTGCAGCTGGGGGATGTTTACTTAAACTAGTAGGTAGGAATGCATTTTCGAGGAGCGGACCAGATAATTCGAAGGTTGAAGTCAGTCTTGGCAGGCAGCAGGCTGAGCCAAGCGCGGTGAGCCGCGCTGGAAGTAAGGCAGAGTTCACGGGTTCAGAGGCAGCCTGGGCTGAGGTTTTCAGAGTCAGAAGGCCGGGAAAAAGGCTTGATGGCAGGATTCAGGGCCTACCATGCCAGAGCTGAAAAACGTGTAAAGTACACTTCAAAAAGACGTTGGCATAGCATACTTAGGAACGGACTATTCAACCCATTCAGGGTGGGTCTGAAAGAGGACATGTTAACGTTGGACGCAAACGTATTTGCGTCTTCATAGCTGGCACAGGAGGGAAGTTACATGCACTTTAAGCTGGTACATGGAGACGGTGGGGTACACGATAGGGAACATAACTTGACCAAAAATTTATATTTCCTCAGGACCCAAGTTGAAGCAATCATTCCCTCAGCCTTCCATGGTCACACTAGGAGTCCCACAGGGATCAGCACTATCACCTATACTCTTTAATCTACTCATGGAACCCCTTGCTAATGCGCTTAGCTCTGCAAACATTCTATATCATCTATAGGCAGACAACACTCAACTTTATTTGAAAATCTCCTCACCGGATGACTTCATCTCCCTCAACACTATTCTTCATAATACCCAAAGTTGTCTCAATGGCAACCACCTCATGCTTAATACCAAAATAACTGAGTTCCTCTTCATTTCCCCTCCCAATCATAGACCCAAGATAGACTTATGGCTGAAGCATCTTACTTCCTTGGGTTGCGCCCCTTATATCAATGACTCCACAAAATCCCTGGGAGTTACCCTTGACAAACATTTAAATATGCAGTAACAAATCTACAATACCACCAAAGGAGCTAACTTTCAGCTAAGTATCTTAAGGAAACTTAAACCCTTCCTCCCACAGACTGATCTAAAAATGCCGGTCCGAGCCCTAGTACTACCAAGACTGGACTATGGAAGCACCACTCTTTGCGGTCTTCCAAAATACAAACTAGCACCGATCAGGGCATCGCTTCCCACTGCGGCCAGGCTGGTCTCCGGAATAAAGAGAAATAACCACATCACCCCGGCCCTGAAGGCTTTGAACTGGCTACCATACGAGTCGAGAATACAACTAAAGATCACCTGCATGACACTTAAAGTCTTACAATGCAACACCCCCAGCTATTTAGCACAAAAGCTAGAGCGGTCGGGAGGTTGTAGACATTCGCGAATCACAAGCTCAGTACTACTAAAACCTGAATCCTTCCACAAAAAGAGAACTGGGTGCAGAGCTTTCTCAGGTATCGCACCAAAGATTTGGAACAACCTCCCCCAGACCTACGCAGAATCTCTTCTTTTACCACCTTCAAAAAAGAAGCAAAAATGTTTCTGATGAACAAATTAACATCTTAAACCTTTAATTTTCTGAAGCCTACTTGCCACCTCTTTTAATCAAACAGCAATATCTAACTCATTTGTATTATATGCGATTCCCGATCGTATGTATAACTTGTGATAATTATGTACTGTAAAGCGCTCTGATACCACTGTGGGTCATGTATGCACTATATAAAACGTTATGTCAGCTGCTGAAATGAAGGAGAGAGAGGAGGCTGCACTCTCCATTTTTAATGACACCAGTGTCTCCGTGAGAAAAACCGGAACAAGCGCGAGCAGTGATAAAGTCTCTGATGTTACAGCACAACTGAGATGCTTAGAAAAATGTAAGAGTAGTGAATTATCCAAGTGGTGGGAGTCGAAATCCCTCCAACAATATCTGGAGGTGAAACTGATACCACGTGGACTCGGTATCATGGTGGCTCCCACCTATGATGACTTCAATCCAAATATGCTCTGCGAATGGGCAGAAAATAACCAGGAATAATCGCGCAGGGTGCTTGCAATCTTGGTTAAGTATGCAGATATTGATTGAGAGAAGATTCTTGAGGAAATCGCTCAGATTATGGAAATGCTTGTAAAAGAAACTAACCAGGAACCAATTGGGCAGTACTTAAACGAAATGAAAGCGCATCTTAAAAAATTGGAAACAACAATAAGAGAAAGAAAGGTGCCAAAATTCAGATGAGACATAAATGACCATGAACGAGGACAAATTTATACCTTTGCTAAAAAATTTGATCATTTACGAAGACAGCGAATGAGCCACAAAGGCCAAGCCAGACAGGGTGCACAATTGGATTTAAGCAGCATCCAAAGCTCAGAAGTCGATACCGATTTAGACGAGGCGAAATTCCGCCAATGTGCTTCAATAACACCCTTCATCATAGAAGAATTTGTTTTTTTAGAGCAGGAGAGGAGATTCAATCTCCGCCCAAGACCCCCAGCGACCAGCGAAGGAACACAAAGCGGAAGAGGCAGAGGCAACAGAGGTGCAAGGGGTCAAAACGATGCCAATGTACAAAAGAACAAATAGAAATGAATGCAACAATAGAAAGTGAAGCAACAATAATCAATATGACCAATATTGGATTGCCAGAGAAAGAAAAAAACATCCTTAGATTGAGCTTATCGTACTGTCTGTAGTGGGCTGATGGATGGGGGTGACCTTGGGCCCAGGTGCCCTTTTTGGATGGGCAGCGCGGGGGCAGGGCGATCGCAGCCTTGAGGAGCACAGACTCAGCCTATGCTTCGTTCTCAGTCGGAAGTGACGCCAAGAGCGGCCGTCCTTCCTTTTATTGATCCCCGTAGGCCACGCCTGGCCTGCGGATGTGGGAATGCGTGTGTGCATCATAACACTGGACTGCTAACACTACATCTCTATCCAACTTGGTTCTTTTGAATGTCTTTTCAGTCTAAACCTCCAGGACGCCTGCCAGCGCGGGGTCTCACGAACAGACAGAGTCTCTTAGCCTCTGGCTCGGACGAGGGTTAGGCCGCAGATGGTATCGCTGTGAGCCAGTGCGCCCTTCTTGGGTGGCAAAACCCGGGCTCCCCGGATCAGCCTCTCCAGATGGAGAAGGAGAGGGGTCCGGGGTTTCTCTGGATGGGCTGAGGACTGGAGCTCCGGTATCTTCTCCCGCGTCATCTTCGGGTGGCATCACCGGGGGCAGGCTGATGGTCTCTGAGTGATGATCTGGCGAGACTTCCTTAAACCATGATGCGTTCCAGGCCACTTCCTCCTCTCCCCGGCGAGCGGTGATCATGGAGCCACGTGTTGCGGTGACGGTCCAAGTGCCTGGTTCCTACCTGGTCAAGAATTTTCCCCCTTGGCGGCGGTTCCGGAGGATGACAGTCGCCCAGGGTCGGAGCCTCCGAGGGGTTCCCCGGCGGCGTCTGCTGGCTTCCTCATTCTGGCGCCTTCGCCTTTCTTGCGTGCCCTCGGCATCTGGGGGAAGGGGCGACCATCCTGGCGTGGCTGGGAGGAGGTCTCGTCTTGGTCCTTGCAGCATCAGGGACCAGGGGCTCCATTGGGTGGTGCAATGCGGGGTGCTCCTGTACTCCCTCAGGAACTCGCACAGTCGGTGTTCAGGGTCCGCTTGTTCCACGGTGGAGATTCGGAACATTTTGTTCAGAGTCCGCATGAATCTCTCCACATCCCCATTGGCCTGGGGCCATTGGGGGGTGATGCGTTGATGGGTGATCCCTCGTTGTTGGAGGTAAGTCGCAAATTCAGCCCCTTCGAATGGGGGTCCGTTGTCGCTGCGGACCTCTTGCGGGAACCCAAACATTGCGAATGTATTTTCCAGTATGGGGCCCACGTGGCTAAATGCTGTTGACGCCACAGGGTCCACTATGGGGTACTTTGAGTAGGCGTCGACGATGACCAGGGTATGCCTACCCACCGGGAAGCTGCCAAAGTCCATGCTGATCTTTGACCACGGGACGGTGCAGGCCTCTTCGGTGATAATGGGCTGTGGCCTCTCCGGACCCCCGGTCATCTGGCATGGCAAGCATTGCCTGACCCACTCTTCCACCATTGCCTCCAACTCCGGGAACCATACTTTCTGTCTCATGCGTGACTTCATTTTCATTTTAACGACGCCTTGGTGCCCTCCGTCGGCTAGTTGGACTGCTCGTTGCTTGAGGCTTTGCGGGACCACCAGCTGGTGTACTCTCATGAGGATTCCTTCCTCGGTGGCACTCAACTCGTGGCGGACTCTCCACATCTTGGTAAGTGATTCCTTCTCTTAGGGCGTCCATCAATTGGCTTGCCGGAGATAGTCGGTCCAGGAGCCTCCTTGTACCGCTTGGGTGGTCTTGCGGTACACCGCATTGGTGGCGGCTGCTTCCTTCACTTCTTCCAGGGACAGGCTTTGGGGGCTCGATGTCAGGGCCACCCAGTGTGCAAACTCCTCACAGTCATCATCTCCCTCGGGCTGATTCGCTGGCACGGGGTGTCTGGATAGGAAGTCAGCCGGGTTCTTGGTTCCAGGGCGGTATATGACCTCCATCTCGTATGGTTGCAGCTGGACAGCCCACCGCTCAATCCTTTGCGGGGGATGGGGCACGGTCCCCTTGAAGAGAGGCACGAGAGGCTGGTGGTCAGTCACCATGGTGAAGGGTTGACCTCGTAGGTAAAGGTGAAAGTGTTTACAGGCCCATTTTATGGCGAGCGCCTCCCGTTCTATCTGGGCATACCTTGCTTCGGTCGGGGTGAGGGCCTTGCTGGCGAAGGCTAGGGCTGCCCACTGGCCGGGCATCTAATCTTGGGTGAGCATCGCTCCAAGTCCTACCGGGCTCGCATCTACCAGCACTTCCGTTGGCTTGGTTGGGTCAAAGTACGCAAGGGTGGCCTTTTCGAGGAGGGCGTCTTTTATGCCTTGGAACGCTTATTCTTCGGCCGGGCCCCATTGCCAGACAGCGTCTGTTTTGGTGAGGCCTCGGAGCAGTTCGCTTCTGGTCGCGAGACCGGGTATGAGCCGCCCGCAGTAGGTGGCCATGCCCAGGAACCTCCTCACTTTTGTCGGCGTGGTCGGAGCTGGGGCGGTTTTGATGGCTTGGGATTACCTTGGGTCTACTTGGATGCCTTCCTGGTTAAAGATGTACCCGAAGAATTCCAATGAGGGCTGGAAGAATTGGCATTTCTCCCGATGGAGGGTCCCTCCGTAGGCACTCAGATGCTTCAGGGTCTCGCGGAGATGTTTGTGGTGATCCGCGGCGGTGGCAGAGTGGATGAGCATATCATCGCTCACGTTGAGCACTCCTGGTAGCCCTGAAAGAAGCTCCCTGATGGTGTTTTAGAACACTTCTGCCACGGAGGAGATGCCAAAGTTTAAACTCTTATACCTCCGGAGGCCCAGGTGGGTGCTGAACGTCGTGATGAAACGGCTCTCTTCCGCAAGGGGTAGTTGATGGTATCCTGCATTTAGGTCGATTTTGGAGAACCATTTGGACCCGTTGACGTCGGCAATGATGTCGTCCATCGTGGGCGTGATATGGCGTTCTCTTTTTATTGCCCGGTTGGGTAGTCGCATGTCTATGCAGAGGCGGATGGCCCCTGGTTGTTTGGGTTTCTCTGCGATAACCATTGGTGACACCCACGGGGTAGGTCCGGACACCTTTTCTATGACCCCTTGCTTCTCCAGCTTCTCTAGTTCCTGTTCGACCAGCGGCCGGAGGTAGAATGGGATCCGCCGATGTCATAGGGCAACTGGGTAACCGTTCTGTCTATGTTCAGCTTGATAGGTTCGCATCTGATGCAACCTAGCCCTCAGAACAAACCTAGAAACTGTGTGAGTAGCTCTTCGACCTGGTGCGTTCTGATTCTTCTGGCGAATGCGATTAGCTTCAGGTCCTCAGCCGTGTGGCTACTCAGGAGCATGTCGGCTTCCCTGTCGATGATGTGGATGGTGGCTGTTACTTCCTGGTCGTCCGCCTTGATGCGCACTACCATTTTTCCTTTCAATGGTAGCGGCATGTCGGACCGGTAGGCGAATATTCTGGTCTTAGACGGTACCACAGGTGGGCGAGGGCGTAGCTTCCGTTACTGTTGGAGGTCCATGACATTGACTGTGGCTCCTGTGTCGATGATGGCCTGAACGTCTGTTCCCGCTACCTGAACGACACAAGTTGGTTGAGGCCTTCGTCGCTGTTTGAGTTCTTTGGCAAACGATACTACGCAGGCCTCGGCGTCGTCGTCATCTGAGGAGTCCTCGACGGTTGGCAGGTACTTTACTGGTTTTTCGGGCGCTTTGTCTGGTGTCTCTGCACCTGTAATCGCTAGCTGTCGAACTGCTCGGGTTGGCGGCTTCTGCCCTTGGAAGTTTCTGGTGCTGGTGCGCCGTCTGCATACTGCCGCAAAATGGTTCGGGATGCCACAGTTCGTGCAGGTCTTGCCCTGAGCTGGGCAATCCTTCACGGTGTGAGGTTCATGGCGGCAGTACCCGCATTTGGTTCTGGGTACTTCTGTTCTGGGCTTTCGGAACTGGTCGTTCCTCTGTTTCAGCCTCACTGCGTCGGCCTTTTCCGTCTTGACGGTGCCTGTCTTTCCTTGTGGCTTGGTCAGCGCCTGGTCCATGGCTGTGGCTCGGGCATCCGACAGGTCGTGCGACCTTGCAAGTATGAGGATGTCTTCTAGGGTGATGCCGGGTTTCCTGAGTATGAGTCCACGTAACGTCTTGTCGCGGAACCCTTGTATGAGCTGTCTCGGGATAGCCTGTTGTTGGTTTATGTCGGTGCATGTGCTGGCGCGCTCTCGGACGCGGGCGTGGAACGTGTCCATGGTCTCGCCTTCTCTCTGGCGTGCTTGGCCTAGCTTGAACACTTCTAAATCTGGGTTCAACTGTGGGTCGAAGTGGTTGTTGAGGGCATTGACAGCGCCAACGTAGTCATCGTCTGTCTCGGTGTTAGGGAGGTGTTTGAATAGTTTAAATATTTTGTCTCCGGCATAGTGGAGGAGGAGGGACCTTTTGACGGTCGTGTCCGCTTCTCGAGTCGCTCTGAAATAGTTATCTTGCCGTTCTATCCATATCTTCCACCTGGGGGATGCGTCGCGGGGTTTTCCAACCTGCTGAAAGGTGGTAGGACTCCTGACGCGGCATGTTGGAAGGGGATGCGAACCGTCGTGGCTTCCTCTTCGTCTACCATGTCTGCTGGCTGATGTAGGGCCTCTGGCTGAGGTGATGACTCACAAGGCCGGACACTTGGTGCGGGATGCGGTGTCGGCATGAGCGCCTGTCGGGGGTTTAGCTGAGCGCTTCCTGTGCCCCCACTCCTTACTGTGTGGGTCACTGCTTCGTGGCTCGTTCCCTCCTTTTCTCCGTCCTCTTCACCGGTGATCTAGGTCTCTGCGGCAGGTCTCGCGCCGTCAATGGAGTCACCCGGCCAGCCCCGTGGCAGCGGGCAGTGGTTGGCTGCGGACCAGGGCGGATGAGCACCCTTGGCAGCTCTGCTGGACGTCTTCAGGCCTTCGGGAGCACTTCAGGAGCTCTGGAGCACAAATTTCAGATCTCACGCCAGATGCGTGAGATTTGGCACCCTCTTCTTTTCCCGCGCACGTGAGATGCGTGGGGAACGGCACTGCGTCGCCTCAGCCGGATCGCAGGCTCGGGGAGGTGGCAGACGGCACCGGGGGAGCAGCGGAGACAGAGCCAAACACCACAGGGCAGACAGGGTACCGGTGAGCCCCAGGCAGGGGTAGCTAGCCACAGGCCAGGGACCATCGGCGGCACACTCGGGCGGGACGGAGCCGCTCAAAGGAGCGTAGCGCTCCGGTAGCCACAGCAAGGCACGGGCGAGGGTTGGGCCCCCTCCGTTCGTCGCCAGTGTAGTGGGCTGATGGATGGGGGTTACCTTGGGCCCAGGTGCCCTTTTTGGATGGGCAGCGCAGGGGCAGGGCGATCGCAGCCTTGAGGAGCACAGACTCAACCCACGCTTCGTTCTCAGTCAGAAGTGACGCCACGAGTGGTTGTCCTTCCTTTTATTGATCCCCGCAGGCCGTGGCCTGCGGATGTGGAAATGCGTGTTTGCGTAAGAACACTAGACTGCTAACACTACACTGTCCACCGGCAGAATTTGACAATGTAAAAACACAAGTGGATGTTTTTTAATTTATAAGAACAGTGAAGTTAAAAAACACTTCGCTTTGAATCAGGGTCAAAGAACACTAGAATCCAGGAGTGCACCTACGGCACCTACGGCTGACACCCATCGAGGAAGCCTGTCAGTAGGTGATACGGATCTACTACTGGACTTAGGACGCTTAGGACAGTTGGACAATTTGAATGAAACCGTTATGCTCAGTCCCAATGTGAATAGCAGAACAGAGACGAGCCCACCTATCCTTAATGACAACATTCAAATATCTGCCAGTTAGGCACAGGAAGTTGCGAGGTAACAAGAGGTAGATATCAGTGGCAATGCCCCCACGAATTTCAGACCATCTTCCAGAGCCATTCCAATGACTGCAAGAGACTCAGTTGATATGTATAAAGAGTAAGTAATCAATGATTTACAAAATGTGGAAAAATGCACAAGTGTGAAGCATAAAATGTTGACACAGCATGAAAAAGAATACTCTGCTTTGGTTACTAAACGAGCATCAAATACCAATTGTATTGTGCGTAATGCGGAAATGGGTGGCGACGTCGTGTTGTGGAATAAGTCCAGCTACCTTACTGAAGCATACAAACAACTAAATAACCAAAGTAATTATGTTAAAATTACAGAAACAACCATGCACAGAAGTTTTAGGATGTACAATGAACAACTACATGAATGGTTTAACCAATGCTTGATCACACATGAAGAGCTTCTATTTCTAAAAGTTGATAAGCCTGTGGTGCCAGTATTTTATCTAATCCCGAAGGTACATAAAAGCTTTGACAATCCACCAGTTGCCCCATTATTTCCGCTATAGGTGAGGCTTTAGAAAATACTTCCAAATTCATAGATTCATTTTTGGGTCCTTTAGTACAACTGCTATTTTCCTACATTCAGGATATGGGGGACTTTTTGTAAAAAATGTATGACCTCCCTTGGGAAGAAGACCTGCTGCTGGTGACAATTGATGTTTCCACCTTGTACACCAGCATCAGTCATGAAGATGGGGGATGCGCTGAATGAGGAACAGCTTGCACTCACCTTCTTTTCTCCCTGCATCCTGCTTTGTGGGGGCCAGCTGACACGCCACGTCGCCGTGAGGGGAACAGCCAAGCAGCTTGACCACAACTCCCAGGAGGCCCTGCACGGCACACAAGACTGGCGTCACAGGAGGGCGCCTGAAGCCCTCATAATCAGAGCGCCCCCTCCTTACTGCGGGACGCACTGAAACTCTGCCTTGAACTGCCGCAAACGAAATGGCTTGCACTCACCTTCTTTCTCCCTGCATCCTGCTTCGTGGGGGCTAGCTGACACGCCACGTGGCCGCACCGCCGTGAGGGGAACGGCCAAGTGGCTGGACCACAACTCCCAGGAGGCCCTGCACAGCGCACAAGACTGGCATCATAGGAGGGTGCCTGAAGCCCTCCTAATCAGCGTGCCCCCTCCGCACCGCGGGACGCACTGAAACTCTGCCTTGAACTGCCATGAGGGGAATGGATTGCAGTCACCTTCTTTTCTCCCTGCATCCTGCTTCGTGAGGGCCAGCTGACATGTTGTGTCGCCACACCGCCGTGAGGAGAACGGCCAAGTGGCTGGACCACAACTCCCAGCAGGCCCTGCACGGCGCACAAGTCTGGCCTAACAGGACGGTGCCTGAAGCCCTCATAATCAGCGTGCCCCCTCCGCACCACGGGATGCACTGAAACTCTGCCTTGAACTACCATGAGGGGAATGGCTTGCACTCACCTTCTTTTTCCCTGCATCCTGCTTCGTGAGGGCCAGCTGACACGCTGCATTGCCGCACTGCCATGAGGAGAACGGCCAAGCGGCTGGACCACAACTCCAGGAGGCCCTGCTCGGCGCACAAGACTGGCATCATAGGAGGGTGCCTGAAGCCTCATAATCAGTGCGCCCCCTCCACACCGCGGGAAGCACGCGGGTACACGCAGGTAAAGCCAGTGCCAAGGGTGGGCCCGACCCGTACCCGTCAGCACCAGAAAGAGCCAGGGCAGGGCCACTCCTCTAACATCTACAGTTTAATAGCCCTTCATTGTGCTTTGCAGAGAAGCGTGGACCTACCCTGGGAATTTTGAAAGCTACTGTTTATTGCCATGCATATTGTAAATGCGAGCCTGAAGGACCCTTTGTTACTTTCTGAGGACTACCAGTGTTGCCTGTTGTCTACTAATTCCTTCCTTTTAGCAGGGAGGGGTTTACTTTAATGGGCAAGCGCAAGTTAATGGAAGGGGGAGGAGGGGGGATTGAGGCTGGGAATGCCAGTAGACCCTGTAAAGGGAAGAAAGCAAGAAGAATGACCAAGCATGCTGCTAACAATTGTGTTCTCGATTGAATTGATAGTCTTGTGGAGGAATGTGAGGGGATTTTAACTTCTGAACCTAGCCCACATTTAATGGGGGATATGGCTCAACAGATTTCAGCTGGTTTGGGGTTGGAAGGTTCATGTAACAGTCCTGCCTCCCCTGCTATCCCCGCTATGTTTCTCTCAAAACCAAAGTCCCAATGGGCAGTGGCACTGTGAGTGGGGGGCTTTATCAAAGGAGAACACTATAGCTAGCGATATTGATAACTCTCTACTAGCTGATGGCAATCAATCCCTAACATCTGTGCCTATAGTCCCCTGTACTAACAGGTTTTCTATTCTGGCAATGTACATAGTGAGAGTATTATGCCACAACCACCGCAACCATCCAGATTAGCCACAGATGTTGCCCCAAACCATCCACCAGACTCCCAAACATAAACCATTGACAAGAGTAGAAGTAATGTACAAGATATTCAAGACTGAGTGAAGCTAGTACTTCTTCAACGGGATGAGATAGAGTCCATGAGGGCTTTGATTGTAAATCTATCTGCTATGGTAGGGCCTGCGCATAATGGGGGGCACGCATTTTGTTAAACCCTATCTCTAGTGATACCAACTCTTTCCCATTGAAAGCCGGTAGTACCCTGGCAAATTCAATGGCAATTGAAAAAGAGGGTGGTGGGTGCAAACTGCAAAGCTACCACCTCCTATAGTGAGGTGGCTAAATCTGGAAAATCTCTACCTCCCATATGCACAATGTAGACCCTCACTGCTTAATAAAAACAGTCTAACTTATCCTGCAAAGGCAAAAGAAAAAGAGTATTCAGTACCCAGTGCAAGGTGGAACACTTCCCCAATGGCCATCTATCAAGACAAATCTTGAGATAGAAGGGGGAGTAAAATCAAGCATAACACAGAGTACTAATAAAATCTACATGACCAATGTATCCAAGCTAGCACCAGCGAGAAGTAGTGAGAGTACTGACTCTCTGACTAATAAAGCTAAACATTGGTTGTGTCATGTTAGAGGGGGTCAGTCAGTAATTAGGGATGATATCTCTAAGGTGAGAAAACTGACCTCGGCCACTGAACAATTTGATTGTATTGAATTGACACTTCGGTCAGAGGAAATGGCTGAACATCTATTTGCCCTCAAGTTTAGAACCAGCCCCCCTGCCCATTCATGCATTCAATTAAGGAAGGCCCTACCTGTCTCTCAGGTGCACCACTACCCTGGGCAGTGGCCAGAGGGTCGTGTTGGAAGTTCTGGGTTAGAAAATATTGATTGACTCCCTGGTGTATATGCACAAGGGTTGTGCAGTGATAGTGTAAAGGACCGAGTTGATATTAGTGACACTGCCAGTTATATTCCTGAAATAAGACATCCAAAAGGGTCAGCTATTTGTATGGTCGATGGTTCGCTGCTCGTATTGGTAGCTCCCAGTCAGATAACATTGATATTGCTAGTGGTTTCTCTGAGATGAGATCTCTAAAATCAATTCAATCTATTGATGCCCCTGGCCTAGGATTACACGGCCAGGGTATGGTTAATCTTCCAAGGCAAGCCAATGAACAATTGTACACAGGCTATGTCCCCAACAGGGGCTCATTCATGTCCTGGAACACTACAGGTTTGGGTCCAAAAATATAATTACCAGATTGCCTCACATTTGTTAGCGAGTTTGATATTTGTACTTTTCAAGAGACTTAGCTCCTCGAGCTCCAATTCTGTCCCGGTTACCTAAACTTTTACGTTCCCGCAATCAAAGGTGCAAAAGGCCACCCAATGGGTGGCCTTACCATATGGGTTTGTCAAGCACTGGCATTGAGTATCAAAGAATTGTCTTCCGGGAGTAGTGATAGTCAGGTGATAAGGTTGAACCTTGGCCCCTTAGGACTTCTGGACATTTATAGTGGCCATGTGAGGGGAGTCCGGGGGGAAAGTCTCAAATTATAGTGGCTTTGGACAGCCTCCTCGAGCTTTACTCAATAGACAGTAGTGTGATTGTTGCGGGTGATTTAAATTCAACTTTCAAGCCACTTGCTACTCCTGATTGGTACCTCACTGATGATGAAGATAGCTTTGGGGAGTACCAAAATTGGAACTCAACCCTGTTAAAAAATGGACAGAGGTCGTCATCCAGATTAACACTATCTGTTATGAAAGGGGACTTAGGACCCTCAATGGTAGGACACCACAGGATTGGTCTGGGGCTTACACGTTCAAACAATGGGTACAGCAAAAGTAGGATTGACTACATCCTCTGCAGTTTGAAAATTTGGCACACGATAATTGATATGGTGGTTAAGGATTGCCTGGAAAGCGACCATAACCCCCTGTGTGTCACTTATGGATGGTGGATGTTGGAGCAACCACAGGCGGGGGAGGTTGAACTTTGTGCCCCGGACGCTGTCCTTTCCAACGACATGCATTGACTTAATTGGTCACATGTAAATAAAAAACCGGAGGTTCTGGCAAACATTATTGAAGAAGTTGACAGAACTGTGCTAGAGATTGAGCAAGTCCTGGGTACCGGTGGTGATCCAGGGCGTGTAACACAGTTACATGACAGCTTTTTTATACGTACAAGTAACCATTTTATTAAGCCCATTAGAACCAAGCAACTAGCTGACACCAAACCCCTGCAGTGGTATAATAATGAATGTAGGTGAGCTAGAATTGCCCTTGGTAATGCTTAAACATGGGCGGAAAATCCGTTCCGCTCACGGATTTTGCCGATTTTCGGCAAATTCGCGGTCCGCGAGATTCGCGAATTTCCCGCAAAATCCGCGAGCGGAACAGATTGGGTCAAAAGTTGAAGCTGACTTTTGTAACTATTTTAGAATGGTGCCGGCAAGCTGCCAGCAAGCTGCCAGAGCCATTCTAAAATAGTTACAAAAGTTAGCTTCAACAGGAAGCACTAATAGATAAACTAAAGCAGGTGCTCGAGTTGAAGCTCAAATTCAGTTACACAATCATTAATCACCCTAAGTTTCGGGTGATTAATGATTGTGTAACTTAATTTGACCTTCAACTCGAGCACCTGCTTTACTTTATCTATTAGTGCTTCCTGTTGAAGCTGACTTTGTAGCTATTTTAGAATGGCGCTGGCAGCTTGCCGGCGCCATTCTAAGTGGGGCTGAGGGCAGAAGTGCACAAAGTGGGACAGAGGGCAGAAGGGGACAAAAAATGAGTGGGGCAGAGGGCAGAAGAGCACAAAAACGAGTGGTACAGAGGGCAGAAGGGCATAAAAAACGAGAGGGTGGCAGTGATGAACCAGAGGGCGCATTGTGGCCTCGCACAAAAAAAAACAGCGAACATGCAAAGCGCCCCATGAACATGCCAACATTCCCCGCGAACACGCAAAGCGCCCCGCAAACACGCAAAAATAAAAAAATCCGCAAATTTGCACAAATTCGCGAATTTTGCGGATTGCGAATTCGCACATCCGCAAATTCGCGGATCTCGAATTCGCAAAATTCGCCCATACTTAGTAATGCTATCAGGGGTGGGAAATTGGATACTGTCCGTGCAGCAAGACATGAATATAAAAAGCTATCCATTAAGCCAAGTGCCTATGGGATGAGCTTAGATGACAGGATCTTCAAGAAGCTAGCTCACAGAATAATACCAAATTATTTTGGAACATTATAAAGTGGGGCAGAGGGGGACAACCAGATCAGCCCCAAAATCATGTCTCTCAAGAAGGGTGGGTTAATTATTTTAGACCCCAATTTTACACAGATGAAACTTATAATGATAATTATGTTTTATTAGCTCTTAGTGCAGTGGCCGGAGGTAGAGCGCTGGGACCAGATGGTGTTCCTGCGGATATGTTTCTCTATGACAAAGACGATGGGGTAGATACATTCTGCTGATGGCAAATGCAACGGCCTAGGGTGCCCCGATCCCGGTTTCCTGGAAATGGGCCGAGATAATTCCAGTATACAAAAAAGGAGATAAAACTCAGCCGGGGAACTATGGACCTATCAGCTTGATAGACACAATTCAAAAGGTAGTTGGGAGGATGATCCTAAACAAAATTTTAGACTGGATCGAGGAGAGTAGTATATTGTCCCCCTTCCATAAATATACTAGCACCATTGATCAAGTCTTTCATTTTATTCTTCTATATTGGAAGACTGTGACATTGGGCAAAGCCAGCCTTTATGCTGCTTTTGTAGACCTACGTGCAGCTTTTGACCTTGTCCCCTGTCCCCGTTTATGGGTGACATTGAGGGAACTAGGTCTTTCTGATGAGATTTTAACTTTGGTAATGAGGCTGCACGAGGCAAACTAAGCTAGAATTCAATGGGGGCAGGGTAGGGTTACCACCATGTTTCCGGTTGAACGAAGGGTGCGGCAAGGTTGTGCCATGGCACAAACATTATTTTCTTTGTATATTAAGGGAATAGTGGATCGTTTGTTGCCAGTGAACACAGATGCCCTTTCTCTAGCTGGTGTAAAAATCACAATTTTAATGATTGCGGATAACACATTAATTATTTCCAAGACTCCTAGTGGCCTCCAACGGGCCTTATTAATTTTTGAACATTTCTGTGCTGCTCGAGGCATGGAAGTTAATGTGGCAAAAACAAAACTTATGGCTTTTAATCCGCATTGAAGTTTTAAAGGGAACGTTTTTATGAATAATGAACCACTTGAACTGGTCAGGGTTTTTACCTATTTGGGCATTTACCTAGAGAAGAACCTTAAGTGGGACTGTCATACAGACAGAGCTGCTCTAAAACTTCGACAATTTACGGGAGCTTTAAGTCTGGAGCACAAAAGGTTGTTAACAAAACCGATTAGACCAGTCCTCCACGTTTATGAATCAAAAGCTGTTAGCTCCGCGCTTTATGGAGCTGAATTGTGGGGTTTGAGAAAGCAGCTTCCTTAACTCTTTCCGAAAACAAGTTCCTCCGTAGCATTACTAATCTCCCACAAAGCACTCCCCTAAAGCCGCTTAGATACGAGGTGGGTAAAAAATCCATTACAGATGTCGCCAAGCTGCGCCCTATTTTATATTGGCGCAGGTTGTGGACGACACCTGAACTCTCATCATACGCCGCTGGTTTTCTTGATGTAATAATATCAAATGGCTTCCACAAAATTGGCTGGCTAAGGGGTGTTAGAAATAGCCTGGTAGGCTTGGGTATGAAAATGTTATGGGAGAACCCAACAGAAGCCTCTTTTCCCTCTAAAAATATTCTAAAAGAGAAGTACTGGGAATGGGCTGCTCATAATGTTTGGAGTAACACGCATTCATCTACCATGGCGGGAATTTTTTTAGAAACAAAAATTAGCCCCAGATAGGAATCTTACTGAGATATCTTCACCCGGCCGAGAGATAGGAGGCTTTTTTCCAATTTAGGGCAGACTCATTACCTTTAAAGTCCCTTACATCCAGGTGGACCCCCACACGTGATAATATCTGTCCTGCCTGTGGGAGTCACAACAAAACAGTCACCCACCTGATCTTCGCCTGTCCTGCCTATGCAGTCCCTAGGTGAGTTTGCCTGACCCCGATGTGCAAACTACTTGGCACAAATAGGAGCGCTGAAGCTGAAAGGCTTATGTGCACCAGTATTTTGCCATTTATTACAATAGCGGTAGCCAAATACCTAGATTAGGTGTGGGTAATAAGGTCGAATAAAGCTACTTTGGATTGGATTGGATTGGCTTAAAAGCCAACAACTGTTTCCTCAGTAACCAACCAATCAAATTGTAGTCACATACACAAATGCTATTACCTATGATCTTTATCTGTTTAAAAATATTTACTTCCTCTTTAATGATGAGCTGTTCCATCAAATTTGTGGGACAGCAATGGGCACCTGCTGCGCCCCCAGCTAAGCGAATTTGCATATGGGCTGGTAGTAGGATCAGGTGGTCCGGGTCAACTACCAGACATAATGGGAGAATAATGTGCTACACTGGAGCCATTTCATAGACGATCTTTTCGTCATATGGAAAGGGACTGAGGAATCAGCAAAGAACTTTGTTAAAAAACTCAAAGTAAATGATTTAAATTTGAAATTCACGAGTACAATCAGCAACACCTCTGTGAATTTCCTGGATTTAACAGTTTATGTAAAAGATTCTAAGTTGCACACTAAGCTTTACAGGAAACTGACATCAGGAAACACGTTGCTTCATGCAACGAGTTTCCATCCTTATAATCTTATAAAAAGCATTCCATATGGTGAGTGCCTAAGAACAATACATTGATTGTCTGAGAAACCATTTTAGAGCAAGAGGGTATACAGAAGGCAATACACAAACTGCCATTTTTAAAGCTAAGACAAGATCCCGAGAGGATATTCTCTTCATTAAAAGCCAGAGCAAGACTAACTTAGAACATGCTAAAGGTAATCAAGCGAGAATGATCACCAAGGTGAGGAACATTTTATCAAAACACTGGCACTTAATTTGTAATGATCCGCTTTTAGACAAACTAGTACAGAAAAAACCTGCAATAACATTCAGAAGAGCACGCACATTTACACAGATGCTAGTCAGTAATGTGATAACCAAGAAACAATAAGGTAGCCATGCAGCAACATGGCTTAAATGAAGAAATGGTTTTATCAAATGCACCAAGTGCAAGGCCTATGGGTATGGAAAAAACACTTCATCTTATCCTTTGGGTCTTTCTAAAAGAGAGAAAAATATCAAAGGATATTTTTCCTGTAAAACGGATTATGCTGTCTACGTGCTGCAGTGCCCTTGTGGCATGAGGTACATAGGCAGCATAATCCACTCCGTACACAAGAGGGTGTTGCAGCATCTCAGGGCTAAACGGAATGGGGACAGGACATATCCAGTGGTGCACCACTTTGAGTCACATCATGAGATCAATAAGCAAGGTTTATCGTACTTTGTAATTGACTACATTCGCTAAACGTTTGAGGTGGAAACCAAGAAAAATGGCTCAGAAAACTTGAGTTATGTTACATCTTGGAATTAAACACACGTACCCCAATAGGTTTAAATATGGAAGACGATTTGATTACACATCTCCAAGTGCTCAAAGGTGACTTATTGATATGGATATAAAGAAACAGAATGCATCCCCCTTGAATCTGTTTTAACTGTATTTTTGTTTATTTTTTTCTCACTGAGTTTTGTATGATAGACTAAATACTGATATTTAATGCTAATAAGGAACAATGCCCACATATGAGTAAATGAAAAAGTTTATAATGTGAATGCCCACTGCAAAAAATTAACATCAACTGTTTACGGTAGAGAGCATTGGCTTAGGGTATGTTAACAAAAACTACCAGTTTTCCTTCCAATGCAATCTTACGTGATACTTAAAATGGTTGAATGATATTTCAAAAGTTGTTGGTGATCAAGCCTGCAGGACAGGAAAAATGATTCTACCAGCTGACTAAATAAATTAAATTTAGCCAGAATACGGCGTCGTCATTCCTTGGTTTCCGAGGCATTTGTAAATATATATATATATATATATATATATATATATATATATATATATATATATATATATCCAAACAGAGGCTTCCCCGACACACTTGCGCACACCAGCCGGCAATGCTGTGAGAAAACGGGAAACGGACACCAATCGTTTGTGGTTCAAAGCAGGTCTTGATTTATTGGAGCCTTTTGTCGACACGTTTCGAATAACTCAGTATTCTTGTTCACTTAGCGGAAACGCAGTCCGCTTACTATTTTTATGCTCTGTTTTTTTGTGTGTGATGCTTACACCCCAGTTATGTGACAAATAAACATGAAAGAAACACTTCTGGCTTCAATGTGATTAACTCTTAGTATGTTTTCACACAATTTGTGTTTTTACACCATTTTTAAATATGTTATACACACATTTGTAAAAAAAAATACATATATATTTTATACTCATTGTTAAACACCACAATTTTAGACATGAATTCACTTGCTTGAATGCAGATAGAAGTACTGAATATTCTATAGGTTATATTTATCTCCTAGAATGTGGTATCTTGGATGATAAAAACCTAAAACATATAAATATATAAATATATAAATAGTCTGTACCAATATCTTATTTTTATAAAAAGTCATCAATATAAAAATATAAATTAAATATAGTACTTTTAAATGATTTACTGCATTACGGAATACATTTCTGTGGTGTCAAAGCCCTCTAATTGTTAATAAGGGGAATAGATATCTAAATGTATGTGCAAACTGGCAATGTGCAAACATGCAATGTGCAAGTAGCTATGCTGGACATGGTGTTTCGAAGATAATAGCTGCCTTTTGTGTCTAAGAAAAAGTGCAATGTGATTGTGCTAAAATCCTATAATGTTATTTACAAGGTAAAGGGAAAAATAGGGGGACTATAAGAGATATATACATTAAAGAGTCAATGTATATATATTAAAATTGTTTTCAAAAACAGATTCATAGGGATAGGGGGAAACATGAGATTTCATTCTAGTGAATTGATAAATAAGGTAGATGTGGTTGTTCCAGGACAGTTAACTGTTTTAAAGAACATTTTGTAGATCCTCCATATTATTAAGTCCTTTAGGATGTTTACTGTCCAGTTCCAAAATGAACTTGAACTCTAATTGACTCAAAGCTTTCTCGCAGTTGCCTCCCCTTGGATATTCAGGAATGGCTGCAATCACAAAGTATTTCAAATGTTTGAGGTAATTGCCATGCACAGCTTTAAAGTGTCTGGCTACTGGGTATGCCGTGTCAGTATTGACTATGGCCCGAAGGTGTTGGAGAATTCTGACATGCACCTGTAATTTAGTACTGCCTACATATCTGAGGCCACAGGTGCATGTCAGAACGTATATGGCATACTCAGTTTTGTAATTGAAACATCCTTGGATTTTGGATTAATGTGGGCTGAAAGGAGTTTTATATTTGGTATTTGTAATACCAATTTTGCAAGCCCTACAAAATGTGCATTTTTAGAAACCCTCACAAGGTTTTAGCCATGTGGTTTTGCTGGTTTTTGTCGTTTCTGGGTTAATACGCACTACCTGGGATCTCATTGAAATGCCTATGCGGTATGTAATAGTCAGAGTACTAGGCACTTCAGGGGCCTTGACTGCATTTGTCAAAACAATCGGCCAATTCTGGTTGATGATCGCTCGAATTTGACGATGCTGTTTGTTAAATGTGAGTATGAGTTTAGGTGTGTTACTTTCTTCCTCTTCCCCATCTTTTTCATTCACAGGTTCACTGATGGTAGGTGGAGGATCTAATAATGATTCTCTAGATCTGGTGTTAACTTTGCTTAGTGCTTTGTTGAGAGTGGATATGGTATAGCCCCTCCTGTGGAATCTTTTACAGTGCCTCCCTCATGCAGATTTCTTGTTGCTTCTTAAGAGCTCACCGTAAGGTATGCTTTCAATTAAGTGTTTAGGGTACGCACAAGTCACGTGAAGCGTGGAGTTTCCCGCTGTGGCTTTCCTATGGAGAGTGGTCTTTATTGTTTCATTTTCCACATAAATTCTCAAATCCAAGAATTCAACCTCCTTTTCGCTAATGTGTGAGGTGAATTTTAGGTTTACCTGATTGTTGTTAAGATCAGTAATAAAATACTTAGCACTGTCTTCATTGCCTTGCCATACAATAAAAACATCATCAATAAATCTTAGCCACAGCCTGACATGCATGTTGTACTGTTCTTGATGTTCCATCTTTAGGGTCTGCTCCTCCCACCAGCCAACCATCAAACAGGCATAGCTGGGTGAGAAGCAGGATCCCATCGCTACACCCCTCTGTTGTTTGTACATCTGTGTTCCAAACATAAAATAATTGTTGTTAAGACACCAGTCAATGCTTTTGACTATGATTTTGTTATGTTCATAACACTCCGCTGTGTTATTGTTTAAGAAGTGTTTTGTTGCCTTAAGCCCCACATCATGGTCAATGCACCTATATAGTGATTCTATGTCCAAAGTTATCAATCTCATGTTTGCGTCCCATTGGATATCTTTGATTTTACTCAAGAAATCACTTGTGTACTTAACATAGGTCGGCAGATCTTTAACCAGTCTTGCAAATAATAATCAACATATTGCTATAGGTGTTCTACAGCACTGTTTATCGCCGCTATTATTGGACGACCCAGAATAGGGCTGGTGTCTTTATGTGTCTTAGGAACAAAGTATATGGAGGGTATGGTTGGTAATTCACTCCATAAGAAATCAAATTAATCTTTCGAGATCATGCCATCCCATTTGCATTGTTGGAGATGCTTCCTTAGTGTCTCAATAGCTGCCTCGTACTCTTTATTGTTAGTTTCTTTGTAGCATGCTTTATCAGATAATTGTCTGTGGGCTTCCTTTAGATAGTCATCTTTGGGCCAAAGGACTATGTTTCCTCCCTTGTCCGAGGGTTTAATGATTACCTCGGTATTTTTGCTCAATTTATTAATGAGTTTGGCATATTGCATTTCATTATGACATGATCTTTTTTGTTTGTGGTTCAGCCTATGGTAGAGTTGTTTGATGTCATCTACTACCCTCTCATGGTATATGTCGATAGCATCTTTGGGCATTTGTATGACAAATGTGGATTTCTTTTTAAATGGACTGCTGCCCGCCCCATCTGACTTATTGTCGCTTGTTGTAGTAGTTGTTGAGTGGTCAAATCCGCCTCATTGTCTTCATCATTGGAGGCTTTAGACTGTACTGCAAGTAATACTGGAATATCCGTGACCAGCAATCTACTAGCTGTAGATGGATTTGTAGTAGTAGGTATTGGTTTATTTGCTAAGCCTTTTTTCACAGTGAAGAATTTTATTAGTTTCAGTTTGCGGACATAGTTGAAAATGTCTATCCTCGTTTGGCCATAGTTGAAGTCACTTGGCGGGCAGTATGTTTTGAAAATCGCATCTTACTCCTTATATCCAGAAAGACGATGCAAACCCAAGATTCACTGCTTTTTAATCCTTTATTCTGTGCCTTGCAACGAGGTCATTATGCGTTTCAGCCCTCTAGGGGCCTTGATCACATGATATGTTCAAATTACGGTTGCCGCAACTTAAAGTGACAGTGCTGAACCACAAGACTATCCGTCATGATAGAGATGGAAAAAAGCGCAATGTACATCAACACTCTCAGAAATATTTTCCACATTGTGAATTTCATGATACAAATGTGCAAATGACACAAATGAATATTTGAATATCCTAAGAGTCCCCAATTGATCCAGTAAATAAAAGAGATTTACAACCCTAAAAAATATATATAGTCGTAAACGATAAAATGCATTGCCAAAAAAGTAATACAAATGTAAACTTTTTTTCATCATAACAAAATATAGCAGAATTATCCTCTCTATACTGGTTTCATGGAGCACATTTGATATTAACTAATATCAAACAGCGAGAGTGGAAACAATCAAGCCTGAGTGGGCTGCAACTCAAACAATCCAAGTCCAAGTCTTCAAATAAATTAAATTAAAGGGTCTGTGCATATAAAGTGTCACAATTAAATCCCTTCAATACCAATGTGCAAAATGTGCAAATATCTATAAAAATGATGTTAAAACCACAAATATAATGAGGCAGCAACAAGCATAAACAGTTGTAAAAATGGGAGATTGACATGTTAAAGGTGTTTATAAGAAGCCTCACTAGAATTCAACCTATTTGGTATTTTACTATCCATTTCAAATATATATTTAGTTTCCAGTTTTCTCAATAATGCATCTCAGTTTCCATCTCTCCTCGGGGGGTATTGAATCCACCACAAAATAAAGCAACTCTTGTGATCTCTTGGCATGTGATTCTTTGAAATGCCGAGCAACAGGGTAAGACGTATCGCAGTTGTCGATTGCTCTTATGTGCTGGAGTATCCTCTTGTGGACCTGAAGCCTAGTGCTACCCACAGAGCGTAGACCACAGGGACACTCCAGCACATAAATCGCAAATTCCGTCTAGCAGGTGAGTTTTTTGTCAATTTTAGTAGGCCTGCTTCTAAACAGTGTGGTGTACTCAGTCTTGGAGACTCCGTGTTTGCATGCTTTACACACTGCACATTTAATGAAACCTTTGCTGGCCTAAAGCCATGACGTATTGTTCATCTCGTCAGGGCTGCTTTTGACCAATGAAATACTCATTAAACAGACTTTTCTGAATGTTATGCTTGGTGATCGGGTTGAATTGGCACCCAATACAGGGTCATTCCTGGCTAAGGCCCAATTTTTATTAACAATCCTTCTTACAGTTTGATGTTGGATACTATAAGTCAGAATTAATCTAGAGGGTTGTGTTGTCTCTGTTAGATTTGTATGTTCCATTGGAGTTTTACTGGCAAGTGACTGTGATCTGCTCTGTTCATTTGCTTTGGTCATAGCTTTGTCCACCACTTTTGAAGGGTAACTCCGTCTAAGGAATCTATCTCCGCATTCATTCTGTGCTTTAAGACACTCAAAATCAGTACTGCAAATCCTTCTTATCCGCAGCATTTCCCCAAAGGGAATGCGGGTGCTGGTATAAACACCGCCCGCCGCAATGTTAACCATGCATGATGCGCCCTCCACTGTGGCGGGTACATCCTAATACCCCCCCACAGGAACCCCGCCCTTATGGCGGGCGGTCCCTTCCCCCGATGGGATGGTGGGCAGACAAAGTCCGCCCATCATCCTAATGACCCCTTATGTATTTTCCTCTCTGTATTTATTTTAAAATGTGGATAAAAACGGAAATTGGGTTATTTTTGTAACAATTCTAAATGCTGTCAATCATGACTACCAGTTCAATAGGTATGTTGTTCTAAAAGTAAGAGGGTTAAAACAATAAAATAATTTTAGTAAAGAGCCTTAAACAGCAATATACATGCTCATATAAGAAAACACGCACATTTTAATATCAAGGTTGTGCATATTTTATCATCTGAGTGTTTTTATATGACTGAAAACGCTCAGTCCTTCAGGCATAAGTGCATGTTTCTCAGACAAATAAATGTGGAAATATACTAATTTCAGATTAATTTTTTCACAAAACCAAAAATATATATGGATAAATACAGACGGAAATGCCCAAAAAATAAATACAAAAAAACTGGGAGCCATAATTATAAGTTATAAAAGACTACTGTTACAGTTAGTTTTTCACTACAAAAAGTATACACATCTTTTTAAAATGTACTAGGTTTTAGGTACATTGTAGTTAGAAGTTAGCTTTTAAAAAACCTCTGAAATTCACTGAAAAAACCATAGGTTTTACAGAAGTTATAGTTAGAAATTTACATTTAAAAACTTTAGAAATTCACTGAAAAACCATAGGTTTCAGGGGCATTATAGTTAGCTGGACATTTCACTCAAACAAAACCATATTAATTCCACTGTTATAGTTAGTTAAGCTCACTATAACTCACCCCCCCACAGTGATGTCACATATTACATCATTCATGGCATGGCCAGTTACATCACTGATATCATCACTGATGACATCTCAAGTGACATCACTGATGACATCATCCACGTGAAAATCAGATGCACCTCCTCAAAGTCTAATATAACCTTTGAAACACCCACTGTAAAATACAGACTACGATTTTTGAAACCATCAAGACACCAATACAGTTACTACGTATGCACTCGCCGATTCCTAGGTCTACACACACATCCACTCATACACCCATACAATCACTTATACATGCAGTCACTCATCAATACAATACTATCATATGCACTCATACACCTATTCAGACACTCACAAACCACCACTCATCCATGGAGTTACTCACACACCTAGTCAAGCATGTAAAGAATTAATCACACTACCATTTACCTATACAGTTATACACACACCACCTCACTAATTCATACAGATAGTAATGCATACTTCCTCTCTTATAAAATCACTTATACAAGTACACACTCATCCATACAGCCACTCTTAAAATCACTCACTCTCACATATACCTATTAATATACACCATCACTCACATATACTGCCTTTTACATATGTAGTTACTCATATGTACCACTGAGACCTTCATTCACTCACCAACACACCCATACACACACCTCCAACCCACCCACACACACACTCAGGCACCGCTACAAATACTCAGGCATACAATCAATAACCCATATAAACTGTCATGTAGCTACTGACCCATGTACGAGCTTTCACAACAGACACACTGATACAAACATCCACACAGTTTAGTCACTAATGCTTGCATTCAGTAAGACAGGTTTAATCAGTGACTTATACAATCAGCCACACACTTCGTAAATACCTCATCCATACACGTATTCACTCATTGATTCTTCAATATACCTTGGCATATATATAAAACATATTTAAACTTTACAGAAACACACAGTCGCTCGATGACTATGCCATGAATGATGTAATATGTGACGTCATGAGCAGTGCATTGCGGGGGCGCGAGTTATATATATTTTTATTTTAAATTTTTTTATTTGCAGCACTGGAAACACAAACGTATAAATGAAAACAAGCAGATCGAGAGAGTGAACAAATAAAACAGAATTGACATAAAATCATTAATAAATTCTACTCAAATCCAATCAAGTTAAACGCAGATATCGTTGCAGGCACATAGCATAAATCATAATTTATATACTAAACAAACATCAGAAAGTGAATACCTTTCAGCTAATAAAAGACCCCCAGATCTTATCAAATTTGACTAAGGACTTCTTGCCCCTCAGCCTGGCCATCGCGAGTTCTATGCAGTGAATCTCATTAAGCAGTAACCACCATTCCATAATGTGTGGGGGATTAGGAGAAATCCAAGCACGGGCAATTATAAGTTTAGCGCATGATAACATGATTGAACTGCTTTGTTAATGTTACGTAAAGATTAATAGCCGCAGGAGTAATATTACTCCCCAGCATCCTACTCCATTTCTCCACTAATATACTACAATCAATGTCTCTATATGTATTAAAACATTTATAGCAGCAACTTATAAATGACTTTTTTTCTGCATGTAAAGGCTGTCCCATATATAATCGGAGAGATTCTGAAGTTTCATTTTTTGAATCAAAAAATCATATATTTGCATATATTTGAATCTCATGGAGTCTAAAATATTATAAAGTGTTTTAAGAGTTTCAGATCTCAGGGACCCTTGTGCGCCATACAAATCCCCGAGTGTTTTTATTCCATGCGCCAACCAGATATTAGTTGATCCATCAAAATATTCCCGGCAGGCCCGGATTACCCCATAAAATCAATTCAGGATGGAAAAAGGTCACATTACAAAAAGCCTGTATGTTACGCCAGATTTTAATCAGATCCCTGGCGGTCTTAAATCGGACCCTTTTGAAATAGTTAGGGTAATTGATTCTCCACAAAAACAAATTAATATCCATATTAAACATGAACATATAGAAATAAGGTCGATTGGCTACACCGTCTGATTTAATGAAATGTCGCAGACGTACTACAAACGTCGCCCAAAAATATAGCTTGAAGTCCGGGAAGTTCAACCCTCCTGTATCTAGAGCCCCTTTTAAGAGAGTCATAGATATGCGGGCTTTACGATACACCCAGATAAAACTACTGAAAATTCCGTACAAATTTCTGAAAAAAGAATTACCCAATGCCAAAGCAATAGAACGGAATAAGTAAAGAAATTTCGGCAATATAATCATTCGGATCAAATTAATTTTGCCTATAATATTTAAAGGAAGTTTATGCCATTTTTTTAAAAGAGTTATAGTAGTTCTAACTAAACCATCATAATTTATTTTAAATATATCCTTAGTTTTAGCAGATATCTTAACCCCTAAGTATGTTGCCATCTGACATAATCCATTAGTTGCTCTCCCTGGTTTTTGGTTAGCAATTATTTGGGTTTTATTTATGTTCAATTTGTATGCAGAGACGTTCCCAAATTTGCTAGCTTCTGCCATAATGCCCAGGATTGCTTTTGCGATATCTGTAGAATAAATGGCGATATCATCAGCATAAGCTGTTAGTTTTAGTAAATGCGTGCTGTGCTTAAAGGGGATAATACTGGGTTGTAATTGTAGTGCATGAAGAAATGGTTCTATTGATAAAGCAAACAAAAGAGGTGACAGGGGACAACCTTGACGAGTTCCCCGAGTAATAAAAAAAGGATCTGATAACAAGCCTGCATAATTAATTTTGGCCATAGGATTATCGTATAAAGATTGGATCCAGTTCAAAAATGTACCCCTAAAGCCAAAGCCAGCCATCACTAGCCACAGGTATTCCCACCCCATTCGGTCGAAAGCCTTCTCTGCATCAAGCATATTCATACCGAGTGGAGTGGATTCCTGTTCCGCTATATCAAAGGCTGTTACAGCCATTTTGATATGTGCTGTGGTGTCCCTACCCATAACATACCCATGTTGATGTGGGCTGACTATTTTGGTTATATAAGGTGCTAGACGAGTGGCCAACACCTTTGCAAATACTTTTGCATCTGCATTGACTAACGAAATAGGGCTATAAGAGCCGCAATCATCTGGTGGTTTCCCTTTTTTTTTTAAAAAAGACCAATTTCACCCTATTCCAAGAACTCAGGGCTTTCCCACTCTCCCCAATATAGTTAATGACTTGACATAGGAGAGGCATAAGCTCCTCGGCACATATCTTGTATATCTCTAAAGGAATCGTATCTTCGCCGGGTGCTTTCCCAGATGGCAGAGAAGAGATCGCGTCTCCAATCTCAAGTTCACTGATATGAATGGAGAGTTGTTCCAACTCGAGGGAATTGGGTTTTTCAAGAAAGTGATTCAGATAGTTCTGAATGGATGTCACTGTTGGATAAGGTTCTGGAGTGTATAGTTTTTTATAGAATGATACGAACTGTTCTAATATTTGCGCTGGTTGGTCAAGTATAGTATCATTAGGACCCCTCAAGTTTTTAATCAGAGCGTCAGCTCTTGCATCAGCTATTTTATAAGCTAATAACTTCCCAACTTTATCTCCACTTTCATATTGTGTCACCTAAAATGTATGCAATTTTATGCTGCTTTTTTCCCAGAAAGTAGTTTTCATGGCCGACTTCAGCTGGCCTAAACGTAGTTCCAATTCCGTCGTGTTAGCAGCTTGGAGGCGGAGAGCCTCCGCCAGTAGCAACTCGACTGATAGTATATCATTAACTAGGACTTTACCTCTTTTAAGACGCTCAGAGTTTTGGTGGAAAAGATATTGCTAGGTGAACCCCCGGATACTTGCCTTACAAGAATCCCATACCATGAGACAAGTCGAAGAATTAAGGTTGAGCTTAATAAAATCCACAATATGTGACTTAAGTTGTGAGATAAATAAGGTATGGGCCTAGGAAAGGAGAAGGTTCGAAGTGCTGTGTAATTCTGTTCGGTCTCAAAAGATAATATTATTGGGGTGTGATCGGAGTTGATTCAAATGGTCCACAGTTGTTCGTACTCCGGGAAAGAATTCTTTCATTTGGTCTCTATCAGTTCATCGTGCATCTCTAATGCCTCCGTCTCCGGCCCCGGTAAGTTTCAAACAATCCCGCAGTCGTGTTAACTCCCTAGGAAGCCATTACACAGCGGCTCAGCTCGGCAGGGTTTAGGGAGCTCACAAAGGCTGTGACTACACGGCGGCATCCTCAGTCCGCCATCTTTACACACCCAGGGGGCGCGAGTTATAGTTAGCTGAATTAAATATAACAGTGGAATTGCTATTGTTTTGTACGAGTGAAATGTTTCCACGGTCCTGCGGGAGCCAGTGTTCTATTGATATCCGAACCCCATCTGTGTTTGTACCCCCTAGGAGTTGCCTTCACTTTGCGCAGGCCTTTTTGTGGTAGCACATGCGTGTCAATGTTGCATATGCGCACAATACGTTCCACCATCTGGCCGTGTACCCCTAACGTATTTCATTTTATTTGCGTATGCTCAATTACAACATGCCCAATCACAGCTCTCACACCCAGTGACATCATGCTCAACCAATCATCGTTCTGCAAAGCATTTATAACCTTACAACCTTCTCAAATTTTTTGTATTCCGCAGTCAAAGCCCTGCCGATAGTGTTTGTATCCACTTCTTTGTAGGTGAGCACTTTTTATAAGGGTAATTAAGTTAATTAATCTGAACGATCTTTAAGTACCGCGTAAATGCAAATTTTTGTTCTATTTGGCAATGCTGTTTTTAAGCACGGTTTCCTGCTTTTTTATATCGTTAAAGTTGACTTCGTAACCTTTGTATCTGTGCAAATCACTTAATCCTGCTGCATTTCTTTAATTTGCCATGTCCCACGTGGCCGCTCCCACAGCAGTGTGCTACCTGCTGTTCAAGGTAATGCAAAGTTGTTTTTCTCTTGTAAGTAGTGTGTCACGTGCCCCATGCATTGCAAAAGTAATATTTTTGGCAATGGTGTATTTTAGCACGGTTTCCAGCTCTTGTATGTCGAATAAATTGCCTTGGTAGGGCAATGGGCAATCAGTTAATCCTGCCGCCTTTTATTATTTAAGTAGTGCGCCACGTGTTGCTTACTCCCCATGTACTGCACATGTAATCGATTATCCAATGTTGTATTTTAGTATGCTCTCCATGTTTTTTAATAACGTTAAACTTGATTTGCTATCCTTTGTTCTGTGCAAATCACTTAATCCTGCTGTGCTTCTTTAATTTGACAAGCGCCACGTGGCCGCTCCCACTGCAGTGTGCTACGTACTGGTCAAGTTAATGCGATGTAGTTTTTCTCATGTAAGTAGTACGTCACGTGCCCCATGCATTGCAAAAAGTAATGTTTTCGGCAATGGTGTATTTTTGCACGGTTTCCAGCTCTTGTATGTCAAATACTTGCATTGGTAGCCGCTGTTTCTGGGCAAACCACTTAATCTTGCCGCCTTTCAATTTTTAATTAGTGCGCCACGTGTTGCTTCCTCCCCATGCACTGCACATGTAATCGATTATCCAATGTTGTATTTTAGTATGCTCTCCATGTATTTTAATAAGGTTAAACTTGATTTGCTATCCTTTGTTCTGTGCAAATCACTTAATCCTGCCCGTTTCCTTAATTTGCCAAACGCCACGTGGCCGCTCCCGCAGCAGTGTGCTACGTGCTGTTCAAGTTAATGTGATGTAGTTTTTGTCATGTAAGTAGTGTGTCACATGCCCCATGCATTGCAAATGTAATGTTTTCGTCAATGCTGTATTTTAGTACAGTTTCCAGCTTGTGTATGTGGAATAACGTGCCTTCTCTGCCGCTGTTTCTGGGCAAATCAGTTAATCCTGCCGCCTTTCATTATTTAAGTATTGCGCCACGTGCTGCTTCCTCCGCCTGGCACTGCACATGTAATCGATTGGCTAAGACTTAGCTTCTCCTGTATATGTCCCAAGGGAATTAATTTGATTGATTTACATGTAATCGATTGGCCAATGTTGTATTTTAGCACGCTCTCCATGTTTTTTAATAACGTTAAACTTGATTTGCTATCCTTTGTTCTGTGCAAATCACTTAATCCTGCTGCTTTTCTTTAATTTGCCAAGCGCCACGTTCCACGTTCAATACAGGCCCCCGCCCAACAAAGTTGCACTCTAATCATGTTCTTTTATTCTCATTAAGGGAGACACGCTTTGGCCCCTTCATGAAACTGCCATTGTGCCCCACTCAACTTATAGCTCAACCATAGCGAGGAAGTAGTGGCAAGTGGCTATCGAATATCTATTTAAAAGCTTTCTAATCCCTATGGGATAAGACACTTCAAGGATATTACCAGGTACGTTAAGCTAGGTTTAAAACCAATAACAATGCAGTACGGTGAATATTACTATCCCCTTATATAGTGGTTTTATATACTCTCTCCAGTAGATGGAAGCTGTTTAACAAGAACAATTTTAACTTACAAATGAATGCAACTCATCACATTCCAATATTCAGGAATTCCATTCGATGATACAGGTAACATTATGAGTATTTGGTTTTACTCTTGCATTTTAGTAAAAATATGGTATATCCTCTGTAAACTAGAGTATTTTGTCATACCAAAAAGACCCATAGTGCTCACCCCTACCACATATGCGACCTCCAGGTCCACAAAACTATATATAAAGACCTGAGTAAGATTTTAATGTAAATATTGACTAATCATACGTAGGAAAGGAAGGGTTTCTGCCCACAATTGGGAATTTTTTAACTTCCATAGTCGCTTAACCGTCTATCCATGTACTGAACAGGAACTGAGGCTCTTTATAAGATATGAGCAAACATAAATCATTATTAGCACTACAACTACCTCCAAATAAAGACCACCACTACACCCTAGGTGGGAAGATACCTTATAGGAAATGGGTTGATATACAACTATCCCCACCGTTCTTGCTAGAGTTCTTACTTCTGTGCCTCTAGATAGTGGTAATAGAGGTGGTGTTTCTGGCGGGCATATTTCCAGGAGATCAATCTGGTTCACCCCTTATAACTTTCCTACATGGGTGCGATCGTAGAAATGGTTGGAAGTTTAATAATATGAAACCTACGAATGTACTAAATAAAATATTTGATCATTTTGCAACATAGCAGGGATGAGCTAGCTTAGGAATACAGCAGTACGGGCCAGACGGGATCACGTTACGGCGTTCTTTCAAAGAGGACTCCACCATTACCAGCGTGTACAGATATATTATCCATCTTTGTCCCAGCTACACCCTTCAGTTTGTCAATTGGGATAGCTACAGACCTCGACCTTTAAAGCACCTCCTGCCGCGCTATGTAAACAGATAAATCATTCATCTTTGTCCCAGCTACACCCTTCAGTTTTCCAACTGGGATAATAACAGATCTCGACTCTTAAAGCACCTCCTTTCGTGCTATGTAAACTTATCAAGCCGTCCGTCTGTCCCGGAAGTCTAAAGTACAAGATTTATAAAAATCATCTTATTTTACTAGAACCTTATATCAAGGGAGCATCCCACATCAATTGATAGAACGTGACGTGCCATTGAGCCACCCATCTTTTGTCAGTTAAGACTACTTAACAGATTGCAATCTTGTTCAAGACCCTTCCGTCGGATACCCATAAACTGCATATATATATACTGTGCGCATATACTCTACAGAAACCTAAGTATCATACCAGCAATTGAAAATACAGAACTCCTGATGAAGGCAACTCGCCGAAACGTGTTGGATTGGATTCAGTTTTGTATTTGGCATTGACAATCAATTGTTGACTTATATATTAGTGCATGGATTATAAATATCAATGATTAGAAATATATTTATGTTCTGGATGAATTATTGTAAAAAGTTGTATAAATTGTGATTTTTAAAAAAAGTGATAAAAAGCCACTTAATAACTGTGGGAAAAAAATAATTAAAAAGAAGTTTTATAAATTCATAATTCATGGTATTTCAATCTATATTATAACAATGTGTGATAGAGTCCAGGAAATATACACATAACCCGGTGTATAAGTTAGCTTTCACAAAACTAGCTTAGGAATACATCATTGTAATGTACCTTTGAAACATTGTAATTATGAGTGTTCTCGGTCAATATAGATAATTAATTGTATGTACATCTATTGTAGGACATCTGTAAGGATCCAGATACAAGACAGACACCGAAAGTTTTAGTCTCGATAAAGGTGGAACACAAATACGCAAAACCACCGAAACGCGTCGACGCCAATCTTTGTACAATTCATGTCCCTTCCTCCCTAGTTGATATACGATTGTGAGGTTGTAACACTAGGGAGTGATGAAATACCAATATTGAATGTACGCTTTGTAATTTATAATTTGTATGTTTTACAACCAAGTTTTGTCTGTCCCCTATTTTTGTGCTGGTCACAAATTTTCACAGTATTAGTTAAATTTTAATTGTTTTTTTAGGATATCTACCATGTGAATATGTAAACTGTTTTTATTATTGTCTTTTCAATAAATTGATATGTATTTCATGTTTTGAATAGTTTTAATTTGTGATTTCAAATTTAATTGTGTTAAAGCTAAGACTTAGCTTCTCCTGTATATGTCCCAAGGGAATTAATTTGATTGATTTACATGTAATCGATTGGCCAATGTTGTATTTTGGCACGCTCTCCATGTTTTTTAATAATGTTAAACTTGATTTGCTATCCTTTTTTCTGTGCAATTCACTTAATTGTGCCGTGTTTCTTTAATTTGCTAAGCGCCACGTGGCCGTTCCCGCAGCTGCGTGCTACCTGCTGTTCAAGTTAATGCGATGTATTTTTTTTCATGTAAGTAGTGCGTCACGTGCCCCATGCATTGCAAAAGTAACCTTTTCTCCAATGGTGTATTTTAGTACAGTTTCCAGTTTTTGTATGTGGAATAACTTGCCTTCTTAGCCTCTGTTTCTGGGCAAATCACTTAATCCTGCCGCCTTTCATTATTCCAGTATTGTGCCACGTGCTGTTCAAGTTAATGTGATGTAGTTTTTGTCATGTAAGTAGTGTGTCACATGCCCCATGCATTGCAAAAGTAATGTTTTCGGCAATGCTGTATTTTAGTACAGTTTCCAGCTTGTGTATGTGGAATAACTTGCCTTCTCTGACGCTGTTTCTGGGCAAATCACTTAATCCTGCCGCCTTTCATTATTTAAGTATTGCGCCACATGCTGCTTCCTTCGCCTGGCAATGCACATGTAATCGATTGGCCAATGTTATATTTTAGCACGCTCTCCATGTTTTTTAATAACGTTAAACTTGATTTGCTATCCTTTGTTCTGTGCAATTCACTTAATCCTGCCGCATTTCTTTAATTTTCGAATCGCCACATGGCCGTTCCCGCAGCAGTGTGCTATGTGCTGTTCAAGTTAATGTGATGTCGTTTTTTTTCGTGTAAGGCGTGCGTCACGTGCCCCATGCATTGCAAAAGTAATGTTTTCGGCAATGGTGTATTTTAGCACGATTTCTGGCTCTTGTATGTCGAATAATTTGCCTGGATAACCCCTGTTTTTGGGCAAACAACTTAATCCTGCCGCCTTTCATTATTTAAGTAGTGCACCACGTGTTGCTTCCTCCCCATGTACTGCACATGTAATCGATTGGCCAATGTTGTATTTTAGCACACTCTCCATGTTTTTTAATAATATTAAACTTGATTTGCTATCCTTTGTTCACTGCAAATCACTTAATCCTGCCGCGTTTCTTTAATTTGACAAACGCCACGTGGCCACTCCTGCGGCAGTGTGCTACGTGCTGTTCAAGATTGATGGAGCAAGGATTCGCATGTAACGCGACCTGCTTGGATCGAGCCCACTCTAAATAACTTTTTAATATTATAATCAATATGTTTTGTGCACTAATATTTATGTTTATTTGTATTGTTCGTCATGTAAAAGAAGCTTGCATATGTGTATCACTAATATTAATTCGCTCGCAAACTAAAATGCCCGCTTACATGGGTTTTCTGTACTGCACATGCGTCAGCCATACTCATGTGACATGACATTTTCTTGCTTTGGAGGGAGCCTTTTCGCTATTGCGCACTAGAACTAAGATGGCTGTTCTGTGTAACCACGTGCATGAAGCTTGCACCGCCGCTTATGCTAAGCTGTTCATTATGCCTAATTTATAATGCAATAATTATAAATAAGATAATGGAGAAAAAGCATAAATAAGTGGTGTACAATATATTCATTTATTCTTTGTTCGAAAACTGTCTGTTTCCTATTTTTGCATGTAACTCATTTGGGCCTGACGAGATTCCACCCCATCCATTTTGAACATGCGCATAAGAGATCTAAGATGCTTCAGAAATGACATTGAATGGAAGCCAGGAACCATCCTGTCCAAGATGTGCCGGGGAAGCTAACCTCTTGCTCCTGACAGAGGAAATTTAACTGGACAAAATTATTACAATGTATATACCAATAGAACATTCATTGTCGGGTGGAATAAAAGACGTCATGAGAAAATAAATTGATGGGTAGGAATGAAAGTTTGAATATTCACACATAAAAGTTTCATTTTTGTGTGGTGTGATGACCTCTCCCTACTTCTTGACCAATCAAAATTGGGGATCCTTACACTTGCAACATGGGGGGGGGTACACTGTCCTGAAAAATAGTATAACTAGAGTAGGTTTAGTAAGAGAAATCGTCCGACTTGTCTGAATAGCTGACCTGTCACTGACCCAACGCACTCAATAGGTGACTAAGATCAGAGGGCTGCGAAGCACTCTGTCCGAAGATTTGAGTACCCAGTCTGCCTTCTGGGGAGCTAAAGTGCTGCGAAGCACTTTGTCGGGGAGTTCGATAACCAATTCGGGGGTTTGACTGATTGCTGCAGAGAGGGAGTAGCGCAGGCATTGCAACTTAACTGCGGGTGCCAGTCCTAACTTTGGTGGTCCTGTCCTGATCCAATCTGGCTCCACCTGTCCACATTCTTGTCCTGCACCTGCGAGCCTACTGGCGACTGCAACCTGGGGTTCTGTCCTGAAACTGACCTGTGGCCAGGGTTAGTTCATCACACCATACTAGGTAAATATAAGTCTATGTGGGTTTGTCTTCTGAAATATTTCCTTCTCTTCCCCTCCCTAAATTTGCTAAATCATACATGCATTATTTATATTCCCTTTTTCTTACCCTCCCTTTTAATTCATTGAAGAGATGTTGATTGTGCGATTTCAAATGCTTAATTTTCTTCACGTTTACTAAATGACTGAAGCTAGTTGTAGTTATACTTTGCATAATTATACTTTAGTAATGATCTTTATATTCTGAAAGTTTTATGGTGATAAATCTTTGGATCATGACAAATTAAGAAACTTAGATAAAGAGTATTAAACTTCCCGAGATTGTGGTTATTTTATGAGTGCAAAAGTATATTGTTGCCTTGGTAGCCGTTGTATCTGGGCAAACCAGTTAATCCTGCCGCCTTTTATTATTTAAGTAGTGCGCCACGTGCTGCTTCCTCCCCATGTACTGCACATGAAATCGATTGGCTAATGTTGTATTTTAGCACGCTCTCCATGTTTTTAATAAAGTTAAACTTGATTTGCTATCCTTTGTTCTGTGCAAATCACTTTATCCTGCTGCGTTTCTTTAATTTGCCAAGCGCCACGGGGCCACTGCCGCAGCAGTGTGCTACATGCTGTTCAAGTTAATGCAATGTAAATTTTCTTGTGTAAGTAGTGCGTCACGTGCCCCATGCATTGCAAGGGAATGTTTTCGGCAATAGTGTATTTTAGCACGGTTTCCAGCTCTTGTTTGTCGTAAAACGTGCCTTGGTAGCCGTTGTTTCTGGGCAAATCAGTTAATCCTGCCGCCTTTCATTATTTAAGTAGTGCGCCACGTATTGCTTCCTCCCCATGCACTGCACATGTAATCAATTTTCCAATGTTGTATTTTAGTACGATCTCCATGTTTTTTAATAACGTTAAACTTGATTTGCTATTCCTTGTTCTGTGCAAATCACTTAATCCTGCCGCGTTTCTTTAATTTGCCAAACACCACTTGGCTGCTCCCGCAGCAGTGTGTTACATGCTGTACAAGTTAATGCGATGTAGTGTTTGTTGTGTAAGTAGTGTATCACGTTCCCCATGCATTGCAAAAGTGATGTTTTCGGCAATGCTGTATTTTAATACAGTGTCTAGCTTTTTATGTTGAATAACTTGCCTTCTCAGCCGCTGTTTCTAGGCAAATCACTTAATCCTGCCGCCTTTCATTATTCAAGTATTGCGCCATGTGCTGCTTCCTCCGCCTGGCACTGCACATGTAATCGATTGGCCAATGTTGTATTTTAGCACGCTCTCCATGGTTTTTAATAACGTTAAACTTGATTTGCTATCCTTTGTTCTGTGCAATTCACTTAATCCTGCCACATTTCTTTAATTTGCCAATCGGCACGTGGCAGTTCCCGCAGCAGTGTGCTACGTGCCGTTCAAGTTAATGTGATGTAATTTTTTTTCGTGTCGTAGAGCATCACGTGCCCCATGCATTGCAAATGTAATGTTTTCGGCAATGGTGTATTTTAGCATGGTTTCCAGCTTTTGTATGTCAAATAACTTGCCTTGCTAGCCGCTGTTTCTGGGCAAATCAGTTCATCCTATCGTCTTTCATTACTTAAGTAGTGCGCCACGTGAAGCTTCCTCCCCATGCACTGCACATGTAATTAATTGGCCAATGTTGTATTTTAGATCGCTCTCCATGTTTTTTAATAACGTTAAACTTGATTTGCTATCCTTTGTTCTGTGCAAATCCCTTAATCCTGCCGCATTTCTTTAATTTGCCAAGCGCCACGTAGTCTTTCTAGAAACAGTGTATTTTAGCACGGTTTCCTTGTTCTTTAAATTGTCTTGGTTTAGAATCTCAAGATAACCGGTGCTGCCTTCATCTTAAATATGTGGAACGTCATTGAGTATTTGAAGGGGCCATGTTCTGTGCTGCATTTGGGAACAAAGGTAGCTTGAAAGATATTTCATATTTTGAAGTTGGAAAGGTGGTGTAGTATTTCTGTAGAAACATCTTTCCTAGGAATTAAAGCTTGGTAAGTAGTCAAATGTTCTGAAACTTCGACGAGAGGGGTGAGAGGCGCTGCTCCTGGCTTATTGGTAAATGCTGCACTAGAGTGACAAGTTTGTGTGGTCCTCATTTGTAGAGCAGGTTTTATTCAAGGCTTAGAGTACTAGTGGTAATCATTGATATATAGTTCACAAGTTAGTCAGCACTTTCTGGTACCACCAACTTGAGATAACCACAGTGCGTAGGGCCAAACATTTTACAAACAGAGTCCAACATCTGTGTGTTTGCAAATCACTTAAACTCTCCGTGGCACTTAATCTCTCCCACGCTGATTGTGAAGCACTGCACCACGTTACCATCCCATGCACAGGCCTCGTTGCTGAAGCGGCTCCTTTACACTAAGTTACAACTTGCCATCTTCATCAAAGTGGCCTTTCCTTTGGGGCCTCCTTGTGGCCTCTGTTTCTGGGCATTTACAGCAACCACTTATTCTCCCTGGCCCTGAATGTGAGGCGACACGATTGTGAAGTGCTGCACCACGTGGCCGTCCCTTCTTTAAAGTTTGTGACCAGAGTGAGGGGTCAGGGTGGGGGTGCAGTTGTTATATCATTGGTGTATTCACTCACATATTTAGTTATTTATGGTATTGTAATGTACTGTGAGCATGTGATGATATTCTCTTAACCTTGTTTTTATGTTTACCCTCATTTTAAATAGAAATGGATGCTACTAAGTACCAAGAGCTTTTTGATTATGTGAGACATAATGTGTATCCTGAAGGTTTCACTAAAGTCCAGAAGCAAGGATTGCATAGACTGTCTAAAAAATTCACCATTGACGGTACTATAATGATTTAATTCATATTTTTTCATTGTAATGTTTTAGGGTTGTTTAAGAAAAGGCATGGTCTTGATTCATGTAATTTTTTTTGACATGCATAGTTACTGTAACATTTTTATTTTCTCTTTTTAAATAGATGGTAGCTTGTTCTACACTGGTAAAGAAAAGAACACTAAAGTTGTCATTGGTGCTGAAGCAGCCCAAAACGTTTTTTCTGAATTCCATTTGTCTCTTATTAGTGGGCATTTCTGGTATCAACAAAATGAAAAAAAGCATGTCCTCCCGATTTTATTGGCCAAATATGTCAATTTCAATTGAACAATGGGTGAGTTATAATTTTTCTTGCTTCTATAAATATTTTTTTAAACGTAAATCTCCATTGTGATAGTCTTATAGAAGTTTGTATCTGAAACCCATATATTTCTTATTTAAATGATCGTTACACTTTTTCCACCTGCACTTGAGATACAAAGTGAAAATGTTGTTTTGATTTTTTTTATTTGAAGACATGGGTTCTATCAGATCAAGGCCAGGAGTTTGTAAATGAAGTGAGTCACCTATCTTTTAACATTTGTATAATGCAATGCTATTTCCTATTTTGCTTGCCAAATATAATCATACCTATTTTTTTTTAGGTTAATTCAGAGTTATCTAAGCTTTTACAAATAGAGTGCAACCTATCACCCACAGACAAATGGTTTAGATGAGCATACTAATATATAAGCTATACACCTTCAGAGAAGGAGAGTTAGTGCTTTTGACAAATTACAAGTGAACAACAAGAAAAGGAGGCATTTTGGAGCATAAGTTTTCTGGACCGTACTGTATTGCCGATATGCAAGAAAAGATTGTAAAATTAGTCAATAATGCCAGCAAGATGCCTTTACTTACAACTTATAATCTCGACATGTTGAGGCCTTATAATTTGAGAGTCATAGGTAATCATTTTAAAGGCTACCTTTTTTAATTAAGGGTACATCATTTGTATGTGTGTTGTAATGATGTTCCTTTGGCTGGTGTAATTGTCTCCTCAATAGGTGAGAAGTAATTAGGTTTTTTAAAGTTAATATTGTTTTTGTTGAAAAATATGTGTGATTGTAATAGTTTAAAGAGATATTTTTAAAATAAATATTATAAAATGAATGTAATGGTCAGTTTTTTAAATGATTTTGTTTTGAAATGTTTCAAGAGTAGACATCTCTGCCATAAAATGTAAACACTCCATATTAAAACTTATTTCTTTAATAATATTTACAGATTTTGAAACCTTCAACAAAGACAATAATAGTTTATGATTCACTGAGTAGCAAAATTCGAACCTACCAAGACTTTTTACCAAATTGGAGGTAACCTTTTCTTATGAAACTTTCCAATATCTCTTTATTATTTCTTATATTGCAAAAATAAAAATGTCAGTATGATTTCTCTTCATGAAATGAATCAAAGCGAAATATTTAACATAAACATTCCTATGTCTCAAAAAGGTTTTCCTACAGACATTGAAGCATCCCGAATATGACCAATGGTGTTGGAATCTAACCAAAACAACAGGACAGCTACAATTGTGGTGTTTTTTGCATGCTGGTAATGATACTTCCATTATGTTTTTTTTAAACATTAATTTGTTGAAGATACATTACTTTATGTTAATACCTTTTTTGTTAGAATAGTTGTAAATAAGAATGAGGGCTTTTAGGGATGACACTTGTGAACACCTACCGACTCGTCCATAGTGCCCATCGGAAGCATATTGGTATTCGCACATGATTTTGTCTGACCACTAGTATGGTAATAATGTGGTTGGTTTGAAACCTCTGATGATTTCTTTTCAACCCAAATCCTATTGAGAACAATTGTTTTTATGTAAATTAAAATTAAGCTTGGACATTTGTACAACATATACATTTTTAACTTTTTTTTCAGTTTGCAGAATGTTACATAAGTCAGCTGCCAATTGCCGAGATTGAAGAAAGTATATCCCCCTGCTCTAGCTCATTATACAGATGTCTCAACCATGGGACGTACTGGTCGCCACAAGCTGAATGAAAATTGTAATGGACCTAATGGAGTCATCAGGTTTGACTTCAACATTTCATGATAGAAAATGTATAATACCCTAGTGGTGTCATAAACTTTGGATTACTTGGTACTTTGTTTTGTCTTCGAATTTTTTGTAATAAATGGACACAGCTTAAATTTTGAACATAGTATAGTAAGATATTTCTATTATGTTTGTGAATTCAAAATTATGTTTAATATCCTGCCATTACAAATTGTTTTGAACAGTTGTGACTGTCCTATGTAATCGATCGGTATATCCCTGGAAACATGTAGAAAATATTGCAAATTAAGTTTACAATTTTTACCATTGCTGTTATGATGCACTAATGTACATCAGTTTTACATTTAGAGTCTGTTGAAACTTTCTGTACTGTATGCAGCCAAAAAGATTCACACATTTTTACGGATAATGTTAAGGTAAATACTCTCAATATGACTACTCGTCGAAGTTAAAAAGTAACAGGTATAAGTACTTGGGGGGTTTTTGGTGGCAGATAATCTCCAATTCACACTTGTGCGGATGGGTCTGATACAGGGTGGATTTCAGTATAATTAATACATTTGCAAGGGTCTTTTCTGAGTTGCATCCGCCATGTTTGTTCACTGGCTATACACCCTTCCTAGTAATGGGCTCATTACCACTTTGCCACTGACTGGGGACAGTGCACTATGTTTAGCATTTAAATAAATGTAAGTTAACAAAACAAAAACCTATTGACCTGTATACAATTCGAACAGAATAACACATCAATTTTCACTTTCTTTCCAACAGGCACTATGTCAAGAATGCTGCTGATGGATGCATATAAACAAATGCAATATCCTAGTTAACCTATTCAGATTACAAATGTACCAAACGTAGGTATTAATACAAGTTTCTTACCTTGGTAAAGATGTGTTTGCGTGGTAGTTGTAGATTTACATACTCTGCATACTCCTGCCATCTAGCGTTGTGTCCAGGTTATATTAACTAGTATTTCTTTGAAGAAGTCCTTCAAGTTAGAGGTAAAGTCACTCCTCCTTTTTTAATTAGTCTGCTTGGGCCTCGTCTCCATTGTGGGAAACATCCTAAACAACGATGTTTTTACAACGAGTTGCCTAAACAACGAATTCTAAACAACGACAATTTCTAAACCACGACTACCTAAACCACGACTTCTAAAACCACGACGTACATAAACCACGAGTCTCGCCCCCCCTGAACATACGCGCTTATGTCATCCTGCCAGGATGACAAAAATCACGAGTGACACGCTCATGGCCCCCTATTACTCAATCGGGACAAGGAAAGCGGAAACTGTGGCTATGAAGAAGATTAAAAGGTCTGCAATGAGTCACTGAAAATAAACAACCCCAGAAAACCAAAAAGAACAAAGGTTGCCAATAAATCTTTAGAAATTCAGCAGGCATACAGTAGCGAAGCAAAGCAAGAGAATTGTTTAAAATGTTGGTTTTGAAGAAAAAATAATCAAGGTAGACTGAATAGAAATTATGCGAACATCCCTCGTGGTATAAAGATCATTACTTGAATAAAACATTTTTTAAGTGCAGCCAAAAGAAAAAGCGGCCGGTTTAAAGATCCAAAGAACATCCAGCCTAATTCAAAAATAACTTTATGCAACTTTAACGTGTTGATATCTACGCAACCTGTGTGGAACTGGACTGAACACATTATTGTGATGCAACACTACCATCTTGTGGCTAAAAGTTTTAATTAGAAAATATGTTAAATAAAGGAATATTAAATCCAAAATTAATGTAATAGTACGTTTAAAAAAAATGTCAAATGATATGTATTTCAAAGAAAACATTGACGAAAAATGGTAATGAGCAATTGATAGATTTTTCGTGTTTAAGGAATTCGTTGTTTAATAAGTAGTGGTTTGGGATTGCTCGTTGTTTAGCATTCATGGTTAAGGAATTCGTTGTTAAGACAGTCGTTACATTCTATTCACACATGAGGTTGATAATGGAGTAAGTAAGTGTAATATAGAGTTGGCAATGCATATGTAAAATAAATAATAACATGAAACAACCACAGGTGTTGGTGGGTAGGTAGGAGGGCACATGTGAATCAATATTTAACATTCCAAGAATAGAAGCTGACACTTATAATGCCCTAGATATTGACCCTGTTTGCAGATTCTTACATAAGTTAACAGCCAATGCTAGCCAATGCTTGATTAGCCAATGCTGTATTTTAGCACGCTCTCCATGTTTTTTTAATATCAAAAAGAACAAATCTAAAGAAGTGTTTCAGAATCCCTTGTAGTGTAGTTCCTATATTCCCAATAGGCTCTGAGCATTGTAATAATAAATCTTGTAGTTTAGACGTAGGACTGAGGTCGACTAGGTCTCTACCGTATCTATTAAACTTAGTTGTGAGTGCCAGCTAGCTCAGAGGTCACTAGAAACTTTCTCGAATAAACAAGAAGGGATTAGTTTCTGACAACCGCATAAACATGACAACTTTGTTCCCCAAGAATAAGAAATCGAATCTCTAGAGTCGCAGAAACAATAGATAACTAATTTAATCAGTCAATCGTGCAAGCTTCGTTTCACCAGAGGTGCTGAGAAAATAGAGAGGATTGGCGTTTTCAATAAAAGTATTTATTGAACAGTCTTCTTTCTCAAGCATAAGAAATGTACTGCCACAATCGTACCACTGGTTATAAAGTACAGAGTATATAATTCGAACAGTATTATAAAGTAGTACTGTAAAAGCATGATATGTTTTCTAAGACATATACTTGTTTAAAACCTATAAAATATATACAATGATAAAAGAATGACTAAACGTACTCAACTGGTGCTTCTAAAATACGCCTACCCCGGTGTACCTAACCTAAGTCTTAGTATGAGGGAAGGAGTAAGTGAGGAGTATCTTAAGTTTAGTATTCTCTGCCAAGAATCTGTTCAAGATTTCTCTAAGGGTCTACTCAGCTCCATACCTTGGTTTTAGAATGAAGGAGGTCTTGTATCTCTCTCTCTCAGGACTCAATTTCCCAGCAACCCGCAAGGGTAGCCTGGGGACACTGGAGCTGGATTTCTCAGCTGGAGAAAAGACAGCGTCTCTTAGTGCGTCAGATGGAGGGTCGGCTTCCTTCGGCACTTGCAGCAGCAGGGCCTCGGGCAAGTAGTTAGTCGATCTGCTCCAAACCACCGTGTGTTTGCTTGGGCAAGTGTGGGCATATTTATACCTTGAAGGTGCCGAGTTTGAAGTATGATTGGACTTAATACCATCATTTTCGGTGAAAACTCCATGATTTCCTAGATAAATTACTATTCAGGTGAGGGGAAGTCCCTAGCTGCTGAAGGCAGGTTTCTCTAAGAAATCGTTGTGGTTTCTTGGAACTTAGTGGAAGTAGCCATGCCGTATTTGGGCTGCATGGGCTTAGTCCAAATATGGGAATGATTTCTATGCCTATATAAGGATTGAGTATGGTATACCTATATATGGGCATGAATTGGGAAAATTACACTAGCGTTAGATTCCTACACAACACTCTACTGTAAGGCCGTTCTGTGATTCAAGCCGACCATAACTGCAGTTAATACAAACTTTAGAATGGCTACATGGTCAAGCATGAGACATGTATCAAATTGCCCAAATTAAGTTTACACTTTTTACAATAGCAGTTAAGATGTGCTAATGTACATCTCTTTTACATTTACATTCTGTTGAAGAGTTCTGCTATGTCTACAACCCAGAAATTCAGACATCAACTCAATTGGTGTGTTTTGAGTGAACAAAAACAAGAATCGTACAAATTTTATGTTCAACACTATTGCTTCCAAGCACCCTTTCAGTAGTTTCTTCCGTACAGCCAGAACTTTTTCCATGGTTTTAGATGCATAACCTTTCACGTCTGTACAACCATAAGTGAGACAAAATGTCAAGCTTACTTTCACTGGTTTGATTTTATCACTGACATATATAAAGTCATCCATCACTCCTATGGCAGCCCTTATCAATCCTGAAGGCTGAGTGCTGAGTTTTGTGTGAGAGGGTGCCCATGCATGACCAGGAGCCCTCATCAGCTTTCAGAATCTATTCTCTCATGCTGTACTGTGATGTAGCCACACCATATATACTCTTAAAATGTTATTCGAAGGAGCACACAATGAATGAAGACTCTTTACTTCGGATTACTTGGAACTTTGTTTTGTCTTGAATTTTTTTTTAAAAGGCACAGCTTAATTTTTTAACATAGTATAGTAAGATATTTGTATTATGTTCTCCTGGCATTTTGTACAACAGCTTAGGGAAGTAAGGGTTTCCTGGCTGTCAAAGGCGGGTGATTGTATATGCTTGATTCCCCTCTTAAAAGCTTCAATTATCGTGTGTTTAGTGTTTTTTCTAGCACGAGAGGATACTTATTTTCATTCTAACACACACAGAGACACACACCTATATAACACAGAGACACACAGTAGTCTATGTCAGCCTGATGACTGGTCATAAACTTTAAAAAGGCATTCCGCCCGTAAGGAGCTGGCATCTGTATCGATTTTATATACTTAACTCCCCTCATAAAAGCTTCCATTATCGGGTGTGTACTGCTTTTTCGACAGGAGAGGATAATTATTTCCATTCTAACACATACAGAGACACACACATATATGCATCATCATAGTCTATGATAACTGCCCTTAAACACAAAAAAGCAATCCGCCAGTAAAGAGCTGGCACTTGTATCAAACTAAACACTAATTGAGAAAGGGTACTTCCAATTTCCTAAAAAGTATTGAGAGGTCCGAAGTTCTTTGTCTTTTATATGATTTCTTCATACATTAAAACTTTCTGCAAACAAATTAGATTTGTGGTATTGAGAGTCAAAATGTCCATAACACAATCTGACTTCTGGCGCATACGAGAGATGTACCTATTAAGTGACGTGATGGACGCGCGGTAGCGTGTGACGTCATATGCATATCAGACGCGGTGGGTGCACAACTCCTGCAATATTTTTTAGTGTTGAAAAACGTATTTATATATATTTAATATAAATATTAAGACAAGAGATTATCTGAATATTGTTTAACCTTGTTAAAAAGTAAATCACTTTTGAATGCAATTTTGCAAAGTCACGCTGGGTGCGAGCACGGTGCGAGCAGGTAGCGTGCTGAGTGCGCGCATCCTACGCGCACCCCATGTGACCTCAAAAAAAGAGATTTGATTGGTTCATTACACTTCCTATTGAAACTATTGAAGGACCCCAACCATTTCAATCACTCTTCTTAGAACTTTTCTTTGGGAAAGACCTCCTGAGAAGATCTGCTGCTCTTTCTTTTTTGGATAAGAGATTTACCATGGCTGCTAATCCACTATCATCCTCTGATGCAGAGAACTCGTCAGAGCAAGAATTTGTTCCTGAGCCTCCACCAAAGGAAAAATATACCAGCATTGTCTGGCAATTTTCACCTTTTCACCAGGCTTAACAAAGGTGAATGCAACAAAAGTTACTTGCTGCGTATGCAAGGAAGTTTGGGGGAGTACCAACAACTACAAGTCCTGGTTTCTGTAAGTTACAAATGACATTTCAGGACGTGTAAATGCCAGAGACAAAGTGGTTCTCATTACAGTCGCATACATAAATACATACATACATACAGGAGAGGATACTTTAATTCTTCATTTTAGTACATTTAAAATGATCTAACATTATTAAAAAAGGCAGCACAGTTTACATTACCTTTTTTTACCTCAGAAGTACTGACCTGACCATAATACACACTGTCATATTCATTCAATCATTACCAAGTCCTGGTGTGTTTAAGTTCCAAATGACATTTCCGGGCGAGTAAATGCCAGAGGCAAAGTTCTGTCTCATTACAGTCTCATACATAAATACATACATACATAAATACATACATACATACATACAGGAGAGGATACTTTAATTCTTTTTCCTAGTACATTTAAAACGTTCTAACATTAATTAAAAAGGTAGCACAGTTTACATTTCCTTTTTACCTTTTTTACCTCACAAGTACTGACCTGTCCATAACACACACTGTCACATTCATTCACTCATTACCAAGTCCTGGTTTCTTTAAGTTACAAGTGACATTTCAGGATGAGTAAATGCCAGAGACAAAGTTGTGTCTCATTACAGTCTCATACATAAATACATACATACATACAGAAGAGGATACTTGAATTCTTTTTCCTAGTACATTTGAAACGATCTAACATTAAGAAAAAAGGCAGCACAGCTTACATTTCCTTTTTACCTTTTTTACCTCAGAAGTACTGACCTGCCCATAACACACCATGTCACATTCATTCAGTCATTACCAAGTCCTGGTTTGTTCAAGTTACAAATGAAATTTCAGGACGAGTAAATGCCAGGGACAAAGTTGTGTCTCATTACAGCCTCATACATAAATACATTCATACATACATACATACATACAGGAGAGGATACTTTAATTCTTCTTCCTAGTACATTTAAAACGATCTAACATTATTAAAAAAGGCAGCACAGTTTACATTTCCTTTTTACCGTTTTTACCTCACAAGTACTGACCTGCCTATAACAATCAATGTCACATTCATTCAGTCATTACCAAGTCCTGGTTTGTTTAACTTACAAATGACATTTCAGGATGAGTAAATCCCAGAGACAAAGTTGTGTCCCATTACAGTCTCATACATAAATACATACATACATACATACATACAGGAGAGGATACTTTAATTGTTCTTCCAAGTACATTTAAAATGATCTAACATTAATAAACAAGGAAGCACAGTTTACAGTTCCTTTTTACCTTTTTAACCTCACACATACTGACCTGTCCATAACACACACTGTCACATTCATTCAGTCATTACCAAGTCCTGGTTTGTTTAAGTTCCACATGACATTTCCGGGCGAGTAAATGCCAGAGGCAAATTTATGTCTCATTACAGTCTCATACATAAATACATACATACATACATACATACAGGAGAGGATACTTTAATTGTTCTTCCTAGTATATTTAAAACAATCTAACATTAATAAAAAAGGCAGCACTGTTTACATTTCCTTTTTACCTTTTTTACCTCACAAGTACTGACCTGTCCATAACACACACTGTCACATTCATTCAGTCATTACCTAGTCCTGGTTTGTTTAAGTTACAAATCACATTTCAGGACGAGTAAATGCCAGTGACAAAGTTGGGTCTCATTACATTCTCATACATAAATACATACATACATACATACATACATACTTGAGAGGATACTTTAATTATTCTTCCTAGTACATTTAAAACGATCTAACATTAGTAAAAAATGAAGCACAGTTTACATTTCCTTTTTACCTTTTTTACCTCACAAGTACTGACCTGTCCATAACACACACTGTCATATTCATTAAGTCATTAACAAGTCCTGCTTCGTTTAAGTTGCAAATGACATTTCAGGATGAGTCAAATAAATGGAGGGAGCAGGACACAGTTCAGAGATAGTGTACATCCCTGAGATAGTGCATGGGCAGGAATAAACAGCTTGTGGCGACCAGTACGTTTCATGGTAGACATCTGTGTAATGAACTGGAATAGGGGGATATACTTTCTTCAACCCCTGTAGGAAATCCTTAACCTGCAATTGTAAAAAAGGTTTGTTGTGGCGATTTTCTATATGCAATAATGGCTGACAAATGCACTCTGACTTGAGGCATATTTAAGACCTGCCCTAGCTAAATAAAGGAGGTAAGGAAGAATCACTTCCTCCTGCCCCTTTTTTGGGTCAAAGTGATTTGCAACACACCATAGGTAGAATCTCTTCCACTTAAACGCGTATGGCGCTCTTGTGGAAGGCCTCTTACCCTCTTTCAGAATGTGCATGCAGTCCTGCGGCAGATTTAAGTGTCCGCATTCTAGGACCTCAGGACCCATGCTGCCACGTTCAGTGAGGGAATGCTAGAATGGAGAATCTTCCCTCCAATCTTGGTCAGTAGGTACTCCCTGGAAGGTAGTCTCCTTTGGGGGAGTACCGACAACTGCAGAAGGTCCAAGTACCACCATTGATGTGGCCAGTCTGGAGCTATCAGAATCATCTTCATGTTGGATCTGATGAGCTTGGACACCACCTTCAGGATCAGAGGCAGAGGAAGAAAGTAAGCATGGGCTGAAAATGTGTTCCGCTCGTGGAATTTGTGATTTTTTGGCAATTTTGCGGTCCGCGAACCGCGTGAAATTGTCAAACAATCCGCAATTAGCGAGTTCGTGCTTCAAAAATACAATCTTGCACGCTCGGCGATGACTTACCATGATTCTGAGTTCGCTGAGTTGTTTTCCTTCTGGTTTGCGTGTGCTGCCCAATTTTGGATCTGGCTGCGTGATCGTGCAAGACTTTTCGACCGCGAGTACGTCATGGAGTCCCGCCATCTTGCACTGTGAGACTTTGAGAATGTAAATACATCATAAGGGCCTGCGATCCCGCTTCGCAAGAGTAAACAATAGCGAATACGTGGATGCGACGCGCAGCTGACATCCGGCGAGAGATTTGAACGGCTTGCTTTCCCAAAGTCACAAAAATTGCAATTCTGCACAAGAAATCTACCACTGGCAGCAGAAACCTTCTGAAAATGATGATTTGGATCAGAATAACTCCTCAGATTGACATTTGGCTGCACTTTTTTGTGCAAGGAGTTTACTTTTCAGGGGTACGAGGAAGGACGTGCCCCAGAGTCTCCAACTTCCTGTTCCTGTCCAGCAGGCTCCTCCCAGTGCTTTGTCCATGTCCTGGTAACTTTTAATTTGGATCTGGAGCTGGAAGGATTAATCTTTGTGGCTGCTGCTGGATATTTGTATTTGAGGACTTTTTGTTTGGATCACTATTGGATTTGAGATTTTACAAGTAAGTTGGTGTTGTTTGTTTTGGGCATTGCAGTTGCTGCAACTACAATTCATAAACTTTTTCACAACTTTAAAAAAAATATATTGTGGGTAGCCGCAGTATCCAGTCGGTCCAGGGTTAGTCATGGGTGCATGATACAACTGTTTCTGTGAGTTTTGTTGAACTTAAATATCATTTACGGCATGGATGGCATGGAATTGAATAGCTCACTGTTATATGTGTTCTTTTTGTAATTTTGGGGTGCGTGTTAAAGCCACACTAGCCAATAGGCCCAGGGGTAGTCAGTGGTGCATGGACCAAGTCTTTCTGTCGGGTCTCTTGAATTTAAACATCATTTAGGGCATGGATGGCATTGGATTAAGGTGATTTTTGTGTGTATTTTGATTTTTTTGGTGTTGTTGGGGCCTGGTCCAGGGCCTGGCCATGTGGGTGGGGGCCATTTTGAGGACTGGTCCAGGGCCTGGCAATGTGGGTGGGGGTCTAGGGGCCATTTTGAAGCCAGGCAGTATGCTTTGTGCCATAGGCCTACATCCAGTCTGCCTTGCATTCATCCATTATCCCCAGGGGTACTCAGGGGTGCATGGGCAAGTCTTTCTGCGGGGACTCTTGAATTTAAACATCATTTAGGGCATGGATTTTTGTGTGTATTTTGATTTTTGGGGTGTTGTTGGGGCCTGGTCCAGGGCCTGGCCATGTGGGGGTGGGGCATATTGAGGCAAGGCAGTTTTTGCCATAGGCCGGCAAGCTTGCAGGCCAGAAGGCCTAGGGTTATGAATGGGTGCATGAAGCAACTCCCTCTGTGTGGTCTCTCTTCTATTAATTTAAACATCCATTTTTGATTAGAATTGCAATTTTTATTTTGGTTCTTTCCGTTTTTGGGTGTGTTGTGTTGATAATAATAAATGCCTAGTTGCAATAGTATTAATTGAAGCACGACATATGCAACATTTATTTTACTGATCTTCCTCTGGCTTCTTTGCTTTTTGGTGCACAAAGACTGAGAACCAGGAATCATCCTCATCATCATCACTTGTTGATGTGCCAGGAAGAAGTCCTGCTGCAGTGTGTGCACAATGTCATGTGACGTCACGTGTGGCCACAGATAACTCTGCAACTCGTGCAACTGCGTCCTGCTGTTCTGACATCTGAAGAAGATGGTCCCAAAAAAAGAAGGCCGTAGCTCCTCTACCAAGAAAGTTGCCAGTGCCACTGCCAATAAGAAGGAGCAGAAGAAGCAAGTGGTGCCACTTACCAAGGAGACTGGTATGCCGACCAACACATTTTTTGTGAAAAGAAACTACGCCTGCAGCAGCGGTGTCCGCCGGGGACCAAGCTGGAAGCAGCACATCCGCTTCATTGGTCTCAGTGCCACCACGCCAAGTTAGGCCCAAGCCCATGAGTGCTGCAGAGGCAGCCACATTAATTGCTCTTTCACCATCGACCAGTGATGTTTGCGTTGACTCATCGCAAAGTAGCATCCAATCAACGTAGGGTGTAACTCATCTGACAAGTGTTCAACCACAGCCGCAACGACAACCACAGGTGCAACAAGGAGAGGCACAAGGAGAGGCGCAAGGAGAGGAGCAAGGAGAGGCGCAAGTAGAGGCGCAAGGGGAGGCGCAAGTAGAGGCACAAGGAGAGGCGCACGGAGAGGCACAAAGAGAGGCACAAGGAGAGGCGCAAGGAGGGGCACAAGGAGAGGCGCACGGAGAGGCACAAAGAGAGGCACAAGGAGAGTCACTACTGCCCACAATACTTGTTCTTCCAGAAGTAGTGGCACATCAGGAAATCGAGATTCATGCGGAGGTAACAGCTGAGCAAGCCACTCCTGATGATCCATTGTCTTCCAGATCCCCAGCAAGGAAAAGGTCAAGGAGGGCTAGTACACTTTTTCTTCAAGCCCCCTTTCTTATGATGATCTTGATTGGCACCCACAAATTCAGTCTGAGAAGGAGGCACACCATGAGCCGACAAAGCTAGGTAAAAGGAAGGTTCCCGCAAGGCTTTCAGTTATGGGTGATGACGAAGTAAAAGTGGCGTATTCTGCTGCTGATGAAGAGTCTGACGATGATGACCCAATCATCACAGTCGTCACTCCAGCCCCACCGGGCAGGCAGCAGACAGACCTTTTTACCCTATCCCGAAATGCTGCACAGGATGTAGGTGGCGTGGTACTGGTACCACCCCCAACACAGGTAACTACTACACCAACACGACCTACAGCTTCCATATTTTCTCTTCAGAAGGGCGGCCAGGGATCTCTATCCAGCTCGACCTCCATTACCTCAAGTAGTGGTGGTGTAAGTGCACAACAGAGTCAAATTCCACCACGCCCATCCTCCAGTTCATCTGGCATTGAAAGTGGCACCTCCACCACCACCACCAGAAATCTCAACTCCCCAGTTTGGGACTTCTTTAGTATTAGAAAAGATGTGGAAAACTAAGTTATTTGTTCGATTTGCAAACAAGTAGTTAGTCTGGGTGAGCTTGGTACCAACTATGGGACCGGAGGCCAGAGAGGTCATCTCCAAAAACACCACAGCATCCAGTGGGAGGTGCACCTACGTAACATTCAGAAAGCCAAAAGTAGAAATCCAAATGTAGCCATTGATATTGCATCTGATGACGAGGAGCTGATTGTGCAGGGGGGAGGTGAAGAAGCGAGAGACAAATTTTTCTAGTACACACAGTACCCCTGGCAGCAGCACTGCAGTGGTAGCGCCCACACCCTCTACCCCAGCAACATCTAGGTGGCACAGTAAGAGTCTGATAGAGACACCAATGTGAAAAAATACATCAATGAGCCTAACTTGTTTGAAGAAGTCTGGATCATCATCACATAAGAAAACGTCCAGACACCATTAAAAGCATGTTTTGGTCGGAGGCTAAAATGTTAGCGCTGCACCTTCTCCTTTTTCTTTTGTGGATGGGGTGGGTTTTCTTGAATTTGTGGCAACAGTCTGCCCTAAATAGAAAGGTCCTAGCCGGTCCTATTTTGCCAGAGTTGCAGTTCCAGCACTACATCAAGATGTGCTGGAGGTGATTGGGGCAGCTTTGCAGAAGAGTGCTGTTCACACTATCCATAACAGACATGTGGACCAGTTGCCAAGCTGTTGATTACATGTGCATCACTGCACATTGGGTCTCTTTTGTGGGGGTTAGAGAGAAGATAACTGCAGGTGTTGACAGTGTCACAATTTTTCAAGCTACTCGGAAACATGCAACAGCAGCCATGTTTGCCATGGAGAAATCTCATACTGCAGTAAACATTTTGGAGGAGTTTTAACAGTAAGGTCTTTGAATGGCTGCAGCCAAGAAAGTGCATGATTGGTTATGTTTCCACGGATAATGGCAGTAATATAGTTAAGGCCATGTCTGATGGTGGCTATTTCAGAGTGTCATGTTTGGCGCACAGCATTAACATTATTGTTCAAGATTTCTTGGAAAAAGAAAAGAAGTCAGCAAGTTACTCACCACCTGCCGAAGAATCTGCACGCATTTCAGCCATTCTTTTAAGGCCCGGAAGCAGCTGAGGATCATTCAACATGACCGTAGACGGCCAGTCAGAGGACTCATCCAGGAGGTGGCAACACGTTGGAACTCAACCTTCTACATGCTTGAGTGTCTGTTTGAGCAGTACCTGGTAATCAATGAGTATGTCTTTCACGCACGGGGTGCTTCTATGAAAGACATGTGCCTAGAGGTGGAGGAATGGGACCTAGTTAAAAGCCTGACAGACATGCTTCATCATTTTGAGGTGTTCACTCGTGAAGTCAGCAGGGAGGACTGTACTATGGGCACAGCTCTCCCATTGTTGCGCATGCTAGAGCACCATCTGAAGGCGGTGTCTTCAACGTTCCAAGTTGATGCTGAAAAACAAGACGCATATCAGTTGGTGGAGAGCTTATTAAGCCGCCTAGTTGACAATGCAAGGCTTAAAGCAATACATTCAGAACAACATTACATTTGTGCCACTATTCTGGATCCACGGCACAAAAAGGCACTGGCCATCAAAACATTCATTCCTTTTTCTGAAGCAGATGTTTCCAAGTACAAACATTGGCTAGCTCTGTCAGCCACTCGGTTCGAATAAGTGCGGCAGTAAATTGAAGGAACCACCACAAGTACTACTGAAGCAGCAGGCCATCTGGCATCAAGGTCCACTTCTGTGGCTGAAGGTAGTCACTTTCCCTCCGAGCCGTTACCGACACCAGCAACCTTATCATCATCATCACCTGCACCAGGCCAGCCATACTATTGTTGGAAGCGGATTGGATAACTCATCAAGGATTTGCTCATTCCAGTGTTGATGCAAAGGCAACAGATGGTACGCAAAGTGGAGCACCCCTGGAGGACCTTGAGTGGATGGTGCAGGCCTATCTGGATGACCCAACAGAGGTCTTCTTTGATCAGAACCCATTGGTGTATTGGTATGGGAAAAGGCCTCAATGGCCACTGATCACCAAGCTGGCTATAAATTATTTGACTTGCCCACTCGCAAGCGTGTCTTCTGAACGTGTTTTCAGTGCTGCTGGTGCCATTGTAACTTCAAAAAGGACCCACCTCTCGCCCAAAAATGTGGAGAGGTTAACAATGATCCAGATGAATCAGCACTTCATACCACCAGATTACAAACTACATGAATCCTCGCAGGAAGAAGAGGACACAGACTTAGGTGATGGAAGCTCTTCTCTGTTAGCTGACCAACTCCCGTTTCAAGTCACAGAGTTTAAGGACGAGCTCTACATCCCTGACACCTAGTCTTGAATTATTTACTTTTTTTGTCCTTAATCACGTTTACTTCTGTGTGTTTTTCATTGTTTTGCAACTTTTAGCACAACAAAACTCTAATCACAACAAATCCATCAGCAGCACTGTCTTCGTCTTATTGCCATATTGAAGGTGCCGCTGTTTGCATTCCTGAAGTTCACAGGTTCACAACTCAGTCATGCTCCTCTATCCTCTTCCTCCAGACTCCCCCTAGCCATTTCCCTCAAGGCAGATTGCCAGATTATGCAGAATCAAGAAACTGTTGTTTCGTTGATGAGTCTCCTCAAAAGGAGTGGGACTGGAATGACTGACTATGCTGACTGTTACTCCTGTGACCCTTCACTTAAGAATAAGATGCTGACTGAAAGTGGAACAGGTAATGAATTATGAGATGGCATGCAGTGGATAACACTAGCTGTCTGGCTCTGATGAAAGCAATTTACTGTTTGTTTGTTGTGCATGAAGGGAATCCTATGTGTTCTGTTTATTTAATCTTTTACACACTAACTGTAACTCAAGTCTACTCTGTTTACCTTGTTTAATGCAGATTGTACTTCTGCTGCACCGGCCACAACGTTGCATTGTTTAATATGGAAAATGTCCTTGGACTTACTGTGTGTAGACTGTCACTGCATGAACAATACTGAGTTTGTCAACACCATGATGATGATGAGTCATGATGACCTAAGTTACATAATATCTTTACGTTCACTCACTGTGATGGATGGATCATCATTGTTGATTTACGGAAGAACTATGGCCATTTCGTGAGTGGCAAACAGGTAAACAAGTCAACAACAACCACAGCAGAACTACATGTCTGTCTAGTCGTGGTATGGAGTGGTTGAGCCAGTGTAGTGTTATGCCAGAGTCCAGACAGCGGTTCAGTAAAATTGTGGCTATGTGGCTTGCTGTATAAAATTAGATCTGCTTTGTCTGTCCGTGTCAAAGAGGTATGCTACATGGCGGTTGGTTCACTCAGGGTGCCTGCCTTGACCGTCTGCATGGCCCTGGCCTGCTGTGTGCTAATTATTATCCTGGAAACAGAGACTCAGAGTAGGCACTTTAGAAATAATGCATGTATGTAATACTGTCACACCTGAAAGTGAAAGTGTTATTTTTGCACTACACACCATACCTTGTTTATTTTTCCTCTGGGGTGTTTTAATATCCCTTTCTGTTTTTCCATCGACAATTACAGGCCGGCATTTACCCTATGTGATGGGAAAAATATTAACTCAGGCTTACCATAGCAATCCGCAATAGGCAAGCAGTGGACAGTGTGGTCACCAAGATTGATCGATGGAGCGCCTGATTGAATGGAGGAGTACCACAAATAAGAGGAATGGCTGGATGCATGCAACTTCCCAATTTGACCGGGACAACTACAACATACAGTTACAGTATCCACTTCACTTGTCCTTATCATTTAAATAATGTTATTGTTGTGAACTTCAATGAGTGCGACTCTGTGCGTATGCTCTCTGCTTCAAATTCATCCCTACAACTATTTGATAAGTTTCTTTGCTATTTTTTAATTGTAATGTACTACTAATTGTTTATTCTCTCTGAGGTTAGATAGGCAAGTGAAATTGTGTAATTAGTGCAGCCACGTACTGTCTAATTGTTTAGTACTAGTTAGTAAGTTATAGTAAGGGCCATATGTATGAAGCTAATTAGCATTCGCAAAGGCCGAAATTCTGCGAATTTCGGCCTTTGCGAATGCTAATTAGAGAAATGATATGTATCATACATTTTTGCATCAAAATAAGGAATCGCAAAATTTGCAATTCCTTATTTTGCGATTGCACTTAAGGAATCGCAAATTTTGCGATTCCTTAAATGCAATGTATCAAACAAAAAATATGCAAAAAATGCCATTAAGGATTCGCAAATTACCACCAACTTCTAGTTGGTGGAAATTTGCGAATTCTTTTCAAAAAGCTTTTTTCCAAAAAACAAAAGGTGCCATATGAAGCCCATACATGCCCTTAGGGCATGTATCTGCGTCATATGCCCCCAAATGTCTTTTTCAGGGGTGCAGCAGGGTGTTCTTGAGACACCCCTACACCCTTGAAGAAATTCCTAATTTGCGATTAGCTAATTGCTAATTGCAAATTGCACCTTCATTCCTATGGGCCTCCTGGCCCATGGAAATGAATGGGTAATTTGCGATTAGCAATTTGCTAATCGCAAATTAGGAATGGTAAAGAATCGCTATTTAATAGCGATTTTGTACATACATACCGTTTTGCGAATTCCAAATAGCGATTCCTTAAAATTCGCTATTTGGAATTCGCTAAACTGTAGTATGATACATATGGCCCTAAGTACTACTTTTTACTAACCTATCCATCCATTTAGCAAACAACTTCATGCATGCACTTCCTTTATATCGCTTAAAAGATTTATGGATATCTTCCTATCCAAAGATTTGTTTTTCTTCATTTGTTGTTTGTCCATGCTGTGTTTTTTTTTCTCTCTTCCAAAAACTTTCCCAAAAACCCCCATTTCCATTCATTTTTCAAACCCTAACCCTCTTCCCCTGGGCTGTGTCATTTTCATTGAGTTGTGACTAAATAACACCAATAATTCCACACGCTTGCTGGGGAGGATAAGGTCAAAAGCAACAGAAAATCTATTTCAAGGCAGGTCAAGGAATCTGAGGATATATTCTTATTCTGTTTGACACACACCCATGAGTATTTGCAAATCAATTCAGAATTTCATGTCTGCCATCAAGTAGATTCATCATCAACAACATCCTCCTACACGTGACGAAAGCTTACGCTGCTGTCTCCTTCAGTACTAGTTCTTGTAGTAGCCATAATCCACGCAACTAGTAGTTAAGTTTTTATTGAATACTTTAGCATTGCTTACGCTACAATTTGTGGCACTGTTCTTGTGTACTGTACTATTGTACTGTTCTAATGCTCATTTCCTTTTTTTTCATACACTGCTACTGCCAGTGTGTACCACTACTACTACCACCACAACAATGCCATTTCATCCGTCCAGCATTCCATAGCCAACCTTAATCACCATTTGCCATGCAGCCAGCCCTGTGTCTAGCCCTATTCTCAAGCACGAATCACAGGTAAGATAAGCATTTTGGGGCAAGAAGAATAATGGAGTAGGAGGAGAGGAAAGACTTACGGTAGTACTAGTAAAGTAGTAGGACAATTGAATTCACTAACTCTGTCAGTGGCACTTTTGTACAAATTTGGGTGATTACTTAGACAATTTGAATCAACCAGCCAGTTAAGTTTCAGGAACACAAACGTGCAGTTAACCCCCCTGCCTCCCCCACAAAACAGTAAAAATGCGTATGCTATGTTTAAGTGGAAAATAAATAATTATTTTGACCCTAACAAAAATAAACTATCCCACAAGACCCGACCCACCCCTCTCCCCAAACCCAAACAATGTCCATGAAATGTCCCCAAAAGTCCAAAAACCCCAACACCCAATTCCCACCCCCCAAAAGTCTTTAAAAAAGGGGCAAGGGACAGTCTCTACTTTGACCGGCAGTGTCCTGTGGCCAGGTGGTCACGCAGCTCTCTATGGAGGGCCTTGAGCAGGACTTTCTGCCTCTCCACCTCCTGGCCAAGGTAATTCACTCACAGGGTTTGGCGGTGCACACGCGCCTTGCAGGTACTGTGGGGGGCAGCTGTTGTTTTTGCTGCTCGGCGGCGGCGGGTGGCTACCGGACCACGGCGCCATACCGCTGGAGGATTGCGCTGGCTGTACGACCCAGGGGCAGTGGAGGAGGATGCAGCTGTTGTTGTTGACTGAGAGTCATCCTCCTCCTCCTGATCCACCAGCCGCCGATATTTGGTGACAACTGCCTCCAGCTTCCGTCGCCTGGCCCGGATAGCCAACTCCTTCCTTGATCCTTTAGAAGGAGTATCTATATGAAGAAAGAAAAAATACTGTAACCAATACTCTTTAAGATTAACACAAAATAATTCAACAGAAGGTTGTGTCACAGTATCACTAGCAACTTGCAAGCACAGTACATAACATTTGTGGCATGTATCTATCTAACCTCCCACTTCGTCGGCCTCTGCTCTAACATTAGTGGGAGTTTCAGGAATTCTGCTAGCACTATGGACTCACTACATTAGACTCAGACAGTACACCAGTCTTCTTCTTCTCTCTTGTTTAGCAAAATTTGTAAGAAAACTTGTGGAAGCCGGCATAATGCCAGCGCAGTCAGCTTGCACCCAAGAAAAACAGACGCAAGCCATGATGACGCAGACTCGCGTTACTGTTACCAGTCCAATACATGCAGGTGGTGAATCTCTTACTTTTCTATTATGGGTGGCACTGGCCATACTCTGTTACAAGGTACAACAAGGGCTACTGCTCAATTAATTTAACTTCACCCTGCCCTGCCCCTGACTACTACAAAAGGAAAATAAAGACGATAATATGATCATCTATCCCTTCACATGATATTTGCTTATATAAGGGATGACTTTAGGTGCTTTGTTTTTATTGATTGAGTGTACACCGATAGGCCACACATGAATGACAGAGTTGGAAAAAAATTATTAACATAGGTAGTGAGTGGTCCCCCTAATCGCCGGAGGAAGGCACTTGTGACTTGACTTGATAATGTGAACTATACAATATAGATACACAATATATGCTGTGCTTGCAAACAACTGTTAGTCAAGGGAGTATTCTGAAAAATTACAACTTCTACTTTCCCCGGCGTTGCTACTCTGGCACGGACGTGCGGTGTTACATGCTCTTCAAACTAACACTCTTCATCCAGTGACCGTCTACTCTGTCTACTCTACATACACCTATGCTATCTATGAGGAAGATACCATCCAGGCATGCATCCATTCAAAGTATATGCCAATCATTCTTCTTAATGTTTCAACTGGACAAACCTTACTTTTTCTCACTGAAAAACACCCTTTTTATTTTATTTTGTAAACCACCACCCATGCATCCGTGCTTGACTTGCATTTGAATTTGACCCAAAGTATATATTGCACACACATACAGTTTCTGTTTCACCCACCCAGACAGTCCTCTTTTCTTTCTCCTTCCACCCATCCTTGATTCAACCGGTCATACATCAGATTCCTACCAGCCACCTCTGCCTGCATTCAAAAACATGTATCATTCTTTGGCAGTCATTAATTTAACTCGCTCGTCCTTCCTTTACCCTTCTTTCCCTTTTCTTTCATCCCATCCATCAAGTTCATCTCTGAGCTGACTTGGCTTCTCGATAAAACTTTCACAGCTGAGTTGAAGTCAAATTTAGAGGAGGCCATTGGGTACTTGTCAACTCCTGCCGCTAATGCTATTGCTAATGAGAAGTCAAGGGTGACTGTCTTCTACCTGGTTGAAGAAAACTTAGTTCTAAATTTGTAAGTCTTCTTAACAGTAAAGTGTACGCGTACTGTACAACAGATACACCCCTGCAGCGAGCCTACTCTGCAATCTCAATAAGTAAGGAATATAATAGCTTACCACTGTCTGCCACTACCAAGGCATCTCCCACAGCAGTGCCTGCTGGCACAGGTGGTACTGTGTCTGCCCCAGGAGTGACCACCTCCGCACTGGCCCCGGCACTGGTGGTTGGCTGTGCCGATGGTGTTCCGCCTAGAAAATACATTTCATATTTTTAGATGCCATATACACCACTCCCTATTTTGTCTAGGAATGAAAAAAAATGTTACTAGTATACATAAACAAATTTAATTATTTGTGACTCTCTACTCTAAACTAAAAATTCCCCTTTCGGAAGGGGAGGGTGTTTTTATTTATGCTTAGCCATAACATGCTACCCTTTTTGGCACAACTGATGAAAGCTTGCTTTTTAACACGCACCATTTTTCTCATAACAGACAAAAGTTTCCATTCTACGAACAAGAGCAATATGTTACTCACTATTATCACCACCAGTACTTTAGGTTCCAACCAGGTGAGGGGTCTCCCACAATTAATGTGTAAAATCAGTCACTGTTCAGTTTTCAATAGTTCACCGTTTCTCTTCTATGAAGTTAATTTTAATACATGTTTTTATATAATGCACAATTGAAAATTAATATATAGAGTACACACAGAGCTAGTTGTTTTACTTTTAATAAAGCTTTAAAACTTACATAGACTCTGTGGTTTTTGGTCATGAGTGAGTGAGCGAAAGGGTTTGCAATTTGCAAGCATGAGTCCGTTACTCTGAGAGGTCAGGACTCTGACTCCGTAGTCTTATGTTCTGGGTTGTATAATCATTGGGGATCATCGCTGCATTCTGGAGCTAAGTAATGACTCTGACACACTAGCTAGTCAGTAAGGAGATAGGGGGTTCAACTTCTGTTATGACTTTGGTATGTAGAAAGTCTAACTGCGCCTATTATCATCAATGCCCTATTTCTTGTCCATAGTTCTGAATGTGCAGAATAGTCCCTGCAACAGTAGTAGTATGTCCTCCTATCCAATCAAAAAGTAAACTAGTATCTTATTCTTGGTGGCCATTGAAATTTTATTGTTGGGAATTGTCAAAGCATAAACCTTAAGAAGACTTCAGTAGACATTATTGACAACCCAGAGAACTGCACTCCTAGAGCTATTGCTGAATAGGAGTTTTATTTAACACCTTTCGTCAACTGTGCAAGCTTAGCTAGCTACACAGACAGACTAATAATTATAAATAGTAGTAGCACAGAGAGTTATAGTAGAGGCAGGATAAGAATTTAGAAAAAGTCTACAATAAAATCAAAGACGATTTAGCAAAAAATAGAATTATGATGAACATTTGAAATAAATAGGTGCTGTAAATGTTAGGGAAGTATAATTATTAATATTAACAGGAAAACGTACTGCCATCAGAAGAGCCCTCGGCGGACCGATCCTGGCCTTCCTGCTCCGCCAGCGCCGCCACCTCTGTCCTCTTGCCCCTGAGAGGAGCTGATGTACATGAAAGAAAGACACAGACATGGATGATTGTTGTCAACAAAATCAAACATTTCAAAAAAACAATAACAAATTATTTTGGGGAAATAAACAACAATTGCACTAAATTTATTGACCTATCTGATGTGGTCTACTAGGATATTAGTATTGCTGGATTCGCGGACCGTCAACTTGGAAAGTTATGTAACTTACTAAACCAACTACAAAAAGGTTCTACTAGGACTGGTAGCACTCAGCAGCACGCGAAGTGACAGACACAGTCCGTCATGATTGCAGACCACTAAAACATTTCCGACTAAATAACAAGTCATAATATACTCAACCAATCAATCCACCACCAATATCTCTTCTTAGTGGCAAGAGTACAAAGGAAGGACTGGACTTGAGTCTCTAGTCTCTCTAGCATTACGCAGTTCTGTAAAGTACACTCATACATAATCACTCAGGCCAAATGAGCACAACATTGAAAACAAGTAAGCATAGTAGCACCTCCACTGACTGAGTAGGGGAGCACCTGCAATCACAAATGCTTTTAAAATATAATTACCTGCAATGTAATCGGAAAAACATATATTTGTAATATAACACAGAGCAGAAGAAAACAAAGTAGTTATTAAATAGCTACTAGTACTCACCAAGCCCAGGGATCTCGACACCAAGCTGGTCGAGCAGGTCTTGTTCCCGGTCCAGTATGTCGGACCACCGGTGCATCACCTGGTTGTAGGTGCGCCGGACCCCTGACTCCCAATACATGGCCCGGCACACCTTACCCCATAGCTGGTGATGCTCCCGGAGGCCGTACCCGATACCGGGCCTGCCGCCTGCTGCGATGGTTTCGGGGAGTTGGCACTGCACAAAGAAGACCAGTGCAGCCACCTCCACCACTCTGAAGATCTCCCTGGGACTTACATACTCCCCCCTTAAACACCCGCAAGGGAGCCGGCTGTGGGGTGCGGGACTGTTCCCCTTGGATTTGCTGGCTCCCTTTGCCATGGTCCTGGGTTAAAGAATGGAAAAATAGTAAAGAATAGGGAAAAATATTAAAAAAAGAAGAGAGAGAGCTAAACAAAGTAGATATTAAAGTAACAAAAAGTAGAAAAAAACACAAAATATAGATGTACAAAAATAGAGAGATAGATAATGAGTAAAAAAGATAAAAAATAAGTTCAAATAAACAAAGGATTACAAAGATTGAAGCAGGATAGAAAAGGCATTCCCAGAACCATAGCAATGAATGAAAAACAAGATGGCCACGCCCATTTAATCCACGTGGGTAAGTTTGCACGATATTTTCCCCGCAAGCACGCAAAAACGGACGCGAGCACACAAAAACGGACGCAAACACGCAACTGTGCCCCAGGATAGGAAATGCACAACGCAAGCATGCAACTGGCGCCCGGAAACAGAAATACGCAACACGAACAGTGAAAACAAGATGGCCACGCCCAGATATGACTGCATGGGTAACTTCACGGTAGCCGCGGTGAACAAAAATCCCGCGAAAAAAAAACCTTGCAAAAATAAAAAAATCCGCAATCTCACAAAAGTTTGCGTATTTTGCGGACCGCGAGTACGCTTTCGTGCAAATTCACGTACCGCAAATTCGAAAAATTCGCACATACTTAGAGGAAAGGCATATGCAAATGTCTCTGACCAATCCTTCAAAAGCGCATTCCCAGTTGTCCCTCGACTTCAAAAAATATTTAGGCACTTCAAATTCTTAGAACCAGTCATACTTTTCAACAACAATTTTCAAAACTGACTGATTAATATTGAAAAAACTTTCACTTACCAAAAGTATCCACTGAATGCCAGTATTTGTCGGACATGGAACAGATTCCATTTTCTCATAAGGTGCGTGTATAGTATAAAAGGTGATCATGAAAAGAAAAACATTTCTTAAAAATGTGTTACCCTTCAATAGATTTCCTTTCACGCTTAATTTATAAGGCGTCAACATGTCAAACTTATAAGTTCTACCTAATGGGAGGTTGCTGGCATTGTGAACATTTACACGGTTTCCTTGCATTCTTACAATACTTTACGGTCCAGTAAAGTTATGCTCCAAAATGCCTCCTTTTCTCGTTGTTCGCCTACAATTTTTCAGAAGAACTAACTCTCCTTCTCTGAAGGTGTACAGCTCATATTTCTTGGAAACTCTCTTTTAAAATGTTCTTTCTGTTTTTCCTGGGCAACCTCAATATTCGGCTTTGTCTGCTTCTGCAACTCTGCTTTTCTAATTTTCTCTTCTGCGATAATACCTGCATATTAGCTTTCTGTAGGTAGTACACACTGAAGCTAAACAAGAATCAACTGTCCATTCTGGGTGAGGACACCCCCTTCGGCTACTATTTATTCAAGTCGCGAGGTAAGGTGACTTCTCTTTTTGTAGTTAGTCCGCTTGACTTAAACAACGTGCTCAAGTTGGACAGTCTTCATTTTTAAATCTATCAAGTTTTTGTTGGTTTTGGTCAACCTCATAAAGGCAATGTTCCTGCCAGAAAGCAAGTCACCACCAGCTTTTTGACTTAGCCTTGCACTAACATACCCATTTCCTGCTCTACTCTGCAACAGATTATTTTTCAAACTGGGTTGAGGCATTTCCTCTGAAATTCAAGACTGCAGCCGTAGTTGCTTCAATACTGTTGCAACTGTACGTTTGCCATGGAAGTCCGAAAATTGTTCCATAAGATCAAGGCCAGGAGTTTGTGAAAGAAGTGAGTGACCAATCTCGCCCTAACATTTTGATAATGCAAAGATGATATTTTCTATTTTCCTTGCCAAATATATACATATATATTTGTTTTTTCAGTTTAATTCAGACTTATCAAAGCTCTTAGAAATAGAACTGTTACGGTAATACAAGAAAGATCCATAGTCCATAGAAGTAGTTCAGGATCATTGCTTTATTCTTGAGTTAAGATCCATATCATTAAGATGTAATCAAGAGTTAATCAAGAGAGATAGACAGAGACCCCACCAGGAGCAGTTCCACTGCTCAGCCCTACATACCAACTGACTTCTTCTTCCACTCAAACACTCCCAACATTCTGATGACATCACACAAGGTGAGCAGCAGGGCAGGAGTAAGAACAGGGAAGATGCATCAAACACATTAGATCATAACAAGAACGTTATGTAAGTGCAGCTTATCATCCACAGACATGGTTTAGATGAGTGAACTAATGCTACCATTTAAAGGTAGTGCTAATTCTTCTTCTTTAAAAGTTTGTAAGTACTTGAGGGGTTGCTCTCATGGCGGTCTTATTGCATCTGTTGAGGGGGTGGAAGGGTAATTATGGTGTGACAGAAGGAGTTGTGAGGAAGATGAGAGGAGAGCAGGAAGTTGATGGTGGGGTGGTAACAATTACGCTGAGGTACATTAAGGGATGAATACAAACTCTAGAACGGAATACCATTGAGAACAAGTGGGATGGGTGAGATGCTGTTTGTATGACATTCACTCAGGCAGCTGCCTGCTGCGCCCCTCGGAATATTGTGGCCCTTGCTCGGCCCAACTCACCCATGCACCAGGCCTGCACTGTATAGTAAGCAAGTTCCCCTGTAGAATTTGCTAACATATATTATATATATATATATATAATATATATATATATATATATATATATATATATATATATATATATATATATATATATATATATATATATATATATATATATTACCTACTGGCGGTTGCCAGTAGGTAGTTATAGTTAGGACCTAGTTTCCATGGGAAATCCTCAACATTCTATTTGGATTAACTTTGGCCCCGGTGGATGAATCTTTGCGAATTTCTCAAAGAAGATGGCTCGGTCCGCTGCGGTCCTTCCCTGAAAGTTTGGGGGGATTCGTCAAGTGGGGGCTGAGATAAAAGGGGGGTCCCAAAACGTGTTTTCTCCATGTTATTTTCCATAGGACGTTTAAACACGGCTACAGCTCGAACGGGTGAATGGATTTATAAGAAATTTGGCAAAACGGTCGAGTCCAGCTTGCAGATTACGCTTTTTTTGGAATGGTGTAAATCCGTTCAGTAGTTGCTGAGAAAATTAAAGTTAAAGTCAATTATATATCTATACGCGCGCACGGGTGCGCGCACTCAAGCGGCTGCGCGTGAGCGGAATTTTTTTTTTGCTGTGTGACGTCTGTTAACGTTCGATTCGAAGGAAATCAGGAAGTGTTGACCGACATTTTGTCACTGCAAGAAAATATATTGTTTATTTCAAGGCGTTGGAACATGGAAAGGGGAGAAGGTAAAGATTGGAAAGGGGCGACCATTTGGTCCCCCCGGACGTATGGTGGAGTACCACGATCCCCCCGGGAAGCCATCTTGGGCGGGAGGCGAGTCTCGGCTGGTATGCCCGAAGCGGCGTAGCCGGGGCGCGCCTTTTCCCGCCCTGGAGTGGGTTGTCCTAGACACTGACGCGACCGGCCACGCCCTCGGAGGCAGGCGGGGCGGGTTGACGCCCGCCCTGAAGACGGATAAAAGGAGCAACAAGCCAAGAAAGCTTCCTCTTGTTCCTGTGCTCTGAAGCTGCACCTCCCCGCTGCACGTGAGCTCGAGACGGAACGAAGAGCCAATTTTGAGCGTTGTAAATCTTTCTTTTGTCCAAGAAAGTCGGAAAGCGGGTCGGTACCGATCAGATGCTCCGTATACTCATGAAGGAGATAGCCGACTTGAAGAAGCAGATGGCGGCTAAGGACGGGGAGGGAGGACCGAAACGGCCTTTGCCGGGAGTAGTCCCCGGAGGAAGAGGCAAGAGGTCCAGAAGGGGGGCACTTGGGGGGGAAACCCCGGTTCCCGATATCCCACTTGAAGAGCCAACCCCGGTGCCGAAGGAGGGGAATCCGATTCCTGTGGTGGTCACTCCCGTGACCGGGGAAGATATGCCTCCCGAGTTAGCGGCACAATTGGCAGCGTGGTTGGGAAAGGATAGCGAGGGCGCCACGGCTGACGACGCCCGGGTATTAATGAGACAGCTGCGGGAATCCAGGGAGGCTGCAAAGGCACCATCGTCTGTTACCCCGCCGGTTCCGGGGGCGGAAAATGCAACAGGCCCAGGTTCGGCGGCAAATGCAGCTTCTGGTTCAGGTAAGCAGCCATTGCCGATTGCGGGGGACGGGGCTGTACCTTCACGAAGGGAGAAGGTGGCTCAGCATGTTCCACTGGAAATTAAGGAAAAGATTTGGGCGGATAAGTATGTAAACATTTTTTCTTTGCTTACCGACCATTATGAGATGGAGCATGTTAAGAGCCAAAAAGAGCTCATGCATCCGAGTGTTTGGCGCGCCAAAATGGCCGCCTTTAAGATTGACGAAAACATTGGTACTTGGGGTAGAGCGTGGGGCATTTTTACCTCCATCATGGGTGAGCGTAGGCCCGAGTTGCTGACCGAGTTGCCTATTTATCAGTCACGAATCATGGAGTATTCCGTAGCGTATGGGGGTAATCAGTGGTTCTGCTATGATAATATTTTTAGAAAATCGAAAGAACACAACCCAATCCTGACTTGGGATTGTTACGACTCTGTTTCATGGCAAAAAATGGAGAGTACAGGAATGTTGAAAGTACCATTGGTTGGAAGTAGCGGGGGTGAATCCTCCCGCCAATACTCTGGGACGCCCTTTCGATCGGGTGCAGGTAACGAATATCACTCAAAACCGAGTGGCAACGCAGGTAAAAGGGGGATTTGTTGGAATTTTAACAGAGGAAAATGTACGAGGCCCCAGGGGTCATGCAAGTTCAAACATGAATGTGGGGGGTGTGGGCAGCCATCCCATCCTGAGTCCATGTGCAGAGCCAAAACGGGTGATAACGGTGGTAGGGGAAGCGCCAAACAGGTCTGAAATAGTCCGAGGGGCGCCTTTACCTACCCCGATTGATACCATGGCAATGATTCCTTGACTCAACGAATACCCGGATCATGCTTCTGCTGGGGTGTTGCGAAACGGGTTTTCATATGGTTTCCGCATCCCAGTGGGGGATTTTCAGGGTGTAGCAAGATGTAAGAACCAACTGTCGGTCTTGCAGCATACGACCGTGGTACAGGTAAAGATTGGGAAGGAGGTTACTCGAGGTCGAGTCGCCGGTCCATTTGATGTGCCACCGGTAGCAAATTTTGTTTGTTCCCCTTTAGGGGTGGTCCCCAAGAAGGACCCGGGTGAGTTTCGGCTGATACATAACTTGTCGGCCCCACGTGGTCTTTCCGTGAATGATGCGATAGACCCGGAAATGTGTTCGGTGCGGTACGCATCTTTCGATGGGGCCGTCGCCATGTTGAATCGCCTGGGGCCCGGGGCGCTGATGGCAAAATCAGATATTGAGTCAGCGTTCCGGTTGCTCCCGGTACACCCAGACGATCAGCGTCTCCTTGGTTTCATGTTTCAGGGTCGATATTACATGGATAGATGTATGCCAATGGGATGCTCTATATCTTGTGCCTATTTTGAAAAGTTCAGTTGTTTTATGCAATGGGTCTTCACAAAGAAGACGGGTTTTCAACATGTTATGCATTATCTCAATGACTTCCTGTTTCTGGGGGCAGCCGGGGATCCAGAATGTGGACAGGCTTTGAATGAATTTTGTGTCTTAATGAATCATTTTGGTGTACCATTGGCGCCAGGTAAGACTGTGGGTCCCTCGACTTGCCTCGAGTTTCTGGGGATTGAGCTCGACTCGAAGGAAGGTTGTTTTCGTTTACCAAAAGAAAAAGTGTTAAAATTCAGGGCATCCCTTGAGACGTGTATTTGTGAGGCTAAGGTAAAATTGCATCAATTGCAACAAGTGGTGGGCCAGTTGAATTTTGCCCTGAGAATAATGCCGATGGCCCGCCCCTTTTCCCGCTCGATCGCTCAGGCCATGGTCGGCCTGAAGGAGGGTCATCATCGCACGAGGCTCTCGGCAGAGGTTCGCCAGGACGTGCGCATTTGGTTGGCATTTCTGGCGGATTTCAATGGTCGAATTGTCTGGAACAAACCGGCGGTGTCCTCCGAGGAGCTGGGGCTGTGGACAGATTCGGCAGGAAGTATTGGTTTTGGTGCCATATTCGGCACTCGATGGTCGGCTCAAAAATGGCCGACATGGTGGCACGAGTGCGGGCTGACAAGTAACATTGCCTTTCTTGAACTTTTCCCTATTCTGGTGGCCCTGAAAACTTGGCCCGAAGGGTTCAGAGATCACTCTGTGGTGTTCTGGTCTGATAACATGACCGTGGTTGAGTGTATCAATAGTCAGGCAGCACGATGCAAATGGATTCTGAGACTGCTCAAAGAAATTGTGTTATTGTGTATGCAATTGAATGTGCTATTTAAGGCAAGACATGTGCCGGGGGTAATGAACCAAGCGGCTGATGCGCTTTCTCGTTTCCGTATGCAGGCCTTCTGGGGTTTTCTGCCCACAGCGGACCCGGTGGCGGCACCCTTTCCCGAAGCTCTCTGGTCTCTCGGTGCCCCGAACTACAAAACCTCGTGGGAGAGAGTTTAGCACCCAGGACGAGGAAGGCATACGAAGGGGCGTTCCGTTCCTATTGGGCCTTTTTGGGGACTGCTAGGGGGGAGCTTTGGGGCCAAGAAGAGTTAGTAGTAAAATTTCTGCTGTCTTTACATCGAGCAGGCAAATCAGTAGCTACGGCCCAGAGGCATCGGGCCGCCATTTCCTTTATGGCAAGGGCTCACAGGATCCAGGACCCGAAAGCGTCTTTCGTTGTGCAAAAAGCGCTACGTGGGTGGCAACGCCTTGAGGGTCGCAGAGTAGATGAGAGGCACCCGATAGGTCTGGATAGGTTGGCCCTGTTATTATCCGTACTCCCTGCTACGTGTTCATCCCAGTATGAAACAGTGTTATTCCGAGCCACTTTTGCGCTGGCATTCCATGGGGCTATGCGGGTAAGCGAACTAGTGGCGAAGAACAAGCAGGATACGATGGGGGGACTGTGTCGAGAGCACATTCAGGTCAAGGGGGAGACGATGACTGTCTCGTTTGTCAGGTCCAAAACCGATCAGGGTGCGATTGGGGACTGCATAGTCATACAGAGGATTCCCGGGTCTTCCATGTGCCCTGTGGTTTGCGTAGAGGAAAATTTAGCGCAAAGGGTGGCATCATGGGGGGGGACCTTGTTGAGACACGCTGACGCCACCCCACTGACGAGGTTTCAGTTCCAGCGGGTGCTTGCGATGTCGAGTTTGGGACCCATTCCTTTCGGATAGGGGCTGCTACAGAGGCTACAGCCAGGGGTCTGAGTGTAGAAGAAGTAAAACGTGTGGGGCGTTGGTCCTCGAACTGTTATAAAAGGTATGTGCGGTTGCACATGTTGTGAAGCTGTAATGTTGTACTCACGCTTCTTGTTTTTGTTTGGTTTTCAGTTGCGCAAGCCTACGAGGCGGGGCGGACTGTGCAGTCGACCCGACACCTGGGGACCAGTGGTCAGACATCACCGGCTGTGAAAAAGGAGGTGTGGGTCGTGGGCCACTCATACGTGAGGCGTGCCGCGGAAGTATTCAAAGCAGGTGACATGATTCACGTGGCTGGGGAATATGGGTACAGGGTGTCCTACGGAAAGGGCGGGCTCTGTATTGACCAATTTCAATCATTTTTTGAGGGTTTGTTAGGGCGGACAAGGTCACCGCCGTCTATAATCATAGTCCATCTTGGGGGCAACGATTTGGTGGCCACTGGTAGACGACTTCTTCTTGAGGCAATGCTTTCCACAGTAAGTTGGTTGGCAAGAAGAGTTCCAGGGTGCACAATTGCATGGTCCCATATGATCCCACGAAAAGTGTGGCGGGGGGCTATTTCGGTTTCTGCTCTGAATCATTCAGTAAGAAAAATTAATAACAAAGTGAGTAGATTGTTTCGTTCACGTACACTGCATTCTGTTTCGCATGGTTGTATTAAAGGGGACAGTATGTATTTGGGGGATGGTGTTCATTTGTCCCGGGTGGGGAACGAGTTACTCATAGGAGACCTCATAGCTTGGTTAAAGAGTTTATAACATGACCTTTAGGCAGGAGTGTTGTGGGGGGTCTGGATAGCCGGTCAACTATCCGGCCTGTGGCGGTAAGGTCATGATCGGTGAGCAGTAATTGGAAGATCCCTATGGGGGGGCGTCACCCATTACGGATGGGAGCGCTCGGGGGAGGTGGCCATTGGCCCCTCAACGGGGAGGCGGTCCCTTCTAAGGATAGGCCGCCGGAAGGAAAGGAAAGGTGGTCAAGGCCCCTTCCTGGATAGGAGGGGCTACGGGCCCTCCTGGGGAATTTCCCGGGGCCAGAGATCTGTTAAGGTTAGCCAAACATTGTAATGTGGAAATGAAATTGTACATAATATGAAACTGTTATTTTAATGTTTTGATTTTGTTTCATATTTTAATAAATACGGCCGGGAGGGTCACTCCCTCCCGCCTTCCAAAAGTTCAGAACCGTTTCCAGTTTCCCATCCTTGGGGATTGTGTTGAGAGGGGGTGATGGGTATCTCAGCCATATGGAAAGGGGCGACCATTCGGTCCCCCCGAACGTATGGTGGAGTACCACGATCCCCCCGGGAAGCCATCTTGGGCGGGAGGCGAGTCTCGGCTGGTATGCCCGAAGCGGCGTAGCCGGGGCGCGCCTTTTCCCGCCCTGGAGTGGGTTGTCCTAGACACTGACGCGACCGGCCACGCCCTCGGAGGCAGGCGGGGGCGGGTTGACGCCCGCCCTGAAGACGGATAAAAGGAGCAACAAGCCAAGAAAGCTTCCTCTTGTTCCTGTGCTCTGAAGCTGCACCTCCCCGCTGCACGTGAGCTCGAGACGGAACGAAGAGCCAATTTTGACCCACCCACCAGCCCCTGAGGACAGCAAGTTGTTTTGAATAAAGTTTTGATGTGGTAACTCTATTTCTTGCAGGTTGTGATGATTGTCGTGATTTATAATTTTGAATATGCAATAAAGATGGTCACTTTCAGATGTTTTTCGAATAAAGTAATTCTGCATTAGTGCTGATCAGTAATCATGCTTGTAATAACTTAAAATTGTTTTGTAGTTTAGTAATTTAGGTAGATTTGTCGTATTTATTGTCGGGCGGTAAGGTCATGATCGGTGAGCAGTAATTGGAAGATCCCTATGGGGAGGGCGTCACCCATTACGGATGGGAGCGCTCGGGGGAGGTGGCCATTGGCCCCTCAACGGGGAGGCGGTCCCGTCTAAGGATAGGCCGCCGGAAGGAAAGAAAAGGTGGTCAAGGCCCCTTCCTGGATAGGAGGGGCTACGGGCCCTCCTGGGGAATTTCCCGGGGCCAGGACATCTGCGACGGCAGATGTGTAAGTTGTGTGGGGTTCGGGAGGGGGTTTACGCTACCTCTTAGACACCTCACACGAGTCCTCGGACGACCGTTAAATGGCGTCGAGTTCATTGGGGCCCCCGTCAAGTCCAAGGGAAATTGGTAGATGCACTTGAGGTACGCCTCTGTGCGGTTGGCCCCCTCACAAGTGAGGGTGGTATTTCTGGTTTAGGGATCTGCACCGGTTATGACCTTGCCGTTGGCCCTTAACGTTAGGATGTACAATTTCAAATGAAATGTTTTGTAGGATGTTAGTTCGGCTAGGAGAACCTTTGTATTAGAGATCTGTTAAGGTTAGCCAAACATCGTAATGTGGAAATGAAATTGTACATAATATGAAACTGTTATTTTAATGTTTTGATTTTGTTTCATATTTTAATAAATACGGCCGGGAGGGTCACTCCCTCCCGCCTTCCAAAAGTTCAAAACCGTTTCCGGTTTCCCATCCTTGGGGATTGTGTTGAGAGGGGGTGATGGGTATCTCAGCCATATGTCTTGCCGCATAGGTTTTCTCAGGGTGTGCAGTAAGGCCCTTAAACGCGAAAATATATATATATATATTTTTTTTTAAGTTGCGGGGTGCGCGCACCCGGTCGCGCAAACCTATTTACAAGAGTGTGAAAATGGAGATAAATCAGAAGTTTGAGTGCTTAGATATAAGGTGGCTCTGAAAAGAGCCCTTGTGTTAATTTTTCTGCATTTATAAGTAAGTACCGATGCAGAGCCTGATGTTGCAGAGTTTTTAAGTTTTTATTGTTATGCATAGTTAATTAAAACCAATACAAACATTTTGCATTAAAAATTATAGAAATAGAATAAAAAGTTTGATCATTTAAAATCAACATTTTTTTAAAAACATGCAGTGGAGGACCCAGAATGAATATCTAGCAGTCTTTTCCTGGGCCAAGGCAGCATGCACCCTTTGCAACCTGGTGGCTGTTTGCTTGTTAGTTGTGTTGATGATCATCGATTTTTGCAGTTTTTGGCAGTCTTTGCTCTATTATAGCCAGGAACTTAACGTATCTGCAGTTCAGTTTGGTATTTGCAGGATTCAAGCAGGCGAGCACCGCTTGCCTTCGTGTAGTAGTCCCTATCTGCTTAAACTGATCCTTTAAGAGCTGTTGGCGGGCTTGTCGAAGCTCTTCGCAGAGGCAGGTCATATGGAGTATGTCTCCTTTTCCTAGGTTGCAAAGTGGGCAGGCTTCGTGGCTGTTGCTTCTGAGCCATGGTGGAATGTATTCTCTGCTGGGCAGCACCCCTAGTCTGTGTTTCAAGAATTGCAGTTTGATGGTTCTTGAATAGCCTTGGCCGAAGTATGCTTGTGGTGTCAGTGTTTTGTACGTGTTTAATGTCATCCAAGCATGATTTCTTTTGGCAAAGGCTGCCTTGTCCTCTACTAAGGAAAGATGTCTTACGCTTTTCCAGACTAGTTTTTTGGTGTTGCAGAGGAAGATTCTGTTTCCTTCATCCGTGAAATGAACACCATCTCTCCTATAGATGTCTTGCATGTGGTAACGCAAGTTGTTGTGGTAAATAGAACCCATGCTATAATCTCTGAGGAAAGCAGAAACAGATTTATTTACATGTCTCCTTGCTTTCTCAATTTGTGCAAAATGTTGATTGGACCAATTCCATTTCTGTCTTTGGCATATATTGGAATATACCAAGGCAGTTCGAGGAAAAAGTGTCATCCATTGTCGAAAGGTGTCTTTTAGAAGCATTTCCAGACCTACCCCAGTCAATGTGCCTAGATCGTTCCCACCACAGTGCACAATTATAAGGTCTGGTTCTGGGAGATGCATAAAAGCTTTCACCAATGGTATTAATTGGTGACATCTTAAACCTCTTTGGCCAATCCACGTTATCTGCACCTTTGGTAAATCAAGGTTGGAAATTCGTCTGTTTGCTGCATATTTTCCACTCCAGTGAATATAGCTGTGTCCTAAAAGCCAAACCTTCATTTTCAAGGCAGATGCACTCGTACTCCGATGGGTTCTGGAAGTGGAATGGCAGTTAGAAGCTGAAAGTCAGGATAAAAAAATGGATGAGGCTTGGTGTGGTTGAAAAACAAAAAATGATTGGTTGATTCTAATACGTGAAGATTGAAGACTACGTTGCATGTTAATGTTATGTAAAACTAAAAGTACTATTGGGTGTGAAAAAAATGACATGTAACAGAGCTGTGGATTGGCAGGTGTTTCTGGAGGGAAAACAGTGTTCTTAGTTTGCTGTAGAACGTTGAGATATGAACTTTTGACCTGTGCCTTCAGCCAGGTGCAGAATGAGGTGTTACCATGGAAACAGCCAGAGAAGGCAGTGGGTGATGAGTGACTTTTATGTGACATTGAAAATATTGTGAGGAGAACCAACTGAAATGTAAATTTGAATACAAAATTTTGCGGGAGGAAATATGATTGGCTGAAGAGACATATATGAGTCTGTATTGACTGGATATTTGTGCCATTGAATAGAGATATTCTGTCTAGTCTTTGCAAGCAGTAAAAAGATAGGTAGTGCGGACCTTTGTCCCCCTTTTTGTAATCTGTCATGCCTATCTTCTCCCCACTGATTGGTAATTGGTTCTACCCGGACCATTTATTAGAGGTAGCTCGCCCGGCCCTACCGGAGGCCACCCCTAATAAAGAGGACATATATATAAAATACGGATTAACCGCTGTACCTTCCTAGCAAATTAGGGCACAAAAGAAAATCGCTAAGAAAAACGAAAGGAATCGAACAAAATCAGTAGGCCACTGATAGGATCCTTTTGACCCTGCTAAAACAAGAAACACTAGGAAATAGCCCCTCCGCGAAAAATATGAAACTAGGGGGAGGAGCCACGAGGTAGCTCGGCTCCGCCGCCCTCGCTGCCTAAGCATGTCCGCCCTACCACGCACCCCGCCCAATAAACGACAAACCCTATACAAATGGAAGTCTGCTGATACCCACCATCGGCGTCGCCAGATTGGGCTAGATCACGCACAATTGGGCTATATCTTTTTTTGGTTATGCAGCAACATCTTTGTGCTTGTTGCCAGATTACAAATATACAACACTCCAACAAAGTAGTTTGATTAAAACGCTTTAATAACTTATAGATATACACAACACTCCAACAAAGTAAACACATTAAAACACTCTTTTTAAACAACTATTTACATGGCAGCCTGCTGCAACATCCATCCCAAAGCATTCACCGTCTGCTTGACACTGTCCCTGTCCCTCCTTCCTCGGGGTAGCAACATTGGGCTGCTTTGGGCTGTCTTTTAGTCGGCTTTGGGCTATAAAAAAGCCTACAAAATCCATTGGCCTGTGAGGCAGCATCAGTGGCGGACCGTTGTGCGAATATGCCGGAGGCAACACGACGCGCCGAGATCCGGGCGGCACCGAGGTGGTGTCCAGCAAGTTGTTGTGCTGGTCTGGCCATCCTACTATGCTGTGCCGAAAGACGGCATGGGGTGCCCTGGGGGGAGGCGACGCGAACGGGCCTCCCCCGCCTCCCCAGGTGGAGGCTCCTCAATTGCAGTAGGGCACCCCTTAGCGTTTCACTCGCCGACCAGCTGAGAGGGTGCCCCTTATCGTTTCACTCGCAGACCAGCTGAGAGGGCGCCCCTTAGCGTTTCACTCTCTGACCAGCTGCAGTGGGGCGACCCTTATCGTTTCACTCTCCGACCAGCTGCAGTGGGGCGACCCTTAGCGCTTCACTCGCCGACCAGCTGTAGCAGGACAGCCATTAGCATCTCACCTGCCGGACGGCTGCACCAAGATTGCCGTTTACGTCCCACTCGAGTGGGCCACCGCAGTTGGTTGGTCGGGGGACCCACTCAGGTGGCTGTGGTGGAGAACTGCTGCTGCTACAGGACTCTCAAAATGGCGGCCGGCTCTTCGGATTCGGGCCTGGTCCACTAAGATGGCTCTGGGCTACCTTGGAACTCGTAAGCTTGCCTGCTCGGGCATGGGCCCCAACCCTTGAAGATGTCCTCTCAGCTTTGCAGATTCTACGGGAGTCGTTGGCCCTCGACTCCCGCGGACTTCCGGTGGGGGCAACCGTCACTATTGCTCGATCATTCCACATTGACTTGTCTTTTCCCCGGGCGGCAGCCGCCTTGCCCCCATTTGGTGCCGTGAGAGAGGCTGATTCAGAGCATCGGCAGAGGAGCACGCCTGCTGCCCCGCTCTCCAAAAGGACCACGGCATCGCTGCAAGGTGGTGGTGCCCTCATGCTGATGCCAGCTTCTGTCTGAATTACCAGGAGACACTGCAGACTACCAACTCGAATCAGTTCCGGTGGAACCTCAGCGACTTTGCTTTCCCCACCTTTGAATCACGGTTTATGCTGCCTGTTCATACTGTTGGTGTTAATGAAATTTTTGAACTGCCAAAAAGGGTTCTGGTCCGACCGCTAGTCATTGGAGACATTCGGACTATACACTGGGCCCGCCCGACCTCGCCCCAAAATGGCGCCTATGTAGGCGGGACTCACAACTCCCTATGACGTTCCGGTTACTTGGCACTGATGTTATTTATGTATGCGGTCTTATTGCACATGGCGGGTGGTGGGGGAGGAGAGGGTACTGACTGGGCATGCGAACAACCTTATTGATGCTGGTCTTTTTATTATTGATCATTTTTATTGTCGCGTTAAAGTAGTGTTTCTCATGATACTCGACGCCTCTATTGCATCATATTCTTATACTACAGTGTAATCTCTCCTTACCTTGTGCGCTTCCAGTCTGCACCGTGGCCGGCCTATACGGTTGTAGGCCCGTATTTGTATACTGGCATTTTCACAATAAAGGGTTTTCGAAGGAATTATGGAATCAGCGTCATAACAGTCGTCTGGGTTGGTAAGGTTTTGAATAATGGCTGTTATTCCCAAACAATAGAAGACAGATAATGCAGACCCTTTGCTTGAATTTTGGATTGATTGAAAAATCCGTCACGCCTGTCTTTTTCCAGAGGTGTTAGAAAATGGTTGACTGTAGCTTAAGGTATCTGCCGAATATAAGGTATGGTATTTTGTCCCATAATATTCGACTAACTGAGAAACAAATACACGAAGGGGGGAGGATATGGTACACAGAAAATAATGTGAAAGGGATAGTCGAGATCTGTGGTGTCATACGTTCCTGCAGCTAGTCTGGTACGTGGTAAGTAGAACTTTTTCGTGTTTATGCGCGCTGATGTGCTTTGAATGCTGCGCCCCCCCTTCTTTTCTCTTCTGTAGGTTACATCGGAGTTCCGACTGAAGAATGGAGTGGACATGGACCGCATCGTGTTCCATGTAGGGAAAGACATAGACAAGCGCTGTGAGATGGTGCGTGGAGTGCAGGCCATCACTGGGAACGCGAAAAATTGTATGGTGTGACTGTGCGTACGTGCCCTGATTGTACGGTATGAATGTGTATGTATTGCATATGCCTGGGTTATTGGAGAGAACGTCACATGCGTGTCTCAGGATGTGTACGCGGTGACAGTATCTAGTCACGTACGTTATTTGGAAGTAGCGGTCTTATTCAGCGAAGTTTGAAACGTGAAAAGGAGTAAATCCAAACACATCCGAATTTTGTATATCTTCTGAGCTGGATTCAAGCATACAATTGTTAAAGTATGAAACGTTTTATATTTCTAAAAAAATACCAAGGTGTATACATCCGGTAACGCACGAAAGTTCAAAAAGACATTCGGCTCCATTTAATAAAAAGTTTCATAATAATAAAAAAGAAGCCTAGGTACAGTCTCTTTGACGTACTATAAGTTCTTTGAGGGGTCTATGAAGAAATTCAATAAGTTTAAATTGCAAAGTTTTCCCGAAATACATGGGAGGGTGTGTGCACTCTGTCGCGCGCGATAGGCGATGTCCATTTGTTGACAACTGGTGCCGAGAGTGCGCGCATCGGGTCGCGCACAAAAGTTTAAAAAGGCTATTTCTATTTACAGACAAATTTCAATACGTTGAAAATAAGGCAAGGTAGAGACTTTCAAATTCAGTACCGCTTTACAAGGAGTCTCTATAGAACCTGAACAGTCAAGAAAACGGTTTTGTTTCCGAAAAAAATATTGCCAGAACTTTATTGACAAAATTATAGGTTGCATTCACGATATAGTTCTGAATTAGCATTTTAAAAACCTATGAAATTCACTGAAAAAAACATAGGTTTTACACAGGTTATAGTTAGGAAGTAGCATTTAAAAAACCTATGAAATTCACTGAAAAAACCATAGGTTTTACACACGTTATAGTTAGGAAGTAGCATTTAAAAAACCTATGAAATTCACTGAAAAAACCATAGGTTTGACACATGTTATAGTTAGCTGGACATTTCACTCATATAAAACCAATGAAATTCCCACGTTATAACGTGTGTAAAACCTATGGTTTTTTCAGTGAATATATATATATATATATCCTTAGACAAAGAGCGGGCCCAGCCGAGCTTCCAGTATGCAGCCAAGCAGTCCTGATACACCACAGCACAAACGGGAACCAAAACGCAGCTCTTTCAGGTACGAGTAATTTTTATTTTACAACACCATTTTGTGCAAACAAGGAGGACAGTCAACGCGTTTCGGCGATTGCCTTCAACTGAACACACATAGGTACAACTATATTATACCCTTAATAACTCCATTCTCACTATCTGCGTCCAAATATACTAACAATAGAGTTGATTCCCATGCACAATATCATCGAAAAGGAGGAGACAGCCTAACCATGTGACTAGATAGACTTCTTCAAAGAAAAACAACTTGCAAACATCCCAACACAACACAAGATGGCAGGACTATGGAAACCATTTGAATCTACAGCACTACATGCCAAGAACAAATGATTACTGAGTAAGTGACATTTTCCATCTGTAAGATGTAAGATCTGTTAGAAGTAAAGAAACATGTTCTCAGTGAAGTGAAATGAGTTATTCTGATACATTGAAACTATTATCACAACTTGTTTACTGTTCTATCAGTGTTTGTGGTCCTCATGTTTAATATTTTGAGCTACACTGAAACTTTTTTACAACTTCTCTACTGTAATATCGACATTTGTGGTACTCACGTAAAATATTTTGTGATACATTGAAACTATTTTAAAAACTTCTTTACTGTGATATCAGTGTTTGAGATGCTTAGGAAAAAAATGTAAGATACCTTGAAAATATTTTTACAACTTATTTACTGTAAGATCGGCATTTGTGATGCTTACTATAAAATGTATTTTAAAATTTATTTTGGAAACGAAGGAACAAAGTTTGTACTTGTGGAATTTAATTTGAAAACATTCAATAAATATTTACAATAAATACATACGGTGTCACTATGCATTGTGACTAGTGCTTTATAAAAAATATGCAGAAAAAGGTCCCTTTAATTGTCATGACGCACACAGCCAGACAAGAATGGACAGTGCAACTGAAGTGCATTACAGAAAGGTAGCAAGCATGTAATTTGGTGATTGGGTATTAGGATGGCATACAGAGCTCACATATAAAGTAGATTCCCAGCCTTCTTAATTTTTCTCTTGAAGGGTTGATAAGGTCTTTCCGAGAGAATTTGAAAGGAGAAAGTAGGAGCTAAAGAACAGAGATAGGAGGTTATATCTGAAAGTGCAAAAATGGATAAAAAGAGAGGACCAAACTCTGCATGTACAATGGCCAGTGGAAGCATTTTGAGAATGGGTACGCCAAAGGTAGTGTATAATGTGCAATAGCTGGTGGCTGTACCACTACGTACCTAGTGGGCGAGGGCACATGAATTGATGGATTGTATGGGCTTAGACTATGAGGAGAACACAGTGGAGGAGGACCAGGTCAAGCAAAGAGATTTGATTGATAAGGCATAGCAAAGGAGGTGGCAACAACAGAGAGGAAGCTCCATGGGTGGTGGAGGCTGGGTTTGTAAATCTGTGTCCTACCTACTGTGTTGCAAGCTTAAGACACAGTAACAACCAGAGTCCCTTACTTTGTGTCCCCCCCTTATTTTGTCAATTAGGGTGGAGGGAGGGAATGGAAAGGAGTAAACTACATGTCTACAAGTGTACTGGCATGTTTAGAACACTAGATCAAGCACTGAAGAACAAAGGTCAGATATAAAAGAAGAAGTTACACAAAGAAGGCTGCACAAAAAAGAAAGCGGATCTTGTACACAAACAGGTAAGTAAGCAAAAGAACAACAAGTGAACAAGACTAAGAACACTGGAATGAAAAGACGCTGTGGAACAGATTGCGATAAGAGGTAGAAAGATACTGTGAAAAAACCAGAGTTCAAATAAAGAAATCTTCAAAAAGATGTCATACGTGATGACAAAGACGCTGGGGTAACACTGTTGTCCAACACTTTTATAAATGCCCCCGGGATTTGGCCCCCCATTGGTCAAATTAAAACAAAAATGCTTATGAAGGACACCTCTGGAGAATTAATGTCATTTTCCCCCCAAACTGCCTTTGTCTATTCTAACATATGCCAAAGGTAGAAATGGAACTGGTGCAATCAATTTTCTCCACAGATTGAGAAAGCTAGGAAACATGTGAATAAATCTGTTTCTGCTTTTCTCCGAGACTATAGAATGGGGTCCATATACCACAACAATCTGCGTTTCAATATGCAAGGCAACTATAAGAGAGATGGTGTACATTTTACAGATGAAGGGAACAAAGTCTTCCTCTTGAAATTTAGACTCTGCATCGGTACTTGTAGGTACTAAAATCTCACAATAAACACAAGGGCTCTTTTTAGCCACCTGACAACTAAACATATAAGCTTCATGTATATCTGAAAAAATATTATTTTTTATTTTTGTATTGGAGTCGTGCAGCCAACACGTACAAGTCGTGCACCACATGTGCTGGAGTCGCGGACCCTACAGGTTAGACGCCGTGCATCCAACGAGTGCACACCAGGGGCCGCACTGAGCGCAGAGCTGTGTGCACAACTCCTAATTTTACCGTAAAAATAATAGCCCCATCAGTAATTTTTATTATCCCCGGGGACCCCATCCCCCGGGGCTTATATACTATGTTGGAGACCATGGGGGGTGCCCCAATGCCCCCACAGTCCCAGCCGGCTCCCCGCGTCCTTCGGATGTGCCATTGCTTTTCCTCAGGGAGAGCAGCTAACATGCTGCTCTGCCTCCTAAAAGTGACTGAGAAAACCCTGCACCTGCTTGAAGAAGGTGCAGGGATTGACACAGCATTGTGAGCATAGGGCCCCAAGAGCATTGCTGGAGCTGCGTTACGCTTGCAACGCAAGTCAAGCAATGCGCCTCCTTCACAGCACAGATACATAACATATCTGTGCCATTTTTGCCCCATAGTGCACCACATTGTAAATACAGTGCATCCATGGTGGTGATGTCACAGTACACAATAACTAGCACATCTCTGGGGATGTACCACTTATTGTACCTCTGCTGATTAGTGTTTTAATGTAGTGCATGGATTATTTTAGAACAGTGTATAGATAAGCACATAGTGCTGTATGGCTCACAACAATACTGAAACCGAAGTGTGATAGTGTTTGCTGGAAGTGTAAGGATACAGACTGGGGAATTGAAGGTATAAAATACAAGCTTGCTGGTGCATAGAAGACTGCATGCATAGTCTATAGGGGTTTGAAGCAGTCCATGCCTTAAGGCCCACTTTGCACCATGAGTACTTGGGTACTGGCCAAATGATTACAATTCTGCAAGGAGAGTGTGTGGCTGAATGTATAGCAGATTTACTTTTACAACAGTGTATAGATACGCACATACTGCTGTATGGTTCACTACAATACTGAAACAGTAGTGTGAGAGTGTTTGGTAAAAGTGTAACAATATAGACTGGGCCACTGAAGGTATAAAAGGCAAGTTTGCTGGTGTATAGAACAGTGAATGCATAGTCTATAGTGATTTGAAGCAGTCCATGCCCTAAGGCCTATTTTGGTGCATGACTACCTAGAAACCGACTGAATGCTTACACTTCTACAAAGAGATTGTCTAGCTGAATATATAGCACTATTACTTTTAGAACAGTGCATTCATAAGTACATACTGATGTATAACTCACTACAACACTAAAGTAGCAGTAGCAAAATGTTTGGAGGAAGTGTCAGGATACAGACTGGGCAATTCAAACTTTAAAAGCCAAGTTTGCAGATGTTTAGGAAAGTGCATTTAAAATCTATAGGTGTTTGAAGTAGTCCATGCCCTTAGGCCTACTTTGCTGTATGACTACTTGGGTACTGACTGGATGATTACAGTTCTGCAAGGAGAGTGACTAACTAAATGTATAAGAGCTTCAGCTTTAGCAAACTGGATAGATAAGGACATTCTGCTGTATAGCTCAGTACAATACTGAATCAGCAATGACAGAGTGTTTGCTCAAAGTATAAGGTTACAGCCTGGGGAATAGAAGATATAAAAGACAAGTTTGCAGGTGCATCCAAGACTGCAAACATAGTCTATAGGGGTTTTAAGCAGTCCATGCCCTAAGGCTCACTTTACCCCATGAGTACTTGGGTACTGGCTAAATGATTACAATTCTGCACGGAGAGTGTCTAGCTGAATATATAGCAGCTTTACCTTTACAACACTGTATAGATAAGCACATACTGCTGTATGGTTCACTGCAATACTGAAACAGTAGTATGAGAGTGTTTGGTGAACGTGTAACGATACAGACTGGAGAAATTGAAGGTATAAAAGGCAAGTTCGCAGGTTTATAGAAGACTGCAAGCATAGTCTATAGGGGTTTAAAACAGTCCATCGCCTAACGCCTACTTTGCTCTATAATTACTTGGGTACTGACTGCATGATTGTAGTTCTGCAAGGAGAGTGCATGACTGAATCTATAAGAGCTTCATTTTTTGCACAGTGCATAGATAAGGACATTCTACTGAATAGCTCAGTACAAAAATGAATCAGCAATCACAGAGAGTTTGCTGGAAGTGTAAGGATACAGACTGGGGAATAGAAGGTACAAAACAGAAGTCGAACAGTACACGCATAGTCTATAGGGGTTTGAAGCAGTCCATGCCCTAAGGCCCACTTTGCACCATGACTACTTGGTTACTGGCTGAATGATTACAATTCTGAAAGGAGAGTGTCTGGCTGAATGTATAGCAGCTTCACTTTTAGAACAGTTTATAGATAACGACATTCTGCGGAATAGCTTAGTACAATACTGAATCAGTAATCACAGAGTGTTTGCTGGAAGTGTAAGGATATACACTGGGGAAAAGAATGTATAAAACACAAGTTCGCTGGTGCACAGAACAGTACATGCATAGTCTATAGGGGTTTGAACCAGCCCATTCCCTAAGGCCCACTTTGCACCATGACTACTTAGGTACTGGCTTAAGTATTACAATTCTGCAAGGAGAGTGTCTAGCTGAATGTATACAAGCTTCACTTTTAGAACAGTGTATAGATAAACACATACTGCTGAATGGCTCACTACAACATTGAAACAGTACTGTGAGAGTGTTTGGTGAAAGTCTCATAATACAGACTGGGGAATAGAAGCTATAAAAGACAAGTCTGCCAGAAAAATACATACATAGTCTATAAGGGTTTGAAGCAGTCCATGCCCTAAGGCCCACTTTGCACCATGAGTACTTGGGTACTAGCTGAATGATTACAATTCTGCAAGGAGAGTGTCTCAAACCATTATTATTATATAATAATAAATGTATTCTTGTAAAATCTCATAATTAATTAGAGCTTCTAAAATAATTTCATCAGGTATTTCACTTTCCTGGTTATCAATTTCAAAGCTCATATGATCAAACTCAATGTCATCTAATGCTTCCACAAAAGCAGCATCCAAGGTTTCATCTAGAAAATCACAGCTGATATCTGCACCATTCATTTCTTCCTCTTCATTCTTGCTGCTCGTAAAAGGTATGTTCAGCTCTTCTATGACACTATTACTAATTTCGAAATCGTCTTCCATATTATTTTGTTGATTTTCCATAGTGAATTTCTTATGTTGTAGGTCCTTGTACAAAAACATAAACAGATCATTTTATCATGTTTCCTAATACAGAACGCAAAACTGGCTTTATCAACTAATTTGCCCTTTAAAAAAATTATACAAATACCATTCTCAACTACTTTATAACATTATATAAATATAATTATTTATATGAATGTTCAGTTTTTAAAACTTCTTAAATTATCAAACCAGTCACTCCTTATCACTATTGGAAAAAACTCAGGCTGTTATAATAAAATACAGTACTAAAAAAGTACAATATGTCTATTTACCTTACCTGGTCCAAACTAGTAGATGTGTTGTAGTAAAATGCAAAGTATACTGGTACAGTCAGTATATTTATATTTTAAGTTTTTCAAATGTGTATAAAAGATACAAACCATCTTTGCACACTTATATACTACATTCATGTTTTGTTATTTGACCTCTGTAGAAGCACACTCCATTGGCCATTTTTAACAGTTACTTATACTTATCTTAAACATGATAAATAATAACAAATTTATATATTATAAAAGTAGCATCTGTGAAAGACAAAAAAATACAGTTACAATGTATCCTTTACAACACCAAATAATTTGTAAAGCATTTCATTTGCCTTTTTTGCTGTTCTCAGAATATATTGAATTTCACTAGAAACAGTGAGTTCAATAGTACTCATCAAATAACAGCGGGCAAAAAAAGACAATCAATAAGATTATCTTTAAAAAAACATTCAACATTTTCAATAACAAATCAAAAAATGTAAATAAAACATATGTTAAATGTTTTTTTAAACAGCAATTTCTCACGTTACTATGAGATATCTCGAAGAATCTTAAAATACTAAAACACTATCATTAATTTTCATACACTGTAAACAAAGTTACTTTTAAATATATGCTGACAAAATATACAACAAATAGTCCTTAATAGTTTTATATACTTTTCCTCATGGCCAAATAGTATATCTCAAATTCTTAGTAAAGAAGTTCCTCAATAATAATCCTCAGCATCCGTCTCCCACCTTTCTGATCCAAAACCACTGACATCATTTGCAACGTGCCCCAGGGCTCATACCTCAACTTGATGCTATTCAACATCTACATTGCACCCTTACACAAGTGGCCCCCATCACAACCTCAACATTATCTGCTAAGGCAATGATACCCAACTCATCTTCTCCCTCAACAAGTAGCCACACACCATCGAAAGACGTAACTAACTGCATAAGGGTCAACTCTAAATCTCAACTCAGACAAACACCTACAACGAGTACCATGAGTCCAAACCACTTCCGCCTGACTGATCATTAATGCCCCTTGCCGCAGCCACATCACCCACCACCTGAGAAATCTATACTGGCTTCATGTCAAAAAGAGGATCACCTTCAAACTCCTCACCCTCCCTTACAAAGTATTCTACAACACCAGTCCAACCTACCTTAACAGCAGTAATCCTGAAAGGCCAAATTGTGTTCCTAAAATTTTGGCTTAAACATATTACGTAAGAATTTGGTAACTCTTTAGGCAAATATGGTTTAAAAACCAATTGACTATCATTACAATGTAGCCAACCTTTCAGACATTTTAAATAAACTGTGTAATGTCCAGATGTTGTAGAAGGTCCATCATGAAAAATAATTGCAACAGCTACAAAAGTTCTTCCTGACATTGATACTTGAGTAACTACATTTTTTAAAGTTTTCAATTTTCTTCCATCAGGTCTACAACGTTGCATCATTAAAATTACATACTATCCATATCTTTGTATAACTAATCTTGATGACATTTCTGATTTACATTGGCTACACTCCATTTTTTGACTTGCTCCTCTAACTAGATTGTTAAAAGACACTGATTCACAGTCAGGTAAAGTCAAATATATGAATCTTTCAGCTTTAATGTTAGTACTACATATAAACAAACAATTTTTACAGTCATGTTGCCATTTATAATAAAGGCCAAAAAGGTTTTCAATATCTATACCTTCATCTTCCAATACAACAAGCATATACATTAGAAATTCTTGACAATCTTGCTGAATATTCTGCGTAAATTGAGTAGAACCAGAACATATGTCCAAAACATTTTGAATATCAGAAACACTTTGTATTTTACTTTTATCACTACTACATTTCTCATAAACAGAATACAACAACGAACAGAATCTTTCTTCCCGATTTTCAACAATTTGCTGTTGCAAACTTTCGAGAAAAAAAACAACATTAACAACTACATCAGCATAGCAGTTGACACCAGAACTATTTTCAAATTGATAACCAACATTCTCTTCAACACTGTCCTTTTTTTTGCCTCCTATCACAACTTCATCTTGTTTTTTTTCTTTCTCTACAGCTTCATTACAGATATTCTCAAATCTTCTTTTCTACCTACCACATGTTTTTCAAATACTGGATATTGACCTAAATTGGGTGCATATTCTCTTCTTAACCTATTATTATTCTCTTTCACACAATTTGCATATGCACTAATCTTTGTCTCATCAAAATCAATCAAGTACAATCCAGATAAAGTTTTCACTCGAGACAAAGCAACATATGCCATACCCTCTTTAAACGTGGTACATCCAATATTCACTAAAGCACTATCTACACTTAAACCTTGAGATTTATGAATGGTCACCGCATACGCCAAAGAAATTGGAGACTGTTTTCTGCGAACATACAAATCTTTTACAACCAAAAATCGAGCTGAACAATTACTAAATTGTTGTACTTCTTCAATTTCATCAAATTTGATTTTCAAAAATTCAATACCGTCTCTATTTACATAATTAACGAAATGAACATTTTTACCCATTGCTCCATTTACTAAACCTTTTTCCACACTCAAATTACATCAGAATATTACCCTACAGTTTACACATGCATATAAATTCTTTTCTAAACCAGCAGTTTTACTTATCGCTTTCTCTAAAGAATCCAATTTCCTCTTCAACTTTTCGTTCAAAATAATAGTGATTCCTTCATGTTCTATTTTATAAATAACTGGCGAAAAAGAAGACAGTACCTCTGTGTGGACCTATATTTCTTTTAACATGGAATATATCCCAAAAAGTTTTTTTAGAAAGATGCCAGTGAGAAACTATAAAGTATTATTCAAACATTAGATATTTATTTGATTATTTTTTCATTTTCAAAATTTTTCAACATTTATAAAAAAGACATTTGTGCAAAAGTACAAAAACGTTATCATTATATAAACCCCATTTTTACATACAGATTTTAGTAATGGTCATCCTAACATTCAAGATATGCCCTCTAATAAGAGTTTATCTAAATGATCATACAGCATAGACTCATACATCAGTCATACTGATTCTAAAAGTTAAAGATACAAATCTAACAACCTAAACACATAGACATGATGGTACAAGACATTGGACTAACACTAATGATGGCTCAAAGGTGTACTTAATGTGGTACGCATGGGAACCTAGATGGCATGGTTCCTGCTAGTTATGATGGAGTTAACTAGATCGTATCCTGGGCAGTAGATGGTAGGCCTACCATCTACTGCCCAGGATACGATCTAGTTAACTCCATCATAACTAGCAGGAACCATGCCATCTAGGTTCCCATGCGTACCACATTAAGTACACCTTTGAGCCATCATTAGTGTTAGTCCAATGTCTTGTACCATCATGTCTATGTGTTTAGGTTGTTAGATTTGTATCTTTAACTTTTAGAATCAGTATGACTGATGTATGAGTCTATGCTGTATGATCATTTAGATAAACTCTTATTAGAGGGCATATCTTGAATGTTAGGATGACCATTACTAAAATCTGTATGTAAAAATGGGGTTTATATAATGATAACGTTTTTGTACTTTTGCACAAATGTCTTTTTTATAAATGTTGAAAAATGTTGAAAATGAAAAAATAATCAAATAAATATCTAATGTTTGAATAATACTTTATAGTTTCTCACTGGCATCTTTCTAAAAAAACTTTTTGGGATATATTCCATGTTAAAAGAAATATAGGTCCACACAGAGGTACTGTCTTCTTTTTCGCCTGTTTTTTCTCCCCCCTCTGGGCCTCAAAGTATCTGGGAGAACTCTCTTCCCTTATATTCTATTTTATAAATAACTTCCAGCTTCCAATTTTATAATTTCTCCATTTTCCAACATTAAAATGTCTTCATTGAATATAGAACATTCACGCAGAGCTGGCATTAAGCAGATTACAGATTTGTTTTCTGCAATTCTCATATATATTTTCTCTGTACCAATATTTTCATTTGGAAACAAATTGGAAAGTAATCATTTCTGCAAAGCTTCTTTGCCATGTACAGTCACTTTTCCAATTCTTATATCTTGAAGAATAGTTCCATATTCGTTAACATTTCCAATGCGCCCTAAAGACTTTCTGGTATCTTCATGCGCAGGGATTTTAAACACTGGTTGTCCTTTTCCAGGAGTAAGTTGTAGTAGATCTCCAAAAACGATGACGTGTTTTCCTCCAATTAACACATCACATTCTGTTTTAAGAATTTGCTGCATTCTTAAATGCACAAAGGCAAGCATTAAGTTTGATACCATGCTTACCTCATCAATAATGAGAAGTTTCATTTTCTTCAAGACTCTTGAAACTTCACAACAAGCTTCTCCAGATAGCTTGTGGTATTCCAATTTCTTTTCATGCTCTACCTGTAGCATTAATAAACAATGCAAAGTAATTCCTTTAATATTGTGTGCTGCTAATCCAATACGACTCAGTTGTTTTCTGTAGAAAAGTTGTAATTACTTTAATTAAAAAAAACATTTGCCTGTTCTAGCTTGTCCACTCACGTACATTTAGATAGGTTAAAATGATGAGCAGCAGCACTCTTTCTTCTCATGAAGTAATCCATGGACACTCTGTTCTCTCACTTGCTCATATATTTGTTTCTGTTGAACATTTAGTTGTTCTTCCAAGTTTCCTAAGTTTGTTACATCTTCTTGAGCTTGATACATTGCTGTTTCCACCTCTTCCGTAGCAGTTGCTTCTTTCTTTTGAACAACTGGTTCTCCTAGAGGATCCTGACTCAACGGAGCAGAAGTTTGACTGTCTTGAGAACTGTCTCTAGCAATCTCAGCTGCAATTGTAGCTTCTTGCTCAATTTCATTGTTCAACATTTTCACATAATTAGCAAAAACAGGACATTCTATAGTATCTTTACTTGCGTTGAACAAATCTTCATAGCTCTCCAAATCTCCAAGTAATTAAAATTCCGAATGCCACGGCAAGGCTTGAAAAGTTGCACAAGAGCTAAATAGTAAAATTCCCTTTTGTCAGGAGTTTCATAACTCAGTTTACGGTGATTAATCAAATGTCCTTTTCTTTGTTTCACCAAACATCCTTCAGAACCAATCACAGCATATACACCATTATTGATGTTTTCTATTATATTCTGTTTAAAAATATAGTTTTGAAGCACTTCCTAGAGACACATGTTCTCAAGATGATGACTTCTATTTGGATAATATGTATCTAACATATTTGTTTTCACAATATCTGTACTTTCTGACTCTTTTTCAGCTAAATATTCAATTTCTTGTACAGATTTAGGTAGTTGATTTTGTGTTGCAGCAAGACCTAGACTCATCCAAATGATTCCTCTAGATTTTGAGTATAGACTTGCAGATGATAAGCGATTCGAACATCCATACGCTCAAATTTCTCGATGAGATAACATCTTCGAACTGTAACTATTTAATTTCTTACTTAGACTCTTCTCGTGGGAAATCTCTTCCCACATCTCCTTCAATTCTGTTTTTTCTGATTTAGTTTTGTAGGATGTTACATATCGAGCAAAAGCAATGGTATTGTCCGCAATCTACTGAATATCCATGTTAGCATTCTTCATGGACAAAATGACTGGGTTGTAGTCATTTCTGTATTTTGTAGGTATTTTTAGAGACTTTCTTGTGATAGTATGTTGCAAAGATGACATGAAACTGTTCAGATGTGTACTTTTGACAACAGTATTTCCCACAACAATGGCTTTGGAATCGTAAGACTTGTTGCCTTAAGTCCTTATTTAGTGTACTTTTGGGTATATCACATGTAGCATATTCTTCAATAAAAGACAACACAGTATCATCTGAGTCTGTTCCAAATTTGGGGGCATCTTTGATCCATATTAGCATATGTATGTGAGGAGCACTTCTCGCTTGATACTCCTTTCTCCAAAAAAAATCCAGGACCTCTCCAAGAGGAGGATTTCTTTTATTTGTGATAAAAGACATCATAGCTTCGAATCTATGATTGAAATACCTGCATACATTAACTGGATCCAAAGAGCACAATTCTCCAGGTGTCTTATATTCAATATTTAGTATATTTGGATTTGCCTCTCGAAGAAATTGAAGTAAATCATCCCGAACATATTCAGCACAGCTTAGAGTAAGGAACCATGTAGGAGTTCCTAAGTTCCTTAGCATACATTTAAGTCCTCCATGACGATGCTACCAGTACTCATTAGTACCACTCTGACATGCCATGAGATTAATTAGCTGAGATTCCAAAACATTATCTTTCTGCAGTACTTTATCCATAAATTCCTTTGCTGAATCATTTTGCAGATGTACACCTGTTTTCAATACATGGTTTACTGCATAAGAAAGTCCAGACAAATCACTCTCAAACAAAACATGAAACAAATACGGAATACATTGTCAAAATCTTGGATCTTCTGCATACAATCTTGATGTCCGGTATTCAGATGCAGGAGTCTTCACAGGTCAGTCATCATATCGTCCTCCTTTTCCTGTGGGAACCAACTAAGGGAAAAAACACGCTTCCAAGCTTTTTTCCCATACACTAATAGGACTTCCCTTTGCTTATTTCATTTGAAATAACTCTATAGTATTCCCCATCACTTCTTTAGAATGAAGTGGATGAACACTGTAATGTTCATAGATTTCTTCAGTTCTGGACACATCCACTTTTTCAATTTGTCCGGATGGCGAGCCACTATCTTCTTCTGCAGTTATTTCTTCTTCTCTCACATACACATTTTTATAATATTGATTATTTTAGTAGGAACACCATTAACAAGAATAACGAAAGTTTCATCTTCTACATTTTCTATACCAATTGTTTCAATATTTTTCTTTAAATCTAGAGGCAAATATACAACTCTTCCATTAATCCTCTCTGTAAATCTGAAGGAGGCAATTTTCCTGTCTTAGGCTCCATACGAACAATAGCCTGAAATGGATGCACACAGTGAATAAGAATAGACTCATAGGTATTTAAATCCATCAGTTCAGAAGGAATATTTACCAACTCAAGATTATTATGCAAAGCTCTAGCAGTCATTTTGTTCTGGTCTTATTTGTTATAACAATATTTACAAATACGCTGATCAGAACGCAAATCAAAACAATTCTCTACCAACAAATAAGTTGCAAATTCCATCCACTCATTATTATTTTCCTTTTCACTTATTAAATACAGATCAACAGGCCTGTCCTGATTTTTATAATGAGTACGTCGTCAACAAATACAAGAATAATTTGGCCTTTCACCTGAAATCACCTTAAACTTTGTAATTTCTTGCTCAACATTTTCTGTACTGTAATGTTGTACATTCTCTTCCACATTTCCTTCTATTAATGTATCAATTTCTGCACTGTCTTCCTCAGGACCAAAGTAACTAACCTGAATTTTATCACAAAAGTTCATTACATTTGATACACATCCACGCAAAAGAGCACTGTTCAACGTTGTTAACATTAGTGTTGGACTTTTTGCGTAATACAATGTTCTGACTAATTTCCTCATTTGAGTATGATGTACTGCTAACATCCTGAAATTGTGAAAAACACTTCAACATACTTTTTTAGAAAGACAAGCCAGAGAATGACCTTGCAAACCAGTATTTTCTCTCACTCTGCAAGGGTCTAGTCCTTGCAACATTATAATCTTTTGTTTAATACTTTTCTTAGTATAGTTACGTAAGAAATTGCATGAAAAATCAATAGACTCATTCCGTACACTACAAATACTACTGCAATTCCAAGTGTACACTGGAGCTTTAGGACGTCTCCCTAAAACTTCATCAGCTGACACCTCTTTTGCATTTCTAGGAACAATTATCTCTTTCTCAATAGGAGTACCATTTCTAACCATATAAGCACGACCACTGGTGTCAACTGCATGCAACAAATCATTACTCTGAAAATAACTCTCTTCGTTAAAAAAAAGTCTCAGAACTTGAACTATGTTTCCATTCACCCAAAAAAACCTCAGAAAAATTACTTCAGTTAATTACTTTTCTCCACTTACTTTTGGCCTTCATTAAATGGATTGGCTTATCTAGTGATCGAATTCTATTGATTAATAAAACAAACATATTTGTTTTCAATTCAAAAGCCTTCTTAACTAATTTTCTTAAATTGTTTTTTCCTCATTTTACTATACAGTGTTTTTTCACAAGATGTTTTTGCATGGTTGTTCTCTTGTCTCTTTATTTTCTTTTTAGTTGCAGATACACTAATAGTATTTTTCACTTTGTGCACACTACTCTTAGTGTTTAATATCTTCCTCAGAAAAGTCTTCGTTCTCTTACCAGGACTTTGTTTCTTTTTGTTAACACATTGTTCTTCAGGTAAATCTTGTGGCTTCATTTCGTTGTTTCCTCTTTTCAGTTCTTGTAGGTAAGATACATTTTTTTCAGTGTTGTTAAATAGAATCTATAATAAAAAATATATATAACATTACAAAAATAAATATATCAAATATACTATTATATTACTTATAAGAAGAGAGGGAGGTTTATGAAGACAAAGGTAGGAGTATGAAAACAGAAGGAGTTACAATAAGAGAAGGAGGAGTATGAGACAAGGGAAAATATGAGGAGAAAGGGGAGTATAAGCAGACACTACAGTATAAAGGGATGAAGGGAGTATGAACAGACTGGAAAGTATGAAGAGGTAAGGGAGAGTATGAGGAGAAAGGTGTGAGTATGAGGAGAGAAGGGAGAGTATACGAAGAAAGAGAGAGAGTGTGAGGAGAGAGGGGGCAGTATAAGAAGAGAAAGAAGGACTATAAAGAGAAAAGAAGTAATATGTGGAAAGAGGCACAAGAATAAGAACAAAAAAGGAATATAAGGAAAGAGGGGTGTGTATAAGGAGAGAGAGGAGAGAACCAGAAGAGAGCAGGGAGAATGTGAGGAAAAGTGGAGCATAAGGAGAAAAGGGGTGTACAAGAACAGTATGAGGAGAAAGAAAGGAGTATAAACAGATGGGAGATTATGAACAGTGAAAGGGGTATGAGGAAAGAGGCAGGAGTATGACAAGAAAAACAAATATAAAGAGAGAGGTCAGTATGAAAAGACGGGGAGTATGAGGAAAGTGCTGCAGAGTGTATGCAGGGAGTCAAAGAGGAGTAAGATAAGAGAGCAGGCAGTATTAACAGAAAGGGGAAGTATGAAGAGAGAGAACAGAAAATGAAAATAGAAAAGGAATATGAAGAGAGACAGGAGAATATGAACACAGAGAGAAGGAGTATAGGACAAAAGGGAATACAAGAAAAGGCAGTAGTATGAGGAGACAGGGAGAAGTAAGAGGAGAGAGAGGAGAATATGAAAACAGGGGGGAGTATAAGGACAGGGGGAGAATGAAGAGAGGGATATGACAATAAGAAAAAAGGGGAATATCATGAGAGAGTGGGGAGTATGAGAAAAGAGAAGTGTGAGCAGAGAGAGGGGAGTATGAGAAGAAAAAGAAAAATATGGGAAAGAATAGGGAGTATATGAAAAGAAGAGCGAGAATAAGAAGAAAGGGAGAATATAAGAAAAGAAGAGTACATATGAGGAAAGAGGAAGGAATATAAAGAAAGAGAGAGACAAAAATGTGGAGAAAAGACAAATATAAGGAAAGACTAGGTGTATAAGGAGAGAGGGAGTACTATGAGGAGACAGTAAGAACTATGAGGATGGGGTGAATATAAAGACAGGAGAGAATATGAAGAGTAGGGGAAGTGTGCAAAAAGAGGGGCAAGTATGAAGAGAAAAGAGAAGTATAAGAAGAGAGGAGAAAATAAGAAAAAGGAGTTAGTATGATGAGAGAGAAAGGAGTAAGAGGAGAGAGGAGGGAGTATGACAAGAGAGGATGGAAAATATGGAAAAAAGGCAAATATAATTCCTTAATGTACTCAGCCGCACAGTGTGATATTAGACAAAAAACTATGAGACCATGCATTATACCAAAACACATTTAGTATTGTAAAACGTTTAAGTGACTATACACATTCCATGTATCTAACTACTACATTTCAGTGAACAACCCTGACTCATTTCGCAAATACATTTTACTACATTATTTCTGCCAACATTACATCAAAAAAGTGACACAATAAAAGAACAAAGACGCACAAGGGGCTTGTAAATCTGTGCAGAGTGTATGCAGAGAGAGAGAAAGGAGAAAGAGGAGAGAACAGGGAGTATGAAGAGAAAGATGAAATATGAAGAGAGAGGGAAGAAAATGAATAGACAGGAGGCATAGGAAGAGAGACAGGGAAATATAAACACAAAAAGGACAGTATGGGAACAGAGGACAATATAAGAAATATGGGGTAGTATCAGGAGAGAGGAAGGAGTAAGAGGAGAAAGCAGGGAGTATGACAAGAGAGGGTGGAAAATATGGAAAAAGAGGCAAATATAATTCCTTAATGTACACAAATGCACAGTGTGATATTAGACAAAAAAACATAACACCATGCATTTTACCAAAACACATTTACTGCTGTAAAACAGTTATATGGCTGAGATACCCGCCACCCCCTCTCAACACAATCCCCAAGAATGGGAAACCGGAAACGGTTCTGAACTTTTGGAAGACGGGAGGGAGTGACCCTCCCGGCCGTATTTATTAAAATATGAAACAAAATTAAAACATTAAAATAACAGTTTCATATTAATGTACAATTTCATTTCCACATTGCGATGTTTGGCTAACCTTAACATCTTCTCTAATACAAAGGTTCTCCTAGCCGAACTAATCATCCTACAAAACGTTTAACTTGAAATTGTACATCCTAACGTTTAAGGGCCAACGGCAAGGTCGTAACCGGTGTCAAGATCCCTAAACCAGACATATCCCCCTCACTTGTGAGGGGCGACCGCACAGAGGTGTACCTCAAGTGCATTTACCAATTTCCCTTGACTTGACGGGGGCCCCAATAAACTCGACGCCATTTAAAGGTCGTCAGAGGACTCGTGTGAGGTATCTAGAAGGTAGCGTAGACCCCCTCCCAAACCCCACACAACTTACCACATCTGCCGTCGCAGATGTCCAGGCCCCGGGAAATTCCCCAGGAGGGGGCTGTAGCCCCTCCTACCCAGGAAGGGGCCTTGACCGCCTTTCCTTTCCTTTCGGCGGCCCATCCTTAGAAGGGACCGCCTCCCCGTTGAGGGGCCAATGGCCACCTCCCTCGAGCGCTCCCATCCATAATGGGTGACGCCCACCCATAGGGATCTTCCAATTACTGCTCACCGATCATGACCTTACCGCCCGACCAAAATAAATACAACAGTTATAACTAAATTACTAAATGACTAAATTACTAACCGACAGTAACAATTTACAACTTTATTAAAAGGCATGATTACTGATCAACACTAGTGCATAATTACTTTATTCGCAAAACATATTATAATTTGACCATTCTTTATTGCATATTCAAAGTTATCACGATAGTCATCACAACCTGCAAACACCAACATGTGCAACCGCACATACCTCTTATAACAGTTCGAGGACCAACGCCCCACACGTTTTACTTGTTCAACATTCAGACCCCTGGCTGTATCCTCTGTAGCAGCCCCTATCCGAAAGGAATGGGTCCCAAACTCGCCGGGGTTCAAGCCCGCGGCCGAAATTGACATCGCAAGCACCCGCTGAAACTGAAACCTCGTCAGTGGGGTGGCGTCAGCGTGCCTCCACAAGGTCCCCCCCCATGATGCCACCCTTTGTGCTAAATATTCCTCCACGCACACCACAGGGCACATGGGAGACCCGGGAATCCTTCGTATGACTATGCAGTCCCCAATTGCACCCTGATCGGCCTTGGACCTGACAAACGAGACGGTCATTGTCTCCCCCCTGACCTGAACGTGCTCTCGGCACAGTCCCCCCATGGTATCCTGCTTGTTCTTTGCCACTAGTTCGCTTACCCGCATAGCCCCATGGAATGCTAGCACAAAAGCGGCTCGGAATAACCCCGTTTCGTACCGGGATGAACATGTTGCCGGAAGTACAGATAACAAAAGAGCCAACCTATCTAAACCTATCGGGCGCCTCTCATCTACTCTGCGACCCTCAAGGCGTTGCCACCCACGTAGCGCTTTTTGCACAACAAAAGACGCAGTCGGGTCCTGGATCCCATGAGCCCTTGCCATAAAGGAAATGGCGGCCCGATGCCTCTGGGCCGTATCCACTGATTTGCCTGCCTGATGTAAAGACGGCAGAAATTTTAATACTAGCTCTTCCTGGCCCCAAAGCTCTCCCCTAGCAGTCCCCAAAAAGGCCCAATAGGCTCGGAACGCCCCTTCATATGCCTTCCTTGTCCTGGGTGCTAAACTCTCTCCCACGAGGTTCTGTAGTTCAGGGCACCGAGAGACCAGAGAGCTTCGGGAAAGGGTGCCGCCACCGGGTCCGCTGTGGGCAGAAAACCCCAGAAGGCCTGCATACGAAAACGAGAAACCGCATCAGCCGCTTGATTCATTAGCCCCGGCACATGTCTTGCCCTAAATAGCACGTTCAATTGCATACACAATAACACAATTTCTTTGAGCAATCTCAGAATCCATCTGCATCGTGCTGCCTGGCTATTGATACACTCAACCACGGTCATGTTATCAGACCGAAACACCACAGAGTGATCTCTGAAACCATCAGGCCAAGTTTTTAGGGCCACCAGAATGGGAAAAAGTTCAAGAAAGGCAATGTTACTTGTCAGCCCACACTCATGCCACCATAACGGCCATTTTTGAGCCGACCATTGTGTGCCGAATATGGCACCAAAACCAATGCTCCCAGCCGAATCTGTCCACAGCCCCAGCTCTTCGGAGGACACCGCCGGTTTATTCCAGACAATTCGACCATTGAACTCCGCCAGAAATGCCAACCAAATGCGCATGTCCTGGCGAACCTCTGCCGATAGCCTCGTGCGATGATGACCCTCCTTCAGTCCGACCATGGCTTGAGCGATCGAGCGGGAAAAGGGGCGGGCCATCGGCATTACTCTCAGGGCATACACGTTGTCAAGGAAGCCCTGAATCTTAACACCTTTTCCTTTGGTAATCGAAAACAACCTTCCCCTGAATTGAGCTCGATCCCCAGGAACTCGAGGCAGGTCGAGGGACCCACAGTCTTACCTGGTGCCAGTGGCACACCAAAATGCTTCATTAAGACACAAAATTCATTCAAAGCCTGTCCACATTCCGGATCCCCGGCCGCCCCCAGAAACAAAAAGTCATCGAGATAATGCATGACATGTTGAAAACCCGTCCTCTTTGTGAAGACCTATTGCAGAAAACAACTGAACTTTTCAAAATAGGCACAAGATATAGAGCATCCCATCGGCATACATCTATCCATGTAATAGTGACCCTGAAACATGAAACCGAGGAGACGCTGATCGTCTGGGTGTACCGGGAGCAACCGGAACGCTGACTCGATATCTGATTTTGCCATCAGCGCCCCGGGCCCTAGGCAATTCAACATGGCGACGGCCTCATCGAAAGATGCGTATCGCACCGAACACACTTCCGGGTCTATCGCATCATTCACGGAAAGACCACGTGGGGCTGATAAATTATGTATCAGTCTGAACTCACCCGGGTCCTTCTTCGGGACCACCCCCAAAGGAGAACAAACAAAGTTAGGACACGGTGGCTCATCAAATGGACCGGCGACTCGACCTCGAGTAACCTCCTACCCAATCTTTTCCTGTACCACGGTCGTATGTTGCAGGACCGACATTTGGTTTTTACATTTTGCTAAACCCTGAAACTCCCCCACTGGGATGCGGAAACCATATGAAAACCCGTTTCGCAACACCCCAGCGGAAGCATGATCCGGGTATTCGCTGAGCCAAGGAATCATTGCCATGGTATCAATCGGAGTAGGTAAAGGCACCCCTCGGACTATTTAAGACCTGTTTGGTGCCTCCTCTACCACCGTTATCACCCGTTTTGGCTCTGCACATGGACTCAGGATGGGATGACTGCCCTCACCCTCCACATTCGTGTCTAAATTTGCACGACCCCTGGGGCCTCGTACATTTACCCCTGGTAAAGTTCCAACAAATCCCCTTTTTACCTGTGTTGCCGTTCGGCCTCGAATGTTGGTCGTTACCAGGTACCTGATCGAAAGGGTGTCCCAACATATTGGCGTGAGGACTCACCCCCGCTACTCCCTACCAATGGTAACTTCAACATACCAGTACTCTCCATTTTCGACCACGAAACAGAATCGTAACAGTCCCAAGTCAAGTTCTTGTCGTGCTCTTTCGCTTTTCTAAAAATATTATCGTAACAGAACCACTGATTGCCCCCATATGATACAGAATATTCCATGATCCGTGACTGGTAAATAGGCAATTCGGACAGCAACTCGGGCCTACGTTCACCCATGATGGAGGTAAAAATTCCCCATGCCCTGCCCCAAGTGCCAATGTTTTCGTCAACCTTAAAGGCGGCCATCTTTGCGCGCCACACACTCGGATGCATGAGCTCCTTTTGGCTCTTAACATGCTCCATCTCATAATGATCTGTAAGCAACGAGAAAATGTTTACATACTCATCAGCCCACATCTTTTCCTTAATAGCCAGAGGGACATGCTGACCCAACTTTTCCCTTCGTGAGGGTGCAGACTCATCCCTCGCAATCGGCAATGGCCGCTTACCTGAACCGGAAGCTGCGTCTGCCGCTGGACCTGCTCCTGTCGATTTTTCACCCGCCGGAGACGGCGTGATAACTGGCGATGGTGCCTTCGCCACCTCCCTATTTTCACGCAGTTGCTTCATCAACACCCGTGCGTCGTCAGCCGTGGCGCCCTCGCCATTTTTCCCCAACCCCCCGTCTGGGCCTCTTGCCCTTCCCTCCTGGAGCGGCTCCTGCCAAAGGTCGTTTCGGTCCCCCTTCCCCGTCTCTAGCCGCCATCTGCTTCTTTAGATCGGTTACCTCTTTCATGAGCATACGGAGCATCTGGTCGGTAGTAACTCGCTTTCCGACTTTCTTAGGCATTCTAAGACAGAGTATCTGTAAGACAAAAAGAAAGATTACCACGCTCAAAATTGGCTCTTCGTTCCGTCTCGAGCTCACGTGTAGCGAGGAGGTGCAGCTTCAGAGCACAGGAACAAGAGGATGCTTTCTTGGCTTGCTGCTCCTTTTATCCGTCTTCAGGGCGGGCGTCAACCCGCCCCTGCCTGCCTCAAAGGGCGTGGCCGGCCGTGTCAGTGTCTAGGCCAGCCCACTCCAGGGCGGGAAAAAGCGTGCCCGGGCTACGCCGCTTCGGGCATACCAGCCGAGACTCGCCTCCCGCCCAAGATGGCTTCCCGGGGGGATCGTGGTACTCCGCCATACGTTCGGGGGGACCGAATGGTCGCCCCTTTCCATGTGACTATACACATTCCATGTATATAAATACTACATTTCAATGAACAACCCTAACTCATTTTGCAAATACATATGCAATTTACTACATTATTTCTACCAACATTACATCAAAAAAAAAGTGACACAATAAAACAACAAAGACGCACAAGGGGCTTGTAAATCTGCCCTGAGTGTATACAGAGAGAGAGAAAGGAGAAAGAGGAGCGAACAGGGAGTATGAGAAGAAAGATGAAGTATGAAGAAAAAGGGAAGAAATGAGGAGACAGCAGGAATATTGGGGAGAGACAGGGAAATATAAACACAAAGAAGAGCAGTATGAGGACAGAGGAGAATATAAGAAAAAGGGAGTAGTATCATGAGTGAGGAAGGAGTAAGAAGAGAGAGGAGGGATTATGACAAGAGAGGGTGGAAAAGATGGAAAAAGGGGCAAATATAATTCCTTATTGTGCACAGACGCACAGTGTGATATTAGCCAAAAAAATATGACACTGTGCATTATACCAAAACACATTTACTACTGTAAAATGTTTAAGTGACTGTACACATTCCATGTATATAACTACTACATTTCAGTGAACAACCCTGACTCATTTAGCAAATCCATATGCAATTTACAACATTATTTTTGCCAACATTATATCAAAAAAAGTGACACAATACAACAACAAACACACACAAGGGGCTTGTAAATCTGCCCCAGAGTCTATGCAGAGAGAGAGAAAGGAGAAAGAGGAGAGAACAGGAAGTATGAAGAGAAAGTTGAAATATGAAGAGAGAGGGAAGAAAAAGAGGAGACAAAAGGAATATGAGGAGAGACAGCAAAATATAAACACAAAGAAGGGCAGTATGAGGACAGAAGAGAATATAAGAAAAAGGGAGTAGTATCATGAGAGAAGAAGTAGTAAGAAGAGAGAGGAGGGAGTATGACAAGAGAGGGTGGAAAAAATGGAAAAAGGGGCGAATATAAAACCTTGATGTACACAGATGCACAGTCAAGTCAAGTCAAGTCAAGTCAAAGAATTTATATAGCACACTACATACCCAGAGGGTCTCAAGGCGCTTAGGGAGGGGGAGAGGATTACTTGTCAAATATCCACGTTTTAAGTTGCTTTCTGAATGCTAGGTGGTTCTGGGTAAGGCGAAGGTAAGAGGGGAGTGAGTTCCATGTTTTAGCAGCCAGGTATGGGAAGGATCTGCCTCCCATGGTTGTCTTGTTGATGCGGGGTACAGTGGCGAGGGCTTGGCTGGAAGAACGTAGTTGGCGGGAGGGGGTGTAGAAGGACAGTCGTGAGTTGAGGCATTCTGGTCCGATGTCGTAGAGTGATTTGTGTGCGTGGGTTAGCAGTCGGAAAGTGATCCTCTTATTGACGGGTAGCCAGTGGAGGTCTTTCAGGTGACCAGAGATGTGTTCGTTACGCGGGATGTCTAATATGATCCTGGCTGAGGCGTTTTGGATTCGTTGGAGTTTCTTCTGGAGTTTAGCGGTAGTACCTGCGTAGAGGGTGTTTCCATAGTCCAGTCGGCTCGTGACCAGAGCATGGGTGACTGTTTTTCTGGTTTCGGTGGGGATCCAGCGAGATGTTTTTTTGAGCATGCGAAGAATGTTGAAGCAGGATGAGGATACGGCGCTGACTTGTCTGTTCATTGAAAGTGAAGAATCCAGGATAACGCCTAGGTTCCGTGCGTGGTCTGTCGGGATGGGTGCTTTTCCAAGGGCTTCCGGCCACCAAGAGTCGTCCCATGCAGAGGGGGATGTACCTAAGATGAGGACTTCTGTTTTATCTGAATTCAGTTTCAGACGGCTGTGTTTCATCCATTCGGCAACTTCTTTCATTCCTTCATGTAGGTTAGTTTTGGCGGTGCTGGGGTCATTGGTGAGAGATAGGATCAGTTGAGTGTCATCCGCGTAAGAGATGATGTTGAGGTTATGTTGGCGTGCGATGGCCGCGAGGGGGCTCATGTATACGTTGAAGAGGGTGGGACTGAGTGAGGACCCTTGGGGTACGCCACAGATGACTTCAGTGGCCTCGGACTTGAATGGTGGAAGGCGGACTCTCTGGGTTCTTCCGGTGAGGAACGAGGTGATCCATTCAAGTGCTTTTCCTTGTATTCCGATGTTTCTGAGGCGTTGTAAAAGGGTGCTGTAGCAGACTGTGTGGAAGGCTGCAGAGAGGTCGAGGAGGATGAGGGCGACTGTGTCTCCATTGTCCAGTAGTGTTCGAATGTCGTCTGTTGCTGCGATGAGGGCGGTCTCAGTGCTGTGTTTTGCTCGGAAGCCAGATTGTGAGGAGTCGAGGGATTTGTTGGCTTCGAGGAAAGCGGCGAGCTGGTTGTTGACAGCTTTCTCGATGACTTTGGCCGGGAAAGGAAGAAGTGATATTTGGCGGTAATTTTTGAGTTCGGTGGGGTCCGCTGTGGGTTTTTTCAGAAGGGCGGTGAGTTCAGCGTGTTTCCAGCTTTCCGGGAAGGTGGCGGAGTTGAAGGAGCAGTTGATGACGTCTCGGAGGTGCGGTGCTATGACGGAGTCTGCTTTGTTTAAGATGTGGTGAGGACATGGGTCTGTAGGGGATCCTGAGTGGATGGAGTTCATCAGGCGGATGGTGTCCTCAGTGGAGATTGGGTTCCAGTCGTTAAGGGTGTTCAAGGGGGGAGAATGTTCATCATATGGTTGGGTGGGTTGGTCTCCGGGTTGGTTGTCGAAGCTGTTGTGGATGTCTGCAATTTTGTTGTGGAAGAATGAGGCTAGGGAGTCGCAGAGGGCTTGAGAGGGGGTGATGTCATTGGAGTTGGCCGAGGGATTGGTAAATTCCTTGACGATGTTGAAAAGTTCCTTGCTATTGTGGGCGTTGTTGTCTAGTCTATCCTTGAATGCTGTTTTCTTGGCCTTTCGGATTAGTTGGTGGTGTGAGCGGGTGGCGTTTTTGAAGGCGTCCTTGGTGCTAGACAAAAAAAATGACACCATGCATTATACCAAAACACATTTACTACTGTAAAACATTTAAGTGACTATACACATTCCATGTATATAACTACTACATTTCACTGAACAACCCTGACTCATTTTGCTAGAACATGCAATTTACTACATTATTTCTGCCAACATTACATCAGAAAAAGTGACACAATACAACAACAAAGACGCACAAGGGGCTTGTATATCTGCCCCAGAGTCTATGCAGAGAGAGAGAAAGGAGAAAGAGGAGAGAACAGGAAGTGTGAAGAGAAAGATGAAATATGAAGGGACAAGGAAGAAATATGAGAAGAGACAGCAAAATATAAACACAAAGAAGGGCAGTATGAGGACAGAGGAGAATATAAGAAAAAGGGGGTAGTACCAGAAGAGAGGAAGGAGTAAGAGGAGAGAGGGGTGAGTATGACAAGAGAGGGTAGGAAATATGGAAAGAGGCTATGCAGAGAGAGAGAAAGGAGAAAGAGGAGAGAACAAGGAGTATGAAGAGAAAGATGAAGTATGAAGAGAGTGAGAAGAAAATGAGGAGACAGCAGGAATATGAGGAGAGACAGGGAAATATAAATACAAAGAAGGGCAGTATGAGGACAGAGGAGAATATTAGAAAAAGGGGGTAGTATCAGGAGAGAGGAAGGAGTAAGAAGAGAGAGGAGGGAGTATGACAAGAGAGGGTGGAAAATATGGAAAAAGGGGTGAATATGATTCCTCATTTTGCAAATACATATGCAATGTACTACATTATTTTTGCCAACATTATATCAAAAAAAGTGACACAATAGAACAACAAAGACGCACAAGGGGCTTGTAAATCTGCCCCAGAATGTATGAAGGGAGAGAGGGAACAGTAAGAGAACAGATCAGGGAGTATGAAGAGAAAGATGAAGTATGAACAGAGAGGCGGGAAAATGAGGAGATAGAAGGAATATGAGGAGAGACAGAGGAATACAACAACAAAAACACAAAAGGGGCTTATAAATCAGCCAAAAGTGTATGCAGCAGTGTATATTTACTGACTGCAAAATTGTAGATTAAGAACACAAACCTAATTCTGAACAACCAACTCTATTAACTACTCTACAACTGAAAAAGTGACTGCACACATTCTACATTTTTTAGTACTGCACTTTATTGCACAAAGGTGACTCACTAAACAAATTAACTTACCAAATGATTTTATCACAATAGTTATCCAAATGCAGAGAACACATTACTCTTACTAAAAACAAAATGTACCACATACATTCCCTAACAACTTACCAACTCACCTTTGAAATTGATTTGTAGATTAAGAAGAATGCCACTCACACGGCAGATATTCTGATACAGAATCTCTCTAATTCAGTGTTTGCAGCAGAACCAAGAAATGGTACATTTTCCGTCTCAATTTACACATATATACATGTAAATAACAAATCGAAATCCTTCACACATTAATTCAAAACCAAACGCACATTTCTATTGGTTAAACATTTCAAACTTTTCCAACTGACATAACTTTCCACCATACCCCCAACAGATCATGCAAAAGTCAACTGTCAACAAAGGTCACAAGTTCACCACTCTATAAAACACTGTTCCTCAACAAGTTTAGACTATGCATAAATAGTTACTTAGAAGTACCAATAGAGAGAAAAGGTCTCATTAGAACCAACCAACATATAAACACATAAACTTGATAGATATCTGTAAAATTTAATAGATTTTTTCTTGCTTAGGTATGCTTATGGGACGACTTACAAACTCTGCACAGTACTTCGTCCGTACGTCCATGGTATGCGTACGGTAAATCTACTGTAAAAAAAAAATAGCCTCTATCACTAATTTTTTATATTCCCGGGGGCCCCCTCCCCCGGGGCTGAAATATAATGTTGGGAACCGTGGGGGTAGCCCCAAGGCCCTCACGGTCCCAGCCGGCTCCCCGCATCCGTCGGGAGCTGTCATTGCTTTTCGTCAGAGAGAACAGCTTACATGTTGCTCTCTCTGACGAAAAGCAATCTGCTTTCCTACTTGAAAGAGACAGCAGGTTAACATGCTCTCTCTTTCAAATAAGAAAGCAGTTTGCTATGGTAGTGTGGGAACCACGAGGCTCCCGCTCCCCCCCATGGCAAACAGCAGAGTCCCTCGGGTAGCTATCCCGGGACACTGCAGGAGCCGGCCCTGGGAGGTGGTGGTCCCCAGGGCCATCAAAGGCTGCAGGAAGGGTGCCGCACGGCCCCCCTCCCAACATTCAAAAGCCCTGGCAGGGGTAATCCCCACGGCTGGGGGGATCCATCATGGACCCCCCTATTTTCTATATTATAGCCCCGGGAGGTGGCGGTCCCCAGGGCGTGTGGGGGGCTTAAGCCCCCCCACACAGGGGTTTATTATTATTTTTTTTTTAAAAGGAAGCCCCGCGGGATGGGGTCCCCGGGGATTATAAAAATTACTGATAGAGGCTATTTTTTTTTTTACGGTAGATTTACTGTGCGCATACCATGCAAGTACGTACGACGTACGGTGCAAAGTCTGAAAGTCGTCCAGTAAGCGTACCTAAGCAAGAACAAATAAAAGATTTTTACCTTGGGGATCATTGTAAAACCGCGTAAGCAGATCTAGTGGGCCAGGAAGTCCTATAGCAAATACCAAACTTTTCCTGTCAATCTACACACTCAATCTACACACATATACAAATAAATAACAAATTATATTTATTCCCACATTAAATCAAAATAAAACACACTTTTCTATTGCTAGAACTTTTGAACCCTTTCCAACTGGCAAAACTTTCAACCGTTCCCCCATTCCACATTCTGCCAGTTACCATAGAAACACTTCAGGGAACACCTAACTGAGCACACAGGTGAAAAGTTCATCATGCATTGTTGCAAATCAAAACAGCAAGTGTGCTTGAATTGACAATATACCAGCTTTTCTTATGTAGCGTTCTTTTCTATCAGATTTTCTTAACCAATAAAAATCAGGCTTTTAAAAAACAGAAACATGCACCCTAGTTTTCTGTGTAGAATGTTGTCATACAACAAATCAATTCTTTTCTTTTTTTAAAACTGCATCTTATCCACCATTTTAGAAAAATATTACTTTTCAAACTGCCATTTCATTTACAGAGACCATTTGAGTGCATCCAGACCTCTCTTCAAGATGCTTAGAGTGTGGATTATGGGACACGGCTGTATTTTCTGGAGCCAAAGGTACGCAGAACAGAAAGAACTCACAAAGACCTAGGATTACCAAATGTAGACATTAAATGGATTGGACATAGAGGGTTAAAGTGGCACCAATTGATGCCATTGGTGAAATCCTTTTTACATCTCCAACACTCTGACCTCATAATTGTGCACTGTGGTGGCAATGACCTAGGCATTATGACAGGGGTAGGTCTGGAAATGCTTATGAAGGACACCTTTGGACAATTGATGACACTTTTCCCCAAAACTGCCTTTGTCTATTCTAATATATGCCAAAGACAGAAATGGAACTGGTCCAACCACTATTGTCCACAGATTGAGAAAGCTAGGAAACATGTAAATACATCTGTTTCTGCCTTTCTCCGAGACTATAGAATGGGGTCCATCTACTACAACAATCTGCATTTCAATATGCATGACATCTAATGGAGAGACGGTGTACATTTCACAGATGAGGAGAACAGAGTCTTCCTCTTGAACTTTAGACTCTGCATTGGTACTTACTTGTAGGTAGTAAAATCTCCCAATAAACACAAGGGCTCTTTTTAGAGCCACCCAACATCTAAACACATACACTTAATAAATATCTGAAAAATATTTTTCTTTTTTTGCTTAGGTACGCTTACGGGACGACTTACAAACTCCGCACCGTACGTCGTTCGCACGTGTATGGTACGCATACCGTAAATCTACTGTAAAAAAAAAATAGCCTCTATCACTAATTTTTTATAATCCCCAGGCACCCAATCCCCTGGAGCTCAAATATAACATTGGGGACCGTGGAGGGAGCCCCAAGGCCCCCACGGTCCCAGCCGGCTCCCTGCGTACTTCGGGAACCGGAATTGCTTTTCGTCAGAGAGAGCAGCTTACATGCTGCTCTCTCTGACAAAAAGCAATCTGGTTTCCTACTTGAAAGAGAGAGCAGGTTAACCTGCTCTCTCTTTCAAATAAGAAAGCGGTTTGCTGTGGTAGGGTGGGAGCCACAAGGCTCCTGCCCTACCATAGCAAACAGCAGAGTCCCAGGGGTAGCTACCCTGGGACACTGCAGGAGCCAGCCCTGGGAGGTGGTGGTCCCCAGGGCCATCAAAGGCAGGAGGGGGACCGTGGGCCCCCCTCCCAACATTCAAAAGCCCCGGGGGTGGTGGTCCCCGGGGCTGGGGGGTCCATCACGGACCCCCCTATTTTCTATATTAGAGCCCAGGGGAGGTGGCAGTTCCTGGGGCGTGTGGGGAGCTTGAGCCCCCCCACACAGTTTTTTTTAATAAAAAGAGGCCTTGGGGGTGTTGGTCCCCGGGGCTGCTAGGGGACCATGAGCCCCCTACATACATATAGTTAAAGCCCCGGGTGTGGTGATCCCTGGGGCAGGGGGGCCCTCCGGGGGCTAATTAACAATAAAGCGGGCTACGGGTTCTTTTTTCTTTTTCACCCAAAACGTGGACCATACACGTACCCCGCGATTAAAAAAAATATATATATATATATTTTTGGGCCTAGCAATACATGTGGGACGCACTGACAGGCCTAGGGGGTCAGGATGTTTCTACCCTGCCCCCTTCATGTGTTTATTATGGTTCTTTCACTGCTTTTTTATGCCTCGGTTCTACATGCAGCTCCTGCTCTTAATTGTACGTTTTACAGTACGCTTACCGTACGCGTTCGGAACTTCGTCTATAGATATATCCATGATTTTACTTTTGATTTTCTCAGGAACTACTGAACGGATTTACACCATTTAACAAAAAGGGTAATCTGCGAACGAAACTCTACCATTTTTGCCAAATTTGGTGTAATTCCGTTCAGGCGTTCGGTCTGTAGCCCTGGCTAAATATCCTATGGAAAATTGCATGGTGAAAACACGTTTTGGGACCCCCTTTTTTCTCAGTCCCCGCTTCACGAATCACCCCCAAGTTTTCAGGGAAGGAGCAGAGCAGAAAAGGCCATCTTCCTGGAGAATTTTGTGAAGATTCGTCAATTGACGCTAAAGTTATTCAAAATAGAATGTTGCAGATTTCCTATGGAAACTAGGTCCTAACTAGAACTACCTACTGGCGACCGCCAGAAGGTAATATATATAAATATATATAAATAAATATATATATATATATATATATATATATATATATATTAAACACACTTTCACCCCACGGAGAGAGGCCACTGCACGATGATAGTTCGAACTCTTTTTAATTATCGCCAGTAGGTATATATAGTTAGGATTAATTCCCTATGGGATTTTTGAAAATTCTATGTCTAATAACTTTGGCGTTTGAGGACGGAATCGGCTGAAATTTTCAGGGAAATGGCACATTTTGTTTCTGAGCAGCCCCTGAAAATTTGGGGGGGTTTCGTCAAGGGGGGGCTGAGAAAAAGGGGGCTCCCAAAACGCGTTTTTCCCATTCATTTTTCCATAGGGCGGTTGGACTCACTTTTAGCTCGAACGGCTGAATGGATTTGCACGAAACTTGGCAAAATTGTAGGGACTGTTAGCCCGATGTGCCTTTGCTAGGTCTCAATATATGTGCTCCAGTAGTTTTTGAGAAATTAACGTTCAAAACAAGATATATATCTGTAACAGCGCTCTGGGCAGCGATCCGGTCCGCTTACTTTTCGCGAAACGGAACTTTGCGCGCAGAAAGCTGATTGGCTCTCCGGTGTCTGTCAACATTCTAAACAGTCCGGAGCGGCCGCCATCTTATCTCTCGGTAGGATCGAGAGAGAAGAAGAGGTGAAAAACGAAGGGGGAATTTATTGAAAGGGGGCAAGGTATACCCCTCTTGACCCCCTAGGAATGTTGTTGGGGTTATTAAAGGGTCCCGTGGGGAAAATAAAAAAAAAATGATTTTTCGCGGTAGAAGCGCTTCACGGGCCGCGAACTGGGCCGCAAACTGGTAGCGAAATGGAAATTCGCCATTTTGTGCTTTGTTTTAATTGTTTAGAGACAAAAATTATCGCCGCACATCGGCCACAATGCATGAATATCGCTGAAAAGTCAGCGATATTCATGCATTATCCAGCAAATGCTCTTAGCCATGTTATCCACCTTCCATTGGATAACATGGCTAAAAACTGCTCTGTGCGTGAGCTTTTTTTTTTTTTTTTGCTGCGTGACGTTTGTTAACGTTCGATTCGATGGAAATCAGGAAGTGTTGACCACCATTTTTTCACTGCGAGTAAATACTTTGTTATAAATGAATCCTTATTGATAAACATTGTCTGCGCCATCTTGCGTTTTTGTCCAATGCCACAATTTTGTCGTGCACGGCAGCCATTTTAGATGCCTTGACCAGGGCCACTCTCTGCACGCCGCCGATCCTCAGCATGGCTCCCCACCCTCGCAAGCATCTTCCCCACGCACTGGTCACCCCCGCTCTCTCTCTCATGCATGGGACATATACTTCCCCCCATCTGCGCTGCTCTTCTCTGAGAATCACACCCTGTGCCCGCCCGACACCTCCCTTTCACCCTATTCACTACCGCACCCTCTGACACTCCTCTTCCTCTGTGTCAGATTGTCCAGGCCGGACCTAGGCTATCACCTAGCCCTGCGGATGTAGTTTATGGCCCCAGCTGTAGAGTATCCAGACATGCCAACCCTCCCGATTCAGGCGTGAGACTACTGATTTCAGTGCTAGTCTTTCGCTTCCCGATTCCTGCAAGGAAAAACCCGGGGGCATATTACCAACAACTAGCGGTAATTTTTGTCTCTAACTTGTTTAGAGACAAAAATTATCGCCGCACTTCGGCGAATTTTTTCGCACATAAACCTTGCTATTAGCAAGGTTTATCGCAAATGCGTTAAAAAACGGCCGCAATGCATGAATATCGTTGAAAAGTCAGCGATATTCATGCATTATCCAGCAAATGCTTTTAGCCATGTTATCCACTTCCCATTGGATAACATGGCTAAAACTGCTCAGGGCAGGTGTTAGGTTTTGGAGATATTCGCGCTTAGCGTGAATATCTCCAAAAGTTGGTAATAGGAGATAGCGATGGTTAGGGACTGTTTCCAGTCGCTAAAATCTTGTCACGCCCACTTTGCATGTCATTAGTGATAAATATCACTGATATGCAAAGCGGGGCCCAAGATGGTCGCTATCTCCTTTTAGCTGTCACTAACTGGTGTTAGCGACAGCTTGGTAATAGGGAGATAATTTTATCTCTTTTTTTTTTGGCTTTTAAGGCCAAAAAAGCGGAAATAAACCCCCTTGATAATATGCCCCATGATTTCTCGGGGGTTTCAGCTGACAGGGCTTGGTATTGTGTTACGTGCTAATTCTTCCAGGAAACGTCAGAGGGTCGATGCAGGGGTTCTAGAAGGGGTGATAAACCATTTAAGCCTCATGAACAAGCGCATGGTCTTTTAAAGATTTGTGAAGTACTCGGGGCGGCGGTGTGTGTGTGCCCTCTTTCAGGAGCGGGCGGGGGGGCACTGCCAGCAACTTGCCAGGCCAGGCAGTGTTCAACACATGCATCACCCTTTCTCTGCCTGCTATTGCGCTCCATGCTTCGGAAAGGTAAGAAAAAGAACGTGCATTTGAGTTTGAAATGTCCGATCTTGTAGCAGTACACTTGCAAAGCCCACACATGACAATAACCCGATTCAAGGCCCCATTCACCCGATTTTTTAAACATATATAGCACTCCAACAAAGTTAGATTTTAAAACTTTATTAACATTTAAATATAACGAACGCAACAAAAACTGTAAATATATTTAACCATTTTTTGAAATTAACAAGAACTATAACGATAACAACAACAACAACAATAATATAACTTTTATGCCTAAATTACGCAAACATTTAGCTAATCTGCTAAAGGGGGGAGTCGCCATTTCTTTACAATAATCAATAATGAAAAATCCACATCAATAGGGTTGTCCGTTTTCTCGATGCAGCACTATAGTGCAATATACACAGCACCTGGGGTGTCAAGAGTGAACAGGTCTTTCTTTGTTCCTTAAGATGTTATCTGTGTCAACCTCTTCCGAGAATGCTGATGCGTTAGGATTTCCTTGTGTTTCTTAATAGCATTGGTGTCTGTACACTTCTTTGTCAATTCTGTCAAGATGATAACTGCTTCATAAACAGACGATATCTTTGTTTAGTCATTAGTGTTAAGTGTGTCTGAAACTACAGTGCCCTTCTGTTTTTTTTTCTTCAGGCTCCACAGAGTTTTGTGTGTTGTTCTTTTGAGCGACAATTATTCCAGAGGTTTCAGGTTCACTTGTTTTGTCCTGCAGTGAGTTAACAGCTTTAGAGAGTTCATGTTTATTTGCTATGTCCTGCTGTTCGTCAACTGCTTCAGAGACGTCAGCCTCATTTGTTATGTTTCAGTAGATCCTGGACCTGCCCGGCCGCGCCCAAAATGGCGCCGGTGTAAATGGGACTCGTAACTGCTTGTTGTGTACTGGTTGCCCAACCTTGATATCACGAGATACATATGCAGTTTTGAAGCACATGGCGGAGGCTTGTCTGCTGTAGTGGGGCGCCCCTTTATCGTTTCAGTCGCCATTCCGCCCGCTTTTGCTACACTGTGCCTTTTCCGCCATTCAGCTGTTTAGCGCCCGCTCTTACGGCTACAGCGTCTCGCTCACCATGTAGTTGAGTTGCTCCCACTCTTGCGGTGCAGCGATAGGCGGCTTCCACAGGACTCCTAAAATGGCGGTCGGCTCTTTGGATTTGGGCCTGGTCCAGTAAAATGGCCCTGGGACACCTTGGAACTCGGACGCTTGTCTGCCAGGGCTTGGGTTCCATTCTCGAAAGCGTCCCCTCAGCCTTGAAGATTGTACAAAAGTCTTGGGGGCCGTCGACTCCCGCAGGCTTCCGGTGGGGAGCGGCTGCCATGATTGCTTGCGGAATGGCCACGACGGAGCTACGAGATGGTGGTGCTCTCATGGTGACGCCAGCTTCAGTCTGAAACATCCAGAAACAAGGTGGGGCTTTCATCGTTTGGGAAAAAAAATGTTTTAATCCAATGAAAAGTGTTATTTTTAGGTCACATGACCTAGTCTTACATAATTAGGAAAAGAAAAGTAAAATGAACCAATGAAAAGTTTTATTAACAAGTCACATGACCTGTTATGCTTACGTTACGCGCTGCGCAGCGCGCTCTGGATCGTTTCCGGGAAGCTGCGCCTTGCGCACCGGAGCACTTCCGGGTGCGCTAACGCGTCGCGTCATATGACGCATTACGCGACAATGCAGGTCCAGAATATAGTCAAAATGTCTCCACCAACCAGCAATCGGAAATCAACCGCTTTCAGCAGTCCAAAAAGTTCGGTTAAATCTTAAGAGCGGGAGCAACTCAACTACATGGTGAGCGAGACGTTGTAGTCGCAAGAGCGGGCGGTAAACAGCTGAATGGCGGAAGAGGCACAGAGTACCAAAAGCGGGCGGAATGGCAACTAAAACGGTAAAGGGGCGCCCCACGACAGCGTGTCTTCAGGTCAAACGGATTGTGGGACAAGGTCCAGAATGGAAGATTCTTCAAAAGGGAAAAAATTCCGCCGGACCCCGGGAGCCGGCCGCCTATGCCGGGGGCGATCTCAGGCCTCACCAGGGCAACACGACTTGGGGAGGGGGCAGGAGCCAAGCGCCCCCTCTCAGTCCGCGCCATCTCACCGCCCCTCGGGGGCCTCCGTCAAGCGGTTTAGGGAGGCACCGTATCACATTGTTTTCCAATGCAGTCAGGTCCACAAATGGACCCCACTTACTTTGAATAGTGAAGCTGCAGCAGGTGCAAATAAGGTTTAAACAGTGTTACAAGAGCTGCTTAGAACTCTGAAGTATGGCACTCAACAACCAGGACTTATGCCATTTGTGTAAGGCAGTGACATGGAAGCAACTCAGGGACAAAAAGCATGAACGAACATTCACGTATGAAAATCTTATTTGGGGAAGGGGTAGAATCCAAACGCCCCCTGCCAGTTCGCGCCACTACACCGTATGTGTACAAACTCTCAACGCTTGTTATCAGTGCATGAGTTTCATGCTCGATCGATTGAGCTAGCCGGATCGGGCAATAAAAAGTATAAAATAATTATGTAAATAGTTATTTAATAAAATGTTTTACTCTGTTTCTTTGCTGGTGTGTTGTGTATATTTATAATATTTGCATAGGGTTTGTCGTTATTTTGGGCGGTGTGGGTGGTGGAGTCGAGCTGTTTTGCAGCCCTCATGGTGTGGAGCTTAGTTCATTTCATTATTTTCGTATTTCTCATGAAGGGTTGTTCCTAATGTTTGTATTTTACCGAGGTCAAAAAGAGATCGAATTAGTGGTCTACTGATTTTGCTCGATTACTTTTATTTTTTTACACGATTTTTCACTATCTGCAAAGACTAAACAGAGTATTGCGACTTTGTGCTTGTTTGTAAATAGAGAATGATCCAAAGAGAACCAATTGTAAAACAGTAAATGCTTGGATAATAATCAATCAAATGGAGAGACAAGCAGGTACGACGGATTACAACAGGGGTAAAGGTCTGCGTTAACTACCGTTCACTATCTGCAAAGAGAGAGTACTACTAAGAGAAAAGAGGGGAGTGGGGGGGGGGCAGTGTTCAAAGCACATCAGCGTGCATAAACACGAAAACGTTTTTACCTATCACGTACTTGACATTTGACAGCTTTTGATATTTGCTATTAAAAAAGCATTGAAATTCACAGAAAAAACCATAGGTTATAGTCCATATATAGTTAGGAATTTGCATTTACAAAACCTTGAAAATTCAATGAAAAAACCATTGTTTTTAGGCCATATATAGTTAGGGATTTGCATTTAGAAAACCTTATTTTACTCGCATAAAACCATTGAAATTCCATATATAGTTATAAGCGCTAACTATATATCGCGCACCCGCAATCCACTGCTGATGATGTCACATATTACATCATTCATGACATGGTTAGTGACATCACTGATGACATCACTGATGACATCTCAAATGACATCACTGATGACATCACTGATAACATCTCATTTGACATGACTGATCACATCACTGATGATATCATTCATGTGATAATACCATGAACCTCTTCAGACTCTAATATAACCTTAGATACAATCAGTGTAAACAGACAGTCACAGACTGTCACTCATCCATGGAGTTACTCACACACCTAGTCAGTTATGCCAAAAATCAATCACACCTCCATTTTCTCAACTATACAGTTATACACACCTTACTTATTCAAACATATACTAACACATATTTACTTTACTCTCTTATACAATCTCTGATACATGTTCACAATGATCCATACAGCCACCCACACATTCACTGGCTCTTATGCACAGTTATTTATAGATGTCAACTCTCACATGTACTGTGTTTTACATATGTACTTAATTTGACATGTAGCACTGAATTATCCATTCACTCACTAATACACTCATGCACAGTCAACCGCCCATACAGCTGTTTCCACATGCACTTTTGAATCTATACATATAGTGAATCAACTACTCACACATCTATGTACAGAGTCACACACCTCCCAGCCACCCATACACACACATTCAGTTTCCCATACAAATACTTGGACAACCAATCAATAACCCATACAGTTACTCATATAGCTACTGATCAACATATGCAGCAGTTTGTAGAACAACAGATATAATGATGCACAAATTAAAACAGTTTAGTCACTAACCCATGCACTCAGTGAGACACATTTAATCACTCACTCAATCAGTCAGTCATGCACCTAGTAAATCCTTCATCCAGACACTTATATATCCACTCATTCTTCAATATGTAAAACATATTTTAACTTTACAGAAACATACAGTCACTGGATGTTGTAATCAGTGATGTCATCAGTGATGTCATTTGAGATGTCATCAGTGATGTCATCAGTGATGTCACTAACCATGTCATGAATGATGTAATATGTGACATCATCAGCAGTGGATTGCGGGTGCGCGATATATAGTTAGCGCTTATAACTATATATGGAATTTCAATGGTTGTATGCGAGTAAAATAAGGTTTTCTAAATGCAAATCCCTAACTATATATGGCCTAAAACCAATGGTTTTTTCATTGAATTTTCAAGGTTTTGTAAATGAAAATTCCTAACTATATATGGACTATAACCTATGGTTTTTTCTGTGAATATATATATATATATATATATATATATATATATATATATATATATATATATATATATATATATATATATATATCATCTATATATATATATATATATATATATATATATATATATCTATCTATATATATCTATATATATATCCAGCAATGTTAAAAGAATGGGGCGAGCTAAACTTGGACGCTTCGATGAACTTAGTAAGAGTGCTCATCAAATATGCGGTCATAGATCGTGAAAAACTGCTGGAGGAAATCAAGGGTATTAATGAGCAGCTGGACGCCACTACAGACCCGGATACTAAGTTACTGATAACCAACACGCGCAAGGAGATCAGCAAGAGATTGCACAAACACGAAGAGCGCATTAAGATCAGAAAAGTGCACAAATTCGCAAGGGACTTAAAAGATTATGAGGCCGGGCAAATTTATACGTTTGCCAGAAAGTATGACTGAGCAAAGCAAGTCAAATTGACGAAACAAGCCGCATCCAATACAGGTGCAGGAAGCAGCGTGGCTAGAACTAATCAACAGGAAGAGTTGATGGAAAACTCGGATCCGGATACAGTCTCCCTGGCCAGCTCATCCAGCATGTCCCTTTCGGAAATCAGTAACATAGAAGGCCAACCGGGAAGAATTTTAGAAATCGGTGAAGAAATCGATTTTTTAGTAGAGGACCGGTTGCAAACATTGCGTCCCAGACACAAAAAGAATTACAACGCAAAAGGCGCAACGCAAGACGCCATGCAAGACGCAAAAAGAGGAAAGCCACAGCAGCCGCAACAGCAGCAAAAGAAAAAGAAACAATGGTTCAACAAGAAGAAACAATAAAGGATTGTACCATTACCAATCTTTCCGATGTCACCCTAACCACAGCAGAAGAGCAATTACTAGCCCTAGGACTTAATTTTTGTCCAGAAAGTTCTTTTAACTACACCAATACGAGAGCGGATATCTTCAAGTTTATTCGCAAACTAAAACTAAAAAAGTTTTTTGCATCCAAAACTGTGACTAAAAATAAGGAGCGTACTGCCAACATCACCACCAATAGCAGTACCACTGTCAACGCTCCAGCAGCCCCAGCAGCAAGAGATTCCAGACTCTTGCTCACCCTATGCGACCTGGGAGAGGCTGTGGATTCAACATCCAGTGATGAAGGTGTTCCCAACACTCAAAGAGAATTGATAAATGTGGACATTCGCCAAAAAGGAGCTGGAGAAAGTCCTTTTAAGCCGGTAAGCACTTTTTTGCCTGTCATGCCAAAAGACGCAGTTGATATTCATCACGAATGCGTGACGGAAGATCTGAAAAAGTTAAACCGCACTGTGCAGGCACAAACTCACAAGAACAATGCCAGGATCATACAGTATAATACTTTAATGAAAAAATTGAGTCAAAATCAGGAAGTGGTTATTAACAAATCTGACAAGGGGGGTAATATTGTCTTGTGGAGAAAGGAAGAATATATGGCCGAAGCCATGAGACAGTTAAATGACCCCGCTTGCTACGAAAGATCTAATGGGATGGCTTACAAATGTGCCAAAGACAATTTGAAAAAAATGCTAATGTCTTACAAAAGAAACAACTTGATCTCCCAGACTGAATTTGACTACCTTCACAGAGAACACCCTGTGATACTGATACTATATTTGATCCCCAAAATTCATAAGCAGAAAACTCCTACTCCGGGCCGACCCATAATAGCGGCCATTAACAGCGTGGGGGAGAATATCTCACAGTATATAGACTTTTTTCTGCAGGACATTGTCAAAGATCTGCCCAGTTACCTAAAAGACACGGGGGACTTTCTTAACAAACCTAATTCTATCCAGTGGCGCGAAAATTGGTGCATTCTGACTTTAGACATAGAGTCACTATACACCTCCATAGATCACTCGAAAGGTTTGAACGCCATCAAACACTACCTTGGTTCACGATCCTGTGAATATTACGCACACAACAAGATGTTATGTGAGTTAGTGCACTGGTGTCTACATAATAATTATTTTATGTTTGCTAAGAATGTCTGGAGACAAGTGCGAGGCGTGGCGATGGGATCGTGCTTCTCCCCCAGCTACGCATGTTTACATGTGGGCTGGTGGGAGGAGCGCGGTCTCATCAACACTCCCGGATTTCACAAGGTTCAATACTGGAAACGGTTTATTGATGACGTGTTTTGTATTTGGGAGGGGGATGAGGAAAGTGCTTGTGTATTTGTGGATGCTCTTAATCAGAACAATGACAATCTGTTCTTTACGGCCAACATTAGCAAAGAGCAAGCAGATTTCCTAGACGTTCATGTTACCATTGCTGATAATACTGTTACCACTTTGTTATACCGTAAACCTACGGCTGGTAACAGTATATTACACGCTAGTAGCAAGCATCCCCAACATGTAATCACCAATATTCCGTTTGGGGAGTTGCTGAGAGTTAAAAGGATCAGCAGCACTCCGGAAATTTTTGAACATGAGGCACAAATCACAATAAATAGACTGAGAGCTAGGGGCTATAAAGACAAAGTCTTAAATAGCGCGCTTAGGCGATGTCGAGCTAAGCCTAGGGAATCACTCCTGACATCCGAAAATGTTGAACAGGAGTCAGACAACCCTGCTCCGCGACTCATACTGACACTCAGCAAACAAGAGAAACAAATAAGGTCTATTGTGAGGAAGCACTGGCCTATCCTTCAAACTGATAGTGTCTTGAGTGATATCATCCCCTGTGCCCCCACCATAACTTACAAAAGAGCACCTAGCATGCACAACTGTCTAGTTAGAAACAGTCCAGAACTGGGTAGTGGCAGTACCTGGCTAAAACAAAAAGGTTTCTTTAAATGTTCCTCTTGTAGGGCTTGTAAATTTGGTGTTAACACGTCACATTACTTTACACCTTTCAGTTCTAGGAGGAAAGCTATCCGAGGATACTTTAACTGTCACAGTGAGTTTGCAATATGTCCTGACGTGCACCTGTGGTCTTCGTTATGTGGGCAGCACCAAGCTACAGGTGCACGCCAGGATCTTGCAACACTTGCGTGCCATAGTAAACAGTGACAGTACATACCTGGTAGCTCGTCACTTTAAATCCACACATAACAATGATCTGTCCAACTTAACATACTATGTTATTGATGTGGTAGCGCCCCTCATCCGAAGAGGCGACAGAGAAAAACTGTTACGTAAAAAGGAAACCGAATATATCATTGAACTAGACAGTAAATACCCGAACGGGTTAAACACCACTGAAGACTTGCACCATCTGTTGTAGTACTGTTTACCTCTGTATTTTTTCTGTTTTTTGTAAAAATTAACTCCAAGAAGGATACTTAGAGAATATTCACAAGTGGTCTTTCTCATATTTTCCTTTTCAAGGTCTTTCTGAACTTAACAACTGATACTTGATGGCGCCGACGTGGCACCGCATGGGAGTCCAGCCAGGATTCTTGAATTATATAGATCTTGATGTACATTTGCTCTATGTAAATAGTTATCTCTCTATCAACTCGAAGTAAAAATTGGTGACTAATGAATTCTGTGTCAACCAATAACCTGTTTTTAGCTCACATTTTTTTTCACTTTCACTTTATGTTATAGGGGTAACAATCACTAGTGGGTTTTGCAATATGGGTGTTGGCACGCCGAAATGTACATGTATATATCGTAGTCATTAACTATTCATACTAGTATGATTCATATTCTAGGATAAGTCCTTATGATTATAAAATTGTTATGGAAGGTCATCATTGTGTATGTAATATATGTAGATTTGTATATAGAAATAGAGTATATATTTATGTAGATGTAGATATATATATATTTTTTCATACATTTTTGTGATATTGTACATAGATAGTATATTTTTCTAGGTGTATATATATTTATTGACCAAATGGATAAACTTTTGCAAAGGACTTATATTTTGTACATGGCCATCGTGTATCATATTAGGGTATTTGCATTCATGCAGATATTATTGTTTCAGTGCCACTCTCACTGTTGTTTAAATTCTAAATATAGGTGTGCACGTATTTTATAATATAAAACGTGTTTTTTCTATGTCTACACCTTGTGACTCACGAAAATGGGTGGAGCATCACTTCAAAAAAATGGTTTAAATTTGTAGCTGACCTGGTGCGCGGTGTGTGACCAAGGGCACTAGTTGCTCGAAACGCGTAACCAGAGAGGTTTCTAATAAAATCTCCTTGACTGCAGCCATTGGGTCCGTGTCTTCGTTTCCAGAGCAGGAGTGTGGCGTTTTTTGAAGATTGTACCTTTCATATATATATATATATATATATATATATATATATATATATATATATATATATATATATATATATACCTACTGGCTATCGCCAGTAGGTATATATAGTTAGAATTTTTTCTCTATGGGACTTTTGAAAATTCTATGTCTAATAATTTTGGCGTTTGTGGACGGAATCGGCTGAAATTTTCAGGAAAATGGCACATTCTGATTCTGAGCAGCCCCTGAAAATTTGGGGGGTTTCGTCAAGGGGGGGCCGAGAAAAAAGGGGGGTCCCAAAACGCGTTTTTTGCATTGAGTTTTCCATAGGGCGGTTGGACTCACTTTTAGCTCGAACGGCTGAATGGATTTGCACGAAACTTGGCAAAATTGTAGGGACTGTTAGCCCGATGTGCCTTTGCTAGGTCTCAATATATGTGCTCCAGTAGTTTTTGAGAAATTAACATTCAAACCAAGATATATATCTGTAACAGCGCTCTGGGCAGCGATCCGGTCCGCTTATTTTTCGCTTATCGGAACTTTGCGCGCAGAAAGCTGATTGGCTCTCCGGTGTCTGTCAACATTCTAAACAGTCCGGAGCGGACGCCATCTTGTCTCTCGGTAGGATCGAGAGAGAAGAAGAGGTGGAAAACGAAAGGGGAATTTAATGAAAGGGGGCAAGGTATCCCCCTCTTGACCCCCTAGGAATGTTGTTGGGGTTATTAAAGGGTCCCGTGGGGAAAATAAAAAAAAATGATTTTTCACGGTAGAAGCGCGGCCGCGAACTGGTAGCGAAACGGGAATTCGCCATTTTGAGCTTCGTTAATTAAATTACTAGTTATAAGTGGGTGCGGGAGACGTATCCTAATCCCCTATGTTTCCTGAGGGTGGCTGAGGAGGCTGATATATGTTGATACATCTCTTCCAGCGGCTGTGCGTGAGCTTTTTTTTTTTTTGCTGCGTGACAGTCCGGAGCGGCCGCCATCTTGTCTCTCGGTAGGATCGAGAGAGAAGAAAAGGTGAAAAACTAAGGGGGAATTTAATGAAAGGGGGCAAGGTATCCCCCTCTTCACCCCCTAGGAATGTTGTTGGGGTTATTAAAGGGTCCCGTGGGGAAAATAAAAAAAAAAATGATTTTTCACGGTAGAAGCGCTTCACGGGCCGCGAACTGGGCCGCAAACTGGTAGCGAAACGGGAATTCGCCATTTTGTGCTTCGTTAATTAAATTACTAGGTATAAGGGGGTGCGGGAGACGTATCCTAATCCCCTATGTTTCCTGAGGGTGGCTGAGGAGGCTGATATATGTTGATACATCTCTTCCAGCGGCTGCGCCATCTTGCCTTTTTTTCGAATGCCACAATTTTGTCGTGCACGGCAGCCATTTTAGATGCCAGGCTGGTCCCAGGCTATCACCTAACCCTGCGGATGTAGTTTATGGCCCCAGCTGTAGAGAATTCAGACATGCCAATCCTCCTGATTCAGGCGTGTGACTACTGATTTCAGTGCTAGTCTCCCGCCTCCCGATTTCTGCAAGCAAAAACCCGGGGGCATATTACGAACAACTAGCGATAATTTTTGCCTCTAACTTGTTTAGAGACAAACATTATCGCCGCACATCGGCGATTTTTATCGCAGATAAACCTTGCTATTATCGCAGAAAAGTCAGCGATATTCATGTATTATTGACCTAATGCTCTTAGCCATGTTATCCACCTCCCATTGGATAACATGGCTAAGAACTGCTCAGGGCAGGTGTTAGATTTTGGAGAAATTCGCGCTTAGCGCGAATATCTCCAAAAGTTGGTAATAGAAGGTAGCGATGTTAGGGACTGTTTCCAGTCGCTAACATCTTGGCACGCCACTTTGCATGTCATTAGTGATAAATATCACTGACATGGAAAGCGGGGCCCAAGATGGTCGCTATCTTCTTTTAGCTGTCACTAACTGGTGTTAGCGACAGCTTGGTAATAGGGAGATAATTTTATCTCCGCTTTCATGGCTTTTAAAGCCAAAAAAGCGGAGATAAAGCCCCTTGATAATATGCCCCACGATTCCTTGGGGGTTTCAGCCGACAGGGCTTGGTATTGTGTTACATGGTAATTTTTCCATGAAACGTCAGAGGGTCGATGCAGGGGTTCTAGAAGAGGTGATAAACCATTTAAGCCTCATGAACAAGCGCATGGTCTTTTAAAGATTTGTGAAGTACTCGGGGCGGCGGTGTGTGTGTGCCCTCTTTCAGGAGCGGGCGGGGGGGCACTGCCAGCAACTTGCCAGGTCAGGTAGTGTTCAACACGTGCATCACCCTTTCTCTGCCTGCTATTGCGCTCCATGCTTCGGAAAGGTAAGAAAAAGAACGTGCATTTGAGTTTGAAATGTCCGATCCTGCAGCAGCACACTTCCAAAGCCCACACATGACAATAACCCGATTCAAGGCCCCATTCACCCGTTTTTCAAAAAATAGATAACACTCCAACAAATTAAGGTTATAAAACTTTATTAACTTTTAACGATAATGAACAGAACAAAAACTAAAAACATTTAAACATTTATTAACACAAAAAGCAACAATGGTTAGAAGCTGTCTTTTGTGCGAATAGTCCCAAGGCAGCACAACGTGCAGAGTTCTGGACGGCACCCAGGTGATGTCGCCTGGGTGCCGCACTGGTTTAGGGATCCTACAATGCTGCTCCGAAAATTGGCGTGGGGCGTCCCGGGTGGGGCGGGGGGAGGCCTCGTCAGTAGCGGTCTGTTGTGCGAATAGTCCCAAGGCAGCACAACGTGCAGAGTTCTGGACGGCACCCAGGTGATGTCGCCTGGGTGCCGCACTGGTTTAGGGATCCTACAATGCAGCACAGAAAAACAGCGTGGGGCGTCCCGGGTGGTGCGGGGGGAGGCCTCGTCAGTAGCGGTCTGTGCCCAGTGTCACATGGCTGACACAACATGTACGACAGGCACCCAGGTGATGTCCAGTAAACTGCCGCACTGGTTTTGGTATCCTACAATGCTGCTCCGAAAATTGGCGTGCGGCGGCCCGGGGGGGGGGGGGAGGCGGCGTGAACGGGCCTCCCCAGGTGGCGGCCATCTAGCTGAGTTGCGCTCGCTCTTGCGGCCACAGCGTCTCGCTCACCATGTTGTGGAGTTGCTCCCACTCTTGCAGTGCAGCGATAGGCGGCTGCCACATGGCTGTCAAAATGGCGGACGGCTCTTCGGTTTTGGGCCTGGTCCACTGAAATGGCCCTGGGAACTCGGACGCTTGCCTGCTAGGGCTTGGGCTCCATTCTCGAAAAGCGTCCCCTCAGCCGTGAAGATTGTATAAAAGTCTTGGGGGCCCCCGACTCCCGCAGGCTTCCGGTGGGGAGCGGCTGCCATGATTGCTCGCGGAATGACCACGACGGAGCCACGAGATGGTGGTGCTCTCATGCTGACGCCAGCTTCAGTCTGAATGATCCAGAAACAAGGTGGGGCTTTCATCGTTTGGGAAAAAAAATGTTCTAAACCAATGAAAAGTGTTATTTTTAGGTCATATGACCAAGCCTTCCATCTTTAGGAAACCAAAGGTAAAATGAACCAATGAAAAGTTTTATAAACAAGTCACATGACCTGTTCTGCGGCATAGGGCTACAAAAAGCGTAGAAAATCCGTTGGCACGTGAGGCGGCGTCAGTAGCGGACCGATGTGCGAATAGGCCGAAGGCAGCACAACGCGTCGAGATCCGGATGGCACCGAGGTGGGGTCCAGCAAATTGCCGCACTGGTGTGGCCATCCTACAATGCTGCGCCGAAAGACGGCGTGTCCAGCTGAGTTGCGGTCACTGTCAGTAGCGGACCGATGTGCGAATAGGCCGAAGGCAGCACAACGCGTCGAGATCCGGATGGCACCGAGGTGGTGTCCAGCAAATTGCCGCACTGGTGTGGCCATCCTACAATGCTGCGCCGAAAGACGGCGTGTCCAGCTGAGTTGCGGTCACTGTCAGTAGCGGACCGATGTGCAAATAGGCCGAAGGCAGCACAACGCGTCGAGATCCGGATGGCACCGAGGTGGTGTCCAGCAAATTGCCGTACTGGTGTGGCCATCCTACAATGCTGCGCCGAAAGACGGCGTGTCCAGCTGAGTTGCGGTCACTGTTGCGGTACAGTGACTCGAACGCGCCGAGATCCGGATGGCACCGAGGTGGTGTCCAGCAAATTGCCGCACTGGTGTGGCCATCCTACAATGCTGCGCCGAAAGACGGCGTGTCCAGCTGAGTTGCGGTCACTGTTGCGGTACAGTGACTCGAACGCGCCGAGATCCGGATGGCACCGAGGTGGTGTCCAGCAAATTGCTGCACTGGTGTGGCCATCCTACAATGCTGCGCCGAAAGACGGCGTGTCCAGCTGAATTGCGGTCACTGTTGCGGTACAGTGACTCGAACGCGCCGAGATCCGGATGGCACCGAGGTGGTGTCCAGCAAATTGCCGCACTGGTGTGGCCATCCTACAATGCTGCGCCGAAAGACGGCGTGGGGTGCCCCGTTGGCTTATGAGGTGATGTCAGTAGTGGACCGATGTGTGAATAGGTCGGAACCAGCACAAGGCGCCAAGATCCGAATGGCAAGTCCTGGATGTTGAGTGCCTCAGTTGAGAGTTCTGAGCAGTGCTTGTAAGACTGTCTGAAGCTTATTTGCACCTGCTGCAGCTTCACTAGGTCCGGCGGAACTTTTTTCCTTTTCCTTTCTGCTTCTTTTCCTACAATGCGTTTCATCTGAAGACACGACCAGGTCCCTGAATGTGTGCAGGGGGACGCTATTGATTGAATGAAAATGGCGGCTTGACACAAAGCTGACTCAAGCGTTACTGTTGGTGCTATACAGACTAAAATTGGTTTTCAGTTTGTACATTCTTCAGGTTTTTTTTTTCCATCCAAGTCTGATTGAGAGTTTGTAGAAAAATGGCTTCAGATTTTCCACATACTACTCTTCAACATTCTTTCTAAATGTAACTATGTGAAACTCACTAGGAGAACGGCTGTTTCTGTTTCCTTTCAAAATGCTGCCACCAATATTTTCTGAATGGAAGACACCATCTTGTAGCATAAAGGGCCGAAAGGGGTTCTGGTCTGGCCGATGGTTGGTGGAGACATTTTGACTATATCTTGGACCTGCCCGGCCTCGCCCAAAATGGCGCCGGTATAAATGGGACTCGTAACCCCTTGCCCGCAAATGTATATCTAGAAAATGTTATTGTAAGTGGCCCTGTCGTATTTTAATTACAAAATGTACGTCCACCGATTCCGCAACTGTTAGCGACCTTTGTTCTTGTCACCTAATGGCCCGCTCGTTACGTTCTTCTACAGTGTAAATGTCTCCTCATCATATACGATTTCAGTTTGCTCCGTGGCCGGCCCACGTGGTTATAGGCCCGTATTTGTATACTGACATTTTCACAATAAAGGTTTTTAAAACAAAACACGGTAGTAGTATTTACATTTGTATATTTTTTACTTTTAGTGACTGTTTTCGAATCAGTAAAAGGCAAGTGAAATAAAGCAGTCCAATTACATGACGGATAAAGGGTATAATATGTAGGAACGCAGTAAAGATAAATGGTCAAGGGCAGTTGTGTTTTTCATGTCTGCAACATAAAGTGATCGATAAGAATGTGATAATCAGGCGTATCGGCGACTAAGACAGCAGGCCGAATCTCTTTTACTCAATGGCTCCGTCATGGAAGGAAGAAACGCCCTTTTTCTCGAAAAAGGAATATATTTTACTTGCAAGACAGTTGTAAATTTTCCGGGAAAGTACATTAGCCTGGAATATTATAACATATGTTTGAAAAAAAAATATTGTTCGAAAATAATAAAAAGCGTAATTTTTAGGTCATATGACCAAGCTTTTCATCATTAAATTAACAAAAGTAAAATGAACCAATGAAAAGTTTTATTAACAAGTCACGTGACCTGTTATGCTTACGTTACGCGCTGCGCGCCGCGCCTCGGATCACTTCCGGGTGCGCTAACACGGCGTGTCATAAAACGCATTACGCGACAACGTAGGTCAAGAATATAGTCAAAATGTCTCCACCAACCAGCGTTCAGAACACAACCCCTTTCAGCAGTCCAAAAAGTTCTGTTAAATGACAACAGAGGGGACAGGCAACAAGAACCATCAGTCAAAGAGGGGAGGGCAAGTTCTTCTCTTCCGGGTCATGTTGGGGCGCTACCGGAACTGATCGAATTGGTAGTCTATAGTGTTTCTGGATGTTTCAGACTAAAGCTGGCGTCAGCATGAGACCACTACCATCTCGTAGCTCCGTCGTGGCCATTCCACGAGCAATCATGGCAGCCGCTCCCCAGCAGAAGCCTGCGGGAGTCGGAGGCCCCCAAGACTTTTGTAGAATCTTCACGGCTGAGGGGACGCTTTTCGAGAATGGGACCCAAGCCCTAGCAGACAAGCGTCCGAGTTCCAAGGTGTCCCAGGGCCATTTTAGTGGACCAGGCCCAAAACCGAAGAGCCGGCCGCCATTTTGAGAGTCCTGTGGCAGCCGCCTATCGCTGCACCGCAAGAGCGGGCGCATCTAAACTACATGGTGAGCGAGACGCTGTAGTCGCAAGAGCGGGCGGTAAACAGCTGAATGGCGGAAGAGGCACAGTGTAGCAAAAGCGGGCGGAATGGCAACTAAAACGATAAAGGGGCGCCCCACTACATCTTGTCTTCAGGTCAAACGGATTGTGGGACTAGGTCCAGAATTGAAGAGTCATCAAAAGGCAAAAAGTTCCGCCGGACCCCGGGAGCCGGCCGCCTATGTCGGGGGCGATCTCAGGCTACACCAGTGCTATAAGACTTGAGGAGGGTGTCGGAGCCAAGCGTCTTCTCCGAGTCCATGGCCATCACACCGCCCCTCAGGGGCCTCCGTCAAGCTGTTTAGGAAGGTAACATATCACATTGTTTTCTAATGCAGTCAGGTCCACAAACGACACTCACTTACTTTGAGAATAGTGAAGCTGCAGTAGGTGGAAATAAGCTTCAGACAGTGTTACAAGCACTGCTCAGAACTCTTAACTATGGCACCCAACATCCAGAACTTATGCTATTTGAGAATGGTAGTGACATCGAAGCATCTCAGGGACCAAAACCATTAACGTACTTTCACGTATGAAAATCTTACTTGGGGAGGGGGCAGGAGCGAAGCGCCCCCTCCCAGTCAGCGCCACCACACCTTATGTTGAAAATCTGAAGCCATCGTTCTACAAAGTCAACCAAACTTGGATTGAAAAATCTAGAAAAATGTACAAACTGAAAACCAGTTTTGGTCTGCATAGCATCAGTAGCAACGCTTGAGTCAGCTTTGTGTCAAGCCGCCATTTTGATTCAACAAAGCACAGGCATTGAAAAAGGCTGAAATTCAGAACTCTAAACTATGGCACCCAACATCCAGGAGCTTGCCATCCGGATCTTGGAGCCTTGTGCTGTTTTCGATCTATTCACACATCGGTCCACTACTGACATCATCTTATAAACCAACGTTTTGTAAATAGTTATTTAATAAAATGTTTTACCCTGTTTCTTTGCTGGTGTGTTGTGTATATTTTCAATATTTGCATAGGGTTTGTCGTTATTTTGTGCGGGATGGGTGATGGAGCCGAGCTGTCTTGCAGCCCTCATGGTGTGGAGCTCAGTTCATCTCACTATTTTCGTATTTCTCATGAAGGGTTGTTCCTAATATTTCTATTTTAGCGAGGTCAAAAAGAGATCCAATTAGTGGCCTACTGATTTTGCTCGATTACTTTTATTTTTTTACACGATTTTTCACTATCTGCAAAGACTAAACAGAGTATTGCGACTTTGTGCTTGTTTGTAAATAGAGAATGATCCAAAGAGAACCAATTCTAAAACAGTAAATGCTTGGACAACAATCAATCAAATGGAGAGACAAGGAGGCACGACGGATTACAACGGGGGTAAAGGCCTGCGTTAACTACCCTTCAGTATCTGCAAAGAGAGAGTACTACTAAGACAAAAGAGGGGAGGGGGGGGGTGCAGCGTTCAAAGCACATCAGCGTGCATAAATACGAAAATGTTTTTATCTATCACGTACTTGACATTTTAAAGCTTTTCATATTTGCTATTAAAAAACCAATGAAATTCACAGAAAAAACCATAGGTTATAGTGGATATATAGTTAGAAATTTGCATTTAGAAAACCTTGAAAATTCAATGAAAAAACCATTGGTTTTAGGTAACCCTGGGCGAAGAACTACGCTCCGTTCGCGGAGTTTGCGGAGTTTCGGCAACTCCGCACTCCGCGGAGAACGCAAAGTTGTTGAATACTCCGCAAACTGCTGCGTAGCGTAGTTCTCGCGCGCTCAATAGCATTTTCGCGTGCGCGAGGATGCTTGTCAGTAAGATCGAGTTGCCGAACACGCAGAAACTGCAATCTGGCACAGAATAACTCGCGAACACGTTAGTAGTGACCGGAAATAAGGGGATGCGAGCGGGCAGGACAAACCTCATGGGTAACTTCGCGCGCTACACATCTTGAGCATGCAGGCAATCAATCAATCAATCAGGATATTTGTATAGCGCGCTACTCACCCAGAGGGTCTCAAGGCACTTGGGGGAGGGGGGTCCGCTACTGCTCGAACAGCCATGTCTTGAGTTGCTTCCTGAAGCAGAGGTGGTCTTGGGTCAGGCGGAGGTGGATGGGGAGGGAGTTCCAAGTCTTGGCTGCCAGGTAGGAGAAGGATATTCCTCCCATGGTGGATCTTCGGATGCGTGGCACGGCGGCGAGGGCGTGGCTGGTCGATCGTAGCTGGCGGGTGGGAGTGTAGAAGGTCAGGCGGTTGTTGAGGTACCTGGGGCCCAGGTCGTGGAGGGCCTTGTGTGCGTGGGGGAGGAGTTGGAACGTGATTCTCTTGCTGACGGGGAGCCAGTGAAGGTCTCTCAGGTGTCCGGAGATGTGGCTGTGTCGGGGGATGTCCAAGATGAGTCGTGCGGAGGCGTTCTGGATGTGTTAGAGTCTTTTCTGGAGTTTGGCTGTGGTTCCGGTATAGAGGGTGTTTCCGTAGTCCAGTCGGCTGGTGAAGAGTGCCTGTGTGACCGCCTTCCTGGTTTCGGTGGCGAGCCATGGGAAGATCTTTCGGAGCATGCGTAGGATGTTGAAGCATGATGATGAGACGGCGTTGACTTGTCTGGTCATCGAGAGGGAGGAGTCCAGGATGAAGCCCAGGTTGCGTGCGTGGTCCGTTGGTTTGGGTGCGCTGCCCAGGGCAGGGGGCCACCAGGAGTCGTCCCAGGCGGAGGGTGATGATCCAAGGATGAGGTCTTCCGTCTTGTCTGAGTTCAGTTTCAGGCGGCTGTTCCTCATCCACTCGACTACGTCTTTCATCCCTTCGTGTAGGTTGGTTCTGGCGGTTCCTGGGTCGTTGGTGAGGGAGAGGATCAGCTGGGTGTCGTCGGAGTAGGAGATGATGTTGAGATTGGGTTGGCGTACGATGGTTTGAGGGGGCTCATGTAGACGTTGAAGAGGGTGGGGCTGAGTGATGATCCTTGTGGTACGCCGCATATGACTTCGGTGGCCTTGGATCTGTACGGGGGGAGGCAGACTCTCTGGGTTCTTCCCGTGAGAAACGAGATGATCCACTCCAGTGCCTTCTCTTGGATTCCGATGTTGCTGAGGCGCTGCACTAGGGTGCGGTGGCAGACCGTATCGAATGCTGCGGAGAGGTCCAGGAGGATGAGGGCCGCTGTTTCCCAGTTGTCGAGCAGGGCTCGGATGTCGTCAGTGGCTGCGATGAGGGCGGTCTCGGTGCTGTGGTTGGTGCGGAAGCCGGACTGCGAGTGGTCGAGGCTGGTTGGGCGAACGCAATTGGTGATCCACTGTGTGAGGTTGTTGGCTGCTTGGTTGGGGTCCGTTGAGCTGGCGGGCGGGTTCTGGCTCAGTGCAGTGGTGAGCTGGTCGGTGGTGATCTTGTTCCAGTTCCTGCGGGGAACCTGTTGCGGGTGGTGGTGAGTCGTGGTCTTTCTGAAGCTGAAGTGGACGCAGCTGTGGTCTGTCCAGTGGAGCCCGGTGCAGTGGCTGAAGGAGATGTACTTGCTGGAGGAGAAGACTGGGTCAAGCGTGTGTCCGGCGTAGTGGGTGGGGGTGTTCACCAGTTGCATGAGTCCGAGGTTGGCGAGGTTGTCCAGCAGGGTGGTGGTGGTGTTGTCGTTGTTGTTCTCCAGGTGGAAGTTGAGGTCCCCTAGGAGGATGTAGTCAGCGGAGGCGAGGGCGTGCGGGCTGATGAAGTCTGCGATGTCTTCGCTGAAATGTGTGGGAGGTCCTTGGGGTCTGTAGATGAGGGTGCCTCTGAGTGTGGTCTTGGGGTCGGTGTGTATCTGGAAGTGAAGATGTTAAGCGGCTGTGAGGGTGTCGTCTGAGTTGGTCGTGATGCGGATGGTGTTCTTGTGGATGATGGCGATGCCTCCTCCTGTCTCGTTGACACGGTCTCTCCGGGTGATCTTGTATCCGTCCGGGATGGCGACGGCGATGTCGGGTGCTGAGGAGGCGTTTATCCATGTTTCCGTGAGGAAGGCGACGTCTGGAGATGTGGTGTCGAGCAGGTTCCAGAGTTCCACGGCGCTCCCGAAGACGAAAAATGGCTTGCGAACGGGTCAAGCAAGCTACTACGCATGCTCGCGGAGCTATGCGTAGTTCGCGGAGTGCAAGTGCATCTTCGCGTAGCTCGCGGAGTGCGGCTACGCGAACTACGCCCAGGCTTAGTTTTAGGCCATATATAGTTAGGAATTAGCATTTACAAAACCTTATTTTACTCGCATAAAACCATTGAAATTCCATATATAGTTAGAAGCGCTAACTATATATCGCGCACCCGCAATCCACTGCTGATGATGTCACATATTACATCATTCATGACATGGTCAGTGACATCACTGATGACATCACTGATGACATCTCAAATGACATCACTGATGACAACTCAAATGACATCACTGATGACATCTCAAATGACATCACTGATGACATCACTGATGACAACTCAAATGACATCACTGATGACATCTCATTTGTCATCACTGATCACATCACTTATGTGATAATACAATGAACCTCTTCAGACTCTAATATAACCTTACATACACTCAGTATAAACAGACACTCACAGACTGTCACTCATCCATGGAGTTACTCACACACCTACTCAGTCATGCAAAGAATCAATCACACCTCCATTTTCTCAACTATAAAGTTATACACATCTTACTTATTCAAACATATAATAACACATATTTATTCTCTTATATAATCCCTGATACAAGCTCACAGTGATCGATACAGGCACTCACACATTCACTGGCTCTTATGTTCAGTTATTTATATATCTCAACTCTCACATGTATTGTGTTTTACATACGTACTTACTTGCTCATGTAGCAATGAGAAATCCATTCACTCACCAACACACCCATGCATAGTCAACCGCCCATATAGCTGTTTCCACATGCACTCTTGAACTCATACTCCTAGTGAATCAACTGCTTACACATCTATGCACAGAGTCACGCACCTCCCAGCCACCCACACACACACTCAGCCTCCCATTCAAATACTTGGGCAACCAATCAATAACCCATATGGCCACTCTTATAGCTACTGATCAACACATGCAGCAGCTTACACAACAACAAACATACTGATGCACAAATTAAGACAGTTTAGTCACTAACCCATGCACTCAGTGAGACACATTTAATCACTCACTCATACAGTCAGTCATGCACCTACTAAATTCTTCATCCAGACACTTATACATCCACTCATTCTTCAATATGTGAAACATATTTAAACTTTACAGACACATACAATCATTTGAGTTGTCATCAGTGATGTCATTTGAGATGTCATCAGTGATGTCATCAGTGATGTCACTGACCATGTCATGAATGATGTAATATGTGACATCATCAGCAGTGGATTGCGGGTGCGCGATATATAGTTAGCGCTTCTGACTATATATGGAATTTCAATGGTTTTATGCGAGTAAAATAAGGTTTTGTAAATGCTAATTCCTAACTATATATGGCCTAAAACCAATGGTTTTTTCATTGAATTTTCAAGGTTTTCTAAATGCAAATTTCTAACTATATATCCACTATAACCTATGGTTTTTTCTGTGAATATATATATATATATATATATATATATATATATATATATATATATATATATATATATATATATATATATATTCATTAAAAAAAACATAGGTTTCAGGCAGGTTATAGTTAGGAATTATCATTTAAAAAACCTTAGAAATTCACTGAAAAAAACATAAGTTTCAGGGGTGTTATTCTTAGCTGGACATTTTACTCATACAAAACCATTGAAATTCCTCATTTATACTTAGTTGTACTAACTGTAACTCTCACGCCCGCAATCCACTGGTGATGATGTCACATATTACATCATTCATGACAATGTCAGTGACATCACTGATGACATCTCAAATGACAAATAACTGAATAATTTCAATGGTTTTGTATGAGTGATATTTTATATTTTGTAAAATATTTTTATATTTTCTTTTATCTTTCTTTTCAATTTTTTTGAGGAGTTGTGCATCCAAAACGCACCTTTCTCATCTACTGCGTGGAACATAGCCGCCATTTTAGAATTGCTCTGTAGGATCGGCGTAGGGTGTGCGATGGGTGCGTTTTTTTATGCGCGATCGCTATGCGACCCGTACGCGACTCCAAGCGCATACGCAACATATGCGTATCACGCCAGGCGCGTGTGTTTCGGCATGACGTCATCTACGTGTTCAACGCGGTAGGTGCGACTTCCGCAAAATTTCTCGATATACAAATTGATACATATATATGTATTTACTATAAATATTAAGGCAAAAAATATATATTCTATTAGTTTTAATAAACTTATATTACTTTTAAATGCAACATGCGAAGTCGCGCTAGGTGCGTGCAGCACCCACGCGGATCCCACGTGACCAAAAAAAAGAGATTGGATTGGTTTATAACAGTTAGGGCCAGATGTAGGTAATTCCAATTTACCGATTCTAAAATACCAAATTTTACCTGTTAGGTATTTTCGAATCGGTAAATGGGATGTATATAAAAATTCTGTATATTTTACAGAATCGGTAATATTCAGTATCATCCATTCGGTATTTTCCGAATCAGTATTCACTGATTCGGTATTTACTGATTCGGTAATTCCCATTCTTCCCAGGCCCATAGGAATGAATGGGAATTACGGAATCGGTAAATACTGAATCAGTAAATACCGATTCAGAAAATACTGAATCAGCTAATCCAAATCAGAAAAAAACATGATTCAGCCAATCAGGTGCAACTACCCCCCCTCCCAACAAGGAAGTGGCTACACCCATGAAGGTGCAAGCAATCAGAAGCTGCTGGAGAGGCTGTGAGAGCAGAGCTGAGTCCTTTAGCCACAGGAAAACTTTCCTACTAGGAAACAGAAAAAATGGCAAACAGGGACACTGAGAGGGAAGGTGCAGAGAGGAAGAGGGAGATCAAATTCAGCTCCATGAATCTGCATGTCCTCGTGGAGGAGGTAGTAAAGGAACACCAGAAATTGTTTGGAAAGCAGTCCCTGCTGGTGGCAGAATCTGCCACAAGGAAGATTTGGCTGGCAATACAGTCAAAAGTAAATGCCATCAGAGTGACCCCACAGGAGATTGATGACCTGAAGAACAGGTGGTACGTCCTCAGGAGCTTGACAAAGCGAAAGATGGCTGAGCTCCACAAACAGGCAAATCTGACTGGAGGAGGGAGGAACAGGGCACCTGCCCTGACTGAGCTGGAGGAGCTGGTGGAGTCCACAATTGAACAGACAGCGTCTGTGGGTTTGGAGATGCAGACATCTCAGCCCGAGCAACCACCAGAAAAGGTAAGAAGCATGCACAGCAATCACCCCCACCCCATCCCCTTCCCTTTCACCTTTCCACTTCCCCTTCCCTTTCCCCTTCCCCTATGTGATAGTGTTAACCCCACTCCAGTAGAGGTAGCAATATACACCAGCAATCCATTATGGGAGATGTAGTAATTGAAACACTTACCATGTCAGACAGCACACCAAACAACAAGGCATGCAACACACATCAGTGATAAACAAGCTGACACAATAGCGACAGAGATTAGAATCCAATTGTTTAAGCAGTGCTGCAGGACCACAGAGCTAATGTACGAATTTCTGTCCACAGGTGAGACATCTCACAGGCGTACCAAGGAGAAGGAAGGCAGTGCACCACAGAGGGAAGACACACAGGAGGCAAGCACAAGTACAGGGAGTATCACACAGGAAATTGGTGCACCAACAGCATAGCCAGCCTCCCAAGACCTTCAAATGTCACCATAGCTGCAGGCCTCCCCAGAGCATTTTGGCTCCCCGCAACTCCTGTCCTCACCTGAACTGCTTGTGTCACCGGCCAACACAACACCTGCAGTCCACAAAGGCAAGAGGCATGTAGATGCCACACTAGTGGAAATGAAGCCATCAGCAGGTGACACAGTGGAGGGTGATACACCAACCGTGGATGGTGAAGAAAGCACTGCCAATCAGCAGTGCAGCGCCGAGGGGGCCCGCACAGTTACCAGACGCCGCAGGCCCAGAGACAGCAGTGATTCACAACATGGTGATGGTCCCAGTGTCTTCCGTGGACTGGAGGGTAGAATGGTTAAAATACAGCGTATGCAGGGGAAGGCCATCCAGTTGGTGCAACACCAGAGGAGGCACCTGAATGAGAACATGGCAAACAGTGGAGTGGTGTGGCTCACTGGTTAGAGGCGGCAGACCCGAAAGCAGAGAACGGCCCGGGACCAGGGTTCAATTCCCGACGCGGCAGGGTTGTGGACCAGGGTCAGCAGACTCGATAATTCTCGCCTCGGTGCCTACTCTAACCAGGGATCACACTCGGCAACTCTGGGCATTAGCTTGCCTCATCTCTACAACGGCCCCCCACATTCGCCGGGGATGCCTGGTTTCACCTTGGAGATACCCAGTAAGGGACCATCTCACAGGGATAGCCAGGACGGGTTTCCCAACGGTCTACAGCGCCACGACGCCTCAGGGCAGCAGTGCGCTTTACAAGACCACATACATACATACATTACATTACATAGGAATGGGCATCCGCTCAATAGGTGAAGGAAAACAGAGAGATGGCAGCAGGCATGAGAGAGATGGCTGCGGGCAAGCGGGACAAGTCCTAGTCTGTGCTGCTATTGTGCACCAAGCTTGACCAGGACAGGGCAACAAGGCGGAAGGATAGGCAGCAAGCACAACAAAACACTAAGGCAGTCAACTGAATGGCCACTGCCACTTTCCTGCTTTGCAGGCGATGCATAAACATGCAGGAGGGACTGGCACACAGCAGCAGTGAAGTCTCCAGGGGCCTTGTGAGGGTGACAAGTGCTGTTGAGGTGCTGCCTACTGCACAGGTGGCTGTTGCTCTGGATATGGGTGAGAGCGAGGAGAGCACCAGTAGGAGCAGCATGACAACCCCCTATTACTGACACACGGAGGAGCAGCAGGCTCCATGGGGCTGCCACTGCCCAAACACCCAGTGAGGACAGACAGCCAATTTCATCAGGCACCAGTAGGCGTGGACACAAATAACTAATGCTGCCCACACTCCCTGACCTGGAATGGGGAAGTAACCCAGGACTCCCAGTATGGATGGATACAATTTGTTTTGCACATTTGTACCTTTGTGTACTGGCATAGTGCCTAAAAATTAAACTACGTTGGGTACATACTACACCTGGCTGTGTCTCTTAACTTAACTCTGAAGTAGTTGTGTGTGATCTCTGCCCGTCTCTGTCTCCCATCTGTTGCTGGCGCCACTCCTGCTGTGTTTGGCTCAGGCTGTGCACATTCATCATCGGGGTCCTTATAATCACTTAATTCCACTTCTGTACCGTTCTTTGTAGCAAGGTTGTGCAATATTGTGCAAGTTGCAATGATCTTACAGCAGATGAGTGGTGAGTACTGTGTAATGTGCGTAATGTGTAATGAGTAATGAGTAATGTGCGCCTTCACTTTTGTGGAGGCAGAGGAACCTGCCTTTTAACAGCCCAAAGGTACGCTACACAACATTCCTAGTAGATTTGTGTGCCACGTTGTACCGTCTCTTGCTCGGGGTTTATGTGTTCAGGTAGGGTGTCAGGATGAATGGGCGGACAGCAGATGCATTATCACCTATGTGGAAATGAGACAGCCATTAATCACATGCACAACAAAACATACATTTGCAATATCTATCAGGGTGTGTCACAGTGTTTTACCTAGCAGGTATCCTTCTCTGAATTCCCCCGCTGTCAGGCGTGTGTACATCCCACTGTTCTGAAAGATGTAGGAGTCATGGGTGCTTCCTGGAAATTTGGCCACAATGTCTGTGATTATGTTGGCAGCATCAAAGATTACCTGCACATTGATAGAGTGGGTTGACTTTCTGTCTGCAGGTGGGCAGATCGGGATGTGTGTCCCAACAATATAGCTGATGACATGTGGGAACTGTGCCAGTTGATAGAAGTCAGTCTTGGTCTTTAGCAGTTCCGCATGTGTGTCAGGAAAGCTGATGTAATGATGCATTCTCTGCATCATGGCCCCCAGGTACTTCCAGAAGAAACAGGACAGGCAGCTCTGAGCACCCCACCTACCGCAGCTATCACCCCCCTGGTAACAGCCAGATGCAAGCAGGTGTAGGCTACAGAGCACCTGCAGATGGGGCGGGATGGCAGGTGCCCTTGGTGTTGGGTGCTCCAGGAGTGGGTGAAGGTCTCTAATCAAGTCCAGGATGGTGTGGGGGTGTAGCCTGTACCTTTGCAAGATCTCTGCCTCAGTAAGTTGGAAGAGCGTGATCCGCTGTCTGAAGACTTGCTCCTCCGGTCTCCAGATCCTCTCTCCTGCTGCCTGTAGTCATAGCTGCCTTGCTATCACATAGAATGCCGCCATTCTGGACACACTGTTGCATTTTAGGGGCCTTTTTTATAGCCTGCACCTGGTTACCACCTGCTTTCAATCCATGGTAATTACCGACTCTTAAATACCGAATTTCATGAAATTCGGTATTTTAGAAGTTACCTACCTCTCTATTCTCATTTTTTACCATTTCTTATTTACTGATTCGGTAAATAAGAATTCAGTATTTTCCGATTCTGTGAATACTGAATCGGTAAATACTGATTCAGTATTTACTGATTCGTATTTACTGAATCAGTCTTTTTTGGGCACTTACATCTCAAAAGCCGAATACCGGTCGGTAACGGCCAAAATTCGGTAATTTTGCTGTCACCGAACGGTATTGGGCTACCTACATCTGGCCCTTACTGTTCTAAATATTGAAGAACCCCACCCATTTCAATTACTCATCTTAGACCTTCCTTAGGAGAAGACCTGTCCTGAGAAGAACATCACTTTTTCTTCATTGGAAACCTGAATTTATTTTTGGGAGACAAAAATGGCTACACCACTGCAAGAATCATCTGATTCTGATGATTTTGTTGCTGAACAATTTGTACCAGAACCTCCCCCTCCCGATACACATTCATCATATCGACATTTTTTTCTTTTCCGGAGGGGCAAAAGAAATGTAATGCCACCAAAGTAAGATTTGACAGGCAGTACTGTCCAGAGGAGATCCAAACAAGATATACTCCTGTGGCACTGCTAGTATGCGCAACTATGCTCACGAAGGATGTAGAAGACTGCGCCAAAATGCACCTCCACCACCGGCAATACCAAGTACCTCTGGGGCATCGCCTTCAACATCACCACCAGACATACGTCCCCAATTTGTGAAAGTTAGAATGCACTGCTTGAAGTACAATTGTTTAATTTGTTTATTTATTTTAAACATTTCTAAAGCGCAACAAATACCCGTGGGTGTCTCGGCGCTGTGACTTAAGCTGGCAATCTCAATTAATCATGCGGTCAACCTTATGAAGAGAGGTGTAGGACCGCTATTGGTCAAATAGCCATGTTTTTGCAAGTTTTCTGAATTGGATTAGTGAAGGTGCAGCTTTTAATTCCATAGGAAGCGTGTTCCAGAGTTTGGCTGCGGAATTAATGAAGCATCGATCGCCCCATTTAACAGTTCTGGTTCGAGGCACCACCAGAAGAAGACTCTGTTCCGATCGAAGGGCTCTTTTCGGAAGATAGTAACGCAGTTTCTGTTTAAGAAACGCTGGACCTTGACCTTTGAGCGCTTTATAGGTAAGACACAAGGTCTTGAATCTGATGCGATTCCTCACTGTTAACCAATGAAAATTTCTTATTGCCTGTTTGGTCGACTGAAATCTGGGGATGCCTGCTAGCAGCCTTGCCGCAGCATTCTGGATGAGCTGCAGTTTGGCCACCACCTTTGCTTGTGCATTTACAAAGAGTCCATTGCAATAGTCGAGGGACGAGAGCACTAAAGAAGTCACAACCGTTTTCCTTGTACTCTCGGGTAAAAATGGCAATATTTTCCTAATGATCTTAAGCTTGTAAAAAGCAGAGGACGCTACCTGGTTGGCATGGTTAACGAAACTGAGGTTGTCGTCAAAGACAACTCCCAGATTTCTGACTTTGTGTACCGGCTCTGGGGGGGCTCCAAGCGAGGTTGGCCACCACTTATTAGACCAGTGTGGGGATAATTTTCCGAAGATCATTACCTCCGTTTTGTCAGAATTGAGGCGCAGACAGTTCTCGGCCATCCAATCCTTAATGGCTAGCATACCTTCCTGGAAGCTAGCAGATACTTCTTCGCCGTTGTTCTTAATCGCGATCACCAATTGGGTGTCGTCGGCGTAAGATGTAAGGCTCATCCGGTAGTTCTTAATTACCCTAGCTAAGTCCGACACATAGATGTTAAAAAGTGTCGGACTTAGGGATGAGCCCTGCGGAACGCCGCATGGGAGGGCGAGTTCGGTGGATTGAAATCCGCCCAAAGTTACTGCCTGCGTCCTGTTCGAGAGGAAAGAGGCTAGGAGCTCTTTGGCCAGTGAGCAAATGCCCATCTCCTCGACACGGTCAATCAAAACTGTATGATTGACCGTGTCGAAGGCTGCCGAGAGATCCAGTAGGACCAATATCGCTGTTCCTCCCTGGTCTCTAATGGTTCTTATATCATCGGCAGCCTTTATAAGAGCGGTCTCGGTTCCATGGAGTTTACGAAATCCGAACTGGGACTCGTCCAGGAGACTGTTCTGTTCTATATACTCAGCCAATTGGCTGTTCATGGCTCTTTCCACAACCTTGGCCAGAAAAGGCAGGCTAGCGATGGGTCTGTAATTTTTGAGAGTAGTTTTGTCTAATCCACTTTTTTTGAGGAGGGGTTTCAATAAGGTATTTTTTAGCTTATCTGGAAAGATGCCAGCATGGAACATGGAGTTACATATTGAAGTGATAACTTCACTTACCAAGTCTATAATAGGAGAAAAATTTTTTGGGGGGCAAGGATCTAAGGAGGAACCGGTTTTTACCTGTCTCATAATATCCGTTATCTCTTCCTTCGTTACGTCCCTGAATTTAGCAAATGAACAATCCAGGATTTTTTTTTTTTTTTTTTTTTTTTTTTTTAGGTTGTTTTAGTTGCTTGGTGGTATTGGGTGCAATCACCGAGAATTCGGAATAGATGTCATTGACTTTAGAATAAAAGAAACTTGCCAGATTGTTACAAAATTCCTGTGTTTGGGGGGGACTTAGGTCAGGCGCTCTTCCTGATAGTGTCTTGACTACTTCAAATAGTTGTCGACTTGAATTTTTCGACTTTTCGATTTGTTGCTCGAAGTATCTTTTTTTTTCCTCATGAATCATGTTTTTATAAATTACCAATTCCTTTTTATACTTGGTTTTGCTTATGTTGTCATAGGTTTTTCGCCATATTTTTTCCTCATGTCTGCAGATCTGTTTTTGTTTTCTTAGTGTCTCTGAATACCACGGTGCAGAAGGCACTTGTCTGTTTTTCGAAATAGTTTTTAGTGGAGCATGTTTTTCCACTGCGTTGCCCACCCAGTTGAGGAACTGGTCTACTGCTTCAGTAGGATTCGGCTGGGTTTCAGGGCGAGTATTGGTAAGGGACTTCCTGAAGGTATCGTAATTGATATCCTTCCACACTCTAAATTTGTCCTGAGAGGAGGCCTGTTTAGCAACGTTGATTCGTTTGCTCGGCAGGCGACAGCCTATGGCATGATGGTCTTTCCATGTCAAAGGTAATATGTTAGAAACCTCCAGCTCATTAATGTTAGAGAATATAGCATCCAGGGTGTGTCCAGCTTCATGGGTGGGGGCCTTTATGTGTTGGTGTAGCCCCAACGTGTGACATTCCGCTACAAGGGCTTGAGTATCGGCTTCATCTGTCTTATCTAAGTGAAAATTTAGGTCTCCCAATACAATAAAGTAATCCTCGATGGCCAGTGGTTCTATCCAAGACGTAAAAGAGGAGAGAAACTCTGCACGGGGACCAGGAGGTCTATATATAAGTACCCCTTTAAGGTTGTGTGAGGGGTTTAGGTAGATAGTAAACTGTAACGCCTCGCAGGCTAGCAATGGTATGGGAGAGGCTCTAACTGGGAAGGTGTCTCGGCTAATAATTGCCAAGCCTCCTCCTCTTTTTTCCCCCTGCCTATCCCTCCTAGACACCTTGTAGCCGTCTGGTACTGCTACTTGTAGATCGGGTTCAGATGAATCATCCATCCAGGTTTCTGTTACAAAAAGGATATCTATAGCTTGGTCCATTATTAAATCGGCTATATCTTGCCTGTGACAGGCCAGGGAGCGAGCATTGATAAGAAAAATGGAGATTGTAGGGGCTTTGTTGACATCATTAGTACAATGACTGAATTTGGTATTAAAAAGCGGTACGGAGGATTTACAGTCCCTACACACAATTTCTGTTCTTTCAAGTAGATCCACGGGATTGTGTTTGGCGCAGGATGTCATATATCCTTCCTTCCACATCCGTATTTGAGCAGGCGTGTACGTGATCCTTTCGGTATTGAGCGGGGCAGGGTTATGGGGACAAATCAGTAGACCTAGTTTGCAGAGCAATTGATAACCATCAATGCTATTTTTTTTATACCCTCAAAGTTCATGGTTTTGTTTGTCCTGTTGACTTTTTTTTTCTTTAAAAAAAACCCAAAAAAGTTCAAAAAATAAAAATTAAAAATAAAAGAACAAAAAAACAAAAACAAAGTTATTTTCAGAACTAACTACTCTGGTTAAAGAAAGAGCTACATTTCCATGCTAATGTGTGAAAGTTTACATAAATGTATACGTACTGCATAATTGACTAAAGAATGCATTTGTGGTATATGGTGAATGTATAACTGCAGAACTATAAGGAAGTGCTGTAGCATGACACTGTAAGCTCTTTAGCTACAGCGTGCTGAGGTACTTCTGAAGCACAGGGATGCAACATATATACATAAATATGTTGGAAGTTTGTGTTTCCCTCTGCACCGCTGCTTAAACTGCAGGCATGTGGTGATACAGGTACCCTTGCACCATGGTGCAAGAATATCTGTGTCGTGTGGAGTTTGTTTTTGTGCAGGAAGACACACCTTCTGGCACAAAAAAAATCAGTGAAGGCATTTTTCTCCTTCAATGTATGCTGTGCATTGTAGCGTATATTGGAAGAGAAAAAATGAGGAGAAATTAAAACAATTTCGGGACAGATTTAAAAGCTCTCTGCGCCACCAGTATGTCACTTTTCGTGACGTACTGGTGGCGCAGGTGGCTCAACCATATTTAGAAGGAGAGCAAAAGTTACCCTGCGTGACTTTTCCTTTCCTTGTAAATATGGCCCCTTCACACACAGCTCTTTGCGTATATATATTACATCATTCATGACATGGTCAGTGACATCAATGATGACATCACAAATAACATCACTGATGACATCAACCAGTGAATGTGGTTTAGTTTGAAATTTAAATATGTATCATATATATACCAATCTGTATTGAAGATTGAGTGGATATATAACTGTCTGGATGGAACATTTAGTAGCTGTCTTACTGTCTGTTTAAGTGAGTAATTAAAAGTGTCTCACTTAATACATGGATTAGTAACTAAACTATGTGAATGTCTGCATCACTGTCTCTGTTGTTGTATAACATGCTGCATCAGTTGGTCACTAACTACATGAGTGTGCATATTACTAATTGATTAGTTGGTTGAGTATTTGTATGGGACACTGAGTTTGTGTGTGGTTGGATAGGGTGTGTGTAACTCAATGCATAGATGTGTAGATGGGTAATTGACTAGGTGTATAGGTTTAAAAGTGCATGTAGAAACAGTTGTTTGGGTGACTGAGTGTACCTATTTGTGTGTTGGTGTGAGAATATATGTTTTAGTTGTACATCTTTTCATGAGTGAGTAGCATCACTGCATAACCAACTAGGATGGCTGCTGATGTGTCAATGTCTATATATGTATATAAGTGTATTTGATAGTGTTCTATTAATGAGTGACTGCATGTATAAATGATTCTGTTGTTGAATAGGTAGTTATGTGTGTGGACTTTGGAATCAGTGAGTGGGTATGTAATAACTGGTATTGGTGTGTCAATGGTTTCAAATATGGTACTCTGTATTTTATAGTGTGTGATGAAAAGCTATACTAGTGTATGACGAGGTGTTTCAGATTGTCATGTGGATGATGTAATCAATGATGTCATCAGTGATTTCTTTTGAGATGTCATCAGTGATGTCATCAGTGATGTCACTGACCATGTCATGAATGATGTAATATGTGACATCATCAGCAGTGGATTGCGGGCACGCGAGTTACAGTTAGCAGAACTAACTATAATGGAGGAATTTCAATGATTTTTTTATGAGTGAAATGTCCAGCTAACTATAACACCCCTGAAACCTATGTTTTTTTCTGTGAATTTCTAAAGTTTGTTAAATGATAATTCCTAACTATAACCTGCCTGAAACCTGTTTTTTTCAGTGAATTTCAAAGTTTTTTTAAATGTCAATATCTAACTACAATATCCCTATAACCTATAGTGTTTGTTAAGTAAAGTTTAAAAAAATGTGTTTACTTTTTATAGTAAAAACAAACTTAACAGTAGTGTTTTATAACTTATAATTATACCTCCTGGTATTATGGTATTTATTTTTGGGACATTTCCATCTGTATTTATCCACATTTTTTAAAAATAATTGTATGTGTATTTACCCATATATATTTCGGGTTTTGTAAAAAAATGAATCCGAAATTAGTATATTTCCACATTTATTTTACTGATAAATATGCACTCATGGCTGAAAGTCTGACTGTTTTCACTCATGTAAACACTCTTAGATGATAAACTATACACAACCTTCATATTAAAATGTGCAAGTTCTCTTATACGAGGTCATATATTGCTCTTTAAGGCTCTTTACTAAAAGTCTTTTATTGGTTTTACCCTTTTAACTTTTAGACGATAGACCAATTGGCCTACTACTCATCATTGACAGCATTTACAATTGCTCAAAAAATAACCCAATTTCCGTATTTATCCACACTTTAAAATAAATACAGAGAGGAAAATAAATACTTTTCTGTCTGTATTTACCTATAAAAATCAGTAAAAACATAAATCAAGGAGCCCTACTTATAATTTAAGAATGTTTTTTCAACTTAATTAGCAGTAATTAACATATGTGTGGTAAAAGTATGACGCAGCACATATAATACCTGACTTTGAAGAACAGCGTTCATAGTTCGATTCCAAAGTCCATCATCATCTTAGCCCACCACTATCTCACTGTAGGTAACATCTTGCTTAATCTTCCCAATGCCCCAAGCGCCGGCACACATTTCCAGGGGTATCTTTACGCTTTACAAATGCTGACATTTTTTTAATTAAAAAGCACAGTGATAACAAATATTAATACGTTTATTTTTTTCTTCTATTGTAAACAATATTTTTGTTTATGTCTTTTTTTTGATGTTTCTAATCATGACAATGCAAAGGACAGAGTTTACTGGTAAAACTTTTTAAACTCTCCAACGTATGTTGATAATAAGGACCTTATACGTGTTATTATGGAAATCAAAACCTTTACAGCTTCACAGTTTGTAACTTTTCCCAACATGTGTGCAATTAAAACAGTTAAAACGTGAGCACATGTAAACTGTAAAACATGACATCTACATAGGTGGAGCCGATTCTTCCTTCCTTCACTAGACTACTAAAAAACTAAAAACTATATAAACCACACCTATTGTGCAATTACTTTAGTTTTCGCAAGTTATTTCTGCGTCACCATTCTGTGATGCCGGTTCCCTTTTCTAGCATCGGATTCTTGTTTTGCGTCAACAAACATATTCCGGAGTTGTAAGTTGTTTCATTATGGCATAGTAGATAGTTAAAATTTGTGGCTATTTGTCAATATTTAAACATTTATATCTAGAAAAAGTGTAATTGCATGTTTTTCCCTTTTTCTCTGTAACGTCAGCAGCTTGTTTTCAGAAACAGATAGATTACCACAAACATTGCTTTTTTCCTGGCTCCTTTCAGCTTATATATTGTGACTTTCTATATTATAATATTGACACTGTACTTCGCTTCAGAGGTGTTGGTGACCCGTTGGCGCAACCCCTAAACATTTACAATCAACGTCACCACCTTCCAGTTGTTAGTGTGTTTTCCCCTAGGGATCATATACTGTTAATATGTATATTATAATAATAACAGTTATGCTGATCTCAGTGGAGTTCATGACCCGTCGGCACAAAGAGTAAAGATATATAAGCAACGTCACCAGCTTCTGGTTTTTAGTCTGTTCCCTCCTTTTGATCATATACTGTGACTATATATATTATAATTTTCATAGTCATAATGATCTCAGAGGAGTTTATGACCCGTCGCCACAAAGATGAAACTTTTCAACCTCCTGGAGAAAAGAAGCTCAGAAAATAATTACTGCTCGAAAGTATTTCGTTATGGATCTTCTGTTAAATAGATAACTTTATTTTCCTTTTCATTTTACTGTAACAATGGTATCAATCAATTTATTGTAATAGATTGTCCTATTGTTACAGAAGAGGAATAGGAGATTTTTCGGCGCCATCTGTAATACAGCTTACGAAACATTAGAACGTACTTGATCCGATATTTTTTTCAGGGAGCATATTTTACAAAATTGCAGAAATAAATATAGCATTCATACATACTTTGTTACTTTAAATATTTGATAAACCCTATATTTCTGAATGTTATTTTCTAATTACTATTCTCATTTGCGGTTGCTATTCACCTTCTCCCTAAGGAATATATAGGACCAGTTCTGTATATTATAATGGTACAATCCTATATATTCTTAAGTGAGTATGTGATTTGTTAGCAGAACAGTGTGCGACCTCTAAGCACCACGACAGACGTTCCTGAATTCTACAAAATACAAATTTGAAAAATAATAATGCATACATTTCTATGTATTATGAAGTCACTTGTATTTAACAGTTTTTTACTTTTTCTCCTGACCTCAGATAATGTTGTGCCAGAGTGTTTGTTGTAGCACTTCTATTCTACTTTATCTAAAAGTAACTGATGCCCTCTTACATTATCAAGAATATGGGGCAAAACTTTTACAAACTGTAGGAGAAAAAAGGAGGGTATGGCCACGCTTAACTGATATTTTCTGAAATTGCATCTTTAATTGTCACCCCTTTCATAAATACAGCGTCAGTTTCTGAAGAAAGTTTATTTGTATTTGCTGAATAAAAACTGTTTCAAACATAGACTGAAATTTTTGCTGCGCAGCCACACCCCCCCCCCATCAGAAAAGTAAACACCACATTATAAGTAAATAGTGCTCCTGGGAAGGATCCCACCCACAAACATGATTAAAAAAACACCGTAAGACACTGTCATTTTTCGGCCGTGATTTGTACACCACACATCAATTATATATATGGCCCTTAAAATATTTGAACACATTTTTACCTTCATAATCACTGTTCCCTACCTTGTGACCACTGCACAGAGTTAATTGTGTTCCTAAACCCTTCCCTCTACTACTTTCTTTTCCCATACTCCTTTGGAAGTGCATCACTAAACAGGAGCTACTTCTACTACGCCCTAAGGTGGCAATTGGCTGCGCTCACAGCCTACTAGCTGATCGCTTACCTAAAGCTTGTGATCTGTGTGGCCATACTTTCCAAACCCCTGGGGAAAACACACCGGCTACATCTAAACCAAATATGCTACTATTAAACTGTAGTTCGTTGAAAAAACACAAACTTGAATTATATGATCTACTCATCACTAATAATCCTGACGTCGCTTTTTTAACTAAGACGTGGCTGGACGAGGAATCATCTTCGGAAGCGCTTGAGGCTATTCCCCCGGGCTATTGTCTTCTTCGGTTAGATAGACACAAACAAAGAGGAGGAGGGATAGCCCTTATTCATAAGTCCGAGATAGAATGTAACTTAGTGAAAGCCAATGTACCTCTTAGTGAAAGCGGGCTATTCACCATTAAACTAGGACCAAGAAATGTTATCAATGGTCTATTGACATACCGCCCACCTGGAGCAGCTGGACGATTTGTTAGTCAGTTTGTGGACTTTATTACGCAGTCAGCCCTCCGATACAAAAGTTCGTTATTTTAGGCGATTTAAACCTCCATTTTGACGATAGGGAATGTAAGGAGGCTCAGGAGGTGGCGACAGCTTTGGCTTCATTGGGGCTGAACTTACAATCCACTGCCCCTACACATCAAATGGCCATCTCCTAGATTCTATCTTTGCCAACTGGGACGGTATTATAGCCTTCCCTCCGGTCAGCATAATTTGGTCTGATCACCTTGTCGTCCCGATCTTGGTTGATAACACACTTAGAGATAGCACATTTTTCAAACCCCCTTCCCTGAAATGAAGAAATTGGAAAAAGTTTACCCAAGAAGCCTTTAGACTTCCTCTGCAAAAAAAACCTCCTCCGCAAAGCAACTCCCTTCAAGAGGCTTGGCAAAAATTATGAAAGATGGCTGTCCACCGCTCTGGATGAGATAGCCCCATGGACATCCAAGCCCCTGGCTAGGCAATCCAAAACCGCTCCATGGTTTTAGAAAAATTAAAAATTGCCAGAACGAGATGCAAAATGTTAGAACGCAGTTGGAGAAAATTCTATAAACCTGAGGACAAACTACTATATAAGTGCGAATTAAACAAATACCATAAACTAGTGAGAGCTGAAAAAAGCTGCCACCTCAAAAGTAGAATTGATTCAGCAAACAATCCCACTAAAGAACTCTTCTCTATATATAAGGAACTCACGATTCCAACGAGGCTGGAAGCTCAAGATATCCACTCAAAAGAACTGTGTGACTCCATTGCTGACTTCTTCGTGAACAAGATAGATAAAATCCATGCTACCTTCCCGAAGGATGAAGCCAGCTCGAGTAAACTTGGAATAGCCTATACTAGCAATACGGGGACTCCTGGTCTCACGTGTTTTGTGACACCGGAGAAACAGAAGTTGCTATGCATCGCAAATAGTATACAATCAGGCTCTCCGAGCGATATGTGCCCGCCGACTCGTTGCATAGGAGTCATGGAGACCACAATAATTGATTACATTAGTCTTATTGTGTCGCTCTCCTTTCAAGAATGCCAGGTATTAGATGCTTGGAAAACAGCTCAAGTAATCCCCCTTAAGAAGAAGGCCAACATCCACATCTCCCAATTTCAAAACCTTCGCCCTATCTCCCTCCTCCCTTTTTGCGCTAAACTTGTGGAAAAAGTAGTTAACAGACAGCTCATGAGCTATCTGAAAGAACACTCTCTCTTGCACCCCACACAATCTGGGTTCAGAGCGGGGTACTCTACGGAGTCTGCCCTACTCTTTTCCACTGAAAGTTTGAGGCACATAGTGGACGATGGAGAGACAGCAGCGTTGATACTTTTAGATCAAGTGCAGCCTTCGACACCGTGCTGCACTCAACGCTGCTGTCTCGGCTATCTGACATGGGAGTAAAGGGGCATGCCCTTGCGTGGATGGAGTCCTTCTTGGTCAACAGGAACTTCCAGTTGCACTGCCCCCCATTTAGGTCTTTCCTCAGGAAAACGAGCCATGGGGTTCCCCAGGGCTCAAGTTTGAGCCCAACTTTATTTAATATCTATATGGAACCCCTGGCTCGCATAGTGGAGGCTTATGGGGTGGGCATTGTCAGTTACGCTGATGACACCCAGTTGATGTTCAAGCTCACACCCGACTGCAGAGAGGACGCCACCAATTTCTCCAACTGTCTTTCTTCTGTGGCTGTTTGGATGAATAATAACTGTCTCCGCCTTAATGGCGACAAAACCGAGCTGTTGGTGGTAGGAAAATCCTCTTCCGCATGGTCCCATATGTGGTGGCCTGTGGAATTAGGCAGCCTGCCCTGTCCTGCAGTCGTGGTGCGGAACTTGGGCACAACTCTTGACTCTAATCTTTCTTACATGCCTCATGTCAGCAGGGTCACAGCAAGGTGCTTCAGCGTTCTGAAGGTTCTCCGGAAGGTATTAGACCTCCTCCCCATGGACTCTGGAAAGACCATTGTCCATGCCCTAGTGACTCCCCATCTGGACTATGGGAATGCCCTGCGACTAGGTTTGAGCAAAAAAGGACTTTACCAACTTCAGCGTGTTCAGAATGCCGCTGCACGTCTGGTGCTCAAGCTTCCTCGTAGAGCCTCAGGGAAATCTGCCTTGTCCAAACTTCACTGGCTCCCCATTGAGGAACAAATTAAATTTAAGTCCCTATGCTTTGCCCATCGCATCGCCCATGGCACGGGGCCAGAATATCTAAAAGGCCTTCTCATAACACATCGCCCCACAAGAAATCTGAGATCTTCTGGAGCTATGTTGTTTAAAATTCCTAAAATCACCAGAGCCAGGATGGGCGGCCATTCGTTCAGATATCTGGCTGCTAAATGCTGGAACGAGCTCCCACTTGAGACCCGCATGGAACCCTCTGAAATCAGGTTTCGGGGAAAACTTAAAAGATTTCTTTTTCCACGTACTTAATCCCCATCTTCATTTTTGAATTGGCGTACCCGTGCTTCTTTCTCTAGCATCTTTTCAGTATTCAGCGCGGGGACACTCTGTTTTCTGAGTAACCCGGCGCTTTACAAATGGCTTTAAATTAAATTAAATTAAATTAAAATCTCTGACATCAGTCAACCGTTCCCACCCAATAAGGAGCAAACTTGTGCTCGAAATACTTTAGCCAATAAAATGTCCATGTTGTTCCGCATAGGAGGAAGACATAACTGCGAAAACTTCTACTTTTAATGCTTCACAGCCAATGAACATTAAGCTTCGTAAGGTCCCACTTGGAACATGTTACCAAACGAAATGTCCCTAATACTCCGCGAAGAGGGAAGGAATCGCTGACAACACTTCTACTTTCAACAGTTTACATCCAATCAACATTAAGCTTGGGAAAGTCCTCCTTGGAGCACGTCAGCCAATCAAATGTCCCTCCTACTCCACAGAGCGGAAGTGAATGGCTGGCAACACTTCTACTTTCAATAGTTCGCAACCAACCAACATAAAGCTTGTTGATGGAACACCATAGCCAATTAAACGTTAAATACGCACACATACAGAACACGCCCTCCTACATATTAATACATTTCTTGTAACAAAGTGACTCCATCCGTAACAAAAGTGTACACTGCCTAATAAATAAACATTATTCCACATTATATTAAAGAAAAGCCGCAATACGCCGCATTGTTGTTTTCCCGATATAATTTCCACAGCCTACTGCCCCCCTCCCAATAGGAGTGAAGCCCCGGGACTGTGGGGGCCCTAGTGAACCCCCGCTATTATTTCTAATAAGCATGGGCGAAATTTGCGAATTCACGGTTCACAAATTCGGGCGAAATCGCAGTTTGTGAAATCGCAAAAAAAGTCCGTGAATTTGCGGATTTTCTCCCGAAATCGTAGATTTTTTTGCGATTTCCATTTACTCAACTGGAGTACTTTCTACTGGCTAATCGGTAAGTACTACCTTGTTGGGTAAATGTATAGTGCTTACACTTCAGCTGTGTTACGGGCCAGAAGAGTTTTCTCCATTGACCCATGTGTGTGTAACTTTGCCATTGCGCCGAAGGGCACCGGGGTCCCTTAAGTGAGCTGTCCATCATAGTGGGTAAATGGCGGGAAGATGGTGCACACCGCTAGTGTGTGGAGGGGGGCAAACGGGCGGGGCTTCAATGCGAGTCTGTGGCTCACTGGTTAGAGGCGGCAGACCCGAGTGCAGAGAACGGCCCGGGACCAGGGTTCGATTCCCGACGCGGCAGGGTCTTGGACCAGGGTCAGCGGACTGATAATTCTCGCATCGGTGCCTACTCCGACCGGGGAGCACACTCGGCAACTCTGGGCATTAGCTTGCCTCATCTCTACAACGGCCCCCCACAGACGCCAGGGATGCCTGGTTTCACCCTGGAGATACCCAGAAAAGGGACCATCTCACAGGGAAAACCAGGACGGGTTCCCCAGCGGTCTACAGCGCCGGGACACTCGGGTAGAGTAACTGTGCGCTATACAAGTATCCCACATTTACATTTACATTTACATGTCTCTTGTGTTAGGTCAGAGAGACCGATCAGAGCAGCAGATGAGAAAGAATCTCCTGGTCAGGGCAACTGCACGGGGAATGCGCTTGTGAAAGTCAGATATACAAAGGCCTCCATCAAGCATCACACCTCATTTACGATGGTAAATATGGGGAGAAGGCACACCTGCCTAGCCTCGACAAAGCTCACAATTTTTTTGGGCTGATTAATGCGTTACTGAATTTGAGCTTCAACTCGGGGCACCTGCTTCATTTAAATCCATAAGTGCTTCCTGTTGAGGTTTAATTTTTGTGACTGGAGCATCGTGCCAATATGAATCCTGCCCTGCATATTTTATCCAAGTAGACGCCACAGTTTCGCGCGAAATCGCAGTTCGTGAAATCGCAAAAAAAGTCAGCGAATTTGCAGATTTTCTCACAGAATCGCTGATTTTTTGCAATTTCCATTTACTCAACTGGAGTACTTTCTATTGGCTAATCGGTAAGTACTACCTTGTTGGGTAAATGTATAGTGCTTACACTTCAGCTGTGTTACGGGCCAGAAGAGTTTTCTCCATTGACCCATGTGTGTGTAACTTTGCCATCGCACCGAAGGGCGCCGGGGTCCCTTGAGTGAGCTGTCCATCATAGTGGGTGAATGGCGGAAAGATGGTGCACACCGCTAGTGTGTGGGGGGGAGGAGAGGTGGGCCAAACGGGCATGGCGAGTCCACATGCCTCTTGTGTTTATAAAAGGTCAGAGACCGATCAGAGCAGCAGATGAGTAAGAAGCTCCTGGTCCGAGGAACTGTACGGGGAATGCGCTTGTGAAAGTCAGGGATGCAAAGGCCTCCATCAAGCATCACAGTTAATTCACAATGGTAGATATGGGGAGATATCACACCTGCCCAGCCTCGACAAAACTCACGATTTCTTAGGGCTGATTAATGTGTTACTGAATTTGAGCTTCAACTCGGGTACCTGCTTTATTTAAATCTGTAAGTGCTTCCTTGTTGTCTAGTTGTAACTATTCTCTGATCCTGCTTCGAGTGTCAGAACAGGGTCAGAGAATAGTTGCAATTAGGCAAGGAGGCGCCACAAAGCACTTACAGTGTTACAGCAGCAGGTGCCCAAGTTGAAGTTAATTTCTTTGTAACCCTTTTGTAAATGGTTACAAAGAAATGAGCTTCAACTTGTGAATCCTGCTGCTGTAACCCTGTAAGTGCTTCCATGAAAATTCGTCCCGCTCGCGAATTCGCAGATTTTCCGCGATTTTGCGAAAATCGCGGAACGCAAAATCACGGAAAATCCGCAAATTCCACGAGCGGAACGAATTTTCTTCCCATCCTTAATTTTTAATATATTTTCCACTGACTTCTTCTTTGACTAACGGTTAATATGGATACATTTTAAAACTCCAGCACAGTAACTGTTTCGATTACCAACATTGTGTTGTAAACTTCTAACCTCTGTGCTCACTTAACTTTTCCATGAACTGTTACTATGGTAACAGGCAGTAAGCAGTTTGGGGGTAGGGTTGAAAAGTACTGGCTGTACAGAAACCGTTATATTTACCCAGGATCCTTTACATAACAGAATGGAAAGCAAAGTAAGACAGAGCACTATGTAGCAGATTACAAGCCCCTTGCGCCACTTTCGCGTCACTTTTCCCATCCTAAAAATGATGCAACAGTAACGCAATGAACTTGTAAATGTGCCCCATGGGCATTATGATCAAAAGCGGAACACAACTCTTTCAATTCTTTATCGATCACATTTAGACAGTGTTGCTTCACGATTCACAATGCACTTCAATAAATACTTGGTGCCTATTTAAATGGAAGACAAGATTGTCGACATTACAAACGTAGGGGCATATTTACAAACACAGCGTTAAAATTGTCGGTGCTTTAATGGCAGCAAACTACAACAAAAACAGCAAAAATGGACTTCAAAATCCTTTGTTATCTTCCAGGAAGATTTTTTCAACATTGCTGTTTGCTATGCAAGAGTGAGAGCCACCCCCCAGGGCTATAAAATAAATAGTGCCTACCCCCGGGACTCTGCTGTTTGCTATGAGAGGGCATGAGTCTTGCTGCTCCCGCCCTCCCATAGCAAACTTGGTTTTGATTTTGAAAGACACAGCGGTGAAATCTGTTATCACTTTCAAAATCCAAATCAGAGAGGTTTTCCACAAGCAAGTTAGCATCTGCCCATGTGGGAAAGCAATGCCGGCTTCCGAAGGACGCGGGGAGCCGGTGGGACCGTGGGGGCATTTTGGCTCCCCCCATGCTCCCCAACATTTTTTAACTAATAACCCATATACACACTCATGTAGCTACTCACCAAGCCATGCAGCCGCCTATACATAAAGGGAGACAGTGATACAGAAAATTACAAATTTAAACATTACTTGCTAATACATGTTTTCAGTAAGATACACTTAAAAAGTCAGATATACAATCAATTAAAAAAAAACAACCATTTAGACACTTATTTAACCATTTGTTCTTCCATCAACGTTTAGGTACACATATATATAACATATTTATTATTCAGAAAGACAAACATTCACTGGATGATGTCATCAGTGATGTCATTTGAGATGTCATCAGTGATGTCATGAGTGATGTCAATGACCATGTCATGAGTGATGTAATATGTGACGTCTTCAGCAGTGCATTGCGGGCGCGCCAGGTATAGTGAGTACAACTAACTATAACATGGGAATTTCAATGGTTTTGTATGAGTGAAATGTCCAGCTAACTATAACTGATGTGAAACCTATGTTTTTTTCAGTGAATTTGCAAGGTTTTTTAAATGCTAATACCTAACTTTAACGTGTGTAAAACGTATGGTTTTTTCAGTGAATATATATATATATATATATATATTACCTACTGGCGGTCGCCAGTAGGTACATATAGTTAGGATTTTTTCTCTATAGGATTTTTGAAAATTCTATGTCTAATAACTTTGGCGTTTGTGGACGGAATTGGCTGAAATGTTCAGGAAAATGGCACATTTTGTTTTCTGAGCAGCCCCTGAAAATTTGGGGGTGTTTCGTCAAGGGGGGGGGCGAGAAAAAAGGGGGGTCCCAAAACGCGTTTTTCCCATGTTAATTTCCATAGGGGGGTTGGCCTCACTTTTAGCTCGAACGGCTGAATGGATTTCCACAAAACTTGGCAAAATTGTAGGGACTGGTAGCCCGATGTGCCTTTGCTATGTCTCAAGATATATGCTCCAGTGGTTTTTACAAAAATTAACTTTGAAAAATATATATTGGGCTACATTGGGCTATATATATGTTAGAGCCCAAATGTAGCCCAATGTAGCCCAATGTAGCCCAATGTAGCCCAAAGATGGCCACCAGAGACAAAAAAAACAAATGTAGCCCAAATATCAGCCAGATGTAGCCCAACTATAGCCCAGTGACAGAATGTCCCAGAGTGTTCTAAAGAACCTGAAGTCATCTTGATTGGAATAAAGTGTTAACACTTAAAACATTTAATTTGCAAAGGAACAAAATGAGGGGTTTCATTTTGCCATAAAAATGTATATATATATATATTACCTACTGGCGGTCGCCAGTAGGTAGTTATAGTTAGGACCTAGTTTCCATAGGAAATCCTCAACATTCTATTTGGAATAACTTTGGCCCTGGTTGGAGAATCTTAGCGAATTTCTCAAAGAAGATGGCTCGGTCCGCTACGATCCTTCCCTAAAAGTTTGGGGGGGATTGGTCAAGTGGGGGCTGAGATAAAAGGGGGGTCCCAAAACGTGTTTTCTCCATGTTTTCTCCATGTTATTTTCCATAGGACCTTTAGACTCGGCTACAGGTCGAACGGGTGAATGGATTTATAAGAAATTTGGCAAAACTGTACAGTCCGGCTCGCAGATTACGCTTTTTTTGGAATGGTGTAAATCCGTTCAGTAGTTGCTGAGGAAATAAAAGTTAAAGTCAATTATATATCTATACGCGCGCACACGTGCGCGCACCCAAACGGCTGCGCGCGCGAGCGGAATTTTGCTGCGTGACGTCTGTTAACGTTCGATTCGAAGGAAATCAGGAAGTGTTGACCGCCATTTTGTCATTGCGAGTAAATATATTGTTGATTTCAAAGCGTTGGAATATGGAAAGGGGAGAAGGTAGAGATTGTTTTGCTGCGTAGGTTTTCTCAGGGTGTGCAGTAAGGCCCTTAAAGGCGAAAATATATATATATATTTTTTTTTAAAGTTGCGTGGTGCGCGCACTCGGTCGCGCACACCTTTTTACAAGAGTGTGAAAATGGAGATAAATCAGAAGTTTGAGTGCTTAGATATAAGGTGGCTCTGAAAAGAGCCATTGTGTTAATTGAGTGTTTTCTGCATTTATAAGTAAGTACCGATGCAGAGCCTGATGTTGCAGAGGAAGATTCTGTTTCCCTCATTCGTGAAATGAACACCGTCTCTCCTATAGACGTCTTGCATGTGGTATCGCAAGTTGTTGTGGTAAATAGAACCCATGCTATAATCCCTGAGGAACGCAGAAACAGATTTATTTACATGTCTCCTTGCTTTCTCAAATTGTGCACAATGGTGATTGGACCAATTCCATTTCTGTCTTTGGCATATATTGGAATATACCAAGGCAGATCGAGGAAAAAGTGTCATCAATTGTCGAAAGGTGTCTTTTAGAAGCATTTCCAGACCTACCCCAGTGATTGTGCCTAGATCGTTCCCACCACAGTGCACAATTATAAGGTCTGGTTCTGGGAGATGCATAAAGGTTTTCACCAATGGAATCAATTGGTGACATTTCAATCCTCTTTTGGAAATCCATGTTATGTGTACATTTGGTAAGCTGAGGTTGCAAATTCGTCTGCTTACTGCATATTTTTCACTCCAGTGAATATAACTGTGTCCTATTAGGCAGACCTTCATTTTCAAGGGATTTGTAGTCGTCCTCCGATCGGTTCTGGAAGTGGAATGGTAGTTAGAAATTGAAATTCTAAATAAAGAAAAAGGAAGAGGCTGGGTGTGGTTTAAAAAATAAAAATGATTGGTTGATTGTAAGAAGTGGAGATTGAACAGTACGTTGCATGTTAATGTTTATGTTAAACGAAAAGTACTATTGGGTGTGAAAAAAAAGAGATGTAACAGAGCTGTGGATTGGCAGGTGTTTCTGGAGGGAAAACAGTGTTGTTACTTTGCTGTAGAACGTTGAGATATGAACTTCTGACCTGTGCCTTCAGCCAGGTGCAGAATGAGGTGTTACCATGGAAACAGCCAGAGATGGCAGTGGGTGATGGGTGACTTTTATGTGACATTGAAAATATTGTGAGGGAGAACCAACTGAAATGTAATTGCTTACGTTACGCGCTCCGCATTGTTTCCGGGAAGCTGCGCTTCGCGCCTCGCGCACCGGAGCACTTCCGGGTGCGCTAACGTGGCGCGTCATATGACGGATTACGCAAGAACGCGATACGTCGTTGGGGCTCCACTGGAACTGATCGAATTGGTAGTCTACAGTGTTTCTGAATGTTTCAGACTGAAGCTGGCGTCAGCATGAGAGCACCCCGTGGCTACGTCGTGGCCATTCCGCGAGCAATCATGGCAGTCGCTCCCCACCGGAAGTCTGCAGGAGTCGGGGGCCTCGGTGACTCTTGTAGAATCTTCAAGGCTGAGGGGACGCTTTTGGGAATGGGGCTCATGCCCTAGCAGTCAAGCGTCCGAGTTCCAGGGTTGCCCAGAGCCATCCTTGCAGGCCAGGCCCAAGTCTGTGGAGCCGACCGCCATTTCCTGAGCTCCGTGGCAGCCGCCTGTCGCTGTATCGGAAGAGTGGGTGCAATTCAGCCGGATGGCGGGTGAGACGGTGTAAATGTGATGGTTGGACCAGGGCACCGCAGGACGTGTCTTCAGGTCAAACGGATTGTGGGACAATGTCCAGAATGGAAAAGGCATCAAAAGGCAAGAAGTTCCGCCTGACCCCGGGAGCCGGCCGCCTATGTTGGGGGCGATCTCAGGCCATACCAGGGGAACAAGACTTGGGGAGGGGCCCCTCCGAGTCCGCGTTTCTTGGACCCTGAAGTATGGCACTCAACATTCAGAACTTATGACATTTGTGCAAGGCAGGGACATCGAAGCCTCTCAGGGACCAAGTATATCCAGAGTCCTTCCTACAGAAGGTGGTGGGGGTGGCGGCATTAGCAAGGCATCCCCCCACACAACTTGTCGGACCCTGAAGTATGGCTCTCAACATCCAGAACTTATGACATTTGTGCAAGGCAGGGACATCGAAGCCTCTCAGGGACCAAGGATATCCAGAGTCCTTCCTACAGAAGGTGGTGGGGGTGGTGGCATTAGCAAGGCATCCCCCCACACAACTTGTCGGACATGACCTCTGGATGTACTGGGTGTTCAATTTCAGAATTGAAACTACTAAGAAGCAATTAGAAGTGTTGTTTTCATGTTGCAGTAGGTTCCATGTAAATAGTTATTTAATAAAACGTTTTATCCTGTTACTTTGCTGGTGTGTTGTATATATTTATAATATTTGCATAGTGTTTGTCGTTATTTTGGGCGGGGTGGGTGGCGGAGCCGAGCTGTCTTGCAGCCATCATGGCGTCGAGCTCGGTTCCTCTCTCTAGTTTCATGTTTTTTCTAACGATTTATATGTTATAGTTTGCTAGCACGATACAGCGGATAGTCCGCATTTTATATATATGTCCTTTTATTAGGGGGGTCCTCCGGTGGAGTCGGACGATCTACCTCTAATAAACGGTCCGGGTTGAACCAACGGGTTACAAAGGGGACAAAAGTGTGCACTACCTATCCTTCACTATCTGCAAAAACTAAATAGAGTATTGCAACTTTATGCTTATTTGTGAACAGAGAATTACCCAAAGAGAACCAATTTCGAACAATCATAGGCTATTGGCAGTGGGCAGAGAGGCCATGACACAGAAAATGGCTGTTACTTACGTGCATGATGGGGCCTAAAAGGGACTAGATGGCGTGGCCACTGTTTCGCGACTTTCACTTTACTTTTAACAATGGCTGTGGTGAACATAAATGAACGCCGCTTATGTATACCTAATTTTAGTCATTTTCCACAAAAAAGCTTTTGATATTTGCTATTAAAAAACCAAAGAAAATCACTGAAAAAACGATAGGTTATAGACCATATATACTTAAATATCTGAAGTCAATCTCTGCACTCCATGGAGATACAGGTCGTCGATCAGAAGATGTGCTGGCCACCTCTAATGGTAATAGCGTGGCCAGGGCTCTTGTCGTTGCCTCTGCAAATTGCAGAGGGTGCACTTGTTTGACATGCCGCACCATGGTATGTATGGAAAAGAAATATTTTTTTGCTGGATTTCTTCTTGAGAGAACCAAGTCACATATCGTGCAGGTTACTTTTGGTGCATTCACTTTCTTTTGATCTTCAGGATCAGTGAAAAATTGCCAGATGAAAGATTTATTTTTCTTATTAAAGGTAGTCGATCATTTTGGTCAGATTCGGAAGATGAATGAGATACGGTAGCCATTTCACCAAAGTCTTCCGAAAGATGTAGGACATTGTTGTCTCTTGAGAGTAGAAAAGGTAGTGAGGGAAGTGGGTGGAGTGCTGCGTGTAAATTCCAGAATTGAAACTATTAAGAACCAAATGAAAGTGTTGTTTTCATGTTGCAGTAGGCTGCCATGTAAATAGTTATTTAATAAAACGTTTTACCCTGTTACTTTGCTGGTGTGTTGTGTATCTTTATAATATTTGTCGTTATTTTGGGTGGGGTGGGCGGCGGAGCCGAGCTGTCTTGCAGCCATCATGGCGTCGAGCTCGGTTTCTCTCACTAGTTTCATATTTCTCATGAGGGGTTGTTCCTAATTTTTCTATTTTAGCGAGGTCAAAAAAAGATCTCATCAGTGGCCTACTGATTTTGCTCGATTCCTTTTGTTTTTTCTAACGATTTATATGTTATAGTTTGCTAGCACGATACAGCGGCTAGTCCGCATTTTATATATATGTCCTTTTTATTAGGGGTGTCTTCCGGTGGAGTCGGACGATCTACCTCTAATAAACGGTCCGGGTTGAACCAACTACCATCATGATTTTGTATATCTTCTGAGCTGGATTTAAGCACACAATTGTTAAAGTATGAAACGTTTTATATTTCTAAAAAAAATACCAAGGTGTGTACATCCGGTAACGCACGAAAGTTTAAAAAGACATTCGGCTCCATTTACTGAAAAGTTTCATAAGAATAAAAAAGAAGTCTAGGTACAGTCTCTTTGACGTACTATAAGTTCTTTGAAGGGTGTATGAAGAAATTCAATAAGTTCAAATCGCAAGGTTTTTACGAAATATATAGGCCTGTGCGCGCACTCGGTCGCGCACGAAAGCCTGGAAATGCGATATCCATTTTATTGACAACTGTTGCCGAGAGTGTGCACACCGGGTCGCGCACGAAAGTTTAGTAAGGCTATTTTTATTTACAGACAAATTTTAATGTGTTTAAAAAAAGGCAAGGTACAGATTTTCGAATGCTGTATTGCTTTACAAGGAGTCTCTATGCAACTTGAACAGTGAAGAAAACGGCTTGTTTTCGAAAAAAATATTGCCAGAACTTTATTGCCAAAAGTATAGGTTGCATACATGACATTTTTCTGAATTAGCATTTTAAAAACCAATGAAATTCACTGAAAAAACCATAGGTTTTACACACGTTATAGTTAGGAAGTAGCATTTAAAAAACCTATGAAATTCACTGAAAAAACCATAGGTTTGACACATGTTATAGTTAGCTGGAAATTTTACTGACATAAAACCAATGAAATTCCACGTTATAGTTAGTTGGACTCACTATAACTTGCGCGTGCAATGCACTGCTGATGACGTCACATATTACATCACTCATGACATGGTCAGTGACATCACTGATGACACCATCCTTGTGACATAGTGACAGACCTCCTTTCACTGTAATGTAACCCTTGAAACACATATTCAAAAATAGAAACTGAAATTTAAAAAAAAATGCAGATACCCATATCAGTTACAACAAGTAATTCAGTAATTCCACCATCTATATACACATCCACTCATACATATACTCACTCATCATATGAAATGATACACCTATACATCCTGTTACACACTGACAATCATCGAAAAGTTACTCACAGACATACTCACACGTGCAAATAAACTATTGAACATCCATTTATTTGAATATAGAGTTATACACACACTTCCACCTTACTTCTATTGAAAATTACACATATTTATTCTCTTAAACAATCACTTATAGAAACACATACTTATTTAAACAGGAACTCTTTCAATCTCTTACTCTCACATATACTCACTTATATACATCAATATTCACATATACTAGATTAAAACATATGTCGTTACTGATAAAGACACTAGTGAGACAGTCATTCACTCACTAACAAACACATATACACACTCATCCACCCATACAGTCCTGCACATATGCTGTCTTCAAAACACATACAAACAGAGAGTCAGTCACTCATGCATCTATGTGCTAAGTAATACCCCCACCAAACCATATAGACACTCATACTGATACTAAGAGAAACATCTAATAACCCATATACATACGCATGCAGCTACTTACCAACACATGTAGCCACTTATACACAAAGTGAAACACTAATATATATATATTTAAATATTTAAACATTACTCACTAATATTTATTTTTCAGAAAGACACATATTCACTGGATGGTGTCATCAGTGATGTCATGAGTGATGTCACTGACCATGTCATGAGTGATGTAATATGTGACGTCATCAGCAGTGCATTGCACGCGCAAGTTATAGTGAGTCCAACTAACTATAACGTGGAATTTCATTGCTTTTATGTCAGTAAAATTTCCAGCTAACTATAACATGTGTCAAACCTATGGTTTTTTCAGTGAATTTCATAGGTTTTTTAAATGCTACTTCCTAACTATAACGTGTGTAAAACCTATGGTTTTTTCTGTGAATATATATATATATATATATATATATATATATATATATATATATATATATATATATATATATATATATATATATATATATATATATATATATATATATTACCTACTGGCGGTCGCCAGTAGGTATATATAGTTAGGATTTTTTCTCTATGGGATTTTTGAAAATTCTATGTCTAATAACTTTGGCGTTTGTGGACGGAATTGGATGAAATTTTCAGGAAAATGGCACATTTCGTTTCTGAGCAGCCCCTGAAAATGTTGTCGTCAAGGGGGGGGCCGAGAAAAAAGGGGGGTCCCAAAACGCGTTTTTCCCATGTTAATTTCCATAGGGCGGTTGGCCTCACTTTTAGCTCGAACGGCTAAATGGATTTGCACGAAACTTGGCAAAATTGTAGGGACTGGTAGCCCGATGTGCCTTTGCTAGGTCTCAATATATGTGCTCCAGTGGATTTTGATAAATTAACGTTAAAAAAAATATATATATCTGTGACAGCGCTCCGGGTAGCGCTCCGGTTCGCGTACTTGACGCGTAACGGAACTTTGCAAAGCGAAGCTGATTGGCTCTCCGGTGTCTGTCATCATTCTAAACAGTCCGGAGTGGCCGCCATCTTGTCTCTCGTTAGGATCGAGAAACAAGAGGAGGCCAAAACAAAGGGGGAAATGACCATAAGGGGGCATAGTAGATCCTCCCTGATCCCCTAGGTTTGATGTGGAGGCTTTAAAAGCCACGTTTTTTTGCGTGGGGAGCGCCCGGTATGCTTTTGTGCAATGGGCGGTGGTAATCTAAATGATGAGGAGGGGGGGCAGCGTTGAAAGCACATCAGTGTGCATAAACACGAAAATGTTTTTATCTACCACGTACTTGACTTATCTCTCTGATATGCATTCCCTTGTGTTTCAGCAATGGTAGTCTGTTCATTACATAGATCGCCCGAGGGCGGTAGTACAGACCGCGCGTAGGAAAGGAAAGGGTCAAAAGCCAGGGGTATAGGAGTATGTAACAAGCGAGCCATTTAATTGAAAAAACTAAACGTGACAAACGGTTGCAGGATCAGTGAAGGTTGATTTTATAATTGAAAGCATAACAGGATCAGTTACAATGAAATCGTCCATACGCACACCATGGGCGAGTATCATGGGTAACATTATTTCGAAGCTTTATTAATACAATAATCAATAATGAAAAATCGACATCAATAGGGTTGTCCGTATTCCCAGTCAGTACCCTTCCCCACCCGCCATGTGCACAAAGACCGCATACATCCCCCATAATGTCAAGGCTAAGTAACTAGAACGTCATAAGGAGTTGCAAGTCGCTCCCATACTGGCGAAATTTTGGTCGAGGCCAGGCAGGTCCAGAGTATAGTTCAATGTCTCCAATAAGTAGCGGCAGGACCAGAATCCCTTTCGGCAGTTCTGGCTTCGTCATTACGAGCACTAGAAAACAAGACATTCTGGGCAATACCACCCTTGACGCAGCCCTTTATTCTACAAGATGGTGTCTTTCAAAAGCCAGGGGTATAGGAGTATGTAACAAGCGAGCCATTTAATTGAAAAAACTAAACGTGACAAACGGTTGCAGGATCAGTGAAGGTTGATTTTTTAATTGAAAGTATAACAGGATCAGTTACAATAAAATCGGCCATACGCACACCATGGGCGAGTATCATGGGTAACATTACTTCGAAGCTTTATTAATACAATAATCAATAATGAAAAATCGACATCAATAGGGTTGTCCGTATTCCCAGTCAGTACCCTTCCCCGCCCACCATGTGCACAAAGACCGCATACATCCCCCATAACGTCAATGCTAAGTAACTAGAATGTCACAAGGAGTTGCAAGTCGCTCCCATACTGGCACCATTTTGGTCGAGGCCAGGCAGGTCCAGAGTATAGTTCAATGTCTCCAATAAGTAGCGGCAGGACCAGAATCCCTTTCGGCAGTTCTGGCTTCGTCATTACGAGCACTAGAAAACAAGACATTCTGGGCAATACCACCCTTGACGCAGCCCTTTATGCTACAAGATGGTGTCTTCCATTCAGAAAATATTGTTGGCAGCATTTTGAAAGGAAAGATAAACGGCTGTTCTCCTAGTGAGTCTCACATTGTTACATTTATGAAGAATGTTGAAGAGTAGTATGTTGAAAATCTGAAGCCATCGTTCTACAAACTCTCAACCAGCCTTGGATGGAAAAATCCTGAAGAATGTACAAACTGAAAACCAGTTTTTGTCTGCATAGCATCAGCAGCAACACTTGAGTCAGCTTTGTGTGAAGCTGCCATCTTGATCCAATCAATACTGTCCCCCTGCACACATTCAGGGACCAGGCCGCAGGACGTGTCTTCAGGTCAAACGGATTGTGGGACAAGGCCCAGAATGGAAGAGTCACCAAAAGGCAAAAAGTTCCGCCGGACCCCGGGAGCCGGCCGCCTATGTCGGGGGCGATCTCAGGCCACACCAGGGCAACAAGACTTGGGGAGGGGGCAGGAGCCAAGCACCCCCTCCCAGTCCGCGCTACCACACCGCCCCTCGGGGGCCTCCGTCAAGCGGTTCAGGGAGGCACCGAGGCAGCGGTTCTTCAGATCAGTGGCTCTCACCGGCAAGGCTCCCCTCCGTTAGCAGCGATCGTTGGTGCTGTGGTTGCGGCCGGAGGCCCCGCCTAGTCAACGCCCCGGCCTCTCCATGTCGTAGGTCGCAAGAGTGGGCGCAACTCAGCTGGCCGAGCGAGACTTGGGGAGGGGGCAGGAGCTAGGCGTCCCCTCCCAGTCTGCGCCACCACACCGCCCCTCGGGGGCCTCCGTCAAGCGGTTCAGGGAGGCACCGCAGGCAGCCGTTCTTCAGATTAGTGGCTCTCACCGGCAAGGCTCCCCTCCGTTAGCAGCGATCGTTGGTGCTGTGGGTTGCGGCCGGAGGCCCCGCCTAGTCAACGCCCCGGCCTCTCCATGTCGTAGGTCGCAAGAGTGGGCGCAACTCAGCTGGCCGAGCGAGACTTGGGGAGGGGGCAGGAGCCAAGCGCCCCTTCCCAGTCCGCGCCACCACACCGCCCCTCGGGGGCCTCCGTCAAGCGGCTCAGGGAGGCACCGCAGGCAGCGGTTCTTCAGATCACAACAGAGTCTCATGCTCGATCGATTGAGCTGGCCGAATCAGGCAACAAGAAGGTCTGGGGGGGGCACCTCTTGCTCAACCACCACCTGAGGAGGTGGTACTCTCTTCCTAGGAGGTGGTGGTGGTGGTGGGGATGCACCAGCTGAAGCTACAACACTTGCTATTGCTAAGTGATGAAAAAAGGTCTTCCTCTCACAAAGATTAAAGTTAGAGTGAGGAAACAAGGAGGGGTTTTCATCATTTGGGACAAAAATCAGTTCTAAACCAATGAAAAGTGTTATTTTTAGGTCACATGACCTAGCCTTACATCATTAGGAACCCAAAAGTGAAATGAACCAATGAAAAGTTTTATTAACAAGTCACATGACCTGTTATGCTTACGTTACGCGCTCCGCGCCGCGGCCCGGATCGCTTCCAGGAAGCTGCGCTTCTCGCCTCGCGCACCGGAGCACTTCCGGGTGCGCTAACGCGGCGCGTCATATGACGCATTACGCGACAACGCGATAGGTCGCGGTTACGCGACGCGTCACGATGTTGTTTTCTAATGCGGCAGTTGCGCAAACAGAACGTTTATCGGCCGGGCATATGGAATACATACACATTCATACCATACAATCAGGGTCTTCAAGGCTGAGGGGACGCTTTTGGGAATGGGGCCCATGCCCTAGCAGTCAAGCGTCCGAGTTCCAGGGTTGCCCAGAGCCATCCTTGCAGGCCAGGCCCAAGTCTGTGCAGCCATTTCCTGAGCTCCGTGGCAGCCGCCTGTTGCTGTACCGCAAGAGTGGGTGCAATTCAGCCGGATGGCGGGTGAGACGCTGTAATAGCAAGAGCAGGCGCAATTCAGCTGGCCGAGCGAGGCACTGTGCCGCAGGAGCGGGCGCAACTCAGCTGGCCGAGTGAAGCGCTGGGGTGTAGCTGAGAAACCTCCACCTGGGGAGGTGGGGGAGGCTCGTTCGTGCCGCCTCTCCCTTCCAGTGCACCCCACACGGTCTCCTGGCGCAGGTATATGGGATGGTTGGACCAGGGCACCGCAGGACGTGTCTTCAGGTCAAACGGATTGTGGGACAAGGTCCAGAATGGAAGACTCACCAAAAGGCAACAAGTTCCGCCTGACCCCGGGAGCCGGCCGCTTATGTCGGGGGCGATCTCAGGCCACACCAGGGCAACAAGACTTGGGGAGGGGGCAGGAGCCAAGCGCCCACTCCCAGTCCGCGCCATCTCACCGCCCCTCGGGGGCCTCCGTCAAGCGGTTTAGGGGAGCACCGTATCACATTGTTTTCCAATGCAGTCAGGTCCACAAACGGACCCCACTTACTTTGAATAGTGAAGCTGGACCAGGGCACCGCAGGACGTGTCTTCAGGTCAAACGGATTGTGGGACAAGGTCCAGAATGGAAGAGTCATCAAAAGGCAAAAAATTCCGCCGGACCCCGGGAGCCGGCCGCCTATGTTGGGGGCGATCTCAGGCCACACCAGGGCAACACGACTTGGGGAGGGGGCAGGAGCCAAGCGCCCACTCCCAGTCCGCGCCATCTCACCGCCCCTCGGGGGCCTCCGTCAAGCGGTTTAGGGGAGCACCGTATCACATTGTTTTCCAATGCAGTCAGGTCCACAAACGGACCCCACTTACTTTGAATAGTGAAGCTGCAGCAGGTGCAAATAAGGTTTAGACAGTGTTACAAGCGCTGCTTAGAACTCTGAAGTATGGCACTCAACATCCAGAACTTATGCCATTTGTGTAAGGCAGTGACATCGAAGCAACTCAGGGACCAAAAGCATGAACGAACAATCACGTATGAAAATCTTATTTGGGGAAGGGGCAGGATCCAAACGCCCCCTCCCAGTTTGCGCCACTACACCGTATGTAGAAAATCTGAAGCCATCGTTCTACAAACTCTCAACGCTTGCTATCAGTGCATGAGTTTCATGCTCGATCGATTGAGCTAGCCGGATCGGGCAACAAAAAGTATAAAATAGTTATGTAAAAAGTTATTTAATAAAATGTTTTACCCTGTTTCTTTGCTGGTGTGTTGTCTATATTTATAATATTTGCATAGGGTTTGTCGTTATTTTGGGCGGGGTGGGTGACGGAGCCGAGCTGTCTTGCAGCCCTCATGGTGTGGAGCTCAGTTCATTTCACTATTTTCGTATTTCTCATGAAGGGTTGTTCCTAATGTTTGTATTTTAGTGAGGTCAAAAAGAGATCCAATTAGTGGTCTACTGATTTTGCACGATTACTTTTATTTTTTTACACGATTTTTCACTATCTGCAAAGACTAAACAGAGTATTGCGACTTTGGGCTTGTTTGTAAATAGAGAATGACCTGAAGACACGCTGTAGTGGGGCGCCCCTTTACCGTTTTAGTTGCCATTCCGCCCGCTTTTGGTACTCTGTGCCTCTTCCGCCATTCAGCTGTTTACCGCCCGCTCTTGCGCCTGCTCTTGCGACTACAGCGTCTCGCTCACCATGTAGTTGAGTTGCTCCCGGTCTTAAGATTTAACAGAACTTTTTGGACTGCTGAAAGCGGTTGTATTCCGACCGCTGGTTGGTGAAGACATTTTGACTATATTCTGGACCTGCGTTGTCGCGTAATGCGTCATATGACGCGCCGCGTTAGCGCACCCGGAAGTGCTCCGGTGCGCAAGGCGCAGCTTCCTGGAAACGATCCAGAGCGCGCCGCGCAGCGCGTAACGTAAGCATAACAGGTCATGTGACTTGTTAATAAAACTTTTCATTGGTTCATTTTACTTTTGTTTTTCTAATGATGTAAGACTAGGTCATGTGACCTAAAAATAACACTTTTCATTGGTTTAGAACATTTTTTTTTCCCAAACGATGAAAGCCCCACCTTGTTTCTGGATGTTTCAGACTGAAGCTGGCGTCACCATGAGAGCACCACCATCTCGTAGCTCCGTCGTGGCCATTCCGCAAGCAATCATGGCAGCCGCTCCCCACCGGAAGCCTGCGGGAGTCGAGGGCCCCCAAGACTTTTGTACAATCTTCAAGGCTGAGGGGACGCTTTCAAGAATGGGACCCAAGCCCTGACAGACAAGCGTCCGAGTTCCAAGGTGTCCCAGGGCCATTTTACTGGACCAGGCCCAAATCCGAAGAGCCAGCCGCCATTTTAAGAATCCTGTGGCAGCCGCCTATCGCTACACCGCAAGAGTGGGAGCAACTCAACTACATGGTGAGCGAGACGCTGTAGCCGTAAGAGCGGGCGGTAAACAGCTGAATGGCGGAAAAGGCACAGTGTAGCAAAAGCGGGCGGAATGGCGACTGAAACGATAAAGGGGCGCCCCACTACAGCAGACGAGCCTCCGCCATGTGCTTCAAAACTGCATACGTATCTCGTGATATCAAGGTTGGGCAACCAGTACACAACAAGCAGTTACGAGTCCCATTTACACCGGCGCCATTTTGGGCGCAGCCTGGCAGGTCCAGGATCTAGTCAAACATAACAAATGAGGCTGACGTCTCTGAAGCAGTTGACGCACAGCAGGACATAGCAAATAAACATGAAGTCTCTAAAGCTGTTAACTCACTGCAGGACAAAACAAGTGAACCTGAAACCTCTGGAATAATTGTCGCTCAAAAGAACAACACACAAAACTCTGTAGAGCCTGAAGAAAGAAAAACAGAAGGGCACTGTAGTTTCAGACACACTTAACACTAATGACTAAACAAAGATATCGTCTGTCTATGAAGCAGCTGTCATGTTCACAGAATTGACAAAGAAGTGTGCAGACACCAATGCTATTAAGAAACACAAGGAAATCCCTAACGCATCAGCATTCTCGGAAGAGGTTGACACAGATGACATCTTAAGGAACAAAGAAACACATTGTAATGGAGATTAGAGAGGCTACGGATAGGTGGCCCAGGATATCACCACTGTTCCCCATGTCATAAAACCTTAGGATGTTCAATAACTGAAACAGCTAATATGGGATTACTTACAAGGGACATCTTTTGTTCTGTTTTGTAAAGTAAAACTATTGTGAACGCAAGTATTATACATAGTAAGTGTTTAATATAGCATTTGTCAGTCATTGGTTAAGCAGCTAGAACCTGTTCACTCTTGACACCCCAGGTGCTGTGTATGTTGCACTATAGTGCTGCATCGGGAATACGGACAACCCTATTGTCGTTGATTTTTCATTATTGATTATTGTAAAGAAATGGCGACTCCCCCCTTTAGCAGATTAGCTAAATGTTTGCGTAATTTGGGCATAAAAGTTATATTATTGTTGTTGTTGTTGTTATCGTTATAGTTCTGGTTAATTTCCATTCAGAGTGTCCTACACAGCACCACTCTAGGTAAACACTACTTTATGTAAAACCTGGGACATAGCACTCATTGAAACTATAGTTGGTCACCATGGGGTTTAAAGAAGGGATGGTTCTTCACCTGGGTGCCTTCCACAACTCAGCACGTTGTGCTGCCTTGGGACTATTCGCACAAAAGACAGCTTCTGACCATTGTTGTTTTTTTATCAAAAAATGTTTAAATATATTTACAGTTTTTGTTGCGTTCGTTATATTTAAAAGTTAATAAAGTTTTATAATCCAACTTTCTTGGAGTACTATATTTCTTTTAAAAAATCGGGTGAATGGGGCCTTGAATCGGGTTATTGTCATGTGTGGGCTTTGCAAGTGTACTGCTACAGGATCGGACATTTCAAACTCAAATGCACGTTTTTTTTCTTACCTTTCCGAAGCATGGAGCGCAATAGCAGGCAGAGAAAGGGTGATGCACGTGTTGAACACTGCCTGGCCTGGCAAGTTGCTGGCAGTGCCCCCCCGCCCGCTCCTGAAAGAGGGCACACACACACCGCCGCCCCGAGTACTTCACAAATCTTTAAAAGACCATGCGCTTGTTCATGAGGCTTAAATGGTTTATCACCCCTTCTAGAACCCCTACATGGACCCTCTGACGTTTCCTGGAAGAATTAGCACGTAACACAATACCAAGCCCTGTCAGCTGAACCCCCCGAGGAATTGTGGGGCATATTATCAAGGGGGTTTATTTCCGCTTTTTTGGCTTTAAAAGCCAAAAAAAAGGAGATAAAATTATCTAAGCGCGAATATCTCCAAAAGCTAACACCTGCCCTGAGCAGTTTTTAGCCATGTTATCCAATGGAAGGTGGATAACATGGCTAAGAGCATTTGCTGGATAATGCATGAATATCGCTTACGATTCAGCGATATTCATGCATTGCGGCCGTTTTCTATCGCATTTGCGATAAACCTTGCTAATAGCAAGGTTTATCTGCGATAAAATTCGCCGATGTGCGGCGATAATTTTTGTCTCTAAACAAGTTAGAGACAAAAATTATCGCTAGTTGTTGGTAATATGCCCCCGGGTTTTTCCTTGCACGAATCGGGAGGCGGAAGACTAGCACTGAAATCAGTAGTCTCACGCCTGAATCGGGAGGATTGGTATGTCTGGATTCTCTACAGCTGGGGCCATAAACTACATCCGCAGGGCTAGGTGATAGCCTGGGTCCGGCCTGGACAATCGGACACAGAGGAAGAGGAGTGTCAGAGGGTGCGGTAGTGAATAGGGTGAAAGGGAGGTGTCGGGCGGGCACAGGGTGTGATTCTCAGGGAAGAGCAGCGCAGATGGGGGGAAGTATATGGCCCATGCATGAGAGAGAGAGCGGGGGTGACCAGTGCGTGGGGGAAATGCTTGCGAGGGTGGGGAGCCGTGCTGAGAATCGACGGCGTGCAGAGAGTGGGTCTGGTCAAGGCATCTAAAATGGCTGCCGTGCACGACAAAATTGTGGCACTGGACAAAAAGGCAAAATGGCGCAGACAATGTTTAACAATAAGGATTCATTTATAACAAAATATTTACTCGCAGTGACAAAATGGTGGTCAACACTTCCTGATTTCCATCGAATCGAACGTTAACAGACGTCACGCAGCAAAAAAAAAAAAAAAGCTCACGCACAGCCGCTGGAAGACATGTATCAACATATATGAGCCTCCTCAGCCACCCTCAGAAAACATAAGGGGTCAGGATACGTCTCCCGCACCCCCTTATACCTAGTAATTTAATTAAAACAAAACACAAAATGGCGAATTCCCATTTCGCTACCAGTTTGCGGCCCAGGAAGCGCTTCTACCGTGAAAAATATATTTTTTTTATTTTCCCCACGGGACCCTTTAATAACCCCAACATCATTCCTAGAGGGTCAAGAGAGGTATACCTTGCCCCCTTTCATTAAATTCCCCCTTCGTTTTTCACCTCTTCTTCTCTCTCGATCCTACCGAGAGATAAGATGGCGGCCGCTCCGGACTGTTTAGAATGTTGACAGACACCGGAGAGCCAATCAGCTTTCTGCGCGCAAAGTTCCGTTTCGCGAAAAGTAAGCGGACCGGAGCGCAGCCCGGAGCGCTGTTACAGATATATATCTTGTTTTGAACGTTAATTTCTCAAAATCCACTGGAGCACATATATTGAGACCTAGCAAAGGCACATCGGGCTAACAGTCCCTACAATTTCGTGCAAATCCATTCAGCCGTTCGAGCTAAAAGTGAGGCCAAAGGCCCTATGGAAATTAACATGGGAAAAACGTGTTTTGGGACCCCCCTTTTTTCTCGGCCCCCCCTTGACGAAACCCCCCCAAATTTTCGGGGGCTGCTCAGAAACAAAATGTGCCATTTTCCTGAAAATTTCTGCCGATTCCGTCCACAAACGCCAAAGATATTAGACATAGAATTTTCAAAAGTTCCATAGACAAATAATCCTAACTATATATACCTACTGGCTGTCGCCAGTAGGTAGTTATAGTTAGGATTGTTTTCCATAGGAAATCCGCAACATTCTATTAGGAATAACTTTGGCGCCAGTAGACGAATCTTTGCGAATTTCTCAAAGAAGATGGCCCACTCCGCTCTGCTCCTTCCCTGAAAGTTTGGGGGGGATTCATCAAGCGGGGGCCGAGATATTTGGGGGGTCCCAAAACGTCTTTTCCCCATGTTAATTTCCATAGGGCGGTTGGACTCACTTTTAGCCCGAACGGCTGAATGGATTTCCACCAAACTTGGCAAAAGTGTAGGGACTGGTAGCCCCTTGTGCCTTTGCTATATCTCAAGATATGTGCTTCAGTGGATTTTGAGTAATTTAGGTTAAAAAAAAAATATATATCTATATGCGCGCCCCGGTACGCGCACCGGGGCGCGTACCAGCGCGCTACGCGAGTAGGCGAGCGGAAAGCTGATTGGCTCTCGGGTGTCTGTCAACATTCCAAACAGTCCGGAGCGGCCGCCATCTTGTGTCTTGGTAGGATCGAGACACAAGAGGTGGCAAAAACACAGGGGGATGACCAAAAGGGGGCAGGGTAGATCCTCCCTGACCCCCTAGGTTTGATGTGGGGGCCATAAAAGGGCCCCGCGGTGCAAAAAAAATATTCTTTTTTTTTTCGATTTTCGCGGGGGAAGCGCCCGGTACACTCACCGGGGAGCGCACCGGGGAGCGTACCATGGGGAAAGCCAGTGAAACAGTAAAATATTAATTTAAAGTGCTTAGAGGTAGGGTAGCTCTGCATAGAGTTGTTGTGTTGTGTGGGTGATTTAAGTACCAACATGTAGGTACCAATGCAGAGTCTTAAATTCAATGTACACCGTCGCCTCTGTAGATAATTTGCATGTTGTTACAGAAGTTATTGTGGTGTATGGAATCTATACCATAGTCTGTCAGGAAAGCAGAAACGACATGGAGGCAGGAGATGAAAAAGAGATGTGAAATACACATTGGAGATAATATAGTGGGAGAAAGGAAGTAACTATGAGCAAAATTACTATGTAACACAAAAAAGTTGCACAGTATACTTTAAGTCTCACTTTATATTATAATCATTTTGGTACTATTTCATAAATTACATATAAAAATGAATAATGTCTCGAACAATTTTTAATTCTTTAATATACATTTATTGTTCAGATTTTTCAAAATTTAAAAGAACTTCCAACATTAGATCATCTGGAATCTCCTCATTTTGATTTCATGATTCTATTGCTTCAACACAGTCAAGTAATTGTTGGTCCAGAGACTGATCCATAAAGTTCAAGTCATCCATATCTTCCTCAGGATTGTTCTCAACAACAATTTCGAAAAAGAAATATTAATTTTGTCTTGTTTCCTTCCATTTTCTTGCTGTAAACTGCATAAAAAATAACTATATCAGTAGAATTAGGGAACTGTTGGGTTTAAGTTCAGACAGGTACTTCTGAGTTTTTAAAGTTATCTTTGGGCATTGTATGGTTATGTTATGTTATTGTTATTTATTCTTTTGTATAGCGCTACGGTTACTCAAAAAGGCAGGAAGTAGAAATATAAAAAAGTGCATGTGATGAAGCCTAAGTAAATTCATAATTATATCAGAGAAGCTTAACTCAATCCATAACTATAACAGAGAAGCCTATCTCAATCTATAACTATAACAGAGGGACAGTAAATAAGTATCAGAAAACGTTTTTCCAAATTAACTTAAAGTGCACATTATAATTCCCCTTACAAATTAACAACTTACCTTACAGAAAGCTATTGAAGTTTTCTGAGAATATCCTGTATAAATGTACCTGTGGTAGTTCTAGTCAAAATGGCCGTGCTTCCCTCTCATTTTTCATATATATGCATGTACATAACCAATCAAATGTCAGCACATAAAAGTAGAAAATGGAAGTAACATTTTAATTGGTTGTAAATCTTAACACTTTATATGTGTTTTTGTCATGTAATTTACCTCAGGATATTTAGACAGGGCTACAGCCCAAATGGCTCAATGGAATTTCACCAAATTTGGGAAAATGGTAGGGAGTGGTATGTAGTAGGGCCTATTCTATATTTGGTGAAAGTGTCTTCAGTGGTTTTTATGTAAATTGTCTTTCAACATTTTTGTGGAGCGCTTACCGGCAGCGCTACGGGAGGTAGCCATCTTGTGTTTCGGTAGAATTGAGACACAAGATGGAGGACAAACAACATTGGGAATAGGTAAAAGGGGGCACGGTAGACAGCCCCTGACCCCCTAGGTTTTCTGAGGGGGGCTTAGGAGGTCCATATAGGCCCAAAAACGTTTTTTTTTTAAACTTTTCACGGGGGAGCGCCCGGTACGCGCACCTAGGAGCGCACCGGGGAGCGTACCGGGGTGCGTACCGGGGAGCGAACTTTGGTGAAAAATAGTGAAAAAAGTTAGATTTAAATTTTCAATTTGAGTGATCAGAGGTAGGGTAGCCCTGAAAAGAGCTTTTGGGTTCTGTGGTTGATTTAGGTACTTCCAATGCACAGTCTTAAATTCAGGAGGAATATTCTATTCCCCTCACCTGAGAAGTGCACACCATCTCCTCTGTAGATATCTTGCATGTTGTAACGCAAGTTATTGTTGTACATTGAACCCATTTAATAGTCTCTCATGTAAGCAGAAACAGATTTATTCACATGTTTCCGTGCTCCTAAAATTGTGGACAAAATTGGTTGGAACACTTCCATTTCTGTCTTTGGCATATATTGGAATATACCAAGGCAGTTTGTAGAAAAAGTGCCATCAATTGTCCAAAGGTGTCCTTTAAAAGCATTTCCAGACCTACCCCAGTCAAAGTGCCTAGGTCATTTCCACCACAGTGCAAAATTATGAGGTCTGGGTGTGGCGGATGCAAAAAGGTTTTCACCAATGGTATCAATTGGTGACATCTCAATCCTCTCTGGCCAATCCACTTGATGTCCACATTTGGTAAATCAAGGTTGTGAAAATTTCTGATAGCTGCATACCTTTGAGCACAGTGGATGTAGCTATGTCCAATAATCCAGACAGAAAACATGGTGAGAGGAGGTTCTGGTGCAGTCAGAAGAAGTGTGGGAATGAAATGACAGTTGGAACAGTGGGAGTTTGCAAAAAAAACTGTGGAGTTTCAGTGCTCTTGAATCACAAGGAATGATTGGTGGATTCAGATAGTCGAAATCTGAAAGTTAGGGTGCATGGTTCTGTTCTGTGAAAGAAGTAATTTGAATGGTTAAGAAAAAGTCATTTAAAGAAACTTGGCACCGGATAAGCTGGTGTATTGAGAGGTCAAACATCCTTGCTGAGTTCATTTGTAACATTGTAGAATACACTTTTAAACCTGAGAGGTCAGTGAGGAGGGTGTTGCTATGGTAACAGGTAGAAAGGCTGAGGGGGGAAGGGTTTTGGTTTGAAAATAGAGAGGGAAGAATTTTAATTGTTTAACATGAGGGATATGTGTGTAGAATTAGAGGTTTTCTGTGCCATTCATGGTTACAATGTCTGGAGTGCATACCTTTTGCTCTGATAAAGAAATATTGGTGTGTGTCTGACACTGTTCTCAATCTCCCAAAGCATTTGTAAAGGTAAGTAATGATTCATTTAATATAGACAGAGAGTTGTATATTCCATGGAGAAGATTTGGAAGCAAATTGTGGATTTTTAATGTTGCTTTGTGTCATGTTTTTTGATAATGCTTGGTAAATAGTTTTTGCAGCATAGAGGAATTGTATTTTGTAACATTGTGAAGTTTCAGTAGTGACATGGAATGCGTGTACAAAGGACCTGTGCTGTGTTTCTTAAATGTGATGTGAAAAACGATTTTGGGGAAAATGAATGGCTTTTATATTTTTGAGAAGGAATAAATAGTGTCTACATGATTAAAGAAATATATTTGAACCTTTCACAATGATGTCACCTGTGTTACCTCAGATGAGGAAGCACATTTTGCCTCTTTCTTGCTGGTTTGTGTCAGGTTTTTTGATAATGCTTCGTATCAACATTTGCAAGATAGCGGAATTGTATTTTGTAAAATAGTGAGGTTTCAGTAGTGAAATTGAATGCTTGTACATAGGACCTGCGCACTGTTTCTTAAATGTTATTTAAAAAACGGTTTTGGGGCAAATGAATGGCTTTTACATTTTTGAGAAGGAATAAAAAGTGTCTGCATGATTAAAGAAATATATTTGAACCTTTCACAATCATGTCACCTGTGTTACCTCAGATTAGGAAGCAGATTGAGCTTCTTTCTTGTTGGTTTGTGTCATGTTTTTTGATAATGCTTCGCATCAACATTTGCAAGATAGAGGAATTGTATTTTGTAAAATAGTGAGGTTTCAGTAGTGAAATGGAATGCTTGTACATAGGACCTGCGCTCTGTTTCTTAAATGTTATTTAAAAAACGATTTGGGGGAAAATTAATGGCTTTTACATTTTTGAGAAGGAATAAAAAGTGTCTGCATGATTAAAAAATATATTTGAACCTTTCACAATTATGTAACCTGTGTTACCTCAGATTAGGAAGCAGATTGAGCTTCTTTCTTGTTGGTTTGTGTCACGTTTTTTGATAAAGCTTGGTATCAACAATTGCAAAATAGAGGAATTGTATTTTGTAAAATAGTGATGTTTCACTAGTGAAATTGAATGCTTGTACATAGGATCTGCACACTGTTTATTAAATGTTATTTAAAAAACGATTTTTGGGCAAATGAATGGCTTTTACATTTTTGAGAAGGAATAAAAAGTGTCTGCATGATTAAAGAAATATATTTGAACCTTTCACAATAATGTCACCTGTGTTACGTCAGATTAGGAAGCAGATTGAGCTTCTTTCTTGTTGGTTTGTGTCATGTTTTTTGATAATGCTTGGTATCAATGTTTGCAAGTGAGAGGAAATGTATTTTGTAAAATAGTGAGGTTTCAGTAGTGAAATGGAATGCTTGTACATAGGACCTGCGCTCTGTTTCTTAAATCTTATTTGAAAAACGATTTTTGGGCAAATGAATAGCTTTTACATTTTTGACTAGGAATAAATCGTGTGTGCATGATTAAATAAATATATTTGCAGTTTTCACAATCATGTCACTTGTGTTACTCTAGATTAGGGAGCAGATTGAGCTTTTTTCTTTTTGCTTTTTGTTAAGTTTAATGATAATGTTTGGTATCAACATTTCCTAGATAGTAGAATTGTATTTTGAAAAATAGTAAGGTTTCAGTAGTGAAATGGAATGCTTGTACATATGACCTGCGCTCTTTTTCGTAAATGTTATTGGAAACATGTTTTTTGGGCAAATGAATGGCTTTTACATTTTTGAGAAGGAATAAATAGTGTCTGCAAGATTAAATAAATATATTTGAATCTTTTACAATCATGTCACCTGTGTTTCCTCAGATTAGGAAGTAGATTGTGAAGATGAGGTGAGGTATGTCCAGGGGTGCAAAGGAGGTGAGGCTAAGCATGAGCGTAAAATCCGTTCCGCTCGCGGATTTTTGTGGATTTTCGACAAATTTGCAATCCGCGAATGCTCGCAAATTTGCCAACATTCCGCAAATTCGCACGCGGCGGATTTTTTTGCTTGGTGATACAATATTGCTGCGCGCGGCGTTCACTTACCGTCATTCAGCGTTTGCCGAGTTGTTTTTCTCGATATTTTGCGAGTGCTGCGCCATTTTGGATCTTGCTGCGGGATCCCGCGGGAATTTGACGACCGCGATTACGTAATCGCGGCTTGCCACCTTGCACAGCACGCATCGCGAGAGTTCGCAATTGCGAACACGTACATGCGGCGGACAGCAACAATTCTGCACAAGAATTCCACCACCAAGCAGCATAAACCTTCTGAAAATTATTTTTTTTTTCAGAATAACTCCTCTGGTTGACATTTGCCTGCACTTTTTTTTGCAAGGAGTCCATTTTGTGGGGGGGTGGGAGGAAGGAAGCGCCCCACAGTCTCCAACTTCCTGTTCCTGTCCAGCAGGCTCCTCCTAGTTAAGCGTGGGCGGAAAATCCGTTCCGCTCGCGGATTTTGCGGATTTTCGGGAAATCCGCAATCCGCGAGATTTGCGGATTTCCCGCAAAATCCGCAAATTCGCACGCAGCGGATTTTTTTGGCGGCGCGCGGCGTTGGTGATACAATTTTTGCGGCGCGCGGCGTTTATCATCGTTTGCCGAGTTGTTTTTTTCGATAGTTTGCGAGTGCTGCGCCATTTTGGATCTTGCTGTGTGATCCCGCGGGAATTGGCGAGCGCGATTACGTCATCGCGGCTTGCCAGCGATAGTTTGTCAACGCGAGTACGGCGAGATCACGTCTCGCGGTACTTCGCAATTTGCGAGATTTGAGATGCGGCGAGCGAAAATATAAATTTGCAATTCTGCACAAGAAATCCACCAGCAAGCAGCATAAACCTTCTAGAAATGATGATTTTTATGTGAATAACTCCTTAGTTTGACATTTGCCTGCACTTTTTTAGCGAGGAGTCCATTTTGGGGAGGGGGCAGGGGGGTGGGAGGAAGGAAGTGCCCCATAGTCTTCAACTTCCTGTTCCTGTTCAGCAGGCTCCTCCCAGTGCTTTGTCCATCTCCTGGTCACTTTTCATTTGGATGTGGACCTGGAAGGATTACTTTTTGTGGATGCTGCTGGATCTTTGGATTTGAGGCCTTTTTGACTTTCTTTGGATCACTGTTGGATTAGAAATTTTACAAGTAAGTTTGTTTGGGGCATTACAGTTGCTGCAACAAAAATTTTGGGATTTTCGATTTTTGGGCTGTTTTGGGGCCTTTTGCCCAGGGGTACTCAGTGGTGGGTGGACTGATTCTTTCTGTTGGTTGTCTTGAACTTAAACATCATGGAGGCCATAGATGAATTCGGATTGTGCTGATTTTTCTGTGTTTTTCGATTTTTTTTTTTTTGTAAAATTTTGTGTTTTTCGATTTTTGACCTGTTGTTGGGGCCTTGACCAGGGGTATTTGAGTCTAGCATGGGCCTAGTCTTTCTGTGGGCTGTCTTGAATTTAAACATCATGGAGGCCATGGATGGAATGGGATTGTGCTGATTTTGCAGTGTTTTTCGATTTTTGGGGGTGTTCATGGGGAGGGACATGCCATGTGGCTGGTGGCCATTTTGAGTGCAGCTACAGGCACTGGCCATGTGCTGGCAGGCAAGTAGCCATTTTGAATGCAGGCTTTGTTGTTAGGCCTCCAACCATTTTGTCTACTTTTCAACCTTTATTTATGCCCAGGGGTAGTGAGTCTTGCATGGGCCTAGTCTTTCTGTGGGTTGTCTTGAATTTAAACATCATGGAGGCCATGGATTGAATGGGATTGTGCTGATTTTGCAGTGTTTTTCGATTTTTGGGCCTGTACTTGTGGCCTTTTCACCAGGGGTATTTGAGTCTAGCATGGGCCTAGTCTTTCTGTGGGCTGTCTTGAATTTAAACATCATGGAGGCCATGGATGGAATAGGATTGTGCTGATTTTGCAGTGTTTTTCGATTTTTGGGCCTGTACTTGTGGCCTTTTCACCAGGGGTATTTGAGTCTAGCATGGGCCTAGTCTTTCTGTGGGCTGTCTTGAATTTAAACATCATGGAGGCCATGGATGGAATAGGATTGTGCTGATTTTGCAGTGTTTTTCGATTTTTGGGCCTGTACTTGTGGCCTTTTCACCAGGGGTATTTGAGTCTAGCATGGGCCTAGTCTTTCTGTGGGCTGTCTTGAATTTAAACATCATGGAGGCCATGGATGGAATAGGATTGTGCTGATTTTGCAGTGTTTTTCGATTTTTGGGCCTGTACTTGTGGCCTTTTCACCAGGGGTATTTGAGTCTAGCATGGGCCTAGTCTTTCTGTGGGTTGTCTTGAATTTAAACATCATGGAGGCCATGGATTGAATGGGATTGTGCTGATTTTGCAGTGTTTTTCGATTTTTGGGGGTGTTCATGGGGAGGGACATGCCATGTGGCTGGTGGCCATTTTGAGTGCAGCTACAGGCACTGGCCATGTGCAGGCAGGCAAGTGGCCATTTTGAATGCAGGCTTTGTTGTTAGGCCTCCAACCATTTTGCCTACTTTTCAACCTTTATTTATGCCCAGGGGTAGTGAGTCTTGCATGGGCCTAGTATTTCTGTGTGTTGTCTTGAATTTAAACATCATGGAGGCCATGGATTGAATGGGATTGTGCTGATTTTGCAGTGTTTTTCGATTTTTGGGCCTGTACTTGTGGCCTTTTCACCAGGGGTATTTCAGTCTAGCATGGGCCTAGTCTTTCTGTGGGCTGTCTTGAATTTAAACATCATGGAGGCCATGGATGGAATAGGATTGTGCTGATTTTGCAGTGTTTTTCGATTTTTGGGCCTGTACTTGTGGCCTTTTCACCAGGGGTATTTGAGTCTAGCATGGGCCTAGTCTTTCTGTGGGCTGTCTTGAATTTAAACATAATGGAGGCCATGGATGGAATAGGATTGTGCTGATTTTGCAGTGTTTTTCGATTTTTGGGCCTGTACTTGTGGCCTTTTCACCAGGGGTATTTGAGTCTAGCATGGGCCTAGTCTTTCTGTGGGCTGTCTTGAATTTAAACATCATGGAGGCCATGGATGGAATAGGATTGTGCTGATTTTGCAGTGTTTTTCGATTTTTGGGCCTGTACTTGTGGCCTTTTCACCAGGGGTATTTGAGTCTAGCATGGGCCTAGTCTTTCTGTGGGCTGTCTTGAATTTAAACATCATGGAGGCCATGGATGGAATAGGATTGTGCTGATTTTGCAGTGTTTTTCGATTTTTGGGCCTGTACTTGTGGCCTTTTCACCAGGGGTATTTGAGTCTAGCATAGGCCTAGTCTTTCTGTGGGTTGTCTTGAATTTAAACATCATGGAGGCCATGGATTGAATGGGATTGTGCTGATTTTGCAGTGTTTTTCGATTTTTGGGGGTGTTCATGGGGAGGGACATGCCATGTGGCTGGTGGCCATTTTGAGTGCAGCTACAGGCACTGGCCATGTGCTGGCAGGCAAGTGGCCATTTTGAATGCAGGCTTTGTTGTTAGGCCTCCAACCATTTTGCCTACTTTTCAACCTTTATTTATGCCCAGGGGTAGTGAGTCTTGCATGGGCCTAGTATTTCTGTGTGTTGTCTTGAATTTAAACATCATGGAGGCCATGGATTGAATGGGATTGTGCTGATTTTGCAGTGTTTTTCGATTTTTGGGCCTGTACTTGTGGCCTTTTCACCAGGGGTATTTCAGTCTAGCATGGGCCTAGTCTTTCTGTGGGATGTCTTGAATTTAAACATCATGGAGGCCATGGATGGAATAGGATTGTGCTGATTTTGCAGTGTTTTTCGATTTTTGGGCCTGTACTTGTGGCCTTTTCACCAGGGGTATTTGAGTCTAGCATGGGCCTAGTCTTTCTGTGGGCTGTCTTGAATTTAAACATCATGGAGGCCATGGATGGAATAGGATTGTGCTGATTTTGCAGTGTTTTTCGATTTTTGGGCCTGTACTTGTGGCCTTTTCACCAGGGGTATTTGAGTCTAGCATGGGCCTAGTCTTTCTGTGGGCTGTCTTGAATTTAAACATCATGGAGGCCATGGATGGAATAGGATTGTGCTGATTTTGCAGTGTTTTTCGATTTTTGGGCCTGTACTTGTGGCCTTTTCACCAGGGGTATTTGAGTCTAGCATGGGCCTAGTCTTTCTGTGGGCTGTCTTGAATTTAAACATCATGGAGGCCATGGATGGAATAGGATTGTGCTGATTTTGCAGTGTTTTTCGATTTTTGGGCCTGTACTTGTGGCCTTTTCACCAGGGGTATTTGAGTCTAGCATGGGCCTAGTCTTTCTGTGGGCTGTCTTGAATTTAAACATCATGGAGGCCATGGATGGAATAGGATTGTGCTGATTTTGCAGTGTTTTTCGATTTTTGGGCCTGTACTTGTGGCCTTTTCACCAGGGGTATTTGAGTCTAGCATGGGCCTAGTCTTTCTGTGGGCTGTCTTGAATTTAAACATCATGGAGGCCATGGATTGAATGGGATTGTGCTGATTTTGCAGTGTTTTTCGATTTTTGGGGGTGTTCATGGGGAGGGACATGCCATGTGGCTGGTGGCCATTTTGAGTGCAGCTACAGGCACTGGCCATGTGCTGGCAGGCAAGTGGCCATTTTGAATGCAGGCTTTGTTGTTAGGCCTCCAACCATTTTGCCTACTTTTCAACCTTTATTTATGCCCAGGGGTAGTGAGTCTTGCATGGGCCTAGTCTTTCTGTGGGTTGTCTTGAATTTAAACATTATGGAGGGCATGGATGGATTGGGATTGTGCTGATTTTGCAGTGTTTTTCGATTTTTTTGTGCTCTATAACTGAACTGATGTTCCTCTGTCTTCCATTTTTTTTAGGTGCACAAGACTCAAGAGAACCACCAGTGCCAGGAAGAAGTCCTGCAGCGGTGTGTGTGTGCAGCATAACGTCACGCGACGTCACGTCTGGCCTCAGACAACTCTACAATTCGTGCAACTGCGGCCTGCTGTCTGACCTGCTCTGAAGAAGATGGCCCCGCCCCCAAAGAAAGTTCTCCGTAGCTCCTCTAGCAAGAAAGTTGCTAGTAAGGAGCAGAAGAAGCAAGTTACCAAGGAGGCTGGTGTGCCACCCGCCACTTTTTTTGGGAGCAAAAAAAAAAGTACGCCTGCAGCAGCAGGATCTGCTGGGGACCAACCTGAGAGCAGCACCCCTGCTCCATTGGGTTCAGTGCCTCCACCACCACGCCAACTTAAGTCAAAGCCCTTGAGTGCTTCAGAGGCAGTCAGTGTACTTCTCCAATCACCATCGACCAGTGATGTTGGCTCATCGCAAGAAAGTAGCAGCAATGTCCCTGAATCAACACAGGTTGTTGTAACTCATCTGACAAGTGTTGAACAACCACAGCCGCAACAACAACACCATGTGCAAGTACACGGCCAAGTACATGTGGAAGGAGAGGCAGCAAAAGGAGATGCGCAAGCAAAGGTGCATGGACGTTCACAAGTGCCCACAATAGTTGTTCCTCCCGAAGTAGGGGCACATTTGGAAATCGACAATGAAGCTGAGGTATCATTGGAAGCCACTCCTCCTGATGATCATTCATTGTCTTCCACATCCCTAGCAAGGAAAAGATCAAGGGGGGTGTCTACATCTTCTTCAAGCCCACCGCCTTCTGATGATCTGGATGACGAATGGGTACTACCACGGCAGCCTGAGAGTGAGGCACACCATGATCTGACACCGGTACCTCCTAAGCGTAAAAGGAAGGTCGTCCAAAAACTCAAACCTATGGAGTGTGATGAGGCTCAACAAGAAGTGACAGATACTGCTGGTGATGAAGCCTCTCACGATGACGACGAGCCAGTCATCACAAAGGTCACTGCAGCCCCACCGGGCATGCAGCAAAGAGACATTTTGACCCTATCCCGAGAAGCTGCTGAGCGTGATGATGATGTCGGCGAGGAGGCAATGGAAATGGAATCATTAGATTTGGAGTTAAGTAGTACACCAAAACCTACCGCTTCCATATTTCTTCGCAAGAAGGTACCCACCTCGTCCTCGACCTCAATTCGTGGTGGTGAAAGTGCAAAACGTACTGAAGTTCGGCAATCCACATCCTCCACTTCATCTGTCATTAGCAGCAGGACCACCACCACCAGTATCGCCGCCTCCTCCGGCCCCCGAAGACATTTCAAGTCTCCAGTTTGGGACTTCTTTAGTGTTTGCCCAAAAAAGGAAAACGTAGCCATTTGTAGCCTTTGTAAGCTTCGATTTAGTCGTGGTAAGCTTGGTTCTAACTATGGTACCGGAGGCCAGAGAGGTCATCTTGAGAGAAGGCACCCTGTCCAATGGTTTCCGCACCTAGAGGCGATCAAGAAAGCCGGAATTGCACGTAATGAAAACGTTGATTTTTGTCATCTGCTGATGACGAGGAGGTAGAAGAAGACGATTCAAACACTTCACTTACACCCAGTTCCCATGTCAGCAGCACACCCCATGGGAGCCACACTAAGAGTGTGGGAGAGAGTGAGACATCAATGCGGAAAAGTTCATCAGCGAGCGTAACTGGGTCGAAGAGATCATCATCATCCCGTAAATCATTGGTCCAGGGCAACATTAAAAAGATGTTGTTTACAGAAGCGCAATATGAACGCAACCACCCAATGACCCGTCTGTATAACACTAAGCTGGCTAAAATGCTAGCTCTGGACCTTCTCCCTTTTTCTTTTGTAGAAGGGGTTGGTTTTCTAGAATTAGTGACAGCGCTCTGCCCTAAATGGAAGGTTCCTAGCCGGTTCTATTTTGCCCGAGTTGCGGTTCCAGCACTACATGAAGATGTTCTGAAGGTGATTGGGGCAGCTTTGGAGAAGAGTGCTGTTCACACTATACATCTGACAACAGACATGTGGACCAGTGGCGCAGGCGCTGATTACATGTGCATCACTGCACACTGGGTCTCTTTTTCAGGGGTTAAAGCAAAGCTAAACTCAGGTGTTGCCACTAACATTGTTTTTAAAGGTGCTCGGAAACATGCAACACTAGCCATGTTTGGTTTGGAGAAACGTCACACAGCAGAAAACATTTTGGATGTCTTTAACACAAAGGTCCTTAACTGTCTGTCCCCACTAAAACGCAAGGTTGGTTATGTTTCCACGGACAATGGCTCCAATATAGTTAAGGCCATGAGGGACGGTTACTATTTCAGAGTGCCGTGTTTGGCGCACTGTATAAACCTGGTTGTCCAAAAATTCTTGGGTAATAAACGCAGTGCAGCGTACAGTGTATTGGAGAACTGCCGAAAAATTTGCAAGCATTTCAGGCATTCTTTTAAGGCCCGCAAGCAGCTGAGGAGCATGCTATATCAATGTCAAATGCCAGTGAAAGCACTCATCCAGGAGGTGGTAACACGTTGGAACTCAACCTTCTACATGCTTGAGCGTCTGTATGAGCAGTATACGCAACTCGATCAATATTTCTTGAAAGAGGGTATAGAGGAGCTGAGGATGGGTGGGCCGCAATGGAACATAGTTGAAAGCCTAACACGCATGCTTCGTCCTTTTGAGGTCTTCACACGTGCAGTCAGCAAGGAGGACTCTAATTTGGGAAAAGCTATCCCATTGTTGTACATGCTGGAGGACCAACTGAAGGAGGTGTGTTCTGTGTTTCGAAAAGATGACAAAAAGAAAGACTCTTTGCTTCTGGCTGAGCAATTATTAGACCTCCTACAAGGTGATGAACGTCTTCAAAAGATCCACTCAGAACAGCATTACATTTGTGCTACTATTCTGGATCCACGCTACAAAAAGGCGCTGGCAGGCAGAGCATTCTTTCCTTTTGCTGATGAAGATGTTACAAAGTACAAACGTTGGCTAGCCTTGTCAGCCAAGAAGTTTGAAACAGAACGGCTGGAAATTGAAGGAAATGGCAGTACATCAGCAGGCCATCCCCAGTCAAAACAATCCACTTCTGCACCTGTGGCTGTGGCACAAGTGACCTCTCAGCCGTTAAAGACACCGGCAACCGGATCATCTGCACGAAAGACAACAGAAACATTGGAGGCTGAAGAGGATTGGCTAGCTCTGCGTGGGTTTGGTTCTCAAAAGGTCAGAGGCACAGCAAGAGCTACGCAAAGTGGAGGAACCTTGGAGGAGGACCTTGAGTCGATGGTGAAGGACTATCTGAATGACTCCACAGAGGTCTATGTTAATTCTGACCCATTGGCGTATTGGCATGGGAAAAAAGAATTGTGGCCACAGCTCACCAACCTGGCTTTAAACTACTTGTCTTGCCCACTCGCAAGTGTGTCTTCTGAACGGGTTTTCAGTGCGGCTGGTGGGATTGTAACTCCCAAACGGAGCCGCCTCTCGCCCAAAAATGTGGAGAGGTTAACAATGATCAAGATGAATCAGCACCTCATACCACCAGATATAAGAGTACGAGAGAGCGTGCCGGATGAAGAGGAGGTGGCCAGCACCATAGATGAGGGAATTTCTACTCTGTCAGGTGGCACTGACCTCACCCTGGCTGAATTCGCAGAGTATGATGACGAAGCCTTATTCTTATTCCTGGACCGTGATACCGACTTCGAGCCCTGAAAATGAGACAACGAATCAATAACTTTCTTTTTCATCCTTATTCACTTTTATTCCTGTGTGTCTGTCTTTCTTTGTTGTGCACAGTTAATATAATTCAAACTTTAATCAGATAATCACAAAAACAAGCCCATCAGCAGAACTGTCTTCACTTGTTTGCTAATTTATTTGAAGGTGCCGCAGTCTGCATTCCTCAGGTTCACAAGTTCAGAAGAACATGCTCCTCTATCCTCCTCCTCCAGACTCCTATTTCCATCAAAGCAGAGGGCTGGTTTACGCCCAATGAAGAAAGACTCAGCACTTGTGGGGGTGTTGTTCTACCTCTTTGCAGGTGAGTTGACGGGTCTGGGGCCATTGCTGGGAAGCACTAAAAGTGCTTTGTGCCAAATCCGAGGCGGAAAATTTTTTGTGTTTTTGATGACTTGCTTGCCTTTGAGGTGCTCTTAGGGGGGGTTCCGTCTGTTTGTGGGTGAGTTTCGTGGTCTGAGAGCATTGCTGGGACACTCTAATCTTGATTGCATTTGCTTTTCAGGAAATCCGTCGTGCCAACCCCGACTTATGGCCTAGCTACGCAGCGCGTTTGGACTGAAGGCCCAGAAATATTGCAAGTATGAGATTTTGCTTTTGGCCTGTTTGGGGGTGTTATGCTTCTTGGCGGGTGGGTTGCCGGGTCTTGGGGCATTCCTGGGAAGGTCTAATACCGGGTAGAAGTGGTTGGGACAAAATCCAGGCCGATTTTTTTTTGGGCTATTTCTGACATTTTGCTCTATGTAGCGTTTTCGGGGGCCTGTTTGGGGGGCTTCCTGGTGTTTGTGGGTGAGTTTCGTGGTCTGGGAGCACTGCTGGGACACTCTAATCTTGATTGCATTTGCTTTTCAGGAAATCCGTCGTGCCAACCCCGACTTATGGCCTAGCTACGCAGCGCGTTTGGACTGAAGGCCCAGAAATATTGCAAGTATGAGATTTTGCTTTTGGCCTGTTTGGGGGTGTTATGCTTCTTGGCGGGTGGGTTGCCGGGTCTTGGGGCATTCCTGGGAAGGTCTAATACCGGGTAGAAGTGGTTGGGACAAAATCCAGGCCGATTTTTTTTTGGGCTATTTCTGACATTTTGCTCTATGTAGCGTTTTCGGGGGCCTGTTTGGGGGGCTTCCTGGTGTTTGTGGGTGAGTTTCGTGGTCTGGGAGCACTGCTGGGACACTCTAATCTTGATTGCATTTGCTTTTCAGGAAATCCGTCGTGCCAACCCCGACTTATGGCCTAGCTACGCAGCGCGTTTGGACTGAAGGCCCAGAAATATTGCAAGTATGAGATTTTGCTTTTGGCCTGTTTGGGGGTGTTATGCTTCTTGGCGGGTGGGTTGCCGGGTCTTGGGGCATTCCTGGGAAGGTCTAATACCGGGTAGAAGTGGTTGGGACAAAATCCAGGCCGATTTTTTTTTGGGCTATTTCTGACATTTTGCTCTATGTAGCGTTTTCGGGGGCCTGTTTGGGGGGCTTCCTGGTGTTTGTGGGTGAGTTTCGTGGTCTGGGAGCACTGCTGGGACACTCTAATCTTGATTGCATTTGCTTTTCAGGAAATCCGTCGTGCCAACCCCGACTTATGGCCTAGCTACGCAGCGCGTTTGGACTGAAGGCCCAGAAATATTGCAAGTATGAGATTTTGCTTTTGGCCTGTTTGGGGGTGTTATGCTTCTTGGCGGGTGGGTTGCCGGGTCTTGGGGCATTCCTGGGAAGGTCTAATACCGGGTAGAAGTGGTTGGGACAAAATCCAGGCCGATTTTCTTTTGGGCTATTTCTGACATTTTGCTCTATGTAGCGTTTTCGGGGGCCTGTTTGGGGGGCTTCCTGGTGTTTGTGGGTGAGTTTCGTGGTCTGGGAGCACTGCTGGCTATATATACTTTACTTTGCAAGAGGTTTGAAGCAAATCCATGGTGGCTGAGGGGACTTAGGGCCTAGCTGCAGAGCGCGCGCGGAGTGATTTGGGAAATTTGTGAAAAAGTGACTAAGTCCCCATTTTTGTACTTTTGCTCTTTGGCTGTTTGGGGGTCTTCTACTCGTTTTCTCCTGGGTTGACGGCTCTGGGGCCATTGCTGGGAAGCTCTAATACCGGATAAAAGTGTTTTGGACCAAATCCCAGGCGGAATTTTTTTTGTGTTTTTGATGACTTGCTTGCCTTTGAGGTGCTCTTAGGGGGGGTTCCGTCTGTTTGCGGGTGAGTTTCGTGGTCTGGGAGCACTGCTGGGACACTCTAATCTTGATTGCATTTGCTTTTCAGGAAATCCGTCGTGCCAACCCCGATTTATGGCCTAGCTACGCAGCGCGTTTGGACCGAAGGCCCAGAAATATTGCAAGTATGAGATTTTGCTTTTGGCCTGTTTGGGGGTGTTACGCTTCTTGGCGGGTGGGTTGCCGGGTCTTGGGGCATTCCTGGGAAGGTCTAATACCGGGTAGAAGTGGTTGGGACAAAATCCGCGCGGAAAAGCCTTTAGTTTTGGCACTTTTTGTAACTTAGGGTTCGTTAGGGTTAGCCCTAGCAGCAGGATTGCATGTGTTTCGGGGTGTTCTAGATTTTTCAAACTGAGTTCTGGGGTCTTAGAGCACTCGTGAGAATGTGTAATTTAGGTTGCAAGTCATTTGAAGAAAATCCATGGTGGGAAAGGGGGGATTTGGCATAGTTAAAGAAAGCCTTTGCCACTATTCTTAACTTAGGGTTCGTTAGGGTTAGCAGTATTTCTATTGCATGTGTTTGAGTGGGGGGGATTTCGAGTCTTGGAGCGATGCTGGCTATGGCTACTTTTGCTTGGTTGCTTGCAAGTGGTTTGAATGCAATCCACGGTGGGTAATGGGTAATTAGGGTACTTCGGCCTACTTTTACTTTCAAAGTAAGTTTTGTCACCAGTTTTCTGCTAGGCCTCGTTTTTTGAGATTTGATTGGGGGTCTTCTACATTTTTGCGACTGGCTTTAGTAAGGGTCTGGGTGGGAGCACTGCTAGGAAGATCTAATTTTGTTCTAAAACACAGTTTACAGTACACCTAGCTTGAGGGGCAAGATCCGCTACATTAATTTGCCCATACTTATTTGTCCTTCAAAAGGTGACTCAGAGTACGCACTTTCAAAAACATTGTACTGTCTACTAGGAAAAACAAATTGTGACTTTTTGCACTCCACAGCCTACATACCTTATATTTATTTATCAGTGGTGTTGTAATATTATATCACTTCCTGTTTTTCGTTGAATAATTACAGGCCGGGTTTCAGTCTCTGCAATGGGGAAAAAAGGATGGAGTCAGGCTTCACAGTAGCGAGCCACAATTCAGCATCAGGCAGGCAGTGGACAGGGTGTCTTCTGGTGACCAACATCGGTGGACGAAGCGTCGGCTGCAATGGAGGAGTGCCGCTAATAGGAGGATTTTTTTTCTGCGGGCAACTTACTTACCACTTCCAACAGGACCACTACAACCACATAGATACAGTATCCCTTGCCTTTTTCTCTGACTGTGACTGCATTTCTTGGCTCTCTCTCGGCTTCTACATTGATCCCTTAACACATCACTTAGTCCACTCCACTATCTGCACCACACATAGTCATTTGTAAGTGCTCCTACGTAATTCGCAAGTCGCAGCACGCCCCAGGCCGTAGAGGACTGGGATGGCCCCAATGATGAAGCATGTCACCAAGGGGCAACCCTGGTGAGTGAGGGGACACCTAGAAAAAAAGCAATTTCTCCTTTTCTATCTACTATACCTTCTGTCAGGTTACGCAGCCCCTAAGCGCCTACCGTACTATGAAACTACATTTCCCATGAGTAGGCGGGAGACTTGCAGACTATTTAGTGAGACTATATGAGAGTACCCTTGTATGTTAGGACAGCACTTCACTGATGCCTGTCTTGTCTTCTGTTACAGGTCTCCTTTCCCTGCTGACCCTACCTTTACCCATCCCACATTTTTTATTTTAGTTTGTTATTTTTCTCCCTCGCCTAATGCCTCGAACACCCTGTGTTTACACTTCTGGGTGTTGGTGACATTTGGAGGTGGAACCATATTTGCATCGACTGGATCACGGGGAGTAAACCTGACACCTTCCAGACCAACCCCATTGAGTGTTGTTGTGAATGGATTTATAGTGACCAGCAAGGCTCTCGGGTATCTGGCTACAGAGACCTTATGTTGAATATCGTTATCAATAATTCCACACAGGCCCTGTACTGTCGCATTCTTTCTTTCCACAGTTGTCGATGATATATTCTTACTCTGCTTGACAAAGAACCATTGCTAATGTGAAAGAACTTCAACCGAATTAGTAGTTATACTTTACCATTTGTTAGGCTACAATGTGGCACTGCTCTACTGTACTTCTGTCACCTGCTATATTCTCAGTTGTACCGTTGAATTGCTCAGGAGGACAAACCAGATTTCATTTTCTTTTTTTTCATAGGCATGCAACTGCCACTGTGTCACACCACTAGTACCACCGCTATGAGGAAATTTTATCCGACCAAGATTGCCAACGTTATTCGGTGTTTCCCGTGGAGCCAGCCCTGGGCCTAGCCCTACTTTCAAACACAAATTACAGGTAAGATAAGCGTTTGGTGGTTTGGGGGTATAATGGAGTATTAGTACGAGAGACGAGAGACTGAAGGTAGTACTACTAAAGTCCTAGGACTCTTGGATTCACTTCACTTAGTCTGTGAGAGGCACTTAGTGTTGAAAACATTTGGGCATTTACACTTAAAGGAAGAAAATGGAACTAAACTTTCAGGAAAACAGTCAACGTTAAACCCCCACCCACCAGGCAAGCAGTAAAAAACAGGTATGCTCAGATAAAGTTTGAAAAAGTATATTTATATCCATAACAAAATAATCTCCCGCAAGACCCTCCCTAACCCCAACGATTGTCCTTCAAAAGTCCCCAAAAACCCAACTCCCAATTCCCACCCCCCAAAAGTCTCTAAAAAAGGGGCAAGGGACACTATGGGTGGATGCTGTTAACTTTTTGGGCCAGGGCATCATGCTCCTCATGGAGCAAGGCGAGCTCCTGCTGAAGGCGGGACACCATCAGGGTAGTGCGGCGCAGGCGTGCCTTCACTGCCTTGCAGGTGCAAGGCCTGTGAGAGGCAGCTGTTGGCCTTGCTGCTCGGCGGTGGCGTTTGCCTTTGGCAGCCCGGCTCAGTCTCGGTGGACCACTGTGCTGGGTGGCAGCCCGTGGGGCCACGGAGGCCGATGCAGACGACGTTGTCGTAGTTGTCGACCGCACACTTTCCACGTCCTCCAGGGCCACCAGCCGCCGATATTCCGCAACAGTGGCCTCGATCCTCCGTTGCCGGGCCGCTCTAGCCAGCTCCTTCCTCCTTGTTCGTTTGGAAGGAGAACCTATATGAAGAAAGAAAGACATAGTCTGTAACCAATGCTCTTTAAGATTAACTCAATCATTCAGCAGAAATTTGTGCTGCAGTACAACTAGCAACTTGCAAGCGCATTACATAACTATTGAGGCCAGTATCTATCTAACCTCACACTTCTTCATCCTTGCTCTAACATTAGTGGGAGTTTAAGGAACAAATTCTATGAGCACTGTGGACTTCCATTGGAGTCGACTATGAAAGTACACCAGTCTTATTCTTCTTCTTATCTCTTGTTTTGGAAAATTGGTACGTTATTTTCTGCAAGCCGGCATAATGCCAGCGCGGTAAACTTGCACCCGAGAAAAAGAGACGCACGCCATGAGGAGTGACCTAGACTTGCATTGCCGTTGCGTTACTGTACCCGTCCAGTACATGCAGGTGGTGAATCTCTTACTTTTCTATTACGGGTGGCACTGAGAATACTCTGTTACAACTCAAGGGCTACTGCTTAATTAATTTAACTTTCACCCTACAGTGGAAATGAGTACTAGAAATGGAAAATTGAAGAAGATAAATAATCTGATTATCTATCACTTCACATGGGATGTTTTTGCTTATATATGGGATGACTTTAGGTGCTTTGCTTTTTATTGAGTGACCAGTGATACATCCACACATGAATGACTGAGTACTACTAAACTTATTAAGAGAGGTAGGGAGTGGCCACCATAATAACCGGATCTATGCAGTGCTTGCAATACAAACTACTGCTACTATTTATGGTAGTATTTGGACAAAATTAAAAGTTCTTTTCCTTGCCTTTCCTACACTGGAACGGACGTGCGGGTGCAGTGTTACATGCTCTTCAAAGTTACACTTAGTTCATCCACTGACCATCTACTCTCTCTAGATCATGGGTACTCACAAACTTTCTCTCAGGGGCTACATTTACAGTGTAGTTTGGGGCCGAGGGCCGCACTGGTGGGGGCGGAGTCAGAGGGGGCGGGGCTAAAGCAAAACGATAACTTGTGACCATGAGGTTGCACACAGGTCCCTGCAGCAGATGCCCTCATCCACTGAGCCACCAGACCCAGCATTTACATACATATCTCTCCCTCCTGCTCTCCCTCCTGCCCTCCCTCCATCTCTCTCTCCCTCCTGCCCTCCCTCTCCCTCCCCCTCTGTCATCTCACTGTGTGTGTGTCTATCTGTGTCAGCCTTCAGCCCGGGTTGAGACCGCTTCCTCAACGCGCACACACAGACAACAACACCAAAGTACTTAACAGGTCTTTAAAAGACCATTAACATATTATTGAGGCTTTGTTTGTTTTAGCGCCCCTGCTTCTCCACCCTGACAATCACTGCTTGCCCGGCCCCACAGAGCAGAGGCTTTGTTCTATTTCACCTCTTTGTGGCCTTGCATCTCCACTCTGCTCTGTGGGGGCCGGGGGAGCAGTGATTGTCAGAGTGGAGATGCAGGGGCGCTAACAAGTGAAATACAAAAAAGCCTCTGCTCTGTGGGGGCCGGGGGAGCAGTGATTGTCTGCAAGGTCTGCGCACCGCCAACGAAGGCTTGCCGGGCCACCACCGGCCCGCGGGCCGTACTAGGAGTACCCCTGCTCTAGATACACATATGCTATCTAAGAGTCAGATAGTAGCATGATCCAGGTATATGGACACATACAGTTTCTGTGTCACCCACCCAGGCTGTTGTCCTTCCACCCATCATTGCTTCATCATTCACCCAGCCATGCATCTCATATTCTTGCCTTCCCAGCTAGTCTTCAATCTCAATAAGTAAGGAATATATAAGAGCTTACCTCTGGCCGCCACCACCACCGTCTCAACTCTCACAGCTGCCGCCGCCGCCTCCTCCCCTGAAGAATCACCCTCCGCCTCCGTGTCGAGCACCACCACCTCCACACTGGCCCCGCCACCAGATGTTCCACCTACAAAGTACATTTAGGAATGTTAGAATGAAGCACTCACTAGTCACTAGTATTTGGTCTAGGAATGAAGACATGTGAAAACAATGTAATTTGTGACTGTCTACGTTAAACTTAAAAAAAATGTCCCTTTTTCCAGGGAAGGTTGTCTTGCTGCACTTTTAGGCACAACTGATGAAATCTGTTTTTTTAACACGCACCATTTTTCTCCACACAGACAGAAGATGGACTTCTAACAACAAGATCAAGTTGAAACCAGGTGAGAGCTCGGCTCGACCACAAGAAATGTCTTCAATTAATCGTCAGCACTAACCACTTTTCCATTATCAGTTAAACGTTTAGTTTTATTATGACTTCATTTAATAAATGTGTTTACTTTTAATAAAGCTTTTAAACTTAAATACAATCTGTGTTTTTTGGTCCAGACTAGAGTGACTGAGCGAAAGGTTTTGCAATTTTTGCAAGCATGAGTCCAGATAGAACAGTTCAAAAGACATTATGGACAATCCCAGAGGACTGCACTAAGTTGATAGAGCTATTGCTGACTAGAATCATGGGAGTTTCGCCAACCGTGCAATCTTAGTTAGCTACACAGACAGACTAATAAGAATAATCTAGTAATACCACAGGGAGTCATAGTAGAGGCAGGATAAGAATTTAGATACAGTCTACAAGAAGAGCAAAGACAATTTTGAAAAAAGTCAAATGAGGAACGCTAGGAAAAATGGGTACTAGTCTAAAATGAAAACTTACTGGGGCCAGCAGAGGAGCCCTCGCCTGCCCGATCCTGGCCCTGTTGATGAACAGCATCCGCCGCCTGCTGCTCCTGTGTCCTCCTCTCGCCCCTGGGGGGAGCTGACGTACAACATGAAAGAAAGAACAGAAAACATGGATGATTGTTGCTTGTCAATGTCAACCAAATCAAACATTTCAAAAGAACAATAACAAAATATTTCTGCGAAATTATATTGATTATGGTTACTTTTCATTTATTTGCGGACCTGTGACTTCGAAAGTCACGTAACTCACTAAACAAAGTACTGAAACGTTCACCTAGGACTGGCAGGCAGCAGTCCGCAGGCAAGACGCAAAGTGACAGACAAACTCCATTGTGATTTCAGTCAGATCAGTGACAACACTAACAGTTGCCTGCTACATTACCAGTCATTTAAATAGTCAAACTATCAATCCACCGCCACTATTTTTCTTATTGTCAGGGTTACAAAGGAAGGGGCAGATTTAAGCCCTTGCGGCTCTTTTGCGCCGTTCTTGCGTGACTTTTGTGACGCAGCAGCTAAACAAAAAAGGGCGCCATGGTGCGGCGTATAATATTATAACAACGTGACGCGTTTGGGAGATGCATCCCGTTATAAAGCCCTGCGCCATCAGGGGGCGTTCCGGCGCAAGGGAGGGCATTCCTGCGCTGGAACACATCCTAATAGTGGCTGAGGGAAATCTACAAAATATCAATCAGTCACCTTTAGGACAATGATGCGTCACACAAACCCTGCACCTGCTTGAAGCAGACGTACGGCTTGACCCAGCATTGGGGAGATAGGGTACCCTAGAGCATTGATGGAGCTGCGCCATCGTTGCGACGCAACTCCAGCAGTAAAGCTTCGGTGACGTTTTGGGCCCATGGTGCGCCGCATTGCAAATACGGCGCACCATGTTTGGTGGTGGTAGCGGGCCGCACAATTAATGGCGCATCCCTGCTACTTTGCAGGGATGCGACGGTAATTGCAATTCTGCCCCTTAGGGGCATACTTACTTACGCGTTCTGGCGCATCTCCAGAGATGCGCCAGATCAAATGCGTCACGCAAAACTACCCTTGCGACACGGCAGATGTGCCTCATTTACAATGCGGCGCGCCCTGGCGCAAGGGTAGGCACTTGCGTGAGGCATCTCGTCACGTAAGAGCGGCGCATCGCTGGAGTCACGTCGCCAACGCAATGCAACTCCAGTAATGCTCAGGGCCACCCAATACTTAACATGCTGTGTCAGTCCTTTCGCCTGCTTCGAGCAGACATAAGGAATTGAATTGACGTAGCAGCGTCGCAGAAGTGCCTGCGTTAAATCTTGTACATTTCACGCAGGCAATTTTGCGAGGCGCACAGCCGCTGGACCGCGGCGCCCACCCTGCGTACTAGGAACGCACCCATTGTGGTGCAGGCCCATGGCTTTATAACATGACGCATCTCCCTAGATGCGTCATGCTGTAAATGACTCGCAGGGATGCGGCACGTTTACGCCGCTGTTGCGTCACGCAAGGCAACGTAAACGTGGCGCAAGGGGCTTGTAAATGTAATCTGCCCCCTAGTGTCTAGCATTACGCAGTTCTGTAAAGTACACTCATACATAATAGTTACTCAGGCCAATGAGACCACGAAATAGAAAACAAATAAGCATAGTAGCAACGCCACTGAGAAGGAGAGCAGTGCACCTGAAATGCACAGAAGATTTTGAAATATAATTTAACTACAATGTAATCGTCATCAGCGGCATTATTGGCTTGCTCCATGTAAAAAACAAATATTTGCAATACAACAACACAGAGCAGGAGAAAACATCATAGTAGTGAGTGATAAAATGGCTACTACTACTCACCAAGCCCGGGGATCTCCAAGCCGAGCTGGTCCAGCAGGTCGCGCTCTCGGTCCAGGAGGTCCGTCCAGCGATGGGTGACCTGGCTGTAGGTGCGCTGGACCCCGTAGAGGTGGGATATGGCCCAGCACACCTTCTCCCACCGCTTCCGGCGCTCCCGCATGTTGTAGCCGCCGGCGATCCTGCCGCCTCCCGCGATGGTCCTGGGCAGGCGGCGCTGGACGAAGTAGACCAGCGCGCCCACTTCCTCCGGGCTGAAGATCTCCCGTCGCGTCACCTGCTCCCCCCTCAATCTCCCGCATGCTGTCCTGCCACTGGGTCCAGCACTACTCCCCGCCGCCGCTGCGGCCCTCAAGTGCCTGGGCAGCTTCACGGCGCCTGGCTTGACCATGGTCTGGGCAGGTAAGGTAGGAAGAAGTAGAAAATTAAGAAAGAATAGGATAGGGAAGAAGAAAAGAAAAGAGTTTAAAAAAGTAGTTTAAAAGTAAAGAAAAAAAGCAGAAAAGACAAAAATATACAGCTAGGAAAAGAGAGGGATAGATAAGAAGCAAAATCGTAAAAAAAAAACTGAAAACAAGCAAAGGATGGCAAAGATACCAAGAGGATTAAACACCATTCCCAGACACAGGAAATGAATGAAAAACAAGATGGCCGGCGCCCGTTCACGAGCGCGAAAGAAAGTTCGCGCGAGATTTTCCTCGCGATCTCGTGCGAACCTGTAGATTTCCCGCGCGATCTCGTGCGAACCTCTACTCGCAATGCGCTTAGTGCGCAAGATTATACATAGCGGGCGGAAACGGAAATACGGCACGGAAACAAAATGGCCGCGCCCGTACTCGACCTTGGGGTAAATTCGCGTGTTGCGCTGCAAGCGGCTCGCGAATACTGCAAAAAAACTCGCGAAACAACAAGCCGCAAAAAAATAAAATGCTCATTTGCACGAATTGGCGGCTTCCGCGGTCGGTTTCGCACGACGCCGCGCCCCGCGAATAGCGCGAAAAAAACCGAAAAACAATTTCAGCAAAAGCAAAAGCAATGAGCAGGTGCAAAAGGTCAACCTCATGATTTGTAACGATTCTTTGTAGTGCTTCCTGAGGGGGCCCTCCAGAATTCGGTTGCCTGCTTGCAACTATTTTGTGTGACCCTGCTCTGACCTTAACTGTATGCCACAAAGGTCCTGATTTACAGCTAAAGGAGCAGACAAGCAGGTGCCAGGCTGGAACTTTAAATTCTTTCAGTGACACATTAATTAGCCCCTAATTCATTATTGTCAGTTGGGGCAGGGCAGGTGTTGTAACTAATTTTGCAACAATGAAAGCACTTAGCAAGTGCAAAAGATCACTAATCAGGGCGCACTAAGGAAGCAGGTGCCAGCTAAAAAAATATTCTGTGACACATTAATCAGCCCCAAATTAATTCAGGTCACTTGAGGCAGGGAAGGTGTGCTTTGCTTTGCCGAAAATAATGTACACTGGACAACCAGAGGGTGTGGTGATGAAACAGAGGGTGGCATGGGTGTGCCAGAGGGTGGCATGAGTAGTCAGAGAGTGGCAGTGGTGACAGAGAGTGGCAGTGATGAAGAAGAGTGTCCCAAACAGGCTGGACATGTAGAAACAACAAGTTCGCAAAACTTGCGACCCGACAGGTAAGTTCGCAAATTGCGAAATTGTAAAAACCCTCGCGAACTGGCAGAAACACGGGCGAACACAAAAAAAAAAAAATCCGCAAATTCGCGGGAATTCGCGGATTTTGCGGATTGCGAATCCGCAAATCCGCAAAATTCGCGAACGCGAGATCCGCAAAATTCGCCCATGCTTACTCCTAGTGCTTTCTTCATGTGCTGGTCACTTTCATCTGGATCTTGACCTGGAAGGATTACTTTTTGTGGATGCTGCTGGATATTTGGATTTGAGGCCTTTTTGACTTTCTTTGGATCACTTTTGGATTAGAAATTTCACAAGTAAGTTTGTTTGGGGCATTATAGTTGCTGCAACTACAATTTTAGAATTTTCGATTTTTGGGCTGTTGTTGTGGCCTTTTGACCAGGGGTAGTGAGTGATGCATGGGCCTAGTCTTTTGGAAAGGGGCGACCACTCGGTCCCCCCGAACGTATGGTGGAGTACCCCGATCCCCCCGGGAGGCCATCTTGGGCGGGAGGCGAGTCTCGGCTGGTATGCCCGAAGCGGCGTAGCCGGGGCGCGCTTTTTCCCGCCCTGGAGTGGGTTGTCCTAGACACTGAAGCCGCCAGCCACGCCCCCGGAGGCGGGCGGAGGCGGGTTTACGCCCGCCTGAAGACGGATAAAAGGAGCAACAAGCCAAGGAAGCATCCTCTTGTTCCTGTGCTCTGAAGCTGCACCTCCCCGCTGCACGTGAGCTCGAGACGGAACGAAGAGCCAATTTTGAGCGTTGTAATTTTGTTCTTGTTCTTTCAGATATCTTCGTTGGAGAATGCCGGGCAAGAAGGTCGGAAAGCGGGTCGGTTCCGATCAGATGCTCCGCATGCTCGTAAAAGACATGGCCGAGATGAAAAAGCAGATGGCGGCAATGAACGGGGTTGGAGGCCCGAAGCGAGTCGTCGGACCAGCATTGCCGGGAGTAGTCCCCAGCGGGAGAGGCAAGAGGTCCAAGAGGGGGGCACCAGGTGGGGAGGCCCCGGTCCCCGATACACCGATGGAGGAGCCAGTCTCGGTTCCAAAGGAGGGACAACCGATCCCCGTTGTAGTCACCCCTGTGACCGGGGAGGATATGCCTCCCGAGTTGGCTGCACAACTGGCAGCATGGTTGGGAAAAGATAGTGAGGGCACCACGGCGGACGACGCCAGGGCAGTAATGAGGCAATTGTGAGAATCTAGAGAGGCTGCGAAGGCACCATCTTCTGTTCCCCCACAGGTTCCGGTGGGGGAGACCGCAGCGGGCACGAGTTCGGCGGCAAGTACAGCTCCTAGTTCAGGTAAGCGGCTACTGCCGATTGTGGGGGAGGGGTCGGTACCTTCACGAAGGGAGAAAGTAGCCCATCATGTTCCACTCGAAGTTAAGGAAAAGATTTGGGCTGATAAGTATGTAAACATGTTTTCTTTGCTTACCGACCACTACGAGATCGAGCATGTGAAGGGTCAAAAAGAGCTTCTGCATCCGAGTGTTTGGCGCGCCAAAATGGCCGCCTTTAAGGTTGATGAGAACATAGGTACCTGGGGCAGAGCGTTTGGCATATTCACCTCAATTATGGGGGAACGAAGGCCTGAGTTGTTGCCTGAGTTGCCCATATATCAGACACGTATCATGGAGTATTCTCAATCATACGAGGGCAATCAGTGGTTTTGCTATGACAATGTTTTTAGGAAGGCCAAAGAGCACGACCCATCTCTGACCTGGGATTGTTATGACTCCATTTCTTGGCAAAAAATGGAGAATTCAGGCATGTTAAAAGTACCATTGTCGGGGGGTAACGGGGTGAGTCTTCCCGCCAATCCTCTGGGACACCCTTTCGGACGGGTGCAGGTAACGAGCATCACTCGAAGTCGAGTGGCAACGCAGGTAAAAAGGGGATTTGTTGGAATTTTAACAGGGGAAAATGTACAAGGCCCCAGGGGTCATGCAAGTTCAGACACGAATGTGGGGGGTGTGGACAGTCCTCCCATCCCGAGACCATGTGCAGAGCCAAAACGGGTGATAACGGTGGTAGGGGAAGCGCCAAACAGGTCTGAAATAGTCTGAGGGGCGCCTTTACCTAACCCGGTTGATACCATGGCAATGATTCCTTGGCTCAATGAATACCCGGATCATGTCTCCGCTTGGGTGTTGCGAGACGGATTTTCGCATGGTTTCCGCATTCCAGTGGGGGATTTTCAGGGTAGAACAAGTTGTAAGAACCAACTGTCGGTCCTGCAGCATACGGCGGTGGTACAGGTAAAGATTGGGAAAGAGGTAACTCGAGGGCGGGTTGCCGGTCCATTCGATTTACCACCGGTTGCTGACTTTGTTTGTTCCCCCTTAGGGGTGGTCCCCAAGAAGGACCCGGGTGAGTTTAGGCTAATACATAATTTGTCAGCCCCACGAGGTCTTTCCGTGAATGATGCGATAGACCCGGAAGTGTGTTCGGTGCGGTACGCATCTTTCGATGAGGCCGTCGCCATGTTAAATCGCCTGGGGCCCGGGGCGCTGATGGCAAAATCAGACATCGAGTCAGCGTTCCGGTTGCTCCCGGTACACCCAGACGATCAGCGTCTCCTTGGTTTCATGTTTCAGGGCCGCTATTACATGGATAAATGTATGCCAATGGGATGCTCCATATCTTGTGCTTATTTTGAAAAGTTCAGTTGTTTTCTGCAATGGGTATTCACGAGAAAGACGGGTTTTCAGCATGTTATGCATTATCTCGATGACTTTTTGTTCCTGGGGGCAGCCGGGGATCCAGAATGTGGACAGGCTTTAGAAGAATTTTGTGTCTTAATGAATCATTTTGGTGTGCCATTGGCACCAGGTAAGACTGTGGGTCCCTCGACTTCACTCGAGTTTCTGGGGATAGAGCTTGATTCGGTGGAAGGTTGCTTTCGGTTACCCAAGGAAAAGGTGGTAAAATTCAGGGCCTCCCTTGAAACATGTATTCGAGAGACTAAGGTAAACTTACGTCAATTGCAGCAAACGGTGGGCCAGTTGAATTTTGCCCTTAGAGTAATGCCAATGGCCCGCCCCTTTTCCCGCTCGATTGCACAAGCCATGGTCGGTCTTAAGGAGGGACACCACCGCACGAGGCTCTCGGCAGAGATTCGTCAGGACATGCGCATTCGGTTGGCATTCCTGGCGGATTTCAATGGTCGGATTGTCTGGAACAAGCCGGCGGTGTCCTCCGAGGAGCTGGGGCTGTGGACAGATTCGGCGGGGAGTATAGGTTTTGGCGCCATATTCGGTACGCAATGGTCGGCTCAAAAATGGCCATCATGGTGGCACGAGTGCGGGCTGACGAGTAACATTGCTTTTCTCGAACTCTTCCCTATTTTGGTGGCCCTGAAAACATGGCCTGAGGGATTTCGGGATCACTCTGTGGTGTTCTGGTCTGATAACATGACCGTGGTTGAGTGTATCAATAGTCAGGCAGCACGTTGCAAATGGATTCTGAGACTGCTCAAAGAAATTGTGTTATTGTATATGCAGTTAAATGTGCTCTTTAGGGCAAGACATGTCCCGGGGGTACTGAACCAAGCGGCTGATGCGCTCTCTCGTTTCCGTATGCAGGCCTTCTGGGGTTTTCTGCCCACAGCGGACCCGGTGGCGGCACCCTTTCCCGAAGCTCTCTGGTCTCTCGGTGCCCGAACTACAAAACCTCGTGGGAGAGAGTTTAGCACCCAGGACAAGGAAGGCATATGAAGGGGCGTTCCGTTCCTATTGGTCCTTTTTGGGTTCTGCTAGGGGGGAGCTTTGGGGCCAGGAGGAGCTTGTCGTAAAATTGTTGCTGTCTTTACATCAGGCAGGCAAATCAGTAGCTACGGCCCAGAGGCATCAGGCCGCCATTTCCTTTATGGCAAGGGCTCATGGGATCCAGGACCCGACAGCGTCTTTCGTGGTGCAGAAAGCGCTACGTGGGTGGCAACGCCTTGAGGGTCGCAGAGTAGATGAGAGGCACCCGATAGGTCTGGATAGGTTGGCCCTGTTATTATCCGTACTCCCTGCGACATGCTCATCCCAGTATGAAACTGTGTTATTCCGGGCCGCTTTTGCGTTAGCATTCCATGGGGCGATGCGGGTAAGCGAACTGGTGGCGAAGAACAAGCGGGATACGGTGGGGGGACTGTGCCGAGAGCACATTCAGGTTAAGGGGGAGACGATGACTGTCTCATTTGTCAGGTCCAAGGCCGATCAGGGTGCGATTGGGGATGGCGTAGTCATACATCGGATTCCCGGATCTCCCATGTGCCCTGTGGTTTGCGTAGAGGAATATTTAGCGCAGAGGGCGGCATCATGGGGGGGGGACCTTGTTGAGGCACGCTGATGCCACCCCACTGACGAGGTTTCAGTTCCAGCGGGTGCTTACAATGGCAATTTCGGCCGCGGGTTTGAACCCCGGCGAGTTTGGGACCCATTCCTTTCGGATAGGGGCTGCTACTGAGGCGACAGCCAGGGGTCTGAGTGTAGAAAAAGTGAAAAGTTTGGGGCGTTGGTCCTCGAATTGTTACAAAAGGTATGTGCGGTTGCACATGTTGTGAAGCTGCTATCATGTACTCACGCTTCTTGTTTTTGTTTGGTTTACAGTTTTGCAAGCTTACGAGGCGGGGCGGACTGTGCAGTCGACCCGACACCTGGGAACCAGCGGTCAAACATCACCGGCTGCGGAAAAAGTGGTGTGGGTCGTGGGCCACTCATACGTGAGGCGCGCCGCGGACGTATTCAAAGCAGGTGACATGATTCACACGGCTGGGGAATACGGGTACAGGGTGACCTTCTACGGAAGGGGCGGGCTCTGTATTGACCAGTTTCAATCCTTTGTCGAGGGTTTGTTAGGGCGGACAAGGTCACCGCCATCTATAATCATAGTCCATCTTGGGGGCAACGATTTGGTGACCACTGGTAGACGATTTCTTCTCGAGGCGATACTTTCCACAGTAAGTTGGTTGGCGAGAAGGGTTCCAGGGTGCACAATTGCATGGTCCCATATGATTCCACGTAAGGTGTGGCGGGGGGCGAATTCGGTTTCTGCTATAAATCATTCGGTGAAGAAAGTAAATAACAAATTGGGTAGATTGTTTCGTTCAAGTGCACTGCATTCTATTCCTCATGGTTGTATCAAGGGGGACTGTATGTATTTGGGGGATGGGATCCATTTGTCCCGGGTAGGGAATGAGTTACTCATAGGTGACCTCATAGCCTGGCTAAAGAGTTTAAAATATGACCTTTAGGCAGGAGTTTTTTGTGGGGGGTCCGGATAGCCGGTCAACTATCCGGCCCGTGGCGGTAAGGTCATGATCGGTGAGCAGTAATTGGAAGATCCCTATGGGGGGGGCGTCACCCATTACGGATGGGAGCGCCCGGGGGAGGTGGCCATTGGCCCCTCAACGGGGAGGCGGTCCCTTCTAAGGATGGGCCGCCGAAAGGAAAGGGAAGGCGGTCAAGGCCCCTTCCTGGATAGGAGGGGCTACGGGCCCCTCCTGGGAATTTACCGGGGCCGGGACACCTGCGACGGCAGATGTGGTAAGTTGTGTGGGGTGGGGAGGGGGGTTTACGCTACCTTCTAGACACCTCACACGAGTCCTCGGACAACCATTAAATGGCGTTGAGTTCATTGGGGCCCCCGTCAAGTCAAGGGAAATTGGTAGATGCACATGAGGTACAGCTTCTGTGCGGTCGCCCCTCGCAAGTGGGGGGGGTAATTCTGGTTTAGGGATCTGACACCGGTTATGACCTTGCCGTTGGCCCTTAACGTTAGGATGTACAATTTCAAGTAAAAATGTTTTGTAGGATGTTAGTTTCGGCTAGGAGAACCTTTGTATTAGAAATATGTTAAGGTTAGCCAAACATCGTAATGTGGAAATGAAATTGTACATAATATGAAACTGTTATTTTAATGTTTTGATTTTGTTTCATATTTTAATAAATACGGCCCGGAGGGTCACTCCCTCCCGCCTTCCAAAAGTTCAGAACTGTTTCCGGTTTCCCATCCTTGGGGGATTGTGTCGAGAGGGGGTGACGGGTATCTCAGCCATATGGAAAGGGGCGACCACTCGGTCCCCCCGAACGTATGGTGGAGTACCCCGATCCCCCCGGGAGGCCATCTTGGGCGGGAGGCGAGTCTCGGCTGGTATGCCCAAAGCGGCGTAGCCGGGGCGCGCTTTTTCAAGCCCTGGAGTGGGTTGTCCTAGACACTGAAGCCTCCAGCCACGCCCCCGGAGGCGGGCGGAGGCGGGTTTACGCCCGCCCGAAGACGGATAAAAGGAGCAACAAGCCAAGGAAGCATCCTCTTGTTCCTGTGCTCTGAAGCTGCACCTCCCCGCTGCACGTGAGCTCGAGACGGAACGAAGAGCCAATTTTGACCCACCCACCAGCCCCTGAAGACAGCAAGTGGTTTTTGAAATAAAGTTTTGATGTGGTAACTCTATTTCTTACAGGTTGTTATGATTAAAGTGTTATTTGAGTATGCAATAAGTGAATGATTCTTTACAGTATGTTTTTTCGAATAAAGTATTTTGCACGAGTGTTGATCAGTAATCATACATGAAGCAGTTATGGTTGTTTTAATTTAGTGATTTTAGTTAATTGTCGTATTTATTTTGGTCGGGCGGTAAGGTCATGATCGGTGAGCAGTAATTGGAAGATCCCTATGGGGGGGGGCGTCACCCATTACGGATGGGAGCGCCCGGGGGAGGTGGCCATTGGCCCCTCAATGGGGAGGCGGTCCCTTCTAAGGATGGGCCGCCGAAAGGAAAGGGAAGGCGGTCAAGGCCCCTTCCTGGATAGGAGGGGCTACGGGCCCCTCCTGGGAATTTCCCGGGGCCGGGACACCTGCGACGGCAGATGTGGTAAGTTGTGTGGGGTGGGGAGGGGGGTTTACGCTACCTTCTAGACACCTCACACGAGTCCTCGGACGACCATTAAATGGCGTCGAGTTCATTGGGGCCCCCGTCAAGTCAAGGGAAATTGGTAGATGCACATGAGGTACAGCCTCTGTGCGGTCGCCCCTCGCAAGTGGGGGGGTAATTCTGGTTTAGGGATCTGACACCGGTTATGACCTTGCCGTTGGCCCTTAACGTTAGGATGTACAATTTCAAGTAAAAATGTTTTGTAGGATGTTAGTTTCGGCTAGGAGAACCTTTGTATTAGAAATATGTTAAGGTTAGCCAAACATCGTAATGTGGAAATGAAATTGTACATAATATGAAACTGTTATTTTAATGTTTTGATTTTGTTTCATATTTTAATAAATACGGCCGGGAGGGTCACTCCCTCCCGCCTTCCAAAAGTTCAGAACTGTTTCCGGTTTCCCATCCTTGGGGGATTGTGTCGAGAGGGGGTGACGGGTATCTCAGCCATACTGTGGGGTGTCTTGAATTTAAACATCATGGAGGGCATGGATGCCATGGGATTGTGCTGATTTTTCTGTGGTTTTCGATTTTTGGGCTGTTGTTGTGGCCTTTTGACCAGCGGTAGTGAGTGGTGCATGGGCCTAGTCTTTCTGTGGGGTGTCTTGAATTTAAACATCATGGAGGGCATGTATGCCATGGGATTGTGCTGATTTTTCTGTGGTTTTCGATTTTTGGGCTGTTGTTGTGGCCTTTTGACCAGGGGTAGTGAGTGGTGCATGGGCCTAGTCTTTCTGTGGGGTGTCTTGAATTTAAACATCATGGAGGGCATGGATGCCATGGGATTGTGCTGATTTTTCTGTGGTTTTTCGATTTTTTGGGGTGTTCATGGGGACAGGCCATGTGGCTGGGGGCCATTTTCAGTGCTGGTACAGGCAGGCCCTGGCCATGTGCTGGGAGGCAAGAGGCCATTTTGAATGCATGCAGTGTTCTCAGGCCTGCACCCATTTTGCCTAGCTTTCATCCATTATGCCCAGGGTTAGTGAGTGGTGCATGGGCCTAGTCTTCTGTGGGGTGTCTTTAATTTAATTCAAACATCCAGTGACTGTTTGTTTCTGTAAAGTAATGTAAAGTAAAGTTAAAATATGTCTTACATATTGAAGAATGAGTGGATGTATAAGTGTCTGGATGAAGGATTTAGTAGGTGCATGACTGACTGTATGAGTGAGTGATTAAATGTGTCTCACTGAGTGCATGGGTTAGTGACTAAACTGTTTTAATTTGTGCATCATTATATCTGTTGTTCTACAAACTGCTGCATATGTTGATCAGTAGCATTATTGATTGGTTGCCCAAGTATTTGTATGGGAAACTGAGTGTGTGTGTATGGGTGGCTGGGAGGTGTGTGACTCTGTACATAGATGTGTGAGTAGTTGATTCACTATATGTATGGGTTCAAAAGTGCATGTGGAAACAGCTGTATGGGCGGTTGACTGTGCATGAGTGTATTAGTGAGTGAATGGATATCTCAGTGCTACATGTCAAAGTAAGTACATATGTAAAACACAGTACATGTGAGAGTTGACATATATAAATAACTGTGCATAAGAGCCAGTGAATGTGTGAGTGGCTGTATGGATCATTGTGAACATGTATCAGGGATTGTATAAGAGAGTAAAGTAAATATGTGTTAGTATATGTTTGAATAAGTAAGGTGTGTATAACTGTATAGTTGAGAAAATGGAGGTGTGATTGATTTTTTGCATAACTGACTAGGTGTGTGAGTAACTCCATGGATGAGTGACAGTCTGTGACTGTCTGTTTACACTGATTGTATCTAAGGTTATATTAGAGTCTGAAGAGGTTCATGGTATTATCACATGAATGATATCATCAGTGATGTGATCAGTCATGTCAAATGAGATGTTATCAGTGATTTTATCAGTGATGTCATTTGAGATGTCATCAGTGATGTCATCAGTGATATCACTAACCATGTCATGAATGATGTAATATGTGACATCATCAGCAGTGGATTGCGGGTGCGCGATATATAGTTAGCGCATCTAACTATATATGGAATTTCAATGGTTTTATGCGAGTAAAATAAGGTTTTGTAAATGCAAATTCCTAACGATATATGTTCTATAACCAATGGTTTTTTCATTGAATTTTCAAGGTTTTGTAAATGCAAATTCCTAACTATATATGGACTATAACCTATGGTTTTTTCTGTGAATTTCAATGGTTTTTTAATAGCAAATATCAAAAGCTGTCAAATGTCAAGTACGTGATAGGTAAAAAAGTTTTCGTGTTTATGCACGTTCATGTGCTTTGAACGCTTCCCCCCCCCCCACTCCCCTCTTTTCTCTTAGTAATACTCTCTCTTTGCAGATAGTGAAGGGTAGTTAACGCAGACCTTTACCCCCGTTGTAATCCGTCGTACCTGCTTGTCTCTCCATTTGATTGATTGTTATCCAAGCATTTACTGTTTTAGAATTGGTTCTCTTTGGATCATTCTCTATTTACAAACAAGCACAAAGTCGCAATACTCTGTTTAGTCTTTGCAGATAGTGAAAAATCGTGTAAAAAAATAAAAGTAATCGTGCAAAATCAGTAGACCACTAATTGGATCTCTTTTTGACCTCGCTAAAATACAAACATTAGGAACAACCCTTCATGAGAAATACGAAAATAGTGAAATGAACTGAGCTCCACACCATGAGGGCTGCAAGACCGCTCGGCTCCGTCACCCACCCCGCCCAAAATAACGACAAACCCTATGCAAATATTATAAATATAGACAACACACCAGCAAAGAAACAGGGTAAAACATTTTATTAAATAACTTTTTACATAACTATTTTATACTTTTTGTTGCCCGATCCGGCTAGCTCAATCGATCGAGCATGATACTCATGCACTAATAGCAAGCGTTGAGAGTTTGTAGAACGATGGCTTCAGATTTTCTACATACGGTGTAGTGGCGCGAACTGGGAGGGGGCGTTTGGATCCTGCCCCTTCCCCAAATAAGATTTTCATACGTGATTGTTCGTTCATGCTTTTGGTCCCTGAGTTGCTTCGATGTCACTGCCTTACACAAATGGCATAAGTTCTGGATGTTGAGTGCCATACTTCAGAGTTCTAAGCAGCGCTTGTAACACTGTCTAAACCTTATTTGCACCTGCTGCAGCTTCACTATTCAAAGTAAGTGGGGTCCGTTTGTGGACCTGACTGCATTGGAAAACAATGTGATACGGTGCCTCCCTAAACCGCTTGACGGAGGCCCCCGAGGGGCGGTGAGATGGCGCGGACTGGGAGTGGGTGCTTGGCTCCTGCCCCCTCCCCAAGTCGTGTTGCCCTGGTGTGGCCTGAGATCGCCCCCAAAATAGGCGGCCGGCTCCCGGGGTCCGGCGGAATTTTTTGCCTTTTGATGACTCTTCCATTCTGGACCTTGTCCCACAATCCGTTTGACCTGAAGACACGCTGTAGTGGGGCGCCCCTTTACCGTTTTAGTTGCCATTCCGCCCGCTTTTGGTACTCTGTGCCTCTTCCACCATTCAGCTGTTTACCGCCCGCTCTTGCGACTACAGCGTCTCGCTCACCATGTAGTTGAGTTGCTCCCGGTCTTAAGATTTAACAGAACTTTTTGGACTGCTGAAAGCGGTTGTATTCCGACCGCTGGTTGGTGAAGACATTTTGACTATATTCTGGACCTGCGTTGTCGCGTAATGCGTCATATGACGCACCGCGTTAGCGCACCCGGAAGTGCTCCGGTGCGCAAGGCGCAGCTTCCCGGAAACGATCCAGAGCGCGCCGCGCAGCGCGTAACGTAAGCATAACAGGTCATGTGACTTGTTAATAAAACTTTTCATTGGTTCATTTTACTTTTGTTTTTCTAATGATGTAAGACTAGGTCATGTGACCTAAAAATAACACTTTTCATTGGTTTAGAACATTTTTTTTCTCCCAAACGATGAAAGCCCCACCTTGTTTCTGGATGTTTCAGACTGAAGCTGGCGTCACCATGAGATCACCACCATCTCGTAGCTCCGTCGTGGCCATTCCGCAAGCAATCATGGCAGCCGCTCCCCACCGGAAGCCTGCGGGAGTCGAGGGCCCCCAAGACTTTTGTACAATCTTCAAGGCTGAGGGGACGCTTTCGAGAATGGGACCCAAGCCCTGGCAGACAAGCGTCCGAGTTCCAAGGTGTCCCAGGGCCATTTTACTGGACCAGGCCCAAATCCGAAGAGCCGGCCGCCATTTTAAGAATCCTGTGGCAGCCGCCTATCGCTGCACCGCAAGAGTGGGAGCAACTCAACTACATGGTGAGCGAGACGCTGTAGCCGTAAGAGCGGGCGGTAAACAGCTGAATGGCGGAAAAGGCACATTGTAGCAAAAGCGGGCGGAATGGCGACTGAAACGATAAAGGGGCGCCCCACTACAGCAGACGAGCCTCCGCCATGTGCTTCAAAACTGCATACGTATCTCGTGATATCAAGGTTGGGCAACCAGTACACAACAAGCAGTTACGAGTCCCATTTACACCGGTGCCATTTTGGGCGCGGCCGGGCAGGTCCAGGATCTAGTCAAACATAACAAATGAGGCTGACGTCTCTGAAGCAGTTGACGCACAGCAGGACATAGCAAATAAACATGAAGTCTCTAAAGCTGTTAACTCACTGCAGGACAAAACAAGTGAACCTGAAACCTCTGGAATAATTGTCGCTCAAAAGAACAACACACAAAACTCTGTAGAGCCTGAAGAAAGAAAAACAGAAGGGCACTGTAGTTTCAGACACACTTAACACTAATGACTAAACAAAGATATCGTCTGTCTATGAAGCAGCTGTCATGTTCACAGAATTGACAAAGAAGTGTGCAGACACCAATGCTATTAAGAAACACAAGGAAATCCCTAACGCATCAGCATTCTCGGAAGAGGTTGACACAGATGACATCTTAAGGAACAAAGAAACACATTGTAATGGAGATTAGAGAGGCTACGGATAGGTGGCCCAGGATATCACCACTGTTCCCCATGTCATAAAACCTTAGGATGTTCAATAACTGAAACAGCTAATATGGGTTTACTTACAGGGGACATCTTTTGTTCTGTTTTGTAAAGTAAAACTATTGTGAACGCAAGTATTATACATAGTAAGTGTTTAATATAGCATTTGTCAGTCATTGGTTAAGCAGCTAGAACCTGTTCACTCTTGACACCCCAGGTGCTGTGTATGTTGCACTATAGTGCTGCATCGGGAATACGGACAACCCTATTGATGTTGATTTTTCATTATTGATTATTGTAAAGAAATGGCGACTCTCCCCTTTAGCAGATTAGCTAAATGTTTGCGTAATTTGGGCATAAAAGTTATATTATTGTTGTTGTTGTTGTTATCGTTATAGTTCTGGTTAATTTCCATTCAGAGTGTCCTACACAGCACCACTCTAGGTAAACACTACTTTATGTAAAACCTGGGACATAGCACTCATTGAAACTATAGTTGGTCACCATGGGGTTTAAAGAAGGGATGGTTCTTCACCTGGGTGCCTTCCACAACTCAGCACGTTGTGCTGCCTTGGGACTATTCGCACAAAAGACAGCTTCTGACCATTGTTGTTTTTTTTTATCAAAAAATGTTTAAATCTATTTACAGTTTTTGTTGCGTTCGTTATATTTAAAAGTTAATAAAGTTTTATAATCCAACTTTCTTGGAGTACTATATTTCTTTTAAAAAATCGGGTGAATGGGGCCTTGAATCGGGTTATTGTCATGTGTGGGCTTTGCAAGTGTACTGCTACAGGATCGGACATTTCAAACTCAAATGCACGTTTTTTTTCTTACCTTTCCGAAGCATGGAGCGCAATAGCAGGCAGAGAAAGGGTGATGCACGTGTTGAACACTGCCTGGCCTGGCAAGTTGCTGGCAGTGCCCCCCCGCCCGCTCCTGAAAGAGGGCACACACACACCGCCGCCCCGAGTACTTCACAAATCTTTAAAAGACCATGCGCTTGTTCATGAGGCTTAAATGGTTTATCACCCCTTCTAGAACCCCTACATCGACCCTCTGACGTTTCCTGGAAGAATTAGCACGTAACACAATACCAAGCCCTGTCAGCTGAAACCCCCGAGGAATCGTGGGGCATATTATCAAGGGGGTTTATTTCCGCTTTTTTGGCTTTAAAAGCCAAAAAAAAGGAGATAAAATAATCTCCCTATTACCAAGCTGTCGCTAACACCAGTTAGTGACAGCTAAAAGGAGATAGCGACCATCTTGGGCCCCGCTTTGCATGTCAGTGATATTTATCACTAATGACATGCAAAGTGGGCGTGCCAAGATGTTAGCGACTGGAAACAGTCCCTAACCATCGCTATCTCCTATTACCAACTTTTGGAGATATTCGCGCTAAGCGCGAATATCTCCAAAAGCTAACACCTGCCCTGAGCAGTTTTTAGCCATGTTATCCAATGGAAGGTGGATAACATGGCTAAGAGCATTTGCTGGATAATGCATGAATATCGCTTACTTTTCAGCGATATTCATGCATTGCGGCCGTTTTTTATCGCATTTGCGATAAACCTTGCTAATAGCAAGGTTTATCTGCGATAAAATTCTCCGATGTGCGGCGATAATTTTTGTCTGTTTTGAGACAAAAATTATCGCTAGTTGTTGGTAATATGCCCCCGGGTTTTTCCTTGCAGGAATCGGGAGGCGGAAGACTAGCACTGAAATCAGTAGTCTCACGCCTGAATCGGGAGGATTGGTATGTCTGGATTCTCTACAGCTGGGGCCATGAACTACATCCACAGGGCTAGGTGATAGCCTGGGTCCGGCCTGGACAATCGGACACAGAGGAAGAGGAGTGTCAGAGGGTGCGGTAGTGAATAGGGTGAAAGGGAGGTGTCGGGCGGGCACAGGGTGTGATTCTCAGGGAAGAGCAGCGCAGATGGGGGGAAGTATATGGCCCATGCATGAGAGAGAGAGCGGGGGTGACCAGTGCGTGGGGGAGATGCTTGCGATGGTGGGGAGCCGTGCTGAGAATCGACGGCGTGCAGAGAGTGGGTCTGGTCAAGGCATCTAAAATGGCTGCCGTGCACGACAAAATTGTGGCATTGGACAAAAAGACAAAATGGCGCAGACAATGTTTAACAATAAGGATTCATTTATAACAAAATATTTACTCGCAGTGACAAAATGGTGGTCAACACTTCCTGATTTCCATCGAATCGAACGTTAACAGACGTCACGCAGCAAAAAAAAAAAAAGCTCACGCACAGCCGCTGGAAGACATGTATCAACATATATGAGCCTCCTCAGCCACCCTCAGAAAACATAAGGGGTCAGGATACGTCTCCCGCACCCCCTTATACCTAGTAATTTAATTAAAACAAAACACAAAATGGCGAATTCCCATTTCGCTACCAGTTTGCGGCCCAGTTCGCGGCCCAGGAAGCGCTTCTACCGTGAAAAATATTTTTTTTTTATTTTCCCCACGGGACCCTTTAATAACCCCAACATCATTCCTAGAGGGTCAAGAGAGGTATACCTTGCCCCCTTTCATTAAATTCCCCCTTCGTTTTTCACCTCTTCTTCTCTCTCGATCCTACCGAGAGATAAGATGGCGGCCGCTCCGGACTGTTTAGAATGTTGACAGACACCGGAGAGCCAATCAGCTTTCTGCGCGCAAAGTTCCGTTTCGCGAAAAGTAAGCGGACCGGAGCGCAGCCCGGAGCGCTGTTACAGATATATATCTTGTTTTGAACGTTAATTTCTCAAAATCCACTGGAGCACATATATTGACACCTAGCAAAGGCACATCGGGCTAACAGTCCCTACAATTTTGCCAAGTTTCGTGCAAATCCATTCAGCCGTTCGAGCTAAAAGTGAGGCCAAAGGCCCTATGGAAATTAACATGGGAAAAACGCGTTTTGGGACCCCCCTTTTTTCTCGGCCCCCCCTTGACGAAACCCCCACAAATTTTCGGGGGCTGCTCAGAAACAAAATGTGCCATTTTCCTGACAATCTCAGTCGATTCCGTCCACAAACGCCAACGTTATTAGACATAGAATTTTCAAAAGTTCCATAGACAAATAATCCTAACTATATATACCTACTGGCTGTCGCCAGTAGGTAGTTATAGTTAGGATTGTTTTCCATAGGAAATCCGCAACATTCTATTAGGAATAACTTTGGCGCCAGTAGACGAATCTTTGCGAATTTCTCAAAGAAGATGGCCCACTCCGCTCTGCTCCTTCCCTGAAAGTTTGGGGGGGATTCATCAAGCGGGGGCCGAGATATTTGGGGGGTCCCAAAACGTGTTTTCCCCATGTTAATTTTCATAGGGCGGTTGGACTCACTTTTAGCCCGAACGGCTGAATGGATTTCCACCAAACTTGGCAAAAGTGTAGGGACTGGTAGCCTCTTGTGCCTTTGCTATATCTCAAGATATGTGCTTCAGTGGATTTTGAGTAATTTAGGTTCAAAAAAATATATATATCTATATGCGCGCCCCGGTACGCGCACCGGGGCGCGTACCAGCGCGCTACGCGAGTAGGCGAGCGGAAAGCTGATTGGCTCTCGGGTGTCTATCAACATTCCAAACAGTCCGGAGCGGCCGCCATCTTGTGTCTCGGTAGGATCGAGACACAAGAGGTGGCAAAAACAAAGGGGGATGACCAAAAGGGGGCAGGGTAGATCCTCCCTGACCCCCTAGGTTTGATGTGGGGGCCATAAAAGGGCCCCGCTGTGCAAAAAAAATATTCTTTTTTTTTTCGATTTTGCGGGGGAAGCGCCCGGTACGCTCACCGGGGAGCGCACCGGGGAGTGTACCATGGGGAAAGCCAGTGAAACAGTAAAATATTAATTTGAAGTGCTTAGAGGTAGGGTAGATCTGCATAGAGTTGTTGTGTTGTGTGGGTGATTTAAGTACCAACATGTAGGTACCAATGCAGAGTCTTAAATTCAATGTACACCGTCGCCTCTGTAGATAATTTGCATGTTGTTACAGAAGTTATTGTGGTGTATGGAATCTATACCATAGTCTGTCAGGAAAGCAGAAACGACATGGAGGCAGGAGATGAAAAAGAGATGTGAAATACACATTGGAGATAATATAGTGGGAGAAAGGAAGTAACTATGAGCAAAATTACTATGTAACACAAAAAAGTTGCACAGTATACTTTAAGTCTCACTTTATATTATAATCATTTTGGTACTATTTCATAAATTACATATAAAAATGAATAATGTCTCGAACAATTTTTAATTCTTTAATATACATTTATTGTTCAGATTTTTCAAAATTTAAAAGAACTTCCAACATTAGATCATCTGGAATCTCCTCATTTTGATTTCATGATTCTATTGCTTCAACACAGTCAAGTAATTGTTGGTCCAGAGACTGATCCATAAAGTTCAAGTCATCCATATCTTCCTCAGGATTGTTCTCAACAACAATTTCGAAAAAGAAATATTAATTTTGTCTTGTTTCCTTCCATTTTCTTGCTGTAAACTGCATAAAAAATAACTATATCAGTAGAATTAGAGCACTGTTGGGTTTAAGTTCAGACAGGTACTTCTGAGTTTTTAACAGTGAAGTTATCTTTGGGCATTGTATGGTTATGTTATGTTATTGTTATTTATTCTTTTGTATAGCGCTACGGTTACTCAAAAAGGCAGGAAGTAGAAATATAAAAAAGTGCATGTGATGAAGCCTAAGTAAATTCATAATTATATCAGAGAAGCTTAACTCAATCCATAACTATAACAGAGAAGCCTATCTCAATCTATAACTATAACAGAGGGACAGTAAATAAGTATCAGAAAACGTTTTTCCAAATTAACTTAAAGTGCACATTATAGTTCCCCTTACAAATTAACAACTTACCTTACAGAAAGCTATTGAAGTTTTCTGAGAATATCCTGTATAAATGTACCTGTGGTAGTTCTAGTCAAAATGGCCGTGCTTCTCTCTCATTTTTCATATATATGCATGTACATAACCAATCAAATGTCAGCACATAAAAGTAGAAAATGAAAGTAACATTTTAATTGGTTGTAAATCTTAACACTTTATATGTGTTTTTGTCATGTAATTTACCTCAGGATATTTAGACAGGGCTACAGCCCAAATGGCTCAATGGAATTTCACCAAATTTGGGAAAATGGTAGTGAGTGGTATGTAGTAGGGCCTATTCTATATTTGGGGAAAGTGTCTTCAGTGGTTTTTATGTAAATTGTCTTTCAACATTTTTGTGGAGCGCTTACCGGCAGCGCTACGGGAGGTAGCCATCTTGTGTTTCGGTAGAATTGAGACACAAGATGGAGGACAAACAACGTTGGGAATAGGTAAAAGGGGGCACGGTAGACAGCCCCTGACCCCCTAGGTTTTCTGAGGGGGGCTTAGGAGGTCCATATAGGCCCAAAAACGTTTTTTTTTTTTTACTTTTCACGGGGGAGCGCCCGGTACGCGCACCTGGGAGCGCACCGGGGAGCGTACAGGGGAGCGTACCGGGGAGCGAACTTTGGTGAAAAATAGTGAAAAAAGTTAGATTTAAATTTTCATTTTGAGTGATCAGAGGTAGGGTAGCCCTGAAAAGAGCTTTTGGGTTCTGTGGTTGATTTAGGTACTTCCAATGCACAGTCTTAAATTCAGGAGGAATATTCTATTCCCCTCACCTGAGAAGTGCACACAATCTCCTCTGTAGATATCTTGCATGTTGTAACGCAAGTTATTGTTGTACATTGAACCCATTTAATAGTCTCTCATGTAAGCAGAAACAGATTTATTCACATGTTTCCGTGCTTTCTAAAATTGTGGACGAAATTGGTTGGACCACTTCCATTTCTGTCTTTGGCATATATTGGAATATACCAAGGCAGTTTGTAGAAAAAGTGCCATCAATTGTCCAAAGGTGTCCTTTAAAAGCATTTCCAGACCTACCCCAGTCAAAGTGCCTAGGTCATTTCCACCACAGTGCAAAATTATGAGGTCTGGGTGTGGCGGATGCAAAAAGGTTTTCACCAATGGTATCAATTGGTGACATCTCAATCCTCTCTGGCCAATCCACTTGATGTCCACATTTGGTAAATCAAGGTTGTGAAAATTTCTGATAGCTGCATACCTTTGAGCACAGTGGATGTAGCTATGTCCAATAATCCAGACAGAAAACATGGTGAGAGGAGGTTCTGGTGCAGTCAGAAGAAGTGTGGGAATGAAATGACAGTTGGAACAGTAGGAGTTTGCAAAAAAAACTGTGGAGTTTCAGTGCTCTTGAATCACAAGGAATGATTGGTGGATTCAGATAGTTGAAATCTGAAAGTTAGGGTGCATGGTTCTGTTCTGTGAAAGAAGTAATTTGAATGGTTAAGAAAAAGTCATTTAAAGAAACTTGGCACCGGATAAGCTGGTGTATTGAGAGGTCAAACATCCTTGCTGAGTTCATTTGTAACATTGTAGAATAAACTTTTAAACCTGAGAGGTCAGTGAGGAGGGTGGTGCTATGGTAACAGGTAGAAAAGGCTGAGGGGGGAAGGGTTTTGGTTTGAAAATAGAGAGGGAAGAATTTTAATTGTTTAACATGAGGGATATGTGTGTAGAATTAGAGGTTTTCTGTGCCATTCATGGTTACAGTGTCTGGAGTGCATACCTTTTGCTCTGATAAAGAAATATTGGTGTGTGTCTGACACTGTTCTCAATCTCCCAAAGCATTTGTAAAGGTAAGTAATATGGCTGAGATACCCGCCACCCCCTCTCAACACAATCCCCAGAAGGAGGGAAACCGGAAACAGTTCTTGAGTTTTTGGAAGTGGGAGGGAGTGACCCTCCCGGCCGTATTTATTAAAACAAATTAAAAAACATTAAACGTTTCATGTTATGTACAATTTCATTACCACATTGCGATGTTTGGCTAACCTTAACATATTCTCTAATACAGAGGTTCTCCTAGCCGAACTAGCATCCTACAAAACATTCTCTAGAAATACTGAAATTGTACATCCTAACGTTTAAGGGCCAACGGCAAGGTCATAACCGGTGTCAAGATCCCTAACCAGACTTACCCCTCCCACTTGGGAGGGGCGACAGCACGGAGGCTTACCTCAAGTGCAACTACTAACAATTTCCCTTGACTTGACGGGGGCACTTAAGAACTCGACGCCATTTAAAGGTCGTTCGAAAACTCGTGTGAGGTATCTAGAAGGTATCGTGGACCTCCCCCCACCCCACACAACTTACAGCATCTGCCGTCGCAGATGTCACTGGCCCCGGGAAATTCACCAGGAGGGGGCTGTAACCCCTCCTACAAAGGAAGGGGCCTTGACCGCCTTTCCTTTACTTCCGGCGACCCATCCTTAGACGGGACCGCCTCCCCATTGAGGGGCCAATGGCCACCTCTCCCGAGCGCTCCCATCCGTGTTGGGTGACGCCCACTCATAGGGATCTTCTAATTAGTGCTCACCGATCATGACCTTACCGCCTACCAAAATTAAATACGACAATGCTACTTAACCTACGAAAACATTGGTCGCTACGACCGAAAGAGCCTGCTTAAAATTCAACACTATATCGAATCATTTTAATCGCAAAACCTACACAACATACACCATTCTTTATTATGATCAACATCAACATGATACCATCACAACCTGTAAACGAAACAGAAAAACAGAAAACATAATTATAAATTCACTTTATTACAAAACAACTGGCTGTCCTCAGGGGCTGGTGGGTGGGTCAAAATTGGCTCTTCGTTCTGTCCCGAGCTCACGTGTAGCGAGGAGGTGCAGCTTCAGAGCACAAGAACAAGAGGACGTCTTCTGGTCCTGCGTCCCTTTTTATCCGTCTTCAGGGCGGGCGTAAACCCGCCCCTGCCTGCCCCGAGGGCGTGGCTGGCTGCGTCGGTGTCTAGGCCAGCCCACTCTAGGGCGGGAAAAGGCGCGCCCCGGCTACGCCGCTTCGGGCATACCAGCCGAGACGCGCCTCCCGCCCAAAATGGCTTCCCGGGGGGATCGAGGCACTCCGCCATACGTTCGGGGGGACCGAGTGGTCGCCCCTTTCCATATGGCTGAGATACCCGCCACCCCCTCTCAACACAATCCCCAGAAGGAGGGAAACCGGAAACAGTTCTTGAGTTTTTGGAAGTGGGAGGGAGTGACCCTCCCGGCCGTATTTATTAAAACAAATTAAAAAACATTAAACGTTTCATGTTATGTACAATTTCATTACCACATTGCGATGTCTGGCTAACCTTAACATATTCTCTAATACAGAGGTTCTCCTAGCCGAACTAGCATCCTACAAAACATTCTCTAGAAATACTGAAATTGTACATCCTAACGTTTAAGGGCCAACGGCAAGGTCATAACCGGTGTCAAGATCCCTAACCAGACTTACCCCTCCCACTTGGGAGGGGCGACAGCACGGAGGCTTACCTCAAGTGCAACTACTAACAATTTCCCTTGACTTGACGGGGGCACTTAAGAACTCGACGCCATTTAAAGGTCGTTCGAAAACTCGTGTGAGGTATCTAGAAGGTATCGTGGACCTCCCCCCACCCCACACAACTTACAGCATCTGCCGTCGCAGATGTCACTGGCCCCGGGAAATTCACCAGGAGGGGGCTGTAACCCCTCCTACAAAGGAAGGGGCCTTGACCGCCTTTCCTTTACTTCCGGCGACCCATCCTTAGACGGGACCGCCTCCCCATTGAGGGGCCAATGGCCACCTCTCCCGAGCGCTCCCATCCGTGTTGGGTGACGCCCACTCATAGGGATCTTCTAATTAGTGCTCACCGATCATGACCTTACCGCCACAGGTCCGGATAGTTGACCGGCTATCCGGACCCCCCACAAAACTCCTACCTAAAGGTCATGTTTTAACGTTTTTAACCAAGCCAAGAAGTCTCCTATGAGTAACTCATTTCCCACCCGCGACAAATGCACACCATCCCCCAGATACATACTGTCATCGTTAATACAACTATGCGAGATAGAATGCAATGTCTTGGAACGGAACAACCTACTCACTTTGTTATTGAGCTTTCTAACAGAATGATTCAAAGCAGGAATCGAGATAGCCCCCCGCCACACTTTTCGTGGGATCATATGAGACCACGCAATTATGCACCCCGGAACTTTCCTCGCTAACCAACTTACCGTGGAAAGCATTGCCTCTAGGAGAAGTCGTCTACCGGTGGTGACCAAATCATTGCCCCCTAAATGTACTATGACTATAGACGGCGGTGACCTCGTCCGCCCTAACAAACCCTCAAAGAATGCTTGAAACTGGTCAATACAGAGACCGCCTCTTCCGTAGAAGGACACTCTGTACCCGTATTCCCCAGGTACGTGAATCATGTCACCTGCTTCGAATATGTCTGCGGCACGCCTCACGTATGAGTGGCCCACGACCCACACCTCCTGTCTCACAGCCGGTGATGTCTGACCGCTGGCCCGGTGTTGGGTCGACTGCATAGTCCGCCCTGCCTCGTAGGCTTGCGTAACTGAAAACCAAACAAAAGACAAGAAGCGTGAGTACATTCTTACAGCTTCACAACATGTGCAATCGCACATATCTCTTATAACAATTGGAGGACCATCGCCCCACTCGTTTTATTTGTTCAACATTAAGACCCCTGGCTGTAGCTTCAGTGGCAGCCCCTATTCGAAAGGAATGGGTCCCGAATTCGCCCGGGTCCAAGCCCGCTGCGGAAATGGCCATTGCAAGCACCCGCTGAAACTGAAACTTCGTCAGTGGGGTGGCGTCTGCGTGTCTCAACAATGTCCCCCCCCATGATGCCACCCTTCGTGCTAGGTAATCCTCTAAACACTGTACCGGACACATGGAGGACCCGGGGATCCTGCGAATGATCGTGCAGTCCCCCATCCCATCTTGGTCGGTCTTGGACCTGATAAAGGAGACAATCATCGCTTCACCCCTGATCTGAACGTGTTCCCGGCACAAACCCCCCACCACATCCTGTTTGTTCCTTGCAACCAGCTCACTTATCCTCATCGCCCCGTGAAATGCCAGCGTAAATGCAGCCCGGAACAAACACGTCTCGAAAGGAGACGAGCATGTGGTAGGGAGTGTGGCCAGCAACTGGGACAACCTATCCAGACCTATCGGTCGTCTCTCATCTACTCTGCGACCCTCCAGGCGTAGCCACCCACGCAGCGCCTTCTGTACTACAAAAGACGCTGTCGGGTCCTGGATGTTATGGGCCCTGGCAACAAAGGAAATGGCAGCACGATGCCTTTGGGCCGTAGCCACCGACTTCCCAGCCCTACGTAAGGACATCAGAAAATGTACTACCCACTCCTCCTGACCCCAAAGCCCCCCTCTCTCAGTCCCCAAAAAGGCTAAATAGGCCCGAAACGCCCCTTCATATGCCTTCCTCGTCCTCGGTGCTAGACTCTCTCCCACGAGGTGACGAAGTTCGGGGCACCGAGAGACCAGAGAGCTTCGGGGAAGGGTGCCGGCTCTGGGTCCGCTGAGGGAAGGAAACCCGAGAAAGCCTGCATGTGAAAACGAGACAGTGCATCAGCCGCCTGATTCATCACCCCTGGGACATGTTTTGCTCTGAATATCACGTTCAGTTGCATACACAGTAAGACAATTTCTTTGAGCAGCCTTAAAATCAGTTTACAACGGGCTGCCTGACTATTGATGCATTCTACAACGGTCATATTGTCAGACCAGAACACGACAGAATGATCCTTGAACCCTTCGGGCCAGGTTCTCAGGGCCACCAGAATGGGAAACAGTTCAAGGAAAGCAATATTACTCGTCAGCCCTTCTTCATGCCACCATGGGGGCCACCTTTGTGCCGACCATTTTGTGCCGAAGATGGCGCCAAAGCCTATGCTTCCCGCTGAATCTGTCCATAGACCAAGCTCTTCAGAGGACACGGCTGGCTTGTTCCAGACGACTCGACCATTGAAGTCCGCCAAAAATGCTAACCAAATACGCATGTCCTGGCGGACCTCAGCCGATAACCTCGTGCGATGATGACCCTCCTTTAGGCCAACCATCGCTTGGGCAATTGAACGGGAAAAGGGGCGGGCCATTGGGATCACCCTCAGGGCAAAGTTCAACTTCCCCACCAATTGTTGCAACTGATGGAGCGTAACCTTAGATGCATTTAAACATACTTGCAGGGCTGCCCTGAATTTCGACACTTTGGTAGCTGGTAGACGAAAACAACCCTCACTAGAGTCCAACTCGATCCCCAAAAACTCGAGGCAAGTCGTGGGACCCACAGTTTTACCTGGTGCCAATGGCACGCCAAATTGACCCATCAACACACAAAATTCAGCCAAGGCCTGGGCACATTCGTGATTTCCGGCGGGCCCAAGGAACAGAAAGTCATCAAGGTAATGCATTACATTTCGGAAACCCGTTTTCTTCGTGAACACCCATTGCAGAAAAGTACTGAATTTTTCGAAATATGCACATGATATAGAGCACCCCATTGGCATACACCTATCCATGTAATATGATCCCTGAAACATGAATCCCAGAAGACGCTGGTCGTCTGGGTGTACCGGGAGCAACCGAAACGCTGACTCGATATCTGATTTCGCCATCAACGTCCCGGGCCCCAGGCGATTCAAAATGGCTACTGCCTCATCAAATGATGCGTACCGCACCGAACACACCTCTGGATTAATTGCATCGTTTACCGAAAGACCATGTGGAGCTGACAGATTATGGATTAATCGAAACTCACCTGGGTCCTTCTTGGGGACCACCCCTAACGGAGAACAGACAAAATACGGTACCGGGGGTACACTAAACGGGCCGGCGACCCGTCCCCGGCTAACCTCTTTCTGGACCTTATCTTGCACTATAGATGTATGCTGCAAGACGGAAAGTTGATTTTTGCACGTCCCGACACCCTGAAAGTCCCCTACCGGGATGCGGAAACCATATGAAAAACCGTTCCGCAGCACCCCAGCAGAAGTACGATCCGGGTATTCACTGAGCCAGGGAATCATCGCCAAGGTATCAATCGGGGTTGGTAAAGGCGCCCCTCGGACTATATTAGACCTGTTTGGCGCCTCCCTTACCCCCATTCTCACTCGTTCTGGCTCTGCACGAGGACTCAGGATGGGACGACCCACAAGTACTACATTCGTGTTTGAATTTACACGATCCCGGGGGCCTGGTACATTTACCTTTGTTGAAATTGAAGCAGAAACCCCTTTTCCCTGTATTGCCGGCAGGTCTCGGGTAATCGTCGGTGCTCGTACCTGACCGAAAGGGCGTCCCCGCATTTTGGCGGGAGTAGTCAACAACATTGCCCCCTACCAACGGCATTTTTAACATTCCTGACTCTTTCATTTTATCCCATGTCACAGAATCGTAACAATCCCAAGTTAAACTTTTGTTATGTTCCTTTTCTTTCCTGAACAGATTGTCATAACAGAACCAATGGTTACCTTGATACGCTGTCGAGTAACCCATAATTCGTGATAAATGGGAAACTCAGGAAGCAACTCGGGCCTACGTTCCCCCAAAATCGATGTAAAAATACCCCACGCATTGCCCCAGTTGCCAATATTCTCATTTACCTTAAAGGCGGCCATTTTTGCGCGCCAAACACTCGGATGCATTAGGTCCTTCTGACTCTTAACATGCTCCACCTCATAATGATCGACAAGCAAGGAGAAAATATTCACATACTCCCCCGCCCAAATCTTTTCCTTTTATTGCTAAAGGAACATGTTGCCCCAATCTCTCTCTACGAGAGGGTGCTGACTCATCCCTTGCGATCGGCAATGGCCGCTTACCTGAACCGGACGCTGCTTCCGCCACTTGCGGCTTGTCTATCACCGCCACCGGCGCGGTCACCTTGGCTGCATCTCTTTTCTCACGCAGCTTTTTTATCAGCGCCTGTGCCTCGGCAGCCGTGGCGCCCTCACTACTATCACCCAACCACGCTGCTAGCTGTGCTGCCAGCTCGGGGGGCATATCCTCATTGGATGTCGGGGTGACGACAACGGGGATTGGATTCCCCTCCATCGGTACCGGGGTCGGCGCCTCGAGCGGGGCAGAGGGAACCGGGACGTCTCCCCCGGCTGGAACCCTTCTCGGCCTCTTAGGTCTCCCTCCAGCCGGTGGACGCCCCGACCCCTCCTCCCCGTCTCGCTCCGCCAGCCGCTTCTTTATGTCGGACATCTCCTTAAAAAGGGCCCGAACCATCTGATCAGTCGTCATTCTCTTTGCGCCTTTCTTGGGCATCTCTCCGACGAAGTATCTAGAAGACAAAGAAAAAGATCAAAAACGCTCAAAATTGGCTCTTCGTTCTGTCCCGAGCTCACGTGTAGCGAGGAGGTGCAGCTTCAGAGCACAAAAACAAGAGGACGTCTTCTGGTCCTGCGTCCCTTTTTATCCGTCTTCAGGGCGGGCGTAAACCCGCCCCTGCCTGCCCCGAGGGCGTGGCTGGCTGCGTCGGTGTCTAGGCCAGCCCACTCTAGGGCGGGAAAAGGCGCGCCCCGGCTACGCCGCTTCGGGCATACCAGCCGAGACGCGCCTCCCGCCCAAAATGGCTTCCCGGGGGGATCGAGGCACTCCGCCATACGTTCGGGGGGACCGAGTGGTCGCCCCTTTCCATGATTCATTTAATATAGACAGAGAGTTGTATATTCTATGGAGAAGATTTGGAAGCAAATTGTGGATTTTTAATGTTGCTTTGTGTCATGTTTTTTGATAATGCTTGGTAAATAGTTTTTGCAGCATAGAGGAATTGTATTTTGTAAAATTGTGAAGTTTCAGTAGTGACATGGAATGCGTGTACAAAGGACCTGTGCTGTGTTTCTTAAATGTGATGTGAAAAACAATTTTGGGGAAAATGAATGGCTTTTATATTTTTGAGAAGGAATAAATAGTGTCTACATCATTAAAGAAATATATTTGAACCTTTCACAATGATGTCACCTGTGTTACCTCAGATGAGGAAGCACATTGTGCTTCTTTCTTGCTGGTTTGTGTCAGGTTTTTTGATAATGCTTCGTATCAACATTTGCAAGATAGCGGAATTGTATTTTGTAAAATAGTGAGGTTTCAGTAGTGAAATTGAATGCTTGTACATAGGACCTGCGCACTGTTTCTTAAATGTTATTTAAAAAACGATTTTGGGGCAAATGAATGGCTTTTACATTTTTGAGAAGGAATAAAAAGTGTCTGCATGATTAAAGAAATATATTTGAACCTTTCACAATCATGTCACCTGTGTTACCTCAGATTAGGAAGCAGATTGAGCTTCTTTCTTGTTGGTTTGTGTCATGTTTTTTGATAATGCTTCGCATCAACATTTGCAAGATAGAGGAATTGTATTTTGTAAAATAGTGAGGTTTCAGTAGTGAAATGGAATGCTTGTACATATGACCTGCGCTCTTTTTCGTAAATGTTATTGGAAACATGTTTTTTGGGCAAATGAATGGCTTTTACATTTTTGAGAAGGAATAAAAAGTGTCTGCATGATTAAAAAATATATTTGAATCTTTTACAAGCATGTCACCTGTGTTTCCTCAGATTAGGAAGTAGATTGTGCAGATGAGGTGAGGTATGTCCAGGGGTGCAAAGGAGGTGAGGCTAAGCATGAGCGTAAAATCCGTTCCGCTCGCGGATTTTTTTGGATTTTCGACAAATTTGCAATCCGCGAATGCTCGCAAATTTGCCAACATTCCGCAAATTCGCACGCGGCGGATTTTTTTGCTTGGTGATACAATATTGCCGCGCGCGGCGTTCACTTACCGTCATTCAGCGTTTGCCGAGTTGTTTTTCTCGATATTTTGCGAGTGCTGCGCCATTTTGGATCTTGCTGCGGGATCCCGCGGGAATTTGACGACCGCGATTACGTAATCGCGGCTTGCCACTTTGCACAGCACGCATCGCGAGAGTTCGCAATTACGAACACGTACATGCGGCGGACAGCAACAATTCTGCACAAGAATTCCACCAGCAAGCAGCATAAACCTTCTGAAATTTTTTTTTTTTTTCAGAATAACTCCTCTGGTTGACATTTGCCTGCACTTTTTTTTGCAAGGAGTCCATTTTGTGGGGGGGTGGGAGGAAGGAAGTGCCCCACAGTCTCCAACTTCCTGTTCCTGTCCAGCAGGCTCCTCCTAGTGCTTTCTTCATGTGCTGGTCACTTTCATCTGGATCTTGACCTGGAAGGATTACTTTTTGTGGATGCTGCTGGATATTTGGATTTGAGGCCTTTTTGACTTTCTTTGGATCACTTTTGGATTAGAAATTTCACAAGTAAGTTTGTTTGGGGCATTATAGTTGCTGCAACTACAATTTTAGAATTTTCGATTTTTGGGCTGTTGTTGTGGCCTTTTGACCAGGGGTAGTGAGTGATGCATGGGCCTAGTCTTTCTGTGGGGTGTCTTGAATTTAAACATCATGGAGGGCATGGATGCCATGGGATTGTGCTGATTTTTCTGTGGTTTTTCGATTTTTTGGGGTGTTCATGGGGACAGGCCATGTGGCTGGGGGCCATTTTCAGTGCTGGTACAGGCAGGCCCTGGCCATGTGCTGGGAGGCAAGAGGCCATTTTGAATGCATGCAGTGTTCTCAGGCCTGCACCCATTTTGCCTAGCTTTCATCCATTATGCCCAGGGTTAGTGAGTGGTGCATGGGCCTAGTCTTCTGTGGGGTGTCTTGAATTTAAACATCTTGGAGGGCATGGATGCCATGGGATTGTGCTGATTTTTCTGTGGTTTTCGATTTTTGGGCTGTTGTTGTGGCCTTTTGACCAGGGGTAGTGAGTGGTGCATGGGCCTAGTCTTTCTGTGGGGTGTCTTGAATTTAAACATCATGAAGGGCATGGATGCCATGGGATTGTGCTGATTTTTCTGTGGTTTTTCGATTTTTTGGGGTGTTCATTGGGACAGGCCATGTGGCTGGGGGCCATTTTCAGTGCTGGTACAGGCAGGCCCTGGCCATGTGCTGGGAGGCGAGGGGCCATTTTGAATGCATACAGTGTTCTCAGGCCTGCACCCATTTTGCCTAGCTTTCATCCATTATGCCCAGGGGTAGTGAGTGGTGCATGGGCCTAGTCTTCTGTGGGGTGTCTTGAATTTAAACATCATGGAGGGCATGGATGCCATGGGATTGTGCTGATTTTTCTGTGGTTTTCGATTTTTGGGCTGTTGTTGTGGCCTTTTGACCAGGGGTAGTGAGTGGTGCATGGGCCTAGTCTTTCTGTGGGGTGTCTTGAATTTAAACATCATGGAGGGCATGGATGCCATGGGATTGTGCTGATTTTTCTGTGGTTTTTCGATTTTTTGGGGTGTTCATGGGGACAGGCCATTTGGCTGGGGGCCATTTTTAGTGCTGGTACAGGCAGGCCCTGGCCATGTGCTGGGAGGCAAGGGGCCATTTTGAATGCATGCAGTGTTCTCAGGCCTGCACCCATTTTGCCTAGCTTTCATCTATTATGCCCAGGGGTAGTGAGTGGTGCATGGGCCTAGTCTTCTGTGGGGTGTATTGAATTTAAACATCATGGAGAGCATGGATGCCATGGGATTGTGCTGATTTTTCTGTGGTTTTCGATTTTTGGGCTGTTGTTGTGGCCTTTTGACCAGGGGTAGTGAGTGGTGCATGGGCCTAGTCTTTCTGTGGGGTGTCTTGAATTTAAACATCATGGAGGGCATGGATGCCATGGGATTGTGCTGATTTTTCTGTGGTTTTTCGATTTTTTGGGGTGTTCATGGGGACAGGCCATGTGGCTGGGGGCCATTTTCAGTGCTGGTACAGGCAGGCCCTGGCCATGTGCTGGGAGGCAAGGGGCCATTTTGAATGCATGCAGTGTTCTCAGGCCTGCACCCATTTTGCCTAGCTTTCATCCTTTATGCCCAGGGGTAGTGAGTGGTGCATGGGCCTAGTCTTTCTGTGGGGTGTCTTGAATTTAAACATCATGGAGGGCATGGATGCTATGGGATTGTGCTGATTTTTCTGTGGTTTTCGAGTTTTGGGCTGTTGTTGGGGCCTTTTGACCAGGCGTAGTGAGTGGTGCATGGGCCTAGTCTTTCTGTGGGGTGTCTTGAATTTAAACATCATGGAGGGCATGGATACCATGGGATTGTGCTGATTTTTCTGTGGTTTTTCGATTTTTTGGGGTGTTCATGGGGACAGGCCATGTGGCTGGGTGCCATTTTGAGTGCATGTACAGGCAGGCCCTGGACATGTGCTGGGAAGCAAGGGGTCATTTTGAATGCAGGCAGTGTTCTCAGGCCTGCACCCATTTTGCCTAGCTTTCATCCATTATGCCCAGGGGTAGTGAGTGGTGCATGGGCCTAGTCTTTCTGTGGGGTGTCTTGAATTTAAACATCATGGAGGGCATGGATGGCATGGGATTGTGCTAATTTTTCTATGGTTTTCGATCTTTTTGGGGTGTTTATGGGGACAGGCCATGTGGCTGGGGGCCATTTTGAGTGCTGGTACAGGCAGGCCCTGGCCATGTGCTGGGAGGCAAGGGGCCATTTTGAATGCATGCAGTGTTCTCAGGCCTGCACCCATTTTGCCTAGCTTTCATCCATTATGCCCAGTGGTAGTGAGTGGTTCATGGGCCTAGTCTTTCTGTGGGGTGTCTTGAATTTAAACATCATGGAGGGCATGAATGGCATGGGATTGTGCTAATTTTTCTGTGGTTTTCGATCTTTTTGGGGTGTTTATGGGGACAGGCCATGTGGCTGGGGGCCATTTTGAGTGCTGGTACAGGCAGGCCCTGGCCATGTGCTGGGAAGCAAGGGGCCATTTTGAATGCATGCAGTGTTCTCAGGCCTGCACCCATTTTGCCTAGCTTTCATCCATTATGCCCAGGGGTAGTGAGTGGTGCATGGGCCTAGTCTTTCTGTGGGGTGTATTGAATTTAAACATCATGAAGGGCATGGATGCCATGGGATTGTGCTGATTTTTCTGTGGTTTTCGAGTTTTGGGCTGTTGTTGGGGCCTTTTGACCAGGCGTAGTGAGTGGTGCATGGGCCTAGTCTTTCTGTGGGGTGTCTTGAATTTAAACATCATGGAGGGCATGGATACCATGGGATTGTGCTGATTTTTCTGTGGTTTTTCGATTTTTTGGGCTGTTCATGGGGACAGGCCATGTGGCTGGGGGCCATTTTTAGTGCTTGTACAGGCAGGCCCTGGCCATGTGCTGGGAGGCAAGGGGTCATTTTGAATGCAGGCAGTGTTCTCAGGCCTGCACCCATTTTGCCTAGCTTTCATCCATTATGCCCAGGGGTAGTGAGTGGTGCATGGGCCTAGTCTTTCTGTGGGGTGTCTTGAATTTAAACATCATGGAGGGCATGGATGGCATGGGATTGTGCTGATTTTTCTGTGGTTTTCGATTTTTTGGAGTGTTTATGGGGACAGGCCATGTGGCTGGGGGCCATTTTGAGTGCTGGTACAGGCAGGCCCTGGCCATGTGCTGGGAGGCAAGGGGCCATTTTGAATGCATGCAGTGTTCTCAGGCCTGCACCCATTTTGCCTAGCTTTCATCCATTATGCCCAGGGGTAGTGAGTGGTGCATGGGCCTAGTCCTTCTGTGGGGTGTCTTGAATTTAAACATCATGGAGGGTATGGATGCCATGGGATTGTGCTGATTTTTCTGTGGTTTTCGAGTTTTGGGCTGTTGTTGGGGCCTTTTGACCAGGGGCAGTGAGTGGTGCATGGGCCTAGTCTTTCTGTGTGGTGTCTTGAATTTAAACATCAAGGAGGGCATGGATGCCATGGGATTGTGCTGATTTTTCTGTGGTTTTCGATTTTTTGGGGTGTTCATGGGGACAGGCCATGTGGCTGGGTGCCATTTTGAGTGCTTGTACAGGCAGGCCCTGGCCATGTGCTGGGAGGCAAGGGGCCATTTTGTATGCAGGCATTGTTCTCAGGCCTGCACCCATTTTGCCTAGCTTTCATCCATTATGCCCAGGGGTAGTGAGTGGTGCATGGGCCTAGTCTTTCTGTGGGGTGTCTTGAATTTAAACACCATGGAGGGCATGGATGGCATGGGATTGTGCTGATTTTTCTGTGGTTTTCGATTTTTTGGGGTGTTCATGGGGACAGGCCATGTGGCTGGGGGCCATTTTGAGTGCTGGTACAGGCAGGCCCTGGCCATGTGCTGGGAGGCAAGGGGCCATTTTGAATGCATGCAGTGTTCTCAGGCCTGCACCCATTTTGCCTAGCTTTCATCCATTATGCCCAGGGGTAGTGAGGGGTGCATGGGCCTAGTCTTTCTGTGGGGTGTCTTGAATTTAAACATCATGGAGGGCATGGATGCCATGGGATTGTGCTAATTTTTCTGTGGTTTTCGAGTTTTGGGCTGTTGTTGGGGCCTTTTGACCAGGGGTAGTGAGTGGTGCATGGGCCTAGTCTTTCTGTGGGGTGTCTTGAATTTAAACATCATGGAGGGCATGGATGCCATGAGATTGTGCTGATTTTTCTGTGGTTTTTCGATTTTTTGGGCTGTTGTTGGGGCCAATTGACCAGGGGTAGTGAGTGGTGCATGGACCTAGTCTTTCTGTGGGGTGTCTTGAATTTAAACATCATGGAGGGCATGGATGCCATGGGATTGTGCTGATTTTTCTTTGGTTTTCGAGTTTTTGGGGTGTATAACTGAACTGATGTTCCTCTGTCTTCCATTGCTTTTAGGTGTACAAGACTCAAGAGAACCACCAGTGCCAGGAAGAAGTCTTGCAGCGGTGTTTGTGTGCAGCATGACGTCACACGATGTCACGTCTGGCCACAGACAACTCTGCAACTCGTGCAACTGTGGCCTGCTGTTCTGACCTCTGAAGAAGATGGCCCCAAAAAAAGTTCCCCGTAGCTCCTCTAGCAAGAAAGTTGCCAGTAAGGAGCAGAAGAAGCAAGTTACCAAGGAGATTGGTGTGCCGCCCGCCACATTGATGTGCTGGGGACCAAGCTGGGAGCAGCACCCCTGCTCCATTGGTCTCAGTGCCACCACCACCACGCCAACTTAAGTCCAAGCCCTTGAGTGCTGCAGAGGCAGCCAGTCTACTTGTTCAATAACCATCGACCAGTGATGTTGCCTCATCGCAAGAAAGTAGCAGCAATGTCCCTCAATCAACACAGGTTGTTGTAACTCATCTGACGAGTGTTGAACAACCACAGCCGCAACAACAACCACATGTGCAAGTAGTAGTGCAAGCCCAAGTACATGTGGAAGGAGAGGCAGCGCAAGGAGATGCGCAAGCAGAGGTGCATGGAGGAGCACAAGTGCCCACAATAGTTGTTCCTCCCGAAGTAGGGGCACATCAGGAAATCAACAATCAAGCCCAGGTATCATTTGAGGAAGCCACTCCTCCTGATGATCATTCATTGTCTTCCACATCCCTAGCAAGGAAAAGATCAAGGGTGGTGTCTACATCTTCTTCTTCAAGCCCAACTCCTTCTGATGATATGGATCTTACTTGGGAACTACTGCAGTCTGAGACTGAGGCACACCATGATCTGACAAAGGTAGCTAAGCGTAAAAGGAAGGTCGTCGAAACTCTCATAGTTATGGAGTGTGATGACGCTCAACAAGAAGTGGCGTATACTCCTGCTGCTGAAGACACTCACGACGACGACGCAGTCATCATAAGCTTCACTCCAGCCTCAGCGGGCATGCAGCAAACAGACATTTTGACCCTAGCCCGAAAAGCTGCAGAGCGTGATGATGTTGTCAACGAGGAGGCAATGGGAACACCACAATCATTGGAGTTAACTAGTACACCATCACGTACCGCTTCCATATTTCTTCCTCGCTAGAAGGGACCTCCATCCACCTCGACCTCAATTAGTGGTGGTGAAAGTGCACAACGTAGTAAAGTTCAGCTAAACACATCCTCCACTTCATCTGGCATTGGCAGCATGACCACCACCAGTATCGCCTCCTGAGGCCCCCACAGACAATTCAGGTCCGCAGTTTGGGACTTCTTTAGTGTTTGCCCAAAAAAGGAAAACATAGCCATTTGCAGCCTTTGTAAGCTTGCAGTTAGTCGTGGTAAGCTTGGTACCAACTATGGGACCGGAGGCCAGAGAGGTCATCTTGGGAGACAGCACGCTGTCCAATGGTTTGCGCACCTAAAGGAGATCAAGGAAGCCCGAATTGCACGTCAAGAAAACGTTGATGTTTAATCTGATGATGACGAGGAGGAAGAAGCATCAAACGCTTCACTTACACCCAGTACCCCTGTCAGCATACCCCCTGTGAGCCACACTAAGAGTGTGGGAGAGAGCGAGACACCAATGCGAAAAAGTTCATGAGCGAGCGTAACTCGGTCGAAGAAGTCAAAATCCCGTAAAATGGTCCAGGCCAACATTAGAACCATGTTGTTTTCAGACGCGCCATATGAATGCAACCACCCACTGGCGCGTCTGTATAACACTAAGCTGGCTAAAATGCTAGCTCTGGACCTTCTCCCTTTTTCTTTTGTAGAAGTGGTTGGTTTTCTAGAATTAGTGGCAGCGCTCTGCCCTAAATGGAAGGTTCCTAGCCGGTTCTATTTTGCCAGAGTTGCGGTTCCAGCACTACATGAAGATGTGCTGGAGGTGATTGGGGCAGCTTTGCAGAAGAGTGCTGTTCACACTATACATCTGACAACAGACATGTGGACCAGTGGCGCAGGCGCTGATTACATGTCACTGCACACTGGGTCTCTTTTTCAGGGGTTAAAGAAAAGCTAAACACCGGTGTTGACCCGGACCAAGTTTTTAAAGCTGCTCGGAAACATGCAACACTAGCCATGTTTGGCTTGGAGGAACGTCATACAGCAGAAAACATTTTGAATGAGTTTAACACAAAGGTCTTTCACTGGCTGTCCCCAAAAAAACACCAGATTGGTTATGTTTCCACGGATAATGGCGCTAATGTAGTTAACGCCATGAATCTGGGTCACTATTTCAGAGTGCTGTGTTTTGGCGCACTGCATAAACCTGGTTGTTAAAAAATTCTTGAATGAAGACAGTCCAGCGTGCGAGTTAGTGGCCACCTGCCGAAACATGTGCAACCATTTCAGCCATTCTTTTAAGGCCCGGAAGCATCTGAGGAGCCTGCTACATGAACGTTGAATGCCAGTGAAAGCACTCCAGGAGGTGGCAACACGTTGGAACTCAACCTTCTACATGCTTGAGCGTCTGTATGAGCAGTTTATGGTACTCGATCAGTATTTCTTAACACTGGGTACAGCTCAGAAGGACCTGAGGCTAAGTGCATTGGAATGGAACCTAGTTAAAAGCCTGACAGACATGCTTCGTCCTTTTGAGGTCTTCACGCGTGCAGTCAGCAGGGAGGACTGTAATTTGGGAAAAGCTATCCCATTGTTGCGCATGCTGGAGCACAAACTGAAGGTGGTGTGTTCTAAGTTTCAAAAAGATGCAGAAAAGCAAGCCGCTCTTGTTTTGGCGGAGAAATTATTATAGCGCCTACTTGGCGATGAACGTATTCAAATGATCCACTCAGAACAGCATTACATTTGTGCTACTATTCTGGAACCACACTACAAAAAGGCGCTGATAGGCAAAGCATTATTTCCTTTTGGTGATGAAGATGTTACAAAGTACAAACATTGGCTAGCCTTGTCAGCCATGAGGTTTGAAAGAGAACGGCAGAAAATTGAAGGAAAAGGCAGTACATCAGCATCAGCAGGCCATCCCCAGTCAAATGAATCCACTTCTGCACCTGTGGCTGTGGCAGAAGAGACCTCTCAGCCGTCAACCGGATCATCTGCACCAGACACAACAGTAACATTGAGTGAAGAAGAGGATTGGCTAACTGAGATTGGGTTTGGTTCTCAAAAGGTCCCAGCAAAAAGTAAGCAAAGTGGAGGAACCGTGCAGAACCTTGAGTCGATGGTGCAGGACTATCTGAATGACTCAACATAGGTCTATTGTAATGGTGACCCATTGGCGTATTGGCTTGGGAAACAGAAATTGTGGCCAGAGATCACCAACCTGGCTATAAATTACTTGTCTTGCCCACTCGCAAGCGTGTCTTCTGAACATGTTTTCAGTGCTGCTGGTGGCATTGTAACTTGCAAACGGACCCGCCTCTCGCCCAAAAATGTGGAGAGGTTAACAATGATCAAGATGAATCAGCACCTCATACCACCAGATTACAAAGTACGAGAATACACGCCGGAAGAAGACGAGGAGGACAGCAACTTAGATGAGGGAATTTCTTCTGTGTTAGGTGACACTAAACTACTCCTGCCTAAATTCACAGAGTATGAGGACAAACTCTGCTTCCCTGACACTGAGCCCTGAAAATGAGCCAATGAATCAATAACTTTCTTTTTCGTCCTTATTCACTTTTATTCCTGTTTGTCTGTCTTTCTTTGTTTTGCACAGTTAATATAATGAAAACTTTAATCACATAATCACAAAAACAAGCCCATCAGCAGAACTGTCTTCATTTATGTGCTTATTGATTTGAAGGTGCCGCAGTGTGCATTCCTCAGGTTCACAAGTTAAGAAGAACATGCTCCTCTATCCTCCTCCACCAGACTCCTATTTCCCTCGAAGCAGAGGGCTGGATTACGCCCAATGAAGAAAGACTCTGCACTTGTGGGGGTGCTCTACTTCTTCGCGGGTGAGTTGACGGCTCTGGGGCCATTGCTGGGAAGCTCTAATACCGGATAAAAGTGGTTTGGACCAAATCGGAGGTTAAATATTTTTTTGTGTTTTTGCTGACTTGCTTGACTTTGAGGTGCTCTTTGGGGGGTTCCGGGTGTTTGTGGGTGGCTTTTGGGGTCTGGGAGCACTGCTGGCACAGTCTAGTTTTGATTGCATTTGCTTTTCAGGAAATCCATGGTGGAAAACGGGAGTTATGACCTAGCTGCACAGCACGTTTGGACAGAAGGCCGAAAAATATTGTAAGTATGAGATTTCCCATTTTTGCTTTTTGCCAGTTTGGGGGTGTTGTGCTTTTTTGCGGGTGGGTTGGCGGGTCTTGGGGCATTGCTGGGAAGGTCTAATACCGGATAGAAGTGGTTTGGACCAAATCCATGCGGAAATAGTTTTTGCTATTTCTGACATTTCGCTCAATGTAGCGTTTTCGGGGGCCTGTTTGGGGGGCTTCCTGTTGTTTGTGGGTGGGTTTCGGGGTCTGGGAGCACTGCTGGGTATGGATAATTTTGATTGCAAGAGGTTTGAAGCAAATCCATGGGGGCAGAGGGGAGTTAGGGCCTAGCTGCAGAGCGCGCACGGAGTGATTTTGGAAATTGCCATGAAAATGACTAAGTCCCCATTTTTGTACTTTTGCTTTTTGCCTGTTTGGGGGTCTTCTGATAGTTTTCGCCTGGGTTGACAGCTCTGGGGCCATTGCTGGGAAGCTCTAATACCGGATAAAAGTGGCTTGGACCAAATCGGAGGCAAAATATTTTTTTGCGTTTTTGCTGACTTGTTTGACTTTGAGGTGCTCTTTGGGGGGGTTCCGGGTGTTTGTGGGTGGCTTTTGGGGTCTGGGAGCACTGCTGGCACTGTCTAAATTTGATAGCATTCGCTTTTCAGGAAATCCATGGTGGAAAATAGGAGTTATGTCCTAGCTGCACAGCGCGTTTGGATAGAAGGCCGAGAAATATTGTAAGTATGAGATTTTCCATATTGGCGTTTTGGCTGTTTGGGGGTGTTGTGCTTTTTTGCGGGTGGGTTGGCGGGTCTTGGGGCAATGCTGGGAAGGTCTAATACTGGATAAAAGTGGTTTGGACAAAATCCATGCGGAAAAGCCTTTTGGCACTTTTTGTAACTTAGGGTTCGTTAGGGTTAGCCCTAGCAGCAGGATTGCATGTGTTTCGGGGTGTTCTAGGTGTTTGCAACTGATTTCTGGGGTCTTATAGCACTCGTGAGAATGTGTAATTTTGGTTGCAAGTGATTTGAAGAAAATCCATGGTGGGAAAGGGGGGATTTGGCATAGTTAAAGAAAGCGTTTGCCACTATTCTTAACTTAGGGCTCGTTAGGGTTAGCAGTATTTGTATTGCATGTGTTTGGGTGGGGGGCTGTTTGTGGGGGGGTTTGCGAGTCTTGGAGCAATGCCTGGTATGGATACTTTTGCTTGCTTGCAAGTGCTTTGAATACAATCCACGGTGGGTAAGGGGGGATTTGGGCCTACTTTTACTTTATAAGTACGTTTTGTCACCAGTTTTCTACTAGGCCTCGTCTTTTGAGATCTGATTGGGGGTCTTCTATATTTTTGCGACTGGCTTTAGTAAGGGTCTGGGTGGGAGCACTGCTGGGAAGGTCTAATTTTGTTCTAAAACACAGTTTACAGTACACCTAGCTTGAGGAGAAAGATCCGCTAAATTAATTTGCCCATACTTAGTTATCCTTCAAAAGGAGACTCAGACAGAGTACGCACTTTCAAAAATATTGTACTGTCTATTAGGAAACTCAAAGTGTGACTTTTTGCACTACACAGCTTACATACCTTAGATTTATTTGTCAGTGGTGTTCTAATATCACTCCCTGTTTTTCCATCAATAATTACAGGCCGGGTTTCAGTCTGTCCGATGGGAAAAAAAGGATGAAGTCAGGCTGCACATTAGCGAGCCGCAATTCAGCATCCGCCAGGCAGGCAGTGGACAGGGTGTCTTCTGGTCACCAACATTGATGGACGAAGCGTCAGCTGGAATGGAGGAGTGCCGCTAATAAGAGGAATGGTTTGATGTGTGCAACTTAATTACCAAATTCAACAGGACAACTACAACAACATACAGATACAGTATCCATTCTTTTCAAATTATTTTTTAAGTAATGTTATTGCTGTGAACTTCTATGAGTGTGACTCTGCATTTCTTGGATCTCTCTCTGCTTCTAAATTGATCCCTACAGCCATTCTTTAGGTTTTACTTCGGCTATTTTTTAAACCTAATTTAATGTAAGAAGTGTTTCTCTGAGTGCAGAGATAGGCAAGTGAAAACGCTGCAGCCCTGTACTGTCGCATTCTGTCATTCACGGTTGTTGAAAGTACTACTTACTTTTCAGTAACCATGCATGCAGTAGTGCATGCACTTCCTTTATGTCACTTAAAAGATTTATGGTTAGCTTTGTACCCAAATATTTCTTTATCTTCAATTATTCTTTGTCCATGCTGTGCTTTTTTTTCTTCTCTCAACAAAACTTACCCCCCCAAAAAAAAAACATTCCCATCCATTTTCCAAACCCTAACCCTCTTCCGCCGGGCTGTGTGGTTTTGATTGATGTGTGACTAAATGACAGCAATAATTCCACACACTTGCTGGGGAGGATAAGGTCATGGCAACAGGCTGGTGAAGGAATCCGAGGATATATTCTAGACTTACTCAGCTTCAGTACTATTTCTTGTAGTAGTAGCCAATGTCAAAGAAATTCAACGCAAGTACTCGTTATACTTTCAATACTTTACCATTTGTTAGGCTACATTGTGGCACTGTTCTAGTGTACTGTCACCTGCTATATTCTCTATCGTACCGTTGTAATGCTCCAGTAAGGACAAAGCAGGTTTCATTTTCTTTTTTTCCATAGGCATGCAACTGCCACTGTGTCACACCACTAGTACCACCGCAATGAGGACATTTCATCCGCCCAGGATTGCCAACCTTAATCGCCATATCCCGTGGAGCCAGCGCTGGGCCTAGCCCTACTTTCAAACACAAATTACAGGTAAGATAAGCGTTTGGTGGGAGGTAGTATAATGGAGTATTAGGAGGGACGAGAGTTTGACGGTAGTACTACTAAAGTCCTAGGACTCTTGAATTCACTTACGAAAACATTTAGCCATTTACACTTAAAGGAAGAAAATGACACAGACTTAAGTTTCAGGAAAACAAACTTACTGTTAAACCCCCACCCACCAGACTCAAAAGCAGTAAAAAACAGGTATGCTCAGATAAAGTTTCAAAAAGTATATTTGTGTAGCCCTAACAAAATATTCTCCTGCAAGACCCTCCCTAACCCCAACGATTGTCCTTCAAAAGTCCCAAAAACAACCCAACTCCCAATTCCCACCCCCCAAAAGTCTCTAAAAAAGGGGCAAGGGACACTACGGCAGGATGCTGTTCACTTTAGCGGCCAGGGCATCATACTCCTTGCAGAGGGTGGCATGGTCCAAGCGGAGGGCCTCCACCAAGTTCCTATATGTTCGGACCTCCTGCTCCAGGTAGGACACTCTGAGGCATAAGCGGCGCTGGCGTGCCTTGCAACTCCTGTGGGGGGCAGCTGCTGTCTTTGCTGCTCGGCGCTGGCGGTTGGCTTTGGTAGCCCGGCTCCGTACCGCTGGAGCACTGCGCTGGCTGGCAGCCCGTGGGGGCACGGAGGAGGATGCTGCTGTCCCAGTGGATGTACCAGTAGACTGCGTGTCCTCCTCCTCCTCCAGGGCCACCAGCCGCCGATATTCGGCGACAGTGGCATCCAGCCTCCGTTGCCGGGCCATTCGAGCCAGCTCCCTCTGTGTTGGTTTGTTTGATTTGAAAGGAGCAACTATATGAAGAAAGAAAGACATAGTCTGTAACCAATGCTCCTTAAGATTAAAACAAAATAATTGAGCAGAAAGTTGTGTCACAGTACAACTAGCTACTTGAAAGCACAGTACACTATTAAGGCCAGTATCTATCTAACCTTCCACTTCTTCATCCTTGCTCTAACATTAGTGGGAGTTTAAGGAACAAATTCTACGAGCACTATGGACTTCCATTACAGTCGACTATGACAGTACACCAGTCTTCTTCTTCTTCTTCTCTCTTGTTTAGGAAAATTGGTGCGTTATCTTATGCAAGCCGGAATAATGCCCGCGCAGTGAACTTGCACCCGAGAAAAACAGACGCACACCATGATGAGTGAGACAGACTTGCGTTACTGTACCGGTCCAGTACATGCAGGTGATGAAGCTCTTACTTTTCTATTACGGGTGGCACTGAGAATACTCTGTTAAAAGGGCTACTGCTTAATTAATTTAACTTTCACCCTACTGTGCAAATGAGTACTTGAAAAGTAAAATGAAGACGCTAAATAATCTGAATATCTATCACTTCACATGGGATGTATTTGATTACATATAGGATGACTTTAGGTACTTTGCTTTTTATTGAGTGAACAGTGATACACCCACACATGAATGACATACTACTACTAAACTAAACTTATTAGGAGAGGTAGGGAGTGTCCACCGTAATAACCGGATATATGCTGTGCTTGCAGTTGCATTACAAACTACTGCTACTATTCATGGTAGTATTTGGACAAAATTACAACTTCTTTTCCTTGCCTTTCCTACACTGGAACGGGCGTGCGGGTGCGGTGTTACATGCTCTTTAAAGTAACACTTAGTTCATCCAGTGACCGTCTACTCTCTCTAGATACACATATGCTATCTAAGAGTCAGATAGTACCATGATCCATGCATCCATCCATTCAAAGTATATGCACACATACAGTTTCTGTTTCACCCACCCAGGCTGTTCTCCTTCCACCTATCCTTGCTTCATCATTCACCCAGCCATGCACCATACCATATTCTTTCCTTCCCAGCCACCTCGGGGACCAAGCAAACACATATCATTCTTCTTTGCCAGTCATCATTACATTTCTCGTCCTTCCACACTTACATACAGCCTTCTTTCGCTTTTTGTTCATCCCATCCATAAATTTCATCTCAGATCTGATTGGGATTCTTCTCGCCAAAAACTTCACAGCTAAGTCGAAGTACATTTAGATGAGGCTACTACCTGGTTGATTTATATACACCCTAGCAGAAAGCACACTCTGCAGTCTTCAATCTAAATAAGTAAGGAGTATATAGCTTACCTCTGACCGCCACCACCGTGTGAACCCTCACAGGCACATAGGTGTCGTCCGGCACTTGCACCGCCTCCTCCCCAGAAGCGTTCTCCTCATCCAGCACCACCACCTCCGCGCTGACCCGCCACCAGATGTTCCACCTACAAAGTACATTTAAGAATGTTAGAATACACCACTCACTACTATATAATATTTGGTCTAGGAATAAAGAAATGTGAAAAAAACCGAAAACAATGTAATAATTTGTGACTGTCTACTCTAAAGTAAAAATGTCCCTTTTTCCAGGGAAGGCTGTTGTCTTGCTGCACTTTTTGGCACAACTGATGAATGCTTGCTTTTTATTTTTAACACGCATCACTTTTTCTCCTAACAGACAGAAGCTTGACTTCCAAGAACACGAGCAAGATCAAGTTCAAACCAGGTGAGGGCTCGGCTCGACCACAAGAAATGTGTTCAATTAATCGTCAGCACTAAGCACTTTTCCATTTTCAGTTAAACGTTTAGTTTTATGACAAACTTGATTTTAATAAATTTGTTTACTTTTAATAAAGCTTTTAAACTTAAATAGACTCTGTGGTTTTTGGTCCTCCAGACTAGAGTGGCTGAGCTAAAGGTTTTGCAATTTGTTTTTCAAGCATGAGTCCGTGCCTCTGACACTTCTTGACTCTGAATCCGTACTCTTGTCCTGCGTTGGATAATCATCATTGGGGATCAATCATCGGTGACTTTGGGAGCTAAATGACTCTTCCACACTATCTAGTCAGTAAGGAGATTGGGGGTTCAACTACAAAGTCTGTTATCACTGAGGTATGTGGAAAGTCTAACAGCGCCTATTATAATTGATAAGCTAAGCAATGCATTATTTAGTGTCCATAGTTCTGTTTGTGCAGATTTGTCCCTGCAACACTAGTAGAATGGATTGTCCTCCTATCCAAACCAAAAGTAAAGTAGTATCTTATTCTTTCTTGGTGGTCATTCACCTTTTTATTGTTGGCAATTGTCAAAGCATAAACATTTAGAAGACTTGAAAAGACATTATGGACAATCCCAGAGGACTGCACTCAGTGCATAGAGCTATTGCTGACTAGAATGGGAGTCCAAAGGAATTGCCAAATGTGCAATCTTAGTTAGCTACACAGACAGACTAATAAAAATAATCTAGTAATACCACAGGGAGTCGTAGTCGAGGCAGGATAAGAATTTAGATACAGTCTACAAGAAGATCAAAGAAGATTTAGAAAAAATCAAATGAGGAACGCTAGGAAAAAATAGGTACTCTATAATAAAATGAAAACCTACTGGGGCCAGCAAAGGAGCCCTCGCCTGACCGATCCTGGCCTGCATCGAGTTCCACAGCAGCCTCCTCCTCTGTCCTCTTGCCCCTGGGGGGAGCTGATGTACAACATGAAAGAAAGAAAGACCAGAAAACATGGATGATATTTGTCAACCAAATCAAACATTTCAAAAGAACAATAACAAAATATTTGGGTGAAATAGCAAATAGACAACTATTCCACTTGATATATTGACCGATCTCATGTGGTCTACTACGTTATTAGTATTGCTTGATTTGCGGACCGTCGACTTGGAAAGTTCTTATGTAACTCACTAAACAAACTACTAAAAAGGTTCGCCTAGGACTGGCAGGCAGCAGTCCGCAGCACGCGAAGTGACAGACAAAGCCCATCGTGATTGCAGATCAGCGACAACACTAAAACGTTTCCTACTACATTAACCAGTCATTAAAATACTCAAACTATCTGAGGGAAATCTACAAGATTTCAATCAGTCACTTTGAGGACAATGATGCGTTACTCAAACCCTGCGCCTGCTTGAACAGACGTACGGCTTGACGCAGCATTGGGGAGATAGGGCACCCCAGAGCATTGATGGAGCTGCGCCATCGTTGCGACGCAACTCCAGCAATGCGCCGCCTTTAAAGGCACAGATGCGTAACGCTTTGGTGGCGTTTAGGGCCCATGGTGCGCCGCATTGTAAATACGATTTAGAAAAGGGGGTGGTGATGAACAGAGTGTCTGAGTTAAACAGACCACTTTTACCCAGTCCAAAGATCAGGGCTTGATCCATCACCGTTATTTATCTCACTGCCCCATCCCAGCTCAGAACCTGGCTATATGCAAATCAGTCTGTCCCTGGCCCAGTGCATCATGGGAACAGGGCAGACTAAACTACCAAGCCAATTCTTCACCAGAAAGGAGACAAGCTACCGGGGACCGGTTTCTGGCATTTCAGCCTTCTTCGGCCCGGCTTGCTTGAATCCTGATGGAGCAGTGAGAAAGGGACTCATGTCTGAGTATACCCTGCCACACCTATAGTGGCCAAAAACGATTTAGAAAAGGGGGTGGTGATGAACAGAGTGTCTGAGTTAAACAGACCACTCTTACCCAGTCCAAAGATCAGGGCTTGATCCATCACCGTTATTTATCTCACTGCCCCATCCCAGCTCAGAACCTGGCTATATGCAAATCAGTCTGTCCCTGGCCCAGTGCATCATGGGAACAGGGCAGACTAAACTACCAAGCCAATTCTTCACCAGAAAGGAGACAAGCTACCGGGGACCGGTTTCTGGCATTTCAGCCTTCTTCGGCCCGGCTTGCTTGAATCCTGATGGAGCAGTGAGAAAGGGACTCATGTCTGAGTATACCCTGCCACACCTATGGTGGCCAAAAACGATTTAGAAAAGGGGGTGGTGATGAACAGAGTGTCTGAGTTAAACAGACCACTCTTACCCAGTCCAAAGATCAGGGCTTGATCCATCACCGTTATTTATCTCACTGCCCCATCCCAGCTCAGAACCTGGCTATATGCAAATCAGTCTGTCCCTGGCCCAGTGCATCATGGGAACAGGGCAGACTAAACTACCAAGCCAATTCTTCACCAGAAAGGAGACAAGCTACCGGGGACCGGTTTCTGGCATTTCAGCCTTCTTCGGCCCGGCTTGCTTGAATCCTGATGGAGCAGTGAGAAAGGGACTCATGTCTGAGTATACCCTGCCACACCTATAGTGGCCAAAAACGATTTAGAAAAGGGGGTGGTGATGAACAGAGTGTCTGAGTTAAACAGACCACTCTTACCCAGTCCAAAGATCAGGGCTTGATCCATCACCGTTATTTATCTCACTGCCCCATCCAAGCTCAGAACCTGGCTATATGCAAATCAGTCTGTCCCTGGCCCAGTGCATCATGGGAACAGGGCAGACTAAACTACCAAGCCAGTTCTTCACCAGAAAGGAGACAAGCTACCGGGGACAGGTTTCTGGCATTTCAGCCTTCTTCGGCCCGGCTTGCTTGAATCCTGATGGAGCAGTGAGAAAGGGACTCATGTCTGAGTATACCCTGCCACACCTATAGTGGCCAAAAACGATTTAGAAAAGGGGGTGGTGATGAACAGAGTGTCTGAGTTAAACAGACCACTCTTACCCAGTCCAAAGATCAGGGCTTGATCCATCACCGTTATTTATCTCACTGCCCCATCCCAGCTCAGAACCTGGCTATATGCAAATCAGTCTGTCCCTGGCCCAGTGCATCATGGGAACAGGGCAGACTAAACTACCAAGCCAATTCTTCACCAGAAAGGAGACAAGCTACCGGGGACCGGTTTCTGGCATTTCAGCCTTCTTCGGCCCGGCTTGCTTGAATCCAGATGGAGCAGTGAGAAAGGGCTTCATGTCTGAGTATACCCTGCCACACCTATAGTGGCCAAAAACGATTTAGAAAAGGGGGTGGTGATGAACAGAGTGTCTGAGTTAAACAGACCACTCTTACCCAGTCCAAAGATCAGGGATTGATCCATCACCATTATTTATCTCACTGCCCCATCCCAGCTCAGAACCTGGCTATATGCAAATCAGTCTGTCCCTGGCCCAGTGCATCATGGGAACAGGGCAGACTAAACTACCAAGCCAATTCTTCACCAGAAAGGAGACAAGCTACCGGGGACCGGTTTCTGGCATTTCAGCCTTCTTCGGCCTGGCTTGCTTGAATCCTGATGGAGCAGTGAGAAAGGGACTCATGTCTGAGTATACCCTGCCACACCTATAGTGGCCAAAAACGATTTAGAAAAGGGGGTGGTGATGAACAGAGTGTCTGAGTTAAACAGACCACTCTTACCCAGTCCAAAGATCAGGGCTTGATCCATCACCGTTATTTATCTCACTGCCCCATCCCAGCTCAGAACCTGGCTATATGCAAATCAGTCTGTCCCTGGCCCAGTGCATCATGGGAACAGGGCAGACTAAACTACCAAGCCAATTCTTCACCAGAAAGGAGACAAGCTACCGGGGACCGGTTTCTGGCATTTCAGCCTTCTTCGGCCCGGCTTGCTTGAATCCTGATGGAGCAGTGAGAAAGGGACTCATGTCTGAGTATACCCTGCCACACCTATAGTGGCTAAAAACGATTTAGAAAAGGGGGTGGTGATGAACAGAGTGTCTGAGTTAAACAGACCACTCTTACCCAGTCCAAAGATCAGGGCTTGATCCATCACCGTTATTTATCTCACTGCCCCATCCCAGCTCAGAACCTGGCTATATGCAAATCAGTCTGTCCCTGGCCCAGTGCATCATGGGAACAGGGCAGACTAAACTACCAAGCCAATTCTTCACCAGAAAGGAGACAAGCTACCGGGGACCGGTTTCTGGCATTTCAGCCTTCTTCGGCCCGGCTTGCTTGAATCCTGATGGAGCAGTGAGAAAGGGACTCATGTCTGAGTATACCCTGCCACACCTATAGTGGCCAAAAACGATTTAGAAAAGGGGGTGGTGATGAACAGAGTGTCTGAGTTAAACAGACCACTCTTACCCAGTCCAAAGATCAGGGCTTGATCCATCACCGTTATTTATCTCACTGCCCCATCCCAGCTCAGAACCTGGCTATATGCAAATCAGTCTGTCCCTGGCCCAGTGCATCATGGGAACAGGGCAGACTAAACTACCAAGCCAATTCTTCACCAGAAAGGAGACAAGCTACCGGGGACCGGTTTCTGGCATTTCAGCCTTCTTCGGCCCGGCTTGCTTGAATCCTGATGGAGCAGTGAGAAAGGGACTCATGTCTGAGTATACCCTGCCACACCTATAGTGGCCAAAAACGATTTAGAAAATGGGGTGGTGATGAACAGAGTGTCTGAGTTAAACAGACCACTCTTACCCAGTCCAAAGATCAGGGCTTGATCCATCACCGTTATTTATCTCACTGCCCCATCCCAGCTCAGAACCTGGCTATATGCAAATCAGTCTGTCCCTGGCCCAGTGCATCATGGGAACAGGGCAGACTAAACTACCAAGCCAATTCTTCACCAGAAAGGAGACAAGCTACTGGGGACCGGTTTCTGGCATTTCAGCCTTCTTCGGCCCGGCTTGCTTGAATCCTGATGGAGCAGTGAGAAAGGGACTCATGTCTGAGTATACCCTGCCACACCTATAGTGGCCAAAAACGATTTAGAAAAGGGGGTGGTGATGAACAGAGTGTCTGAGTTAAACAGACCACTCTTACCCAGTCCAAAGATCAGGGCTTGATCCATCACCGTTATTTATCTCACTGCCCCATCCCAGCTCAGAACCTGGCTATATGCAAATCAGTCTGTCCCTGGCCCAGTGCATCATGGGAACAGGGCAGACTAAACTACCAAGCCAATTCTTCACCAGAAAGGAGACAAGCTACCGGGGACCGGTTTCTGGCATTTCAGCCTTCTTCGGCCCGGCTTGCTTGAATCCTGATGGAGCAGTGAGAAAGGGACTCATGTCTGAGTAACCCTGCCACACCTATAGTGGCCAAAAACGATTTAGAAAAGGGGGTGGTGATGAACAGAGTGTCTGAGTTAAACAGACCACTCTTACCCAGTCCAAAGATCAGGGCTTGATCCATCACCGTTATTTATCTCACTGCCCCATCCCAGCTCAGAACCTGGCTATATGCAAATCAGTCTGTCCCTGGCCCAGTGCATCATGGGAACAGGGCAGACTAAACTACCAAGCCAATTCTTCACCAGAAAGGAGACAAGCTACTGGGGACCGGTTTCTGGCATTTCAGCCTTCTTCGGCCCGGCTTGCTTGAATCCTGATGGAGCAGTGAGAAAGGGACTCATGTCTGAGTATACCCTGCCACACCTATAGTGGCCAAAAACGATTTAGAAAAGGGGGTGGTGATGAACAGAGTGTCTGAGTTAAACAGACCACTCTTACCCAGTCCAAAGATCAGGGCTTGATCCATCACCGTTATTTATCTCACTGCCCCATCCCAGCTCAGAACCTGGCTATATGCAAATCAGTCTGTCCCTGGCCCAGTGCATCATGGGAACAGGGCAGACTAAACTACCAAGCCAATTCTTCACCAGAAAGGAGACAAGCTACCGGGGACCGGTTTCTGGCATTTCAGCCTTCTTCGGCCTGGCTTGCTTGAATCCTGATGGAGCAGTGAGAAAGGGACTCATGTCTGAGTATACCCTGCCACACCTATAGTGGCCAAAAACGATTTAGAAAAGGGGGTGGTGATGAACAGAGTGTCTGAGTTAAACAGACCACTCTTACCCAGTCCAAAGATCAGGGCTTGATCCATCACCGTTATTTATCTCACTGCCCCATCCCAGCTCAGAACCTGGCTATATGCAAATCAGTCTGTCCCTGGCCCAGTGCATCATGGGAACAGGGCAGACTAAACTACCAAGCCAATTCTTCACCAGAAAGGAGACAAGCTACCGGGGACCGGTTTCTGGCATTTCAGCCTTCTTCGGCCCGGCTTGCTTGAATCCTGATGGAGCAGTGAGAAAGGGACTCATGTCTGAGTATACCCTGCCACACCTATAGTGGCCAAAAACGATTTAGAAAAGGGGGTGGTGATGAACAGAGTGTCTGAGTTAAACAGACCACTCTTACCCAGTCCAAAGATCAGGGCTTGATCCATCACCGTTATTTATCTCACTGCCCCATCCCAGCTCAGAACCTGGCTATATGCAAATCAGTCTGTCCCCGGCCCAGTGCATCATGGGAACAGGGCAGACTAAACTACCAAGCCAATTCTTCACCAGAAAGGAGACAAGCTACCGGGGACCGGTTTCTGGCATTTCAGCCTTCTTCGGCCCGGCTTGCTTGAATCCTGATGGAGCAGTGAGAAAGGGACTCATGTCTGAGTATACCCTGCCACACCTATAGTGGCCAAAAACGATTTAGAAAAGGGGGTGGTGATGAACAGAGTGTCTGAGTTAAACAGACCACTCTTACCCATTCCAAAGATCAGGGCTTGATCCATCACCATTATTTATCTCACTGCCCCATCCCAGCTCAGAACCTGGCTATATGCAAATCAGTCTGTCCCTGGCCCAGTGCATCATGGGAACAGGGCAGACTAAACTACCAAGCCAATTCTTCACCAGAAAGGAGACAAGCTACCGGGGACCGGTTTCTGGCATTTCAGCCTTCTTCGGCCCGGCTTGCTTGAATCCTGATGGAGCAGTGAGAAAGGGACTCATGTCTGAGTATACCCTGCCACACCTATAGTGGCCAAAAACGATTTAGAAAAGGGGGTGGTGATGAACAGAGTGTCTGAGTTAAACAGACCACTCTTACCCAGTCCAAAGATCAGGGCTTGATCCATCACCGTTATTTATCTCACTGCCCCATCCCAGCTCAGAACCTGGCTATATGCAAATCAGTCTGTCCCTGGCCCAGTGCATCATGGGAACAGGGCAGACTAAACTACCAAGCCAATTCTTCACCAGAAAGGAGACAAGCTACTGGGGACCGGTTTCTGGCATTTCAGCCTTCTTCGGCCCGGCTTGCTTGAATCCTGATGGAGCAGTGAGAAAGGGACTCATGTCTGAGTATACCCTGCCACACCTATAGTGGCCAAAAACGATTTAGAAAAGGGGGTGGTGATGAACAGAGTGTCTGAGTTAAACAGACCACTCTTACCCAGTCCAAAGATCAGGGCTTGATCCATCACCGTTATTTATCTCACTGCCCCATCCCAGCTCAGAACCTGGCTATATGCAAATCAGTCTGTCCCTGGCCCAGTGCATCATGGGAACAGGGCAGACTAAACTACCAAGCCAATTCTTCACCAGAAAGGAGACAAGCTACCGGGGACCGGTTTCTGGCATTTCAGCCTTCTTCGGCCCGGCTTGCTTGAATCCTGATGGAGCAGTGAGAAAGGGACTCATGTCTGAGTAAACCCTGCCACACCTATAGTGGCCAAAAACGATTTAGAAAAGGGGGTGGTGATGAACAGAGTGTCTGAGTTAAACAGACCACTCTTACCCAGTCCAAAGATCAGGGCTTGATCCATCACCGTTATTTATCTCACTGCCCCATCCCAGCTCAGAACCTGGCTATATGCAAATCAGTCTGTCCCTGGCCCAGTGCATCATGGAAACAGGGCAGACTAAACTACCAAGCCAATTCTTCACCAGAAAGGAGACAAGCTACTGGGGACCGGTTTCTGGCATTTCAGCCTTCTTCGGCCCGGCTTGCTTGAATCCTGATGGAGCAGTGAGAAAGGGACTCATGTCTGAGTATACCCTGCCACACCTATAGTGGCCAAAAACGATTTAGAAAAGGGGGTGGTGATGAACAGAGTGTCTGAGTTAAACAGACCACTCTTACCCAGTCCAAAGATCAGGGCTTGATCCATCACCGTTATTTATCTCACTGCCCCATCCCAGCTCAGAACCTGGCTATATGCAAATCAGTCTGTCCCTGGCCCAGTGCATCATGGGAACAGGGCAGACTAAACTACCAAGCCAATTCTTCACCAGAAAGGAGACAAGCTACCGGGGACCGGTTTCTGGCATTTCAGCCTTCTTCGGCCTGGCTTGCTTGAATCCTGATGGAGCAGTGAGAAAGGGACTCATGTCTGAGTATACCCTGCCACACCTATAGTGGCCAAAAACGATTTAGAAAAGGGGGTGGTGATGAACAGAGTGTCTGAGTTAAACAGACCACTCTTACCCAGTCCAAAGATCAGGGCTTGATCCATCACTGTTATTTATCTCACTGCCCCATCCCAGCTCAGAACCTGGCTATATGCAAATCAGTCTGTCCCTGGCCCAGTGCATCATGGGAACAGGGCAGACTAAACTACCAAGCCAATTCTTCACCAGAAAGGAGACAAGCTACCGGGGACCGGTTTCTGGCATTTCAGCCTTCTTCGGCCCGGCTTGCTTGAATCCTGATGGAGCAATGAGAAAGGGACTCATGTCTGAGTATACCCTGCCACACCTATAGTGGCCAAAAACGATTTAGAAAAGGGGGTGGTGATGAACAGAGTGTCTGAGTTAAACAGACCACTCTTACCCAGTCCAAAGATCAGGGCTTGATCCATCACCGTTATTTATCTCACTGCCCCATCCCAGCTCAGAACCTGGCTATATGCAAATCAGTCTGTCCCCGGCCCAGTGCATCATGGGAACAGGGCAGACTAAACTACCAAGCCAATTCTTCACCAGAAAGGAGACAAGCTACCGGGGACCGGTTTCTGGCATTTCAGCCTTCTTCGGCCCGGCTTGCTTGAATCCTGATGGAGCAGTGAGAAAGGGACTCATGTCTGAGTATACCCTGCCACACCTATAGTGGCCAAAAACGATTTAGAAAAGGGGGTGGTGATGAACAGAGTGTCTGAGTTAAACAGACCACTCTTACCCAGTCCAAAGATCAGGGCTTGATCCATCACCATTATTTATCTCACTGCCCCATCCCAGCTCAGAACCTGGCTATATGCAAATCAGTCTGTCCCTGGCCCAGTGCATCATGGGAACAGGGCAGACTAAACTACCAAGCCAATTCTTCACCAGAAAGGAGACAAGCTACCGGGGACCGGTTTCTGGCATTTCAGCCTTCTTCGGCCCGGCTTGCTTGAATCCTGATGGAGCAGTGAGAAAGGGACTCATGTCTGAGTATACCCTGCCACACCTATAGTGGCCAAAAACGATTTAGAAAAGGGGGTGGTGATGAACAGAGTGTCTGAGTTAAACAGACCACTCTTACCCAGTCCAAAGATCAGGGCTTGATCCATCACCGTTATTTATCTCACTGCCCCATCCCAGCTCAGAACCTGGCTATATGCAAATCAGTCTGTCCCTGGCCCAGTGCATCATGGGAACAGGGCAGACTAAACTACCAAGCCAATTCTTCACCAGAAAGGAGACAAGCTACCGGGGACCGGTTTCTGGCATTTCAGCCTTCTTCGGCCTGGCTTGCTTGAATCCTGATGGAGCAGTGAGAAAGGGACTCATGTCTGAGTATACCCTGCCACACCTATAGTGGCCAAAAACGATTTAGAAAAGGGGGTGGTGATGAACAGAGTGTCTGAGTTAAACAGACCACTCTTACCCAGTCCAAAGATCAGGGCTTGATCCATCACTGTTATTTATCTCACTGCCCCATCCCAGCTCAGAACCTGGCTATATGCAAATCAGTCTGTCCCTGGCCCAGTGCATCATGGGAACAGGGCAGACTAAACTACCAAGCCAATTCTTCACCAGAAAGGAGACAAGCTACCGGGAACCGGTTTCTGGCATTTCAGCCTTCTTCGGCCCGGCTTGCTTGAATCCTGATGGAGCAGTGAGAAAGGGACTCATGTCTGAGTATACCCTGCCACACCTATAGTGGCCAAAAACGATTTAGAAAAGGGGGTGGTGATGAACAGAGTGTCTGAGTTAAACAGACCACTCTTACCCAGTCCAAAGATCAGGGCTTGATCCATCACCGTTATTTATCTCACTGCCCCATCCCAGCTCAGAACCTGGCTATATGCAAATCAGTCTGTCCCTGGCCCAGTGCATCATGGGAACAGGGCAGACTAAACTACCAAGCCAATTCTTCACCAGAAAGGAGACAAGCTACCGGGGACCGGTTTCTGGCATTTCAGCCTTCTTCGGCCCGGCTTGCTTGAATCCTGATGGAGCAGTGAGAAAGGGACTCATGTCTGAGTATACCCTGCCACACCTATAGTGGCCAAAAACGATTTAGAAAAGGGGGTGGTGATGAACAGAGTGTCTGAGTTAAACAGACCACTCTTACCCAGTCCAAAGATCAGGGCTTGATCCATCACCGTTATTTATCTCACTGCCCCATCCCAGCTCAGAACCTGGCTATATGCAAATCAGTCTGTCCCTGGCCCAGTGCATCATGGGAACAGGGCAGACTAAACTACCAAGCCAATTCTTCACCAGAAAGGAGACAAGCTACCGGGGACCGGTTTCTGGCATTTCATGCTTCTTCGGCCCGGCTTGCTTGAATCCTGATGGAGCAGTGAGAAAGGAACTCATGTCTGAGTATACCCTGCCACACCTATAGTGGCCAAAAACGATTTAGAAAAGGGGGTGGTGATGAACAGAGTGTCTGAGTTAAACAGACCGCTCTTACCCAGTCCAAAGATCAGGGCTTGATCCATCACCGTTATTTATCTCACTGCCCCATCCCAGCTCAGAACCTGGCTATATGCAAATCAGTCTGTCCCTGGCCCAGTGCATCATGGGAACAGGGCAGACTAAACTACCAAGCCAATTCTTCACCAGAAAGGAGACAAGCTACCGGGGACCGGTTTCTGGCATTTCAGCCTTCTTCGGCCCGGCTTGCTTGAATCCTGATGGAGCAGTGAGAAAGGGACTCATGTCTGAGTATACCCTGCCACACCTATAGTGGCCAAAAACGATTTAGAAAAGGGGGTGGTGATGAACAGAGTGTCTAAGTTAAACAGACCACTCTTACCCAGTCCAAAGATCAGGGCTTGATCCATCACCGTTATTTATCTCACTGCCCCATCCCAGCTCAGAACCTGGCTATATGCAAATCAGTCTGTCCCTGGACCAGTGCATCATGGGAACAGGGCAGACTAAACTACCAAGCCAATTCTTCACCAGAAAGGAGACAAGCTACCGGGGACCGGTTTCTGGCATTTCAGCCTTCTTCGGCCCGGCTTGCTTGAATCCTGATGGAGCAGTGAGAAAGGGACTCATGTCTGAGTATACCCTGCCACACCTATAGTGGCCAAAAACGATTTAGAAAAGGGGGTGGTGATGAACAGAGTGTCTGAGTTAAACAGACCACTCTTACCCAGTCCAAAGATCAGGGCTTGATCCATCACCGTTATTTATCTCACTGCCCCATCCCAGCTCAGAACCTGGCTATATGCAAATCAGTCTGTCCCTGGCCCAGTGCATCATGGGAACAGGGCAGACTAAACTACCAAGCCAATTCTTCACCAGAAAGGAGACAAGCTACCGGGGACCGGTTTCTGGCATTTCAGCCTTCTTCGGCCCGGCTTGCTTGAATCCTGATGGAGCAGTGAGAAAGGGACTCATGTCTGAGTATACCCTGCCACACCTATAGTGGCCAAAAACGATTTAGAAAAGGGGGTGGTGATGAACAGAGTGTCTGAGTTAAACAGACCACTCTTTCCCAGTCCAAAGATCAGGGCTTGATCCATCACCGTTATTTATCTCACTGCCCCATCCCAGCTCAGAACCTGGCTATATGCAAATCAGTCTGTCCCTGGCCCAGTGCATCATGGGAACAGGGCAGACTAAACTACCAAGCCAATTCTTCACCAGAAAGGAGACAAGCTACCGGGGACCGGTTTCTGGCATTTCAGCCTTCTTCGGCCCGGCTTGCTTGAATCCTGATGGAGCAGTGAGAAAGGGACTCATGTCTGAGTATACCCTGCCACACCTATAGTGGCCAAAAACGATTTAGAAAAGGGGGTGGTGATGAACAGAGTGTCTGAGTTAAACAGACCACTCTTACCCAGTCCAAAGATCAGGGCTTGATCCATCACCTTTATTTATCTCACTGCCCCATCCCAGCTCAGAACCTGGCTATATGCAAATCAGTCTGTCCCTGGCCCAGTGCATCATGGGAACAGGGCAGACTAAACTACCAAGCCAATTCTTCACCAGAAAGGAGACAAGCTACCGGGGACCGGTTTCTGGCATTTCAGCCTTCTTCAGCCCGGCTTGCTTGAATCCTGATGGAGCAGTGAGAAAGGGACTCATGTCTGAGTATACCCTGCCACACCTATAGTGGCCAAAAACGATTTAGAAAAGGGGGTGGTGATGAACAGAGTGTCTGAGTTAAACAGACCACTCTTACCCAGTCCACAGATCAGGGCTTGATCCATCACCGTTATTTAATTTATCTCACTGCCTCATCCCAGCTCAGAACCTGGCTATATGCAAATCAGTCTGTCCCTGGCCCAGTGCATCATGGGAACAGGGCAGACTAAACTACCAAGCTAATTCTTCACCAGAAAGGAGACAAGCTACCGGGGACCGGTTTCTGGCATTTCAGCCTTCTTCGGCCCGGTTTGCTTGAATCCTGATGGAGCAGTGAGAAAGGGACTCATGTCTGAGTATACCCTGCCACACCTATAGTGGCCAAAAACGATTTAGAAAAGGGGGTGGTGATGAACAGAGTGTCTGAGTTAAACAGACCACTCTTACCCAGTCCAAAGATCAGGGCTTGATCCATCACCGTTATTTATCTCACTGCCCCATCCCAGCTCAGAACCTGGCTATATGCAAATCAGTATGTCCCTGGCCCAGTGCATCATGGGAACAGGGCAGACTAAACTACCAAGCCAATTCTTCACCAGAAAGGAGACAAGCTACCGGGGACCGGTTTCTGGCATTTCAGCCTTCTTCGGCCCGGCTTGCTTGAACCCTGATGGAGCAGTGAGAAAGGGACTCATGTCTGAGTATACCCTGCCACACCTATAGTGGCCAAAAACGATTTAGAAAAGGGGGTGGTGATGAACAGAGTGTCTGAGTTAAACAGACCACTCTTACCCAGTCCAAAGATCAGGGCTTGATCCATCACCGTTATTTATCTCACTGCCCCATCCCAGCTCAGAACCTGGCTATATGCAAATCAGTCTGTCCCTGGCCCAGTGCATCATGGGAACAGGGCAGACTAAACTACCAAGCTAATTCTTCACCAGAAAGGAGACAAGCTACCGGGGACCGGTTTCTGGCATTTCAGCCTTCTTCGGCCCGGCTTGCTTGAATCCTGAGGGAGCAGTGAGAAAGGGACTCATGTCTGAGTATACCCTGCCACACCTATAGTGGCCAAAAACGATTTAGAAAAACGGTGTTGGATCTAGCCCTGATCTCTTGACTGGGTGAGAGTATTCTGCTTAATTCAGAGACTCTGTCCCTCACCACCCCTTGTTGTAAATATTTTTGTCCACCCTAAGCGTGGAAGGGTATACTCAGATGTGAGTCCCTTGCTCATTGCACCATCAGGATTCAAGCAAGCCGGGCCGAAGACGGCTGAAATGCTAGAAACCGGTCCCCGGTGGCTTGTTTCCTTCCCAGTGTAAGAATTGGCTTTTGTAGTTTGGTTTGCCCTGTTCCCATCATGCACTGGGACAGGAACAGACTAATTTGCATACAGCCAGGTTCTGAAACTGGGATGGTGCAGTAAGCTAAAAAACGGTGTTGGATCTAGCCCTGATCTCCTGACTGGGTGAGAGTATTCTGCTTAATTCAGAGACTCTGTCCCTCACCACCCCTTGTTGTAAATATTTTTGTCCACCCTAAGCGTGGAAGGGTATACTCAGATGTGAGTCCCTTGCTCATTGCACCATCAGGATTCAAGCAAGCCGGGCCGAAGACGGCTGAAATGCCAGAAACCGGTCCCCGGTAGCTTGTTTCCTTCCCAGAGTAAGAATTGGCTTTTGTAGTTTGGTTTGCCCTGTTCCCATCATGCACTGGGACAGGAACAGACTAATTTGCATACAGCCAGGTTCTGAAACTGGGATGGTGCAGTGAGCTAAAAAACGGTGTTGGATCTAGCTCTGATCTCTTGACTGGGTGAGAGTATTCTGCTTAATTCAGAGACTCTGTCCCTCACCACCCCTTGTTGTAAATATTTTTGTCCACCCTAAGCGTGGAAGGGTATACTCAGATGTGAGTCCCTTGCTCATTGCACCATCAGGATTCAAGCAAGCCGGGCCGAAGACGGCTGAAATGCCAGAAACCGGTCCCCGGTAGCTTGTTTCCTTCCCAGTGTAAGAATTGGCTTTTGTAGTTTGGTTTGCCCTGTTCCCATCATGCACTGGGACAGGAACAGACTAATTTGCATACAGCCAGGTTCTGAAACTGGGATGGTGCAGTGAGCTCAAAAACGGTGTTGGATCTAGCCCTGATCTCTTGACTGGGTGAGAGTATTCTGCTTAATTCAGAGACTCTGTCCCTCACCACCCCTTGTTGTAAATATTTTTGTCCACCCTAAGCGTGGAAGGGTATACTCAGATGTGAGTCCCTTGCTCATTGCACCATCAGGATTCAAGCAAGCCGGGCCGAAGACGGCTGAAATGCCAGAAACCGGTCCCCGGTAGCTTGTTTCCTTCCCAGTGTAAGAATTGGCTTTTGTAGTTTGGTTTGCCCTGTTCCCATCATGCACTGGGACAGGAACAGACTAATTTGCATACAGCCAGGTTCTGAAACTGGGATGGTGCAGTGAGCTAAAAAACGGTGTTGGATCTAGCCCTGATCTCTTGACTGGGTGAGAGTATTCTGCTTAATTCAGAGACTCTGTCCTTCACCACCCCTTGTTGTAAATATTTTTGTCCACCCTAAGCGTGGAAGGGTATACTCAGATGTGAGTCCCTTGCTCATTGCACCATCAGGATTCAAGCAAGCCGGGCCGAAGACGGCTGAAATGCCAGAAACCGGTCCCCGGTAGCTTGTTTCCTTCCCAGTGTAAGAATTGGCTTTTGTAGTTTGGTTTGCCCTGTTCCCATCATGCACTGGGACAGGAACAGACTAATTTGCATACAGCCAGGTTCTGAAACTGGGATGGTGCAGTGAGCTAAAAAACGGTGTTGGATCTAGCCCTGATCTCTTGACTGGGTGAGAGTATTCTGCTTAATTCAGAGACTCTGTCCCTCACCACCCCTTGTTGTAAATATTTTTGTCCACCCTAAGCGTGGAAGGGTATACTCAGATGTGAGTCCCTTGCTCATTGCACCATCAGGATTCAAGCAAGCCGGGCCGAAGACGGCTGAAATGCCAGAAACCGGTCCCCGGTAGCTTGTTTCCTTCCCAGTGTAAGAATTGGCTTTTGTAGTTTGGTTTGCCCTGTTCCCATCATGCACTGGGACAGGAACAGACTAATTTGCATACAGCCAGGTTCTGAAACTGGGATGGTGCAGTGAGCTAAAAAACGGTGTTGGATCTAGCCCTGATCTCTTGACTGGGTGAGAGTATTCTGCTTAATTCAGAGACTCTGTCCCTCACCACCCCTTGTTGTAAATATTTTTGTCCACCCTAAGCGTGGAAGGGTATACTCAGATGTGAGTCCCTTGCTCATTGCACCATCAGGATTCAAGCAAGCCGGGCCGAAGACGGCTGAAATGCCAGAAACCGGTCCCCGGTAGCTTGTTTCCTTCCCAGTGTAAGAATTGGCTTTTGTAGTTTGGTTTGCCCTGTTCCCATCATGCACTGGGACAGGAACAGACTAATTTGCATACAGCCAGGTTCTGAAACTGGGATGGTGCAGTGAGCTAAAAAACGGTGTTGGATCTAGCCCTGATCTCTTGACTGGGTGAGAGTATTCTGCTTAATTCAGAGACTCTGTCCCTCACCACCCCTTGTTGTAAATATTTTTGTCCACCCTAAGCGTGGAAGGGTATACTCAGATGTGAGTCCCTTGCTCATTGCACCATCAGGATTCAAGCAAGCCAGGCCGAAGACGGCTGAAATGCCAGAAACCGGTCCCCGGTAGCTTGTTTCCTTCCCAGTGTAAGAATTGGCTTTTGTAGTTTGGTTTGCCCTGTTCCCATCATGCACTGGGACAGGAACAGACTAATTTGCATACAGCCAGGTTCTGAAACTGGGATGGTGCAGTGAGCTAAAAAACGGTGTTGGATCTAGCCCTGATCTCTTGACTGGGTGAGAGTATTCTGCTTAATTCAGAGACTCTGTCCCTCACCACCCCTTGTTGTAAATATTTTTGTCCACCCTAAGCGTGGAAGGGTATACTCACATGTGAGTCCCTTGCTCATTGCACCATCAGGATTCAAGCAAGCCGGGCCGAAGACGGCTGAAATGCCAGAAACCGGTCCCCGGTAGCTTGTTTCCTTCCCAGTGTAAGAATTGGCTTTTGTAGTTTGGTTTGCCCTGTTTCCATCATGCACTGGGACAGGAACAGACTAATTTGCATACAGCCAGGTTCTGAAACTGGGATGGTGCAGTGAGCTAAAAAACGGTGTTGGATCTAGCCCTGATCTCTTGACTGGGTGAGAGTATTCTGCTTAATTCAGAGACTCTGTCCCTCACCACCCCTTGTTGTAAATATTTTTGTCCACCCTAAGCGTGGAAGGGTATACTCAGATGTGAGTCCCTTGCTCATTGCACCATCAGGATTCAAGCAAGCCGGGCCGAAGACGGCTGAAATGCCAGAAACCGGTCCCCGGTAGCTTGTTTCCTTCCCAGTGTAAGAATTGGCTTTTGTAGTTTGGTTTGCCCTGTTCCCATCATGCACTGGGACAGGAACAGACTAATTTGCATACAGCCAGGCTCTGAAACTGGGATGGTGCAGTGAGCTAAAAAACGGTGTTGGATCTAGCCCTGATCTCTTGACTGGGTGAGAGTATTCTGCTTAATTCAGAGACTCTGTCCCTCACCACCCCTTGTTGTAAATATTTTTGTCCACCCTAAGCGTGGAAGGGTATACTCAGATGTGAGTCCCTTGCTCATTGCACCATCAGGATTCAAGCAAGCCGGGCCGAAGACGGCTGAAATGCCAGAAACCGGTCCCCGGTAGCTTGTTTCCTTCCCAGTGTAAGAATTGGCTTTTGTAGTTTGGTTTGCCCTGTTCCCATCATGCACTGGGACAGGAACAGACTAATTTGCATACAGCCAGGTTCTGAAACTGGGATGGTGCAGTGAGCTAAAAAACGGTGTTGGATCTAGCCCTGATCTCTTGACTGGGTGAGAGTATTCTGCTTAATTCAGAGACTCTGTCCCTCACCACCCCTTGTTGTAAATATTTTTGTCCACCCTAAGCGTGGAAGGGTATACTCAGATGTGAGTCCCTTGCTCATTGCACCATCAGGATTCAAGCAAGCCGGGCCGAAGACGGCTGAAATGCCAGAAACCGGTCCCCGGTAGCTTGTTTCCTTCCCAGTGTAAGAATTGGCTTTTGTAGTTTGGTTTGCCCTGTTCCCATCATGCACTGGGACAGGAACAGACTAATTTGCATACAGCCAGGTTCTGAAACTGGGATGGTGCAGTGAGCTCAAAAACGGTGTTGGATCTAGCCCTGATCTCTTGACTGGGTGAGAGTATTCTGCTTAATTCAGAGACTCTGTCCCTCACCACCCCTTGTTGTAAATATTTTTGTCCACCCTAAGCGTGGAAGGGTATACTCAGATGTGAGTCCCTTGCTCATTGCACCATCAGGATTCAAGCAAGCCGGGCCGAAGACGGCTGAAATGCCAGAAACCGGTCCCCGGTAGCTTGTTTCCTTCCCAGTGTAAGAATTGGCTTTTGTAGTTTGGTTTGCCCTGTTCCCATCATGCACTGGGACAGGAACAGACTAATTTGCATACAGCCAGGTTCTGAAACTGGGATGGTGCAGTGAGCTCAAAAACGGTGTTGGATCTAGCCCTGATCTCTTGACTGGGTGAGAGTATTCTGCTTAATTCAGAGACTCTGTCCCTCACCACCCCTTGTTGTAAATATTTTTGTCCACCCTAAGCGTGGAAGGGTATACTCAGATGTGAGTCCCTTGCTCATTGCACCATCAGGATTCAAGCAAGCCGGGCCGAAGACGGCTGAAATGCCAGAAACCGGTCCCCGGTAGCTTGTTTCCTTCCCAGTGTAAGAATTGGCTTTTGTAGTTTGGTTTGCCCTGTTCCCATCATGCACTGGGACAGGAACAGACTAATTTGCATACAGCCAGGTTCTGAAACTGGGATGGTGCAGTGAGCTAAAAAACGGTGTTGGATCTAGCCCTGATCTCTTGACTGGGTGAGAGTATTCTGCTTAATTCAGAGACTCTGTCCCTCACCACCCCTTGTTGTAAATATTTTTGTCCACCCTAAGCGTGGAAGGGTATACTCAGATGTGAGTCCCTTGCTCATTGCACCATCAGGATTCAAGCAAGCCAAGCCGAAGACGGCTGAAATGCCAGAAACCGGTCCCCGGTAGCTTGTTTCCTTCCCAGTGTAAGAATTGGCTTTTGTAGTTTGGTTTGCCCTGTTCCCATCATGCACTGGGACAGGAACAGACTAATTTGCATACAGCCAGGTTCTGAAACTGGGATGGTGCAGTGAGCTAAAAAACGGTGTTGGATCTAGCCCTGATCTCTTGACTGGGTGAGAGTATTCTGCTTAATTCAGAGACTCTGTCCCTCACCACCCCTTGTTGTAAATATTTTTGTCCACCCTAAGCGTGGAAGGGTATACTCAGATGTGAGTCCCTTGCTCATTGCACCATCAGGATTCAAGCAAGCCGGGCCGAAGACGGCTGAAATGCCAGAAACCGGTCCCCGGTAGCTTGTTTCCTTCCCAGTGTAAGAATTGGCTTTTGTAGTTTGGTTTGCCCTGTTTCCATCATGCACTGGGACAGGAACAGACTAATTTGCATACAGCCAGGTTCTGAAACTGGGATGGTGCAGTGAGCTAAAAAACGGTGTTGGATCTAGCCCTGATCTCTTGACTGGGTGAGAGTATTCTGCTTAATTCAGAGACTCTGTCCCTCACCACCCCTTGTTGTAAATATTTTTGTCCACCCTAAGCGTGGAAGGGTATACTCAGATGTGAGTCCCTTGCTCATTGCACCATCAGGATTCAAGCAAGCCGGGCCGAAGACGGCTGAAATGCCAGAAACCGGTCCCCGGTAGCTTGTTTCCTTCCCAGTGTAAGAATTGGCTTTTGTAGTTTGGTTTGCCCTGTTCCCATCATGCACTGGGACAGGAACAGACTAATTTGCATACAGCCAGGCTCTGAAACTGGGATGGTGCAGTGAGCTAAAAAACGGTGTTGGATCTAGCCCTGATCTCTTGACTGGGTGAGAGTATTCTGCTTAATTCAGAGACTCTGTCCCTCACCACCCCTTGTTGTAAATATTTTTGTCCACCCTAAGCGTGGAAGGGTATACTCAGATGTGAGTCCCTTGCTCATTGCACCATCAGGATTCAAGCAAGCCGGGCCGAAGACGGCTGAAATGCCAGAAACCGGTCCCCGGTAGCTTGTTTCCTTCCCAGTGTAAGAATTGGCTTTTGTAGTTTGGTTTGCCCTGTTCCCATCATGCACTGGGACAGGAACAGACTAATTTGCATACAGCCAGGTTCTGAAACTGGGATGGTGCAGTGAGCTAAAAAACGGTGTTGGATCTAGCCCTGATCTCTTGACTGGGTGAGAGTATTCTGCTTAATTCAGAGACTCTGTCCCTCACCACCCCTTGTTGTAAATATTTTTGTCCACCCTAAGCGTGGAAGGGTATACTCAGATGTGAGTCCCTTGCTCATTGCACCATCAGGATTCAAGCAAGCCGGGCCGAAGACGGCTGAAATGCCAGAAACCGGTCCCCGGTAGCTTGTTTCCTTCCCAGTGTAAGAATTGGCTTTTGCAGTTTGGTTTGCCCTGTTCCCATCATGCACTGGGACAGGAACAGACTAATTTGCATACAGCCAGGTTCTGAAACTGGGATGGTGCAGTGAGCTCAAAAACGGTGTTGGATCTAGCCCTGATCTCTTGACTGGGTGAGAGTATTCTGCTTAATTCAGAGACTCTGTCCCTCACCACCCCTTGTTGTAAATATTTTTGTCCACCCTAAGCGTGGAAGGGTATACTCAGATGTGAGTCCCTTGCTCATTGCACCATCAGGATTCAAGCAAGCCGGGCCGAAGACGGCTGAAATGCCAGAAACTGGTCCCCGGTAGCTTGTTTCCTTCCCAGTGTAAGAATTGGCTTTTGTAGTTTGGTTTGCCCTGTTCCCATCATGCACTGGGACAGGAACAGACTAATTTGCATACAGCCAGGTTCTGAAACTGGGATGGTGCAGTGAGCTAAAAAACGGTGTTGGATCTAGCCCTGATCTCTTGACTGGGTGAGAGTATTCTGCTTAATTCAGAGACTCTGTCCCTCACCACCCCTTGTTGTAAATATTTTTGTCCACCCTAAGCGTGGAAGGGTATACTCAGATGTGAGTCCCTTGCTCATTGCACCATCAGGATTCAAGCAAGCCGGGCCGAAGACGGCTGAAATGCCAGAAACCGGTCCCCGGTAGCTTGTTTCCTTCCCAGTGTAAGAATTGGCTTTTGTAGTTTGGTTTGCCCTGTTCCCATCATGCACTGGGACAGGAACAGACTAATTTGCATACAGCCAGGTTCTGAAACTGGGATGGTGCAGTGAGCTAAAAAACGGTGTTGGATCTAGCCCTGATCTCTTGACTGGGTGAGAGTATTCTGCTTAATTCAGAGACTCTGTCCCTCACCACCCCTTGTTGTAAATATTTTTGTCCACCCTAAGCGTGGAAGGGTATACTCAGATGTGAGTCCCTTGCTCATTGCACCATCAGGATTCAAGCAAGCCGGGCCGAAGACGGCTGAAATGCCAGAAACCGGTCCCCGGTAGCTTGTTTCCTTCCCAGTGTAAGAATTGGCCTTTGTAGTTTGGTTTGCCCTGTTCCCATCATGCACTGGGACAGGAACAGACTAATTTGCATACAGCCAGGTTCTGAAACTGGGATGGTGCAGTGAGCTAAAAAACGGTGTTGGATCTAGCCCTGATCTCTTGACTGGGTGAGAGTATTCTGCTTAATTCAGAGACTCTGTCCCTCACCACCCCTTGTTGTAAATATTTTTGTCCACCCTAAGCGTGGAAGGGTATACTCAGATGTGAGTCCCTTGCTCATTGCACCATCAGGATTCAAGCAAGCCGGGCCGAAGACGGCTGAAATGCCAGAAACCGGTCCCCGGTAGCTTGTTTCCTTCCCAGTGTAAGAATTGGCTTTTGTAGTTTGGTTTGCCCTGTTCCCATCATGCACTGGGACAGGAACAGACTAATTTGCATACAGCCAGGTTCTGAAACTGGGATGGTGCAGTGAGCTAAAAAACGGTGTTGGATCTAGCCCTGATCTCTTGACTGGGTGAGAGTATTCTGCTTAATTCAGAGACTCTGTCCCTCACCACCCCTTGTTGTAAATAGCATTGTAAATACGGCGCACCATGGGTGGTGGTGGCGTTGCGCACAATTACTGGCGCATCCCTGCTACTTTGCATGGATGCGCCGGTAATTAAAAATCCGACCCTTAGGGCTCCATTAGGATGTCGGGCGGATGGCCACCGCCATGGTGGCGGTGGCGATCCGCCTGACAGAAATGACCGCCCGCCACCCTTTTCCCCCCGCCAGATTACAATGGCGGGGAGGACCGCAACGTAGAGAAACACCGCCCGCCACTTCTCCGCCCCGGGCACATTGCGGCCGGGTCAGAAAATGATTAATATGGTGGCGGTGTCTATGAGACACCGCCAGCCATATTACAATGGCACGAGTGCAATGCCTTTCCGCGGCGGCAATGCCGCCACGGAAAGGCAGGCGGTGTTGACTCTGGGGGCCCCCTGTGGGCCCCCAGAGTGAAGGCCAAAGGGGGGTCCAAACCCCTGCATTTACATAATCAAAGCGGTAGGCACCGCGCGGTGCCTGCCGCTTTGATTATGTAAATGCTGCAAAGCATTTTTAGTATTGTGGCGGGCAGAGCATAGAGCTCCGCCCGCCACAATACTATAAATACAGTATGTGCCTGGATTGTCCCGATTTACGATAGGATGGCGGGCGGGCTAAGCCCGCCCGCCATCCTAATGGGGCCCTTAGTGTCTAGCATTATGCAGTTCTTTAAACTACACTCATACATAATTTCACAGGCCAATGAAATGAACACAAAATCGAAAACAAATAAGCATAGTAGCAACGCTACTGAGAAGGAGAGCCGTTCACCTGAAATGCACAGAAGATTTTGAAATATAATTTACCTACAATGTAATCAGCAGCATTAATGCTCTTGGTAAAAAACAAAAATTTGCAATATAATAACACAGAGCAGAAGAAAACAGAGTAGTAAAGAAATAGCTACTACTACTCACCAAGCCCGGGGATCTCAAGGCCGAGCAGGTCGAGCAGATCGTGTTCCTTGTCCAGGAGATCCGTCCAATGGTGGGTGGCCTGGTTGTAGGTGCGCCGGACCCGAGAGTGTTGGTACATGGTCCAGCACACCTTCTCCCACCGCTTCCGGCGCTCCTGGATCCCGTACCCGCGAGCGATCTTGCCGCCTGCCATGATGGTCCTGGGGAGGCGGCACTGAACATAAAAAATGAGTGCGGCCACCTCCTCTGGGCTGAAGATCTCCTGGGGTGCGACATGCTCCCCCCTCAAACACCCGCACGGGAGCCGGGCACGGGGTGCGGGACCCTTCCCCTTCTCGGGATGCTTCCCGGCTCCCTTTACCATGGTCTGGGCAGAAAGGAAGCTAAATAATAAAGAAGAAGTAGAATAGGGAAGAAGAAAAGAAAAGAGTTTAAAGAAGTAGTTTCAAATTAACCAAAAGTAGCAGAAAACACAAAAATATAGAGCTAGAAAAATAGAGGGATAGATAAAAAGTAAAATAGATTAAAAAAAACCTCAAACAAGCAAAGGATGGCAGAGATTCAGAGAGGATATAAAAAGCATGCCCAGAACCATAGCAATGAATGAGAAACAAGATGGCCGCGCAAGTTCACGACCGCGTGGGTAAGTTTGCGCGAGATTTTCCTCGCGATCACACGCGAAATTGTACTAGGGAGCCGCACACTTTGCGAGATTACACATCGCGCCCGGAAACACGTCATGCAAACAAGATGGCCGCGCCCGTGAACGACCGTGAGGGTAACTTCGCGCCGTTGCGCTACAAGCGGCTCGCTAAAACGCACAAAACCTTGCGAACTAACACGTCGCAAAAAACAAATCGCATATTCGCACGAATTCGCGGCTTCCGAATTAGAACTCGCGCATGTTCGCGCACCGCGAATCCCGCGAAATTACAGAAAAACAAGTTTTGCAAAACTGAAAGCACTCAGCAGGTGCAAAAGTTCAAACTCATCATTAGTAGCAATTCCCTGTAGTGCTTCCTGACTGGGATCCCTCCAGAGTTCAGTTGCTAGTTTCAACAATTCTATGACCCTGCTCTGAGCCTCACAGCAGGCTCTTAGAATAGCTACAAGTAGGCCACAAAGGTCCTGAAAAAAAAAATTGCACTGCAACAGAAAGCAAATTACAGATAAGGAAGCAGGTGCCAGACTGGAATTTTAAAACAGTGACACATTATTAAATCAACCCCAAATTAATTCATGTCAGTTGAAGCAGGGCAGGTGTGCTTGCTTTCCCCCCCATAATCTACAGTGATGAACCAGAGGGTGGAATTGATGTACCAGAGGGTGGCATGGGTGAAACAGAGGGTGCTGTGAACCTGTGATGATGAACCAGACGTAGAAACAACATAGTCGCGACTGTTGCGAGCCGACAAGTAAGTTCGAAATTGCGAACTGGTACAAAATCCTCGCGAACTGGCAGAAACGCTTGCGAACAAAAAAAAAAAATCAACAAATTCGCGAGAATTTGTGGATTTTGCGGATTGCGAGTTCGCAAATACGCAATTTCGCGAACGCCAGATTCGCAAAATTCACCAATGCTTAGGTGGGGCCTGTGTCCATGAGTGCAGTGGAGAGGACTCACCTTCTCTGACCCTTGGACAAGACTCACCTCCTCTGTGCCCCCTGGACAGGCCTCAATGTATTGGGTATAATTGATGGTAACAGGGTGCAGATGAGGTGAGGCGTGTCCAGGGGTGTAGATGAGCTGAGGCCTGTCTAGGGGTGCAGATGAGGTGAGGTCTATTCAGGGTTGCAGATGAGGTGAGGATTGTCCAGGGGTGCAGAGGAGGTGAGGCCTGTGTTCAAGAGTGTAGTGGGAGAGAGGCCTGCCAAGGGTGCAAAGGAGATGAGGCCTGTGTCTAAGAGTGCAGTGGGGTAGAGACTTCATGAAGTCCAGCCCACTGCACTCTTAGACACAGGCCTCACCACTTCTGCTCCCCAGGATACGCGTCTCTCCCACTACACTCTTGAACACAGGCCTCACCTTCTCTATACTCCTGGACAATCCTCACCTCATCTGCAACCCTAAATCGTTTTTTAAACAGGCCTAAATGTATTGGGTATAGATGATGGTAACAGGGTGCAGATGAGTTGAGGCCTGTCCAGGGGTGTACATGAGGTGAGGTCTTTCCAGGGGTCCAATTCATGTGCCCTAAATCGATTTTTAATTAATATTTAAAAACAGAGCACAGGTCATATACAGAAGCATTTCATTGCTCTACTGAAACCTTATTTTTTCACAAAGTACAATTCCTCTATGTAGTAACATTTCTTTACCAAGTATTATCAAGAAATATGATACAAAGGAAGAATAAAAAAACTTAATCTGCTTCCTAATCTTAGAAAACACAGCTGACATGTTTGTGAAAAGTGCAGGTATATTTATTTAATAATGCAGACACTTTCCAATCCTTCTGAAAAATGCTAAAGCCATTCATTTGCCCTTTAATCGTTTTTATATTAACATTAAAAAAACTGAGCACAGGTCATATCTACAAGCATTCCATTTCACTATTGAAACCTCATTTTTTTACAAAATACAATTCCTCTATGCAGCAGAATTTTTTTACCAAGCATTAACAAAAAAATAACGGAAAGCAACAATAAAAAAACACAATCTGATTCATAATATGAGGACACACACCTGACATGATTGCGAAAGGTGCAGAGGAGGTGAGGAAAGTCGAAATGGCTTTTATGATTGTGAAAGTTGCTGAGGAGGTGAGGCCTGTGTCTAAGAGTGCAGTGGGGGTGAGGCTTTATAAAGTCCTGTCCACTGTACTCTTGGACACAGGCCTCACGTCCTCTGCTCCCCTGGACAGGCCTCACCTCATCTGCACTCCTGGTTAGGCCTCACCTTATCTGCATCTTGTTACCATCAATTATACCCAATACATTGAAGCCTGTCCAGGATGCACAGAGGAGGTGAGGCTTGTTGAAGGGTCAGAGGAGGTGAGTCCTGTCCAATGCACTCTTGGACACAGGCCTCACCTCCTCTGCATCCCTGGACAGGCTTCACCTCATGTGCACAATGTACTTACTAATCTGAGAAAACACAGGTGACATGATTGTGAAATGTGCTAATATATTTTTTAAATCATGTAGATACTATTTAATCCTTGTCAATAATGTAAAACCAATTTGTGTGCCCGAATTTTTTTTTTACAATAACATTTAAAAAACAGAGAAAAGGTCATATGTATGAGCATTTCTTTACAGTACTGAAACCTCGCTCATTTATCAAATACAATTCCTTTATGCACGAAGATTTCTTTACCAAGTATTATCAAGAATGTATAAGTCTCTCTTATATTCTCTTTTTGACTTACTCTATTTTTCCATCAGTCCCCTTCTAAGACCCTCTCTCTGACTTATTCCTTTTTACATCCTGACTCTGTGTTACACTCTCTTACACTTTCTCTTTGACTTACTTTCTCTTTCACCCTGTCTCTGATTTATTCCTTCTCTCTCATTACTCCTTGTTACATCCTCTCTCTGATTTACTTCCTCTTACACCCTCTCAAACTTACTCTCTCTACCTTTTACAACCTCTCTCTGTTTTAGTCTCTTTTACATTCTCTCACCTTCTAACAACCTCCCTCTGTCTTACATCGTTTTACACCCTCTCTCTGTCTTACACTCTGTTATATCCTTTTTCTGACTTACTCCCTTTGTCCCTTTGTTTGACTAACTCCGTCTCCCTATTACATCCTTTTTCTGTCTTACAACATATTATACACTCTTTCTGTCTTACTCCTTCTTTATGTTTCTTTGTCTGACTGTCTCTGTCTTTTTGTGTTAGTTCCTCTAGCTCTTTTTCTCTGTCTTAATCCTAGTTGCAGAGTTGCTGTGATATAAACTTAGATATGTTGTAAACTAGTGTTTATATTGTTTGCTTATTGACATTGCTTTGTTGTTTGGTAATAGTGGTCTATAATGTGTTATTTTATTTTTTAACACAGATTGAAATCAAGATTTCAATAGTAAGGAAATATGCCCTCAAGGCAGAGGAGAAGAAAAGATGCCAAGCGGAAAAAAACAAAAACAGCTACGGAATTAAAGCACTCCCCTACAACAAATACTTCAAAAAACAGGAAAAAAACTCCTGGTAAGACAACTAAGTCTTTCTTACGGAACATATGTAGATCAAAAAAAATGTTGATGAGAATGTGAATAAACAGTAGGAGAGAGAAAATTTGAAAAGGAAGGAGAGGCCCCCCAAAAATGTTAGTACTGGAGCAGGAGAGAATAATATGTATAGGAATAGAAGGCAAAACCAATTTAGGGACATTCGTAAACAAATGTTTCGCAATAGGGTGGTTTTAAATTTGTTAAAAATATTAAGAAAGGTAAACAGAGAGCTGCTTCTTATAAGGAAAAGAAAAGTGTAGAGAAGATTGTTGATCAGGCTTTTGAACTTAAGAAAAAATTATTTATTTTAGTAATCAATAGAATTAGGACTCTTAACAAGACAATTGATGTTTTCAAATCAAACAGATGCAAAAGAGTAATTAATCGGACTAATTTTTGGAGAATGGATGCATAGTTCAAGTTGTGAGCCATTTTTTAATGAGGAGAGTTAATTCCAGGAGAATAATTTGGTGCATGCAGTTGACACCAGTGGTCGAGCATATGAGGTGAAAGATGGTTGTCCGATTTAAAAAGAGAAACTTGTGTCTAGAGATGCAGAAGATGTGTTAACTGTTGAAGTTTTAGGGAGACGTACTAAGGGTCCAGTGTACACTTGGAAGTGTAGTAGTATTTGTAGTGTGCGACAGGATTCAATCGATTTGCTTCGTAATTTCTTACGTACATATAGTAAGAAAAGTCTAAAACAGAAAATGAAGATATTGCAAGACTTAGATCCTTGCAGAGTAAGAGAAAACACAGGTTTGCAAGGGCATTCACTGGCTTGTCTTTCTAGAGAAGAATGTCAGAGTGTTTTTCATCATTTTAGGATGTTAGCAGTGCATCATAACAAAATGAGGAAACTAGTGAGAAGGTTGTATTATGCAAAAAGTCCAGCACTTAAGCTTAAACAATTAAACAGTGCTCTTTTGCATGGAACTGAATTAGATGTGAAGAAGATTTGTGAAGAAATTGAGATTTGTTATTTTGGTGAAAAAGAGGACAGTGTAGAAATTGACACAATAGAAGGCAATGTGGAAGACAATGTACAGATTTCAAGTACAGAAAAGTTTGACCAGGAAATCACCAAGTTTAAGGTGAAATCAAGTGAAAGGCCTAATTTTACTTGTGTGTGTTGTCGACGGACTCATTATAAGATTCAGACTAGTTTAGTTGATTTATATGCAGAAAGTGAAATGAAAAATAATAGTGAATGGAAGAATTTTGCAAAATATTTGTTGGTGGAGAATTCTTTTGATTTGAGTTCTGATCAGCGTATTTGTAAATATTGTTATAATAAATTAAATGAAAACAGAATGCCTGCTAGAGCTGCTCATAATAATCTTGAGTTGGTAGACATTCCTCCTGAATTGATGGATTTAAATACATATGAATCTATTTTGATTCAATGTGTCCATCCTTTTCAGGCTATTGTTCGCATGTAGCCTAAGATAGGGAAATTGCCTCCTTCAGATTTACAGAGAGGATTATTTGCCTCTAGATTTCAAGAAAAATATTGATACAATTGGTGTAGAGAAAGTGGAAGAGGAACCTCTGGTTATTCTAGTTAATGGGGTTCCGACAAAGAGTAAGAAAATCTGGCAAGATTTAGTGGATGTTAGGAAAGTCAAAAAGGCAACGTTGTATTTGGTCAAAAACAATGAGTACTACAAACATGTATGTGTTGGAGCAGAGGAAACAGCAGCAGAAGAAGACAGTGAATGTTCAGACGGCCAAATTGAAAAAGTGGATGTGTCTAGAAGTGAAGAAATATATGAACATTATACTGTTCATTCTTTGCATTCCAAAGAAGTAATGGGGAATGCAATTGACTTGTTTCAAATTAAAGCAACAAAAGGAATTCCCATTAGTGTATGGGAAGAAAGTTTGGAAGCTCGTTGTTTTCCACATTTATTTCCAACAGGTCGAGGTGGACGATATGACTATCGACCAGTCCAAATTCCTGCATCTGAATACCGGACTTTAAGATTATATGCTGAAGATCCAAGGTTTTGTCAAGGCATTCCATATTTGTTTCATCTACTGTATGAAAGTGACTTGTCTGGGCTTTCTTATGCAGTAAACCATATACTGAAAAGTGGAGCACCTCTGCAAAATTTTTCGGCGAGGGACTTTATGGAGAAAGTCAATCTGCAAGACAATATTTTGGAATCTCATCTAATCAATCTGATGGCATGTCAGCGTGGTACAAACGAGTATTGGTACCGTCGTCATGGGGAATTGAAATGTATGCTAAGAAACTTAGGAACTCCTACATGGTTCCTCACTCTTATCTGTGCTGAGTATGCATGGGACGACTTACTTCAATTTCTACAAGAGGCAAATGCAAACATACAAAATATAGAATTCAAAGCACCTGGAGAACTGTGTTCTTTGGATCCAGTGAATGTATGCAGATATTTCAATCATAGATTTGAAGCTATGATGTCTTTCATTACCAACAAAAAAAATCCTCCCCTTGGAGAGGTTTTGGATTTCTTTTGGAGAAAGGAGTATCAAGCGAGAGGTGCTCCTCACATGCATATGTTGTTATGGATTAAAGATGCACCCAAATTTGGAACAGATTCGGATGACACTGTGATGAGTTTCATTGAAGAGTATTCAACATGTGCTGTTCCGAAAACTACCGAAGAAAACAGTTTAAGGGAACAAGTTTTACGCTTTCAATCCCATCGTTGTGGAAAGTACTGTCATCGAAAATTCAGAAACAAGGACAAGTTCTACACAAAATGTTGTTTCGGGTTTCCACGACCAGTGATTTCTAAAGGAAGAGTAAATAATTTGATGTCTTCTCTGCGACATACTGTGACGAGGAAATCACCAAAAAATACATACAATTTAAAAAGAAACGAAGCGTCCAAGTACATCAACGACTACAACCCAGTGATTTTGTCCATGTGGAATGCTAACATGGATATTCAGTTCGTTGCTGACAACTCTATTGCTGTGGCTCGATATGTGACGTCTTACATCACAAAAAAAGAAAAGACAGAACTGAAGGAAATGTGGGAGGACATTTCACATGAAAAGAGTATAAGTAAAAAATTATACAGTTTCAGTCTGAAGATGTTGTCGTATCGAGAAATTGGAGCATATGAATGTTCTGATCGGTTATCATCAGCAAGTCTCTATGCCAAATCTAGAACAATTATTTGGGCGAGCCTAGGTCTTGCTGCAACACGAAACCGAGTTTTGAAATCTGTACAAGAAATTGAGTATTTGGCGGAGAAAGAACCAAACAGTACAGATATTTTGAAGACAAACATGTTGGATACATACTATCCAAATAGAAGTAGTCATCTTGAGAACAGTTGTTTGTATGAAGTTCTGCAAAACTATATTTATTAGAGGAACATCAGAGAAGATATCAATAATGGAATATATGCTGTCATTGGGTGTGAAGGATGTCTAGTGAAGCAGAGAAAAGGCCATTTGATTAATCATCGAAAATTGAGTTGCGAAAATCCAGAGAAAAGGGAATTTTACTATTTAGCTCTTTTGCAAGTCTTTAAGCCATGGCGTACAGAAGAGGAACTACTTGGAGATTTTCTCTGTTACGAAGATTCTTTTAATGCAACCAAGGATACCATAGAATGTCCTGTTTTTCCAAATTATCTGCAAATGTTGAATGAAGAAATAGAGCAAGAAGCCACAATTGCTGCAGAAATTGCTAGAGACAGTTCTCAAGACAGTCAGAGTTCTACTTCATTGAGTCAGGATCCACTAGGAGGACCAATTATCCAAAATGAAGCTGCCACTGTCATGGATGTGGTGGAAAGAGCTATGGAACAAGCTCAAGATGATGTAGTTAACTTAGAAGATTTGGTGAAACAACTAAACCTTGAGCAGAAACAGATATATGACAAAGTCACAGAACAGATTGAACATGGATTCAGTCATGAGAAAAAAGAGTGCTCATGTACATCATTTAAGCCTGTCCGACTGTACGTGAGTGGAGAAGCGGGAACTGGAAAAAGTTTTCTGATTAAAGCAATTGCAACTTATCTGCAGAAAAGGACTGAATCACCGCTATCTTGTGTTGTTACCGCTCCAACTGGGCTGGCAGCACATAACATAAAAGGGATTACTTTACATCGTTTACTGATGCTACCAGCTGAGCATGATAATAAATTGCAATACCACAAGCTATCCGGAGATGCGTGTTCTGAAGTTTCCAGAGTCCTGAAGAAAATGAAACTTCTTATCATTGATTAAGTAAGCATGGTCTCAAATCTAATGCTTGCTTTTGTGCATTTGAGAATGCAAGAAATTCTTAGAACAGAGCATGGTGTGTTATTTGGAGGAAAACACATTATTGTTTTTGGAGATCTACTGCAACTAACTCCAGTGAAACGACAACCAATCTTTCAAATGCTTACGCATGAAGATACCAGGAAGTGCCTAGGAAGCATTGGAAACGTTGATATATGGTTAAATTTCAAATATGCAGAACTACTTCAAAATATGCGACAGGCAAAGGATGAAGATTATAAAAATATTCTACAAGATGTAAGAATCGGAAAAGTAAGTGAGCATGGGAAAGAAGCTTTACATGCACGATTAATTTCAAATTTGTATCCAAATGAAGACATTCTTCCAGAGAATCTTTTTAAGAAAATTAATGAGAAGAAATTTGGGATATGTTTGATGCCAACTCTGCAAGAATGTTCCATCTTCAACAACAAAATGTTAAAGTTAGAAATTGAAGAGATAGTTAAACTGGAAGCTATAGATAAAATAGAGCATATGGGAGCAACAATTATTTTGTCAGAAAATTTGAAATAAAAATTGGATTCATTAGAGAAGAGTATATCTAAAACTGATGCGTTTTGAAAAGACTCTGAATGTGTTTCCTGTTTGTTTGGCATATGCAGTGACAATTCATAAATCTCAAGGTTTAAGTGTAGATAGTGCTTTGGTGAACATTGGAAGTTCTGTGTTTAAAGAGGGTATGGCATATGTGGCATTATCACGAGTCAGAACTTGATCAGGATTGTTCTTGATTGAGTGTGATGAAACAAAGATTTGTGCAGATCTAGATTGGGTTAAGGAATACAATAGGTTAGGAAGAGAGTATGCTCCACATTTGCCTCAATATCCTCTGTTCGAAAAATGAGTGGTAGGCCGAAAAAGAAGAAATGAGAATAATTGCAGTGAGGTAGTAGCAAAAAGACAAAAAGTAGATGAAACTGTAATTGTAAGCAGAAAGAAAAAGGATTCTGTTGAAGATGTTGTTGGATTTCACTTTGAAAACAGTTCTGGTGTCAACTGATATGCTAATGTAGTGGTTAATGTTGTTTTTTTTCTTCAAACTTTACAAGAACAGATTGTTGAAAATCGGGATCAAAGATTCTGTTGTTTATTGAATTCTGTGTTTCAGAAATGCAGCAGTGATAGAGCAAAAATAGAAAGTGTTTCAGAAATTCAAAATCTTTTAGACATATGTTGTGGTCAAAAACAATTTTCACAGAATATTCAGCAAGATTGTCAGGAATTTTTAATGTATATGTTTGATGTATTGGAAGATGAAGGTGTAGATATAAAAAATCTTTTTAGCCTTTCTTATCAATGGCAGCATGACTGCAACAACTGTAGTTTATCAAGTAGTACTACAATAGACACCGAAAGATTTATATATTTGACTTTACCAGACTGCAAATCAGTGTCTTTTAATAATCGAGTTAAAGCAGCTGATCACAATATGGTGTGTACCCAATGTAAGTCTGCAATGCTGTCCACATTATTTATACAAAATGATGGTCAGTATATCATTTTAATGTTCCAACGATGTAGACCTGATGGAACAAAATTGACAACTTCTATTAAAAATTTCGTGGCTTCTCAGTTATTAATTTCAGGAAGAACTTTTGCAACTGTAGCTATTATTTATCATGACGGTCCTTCAACAACATCAGGGCATTATACAATTTATTTAAAATGTCAAAAAGGTTGGACTAACTGTAATGATACTCATTTGACTTTCAAACAACTTTTGCCTTTTGACTTAAAAAATTCATACCTAGTGTTTTTACAAACAAAATTTAAGTAAAGGTAATTGGCCTATAAAGATGGGAGCAGGTAATAAAAGTTAGTCTGCTGTTTAACATTATATTATGAGTAAAAGTGTTCAAGATAATATAAAAATTCTAGTTGTCATATAGGTACTATAAGTGGATCTCATAGCAAGTGATATCAGTATTATAGGAAATGTTGAATATCAGTTAGCCAGAGATGGAAATATCGATATTTAAACATTGTGAAAATGTTGTATGAGCTTTTCTTTCAGAACGTTGGGAAAACGGTAATTTCAGACTTTGTTTTGAGTAATTAAAAACATACTGATACATCTGACACTATTTGGCCTTATGGAAAAGTGAAGGAATAAGCAAAGATTCATGACTGAACACAAGATGGAAATGAAAACATTGAAAAATATTTCACATGTTCTTGGAGCTTTTCTTATAGAAAGTCGATGAAATGGAAGTTTTAGAGAACAATAGATTATTTTCCAACGAAAAGGACCTTCATGATGTACTATTTGGCTTAAAAGAAAAGTAAGTGAATCAAAGATTAGTGTACATATGTGATTTGTAAGTTTATATGTCTTTTTTTAAACACAATCTTTTAGATTGTGTTTTTTTTCCCGCTGTCATATGATGAGTAGTTTGAACTCACTATTTTTACTGAAACTCAATATATTCTGACAACAGCAAAATAAAACTATGTAACATGTTGTACAAGTTATTCTATAGTTTGTATTGTGTAATTTAAATTGTATTCCCATTGTCTCACACTCACTTTCCTTTTTCCACCCTCTTTCAGCTCTCTTTACTCACTCACACTGTCTTTCTCTCACTCTGTTTCACCCCCGTTCCTTTACTCCACTTCTTTCACAACCCCTCTTTCCTATTTCAACTGTCTGCATCCCCTCTCTCCCTTGTACCACTTTTCAGCTTTCAGTCTCTCTGCTTTACTTCCCTTTTCCTCTTTTCCTCCTTTGCTCTTTTAGTAATTCCTCTTTACTCACTCACCTCTTTTGTCGCAGTCTGTCACTATAACTCACCCACTCTCTCTGACTTATCTTTCTTTGCTCCTTTCTTTTGTCCTATTCACTCTGTTTTTCGATCATTACCTCTATGTCCTCAGCCCTTCACTCTCCTTGTGTTATGCTCACTTGTGTTTATCTACCTTATATCATTTCTCTTACAACATCTTCACTGCTCCTTTCTCATCGTTCTTCATCCCCTTTTCGTTTACTCCGGTTCCATTACTACCCCTCATTTCCTATTTTTCAGTGTCCTTCTCTTTAATTTCATCACCGAATCACATTCTCTCTGTTCCACTGCTTTAGTCCTCTTCCCCTCTCTTTCCTTTTTTTGCTCTCTTACTCATTTTCCTTTCCTCACTCATTGTACTCCACTTCACTCAGTCCTTCCCTTAGTCCCTCTGTCTACTAACTTCCTCACTCCTTTTCCCTCAATCCTTCTATATTATCCTCTCTCCCTTCATCCCTTCACTCTGTGACTCCCCTTCACTCACTCTCAGTCATCTTCCATTCCTCATTCTTGTAAATGCATCCTCAATCAGACTCATTTCCCTCTCAGTCATTCCCTTTTTACTTACTCCTGTTTCCTGATTTAGTTTTGCTAACTCACATTCTTTTAGTATCTTTCTTACCTTCAGTTCATTTCTCTCTTCTTCTCTTCCTCTCTGTCACTGAATATTTCTGCCTTACTATAGTAATTTGCTCTCCTTCTATTTCTTTTTCCCTCTTTTTGTCCTTCTACATTACTTTATTTCCCTCACTACTATTCTCTCACCCTACCTCACTCCTGTTTCCTTACTCTGCTTCCCTCACTAATTCTTATCCTCCATGTTTACTCCTCTTTCCCTTACTCTCCTACCACATTCAATTTATTTCAGTCCCGCTGCTTTACTTCCCTTACCCTCTGTTCCCTTCCCTCCCTCCCTCACTCATTCCCTTACTCATTTACTTCACTCCTCTCACTCCTTTTCTCAGTCCGTCTGTCCTCACAGTTCCTCACTTGCGTTCCCTCACTCTGTCTCTCTTACTGTTGCTGTCTCTGTCCCCTCACTCTGTCACTACTCTTTCATCATGCTCACTCCATACAACTCACCCACACTCCCTCACTTACCTTGGGCGCTTCTGGGTGCGCTTACGCCGTGCGTCATAAGACGCATCACGCGGCTACGCGATACGTCACGATGATGTTTTCGTTCGCAGTAATAGCACTAATGGGCCGCTCCCGGTACGCGCACCTGGGCGCGCCGCAAGACTGCGCTTACCGGTGCGCTCACCGGTACGTGCACCGGGAGCGCTCCAGGGCAAAAAAATAAAAAAATAAAAAGGGAAACATATACATAAAAACAATTGTATTACATAAATATACAATATTAAATTCATTATAAAAAATATTACATTTTATACCTATAGAGATTTGCTATTAAAAAACCTTTGAAATTCACTGAAAAAAAAATAGGTTTCACACCAGTTATAGTTAGGAATTAGCATTTTAAAAACCTATTAAATTCATTGAAAAAACCATAGGTTTCACACCAGTTATAGTTAGCTGGAAATTTTACTCGCATAAAACCATTGAAATTCGCACGTTATAGTTAGTTGGACTCACTATAACTTGCGCGTGCAATGCACTGCTGATGACGTCACATATTACATCACTTATGACATGGTCAGTGACATCACTCATGACATCACTGATGACATCATCCTTGTGACAGAGTGACACACCTCCTTTCACTGTAATGTAACCCTTGAAACACATATTCAAAAATAGAAACTAAAATTTTCAAAAAAATGGAGATACCCATACCAGTTACAACAACCAATTCAATAATTCAACCATCTATATACACATCCACTCATTCACCAACAGTTCTATATAGTCACTCATACATATACTCACTCATCATATGTAGTGATACACCTATACATCCTCTTACACACCGACAGTCATCCTAAAGATACTCTCACACATACTCACACATGCAAATAAACTATTGAACATCCATTTATTTGCAAATACAGCTATAAACACACTACCACTTTATTTCTAAGGAAACTTACACATACTTACTATCTTAAACAATCACTTATAGAAACACATACTATTTTAAACAGGAACTCTTACAATCCCTCACTCTCACATATACTCACTTATATACATCAATATTCACATATACTAGATTAAATCATATGTAGTTACTGATAAAGACACTAGTGAGACAGTCATTCACTCACTAACACACACATATACACACCCATCCACCCATACAGTCATGCACATATGCTGTCTTCAAAACACATACAAAGAGAGAGTCAGTCATTCATGCATCTATGTGCTAAGTAATACCCCCACCAAACCATGCAAACACTCATACTGATACTAAGAAAAACATATAATAACCCATATGCATACACATGTACCTACTCACCAACCCATGTAGCCACTTATACACAAAGTGAAACACTAATACATATATTTAAATATTTAAACATTACTCTCTAATATATGTATACACTAAGATAAACTTAATAAACCAGTTAACCAATCAATGTAAAAAAAAAACATCCATGTAAACACTTATTTAAACATTTATTCTTCCATCAACTTTTACATATACATATATAACACATATTTATTTTTTAAAAAGACACACATTCACTGGATGGTGTCATCAGTGATGTCATGAGTGATGTCACTGACCATGTCATAAGTGATGTAATATGTGACGTCATCAGCAGTGCATTGCACGCCCAAGTTATAGTGAGTCCAACTAACTATAACATGGGAATTTCAATGGTTTTATGCGAGTAAAATTTCCAGCTAACTATAACTGGTGTAAAACCTATGGTTTTTTCAGTGAATATATATATATATATATATATATATATATATATATATATATATATATATATATATATATATATATATATATATATATATATATATATATATATATATATATATATATATATATATATATATATATATATATGTTTTAGCAAAAGCCCTTGAGCTTCAAGAAGGCTGCCTGCGCCGTCCTGCCATCCAGCCTGTCAGTGCCTCAAAGCATATATATATATATATTCACTGAAAAAACCATAGGTTATAGACCATATATAGTTAGGAATTAGCATTTACAAAACCTTGAAAATTCACTGAAAAAACCATAGGTTATAGACCATATATAGTTAGCTGGACATTTTATTGACATAAAACCAATGAAATTCCATGTATAGTTAGTTGCACTAACTATATATCGCGCACCCGCAATCCACTGCTGATGATGTCACATATTACATCATTCATGACATGGTCAGTGACATCACTGATGACATCACTGATGACATCTCAAATGACATCACTGATGACATCACTGATGACATCATCCAGTGACTGTGTGTTTCTGTAAAGTTTAAATATCTTGACATATTGAAGAATGAGTGGATGTATAAGTGTCTGGATAAAGGATTTAGTAGGTGCGTGACTGACTATATGAGTGAGTGAATAAATGTGTTGTACTAAATGCATGGGTTAGTGACTAAACTGTCTGAATGTGTGCATCAGTATGTCTGTTGTGATGTAAACTGCTGCATGTGTTGATCATTAGCTATAAGAGAGGCTATATGTGTTATTGATTGGGTGCCCAAGTATTTGTATGGGAGATTGAGTTTGTGTGGGGGTGGCTGGGAGGTGTGTGACTCTGTGCATAGATGTGTGAGCAGTTGATTCACTAGGCGTATGAGTTCAAGAGTGCATGTGGAAACAGCTACATGGACGGTTGACTGTGTGCATGAGTGTATTGATGAGTGAATGGATATCTGAATGCTACATGTCATAGTAAGTACATATGTAAAACACAGTACATGTGAGAGTTGGCATATATAAATAACTGTGCATGAGAACCAGTAAATGTGTGAGTAGCTGTATGGATCATAGTGAACTTGTATCAGGGATTGTATAAGAGAGTAAATATGTGTTAGTATATGTTTGAATAAGTAAGGTGTGTATAACTGTATAATTGAGGAAATGGAGGTGTGATTGATTCTTTGCATGACTGACTAGGTGTGTGAGTAACTCCATGGATGAGTGACAGTGTGTGAGTGTCTGTATACACTGAGTGTATCTAAGGTTATATTAGAGTCTGAAGAGGTTCAACGTATTAGCACATGAATGATGTCATCAGTGATGTGATCAATGATGTCAAATGAGATGTGATCAGTGATGTCATCAGTGATGTCATTTGAGATGTCATCAGTGATGTCATCAGTGATGTCATTTGAGATGTCATCAGTGATGTCATTTGAGATGTCATCAGTGATGTCATCAGTGATGTCATTTGAGATGTCATCAGTGATGTCATCAGTGATGTCACTGACCATGTCATGAATGATGTAATATGTGACATCATCAGCAGTGGATTGCGGGTGTGCGATATATAGTTAGTGCAACTAACTATATATGGAATTTCATTGGTTTTATGTCAATAAAATGTCCAGCTAACTATATATGGTCTATAACCTATTGTTTTTTCAGTGAATTTTCAAGGTTTTGTAAATGCTAATTCCTAACTATATATGGTCTATAACCTATGGTTTTTTCAGTGAATTTCAATGGTTTTTTAATAGCAAATATCAAAAGCTTTAAAATGTATTCTTCTTTTAATCGAAAAATATATTTTATATGTTTTTAATACCATTTTTTAATGTATTTTTTGTTATTATTTTTTTTTGTTTCGCTCCCGGTCGGCGAACCGGGTAGCTTCGCGTTACCTTAATTTGGTGCCGCGACTCGGTCCACGAACCGGTAAACGTTCATTTTGCGCAACTGCCGCGTTAGAAAACAACATCGTGACGCGTCGCGTAAGCGCGACGTATCGCGTTGTCGCGTAATGCGTCTTATGACGCGCCGCGTTAGCGCACCCGGAAGCGCTCCGGAGCGCGAACTGAGGCGCGAAGCGCAGCGCCCCGGAAGCGTTCCGGGGCGCGGCGCGGAGCACGCAACGTAAGCATAAAAGTTCATGTTTGATATTTGATATTTATGGAATTTTGTAAAGCGCGACTATCGCTCCGGGAGGAGCATCTTGGCGCTGAGCAAGCAGAAGATAGTGGAAACGGGGAAGTAAAATAGATCATATAGCTGCTAGGACTGAGGTATCAGATTGCTGGAACACCCAGGTTTTCAGAAGTTTCCTGAAATGAGGTTCAGTTTCAACTTGCCTGAGATTAACAGGGAGGCTGTTCCAGGCTCTGGCAGCCAGGAAGGAAAAGGTTTTTCCCCCCTTGGTTTTTAACTTGAATCTTGGAATTGTAACAAGATTGGTTCCTGAGGATCTTAAACAGCGTGAGGGATTGTAGTAAGTGAAACGCTTGGAGAAGTAGAGGGGACCAGTTTTCCTGGTAGCTTTGTATACAGTCAGTAAAAGTTTGAACAAGATTCTTTTGTGGAGTGGTAGCCAATGAAGGACGTTGAGGGCTGCTGAGGCAGAGGACCTTCTGGGAAGTCTGAGCACAAGTCTGGCAGCGGCGTGTTGGATGCTTTGAAGTTTTCTAAGGGTGGACTTCTTCACTCCTGCCATCAATCCATTACAATAATCGAGTCGGGAGAGAATTAAAGCAACCACGACTGATTTTCTGGCTGCTGTAATGGGGAGGAAGTCGAAGAATTTCTTCAATGATCTAATAAGACTAAAACAGCATCCAGCAGTGATACGAACATGATCATCAAAAGAAAGGGATGTATCAAATTGAATACCAAGGTTGCGTGCCGAAGAGACAGCGCTCGGAGGGGCTTCTGAATTTGTAGGCCACCAGTCTTTTGGACAGAAGGATACATCTTTTCCTAGAGGTATTATTTCAGTCTTTGCACTGTTGCATCTGAGATGATTTTTGTTCAGCCACAAAAAGACCTCTGAGAGGCAATTCTGGAATCTAAGTTCAGCATCAGGACATTTCCTATCAATAGTGACGACCAATTGAGTGTCGTCAGCGTACGATGTGGCGAGGATTCCATGAGATTCGATCACTGCAAGGAGAGGGGCCATGTAGATATTAAAAAAAAGAGGACTGAGTATGGACCCCTGGGGAACTCCTGATGTGATAGATCTCTCGCTGGATTTATAGGGGCCTAATGCAATCGTTTGTGATCTGTTGGATAAGAACGAAACTAACCATGCCAGCACAGTGTCTGCCACACCAATCTACCACATTCTATTGATAAGAATGGCGTGCGAGATGGTGTCAAACGCGGCTGTTAGGTCAAGCAGGATGAGTACAACCTGTCTCCCCTCATCCTGCAAGAACTTAATAGAGTCTGATAATTCTATCAAGGCAGTCTCGGTGGAGTGGCCAGGGCGGAAGCCTGATTGTTGTGGGTGCAGAACCTGGTTGTTTTCTACATAGGTTTTTAACTCCCCGTACACTAATTGCTCAGCAATTTTACCTAAGGCGGGTAATAACGAGATCGGACGCATATTAGTGAGATCAGTGGGGGATTTGTTCTGCTTCTTCATTAAGGGTTTTACAATGGCCTTTTTCCAATCATCAGGTACAATGCCTGAAGTGAAAGATTCATTAATGATGGCATTAATTGTGGGGTTTACAGCTTCAATGAGATGATGAAGAATACTAGGGGGACATGAGTCTGTAGGAGCTCCAGATTTGCAGGCGAGAATTGCCTTCTGAGTTTGTTGAAGAGAAATTTGTGGAAAATTGGCCAGGGTGAATAAATTTGTGGCAGCTTCATGGGTAGTAATTGTGGGTTGGGGGAAATCCTTCTGAATATTGGTGATTTTATCTGTGAAAAAGTCAGCAATTTGATTGCATAAAGTTTGGGATGGGGGAATTTCGGGTACAAGGGCTTTAGGATGGGTAAAGGACTTAACTATGGAAAAGATGGTTTGCTGTTTTTGTTGGGCATCCTCTATGGCTTTGGTGAAGTATTCTTTTTTGGCAGCCTTGATGTTGGAGAGATATAATTTCCTCTGCTGTATGTAAAGTAGTCTAGAGGCTTCATCATATGTTTTTTCTCCATTTCCTTTCTTGGATTCTGCAAAGGAGATGGTCTTCCGTGAGGGACTGGGTGTACCAAGGAGCATTGGGCTTTCTTTGGCGGCGGTCTGGATGATGGGCGTTTGGACCCGAGTTGTCAGAGACAATTTGGTCAATCCAGATATGGAAATTACGAGAGTCGGACGTTACATCTCCGACTAATATAGGGGCCGGTTCCAAGGGTTGGGGATCTGACTTGATGCGTTCAATCACTTTCTTCCAATTGGTGGAGAAAGAAGGGGGGAGTGCTTGGCGTTGGAAGACGTGGAGGATTTTTCCATTATGGAAAAAGGGATAAAATAATGATCGGTCCAGATTTGAGGAATCGGGGGGGACGTGGTTAAGGTTGTCAGATTGGAACAAATACCATCTAACATATGGCCAGCCAGGTGTGTTGGGGAAGAAATAATTTGGGAGAGACCAAAAATACTTAGCGACTGTTGAAAGCTAATGTTGTGGGGGTCCATCCAGGATTCCAAGTAGAGATTCAGGTCGCCAAGGAGAGTAAAAGTGGGGTAATGAGTCATGAATGACCCAAGGGCCTCATCAAGAGAGTCAAGGAAAGGGGTAGAATTACCTGGAGGGCGGTAAATAAGTCCTCCAGAGAAGGAGGTGGAGGCATTAATTCTAATCGAAAAACCTAGGCCCTCACTGTCCTTAAGATAACCCAGATCAAAGGTATGACAGGCAAAAGATTTTTTAATAACGAAGGCAACTCCTCCTCCCCCCGCCTGAAGATGGTGAAATCTGGGGGGAGGGCAGTAACCAGATCTGGGTTAGAGGAGTCATTGAGCCAGGTTTCGGTTATAAAAAGGGCATCCAAGCCATGCTGTAGGATTAGGTCATGGATGTCCTGACCGTGGCACGCTAAGTCCTCCCTTGAAAGTAGTGGGCTTATTCTTTGGTATGGGCAGTGGTTTGGGTGCTCTGGGGGTGGTGACCAAAGACGTCCACTTACAATGTCGGCATGAAAATGGGCCCCACAAAAGATCAGTAGGGACCCTACCTTTGCATGGATGAACTCCCGCTGTATCTTGCAGTACGCGTAGCTCATCAGAGCCATACCTAATGGTAGCGGGAAAGAAGGCATCGTGTCCTGCGCCTGGCGCGATCTTGGCGCGGACGGGCGCAGACGGGCTTGGCTTAGGCGCGGCTTCGGCGCGCGTCCGGCGCGCCCGCTGCGCCAGCCCGCTGCGCCGTCTGGTTGGTCATGTGACTTGTTTATAAAACTTTTCATTGGTTCATTTTACTTTTGGTTTCCTAATGATGGAATGCTTGTTCATATGACCTTAAAATAACACTTTTCATTGGTTTAGAAAAAAATGTTTTCCCATATAATGAAAGCCCCACCGTTTTTCCTCACTCTGACTTTCATTTTTATGAGAGAAACACCTACATTGACTACCTTACAAATGGCTTCAATGATTGCTGCAGCTGGTGGACCCCCACCACCACCACCACCTCCTAGGAAGAGAGGACCACCTCCTCAGGTCATCCTCCAACAAGAGGAGGAAGAAGAGGAAGAAGAGGAAGAGGAGCAAGGGTCAGGGAGGTTTTTACCTGAACAGCCAAGGAGGTCCCATGTCAAACCAAATTATATATGGCAATTTTTCTCTTTTCCCCAGGGAGAAAAAAAGGTTAATGCCCGGTATGTTACCTGCCTGACTTGTAAAAATGAACTGTCCAGAGGAACAGAAAAAAAATACAGTTATGGTAATTATACCATGCATCGCCACATGGAAAGGTGGCACCCTATCAACTACAGTGCTGCTCAAGTACGTGATCTGGTGGAAAACCCCCGACCTGTGGCCAGTACATCCTCCAATGAAGAGGCAGTGACGGGACCAGAGGCGAGCGACATAGTCCCAAATATTCAAATGAAATTTGGGAGCATAAAACATGTCTGTATTCATTGTGGACAACTCATTTGCTACAGAGAGAGTTGCATAAATGTAATCAATTTAGCTATTGATAATCATCAATGTCCCAAACGCCCCCGAAAATAAATTATCTTTTTTTTTGATGCTGCTGTTGAGCCTTTCATAACGAATCATTTTCATTTCCCCCCCCCAAAAAAACAAAAAAAATATAAAACCGTTCAAAAAATACAAAAAAAAAAAACGTTCAGAAAAATAATTAAAAAAATATAAAATAACAAAAATAATAAAAAAAAAGTTATTTTCAGAACTACCTCCCCTTTATAAGAATGTGCTAGAATGTTTAGCACTCTGACAACCTCTATTTCTTTTGGTTCGCTTCCCGGTTCGCGCGCCGGTACGCGAACCGAAAGCGAACTCAAACAAATTTTTTTTTTTTTTTAAAAAGAGAAAGTAAATTGAGAGTAATGTTAAGAGAAAGACAGTTAGAGGGAGTAACACAGAGATACTGTTTAAAGAGGGACTGAGAAAAGGAGTGGAAAGAGTAGAGTAAGTAAGTAATAGAGAAATGAATGGAAAGGGGCGACCACTCGGTCCCCCCGAACGTATAGTGGAGTACCCCGATCCCCCCGGGAAGCCATGTTGGACGGGAGGCGAGTCTCGGCTGGTATGCCCGAAGCGGCGTAGCCGGGGTGCGCCTTTTCCCGCCCAAGAGTGGGTTGTCCTAGACACTGACGCCGCTAGCCACGCCCCGGAGGCGGATTGGAGGTGGGTCCACGCCCGCCTGAAGAAGGATAAAAGGAGCGACAAGCCAAGGAAGCATCCTCTTGTTCCTGTGCTCTGAAGCTGCACCTCCCAGTTGCACGTGAGCTCGAGACGGAACGAAGAGCCAATTTTGAGGATTTAATCTTTGTGTTTATTCTTTCAGTGAGTCGGAGTTTCTTGGCCTAGGACCTCGAGGAGCATACGTGGACGATGCCTAGCAAGAAGGTCGGAAAGAGGGTCGGGACTGATCAGATGCTTCGTATGCTGGTGAAGGACATGGCGAAGATGAAGAAGCAGATGGCGGCAATGAATGGTGCGGGGGACCTAAGAGAGTCGTCGGACCAGCATTCCCGGGAGTGGTCCCTAGCGGGAGAGGTAGAAGGGCCAAGAAGGGAGCATCGGGTGGGGAGGCCCCGGTTCCCGAAGCACCCCCAGCGCACCCGGCCACGCCGATCGAGGCCCCGACTCCGGTCCCGAACGGGGGGCAACCAATCCCTGTGGTAGTCACTCCTGTGAACGGGGAGGATATGCCTCCTGAGCTGGCTGCCCAGTTGGTGGCATGGTTGGGCAAAGAGAACGAGGGGGCCACGGCTGATGATGCCAGGGCGATAATGAAGCAGTTGCGGCAATCGAAAGATGCTGCGAAGGCACCGTGTCCTCTTATTTCCCCGCAGGCTCCCGTGGAACAACCAGTATCGGGCGTTGGTTCGGCAGGGACTACGGTCGCAGTTACCGGTTCAGGTAAGCAGCCATTGCCAATGGCGGGGGAGGGATCGGTACCTTCAAGGAGGGAGAAAGTGGTTCAGCATATCCCGATTGAGGTAAAAGAAAGGATATGGGCTGATAAATATGTAAACATGTTTTCCCTACTGACCGATCACTATGAGATTGAGCATGTAAAAGGTCAAAAAGAGTTTCTGCACCCTAGTGTATGGCGCGCCAAGATGGCTGCTTTCAGAGTTGATGAATCGATAGGCAATTGGGGCAGAGCGTTTGGAATGTTCACTGCAATTATGGGGAAACGTAGGCCCGAATTGTTGGTGGAATTAGCCGTGTATCAGACACGTATCATGGAATTTTCTGAGACATATTGTGGCAATTAATGGTTTTGTTACAATAGCATATTTCGTAAGTCCAAGGAGTACGACACATCTCTGACGTGGGATTGTTTCGACTCCATTTCCTGGCAAAAAATGGAGAAGTCAGGCATGGCGAAGTCGCCATCTTTGGGGGGAAACGGGGTTGAGTTTTCCCGCCACTCGTCTGGGGCGCCCTTTCGGGCGGGATCAAGCAATGATCAGCACACAAGGAATAATGGCAACTCAGGTAAAAGAGGGGCATGCTGGAGCTTTAACAGAGGCAAATGTACTAGGCCGCAGGGGTCATGCAAGTTTAGGCATGAATGTACAGGGTGCGGGCAGTCCTCGCATCCTGAGACCATGTGCAGAGCCAAATTGGGTGACACGGGAAGTAGAGGGGGCGCCAAACAGGTCTGAAATAGTCCGATTGGCGCCTCTCCTTACCCCGGTTGATACCATGGCAATGATTCCTTGGCTGAACGAATACCCGGATCATAGCTCCGCTGGGGTGTTGCGAGATGGTTTTTCGTATGGTTTCCGCATCCCGGCGGGGGATTTTCAGGGTAAAACACAATGTAGGAACCAACTGTCGGTTCTGCAGAATACGGCGGTGGTACAAGCAAAGATTGGGAAAGAGGTGACCCGAGGTCGGGTTTCCGGACCATATGACATGCCGCCAGTTGCTACTTTTGTTTGCTCGCCTCTGGGAGTAGTCCCCAAAAAGGACCCAGGGGAATTCAGGTTGATACATAATTTGTCAGCTCTGAGGGGTCTTTCGGTGAACGATGCGATTGACCCGGGAGTTTGTTCGGTGCGGTACGCATCTTTTGATGAGGCCGTCGCCATGTTGAATCGCCTGGGGCCCGGAGCGCTGATGGCCAAATCAGTCATCGAGTCAGCGTTCCGGTTGCTCCTGGTACACCCAGATGATCAGCGTCTCCTTGGTTTCATGTTTCAGGGACGCTATTACATGGATAAATGTATGCCAATGGGTTGCTCCATCTCTTGTGCGTATTTTGAGAAATTCAGTCGTTTTCTGCAATGGCCGTTCACAAGAACAACGGGGTTTACGCATGTGATGCATTATCTTGACGATTTTCTGTTCTTGGGGGCAGCCGGGGACACGGAATGTGCACAGGCTTTGAATGAATTTTGTGATCTCATGAGACGCTTTGGCGTGCCATTGGCACCAGGTAAGACAGTGGGGCCGTCTACTTCACTCGAGTTTCTTGGAATAGAGCTCGATTCCGAGGAGGGGTGCTTCCGGTTGCCCAAGGAAAAGGTAATGAAATTTAAGGCATCGCTTGAAACATGTATTAGGGAGACGAAGGTAAATTTGCAGCAGTTGCAGCAGACTGTGGGTCAGCTGAATTTTGCCCTTAGACTGATACCAATGGCTCGCCCTTTTTCCCGCTCTATTGCTCAAGCCATGGTTGGCCTGAAGGAAGGGCACCACCGCACAAGGCTCTCGGCAGAGGTTCGCCAGGACATGCACATATGGTTGGCATTCCTGGCGGATTTCAACGGTCGTGTCGTGTGGAACAAACCAGCGGTTTCCTCTGAGGAGTTGGGGTTGTGGACAGACTCGGCAGGGAGTGTGGGCTTTGGCGCCATATTTGGTAATCACTGGTCAGCACGAACATGGCCGTCATGGTGGCACGTGAGTGGGCTCACAAGTAACATTGGGTTTCTCGAACTGTTCCCTATTCTGGTGGCCTTAAAAACATGGCCTGAGGGGTTTCGTGATCGCTCTGTGTTGTTCTGGTCTGATAATATGACCGTGGTTGAGTGTATCAATAGTAAGCATGGGCGAATTTTGCGGATCTCGCGTTCGCGAATTTTGCGGATTTGCGAATTCGCAATCCGCAAAATCCGCGAATTCCCGCGAATTTGCGGATTTTTTTTTTTTTGTGTTCGCCCGTGTTTCTGCCAGTTCGCGAGGGTTTTTACAATTTCGCAATTTGCGAACTTACCTGTCGGGTCGCAAGTTTCGCGAACTTGTTGTTTCTACGTGTCCAGCCTGTTTGGGACACTCTTCTTCATCACTGCCACTCTCTGTCACCACTGCCACTCTCTGACTACTCATGCCACCCTCTGGCCCACCCATGCCACCCTCTGTTTCATCACCACACCCTCTGGTTGTCCAGTGTACATTATTTTCGGCAAAGCAAAGCACACCTTCCCTGCCTCAAGTGACCTGAATTAATTTGGGGCTGATTAATGTGTCACAGAATATTTTTTTAGCTGGCACCTGCTTCCTTAGTGCGCCCTGATTAGTGATCTTTTGCACTTGCTAAGTGCTTTCATTGTTGCAAAATTAGTTACAACACCTGCCCTGCCCCAACTGACAATAATGAATTAGGGGCTGATTAATGGATTTTAACTTCCAGCCTGGCTCCTGCTTGTCTCCCTTAGCTGTAATTCAGGACCTTTGTGGCATATGTGTAACTATTCTGAGGTTCAGGGCAGGGTCACATAATAGTTGCAACTGGCAACTGAACTCTGGAGGGGCCCCTCAGGAAGCACTACAGGAAATGGCTACTAATGATGAGCCTGAACTTTTGAACCTGGCAAGTAGTTTCAGTTTTGCTAAGATCGTATTTCTGCAATTTACCACTTATTCGCGGGGCGCGAAGTTGTACTGGGAAGCCGCGAACTCACGCAAACAGTGCGAGCAGTGCGAGCAAAATCCGCTGCTCGCGGATTTGCGGATTTTGCGGGAGATTCGCGAATCTCGCGGATTGCGGATTTCCTGAAAATCCGCAAAATCCGCGAGCGAAACGGATTTTCCGCCCATACCTAATCAATAGTCAGGCAGCACGCTGCAAATGGATTTTGAGATTGCTGAAGGAAATTGTTCTGCTGTGTATGAGACTAAACGTCCACTTTAGGGCAAGACATGTGCCAGGGGTGTTAAATCAGGCAGCTGATGCACTTTCTCGTTCCCGTATGCAGGCCTTCTGGGGTTTTCTGCCCACAGTGGACCCGGTGGCGGCACCATTATCCGAAGCTCTCTGGTCTCTCGGTGCCCCGGACTACAAGACCTCGTGGGAGAGAGTCTAGCACCCAGGACAAGGAAGGCATATGAAGGGGCGTTCCGTTCCTATTGGTCCTTTTTGGGTTCTGCTAGGGGGGTGCTTTGGGGCCAAGAGGAGTATGTCCTGAAATTTCTGTTATCATTACATCAGGCAGGCAAATCAGTGGCTACGGCCAATAGGCACCGGGCCGCCATTTCTTTCATGGCACGGGCTCATGGTATCCAGGACCCCACAGCATCTTTTCTGGTACAAAAAGCGCTGCGTGGGTGGCAACGCCTTGAGGGTCGCAGAGTGGATGAGAGGCACCCGATAGGTCTGGAAAGGTTGGCCCTGTTACTGTCCGTACTCCCTGCAACATGTTCATCTCAGTCAGAGACGGTGCTATTCCGGGCCGCTTTTGCATTAGCATTCCATGGGGCTATGCGGGTAAGCGAACTGGTAGCAAGGAACAAGCAGGATACGGGGGGAGGTCTGTGCCGAGAGCACATTCAAATTAAGGGGGAGACAATGGTAGTCTCATTTGCCAGGTCCAAGACCGATCAGGGAGCGATCGGGGACAGTGTAGTAGTCCAGCGGATTCCTGGATCTCCCATGTGCCCGGTTGCATGCGTTGAGGAGTATTTGGCGCAGAGGGCGGCATCGTGGGGGGGGATTTTGCTGAGGCACGCCGACGCCACCCCACTGACTAGGTTTCAGTTCCAGCGGGTGCTTGCAATGGCAATCGCAGCTGCGGGCTTGAACCTGTGCTAGTTTGGGACCCATTCCTTCCGGATAGGGGCTGCTACAGAGGCTACAGCCAGGGGTCTGAGTGTGGAAAAAGTGAAACAGTTGGGGCGTTGGTCCTCGAATTGTTATAAAAGGTATGTGCGGTTGCACATGTTGTGAAGCTAATGTCATGCACTCACGCTTCTTGTTTGTTTGGTTTACAGTTTCGCGAGCTTACGAGGCGGGGCGGACTGTGCAGTCGACCCGACACCTGGGAACCAGCGGTCAAAGATTACCGGCTGAGGAAAGAGTGGTGTGGGTCGTGGGCCACTCATACGTGAGGCGTGCCGCAGACGTATTCAAAGCAGGTGACATGATTCACATGGCTGGGGAATACGGGTCAAGGGTGACCTTCTACGGAAGGGGCGGGCTCTGTATTGACCAGTTCCAAACTTTTATGGAGGGTTTGTTAGGGCGGACAAGGTCACCGTGCATCTTGGGGGCAATGATTTGGTGACCACTGGTCGACGAGTATTTCTCGAGTTGATACTATCCACAGTAAGTTGGTTGGCGAGAAGGGTTCCGGGGTGCACGATTGCATGGTCCCATATGATTCCACGGAAGGTGTGGCGGGGGGCTTATTCTGTGCTGCTGTAAATCATTCGGTGAAGAAAGTGAATAACAAACTTGGTAGACTGTTCCGTACAAGTACATTGCATTCTATTCCTCATGGATGTATCAAAATACCATATGTATCTAGAAGATGGGGTCCATTTGTCCCGGGTGGGGAATTCTTTACTCATAGGAGACCTCGTAGCCTGGTTAAAGAGTTTGCAGCCATGACCTTTAAGTAGGAGTTTTTGTGGGGGGTCCGGATAGCCGGTCAACTATCCGGCCTGTGGCGGTAAGGTCATGAACGGTGAGCAGTAATTGGAAGATCCCTAGAGGTGGGGCGTCACCCATTATGGATGGGAGCGCCCGGGGGGAGGCGGCCATTGGCCCCTCAAACGGGGAGGCGGTCCCCTCTAAGGATGGGGACGCCGAAAGGGAAGGCGGCCATAGGCCCCTCCCTGGGGAGGAGGGGCTGCGGGCCCCTCCTGGGAATTTCCCTGGGCCAGGACATCTGCGACGGCAGATGTGGTAAGTTGTGTGGGGTGGGAGGGGGGTCTACGCTACCTTCTAGACACCTCACACGAGTCCTTGGACGACCACTAAGATGGCGTTGAGTTAACACGGGGCCCCCGTCAAGACAAGGGAAATTGGAAGTAGGCACAAAGGTACAGTCCTCTGTGCGACCGCCCCTCACAAGTGAGGGGGGAGTTCTGGTTTAGGGATCTGACACCGGTTACGACCTTGCCGTTGGGCCATAATGTTAGGATGTACAATTTTAATTTTGAGAAATGCATTTGCAGGATGTTTAGTATCGGCTAGGAGAACCTTTGTATTAGAGATGTGTTAAGGTCAGCCAAGAACATCGTAATGTGGAAATGAAATTGTACATGATATGAAACTGTTATTTTAATGTTTTAATTTTGTTTCATATTTTAATAAATACGGCCGGGAGGGTAACTCCCTCCCGCCTTCCAAAAGTTCAGAACCGTTTCCGTATTCCCATTCTTGGGGATTGTGTTGAGAGGGGGTGGCGGGTATCTCAGACATATGGAAAGGGGCGACCACTCGGTCCCCCCGAACGTATGGTGGAGAACCCCGATCCCCCCGGGAAGCCATGTTGGGCGGGAGGAGAGTCTCGGCTGGTATGCCCGAAGCTGCGTAGCCGGGGCGCGCCTTTTCCCACCCAAGAGTGGGTTGTCCTAGACACTGACGCTGCTAGCCACGCCCCGGAGGCGGATTGGAGGTGGGTCCACACCCGCCCGAAAAAGGATAAAAGGAGCGACAAGCCAAGGAAGCATCCTCTTGTTCCTGTGCTCTGAAGCTGCACCTCCCCGTTGCACTTGAGCTCGAGACGGAACGAAGAGCCAATTTTGACCCACCCACCAGCCCCTGATGACAGCGAGTTGTTTTGAATAAAGTCGTGTGACGTGGTATTGTTTTTTTTTTACAGGTTGTTCTGAATAAAGTTGGTGATTTGGTATGAAATAAAGTTGATAATTTTCTTTTTCAGCATGTTTTATTCAGCAAAGTAGTTGCACCAGAGTTGAACAGTGATGTTCTGTAGAGTTTATACTTTGAATTGCTTAAGTATAATTGTCTTTTCTCCTCTTTAGTCTCAGATTGTCGTATTTATTTTGGTCGGGCGGTAAGGTCATGATCGGTGAGCAGTAATTGGAAGATCCCTAGAGGTGGGGCGTCACCCATTATGGATGGGAGCGCCCGGGGGGAGGCGGCCATTGGCCCCTCAAACGGGGAGGCGGTCCCCTCTAAGGATGGGGACGCCGAAAGGGAAGGGGGCCATAGGCCCCTCCCTGGGGAGGAGGGGCTGCGGGCCCCTCCTGGGAATTTCCCGGGGCCAGGACATCTGCGACGGCAGATGTGGTAAGTTGTGTGGGGTGGGAGGGGGGTCTACGCTACCTTCTAGACACCTCACACGAGTCCTTGGACGACCACTAAGATGGCGTCGAGTTAACATGGGGCCCCCGTCAAGACAAGGGAAATTGGAAGTAGGCACAAAGGTACAGTCCTCTGTGCGACCGCCCCTCACAAGTGAGGGGGGAGTTCTGGTTTAGGGATCTGACACCGGTTACGACCTTGCCGTTGGCCCGTAATGTTAGGATGTACAATTTCAATTTTGAGAAATGCATTTGCAGGATGTTTAGTATCGGCTAGGAGAACCTTTGTATTAGAGATGTGTTAAGGTCAGAAAAGAACATCGTAATGTGGAAATGAAATTGTACATGATATGAAACTGTTATTTTAATGTTTTAATTTTGTTTCATATTTTAATAAATACGGCCGGGAGGGTAACTCCCTCCCGCCTTCCAAAAGTTCAGAACCGTTTCCGTATTCCCATTCTTGGGGATTGTGTTGAGAGGGGGTGGCGGGTATCTCAGCCATATGAGATAAGTAGCAAAGGCAGAAAACTGAGGGTTAAAGAAATGAAGCAGTGGAACTAATAGAAGTTAAATGTGATAGAAACGTAACGAAAAGAGTACAAAACATTTACCTTATAATTGTCGTTAACTTAGTTACTTGTTATTTTTATACTTTCAATCTGTGAAAGAAAGAACAAACATTTGAAAAATATTAAAACATGTATTTAAAAATTAGAAAAGACAAGGGAAAAGATTGACAATCATCCAATTTTACAAAGAAATAAAGTTAGAGGCCTCTGCTTCTCCATGCCCCCTACACAGTCCTAAATATATACATTTTAAACTGACGGTATCTTGTTGAAGATGAAGTGAGGCCTATCTTGCAACATGGTGCATCTTTTGCACTGCTGCTGCGTCACAAAAGTGATGGAACAGTGGCGCAAAAGAGGCGCACGGCCATCATAAATCTACCCCTAACATTTTAAATGATTGTTTCTAGATGCTGATAAGGTGTGGCCTATCCACAGATTTGTTTCAGGTGAGTCCAACTCAGAGTTACAGATGAAATTTAAGTTATTGAAGAGTACAGAGGAGATAATACATGAGCAGGCCTACCAACAAAGTGAGTCATGTCCACTGCACTCTTGAACAAATGTCAGACCTCCTCTATCTCCTTGAACAGGCCTAAATCTCATCTACACAATGTGATTCGTAATGTTATGAAACACAGGTAATGTAATTGAAAAACGTGCAATTTTTTTTGCTCATTCCACTATCACATCACTTGTGTTTTTCCTTTGCTTAGGTATCTCATTGTGCAGATGTAGTCTAGCATATCAAAGAGTACGGAGAAGGTGAGGACTGTATGCAACAGAGCAATGTACATTACTCACCTCCCTTGACACTTACAGAAGCCTCAGTTTTTCCATGCCTCCTACACAGTTCTCAATGTATATCATAAATACAAAAAGTACAGAATTAATTATACATGTTAAATGGTTTATTTTTGCTGTTCTCAGAATGTATCAAATTTCACTAAAAACAGTGAGTTGAAGGTATTCATCATATAACAGCGGGGAAAAAAAACACAATCAAAATGATTGTGTTTAAAAAACCCATATAACATAACCAGAAATCTGTACTCCTTAAAAGTAACTTACTTTCCATGACGTCAAAGGATGTCCTATGAACAGCTTATACTCTGTTGTGCTGCTATTATTTTCAGCCCGCCATTTTCTGAAAGAAAAGCTCCATCGTTTTGAGAAATATGTTACATACAATAAATGACTTCTCGCTCTCTACCGCACATTTCCTCAAGGCCAAATCGTGAAAGAGCCATTTATAACTCTTGGAATTCTTCTAAGCAAATCCCGTCATTTTCTTTTTCCGCAACTTTTAGAAAGAAAACGTTCAAGATCACTTTCACAATCCTGTACTAGTAATATCTCACCCTTCTTGCTCACTAATGTTTCACATTTCCACATTTAACTTTTGACTCTGTACTACACTTATCCACAAGGCTATATAGTGTAGGAGCCATTAGAACCTCTTGAAATTCCTCAGAACAAATCCCGAGATTCTTTCCCTAAAATTTTGGTTTTAAAAACACCAGGTAAGAATTTTTAAGGTCAAAAGGCAATTTTTTTTTGAAAATTAAAACAGAATCATTGCAGAATGACCTGCCGTTTCTAGACTTTAAATAAGCTGTGTAATGTCCTGATGTTGTTGAAGGACCGTCATGATATATAATTGCTGCAGTTACAAAAGTCCTTCCTGATATTACAACTGCGAAGCCACAAAATTTTTAATTAAAGTTGTCAATTTTGTTCCATCAGGCCTACATCGTTGGAACATTAAAATGACATACTGGCCATATGTTCGTATAAATAATGTGGACAGCATTGCTGACTTACATTGGCTACACTCCATGTTGTGATCGGCTGATTTTACTAGCTTATTAAAGGACACTGATTTACTGTCTGGCAAAGTTAAATATATAAATCTTTCTGAGTCTACACTACTAGTACTTGATAGCCTACAGTTCTCGCAGTCATGCTGCCATTGATAAGAAAGGCCAAACAGGTGATCTACATCTACACCTTCATCTTGTAATACATCAAGCATATACATTAAAAACTCCTGACAATCTTGCTGAATATTTTGAGAGAATTGTGTTTGACCTGAACATTTGTCTAACAGATTTCGAATTTCAGACACACTTTCTATTTTTGTTCTATCAGTGCTACATTTCTCTAACACAGAATTCAGCAAGCAGCAAAAACTTAGATCCGAATTGATCACAATCTGTTCTTTTAAAGTTTCTAGAGTAAAGACAACATTAACCACCACTACATTAGCATAGCAGTTGACACCAGAACTGTTTTCAAATTGAAAACCAACAACATCTTCAACAGAATCCTTTTTCTTTCTGCTTATAATTTCAGGTTCATCGACTTTTTGTCTTTTTGCTACAACCTCCCGACTATTGGTCACGTTTCTTCCTTTCCGGCCTACCACACGTTTCTCAAACAAAGGATATTGAGGCAAATGTGGTGCATACTCTCTTCTTAACCTATTGTATTCCTTAACACAATCTAGATCCGCACAAATGTTTGTGACATCACACTCAATCAAGTACAATCCCGATAAAGTTCTGACTCGTGACAATGCCACATATGGCATACCCTCCTTGAACACAGAACTGCCAATATTCACCAATGCATTGTCTACACTTAAACCTTGCGATTTATGGATTGTTACCGCATATGCCAAGCAAACAGGAAACTGCTTACGGCGAACATATAAGTCTTTTACAAGCAAAAACTTAGCAGAGCAACGACCAATTAGCTGTACTTCCTCAATGCCATCAAATTTAATTTTTAATAATTCAATTCCATCTCTTTTTCTGTATTTCTCAAAATCAACAACATTACCCATTGATCCATTTACCAGACCTCTTTCAACATGTAAATTCCTTCTTAAAATTATACGACAATTTAAGCACACATTCAGAGTCTTTTCAAAACCTGCAGTTTTAGATATAGTCTTCTCTAATGAATCCAATTTAGATTTCAAATTCTCAGACAAAATAATTGTTGCTCCCATATGCTCTACTCTGTCAATAGCTTCCAGTTTCACAATCTCTTGGTTTTCTAAATGCAAAATTTTGTTGTTGAAGATGGCACATTCTGCAAGAGTTGGCATCAAACATATTCCAGATTTCTTCTCAGTAATTTTCAGAAAAATATTCTCAGGCACAACGTCTTCTTCTGGATACAAATTTGACAGTAATTGTGCATGTAAAGCTTCTTTTCCATGCTCGGTCACTTTTCCAATTCTAACATCTTGTAGAATATTCTTATAATCTTCATCCTTCGCTTGACGCATATTTTCACGCAGTTCAGCATAATTGAAGTTTAACCATATATTGACGTTGCCAATACTCCCTAGGCACTTCCTGGTATCTTCATGCGTGAGCATTTTGAACACAGGTTGTCCTTTCACTGGTGTCAGCTGCAGAAGATCACCGAAATCAATGACGTGTTTGCCACCAAATAACACATCATACTCTGTTTTGAGAACTTCTTGCATTCTCAAATGCACAAAGGTAAGCATGACATTGGAAACCATGCTTACTTCGTCAATGATAAGAAGTTTCATTTTCCTCAAGACTCTTGAAACTTCACAACAAGCATCTCCAGATAACTTGTGGTATTGCAATTTGTTATCATGCTCCACTGGCAGCATCAGTAGACGATGCAAAGTAATACCTTTAATGTTATGTGCTGCCAGTCCAGTTGGAGCGGTGACAACACAAGACAGCGATGACTCAGTCCTTTTCTGCAAATAACATGAAATTGCTTTAATGAGGAAACTTTTTCGAGTTCCCGCTTCTCCACCCACGTACAGTTGGACAGTCTTCAACGACGTACATGAGCACTCTTTCTTCTCATGACTTAATCCATGATCAATTTGGTTGGTAACTTCGTCATATATTTTCCTCTGCTCAACATTGAGTTGTCTTTCCAAGTCTTCTAAGTTAACCGCATCCTCCTGAGCATGTGCCATGGCTCTTTCCACTTCAATCATAGCAGTGGCAGCTTCATTTTCGATAACTGGTCCTCCTAGTGGATCCTGACTCAATAAAACAGAACTCTGACTGTCCTGAGAACTGTCTCTAGTAATCTCGGCTGCAATTGTTGCTTCCTCCTCAATTTCCGCATTCAACATTTCTAGATATTTGGGAAAAACAGGACATTCTATGGTCTCCTTGGCTGCATTGAAAGAGTCTTCGTAACAGAGGAAATCTCCAAGCAGTTTCTCTTCTGCACGCCAAGGCTTGAAAAGTTGCAAAAGAGCTAAATTGAAAAACTCTTTTCTTTCAGGAGATTCACCACTCAATTTTCGATGATTTACCAATTGGCATTTTCTTTGCTTGACCAGACATCCCTCACTTCCAATTACAGCATACACTCCTTTATCAATATCTTCTTTGATGTTCCTTTTGAATATGTAATTTTGCAGAACCTCATACAGACAAACATTCTCGAGGTGACTGCTTCTATTTGGATAATATGTATCCAACATGTTGGTCTTCAAAATATCTGTACTGTTTGGCTCCTTTTCTGCCAAATACTCAATTTCCCGTACAGGTTTCAGAACTCGATTACGCGTTGCAGCAAGACCAAGACTCGCCCAAATGATACTCCTGGATTTGGCATGGAGACTTGCTGAAGACAACCGGTCAGAACATTCGTAAGCTCTGATTTCTCGATGCGACAACATCTTCAGACTGAAACTGTACAACTTCTTACTGAGGCTCTTTTCATGGGAAATGTCCTCCCACATATCCTTCAATTCGGTCTTTTCTTTTTTGGTGATGTAAGATGTCACATACCGAGCCACAGCCATACAGTTATCAGCCACAAACTGTATATCCATGTTAGCATTCCACATGGACAAAATCACTGGGTTGTAGTTGTTGATGTTCTTGGACTCTTCATTTCTTTTCAAATTGTATGTATTTTTGGGTGATTTCCTCGTCACATTATGTCGCAGCGAAGACATCAAATTGTTCACTCTTCCTTTAGATATCACCGATCGTGGAAATCCAAAACGACATTTTGTATAGTACTTGTTCTTGTTTCTGAATTTACGACGACAGTACTTTCCACAACGATGGATTTGAAATCCTAAAACTTGTTCTCTTAGACTTTTGTCTTCCTTTGTCTTTGGAACAGCACATGTAGAATACTGTTCTATGAAATTCATGACTAAGTCATCCAGATCTGTTCCAAATTTGGGTGCATCTTTGATCCATAGCAGCATATGTATATGCGGAGCACCTCTTGCTTGATACTCCTTTCTCCAGAAAAAAATCCAACACCTCTCCAAGAGGTGGATTTTTCTTGTTCGTGATCAAAGACATCATAGCTTCAAATCTATGATTGAAGTACCTGCATACATTCACTGGATCCAAAGAGCACAGTTCTCCGGGTGTCTTAAATTCGATATTTTCAATGTTTCCATTTGCCTCTCGTAGAAATTCAAGTAAGTCTTCCCAGCCATACTCGGCACAGCGGAGAGTGAGGAACCATGTGGGAGTTCCTAAGTTCCTCAGCATACATTTTAAATCACCATGACGACGGTACCAGTACTCATTAGTACCACGATGACACGCCATGAGATTAATCAGGTGAGAATCCAAAATACTGTCTTGCACATTGACTTTTTCCATAATGTCCCTTGCCGAGATATTTTGCAGTTGTACACCACTTTTCAAGATGTGGTTCACTGCATATGACAGTCCAGACAGATCGCTTTCAAACAGTAGATGAAACAAATAGGGAATGCATTGACGAAACCTAGGATCTTCTGCATACAATCGTAAAGTCCGGTATTCAGAAGCAGGAATTTGATCAGGTCGCTCATCATATCTTCCTCCTTGACCTGTTGGAAATAGCTGTGGGAAACACTGAGCTTCCAAACTTTCCTCCCAAACACTAATGGGACTCCCTTTGGCTTGTTTCATTTGAAACAACTCAATAGCATTCCCCATGACTTCCTTGGAATGCAAAGGATGAACACTATAATGTTCATATATTTCTTCATTTTTAGAGGCTTCTACTTTCTCAATTTGTCCAGCACACAAATCGCTGTCCTCTTCTTCACTTACTTCCTCTTCTGCAACATATACATTCTTGTAGTACTCATTGTTTTTTATCAAATACAATGTTGCCTTTTTGACTTTCCTAACATCCACTAAATCTTGCCAAATTTTCTTACTCTTTGTCGGAACCCCATTAACTAAGATAACCAGAGGTTCCTCTTCCACTTTCTCTACTCCAATTGTATTAATGTTTTTCTTCAAATTTAGAGGCAAATAAACAACTCTTCCCTTTAATCCTCTCTGTAAATCTGATGGAGGCTATTTCCCTGTCTTTGGCTCCATTCTTACAATAGCCTGAAAGGGATGGACACTTTGAATCAAAATAGATTCATAAGTATTTAAATCCTTCAGTTCAGAAGGAATGTCAACCAATTCCAGATTATTATAAACCGCTCTAGCAGGCATCTGGTTTTGATTTAATTTGTTACAACAATAAGTACACACACGTTGATCCAATCCCAAATCAAAACAATTTTCTACTATCAAGTATGTTGCAAAATCCTTCCATTCACTATTATTTTCCCTTTCACTTTTCGCATATAAATCCACTAACTTAGTCTGATTCTTATAATAAGTGCGTCGACAACACACACAAGTGAAATTAGGCCTCTCACTTGATTTCAGCTGAAACATGGCAATTTCCTTCTGAAAATTATCTGTACTGGAAACCTGTAAACTTGCTTCCACATTACCTTCTTCTTCTGGGTCAATTTCAACATTCTCCTCTTTACTTGCAAAGTAACAAAACTCAATTTCTTCACAAATATTCTTCACATCTACTTCAGAACCATGCAAAAGAGCACAGCTCAATTGTTTAAGCATAATTGCTGGACTCTTAGCATAATACAACATTCTAACTAATTTCCTCACTTTATTATGATGCACTGCTAGCATCCTGAAATGATGAAAAACACTCTGGCATACTCTCCTGGAAAGACAAGCCAGTGAATGACCATGCAAACCTGTCACTTCTCTCACTCTGCAAGGATCTAACTCTTGCAACAAGTTTATTTTCTGTTTTAAACTTTTCTTAATAAATGTCCGTACAAAATCACAAAGAAAATTGATGGAATCCTGTCGCACACTGCAAATAGAACTACACTTCCAGGTATACACTGGTCCCTTAGGACGTCTCCCTAAAACTTCATTACCTAACACCTCTTCTGCCTCTGTTGACACAAGTTTTTCTTTTTCAACCGGACAACCATCTTTCACCTCATAAGCTCGACCACTGGTGTCAACTGCATGCACCAATTAATTGTCCTGAAAGTAACTCTCCTCATTGAAAAATGCCTCACAACTTGAACTATGCATCCATTCTCCTGAGAAAACTTCACAAAAATTACTACGATTAACTACTCTCTTCCATCTACTATTTGATTTGAAATCATAAATTACCTTGTTTAGTTTCCTAATTCTATTGATTACCAAAATAAATAACTTTCGCTTAATTTCAAAAGCCTGATCAATAATTTTCTCTACATTTTTCTTTCTCTTATAAAAAGCCACTTTCTGTTGACCTTTCTTGAAAAATTTTAACAAATTGCCAATTATCCTGTTGCGGAACATTCGTCTACGAATGTCCCTAAACTGATTTTTCCTTCTACTGCCATGCACAGAGTTATCTCCTGCTCTACCAGTAACATTTTTGATTGGCCTTTCCTTTCCGTTTAAATTGGCTCTCTTTTTCTGGACTAAAACTTGTTCTGTAGTTATACTTTTGTTTCTACAAATGTTTCTAAGGAATGATTTCGTTCTCTTATCCGGAGCTTTCTTCGTGACTTGATGAGATTTTATTGTAGAGGACTGCTGCAAGCATTTAGCAATCTGCTGTCTTTGACGTTTTGTAGCCTTTCGGATTCTATCCTTAGACGGCATTGTCTAATTTCGAAATGATCTGCAGTTGAATCTGTGGTAAAATATAATAAAAAATGTTATTAACCACTATTACCAAACAGTAAATCAATAACAGTAAGGATTTGATTCAGCAATGCCATAAAGATGATTCAGTGAAATCTTCTTAATTTTACTGTGATAGTTTTACAGGGCTTTCATGCAAATGACTGCCCACCCTGCAACAAAACGCCCACATGAAACCTGATGCACGTTAAATTGTGTACTTACATGCAATAATCCATATGCCAGTGTTTAGGTCCCTCCACCCTGCCCCTCCCCCTCCCCGCCTCACTGCCCCACCGTAACTCCCTCCACGGCCCGCGGCTGCTATCTTGCAACATGGAACATCTTGTAAATCACTGCTGCATTATAAAAGTGATGCAACAGCAGCACAAAAGAGGCGCACAGCCATCATAAATCTGCCCCTAACACTTTAAATGATTGATTCAGGATGACGATAAGGTGTGGACTATCTAGAGGTTTGTTTGAGGTGAGGCCTACTCAGGTTTGCAGATGAAATTTAGGCTTGTTGAAGAGTACAGAGGTGATAATACATGTGCAGGCCTACCAATGAAGTGAATCATGTCCACTGCACTCTTGAACAAAGGCCAGACCTCCTCTATCTCCCTGAACACCCCTAAACCTCATCTGCACAATGTGATTCGTAATGTTAGGAAACACAGGTGATATAATTGAAAAACGTGCAAATATTTTTGCACATTTAACAATCACATCCCCTGTATTTCCTCAGCTTAGTTATCTCATTGTGAAGATGTAGTCTAGCATATCCAAGAGTACGCAGAAGATGAGGACTGTATACAACAGAGCAATGTACATTACTCACCTCCCTTGACACTTACAGAAGCCTCAGTTTAATATTTCTCAGTTCAATATTTATTTAAAGAAGCAGACACCTATATGACCTTCTCATAAATGTGAAAAGTGTTTTTTTTTTAAAAAAACGATTTTCTGGTCTAAATTGCAAAACACAACACAGGTTCTATGTAGAAGCACACCCTATCAGTACTTAAATTAGCCAAGCACACATGGGGGCGTATTTACAAGGACCTTGCACCACAGGGAAATGTCTTAAATTAAAATGGGAAAAATGACATCAAAGGGACTCAAAGGCCTTGTAAATATGCCCCAAGCAACCTATGAAACACTAGCAGTACATATCAAGAAACCTAATTGATTTCAAAAAACGTTTTTAAACCTATTATGTAAAACAATGATATACCTATATTCATGGGGAAGTGACTTAAAATGCCCTAATACACATGAAAGCGTTTTTTTAAGGCCCTTGCACCTTTTTTCCATCACTTTTAACATGGCTATGTAACTCAAACAATCAAAATCAAAATTTGCCAAGCACACATGGGGGCGTATTTACAAGGACCTTGCACCACGGGGAAAGTGACTAGAAATGGCCAAGCAAACATGGGGGCGTATTTATAAGGCCCTTGCACCAGGGGGAAGTGACTTGAAATGGCCAAGCACACAGGGGGACGTATTTACAAGGACCTTGCACCAGGGGGAAGTGACTTGAAATGGCCAAGCACACATGAGGGCGTATTTACAAGGCCCTTGCACCAAGGGGAAGTGACTTGAAATGGTCAAGCACACATGACGGTGTATTTACAAGGACCTTGCACCAGGGGGAAGTGACTTGAAATGGCCAAGCACACATGGGGGCGTATTGACAAGGCCCTTGCACCACGGGGAAGTGACTTGAAATGGCCAAGCACACATGACGGCGTATTTACAAGGAACTTGCACCAGGGGGAAGTGACTTAAAATTGCCATGCACACATGAGGGCATATTTAGAAGGCCCTTGCACCACTTATACATCACTTTTAACATGTACACTGTGGAGCACCATGGGCCAAAAACAACACAGATGCATCATGCATCTGTTCCGCAAAAGCGATGCATTGCAGGAGTCACATCGCAGGTAAATAAATTCTCATAAATTTAAAAAGCATTCCTTTTCCTTAAAAACGATTTTCTGGTCATAATTTGAAAACACAGCACAGCTCCTATATACAAGCACACCTTCTCAGTACTAATACTTCACACTATCTACAATTACAATTTGTAAAAGAAGCAAAATCTTCTTGGAAAACATAATGCAAACACTTGACACAAAACAACATTTTAAATGCACAGCTGGCTTCCTTATTTTCTCCAAAAAGCATACTAGTCTCTTTCTAAAATAAAGGAACCATATCTCACCTTAGCAAATGCTTTTTGAATTTCAAAACAGTTTCAGAAACACACCAATTTTTCTTTAGCAGAGCAAAAGGTATGCACTCCAGAGGCTGCAACCAACAAAGGCACAGAAATGCTGATATTCATGACACATATCTCTCATGTCACCCAATCAAAACTCTTCCCTCACTTTTTTCAAATCAACACCCTTCCCCCCTCTGCCCTTTATGCCCTTTTTCCATAGCAACTACCTCCTGACAGACCTCTCATGTTTACAAGTTCACACAACAATGTTTCATATGAACTCTGAACTCTCACTACACCTGCTAATCCACTGCAGTGTTTCTTAAAATCATTTTTTATTAACCATTCAAATTACATCTTTCAAAGAACACATCCATGCACCCTAGCTTTCTGTTTTCAGCAATGGAAATCCACCAATCACTGCTAATGAATCATTAGCACTCAAACTCCACAGATTTTTTTCTTTACAAACTCCTACTGTTTCAACTGCCATTTCATACCCACACATCTGACTGCAACAGAACCACCTCTCACCATGTTTTCTGTCTGGATTCTTGGACATAGCTACATCCACTGGGCTCACAGGTATGCTGATAACAGAAATTTACACAACCTCAATTTACAAAATGTGGAAATCAAATGGATTGGGCAAAGAGGATTAAGATGTCACCAATTGATACCATTGGTGAAAACCTTTTTGCATTTGCCAAACCCTGACCTCATAATAGTGCACTGTGGAGGAAATGATTTGGGCACTTTGACTGGGGTAGGTCTGGAAATGCTCTTAAAGGACACCTTTGAGCAATTGATGGCACTTTTTACTCAAACTGCCTTGGTATATTCCAATGTATGCCAAAGACAAAAATGGAGGTGGTCCAATCAATTTTGTCCACAAATTGAGAAATCGAGGAAGCATGTAAATAAGTCTGTTTCAGCTTACATGAGAGACCATGGAATGGGCTGCATCTACAATAATAACTTGCGTTACTACATGCAAGATATCTACAGAGGAGATGGAGTTCACTTCTCGGATGAGGGGAACAGAGTTTTCATCCTAAATTTAAGACTATGTATTGGTACCTACTTATAAGTACCTAAATCTACCACAGACCCAAAAGCTCTTTTCAGAGCTACCCTAACTATGATCACTATAAACAAATTTAAATGTAACTTTTGTTACTAATTTTCACAATTTACGCTTTCCGGAGTGCTACCCGGTACGCGCACCGGACACTAACCGCGCACATTTTTTTTTAAAAAATGGTTTTTTTTCGCACATATGGGCCTCCTCAGCCACCCTCAGAAAACCTAGGGGGTCAGGATACGTCTACCGTGCCCCCTTCTCCCATTCTGAACATTATTTACCCTCCATCTTGTATCTCAATTCTACCGAAACACAAAATGGAGGACTCCCGTAACACTACTGGTTCACGTACCGAGGCGCGCACTGAGAAGCGCTCGCTTAAAAAAGGTGGGAAAGTAATTTACAGAAAAATCACTGGAAACACTTTCACCAAATATACATTTGCTCATACTACATACCAATCCCTACCATTTTCACAAATTTGGTTGGAATTCCATTTAGCCATTTAGCATGTAGACCTCTCTAAATTCCCTGAGGTAAATTACTTCACAAAACACATCTGAAGTGTTGGAATTGACAACCAATTAAAATTTTACTTTCATTTTCTACTTTTTTTACCTGACATTTGATTGATTATGTACCTGCATATATATAAAGAAAGAGAGAAAAACACAGCCATTTTGACTACTACTTCCTGAAGTACATTGCAAGAGCATTTTCACTGACAACTTAAACTTGTTTTTAAAAGGTAAGATGTTATTTTATAAATTTGACAGGAGAACTATGTTATGCACTTTAAATTAATTTGGAAAACATTTTCAGATAGTTATATACTATCCCTCTGTAAGAGTTAGACATTGAGAAAGGCTTGTTTATTATAATTATGGATTGATTTACGTTTCTGTGTTATAATTATGAATTTACTTAGGCTTTTTCACAGGCACTTTTTAATAGTACTACTTCACGCCTGAAACCATACAGTGCCCATAGATAACTCTGTTATAAACTCACAAGTACCTGTCTGAACTTAAACCCAACATTGCCCTATCTCTACTGATATATTTATTTTTTATGCAAATTTCAGCACAAAAATGGAAGGAGAACAGAATGTTTCCTTCGAAATTGCCCTAGAGATGAACAATGAGGAAATCATTGAACGCATTGACTTGGAATTCATGGATGAATCACGAGACCAAGAACTTCTACAATGTGTAGAATCTGTGGATTTGTTACTTCATTATGAGGACCGTCAAATGTGGGAAGTTATGTTCACTCCACAAGAGGACATTTCGGACAGTCAAATGTTAGACGGTCTATTAAATTTTGAAAAAGAATCAGAAAAATAAATTTATATTTAATAATCAAAAATTGTTCGAGTCTTTAATCATTTTTATATGTAATTCATAAACTAGTACCAAATTGATTATAATGTAAAGTCAGACTTATAGTATACTGTGAAACTTTTTTATGTTACACAGTCATTTTGCTCATAGTTACTTCCTTTCTCCAACTATATTATCTCCAATGTGTATTTAACATCTCTTTATCATCTCCTGCCTCCATATTGTTTCTGCTTTCCTGACACACTATGGTATGAATTCCATATTCCACAATAACTTCTGAAACAACATGCAAGATATCTACAAAGGAGACGGTGTATATTAATTTTTTGACTCTGCATTGGTACCTACATATTGCTACTTAAATAAATAAAAAAAAACAACAAAACGAACAATCAATAAACATACAATATTTAAAAAGTCTATCATTCATTTTTCCTCATAATACGCTCCCCGGACCGCTTTCCGGTGCGCGTACCGGGCGCACCCCACGCAAAAGAATTTTCAGAAATCCCATAGGGAAAAAATCCTAACTATATATATATTCACAGAAAAAACCATAGGTTATAGTGGATATATAGTTAGGAATTTGCATTTACAAAACCTTGAAAATTCAATGAAAAAACCATTGGTTTTAGGCCATATATAGTTAGGAATTAGCATTTACAAAACCTTATTTTACTCGCATAAAACCATTGAAATTCCATATATAGTTAGAAGCGCTAACTATATATCGCGCACCCGCAATCCACTGCTGATGATGTCACATATTACATCATTCATGACATGGTCAGTGACATCACTGATGACATCACTGATGACATCTCAAATGACATCACTGATGACATCACTGATCACAACATCCAGTGATTGTATGTGTCTGTAAAGTTTAAATATGTTTTACATATTGAAGAATGAGTGGATGTATAAGTGTCTGGATGAAGAATTTAGTAGGTGCATGACTGACTGTATGAAAGAGTGATTAAATGTGTCTCACTGAGTGCATGGGTTAGTGACTAAACTGTCTTAATTTGTGCATCAGTATGTTTGTTGTTGTGTAAGCTGCTGCATGTGTTGATCAGTAGCTATAAGAGTGGCCATATGGGTTATTGATTGGTTGCCAAAGTATTTGAATGGGAGGCTGAGTGTGTGTGTGGGTGGCTGGGAGGTGCATGACTCTGTGCATAGATGTGTAAGCAGTTGATTCACTAGGAGTATGAGTTCAAGAGTGCATGTGGAAACAGCTATATGGGCGGTTGACTGTGCATGGGTGTGTTGGTGAGTGAATGGATTTCTCATTGCTACATGTGCAAGTAAGTACGTATGTAAAACACAATACATGTGAGAGTTGAGATATATAAATAACTGAACATAAGAGCCAGTGAATGTGTGAGTGGCTGTATCGATCACTGTGAGCTTGTATCAGGGATTATATAAGAGAGTAAATATGTGTTATTATATGTTTGAATAAGTAAGATGTGTATAACTGTATAGTTGAGGAAATGGAGGTGTGATTGATTCTTTGCACGACTGACTAGGTGTGTGAGTAACTCCATGGATGAGTGACAGTCTGTGAGTGTCTGTTTATACTGAGTGTATGTAAGGTTATATTAGAGTCTGAAGAGGTTCATTGTATTATCACATGAGTGATGTGATCAGTCATGACAAATGAGATGTCATCAGTGATGTAATTTGAGTTGTCATCAGTGATGTCATCAGTGATGTCATTTGAGATGTCATCAGTGATGTCATTTGAGTTGTCATCAGTGATGTCATCAGTGATGTCATTTGAGATGTCATCAGTGATGTCATCAGTGATGTCACTGACCATGTCATGAATGATGTAATATGTGACATCATCAGCAGTGGATTGCGGGTGCGCGATATATAGTTAGCGCTTCTAACTATATATGGAATTTCAATGGTTTTATGCGAGTAAAATAAGGTTTTGTAAATGCTAATTCCTAACTATATATGGCCTAAAACCAATGGTTTTTTCATTGAATTTTCAAGGTTTTGTAAATGCAAATTCCTAACTATATATCCACTATAACCTATGGTTTTTTCTGTGAATTTCATTGGTTTTTTAATAGCAAATATGAAAAGCTTTAAAATGTCAAGTACGTGATAGATAAAAACATTTTCGTATTTATGCACGCTGATGTGCTTTGAACGCTGCACCCCCCCCCTCCCCTCTTTTGTCTTAGTAGTACTCTCTCTTTGCAGATACTGAAGGGTAGTTAACGCAGGCCTTTACCCCCGTTGTAATCCGTCGTGCCTCCTTGTCTCTCCATTTGATTGATTGTTGTCCAAGCATTTACTGTTTTAGAATTGGTTCTCTTTGGATCATTCTCTATTTACAAACAAGCACAAAGTCGCAATACTCTGTTTAGTCTTTGCAGATAGTGAAAAATCGTGTAAAAAAATAAAAGTAATCGAACAAAATCAGTAGGCCACTAATTGGATCTCTTTTTGACCTCGCTAAAATAGAAATATTAGGAACAACCCTTCATGAGAAATACGAAAATAGTGAGATGAACTGAGCTCCACACCATGAGGGCTGCAAGACAGCTCGGCTCCATCACCCATCCCGCACAAAATAACGACAAACCCTATGCAAATATTAAAAATATAGACAACACACCAGCAAAGAAACAGGGTAAAACATTTTATTAAAAAACTATTTACATAACGTTGGTTTATAAGATGATGTCAGTAGTGGACCAATGTGTGAATAGATCGAAAACAGCACAAGGCTCCAAGATCCGGATGGCAAGCTCCTGGATGTTGGGTGCCATAGTTTAGAGTTCTGAATTTCAGCCTTTTTCAATGCCTGTGCTTTGTTGAATCAAAATGGCGGCTTGACACAAAGCTGACTCAAGCGTTGCTTCTGATGCAATGCAGACCAAAACTGGTTTTCAGTTTGTACATTTTTCTAGATTTTTCAATCCAAGTTTGGTTGACTTTGTAGAACGATGGCTTCAGATTTTCAACATACGGTGTGGTGGCGCTGACTGGGAGGGGGCGCTTCGCTCCTGCCCCCTCCCCAAGTAAGATTTTCATACGTGAAAGTACGTTAATGGTTTTGGTCCCTGAGATGCTTCGATGTCACTGCCATTCTCAAATAGCATAAGTTCTGGATGTTGGGTGCCATAGTTAACAGTTCTGAGCAGTGCTTGTAACACTGTCTGAAGCTTATTTCCACCTACTGCAGCTTCACTATTCTCAAAGTAAGTGAGTGTCGTTTGTGGACCTGACTGCATTAGAAAACAATGTGATATGTTACCTTCCTAAACAGCTTGACGGAGGCCCTTGAGGGGCGGTGTGATGGCCATGGACTCGGAGAAGACGCTTGGCTCCGACACCCTCCCCAAGTCTTATAGCACTGGTGTAGCCTGAGATCGCCCCCGACATAGGCGGCCGGCTCCCGGGGTCCGGCGGAACTTTTTGCCTTTTGATGACTCTTCAATTCTGGACCTTGTCCCACAATCCGTTTGACCTGAAGACAAGCTGTAGTGGGGCGCCCCTTTATCGTTTTAGTTGCCATTCCGCCCGCTTTTGCGACACTGTGCCTCTTCCGCCATTCAGCTCTTTACCGCCCGCTCTTGCGACTACAGCGTCTCGCTCACCATGTAGTTGAGATGCGCCCGCTCTTGCGGTGCAGCGATAGGCGGCTGCCACAGGACTCTCAAAATGGCGGCCGGCTCTTCGGTTTTGGGCCTGGTCCACTAAAATGGCCCTGGGACACCTTGGAACTCGGACGCTTGTCTGCTAGGGCTTGGGTCCCATTCTCGAAAAGCGTCCCCTCAGCCGTGAAGATTCTACAAAAGTCTTGGGGGCCTCCGACTCCCGCAGGCTTCTGGTGGGGAGCGGCTGCCATGATTGCTCGTGGAATGGCCACGACGGAGCTACGAGATGGTAGTGGTCTCATGCTGACGCCAGCTTTAGTCTGAAACATCCAGAAACACTATAGACTACCAATTCGATCAGTTCCGGTAGCGCCCCAACATGACCCGGAAGAGAAGAACTTGCCCTCCCCTCTTTGACTGATGGTTCTTGTTGCCTGTCCCCTCTGTTGTCATTTAACAGAACTTTTTGGACTGCTGAAAGGGGTTGTGTTCTGAACGCTGGTTGGTGGAGACATTTAGACTATATTCTTGACCTACGTTGTCGCGTAATGCGTTTTATGACACGCCGCGTTAGCGCACCCGGAAGTGATCCGAGGCGCGGCGCGCAGCGCGTAACGTAAGCATAACAGGTCATGTGACTTGTTAATAAAACTTTTCATTGGTTCATTTTACTTTTGTTAATTTAATGATGAAAAGCTTGGTCATATGACCTAAAAATTACGCTTTTTATTATTTTCGAACAATATTTTTTTTTCAAACATATGTTATAATATTCCAGGCTAATGTACTTTCCCGGAAAATTTACAACTGTCTTGCAAGTAAAATATATTCCTTTTTCGAGAAAAAGGGCGTTTCTTCCTTCCATGACGGAGCCGTTGAGTAAAAGAGATTCGGCCTGCTGTCTTAGTCGCCGATACGCCTGATTATCAGATTCTTATCGATCACTTTATGTTGCAGACATGAAAAACACAACTGCCCTTGACCATTTATCTTTACTGCGTTCCTACATATTATACCTTTTATCCGTCATGTAATTGGACTGCTTTATTTCACTTGCCTTTTACTGATTCGAAAACAGTCACTAAAAGTAAAAACTTTACCAATGTAAATACTACTACCGTGTTTTGTTTTAAAAACCTTTATTGTGAAAATGTCAGTATACAAATACGGGCCTATAACCACGTGGGCCGGCCACGGAGCAAACTGAAATCGTATATGATGAGGAGACATTTACACTGTAGAGGAACGTAACGAGCGGGCCATTAGGTTGCAAGAACTAAGGTGTCTAACAGTTGCGGAATCGGTGGACATACATTTTGTAATTAAAATAGAACAGGGCCACTTACAATAACATTTTCTAGATATACATTTGCGGGCAAGGAGTTACGAGTCCCATTTATACCGGCACCATTTTGGGCGAGGCCGGGCAGGTCCAAGATATAGTCAAAATGTCTCCACCAACCATCGGCCAGACCAGAACCCCTTTCGGCCCTTTATGCTACAAGATGGTGTCTTCCATTCAGAAAATATTGTTGGCAGCATTTTGAAAGGAAACAGAAACAGCCGTTCTCCTAGTGAGTTTCACATTGTTACATTTAGGAAGAATGTTGAAGAGTAGTATGTGGAAAATCTGAAGCCATTTTTCTACAAACTCTCAATCAGACTTGGATGGAAAAAAAAAACCTGAAGAATGTACAAACTGAAAACCAATTTTTGTCTGTATAGCACCAACAGTAACGCTTGAGTCAGCTTTGTGTCAAGCCGCCATTTTCATTCAATCAATAGCGTCCCCCTGCACACATTCAGGGACCTGGTCGTGTCTTCAGATGAAACGCATTGTAGGAAAAGAAGCAGAAAGGAAAAGGAAAAAAGTTCCGCCGGACCTAGTGAAGCTGCAGCAGGTGCAAATAAGCTTCAGACAGACTTACAAGCACTGCTCAGAACTCTCAACTGAGGCACTCAACAACCAGGACTTGCCATTCGGATCTTGGTGCCTTGTGCTGGTTCCGACCTATTCACACATCGGTCCACTACTGACATCACCTCATAAGCCAACGGGGCACCCCACGCCGACTTTCGGCGCAGCATTGTAGGATGGCCACACCAGTGCGGCAACTTGCTGGACACAACATCGGGGCCATCCAGATCTCGGCGCGTTCGACTCACTGTACCGCAACAGTGACCGCAACTCAGCTGGACACGCCGTCTTTCGGCGCAGCATTGTAGGATGGCCACACCAGTGCGGCAATTTGCTGGACACCACCTCGGTGCCATCCGGATCTCGGCGCGTTCGAGTCACTGTACCGCAACAGTGACCGCAATTCAGCTGGACACGCCGTCTTTCGGCGCAGCATTGTAGGATGGCCACACCAGTGCGGCAATTTGCTGGACACCACCTCGGTGCCATCCGGATCTCGGCGCGTTCGAGTCACTGTACCGCAACAGTGACCGCAATTCAGCTGGACACGCCGTCTTTCGGCGCAGCATTGTAGGATGGCCACACCAGTGCGGCAATTTGCTGGACACCACCTCGGTGCCATCCGGATCTCGGCGCGTTCGAGTCACTGTACCGCAACAGTGACCGCAACTCAGCTGGACACGCCGTCTTTCGGCGCAGCATTGTAGGATGGCCACACCAGTGCGGCAATTTGCTGGACACCACCTCGGTACCATCCGGATCTCGGCCCGTTGTGCTGCCTTCGGCCTATTCGCACATCGGTCCGCTACTGACGCCGCCTCACGTGCCAACGGATTTTCTACGCTTTTTGTAGCCCTATGCCGCATAACAGGTCATGTGACTTGTTTATAAAACTTTTCATTGGTTCATTTTACTTTTGGTTTCCTAAAGATGGAAGGCTTGGTCATATGACCTAAAAATAACACTTTTCATTGGTTTAGAACATTTTTTTTTCCCAAACGATGAAAGCCCCACCTTGTTTCTGGATCATTCAGACTGAAGCTGGCGTCAGCATGAGAGCACCACCATCTCGTGGCTCCGTCGTGGTCATTCCGCGAGCAATCATGGCAGCCGCTCCCCACCGGATTCCTGCGGGAGTCGGGGGCCCCCAAGACTTTTGTACAATCTTCACGGCTGAGGGGACGCTTTTCAAGAATGGAGCCCAAGCCCTAGCAGGCAAGCGTCCGAGTTCCAAAGTGTCCCAGGGCCATTTCAGTGGACCAGGCCTAAAACCGAGGAGCCGTCCGCCATTTTAAGAGCCATGTGGCAACCGCCTATCGCTGCACTGCAAGAGTGGGAGCAACTCAACAACATGGTGAGCGAGACGCTGTAGCCGCAAGAGCGGGCGCAACTCAGCTAGATGGCCGCCACCTGGGGAGGCCCGTTCACGCCGCCTCCCCCACGCCCCCCCCCGGGCCGCCGCACGCCAATTTTCGGAGCAGCATTGTAGGATACCAAAACCAGTGCGGCAGTTTACTGGACATCACCTGGGTGCCTGTCGTACATGTTGTGTCAGCCATGTGACACTGGACACAGACCGCTACTGACGAGGCCTCCCCCCGCACCACCCGGGACGCCCCACGCTGTTTTTCTGTGCTGCATTGCAGGATCCCTAAACCAGTGCGGCACCCAGGCGACATCACCTGGGTGCCGTCCAGAACTCTGCACGTTGTGCTGCCTTGGGACTATTCGCATAAAAGACAGCTTCTAACCATTGTTGCTTTTTGTGTTGAGAAATGTTTAAATGTTTTTAGTTTTTGTTCCGTTCGTTAAAGTTAGTAGTTAATAAAGTTTTATAACCTTACTTTGTTGGAGTGTTATCTATTTTTTTAAAAACGGGTGAATGGGGCCTTGAATCGGGTTATTGTCATGTGTGGGCTTTGGAAGTGTGCTGCTGCAGGATCGGACATTTCAAACTCAAATGCACGTTCTTTTTCTTACCTTTCCGAAGCATGGAGCGCAATAGCAAGCAGAGAAAGGGTGATGCACGTGTTGAACACTACCTGACCTGGCAAGTTGCTGGCAGTGCCCCCCCGCCCGCTCCTGAAAGAGGGCACACACACACACCGCCGCTCCGAGTACTTCACAAATCTTTAAAAGACCATGCGCTTGTTCATGAGGCTTAAATGGTTTATCACCTCTTCTAGAACCCCTGCATCGACCCTCTGACGTTTCCTGGAAAAATTACCATGTAACACAATACCAAGCCCTGTCAACTGAAACCCCCAAGGAATCGTGGGGCATATTATCAAGGGGGTTTATCTCCGCTTTTTTGGCTTTAAAAGCCTTGAAAGCGGAGATAAAATTATCTCCCTATTACCAAGCTGTCGCTAACACCAGTTAGTGACAGCTAAAAGGAGATAGCGACCATCTTGGGCCCCGCTTTGCTTGTCAGTGATACTTATCACTAATGACATGCAAAGTGGCGTGCCAAGATGTTAGCGACTAGAAACAGTCCCTAACATCGCTACCTTCTATTACCAACTTTTGGAGATATCCCGCTAAGCGCGAATATCTCCAAAATCTAACACCTGCCCTGAGCAGTTCTTAGCCATGTTATCCAATGGGAGGTGGATAACATGGCTAAGAGCATTAGGTCGATAATACATGAATATCGCTGACTTTTCTGCGATAATAGCAAGGTTTATCTGCGATAAAAATCGCCGATGTACGGCGATAATTTTTGTCTCTAAACAAGTTAGAGACAAAAATTATCGCTAGTTGTTCGTAATATGCCCCCGGGTTTTTGCTTGCAGAAATCGGGAGGCGGGAGACTAGCACTGAAATCAGTAGTCACACGCCTGAATCGGGAGGATTGGCATGTCTCTACAGCTGGGGCCATAAACTACATCCGCAGGGTTAGGTGATAGCCTGGGACCAGCCTGGCATCTAAAATGGCTGCTGTGCACGACAAAATTGTGGCATTGGAAAAAAGGCAAGATGGCGCAGCCGCTGGAAGAGATGTATCAACATATATCAGCCTCCTCAGCCACCCTCAGGAAACATAGGGGATTAGGATACGTCTCCCGCACCCCCTTACACCTAGTACTTTAATTAACGAAGCACAAAATGGCGAATTCCCGTTTCGCTACCAGTTTGCGGCCCAGTTCGCGGCCCGTGAAGCGCTTCTACCGTGAAAAATCATTTTTTTTTTATTTTCCCCACGGGACCCTTTAATAACCCCAACAACATTCCTAGGGGGTCAAGAGGGGGATACCTTGCCCCCTTTCATTAAATTCCCCCTTAGTTTTTCACCTTTTCTTCTCTCTCGATCCTACCGAGAGACAAGATGGCGGCCGCTCCGGACTGTTTAGAATGTTGACAGACACTGGAGAGCCAATCAGCTTTCTGCGCGCAAAGTTCCGATAAGCGAAAAGTAAGCGGACCGGATCGCTGCCCGGAGCGCTGTTACAGATATATATCTTGATTTAAACGTTAATTTCTCAAAATCCACTGAAGCACATATATTGAGACCTAGCAAAGGCACATCGGGCTAACAGTCCCTACAATTTTGCCAAGTTTCGTGCAAATCCATTCAGCCGTTCGAGCTAAAAGTGAGTCCAACCGCCCTATGGAAAACTCAATGCAAAAAACGCGTTTTGGGACCCCCCTTTTTTCTCAGCCCCCCCTTGACGAAACCCCACCAAATTTTCAGGGGCTGCTCAGAAACAAAATGTGCCATTTTCCTGAAAATTTCAGCCGATTCCGTCCACAAACGTCAAAGTTATTAGACATAGAATTTTCAGAAATCCCATAGGGAATTAATCCTAACTATATATACCTACTGGCTATCGCCAGTAGGTAATATATATATATATATATATATATATATATATATATATATATATATATATATATATATATATATATATATATATATATATCTCACAACGAAACACCCCTCCGGTTGGAAAGGAAAGAGGCCACTCGGGGAAACCAATTGGGAGCCATTTATTCAGACCAAACAGCATGATGCATTTCGGCAAGATGTGCCTTCCTCAGATGCTGCTACAAACAGGTTAAAACTCCACCCACGCTTTTTAAAGTATCTTGCCTTGTCATCATTGGACGGTAAGTTCCCTCCCCAGATCACATGTTCGTTCACCCAAAGCAGTCCAAGGTGAACTACACTTCCCAGAAAGCACCGCTCCCTGGTGGGTGCAACGTGGAGAAGGAATCTCTAGTCAGGGAAAAGACGCGATATGAGCATGGAGTGTCCCGGTTCAAATGGTGTCCTCAGGCTCCCTTGGGTCCCCTTAACGCTATATATATATATTACCTACTGGCGATAGCCAGTAGGTATATATAGTTAGGACCTAGTTTCCATAGGAAATCCACAACATTCTATTGGGAATAACTTTGGAGGCGGTTGAGGAATTTGTGTGTAATTTTCCAAAATTTAGGCCAGCTCCGCTCCGCTCCTTCCCTTGAAGTTTTGGTGGGATTCGTCATGCGGGGCCGAGAAAAAAGGGGGGTCCCAAAACGTGTTTTCCCTATGTTAATTTCCATAGGACGTTCAGACACGGCTACAGCCCGAAACACTGAATGGAATTACACCAAACTTTGCAAAATTGTAGGGACTGGTACGCAGAAGTGCCTTTTCTATATTTGGTTTAAATCGCTCCAGTGGTTTTTATGAAAACTAACTTCAAAAACACATATATATCTATATAAGCTTACTGTAAGCTTACGGTACTCTGTACCTTCCTGAGTATGAGCTGCATTCTGATTGGCTGCCAATGTCTGTCAACACTCCAAAACAGAAATTGTTGGCAGCCATCTTGTGCCTCGCTAGACTGAGGCACAGGAACGCAGAAAAACAAACGTGTAGAACGCAAAAAGGTGGCAGGGTAGAAGCACCCTGACCCCCTAGGCCTGCTCAGGGGGTCCCACAAGAACCCCCAGGCCCCAAAAAGAAAGTTTTTCTTTTGAAAAATCACGGGGTACGCCATCTTGGGACCAATATACATGATAACACCTCATTAAAAAGCATTGCAGTTAATAGAGGGTTTTAGGACTTTAGTTACATTATAAATCATTTGTTGATAGTACCATACTCATTTTAGGAATTGTGGTGTGTGCTAAGGTGATTTTACCATGTAAAAAAGCCTTCTGCTGGGATATCATGAATCATGTTTGAAAGAAAACTATTATCTCATGCTTTTCCCACAGTGGTTTGGAAGGGGATCAATAAGCTAAACTGAGAGCATATTTTCTGTAAATTCACATTATCTTTCTCAGTCATGTGAGCATGAAGTCTGACATTCTCAGTAAAACATGTACATCCAACAAGGACAGAGACTGTCAGTTGATTCCTTTGTGTTCTACTGCAGCTTCCCAGAGTGTTCTAAAGAACAACTAGAGCGCTAACAGTCCTACTTATTACAAAGGTATGGCACACCTGAAGCCATCTTGATTGGAATAAAGTAGTAACTCTTAAAACATTTAATTTAAAAAGGAACAAAATGAGGGGGTTCATTTTGCCATAGAAAGTATGAGTAGTGCTTAAGAAAGAAAAATGAGGGCACATTTTGAGTGACTTCTCAAATCCACTTCTATTTCATTAAAAAAATTCTGACATGCAGACTGAAACATGCACTTTGAATACCAGCAGCAGACTTCCCTGGTGAGCAGTAGCTTTACTACAGTGATCTCATGAACAACTAGAGTGCTAACATTCAGAATTTATGGCAAATGTGTGACACATCTGAATGCCTTCTTGATGGAACCAAAGTAAACAAGCAATGAAAATGCAATATATCTCGCCCTCGTTTAAGTTAAAGCCATTCTGTTTGTAATGAGGTGGCTTTTTAGCTTTGCTTTTATTAGTGTTTTTCAAACTTTCATGTAAATAACATGCATATGTATGCATATATGTATATGTATGCATGCATTTATATTTGTATTTATATAGATATGCAGATTATATATGTTTATATATGTATGTATATATATATTCACTGGAAAAACCATAGGTTTGACACCAGTTATAGTTAGCTGGAAATTTTACGGATATAAAACCAATGAAATTCCACGTTATAGTTAGTTGAACTTACTATAACTTGCGCATGCAATGCACTGCTGATGACGTCACATATTACAACACTCATGACATAGTCAGTGACATCACTCATGACATCACTGATGACACCATCCTTGTGACATAGTGACAGACCTCCTTTCACTGTAATGTAACCCTTGAAACACATATTCAAAAATAGAAACTGAAATTTTTAAAAAAAGGGAGATACCCATATCAGTTACAACAACCAATTCAGTAATTCCACCATCTATATACACATCCACTCATTCACCAACAGTTCTATATAGTCACTCATACATATACTCACTCATCATATGAAGTGATACACCTATACATCCTGTTACACACCGACAGTCATCCAAAAGTTACTCACACACATACTCACACGTGCAAATAAACTATTGAACATCCATTTATTTGAATATAGAGTTATACACACACTTCCACCTTACTTCTTTGAAAATTACACATATTTATTCTCTTAAACAATCACTTATAGAAACACATACTTATTTAAACAGGAACTCTTACAATCTCTTACTCTCACATATACTCACTTATATACATCAATATTCACATATACTAGATTAAAACATATGTAGTTACTGATAAAGACACTAGTGAGACAGTCATTCACTCACTAACACACACATATACACACTCATCCCCCCATACAGTCCTGCACATATGCTGTCTTCAAAACACATACAAACAGAGAGTCAGTCACTCATGCATCTATGTGCTAAGTAATACCCCCACCAAACCATATAGACACTCATACTGATACTAAGAAAACATCTAATAACCCATATACATACACATGTAGCTACTTACCAACACATGCAGCCACTAATACATATATTTAAATATTTAAACATTACTCATTAATATTTATTTTTCAGAAAGACACACATTCACTGGATGGTGTCATCAGTGATGTCATGAGTGATGTCACTGACCATGTCATGAGTGATGTAATATGTGACGTCATCAACAGTGCATTGCACGCGCAAGTTATAGTAAGTCCAACTAACTATAACGTGGAATTTCATTGGTTTTATATCAGTAAAATTTCCAGCTAACTATAACTTGTGTCAAACCTATGGTTTTTTCAGTGAATTTCATAGGTTTTGTAAATGCTACTTCCTAACTATAACGTGTGTAAAACCTATGGTTTTTTTAGTGAATTTTATAGGTTTTGTAAATGCTACTTCCTAACTATAACGTGTGTAAAACCTATGGTTTTTTCAGTGAATTTCATAGGTTTTTTAAATGCTACTTCCTGACTATAACGTGTGTAAAACCTATGTTTTTTTCAGTGAATTTCATAGGTTTTTTGAATGCTACTTACTAACTATAACGGATATAACTAAAATGAATATCGCCTTACTAGGCTTTCCTGCGCGACCGGGTACGCGCACCCGCCTATATATTTCGTAAAAACTTTGCAATTTGCACTTATTGAATTTCTTCATAGACCCATCAAAGAACTTATAGTACGTCAAAGAGAATGAACCTAGGCTTCTTTTTTATTTTTATGAAGCTTTTATTAAATGGAGCCGAATGTCTTTTTAAACTTTCGTGTGTGACCGGATGTACACACCTTGGTATTTTTTTAAGAAATATAAAAGATTTTATAGTTTAATAATTGTATGCTTGAATCGAGCTTAGAAGATATGCAAAATCCGGATTTGTTAGGATTTACTCCTTTTCACGTTTTGCACCTTCGCTGAATTACACCGCTACTTCTAAATAACGTACGTGACTAGATACTGTCACCACGTACACGTCCTGAGAAGCGCATGTGAAGTCATGTGACTTGAAAACAACACTTCCAATTGGTTCTTAGTAGTTTCTATTCTGGAATTTACACAGAGCACTCCACCCACTTCCCTCACTATCTTTTCTACTCTTAAGAGCGAACAACGTCCAACATCTTTCGGAAGACTTTGCTGAAATGGCTGCCGTTCCGCATTCATCTTCCGAATCTGAAGAAAATGAGCGACTACCTTTAAAAAGAAGAAAGGAATCTTTTATTTGGCAATTTTTCACTTATCCTGAAGAACAAAAGAAAGTGAATGCGCCAAAAGTAACCTGCACGATTTGCAAATCGGTTCTCTCAAGAGGAAATCCAACAAAAAAATATTCCTTTTCCATACATACCATGGTGCGGCATGTCAAACAAGTGCACCCTGAGCCTTATGCAAAGGCATCCACAAGAGCCCTGGCCACGCTATTACCATCAGAATTGGCCAGCACATCTTCTGGGGACGACCTGTATCTCCATCGAGTGCTGAAATGGACTTGAGACCATATCTTGCGAAGGTGCACATGAAATGCAACGAGTGTGGAGAAATTCTTCTGTACGGCGAGCAGGGCCTCATTCTTTTTAAACTAAAAATTGAGAGTCATAAATGCCCCAAGAAAAGGTAAATTTCTTCATTTCATTTTGATTGTGTGTCATACTTAAAAATGTTGTTGCAAGTTCAAAAAATCAAGAACAACATAACACTTGTTTAAAAAAAAAAAAAAAAAAAAAGTTCTTTTCAGAACTAACTCTTTGTACCAAAGAGAGCTCCAGGAGCATATTATAAAGGGGGTATATGTCCGCTTTTTTGGCTTACTTTCGTGCGCGACCGGGTGCGCGCACCCGCCTATATATTCCGTGAAAACTCTGCAATTTGAACTTATTGAATTTCTTCATATACCCATCAAAGAACTTATAGTACGTCAAAGAGACTAAACCTAGGCTTTTTTTAAATTATTTTGAAAATAAATGGAGCCGAATGTCTTTTTAAACTTTCGTGCGTGACCGAATGTACACACCTTGGTATTTTTAAAAAAATATAAATTTTTTTATAGGTTAACAATTATATGCTTGAATCGAGCTCAGAAGATATATAAAATCCGGATGTGTTTCGATTTACTCCTTTTCACGTTTTGTAGCTTCGCTGAATTAGACCGCTACTTCCAAATGACGTACGTGACTAGATACTGTCACTGCGTACACGTCCTGAGACGCGCATATGAAGTCATGTGACTTGAAAACAACACTTCCAATTGGTTCTTAGTAGTTTCTATTCTGCAATTTACACGGAACACTGCACCCACTTCCCTGGAGAAAAAGTTTAGCGCAAAACTGTTAAAGCCTCCTCTAATCAAACATTCGACATCGTTAACATAACAGTGTAGTAAATAAAACTAAATCCACCCCGTCCCTTAATTACTAGGGACACATTACTGTCTGAAAACAACTTTTGTTTTCACGCGATAATGTGAAATACTGAGCCTCTTACCGGATTTTCTATCACATATGTGTTCCCTTTGATGTTGAAGCACTAACACCGTGTAAAATACCACTGATAGCGGTGATATTTTTAACGCCGAGCACCGGCGATTTTTATCGCTTAGAAGTCTTGCTATTATGAAGGTTTATCTCGTAAGTCTCTGATTCTCAAACTGTGCAACGCGGCTCCCCTGTGTGCCGTAATGAGGTGCCAGGGGCGCCGCGCACACTCTAGTGTGACTAACCATCCATAAATTCCACGGACATCTCTACCCTGTTATCAGCAATTGTAAGCATCAAAAGGAGCTGCGCTGTGCCCCTCTGAGAGGCCTCACTCCCACTGCTGCAGTGCCTTGGCAGTCCTCCAGATGCACAGGACAGCCCCTCCGATCCATTGAAGTTCTGTGTCGGTCTCAATGAAAATAAGCACTGAAGAATATTCAAGTATGTAGTACTCCTCCTGCTACAGAGACAGACAATTTTTTTATGAAAAGGATGCTGTTGGAATTGAAAATCTATGATCCGGTTAGAACCACGAAAGACCCCAAAAAAGTACGATATAAAACTTTGCAGTGGATTTTTAAGGTCAAAACTCAGTTTTTTAAATTTTATGATTTACCCAATGTGAGTAATAAGACGAATTTAATGAATTTTAGCCTGGGAGAAGTAGGACATATGGATAAAAATATAATAACTCTTTGGAAGCAAAATGGTTTTGAAAAAATTGAAGACTTCCTACTGGGAAATAGGTGGAAATCCTGGGATGAAATTCACGGCCAGTTAATTCACTCGCACACAATTCTGAACTGGTCATTTATTACGATAAATCCAAAACTCAGGGAACTCAATATAGGAAACTTATCCCACAAAGAAAATATTTCCATTTCCCTTAATAATAAAACACAAAAGAAAATGAGTATCTGGATTAAAATATTAACAGAAAGTAAGGACCAGGACTTTTACAGCAAGATAATTGAACAATGGAAAAAAATGGAAGATATTATAATTAATCAACAGGTATGGGACAAAATAAACAAATTTAATAAAACCATCTTTTGAGGAGCAAACTTTAAACGTATGCAATTTTACAATAAATGGTTAATATATAGAACCCCGTCCTTTTTACATAATATCTTCCCCCTAGTAGCCGATAAATGCTTTCGATGTGAAGAAAAAGGCACTTGGAGACAGATTATCTGGGAGTGTCCAAAAATCCAGGTTTTATGGAAGGAAATAGAAAAATATCTTTCAATCGTCCCTAAAACAAATATTATATTTAATGATCTAATTCCCCTCCTAGGCTGCTCTCCTGTCCACAACCAATATGATGAGCCCCTTTTTATAGCTCCTCTAATAGCTAAATCCCTTATATTCCAGTCCTGGAGAACAGATTCTGTCCCATCCTTCCAGGCATGGAAGGCAAAATTACAGCGAATCCAGGGTAGGGAGAAAAAATATGCCCTTAGATCAGGGGCTCTCAAAAAATATGATAAATATTGGAGTGTGTTCGAAGTTTATATTTCTCTTGTTATTATTTAACCTGGTTTATGCTTTATTGAAATTATTTATTAGTCTATTACGACGGTTCTACCTCTGTACGCTGCACTTTAGAACTTAGCTTTGGAATATTAATTGTGAAAACGTTTATTATATATGTATGCTATGTACTTTTTCAATTCTAAACAAAATCTTTTGGTTATTCGAACTAGTTTACTAATTGTCTGCTCTTACACAATTTTGCACTTTATAACTTAAATGTTAAAACAACAATTTGTATGAATGTTTTCCAGTATTTTCCTTCCTCGTACTATACTAATTGGATTTCAATTGTATTGTATTGCTATATTTGAACTCTCAATAAAAATAATTAAAAAAAAAAAACACTTCCAATTGGTTCTTAGTAGTTTCTATTCTGCAATTTACACGGAACACTGCACCCACTTCCCTGGAGAAAAAGTTTATAGCAAAACTGTTAAAGCCTCCTCTAATCAAACATTCGACATCGTTAACATAACAGTGTAGTAAATAAAACTAAATCCACCTCGTCCCTTAATTACAAGGGACAAATTACTGTCTGAAAACAACTTTTGTTTTCACGCGATAATGTGAAATACTGAGCCTGTTACCGGATTTTCTATCACATATGTGTTCCCATTGATGTTGAAGCACTAACACCGTGTAAAATACCACCGATAGCGGTGATATTTTTAACGCCGAGCACCGGCGATTTTAATCGCCTAGAAGTCTTGCTATTATGAAGGTTTATCTCGTAAGTCTCTGATTCTCAAACTGTGCAACGCGGCTCCCCTGTGTGCCGTAATGAGGTGCCAGGGGCGCCGCGCACACTCTAGTGTGACTAACCATCCATAAATTCCACGGACATCTCTACCCTGGTATCTGCAATTGTAAGCATCAAAAGGAGCTGCGCTGTGCCCCTCTGAGAGACCTCACTCCCACTGCTGCAGTGCCTTGGCAGTCCTCCAGATGCACAGGACAGCCCCTCCGATCCATTGAAGTTCTGTGTCGGTCTCAATGAAAATAAGCACTGAAGAATATTCAAGTATGTAGTACTCCTCCTGCTACAGCATACAAAATGCATTCTGTAACGTATAAAAAAGTGAAACACCCACGCTACAATCATATAGAACACTTCCTCTGAAGAAGCCTGTGAATAACTTTTAAAACATGAGGTTAACCTTTTTTTACTCTCTCATCATTGTTAAAGATAAGTATTTACAATACTATATTAAACAATGCCATAGTTGTTGCTTTTTTATTTAAAGAATCTTGCAATCACTCACAAATTCAATACTCATGGCTTCTTTTTCGTGACAAAAATCTTGCAATATTACATATCTACATAGAATAACAGAAAAAAACATAACACTACAAAGGCCGAACACTCTACTAAACACAGATTTGTAACCTATAGGGTAGATTTATGTTAACTACTTCATACCCAGATATGCACCAGTTAATGTGCACCACAGTATACTAGTGCTCCGTCACCCATAGTGTGCCACATTTAAAATGTGGCACACCATGGTACAAAAACAGCATACATGCGTAACACATCTGTGCTGAAAAAGTAATACATTGCTAGAGTTGCATCGCAAGTGTGATGCAGCTCCAGCAAGGCTCACCAGTGCACTATATTCACAATGCTGCGTCAATACCTACACCTGCTTCAAGCACATGCACAGTTTTGAAACAGCATGGGCCTGAAAGTCACTCAGTGAAATCTCATGGATTACAGTCAGCCACTTTCAAGACGCATTCCTTCAGAGGAACACTTCCTTATGGTGCAGGGCTTTAGAATGTGACATATCTCCTAGATTCATAACGTTGTAAATATGGTACATTATTTCCACTGTCATTGTATTAAATAAACTGACGAAATTGTGGCGCAAAGAGACGCAACGTCAACATAAAGCTAACACAATGTGTTTTAAAGTGCCCTTTACATTACAACCAACACTCTCTTTGAAGAGACCCCTCAGGTTTTTTTAACACCTGTTAAGTCCTTCCATGCTCATGACAGAGCCGCTCCGTCACGAGCATCGCCTGAGCTGTCCTCAGGACGGACTAGTTTTGTCATGGGCTTGCCGCTGTGCTTGCACAGCACTAATATTGCGCCTCCATGACACGTTCTGTTGACTAAGCGGAGCCATGACAGAACCACTGTATCATGAACAGATCTCAACCGTGGCTCGTGAAGGAGTGGCTCTATCATGAGCATAGAAGTACCACTCAGCCCCCCGGCCCCCTAATGCTGAGGCAGAATTGCAACTGCAGCAAAGGACTTAAACTCCTGGAAAGAAGAACATGTAACATTTAATATCATTTCCCACCAATGTTTTCATTTATCAGTGTTGCTGAACTCACTCAGTGAAATGTCGCTCATTTCATTAAATCACTTTTAAAGCATGCCTTATAACAATGCACCCAATCCTATGTGGAAGTGCTTATATTAAACATGACATTGCTTTAAGCAGGATAGACAAAAAAATTACGTAGTGATGTAAAAGTTTCATTATTTTTTATACTTACCTAAAAAATAGTAAAAAAGTAAAGTAAATTTCTTTTAAAAACGTAGTACCTGTGGAAGAAAAGTAAAAATAAGATTATAATGTACATTTCATAAAAGAAAAAAAAGTAGGAGTCAATAAGAGAGAGCCAGAGAAAACTCTCAGATGTTATTAGTTGTACTTACCTTATAAATATAATATCTGTGGAAGACAGTAAAAAAATATGTTATAATACATATTTCTAAATTCAATGTAACAAAATAACTCAAACAACATATTAAATGGTATATTTTTGCTGTCCTCAGAATACATTGATTTTCACTATAAATAGTGATTTCAATATTAATCATCATATAACAGCGGGGGAAAAAAAACACAATCAAAATGATTGTGTTTAAAAAACCCATCCAAAATCTCCATACATATTATAAATGAAAAAAACATGTCTTAAATGTTTTTCTCAAATTCACAATTTCTTGAGTAAGCACACTACATCTTTCACAGTTACAAACTAATTCAACTATACGACCTATTTTTCAATATATCTCAACAAAGCCCCGTGCAAGTATCTCCTATAAAAATCTATCTTAAGGACACATTTTCTTCTCTCATACCTTTCCGCGTTGCCAAATTGTATAAGTTAACTCGTTATCTTTTAAATACCTCTCCCAAAAACTTGACACGTGGCCAAATACTATGAGTTAAGTAGTTTTTTTTCTGAAATTTCTTAATCTTAGTCTTATGTATTCTTTTGTGAACCTTTACAGTTAAAATTTGTAACATGTTTTATACCATCAAACATTAACTAAATTTGTACCTGATGTTATCACTATGCCAAACACAAATTTCATTTATAGATTTGTACACCCTCAGTCACATGATATTTGTAAACAAGAAAGTTTCATATCTTTACAGTATTCATCTTCCTACAGCAAGTCATTCTACTGAAATTTGGGTTCCAAAAATAGCAGATTGGAGTTAGTTAAGGCAAAAGGCAAACATGTCTTAAAAGTCAATTGGCTATCATTGCAAAGCGTCCAGCCACTTGCACACTTCAAATAAGCTGTATAATGTCCTGATGATGTGGAAGGCCCTTCATGAAAAATAATGGCTACAGTTACAAATGTTCTTCTAGAAATAGATACTTGAGAAGCCACAAAATTTTTAATTAAAGTTGACAATTTACTCCCATCAGCTCTGCATCGTTGAAACATTAAAATTACATATTGTCCATATCTATCGATAAATAAAGTTGATAACATTTCAGACTTACATTGAGAACAGACCATGTTCTGATGCGCATCTTTAACTAGTTTATTAAAAGACACTTCTTTACAGTCTGGTAAAGTTAAATATATAAATCTTTCACTGTGTATATCAGTACTGCTTGAAAATGAGCAATTATCACACTTATGTTCCCATTTATAAGAAAGGCCAAAAAGACTATCAATATCTACACCTTCATCTTCCAAAACTGTAAACATATACATGATAAATTCCTGACAAACTTGCTGAATATTTTGAGAAAATTGATTTACTCCTGCACATATGTCTAAAACATTCCTTAGTTCTGAAACACTTGCTACTTCACTATCACCACTACTACATTTTTCAAATATAGAATTTAAGGAATAGCAAAATGTTTGCTCCTGATTTTCTACAATCTGTTCCTTAACATTTTTCAGAAAGAAAACAACATTAACTACTACATTTGCATAGCAGTTGACACCAGACCTGTTTTCAAACTTAAATCCAACAATCTCTTCAATACTAACCGTTTTCTTACGCCTACCAACAACAGCGACATCTTTTTTTCGTCGTTTCTCAACTACTTCAGCACATTTCTCCTCATTTCTCCTTTTCTGACTAACCATACGCCTTTCAATTAAAGGATATTGAGGTAAACTTGGAGCTTATTCTCTTCTTAACCTATTATACTCCTTCACACAATCTGCACTAATCTTTGTCTCATCATAATCAAACTTAAATCCAACAATCTCTTCAATACTAACCGTTTTCTTACGCCTACCAACAACAGCGACATCTTTTTTTCGTCGTTTCTCAACTACTTCAGCACATTTCTCCTCATTTCTCCTTTTCTGACTAACCATACGCCTTTCAATTAAAGGATATTGAGGTAAACTTGGAGCATATTCTCTTCTTAACCTATTATACTCCTTCACACAATCTGCACTAATCTTTGTCTCATCATAATCAATTAGATAAAGTCCACATAAAGTTCTAACTCGCGATAAAGCAACATACGCCATACCCTCGTTGAATACAGTGCTTCCAATATTTACCAAAGCACAATCTACACTTAAACCTTGAGATTTGTGAATAGTCACTGCATATGCCAAACAAATTGGAAATTGCTTCCGACGGACATATAAGTCTTTCACAAGCAAAAAACGAGTTGAACTGCGACTAATTTGCTGAACTTCCTCAATTCCATCAAATTTTATTCTTAAAAATTCAATCTCATCTCTATTTGTATAATTGACAAAACCAACAACATTACCCATTGCCCCATTTACCAATCCTCTTTCTACATGTAAATTTCTCCTTAAAATTATCCGACAATTTAAACATACATACAGATTCTTCTCTGAACCAGCAGTTTTAGATATAGTTTTTTGAAGAGAATCCAATTTTAACTTCAACTTTTCAGACAAAACAATAGTACTACCTTCATGCTCTATTCTATCTTTAGCTTCCAGTTTCTTAATTTCTTGATTTTCTAAATTCAACATTTTCTCATTAAAAACTGAACATTCTTTCAGAGTTGGCATCAAGCATATCACTGAATTATCTGCTACCTCTTTACTATATATTTTCTCAGGTACATTATCTTCATTAGGAAACAGCTTGGAAAGTAATCGTGTTCGTAGAGTGTGTTTCGCATCTTCAGTTAGTTTTCCAATCCTTATATCTTGAAGAATATTTCCATATTTAGTATCCTTTGCCTGTCGCATATTTTGAATCAGTTCAGTATATTTGAAATGTGACCATATATTAACATTTCCAATACTGCCCAGGCACTTTCTGGTCTCCTCATGCGTAACAGTTTCAAATACAGGTTGTCCTTTCACAGGAGTTAGCTGCAGTAGATCTCCAAAAACTATGACATGTTTACCTCCAAATAACACATCATACTCTGTCTTAAGTATCTGTTGCATTCTTAAATGCACAAAAGCAAGCATTAAATTGGATACCATGCTTACTTCATCAATAATAAGAAGTTTCATTTTTTTAAGGACTCTAGAAACTTCAAACCAAGCTTCTCCAGATAGCTTGTGATATTGTAATTTATTTTCATGTTCAACTGGCAGCATCAGTAAACAATGTAAAGTAATACCTTTAATATTATGTGCTGCCAATCCAGTTGGAGCAGTAACAACACACGACAGAGTTGACTGAGTTCTTTGCTGTAAATATGTAGTAATTCTTTTAATTAGGAAACTTTTACCAGTCCCAGCTTCTCCACTTACATATAGTCGAATAGGTTCAAATGACATAGATGAGCAATCTTTTCTCTCATGACGAAAGCCATGCTCAATGTGCTCTGTCACTTCATCATATATCTGTCTTTGCTCAACATTAAACTGCTTCTTTAATTCTTCTAAGTTGATTACTTCCTCTTGACCTTGCTGCATTGCTCTTTCCACCTCATCCATAGCAGTGGCTGCTTCATTTTGGATAATTGGTTGTCCCAGTGGATCTTGACTTAATGAAGCCGAACTTTGACTACCTTGTGAACTATCTCTAGCAATCTCCGCTGCAATTGTCGCTTCTTGCTCTATTTCATCATTCAACATTTGGAGATAATTACTAAAAACAGGACATTCAATACTACTTTTAGATGCGTTGAATGAACCTTCATAACTATCAAAGTCTCCAAGTAGTTCCTCTTCTCTATGCCATGGTTTAAAGAGTTGCAAAAGAGCAAAATAGTAAAATTCCCTTTTATCAGGTGTTTCGGAACTCAGTTTCCGATGATTAATCAAGTGTCCTTTTCTTTGTTTCACCAGACATCCTTCATGTCCAATTACAGCGTGTACACCTTTATCAATGTTCTCTGTAACATTCCTTTTAAAAGTGTAGTTTTGAAGTATTTCATACAGACACATGTTTTCAAGCAGAGTACTTCTATTTGGATAGTATGTATCCAACATATTTGTTTTCAGAATGTATGTACTGTTTGGTTCTTTCTGGGCTAAATATTCAATTTCTTGCACAGGTTTCAGAACACGGTTTCGTGTTTCTGCAAGGCCCAAACTCACCCAGAGAATAGTCCTTGATTTAGCATAAAGACTTGCAATTTCTTGCTTAGGCTCTTTTCATGAGAAATATCTTCCCACATCTCCTTCAGTTCCGTCTTTTCAGATTTCGTGATGTAAGACGTTACATATCGAGCCACAGCAATAGAATTGTCTGCAACATATTGTATATCCATGTTAGCATTCCACATGGATAAAATGACTGGGTTATAGTCATTTATATATTTGGATTTTTCACCTCTTCTTAAATTGTACGTATTTTTAGGTGACCTTCTTCTGATATTATGTCGGAAACATGACATCAAATTGTTGACTCTTCCTTTTGAAAGTACCGGTCGTGCAAATCCAAAACGACATTTGGTGTAGAATTTGCTCTTTGATTTGAATTTCCTCCGACAATATTTTCCACAACGATGACTTTGAAAACGTAACACTTTTCCTCTTAAGTCCTTATCAGTTGTACTATTAGGTATGTCACAAGTGGCATACTGTTCAATAAAAGACAGTACAGTCTCATCCGAGTCTGTTCCAAATTTAGGAGCATCCTGGAAAGGGGCGACCACTCGGTCCCCCCGAACGTATGGCGGAGTGCCTCGATCCCCCCGGGAAGCCATTTTTGGGCGGGAGGCGCGTCTCGGCTGGTATGCCCGAAGCGGCGTAGCCGGGGCGCGCCTGTTCCCGCCCTAGAGTGGGCTGGCCTAGACACTGACGCAGCCAGCCACGCCCGCGGGACGGGCAGGGGCGGGTTTACGCCCGCCCTGAAGACGGATAAAAGGAGACGCAAGACCGGAAGACGTCCTCTTGTTCTTGTGCTCCGAAGCTGCACCTCCTCGCTACACGTGAGCTCGGGACAGAACAAAGAGCCAATTTTGAGCGTTTTGATCTTTTTCTTTGTCTTCCAGATACTTCGTCGAAGAAGATGCCCAGGAAAGGCGAAAAGAGAATGACGACTGACCAGATGGTTCGGGCACTCTTTAAAGATATGTCCGACATAAAGAAACGGTTGGCGGAGCGAGATGGGGAGGAGGGTTCGGGCCCTTCGCCGGCTGGAGGGAGACCTAAGAGGCCGAGAAAGGTTCCAGCCGGTGGGGACGTCCCGGTTCCCTCTGCCCCTCTCGAGGCGCCGACCCCAGTACCGATAGAGGGGAATCCAATCCCGGGGGTCGTCTCCCCGACATCCAAGGAAGACATGCCCCCCGAGCTGGCAGCACAGCTAGCAGCGTGGTTGGGGGATAGTGGTGATGGCGCCACGGCTGCCGAGGCACAGGCGCTGATAAAAGGGCTTCGTGAGAAGAAAGAGGCAGCTAGAGTGGCGGGGATAGACAAGCCGCAAGCGGCAGAAGCTGCGTCCGGTGCAGGTAAGCGGCCATTGCCGATTGCAAGGGACGAGTCAGCACCCTCTCGTAGAGAGAGATTGGGACAACATGTGCCGTTAGCTATAAAAGAAAAGATCTGGGCGGGAGAGTACGTGAATATTTTTTCCCTGCTTGTTGATCATTATGATGTGGAGCATGTGAAAAGTCAGAAGGACTTGATGCATCCGAGTGTTTGGCGCGCAAAAATGGCCGCCTTTAAGGTTCATGAGAACATTGGCAACTGGGGCAATGCATGGGGTATTTTCACATCGATTTTGGGGGAACGTAGGCCCGAGTTGCTCCCTGAGTTTCCCGTGTACCAATCACGAATTATGGGTTACTCGACAACGTATCAAGGTAACCATTGGTTTTGTTATGACAATCTGTTCAGAAAGGAAAAGGAACATAACAAGAGTTTGACTTGGGATTGTTACGATTCGTTAACTTGGGACAAAATGAAAGAATCAGGAATGTTAAGAATGCCATTGGTCGGGAGCAATGTTGTTGATTACTCCCGCCAAAATGTGGGGACGCCCTTTCGGCCAAGTACGAGCACCGACGACCAGTCAAGGCCCGCAGGCAATACAGGGAAAAAGGGTTTCTGTTTTAATTTCAACAAGGGGAAATGTACCAGGCCTCCGGGATCGTGTAAGTTCAAACACGAGTGTAGTACGTGTGGGTCGTCCCATCCTGAGTCAGCGTGCAGAGCCAGAACGGGTGAGAATGGGGGTAAGGGGGGCGCCAAACAGGTCTAAGCTAGGCCGAGGGGCGCCTTTACCAACCCCGATTGATACCTTGGCAATGATTCCCTGGCTCAGCGAATACCCGGATCGTACTTCTGCCGGGGTGCTACGGAACGGTTTCACACATGGTTTCCGCATCCCGGTGGGGGACTTTCAGGGTGTAGGGACGTGCAAAAATCAACTTTCCGTTTTACAACATACATCGGTAGTGCAAGAGAAAATTCAGAAAGAAGTTAGCCGGGGACGGGTCGCCGGCCCGTTTAGTGAACCCCCGGTACCAGGTTTCGTTTGTTCTCCGTTAGGGGTGGTCCCCAAGAAGGACCCGGGTGAGTTCCGTTTGATCCATAATCTGTCTGCTCCACGAGGTCTTTCGGTGAACGACGCAATTGATCCAGAAGTTTGTTCGGTGCGTTACGCATCTTTTGATGAGGCAGTAGCCATCTTGAATCGCCTGGGACACGGGACGTTGATGGCGAAATCTGATATCGAGTCAGCGTTCCGGTTGCTCCCGGTACACCCAGACGATCAGCGTCTTTTGGGATTCGGGTTCCAGGGGTCATTTTACATGGATAGGTGTATGCCAATGGGTTGCTCTATTTCATGTGCTTACTTTGAGCAATTCAGTACTTTCCTGCAGTGGGTGTTCACTGAGACAGCGGGTTTCCGAAATGTAATGCATTACCTTGACGATTTTCTGTTCCTTGGCCCCGCCGGTAGTCCCGAATGTGCCCAGGCTTTAGACAAATTCTGTGTGTTAATGGGTCATCTCGGAGTGCCGTTGGCACCGGGAAAAACTATGGGTCCCACGACTTGCCTCGAGTTTCTGGGGATCGAGTTGGACTCAAGGGAGGGGTGCTTCCGTTTACCAGCTAGCAAGGTGTCGAAATTCAGGGCAGCCCTCCAAGTATGTTTAACTGCATCCAAGGTTACACTGCATCAGTTGCAACAATTAGTGGGAAAGTTGAACTTTGCCTTGAGAGTGATACCAATGGCTCGCCCCTTTTCCCGCTCAATTGCCCAAGCGATGGTTGGCCTGAAGGAGGGTCATCATCGCACAAGGTTATCGACTGAGGTCCGCCAGGACATGCGGATTTGGTTAGCATTCTTGGCGGACTTCAATGGCCGAGTTGTCTGGAACAAGCCAGTCATGTCCTCCGAGGAGCTTGGGCTGTGGACAGATTCAGCAGGAAGCGTAGGTTTTGGCGCCATCTTCGGCACAATATGGTCGGCACAGAAGTGGCCCCTATGGTGGCACGAGAAGGGGCTGACAAGTAACATCGCTTTCCTCGAATTATTTCCCATTCTGGTGGCCCTGAGAACCTGGCCAGAAGGGTTCAGAGATCATTCTGTTGTGTTCTGGTCCGACAATATGACCGTGGTAGAATGCATCAATAGTCAGGCAGCCCGTTGTAAATTGATTTTGAGGCTGCTCAAAGAAATTGTCTTACTGTGTATGCAACTGAACGTGGTATTCAGAGCAAAACATGTCCCTGGGGTGATGAATCAGGCCGCTGATGCACTGTCTCGTTTTCACATGCAGGCTTTCTCGGGTTTCCTTCCTTCAGCGGACCCGGAGCCAGCACCCTTCCCCGAAGCTCTCTGGTCTCTCGGTGCCCCGAACTTCGTCACCTCGTGGGAGAGAGTCTAGCACCCAGGACAAGGAAGGCATATGAAGGGGCGTTCCAGGCCTATTTAGCCTTTTTGGGGGCAGAGAGAGGGGGACTTTGGGGGCAGGAGGAGTTGGTGGTACTTTTCCTGATGGCTTTACGTAGGGCTGGGAAATCGGTGGCTACGGCCCAAAGGCATCGTGCCGCCATTTCCTTTGTTGCCAGGGCCCATGGCATCCTGGACCCAACAGCGTCTTTTACGGTACAGAAAGCGCTGCGTGGGTGGCAACGTCTAGAAGGTCGCAGAGTAGACGTGAGACGACCGATAGGTCTAGACAGGTTGTCCCAGTTGCTGGCCACACTCCCTAGCACATGCTCGTCCCCGTTCGAGACCTGTTTGTTCCGGACTGCATTTATGCTGGCATTTCACGGGGCTATGAGAGTTAGTGAGCTAGTTGCAAGGAACAAACGGGATGTGACGGGGGGCTTGTGCAGGGAGCAGGTTCAGATCAGGGGTGATGCGATGATTGTCTCCTTTCTCAGGTCCAAGACTGACCAAGATGGGAGGGGGGACTGCACGATCATTCGCAGGATCCCCGAGTCATCCATGTGTCCGGTTCAGTGCTTAGAAGATTACCTAGCACGAAGGGTGGCATCATGGGGGGGGACATTGTTGAGGCATGTAGACGCCACCCCGCTGACGAGGTTTCAGTTTCAGCGGGTGCTTGCAATGGCCATTGCCGCAGCGGGCTTGGACCCGGGTGAATTTGGGACCCATTCCTTCCGTATAGGGGCTGCCACAGAAGCTACAGCCAGGGGTCTTAATGTAGAACAAGTGAAACGTGTGGGGCGTTGGTCCTCCAATTGTTATAAGAGGTATGTGCGATTGCACATGTTGTGAAGCTGTAATCATGTACTCACGCTTCTTGTCTTTTGTTTGTTTTCAGTTGCGCAAGCCTACGCGGCAGGGCGGACTGTGCAGTTGACCCAACACCAGGCCAGCGGTCACACATCACCGGCTGAGAGAAAGGAGGTGTGGGTTGTAGGCCACTCATACGTGAGACGGGCCGCAGACGTATTCAAAGCAGGTGATATGATTCACGTACCTGGGGAATACGGGTACAGAGTGTCCTTCTACGGATGGGGCGGTCTCTGTATTGACCAGTTTCAAGCATTTTTTGAGGGTTTGTTAGAGCGGATGAGGTCACCGCCGTCCATAGTCATAGTACATTTGGGGGGCAATGATCTAGTCACCACCGGTAGACGACTTCTCCTGGAGGCTATGCTTTCCACGGTAAGTTGGTTAGCAAGGAGAGTTCCGGGGTGTACAATTGCGTGGTCTCATATGATCCCACGAAAAGTGTGGCGGGGGGCTATCTCGATCCCTGCTTTGAATCATTCCGTTAAAAAATTGAATAACAAAGTGAGTCGGTTGTTCCGTTCCAAGACATTGCATTCGATCTCGCATAGTTGTATTAATGATGACAGTATGTATTTGGGGGATGGTGTGCATTTGTCGAGGGTGGGCAACGAGTTACTCATAGGTGACTTCCTAGCTTGGTTAAAATCGTTAAAACATGACCTTTAGGTAGGAGTTTGGTGGGGGGTCCGGATAGCCGGTCAACTATCCGGACCTGTGGCGGTAAGGTCATGATCGGTGAGCACTAATTGGTAGATCCCTATGAGTGGGCGTCACCCAACACGGATGGGAGCGCTCGGGGGAGGTGGCCATTGGCCCCTCAATGGGGAGGCGGTCCCGTCTAAGGGCGGGTCGCCGGAAGTTAAGGAAAGGCGGTCATGGCCCCTTCCTGTGTAGGAGGGGTTACAGCCCCCTCCTGAGGAATTTCCCGGGGCCAGGGTCATCTGCGACGGCAGATGCGGTAAGTTGTGTGGGGTGGGGGGAGGTCCACGATACCTTCTAGATACCACACACAAGTATTCGAACGACCTTTAAATGGCGTCGAGTCTTAAGTGCCCCCGACAAGTCAAGGGAAATTGTTAGTAGTTGCACTTGAGGTAAGCCTCTGTGCTGTCGCCCTTCCAAGTGGGAGGGGTAAGTCTGGTTAGGGATCTTGACACCGGTTATGACCTTGCCGTTGGCCCTTAAACGTTAGGATGTACAATTTCAGTGTTTATAGAGAATGTTTCTGTAGGATGCTAGTTCGGCTAGGAGAACCTCTGTATTAGAGAATATGTTAAGATTAGCCAAACATCGCAAATGTGATAATGAAATTGTACATAATATGAAACGTTTAATGTTTAATTTTTTGTTTTAATAAATACGGCCGCGGGAGGGTCACTCCCTCCCACATCCAAAAACTTTGAAGAACTGTTTCCGGTTTCCCTTCTTTTGGGGATCGTGTTGAGAGGGGGTGGCAGGTATCTCAGCCATATTGATCCATAACAGCATATGAATATGAGGAGCACCTCTTGCTTGATATTCTTTTCTCCAAAAGAAATCCAGTACTTCACCAAGAGGCGGATTTTTCTTGTTTGTAATGAAAGACATCATAGCTTCAAATCTATGATTAAAATATCTGCAAACATTAACTGGATCTAATGAACACAGTTCTCCAGGTGTCTTGTAGTTTATATTTTCTATGTTTCCATTTGCCTCCCAAAGAAATTCAAGTAAATCTTCCCAAGCATACTCTGCACAGCTTAGAGTTAAAAACCATGTTGGTGCTCCTAAGTTTCTAAGCATGCACTTCAAATCTCCATGACGACGGTACCAATACTCATTAGTACCACGCTGACAAGCAATTAAATTAATTAGGTGTGAATCCAAAACACTATCTTTCGGTTGCACTTTATCCATAAATTCCTTTGCTGAAATATTTTGCAGATGAACTCCACTTTTTAAGATATGATTTACTGCATAAGACAGACCAGATAAGTCACTCTCAAACAGAAGATGAAACAAATATGGAATGCATTGGCGAAACCTCGGATCGTCTGCATATAATCTTGTTGTCCGGTATTCAGATGCAGGAATCTGCATAGGTCGATCATCATATAGTGTACCTTCACCTGTAGGGAATAACTGTGGAAAACAACGACCTTCCAAACTTTCTTCCCACACACTAATAAGATTTCCTTTCGCCTTTTTCATCTGAAATAATTCAATAGCATTCCCTATTGCTTCTTTGGAATGCAGTGGATGAACACTGTAATGTTCATAAATTTCTTCACTTCTGGATACGTCAACTTTTTCATATTGTCCAGTAGACAAATCACTGTCCTCTTCTTCACTTACATCTTCTTGTTCTACGTATACATCTTTATAGTACTTATTGTTTTGTACTAAATACAACGTTGCCTTTTTGACTTTTCTAACATCCACTAAATCTTGCCAGATTTTCTTACTCTTTGTAGGTACACCATTAACTAGAATAACTAAAGGTTCCTCTTCTACATTTTCAACACCAATTGTTTCCATATATTTTTTAAATCAAGTGGCAAATATACAACTCTACCCTTTAATCCTCTTTGTAAATCTGAAGGATTTAATTTACCAGTCTTAGGCTCCATACGAACAATAGCCTGAAAAGGATGTACACATTGAATCAGAATAGTCTCATAAGTATGTAAATCCATCAATTCTGATGGAATATTTATCAACTCTAGATTATTATGAACAGCTCTAGCAGGCATTTTATTTTCATTTAATTTATTATAACAATATTTACAAATACGTTGATGAACACCCAAATCAAAATAGTTTTCCACCAACAAATAAGTTGCAAAATCTTTCCATTGACCATTACTTTCATCTTCACTTTTTAAATATAAATCAACTAACCTAGTTTTACTTTTGTAATGAATGCGTCGACAATAAACACAAGAAAAATGTGGTTTCTCACCTGCAATTACCTTAAACTTTATTATTTCCTGTTCAAAATTTTCAATATTAACATGTCCAACATTTTCTGACACATTTCCTTCTATAATTATATCACTTTCTGCATTGTCTTCCTCTGGACCAAAATACCTTACCTCAATTTCTGCACAAATCTTCTTAACATCTAATTCACATCCATGCAAAAGAACACTATTTAACTGTTTAAGTTTAAGTGCTGGACTTTTTGCATAATACAACTTTCTCACTAATTTTCTCATTTTAGTATGATGCACTGCTAACATCCTGAAGTGATGAAAGACACTCTGGCATATTTTTTTAGAAAGACAAGCCAGAGAATGACCTTGCAGACCTATTTTTTCTCGCACTCTGCAATGATCTAATTCTTGCAACAGTACAATTTTTTTTTAAGACTTTCTTTAGTGTACTTACGTAAGAAATTGCGAAAGAAATCAATTGAATCCTGTCGTATACTACAAATGCTACTACAATTCCAACTGTAAACAGGAACATTAGGACGTCCCTCTAAAGCTTCTCCAGCCATCACCTCTTCTGCATTTCTAACCATAATTTTCTCTTTCTCAATTACACAACCATCCTTTACCTCATATGCTCGACCACTGGTGTCAACTGCATGCAACATATCGTTACTTTGAAAGTAACTCTCTTCATTAAAAAATGGCTCAGAAGTTGAAGTATGCATCCACTTCCCAGAAAACACTTTACAAAAATTACTCCTATTTATGTGTCTCTTCCATTTACTTTTAGCTTTTAAAACTCGTATTGCCTTATTTAGAATAATTATTCTATTAAGTACTAAAATAAATATTTTTCTTTTTGTCTCAAACGCGCGCTCATTAATACCCTCCATATATTGTTTCTTCTTAAGAAAAGCAAATCTTCTTTTAGAAACTTTCTCCTTTTGTAATAAATTCGAAACTACTCTGTTGTAAAAGATACGCTTCCTGATTTGGCTAAATTGATTCATCCGGGTTGTACTGTACACTTTTTCCTGTCTGCTGATTCCAGAAACATTTTTATCTTTGGTTCCATGTGTCCTTCTCGATACTGGTATAGTTTTATCCTTGTGGACTTCAATACTAACATTTTTCCTTCCTAAAATTGCTTTCAAAAACTTTTTGGTTTGCTTACCAGGAGCACTCTTCTTTTTATCCGTCCTTTGTACTTGTGATAATTTTTCCATTCCTTTCTTCTTCAAACTGTAAGTCCGTTTATATAGCTTTCTTTTTTCAGTTCTGGTCGGCATCTTAATTTAAAATTTTGATGAAATTGTCAATCTGTAAAACACAAACATAACAAATATTATAGTTCACTACTAGCATATAACGTACAAATTAAAACCACAGATTCATTTTCTAAGTAGAATAAAGAAAATAACAGGAAGTCTCTGAACAGAGTAGGTAATCCTGTAGTAAATGTTGGTTCTAAATTTATCACACTCCATATCTGTTTTAACATTATAGACAGTTTTTAATTCTAATTTTTAAAGCATACAAACAGTACACTTTTTTCAAGAACTATCGGTCATCGTAGGTGTTTTAATCTTTTTTACTACAATCTCTTTTACACTTCATGAGAACATGTCTTATCACTCTCATAAAGTAGATCATCAATGAATAGGACAAGAAAACTATCTTCACGAATGCTTTGCTATCAAATTTTTTTTTATTAATTCAAAAGTTCATAATTTAGTAGAACTTCCAGCATTAGATCATCAGGGACTTCTTCAAGTCCAAAGTCCTCATCTACTTCTACCATCTCTAAGTAAGCTGAGTCTAAAGACATGTCCATAAAATCATCATTTTCATCTATTTTCTCTTCAAAGACCGCGTCTAAAATTTCCTCCATCACTTCGTTAATCATTTCAAAATGAATTTGTTTCTCTTCTGAGGAATTCTCCATAACTAGACTCAGTTTATTCTTCTGTATCCTTTTAAAAAAATATAGAGACTAAATTATATCTTTTTTCATAAATGTATAACTTAAAAGTACCTTTACTAATTTTTAAACTACATATATTTTTATAATTTCTAACTTATTAACTCTATATATTTTAAGATACCACGTTCCTCTTGTTTTGAAAAGAAATTGGCAATATAACCATAAACATTAACACTGATCTTTTTTTTCCATTAAATAATAACTGTTCTTAAAACACATTTTACTGTAAAATGTATTTTTATATTTTCTACAGATAAGAAATAATGATTAACTGTACAATTAATTTTTAGAGACCCATTTTTTGAGTTCACCAGTACAAAGTGCTATGTAAACTATATGCACTCTGAAGAGAAAGCTCACACTATACAAACCATAGCATTGACTTAACAGATTACTACTTCCCACAGAGACAGTTCCTTTTATGTTTCAACAGCATAATCACCATGTAAATGTCATAGCATATACAAAATGTCATACAAACCACGAAGAACCAAATCATAATAAACATCTGCATTAATATGTAAAACAGTGCCTATACATAGTATAATCACAGATATGCAGGAAAGATGCCCATCACACCTACAACCATATCGTAATACCTCTCTGTAAATAAAGGAGAAAGACTGACAAACATAATGCAACAAGATTTCAAAAATAATAAGCACTTCACAAGAATTAAATTATACAAACCTGAAAGAATTATACTCCAATGATTCGTAAATCTGAACTCCATCAAAAAGAACACATGCACCAACCCATTAAAAGATAATTTCAACTGTCAGTGGAGAGCATCTCAAAATACATATCTAGTATAAGCAGATACAACCCATGTGAAGAATTCAAGATAAAATCATGTTCCAAAATGAAATTTTACAAACATTTAAAAAAATCTTCTTTATTATTTTCATGTACACCCCAAATAATTGCCTATGCAAAAATACCAACTCACCTGAAAAAAAAGAATATAATTCCTCAAATTGTGTAATTCAGAAGGCAGGTTGTTGCTTTTCAGCACCAAACACTAAAAAAAAGAAAATAATAAAATTTAATTAACTTATTACAGACTTATTTCATACACAACATACAGCCATTATAGCAAAGAACAAGCATAACAGATACATTCCCCAAGATTCTCTACCATTAGAATAAGATAAAAAATGTCTCATTTATGAAAGCGTTGCGCCACAGATATGTCACTTTTTCCCATGTTAAAACTGATGCACCAGCGACACTAGGCCTTCATAACTAAAAGCCCATGTGAAGGATGAACAAGTGCATAGACAGAAAATACAGGGCCGGCCTTAGGCATATGCAAGCAGTACACCTACAGTGGACCATCAAACCCCAGGGGCCACCATGTTAATATATATCCTTAATATAATAATCCTCTGAGGATGGATACATATTTGCGTGGCGGCCCATGCCAGGAATTTAGCGTCCTCTGGTTCTGTTCCACTTCCAAACACCCTGACCCCACCCCCTCTTTACTGAACTCCGCACTCCACCCCGCCCGGACCCCCTGTTACGGGGCCCCTTACCTACGCTCCCTGCCCAGGGCCACCATGACCTAGAGCCACCCCTAGAAAATGTATAAGACACAGCAATAGTAAAAGTCAAAGAATAGCCAACATGCTGAAAAACTACACAGTAGATAAAGAAACATATTTTTTAGATAACTCCATTGAAAAACATGTAGTGATTTTTTTAATCTACCATGCATCTGGCCCTCCAGGACCGCTTTGAAAACTCCTGCTTCAAACCTTTACATTTCATTTTTAAACCATACACACGTTTTTTTTCAAAGCTGCATATTAAACGCCTAAACACTTTTCCCTTTTTAGAATCCGAAGCCACAGCTGCAACATGACTAATGCACAAATTAATTAGTGTACCTTTTCTGTTTTTTTACTCTTTATATTCTATAAATTTCTTCACATAAATGGATAGCAGCGGCTCACTACCTCCTACAGTCATAAAACTAAATTGCTCCCTTTCACTTACAAATGCCTTTCAGATGGCAAAAAAAAGTCGGACAGATTTACAGTCCCTTTACGCCACTTTGCCATCACTGTTAACATATGACAAGTGAAGCAAAAGTGCCACACGGACCATGTTAATCTACCCCTAAATGTTTATACAAACAACTTAACTCAAACATGTATTTACTCATCCACATGCAGACACTTTCAATTACATTTTTCATTTAATTAGAATCCCTGTAATGATGCATATCTTTTAAAAAATACACCAGTGCCTATTATTATAACGATTTTTTTTCATTCTTCATCAGTGATATTTTTTTTACATATAATGAAAATCACTATGACTTTTTAAACGACAAAGCTTACGCGGTAAAAATCACTCTGCATTTGCTTCCCTTTAAGAATGTAGTTTATCTACCCCACGCATGTGAACCTTGATGTTTCCATCTGGCAGCGAATACCGACCTTGAATCACAAGACATGAACAACAGCCTTATTGTCACCGAAAACAACTTTGCATACCATCTGCTTACACACATATCTTTCACTTAGCTAATATTGACAGACAACAGCATTCGTTATGAAAGAGTGACCTTCCTTTACAATTTGCTAAAGTGACTCCCTTAATTTTTTACGCATCCTCCACTTCAAGAGAGACTATTTTTTTATAACTACTAAGCAATGGTGTAGTGACTACTCTGCCTGACATTATATCAAGTCATTCTGCTACTCTTCACTCCATAGTCGCCGACCTATTTCTGTGGCCTTCCTGTTGAACTGGCAGTGCTGCGACGTTTGTGTTCCCATCTCGTTTATTTCAAAATGGATGTCCCTCCTGTCTTCGCAAACGAGCCGGAACACTTAGAACTATTTCGCCAGAGGATGCTAGACTATTACAGCATCTTAGCACTCTCGACTTTGAATTCTTCATATCGATTATCATTTCGATATTCCTATTTCACCTGTGTACAACCTGTATTTCATTGCCTGAGCTGTGATTTCATGTGGGCCCTGGACTTATGTCTCTGCAACTTGGTACCTCCTGAAGTGAATTACAATCATCTCATGAATCTGTTAATTGATCATGAACAGCTTTGTTACAACGGAGGGATTATGGCCTTTGCAGCGATACAAGGAGTTCTGGGTCATTGGAATATATTCGCAGCGGCGCAATATTTCCTGACACACAGCTACATTGAAAACCCACCGAGCTGTCCTCTGATGGTAATAGAGGCTCCGGTAATAACAGATCATGAATGCTGCTTTCCTCTCTTCAATTGGATGGCTGACATGTTTTCGGATGGTAACAGTGACTTCCTGTTAGAAGCAGTGGCTGCCTACTTTGCCTACACAATGGTAGGATAACTCTTATGCAAGCCAATGACGTCCACATTTCGTTTTGCCTCCCTATCTTTTTCACGTTTTCGTGGATATTTTTTTAACATGAACAGACCTATTGGCTTTACTAACAGTGGACATTATGATTTCGTGCTGGTTAAATTTTGTTTTTTTATGTGAACTAAATTTTTTTCTTCAGCTACTCGATTTTGAACTGTATTTTCTATTAAACTCTAATCTCAACAATTCTATTGCATATCTTATCTTATGTTATTTCAAACGTACTCGGAGCAAAACTTGCTAATATATGCTACATGTGCCCTGATTAATGTGTAAATATAGAATGTGTTTGTTATAACTGTAAACGCCATTTCGCATTTGAACTGCTTATTTCCGCCTCACACACCTCTGCTCCTTTAATTTTCCATAAAGTAAAATATTTTTTAATACATAAGAGAAAAATATATTCTTTCAATAATATTTCCATAGTTTTTCGTACTGTATTTCAAATGCAATACTGCAACCTTCAAAAGATATCTCAATACAGTAGTTCTTCTCAACACTGATTTGCGAACGATCCAACAGATTACATACATGCACCTCTCGCCATTTTGTCGCTTTTGGCACGTTTTTTATCCCTTACACAATAGCATAACACAAACTTGATAGTGCTTCGCATGTACAGAGCTGATTGATAAAGACATGATGTCTAACCACTAGCATTTTCATGTATCGTTCCAAAAATTAAAGGCCAGAGACCCGCTTCCATTTATTAAAATATAATATACTTCCTCATAAGAGTGTACAATTAATTTCGCGAAACCATATTCATTTTTCATCAACTATACCGCTTGTATTCTATGTACTAGTGACTATACCGATTACTTTGTTTTTTGCAATGTCTGTACTCATATTAGATAAGGGACTTGCCTTGAAAACAGTGCATTTCTCAATAGAAATTTCAAATATACACGTTCTCTCTTTTAATCCATAATCTCAACTGAAATGATTGCATACTGAAAGAGTATTCATATGTTCCACATAACTTCAGCTGTACTAACTTAATATTTTCTTTTGTCGACCTCACTTACTCATACTAGAACCCGCAGGCCTATAACGGCCCGTGAACCCTTTCTTAGTAGGTCGTGCACCATGCAGACAGTTGTACCTCTGTATAAAAAATAACTTATTACTGTTACTAGGCACCGCCGCAGTTCCGCTTCACTTAGACTTAATTACTGCTCCCCCGCTTCTACAGACCAAACGCTATGTCGTATTTCACTCCTTATCACGCTTTAATCTCCACAATAACAAACACTTCTCCGCCAGCCACCAGAGAACACAGTGCAGATGCAGAGGCATCAAGTAGTGAAATACGACATACCCTCTGCTCTATGAAAGCAAACGAGCGGTAATTGTGAAAGAAAAAATTCACTAGCGCTTCAAAAAAGCAATGCAATTATATAAATATTTTTTAGAAAACGTTCCAACTACTTTGATGAGACTATCTATGTGTGCCTCCACAGCAAAGTTCCTCAGCCCGGACTGAAGGCAGACACAGACAAACACACACACAATAAGATAACACAGGGCAACGGAGACGGAAAACAGGAGGGAGATGAAGATGCAGTCAAACAGCAGGAGTGAGAGAGATATTTTTATACTCCGTTTGGTACCTCAATTTACGAACACATTTACTGCACAAATCTGTGTACAACCTCATGGTCAGAACTTTTCATTTTATTTTACTCGACCACCTCCCCCTCTCACCCCACCAGTGCAAGCCGCGGCCACAAACCACAGTGTAATTTTGTCGTCTTACAGAAAATTTAAGAATTCATTAAACATTACCACTTTTTCAAGACGGTATCACATGCAATGTACCAACTTTTCATTTTATTTCACTCAACCACCTGCCCCTCTCACCCTACGCCCACCAATGCAGGCCGCGGCCAGAAACCGCACTATCATTTTGTTGTCTAACAGAAACTTTGTGAATACCTTAATCATTACCACTTTAGCCCCCTCCCCCTTCCCTCTCACCCCACCCCCACCAGTGCAGGCCGCAGCCACAAACCACAGTGTAATTTTGTCGTCTGACAGAAACTTTAGGAATTCATTAAGCATTACCACTTTTTCAAGACGGTATCACATATAATGTACCAACTTTTCATTTTATTTCACTCGACCACCTGCCCCTCTCACCCTACGCCCACCAATGCAGGCCGCGTCCAGAAACCGCACTGTAATTTTGTCGTCTGACAAAAAGTTTATGAATTCATTAACCATTAGCATTTTTTGACGACGGTATCACATGTAATTTACCATTTCTCTCTCTATCTGCATTATCTGTCTCTCTGCTAATATCATTTATTCACTTCATAAACAACTTCTCTCATTATATATAAAAGCTTCAAAATCTCACAAATAATTACTCTCTATATTAAACATATTTTATACTTCATATTTCACTTTTAAATGGAAAAATAGTTTTAGAAATACAACACATTATGACAGCCAAAAATGACTTCAGTTGCAGACTATGAGCAAAATCAATCAATGTTTCTGACTAAACCATATTTTACGGTACATGACAAAACAAACTATTACAGACTTACCTTTACCAATGCTTTGTACGATGTACAACAGTGACAGTCACAAAACAGATATTCGTTTGACGGAACTCTCAATTAAGCTTCTATCACTGCAACCAAAATTCAATGGCACAGATATCCAGTCAATACAGACTCATATATGTCTCTTCAGCCAATCATATTTCCTCCCGCAAAATTTTGTATTCAAATTTACAATTCAGTTGGTTCTCCTCACAATATTTTCAATGTCACATAAAAGTCACCCATCACCCACTGCCTTCTCTGGCTGTTTCCATGGTAACACATCATTCTGCACCTGGCTGAAGGCACAGGTCAAAAGTTCATATCTCAACGTTCTACAGCAAACTAAGAACACTGTTTTCCCTCCAGAAACACCTGCCTATCCACAGCTCTGTTACATATCATTTTTTTCACACCCAATAGTACTTTTGCTTTTACATAACATTAACATGCAATGTAGTCTTCAATCATGAGGTATTAGAATCAACCAATCATTTTTTGTTTTTCAACCACACCAGACTTCATCCATTTTTTTATCCTGACTTTCACCTTCTAACTACCATTCCACTTCCAGGACCCATCGGAGTACGACTGCATATCCCTTGAAAATGAAGGTTTGGCTTTTAGGACACAGCTATATTCACTGGAGTGGAAAATACGCAGCAAACAGACGAATTTGCAACCTTGATTTACCAAATGTGCAAATAACGTGGATTGGCCAAAGAGGATTGAGATGTCACCAATTAATACCATTGGTGAAAACTTTTATGCATCTCCCGGAACCAGACCTTGTAATTGTGCACTGTGGTGGGAACGATCTAGGCACATTGACTGGGGTAGGTTTGGAAATGCTTCTAAAAGACACCTTTCGACAATTGATGACACTTTTTCCTCGAACTGCCTTGGTATATTCCAATATATGCCAAAGACAGAAATGGAATTGGTCCAATCAACATTGTGCACAAATTAAGAAAGCAAGGAGACATGTAAATAAATCTGTTTCTGCTTTCCTCAGAGATTATAGCATGGGTTCTATTTACCACAACAACCTGCGTTACCACATGCAAGACGTCTATAGGACAGACGGTGTTCATTTCACGGATGAGGGAAACAGAATCTTCCTCTGCAACATCAGGCTCTGCATCGGTACTTACTTATAAATGCAGAAAAAACTAAATTAACACAAGGGCTCTTTTCAGAGCCACGTTATATCTAAGCACTCAAACTTCTGATTTATCTCCATTTTCACACTCTTGTAAATAGGTGTGCGCGACCGGGTGCACGCACCCCGCAACTTTTAAAAAAATATATATATATTTTCGCGTTCAAGGGCCTTACTGCACACCCTGAGAAAACCTACGCCACAAGACAATCTCTACCTTCTCCCCTTTCCATGTTCCAACGCTTTGAAATGAACAATATATTTACTCGCAGTGACAAAATGGCGGTCAACACTTCCTGATTTCCTTTGAATCGAACGTTAACAGACGTCACGCAGCAAAAAAAATTCCGCTCGCGCGCAGCCGCTTGAGTGCGCGCACCCGTCCGCGCGTATAGATATATAATTGACTTTAACTTTAATTTTCCCAGCAACTACTGAACGGATTTACACCATTCCAAAAAAAGCGTAATCTGCGAACCGGACTCTACATTTTTACCAAATTTCTTATAAATCCATTCAGCGGTTTGACCTGTAGCCTTCTAAACGTCCTATGGAAAATAACATGGAGAAAACACGTTTTGGGACCCCCTTTTATCTCAGCCCTCACTCGACCAATCCCCCCCAAACTTTCAGGGAAGGAGCGCAGCGGACCGAGCCATCTTCTTTGACAAATTTGCGAAGATTCATCCACCAGGGCCAAAGTTATTCCAAATAGAATGTTGAGGATTTCCTTTGGAAACTAGGTCCTAACTATAACTACCTACTGGCGACCGCCAGTAGGTAATATATACACATACATATATATAAATGCATATATATGCATATATATATGTATATGTGTGCGTGTAGAGAGAGGTAGAGAGGTAGAGGTGTAGAGGTAGAGAGGTAGAGGTAGAGAGGTAGAGGTAGAGAGGTAGAGACTAGTAGAGAGAGAAGTAGAGAGAGGTAGAGAGGTAGAGAGTGAGTAATAGAGAGTAGAGAGTGAGTAGTAGAGAGTAGTAGAGAGCAGTAGAGAGAGTAGCAGAGAGTGAGTAGTAGAGTGAATAGTAGAGTGAGTAGTAGAGAGTAGTAGAGAGTGAGTAGTAGAGTGTAGTAGAGAGTAAGTGGTAGAGTGAGTAGTAGAGAGCAGTAGAGAGTGAGTAGTAGAGAGTGAGTAGTAGAGAGTAGTAGTGAATATTCCAAAGTTGTACATCCAACAAGGACAGAGACTGTCAGTTGATTCCTTTGTGTTCTACTGCAGCCTCCTAGAGTGTTCTAAAGAACAACTAGAGCGCTAACAGTCCTACTTATTACAAAGGTATGGCACACCTGCAGCCATCTTGATTGGAATAAAGTGGTAACTCTTAAAACATTTAATTTAAAAAGGAACAAAATGAGGGGGTATATTTTGCCATAGAAAGTATGATTAGTGCTGCAGAAAGAAAAAGTAGGGCACATTTTGAGTGACTTCTCAAATCCTTTTCTATTTCATTAACAAATTCTGACATGCAGTCTCCCAAGATGGCCACCAGAGACAAAAGAGCCCAAATGTAGCCCAAATATCACCCAGATGTAGCCCAAGTATAGCCCAATGACAGAATGTCCCAGAGTGTTCTAAAGAACAACTAGAGCGCTAACAGTCTTACTTCTGACAAAAGTATGTCACACCAGAAGCCATCTTGATTGGAATTAAGTGGTAAGTCTGAAAACATTTAATTTAAAAAGGAACAAAATGAGGGGGTTCATTTTGCCATAGAAAGTATGATTTGTGCTTCAGAAAGAAAAATTAGGGCACATTTTGAGTGACTTCTCAATTCCTCTTCTATTTCATTAAAAAAATTCTGACATGCAGACTGAAACATGCACTTTGAATACCAGCAGCAGACTTCCCTGGTGAGCAGTAGCTTTACTACAGTGATCTAATGAGCAACTAGAGTGCTAACATTGAGAATTTATGGCAAATGTGTGACACATCTGAATGACTTCTTGATGGAACCAAAGTAAACAAGCATTGAAAATGCAATAGATCTCGCCCTCGTTTAAGTTAAAGCCATTCTGTTTGTAATGAGGTGGCTTTTTAGATTTGCTTTTATTAGTGTTTTTGCAAACTTTCATGTAAATAACATGCATATGTATGCATATATCTATATGTATGCATGCATTTATATTTGTATTTATATAGATATGCAGATTATATATGTTTATATATGTATGCATATATATATATACACATACATTACCTACTGGCGGTCGCCAGTAGGTAGTTATAGTTAGGATTTTTTTCAATGTTAAATCTCAAAATTCTATTTGGAATAACTTTGGCGCCGGTTGATGAATCTGCCTCAAAATTTCTTCAAAATGGTCTTGCGGCGTTCCGGTCCTTCCCTGAAAGTTTGGGGGGGATTTGTCAAGCGGGGGCCGAGATAAAAGGGGGGTCCCAAAACGCGTTTTCCCCATGTAAATTTCCATAGGGCGGTCGATTTCACTTTTAGCCCGAACGGCTGAATGGATTTCCACCAAACTTGGCAAAATTGTAGGGACTGGTAGCCCGATGTGCCTTTGCTATGTCTCAAGATATGTGCTCCAGTGGATTTTGAATAATTAAGGTTAAAAAAAATATATATATCTATAGCAGCGCTCCGGTACGCGCACCGGTACGCGCACCGGGCGCTTACCGCGACTTGCGGGCAGAAAGCTGATTGGCTCTGGGGTGTCTGTAAACATTCTAAACAGTCCGGAGCGGCCGCCATCTTGTGTCTCGGTAGGATCGAGACACGAGAGGTGGCCAAAACAAAGAGGGAAATGACCATAAGGGGGCAGAGTAGACCCCCCTTGACCCCCTAGGTTTGATGTGGGGGCCATAAAAGGGCCCGCGGAGCAAAAAAAAAATAAAAAATTTTGGGATTTTCGCGGGGTGAGCGCCCGGTACGCGCACCGGTAAGCGTACCGGGGAGTGTACCATGGGGAAAAAGAATGACAGTTTTAAAAGTAGCTGTTTAAAAAAAAAAATGTTTTGTTGTTTTTTTTAAACATACACATACATATATATAAATGCATATGCATATATATATATATGCATATATGTGTATATGTGTGCGTGTAGAGAGAGGTAGAGAGGTAGAGGTGTAGAGGTAGAGAGGTAGAGAGGTAGCGGTAGAGAGGTAGAGATTAGTAGAGAGAGAAGAAGAGAGAGGTAGAGAGGTAGAGAGTAGAGAGTGAGTAATAGAGAGTAGAGAGTGAGTAGTAGAGAGTAGTAGAGAGCAGTAGAGAGAGTAGCAGAGAGTGAGTAGTAGAGAGTAGTAGAGTGAATAGTAGAGTGAGTAGTAGAGAGTAGTAAAAGTAATTTACAATCGTTCGGAATATCGGTGTTTGGGCAGATATGATCCAGGGACCCCCAGTATGCAAGGGGAATTAGTCCCCCCTCTACAAACGCGCCAGTGGCCTGCATTGCAGAGAGGTGTAACAAGGGTGTGGCCTCATTACACTTCTCTGCAATGCAGCTCCCTCGCGCATACTGGAGGCTCCTGGTGGACCAGTTGACCCCAGGGACCCCCAGTATGCAAGGGGAATTAGTTCCCCCTCTGCAAACGCGGCAGTGGGCTGCGTTGCAGAGAGGTGTAACAAGGGGCATAGTCTCATTACACCTCTGCAATGCAGCCCCTGGTGCATACTGGAGGTTCCAGGTGGGCTAATTGGCCCCCATGGGCCCCCAGTATGCAAGGAGAATTAGTTCCCCCTCTTCAAACATGCACGGGGCTGCGTTGCAGAGAGGTGTAAAAAGGGTTGTGGCTTCATTACACCTCTCTGCAATGCAGTCCCCTGGCGCATACTGGAGATTCCTGGTGGGCTTTCAGGTCTTATATAGTTAGGAATTAGCATTAAAAAAACCTTTGAAATTCACTGAAAAAACCATAGGTTTCACACCAGTTATAGTTAGGAATTAGCATTTAAAAAACCTTTGAAATTCACTGAAAAAACCAAAGGTTTCACACCAGTTATAGTTAGGAATTAGCATTTAAAAAACCTATTAAATTCACTGACAAAACCATAGATTTCACACCATTTATAGTTAGCTGGAAATTTTACTGACATAAAACCATTGAAATTCCCACGTTATAGTTAGTTGGACTCACTATAACTTGCGCGCCTGTAATGCACTGCTGATGACGTCACATATTACATCACTCATGACATGGTCAGTGACATCACTCATGACATCACTGATGACACCATCCTTGTGACAGAGTGACAGACCTAATTTCAGTGTGATGTAACGCTTGAAACACATATTCAAAAATAGAAACAAACATTTTCAAAAAAATGGAGATACCCAAACCAGTAACAACAACCAATTCAGTAATTCCACCATCTATATACACATCCACTCATTCACCAACAGTTCTATATAGTCACTCATATATATACTCACTCATCATATGTAGTGATACACCTATACATCCTGTTACACATCAGCAGTCATCCAAAAGTTACTCACACACATACTCACACATGCAAATAAACTATTGAACATCCATTTATTTGCATATACATTTATACACACACTACCACCTTACTTCTAAGGAAACTTACCCATACTTACTCTCTTAAACAATCACTTATAGAAACACATAGTTATTTAAACAGGAACTTCTACAATCTCTCACTATATATACTATACTCACTTATATACATCAATACTCACATATACTAGATTAAAACATATGTCGTTACTAATGAAGACACTAGTGAGACAGTCATTCACTCACTAACACACACATATACACACTCATCCACCCATACAGTCCTGCACATATGCTGTCTTCAAAACACATACAAACAGTGAGTCAGTCACCAACCCCTGCAGCCACTTATACACAAAGAGAAACACTGATACAAACATTTAAATATTTAAACAATACTCGCTAATATATGTATTCACTAAGATACACGTAATAAGCCAGTTACCCAACCAATTTTTTTTTAAAAAAACATCCATTTACACACTTATTTAAACATTTATTCTTCCATCGACCTTTACAAATACATATATAAAACAAATTTATTTTTCAGAAAGACACACATTCACTGGATGGTGTCATCAGTGATGTCATGAGTGATGTCACTGACCATGTCATGAGTGATGTAATATGTGACGTCATCAGCAGTGCATTACAGGCGCGCAAGTTATAGTGAGTCCAACTAACTATAACGTGGGAATTTCAATGGTTTTATGTCAGTAAAATTTCCAGCTAACTATAAATGGTGTGAAATCTATGGTTTTGTCAGTGAATTTAATAGGTTTTTTAAATGCTAATTCCTAACTATAACTGGTGTGAAACCTATGGTTTTTTCAGTGAATATATATAAATGCATATGCGTATATATGCATATATATATGTATATGTGTGCATGTAGAGAGAGGTAGAGAGGTAGAGGTGTAGAGGTAGGGAGGTAGAGGTAGAGAGGTAGAGGTAGAGAGGTAGAGACTAGTAGAGAAAGAAGTAGAGAGAGGTAGAGAGGTAGAGAGTGAGTAATAGAGAGTAGAGAGTGAGTAGTAGAGAGTAGTAGAGAGCAGTAGAGAGAGTAGCAGAGAGTGAGTAGTAGAGAGTAGTAGAGTGAATAGTAGAGTGAGTAGTAGAGAGTGAGTGGTAGAGAGTGAGTAGTAGAGAGTAAGTAGTAGAGTGAGTAGTAGAAAGCAGTAGAGAGTGAGTAGTAGAGTAGTAAAGAGTGAGTAGTAGAGAGTAGTAGAGAGTGAGTAGTAGAAAATGAGTAGTAGAGAGTAGTAGAGAGTGAGTAGTAGAGAGAGAGTAGCAGAGAGAGAGAATAGTAGAGAAGTAGAGAGTGAGTAGTAGAGTGAGTAGTAGAGAGTAGTAGCGAGAGAGTAGTAGAGAGTGAGTCGTAGAGTGAGTAGTAGAGAGTGAGTAGTAGAGAGTAGTAGAGAGAGAGTAGTAGAGAGTGAGTAGTAGAGAGTAGTAGAGAATGAGAAGTAGAGAGTGAGTAGGAGAGAGTGAGCAGTAGAGAGTGAGAAGTAGGGAGAGAGTAGCAGAAAGCGAGTAGTAGAGAGTAGAGAGTAGTAGAGAGTGAGTAGTAGAGAGTAGTAGAAAGTGAGTAGTAGGGAGTGAGTAGTAGAGAGAGAGTAGTAGAGAGTAGTAGAATTGTAGAGAATGAGTAGTAGAGAGTGAGTATTAGAGAGTAGTGGAGTAGTAGAGAGTGAGTAGTAGAGAGTAGTGGAGAATATTCCAAAGTTTGGCACAGCACCACTTGCACAACAAGTGCAATCAAATCATATCACTTAGAGTCCTTTTTGAAGCGCTGAATCTTGGTGTATATTCAAATGCTTTTATTTTCCTTAAGTTTATGTACCACAGCCAGCCGATGCGTTTCGTTCTGTACAACAGAACTTCTTCAGGGCGTTCTTATTTCCTTCAAGTTATGTCGGTATCCTGTTGTCATATAACTAGATATTTCTTCCAAATGTACGACGAGACGTAAGTACATTCTTATTCAAAGTGACTAGGTATCAATTTTACCCACACAATTTGGGCAGACTTGAGTAATTTATAGCATCTTCAAAGACAGTCTTTCAAAAATTCTAAAGTATAGGACATGATAATCCAAATCCAAATGTTTCTTGCCTTCAAACAAGCACCACCAGCTGATCCACACCGCCAAGAAAAAATCACTGAAGGAACGATTGGACAACAACGCCCACGACAGCAAGGAACTCTTCAGCATCGTCAAGGAGTTCGCCAACCCCAGCACCGGCAACAACGGCATCACTCCCTCACAAGACCTCTGCGACTCCTTCGCCTTGTTCTTCCACCGCAAGATCGCCGACATCCACAACAGCTTTGGCGCACCATCCACGTACCCAACCACCGAACCAGAGCATCCAACCGCCACCCTCCGCACCTGGACCACGGTGACCACCGAAGACACAGCCCGCACGATGAACACCATCCACTCCGGATCTCCAACCGACCCTTGCCCCCACCACGTCTTCAACAAGGCCAACTCCACCATCGCACCGCAACTCCGGGATATCATCAACATCTCCTTCAACACCACCACCTTCTCGGAGAGCTGGAAGCATGCCGAGCTCAGCACCCTACTGAAGAAACCAACAGCGGACCCCACCGACCTCAAGAACTTCCGCCCCATCTCGCTCCTCCCTTTTCCTGCCAAAGTCATCGAGAAGACCGTCAACAGACAGCTTGCCGCCTTCCTCAAGACGAACAGTTCCCTCGACCCCTCGCAGTCCGGTTTCCGAGCCAACCACAGCACCGAGACCGCCCTCATCGCAGCCACGACGACATCAGAACCCTGCTCGACAAGGGGGAAAAAGCGGCCTCATCCTCCTGGACCTCTCTGCAGCGTTCGACACTGTCTGCCACCGCACCCTAGTCCAACGCTTCAGCAACACAGGTATCCAAGAGAAAGCACTGGAGTGGATCATCTTGTTCCTCGCCGGAAGAACACAGAGAGTCCGCCTCCCCCCGTTTCGTTCCGAGGCCACCGAAGTCATCTGCGGCGTACCGCAAGGATCATCACTCAGCCCCACCCTCTTCAACTTCTACATGAGACCCCTTGCAGCCATCGCACGCCAACACAACCTCAACATCATCTCCTATGCCGACAACACCCAACTGATCCTCTCCCTCACCAGAGACCCTGCCACCGCCAGAACTAGCCTTCACGAAGGGATGAAAGACGTCGCCGAGTGGATGAAGAACAGCCGCCTGAAACTGAACTCAGACAAGACGGAAGTCTTCATCCTGGGACCATCGCCCTCCGCCTGGGACGACTCCTGGTGGCCCCCCGCCCTGGGCAATGCACCGAAGCCAACAGACCACGCACGCAACCTGGGCTTCATCCTGGACTCCTCCCTCTCGATGCCCAGACAAGTCAACGCCGTCTCCTCATCATTCTTCAACACGCTACACATGCTCCGCAAGTTCTTCTGATGGATCCCGACTGAAACTAGGAAGACGGTCACCCAGGCACTCGCCACTAGCCGACTGGACTACGGGAACACCCTCTACGCCGGAACCACAGCCAAGCTACAGACAAAACTCCAACGCATCCAGAACGCCTCCGCCGACTCATCCTGGACATCCCCCGACGCAGCAACATCTCCGGCCACCTGAGGGACCTGCACTGGCTCCCCGTCAGCAAGAGAATCACGTTCAGACTCCTCACCCACGCACACAAGTCTCTCCACGACCTGGGCCCCAAGTACCTCAACGATCGCCTGACCTTCTACACGCCAACCCGCCAGCTACGCTCTGCAAGCCTCGCCCTCGCCGCCGTACCAAGCATCCGAAGAGCCACCGCCAGAGGAAGATCCTTCTCCTACCTGGCAAACAAGAAATGAAACTCCCTCCCCACCCACATTCGGCTGACCCAGGACCATCTCGCCTTCAGGAGACAACTCAAGACCTGGCTGTTCGAGCAGTAGCGGACCCCTTCCCCAAGAGCCTTGAGACCCTCCTGGGTGAGTAGTGCGCTATACAAATGATATGATTGATTGATTGATTGATTGATTGATCCAGTCAGCAACAGCCTTCATTTCTTCATGGAGGTTGGCTTTGGCGGTGATGGGGTCCTTGGTGAGGGAGGGGATCAGTTGAGTGTCGTCGGCATAGGAGATTATGTTGAGGTTGTGCTGTCTGGCGACTTGTGCGAGCGGGGCCATGTAAATGTTGAACAGTGTTGGGCTTAGGGAGGATCCTTGAGGTATGCCGCAGATGATCTCAGAGGCTTCAGAACGGAACGGGGCAGGCGGATGCTCTGGGTTCTGCCGGAGAAGAAGGGGGTGGTCCATTCCAGAGCCTTGTCTCGGATCCCTGCGGCGTGGAGGTGTGCGTGTAGTGTACGGTGGCAGACGGTGTTGAAGGCGGCGGAGAGGTCTAAGAGGATGAGCGCTGCAGTATCCCCGTTGTCTAGCAGGGTCCTGATGTCGTTGGTGGCGGCGATGAGGGCGGTCTCTGTGCTGTGGTTGCTGCAGAACCCTGACTGGGAAGGGTCCAGGATTCTGTTCTCTTCGAGGTATCGGGTTAGCTGTCTGTTAACTATTTTCTCGATGACCTTGCCCGGGAAGGGGAGCAGAGAGATGGGTCAGAAGTACTTGAGGTCTCTTGGGTCTGCCTTGGGTTTTCTTAGTAGGGCATTGATCTCGGCATGTTTCCAGCTCTCTGGGAAGGTCACGGTCTCAAGGGAGAGATTGATGACATTGCATAGGTGGGGTGCGATGGAGCTGCTTGCTTTGTTGAAGACGTGGTGCGGGAATGGGTCTGACAGTGAGCCGGAGTGGATTGTGCTCATGGTCTTGATGGTGTCATCGACGCTCACGCTGGTCCAGGCTAGCAAGGGGATGTGGTTGATGGTGTGCGGAGGGTCTGATGTGTTGCTGTCTGTTGGGGCTGTCTGGGTGTTGAAGCTGTCGTGGATGTCTGCTATCTTGCGGTGGAAGAAGGTGGCGAGGGAGTCGCAAAGGGCTTGCGACGGCAGGATGTCGTTGGTGTTAGAGATGGGGTTGGAGAGTACCTTCATGATGTTGAAGAGCTCCTTGCTGTCATGTGCCTTGTTGTCGAGGCAGTCTTTGAAGGAGGTCTTCTTGGCAGCCCTGATGAGGTGGTGGTGGTTGTGGACGGCGTCCTTGTGTGCTGCGTGGCTGTCCGGAGTTTGTTCACATTGCCATTTCTTCTCTAGTTTCCGGCAGGCTTGCTTGGAATCTAGGTGTTCTGGGGTGAACCAGCTGGCCCTCTTGTAGGTCTTCAGTGATTTTGCTCCAGGAGCGGCGGGGGATCTGTTGGGTACGGTGGTGTGTGGTGCGTTTCTGGAAAGTGAAGTGGATTCAGTGTGCGGGCTTGAGGAGAAGACGGGGTCGAGCGTGTGGCCAGCGGAGTGGGTGGGCGTTGTGACGAGTTGTCTCAGTCCGAGGTTGGCGAGGTTATCGATCAGGGTTGTGGAGTTGTTGTCGTTGTTGTTCACAAGGTGAAAGTTCAGGTCTCCGAGGAGGATGTAGTTGGTGGAGGTCACGGCGTGTGTGCTGATGAAGTTGGCGATGGAGTCGCTGAACTGGGGGCATGGTCCGGGGGGTCGGTAGATGAGCGTGCCTCTGAGGGTGAAGTTGGGGTTTATGTGTATCTGGAAATGCATGTGTTCAGCATTGCTGAGCATGTCGTCGGTGCTAGTCGAGACCCTGATGCTGTTCTTGTGGACGATGGCGATTCCTCTTTCGACTCCGTTGGTGCGGTCTCTGCGGGTGATCTTGTAGCCGTCTGGGATGGCTATGGCAATGTCAGGTGCGGAGGAGTTGTCCCACCAGGTCTCTGTCAGGAAGGCAACGTCTGGGAGGTTGTGTTGAGCAGGTCACAGAACTCAATGGCGTGTTTGCGTGCGGAGCGGGTGTTCAGTAGTATGCATCGGAGGTGGTTGAGGTCTTTCTTGGAGGGTGGTTTGTCGGCTCTGTGGCTAATGTAGCTGCAGTTCCGGCAGGTGAAGGGACCGCATGTGCGTTTTGGGGCAGCCTTGAAGCAGTTGTGGGTCCGTCCGGGGTTGAGAGCGTGCAGAGTGCTGGCATCGTAGTGGTGGCGGGTGCAGGGGCCAGGGATTCTGGCACTGGGCCTGGCCCAGGTGCGGGCAGGCACAGACAGGCTTGCCACTCACCAGCGGTGCGACCGTGCAGTAGCCGGCATGTGTGGGGAGGTGGGATTGAGGAGCAGCTGGGAGGCGGGAGACGGGAGCAGTGAATGGGCAGTCAGGGGGGCAGAGCCGCAGGGGACGCAGTTAAGGGGGCAGTAAGGGGCATCAAAGGAAACAGAAGGCAAAAGGGCACAACAATTGAGGGGAAAACGAGTGGCACAAAGGGCAGGAAGGTCACAAAAAATGCAAAAAGTTCACAAGAATACAGGGGGAAAGAGTGGCACAGAAGGCAAAAAGGTCACAGGGAGGGCAAAAAGGTCACAGAAAATGGGGGAAACGAGTGGCTCAGAGGGCTAAAGGTCACAAGAAAGGGCAGAAATATCACAGAAAATGGGGGGAAACGAGTGGCGCAGAAGGCAGAATGGTCACAGAAATGCAGGGGCAGCTAAGCAATAGAAGGCATAAACGGGCAGAGAGACACGGCGGCAGCAAGGGGAGCAGAAGGGAAACTGGGCAGAGAGACATGGGGGCAGCGAGGGAGAGAACGGGCACAGGCGATGCTGTGCGGAGGGGGAGCGACCTACTTGGAAGGGTCAAGGGCCGCTCTCCTCACCGCACAGCGTCCGGCCTAAATGGGGAGGTAGGAGGGAGGAGCAGCTGGGAGGCGGGGCAGTGAATGAACAGTCAGGGGGGCGGGGATGCAGCGGCGAGGGGCGATGTAGAAAACAGAAGGCAAAAGGGCACAACAATTAAGGGGGAAACGAGTGGCACAGAAGCAGAAAGGTCCCAGGAAAGGGAGGAAAAGGTCACAAAAAATGGGTTGAAACGAGTGGCACAGAGGCAGAAAGGTCCCAAGAAAGGGCAGACAAGGTCACAAAAAATGGGGAGAATTGAGTGGCACAGAGGCAAAAGGTCACAGAAATGCAGGGGCAGCTATGCAACTGAAGGCAAAAATGGGCAGAGAGACACGGGAGCTGCGAGGGGAGCAGAAGCAAAAACCGGGCGGAGACACACAGGGCAGCGAGGGAGAGAACGGGCACAGGCGGTGCTGTGTGGAGTGGGAGCAACCTACCTGGAAGGGTCAAGGGTCGCCCATGCCTCTGAAGAGCCTTCCCTCAGTCCCCAGCAAGTTTCTAACACTCCTGTTGCAGGGGTACTTCCCCTTTCCAGAAGAGCAAAAAAGAAACTGAAAAAACTCACCAAAAAGCTGCGCCTACAAAAAAGACACCAGGGGGCCATTGGCCTAAGAAAAACATTACCAAAGATCATGAAACACAGTTCAATTTTTTTCCAATCTTTAACAAGAGATTCAAGCCGAGCATCAGATCTAATCTAATCAAATCAACTCAGATGAAAGGGAAACAATGACCGGGAACCAGGGAAAGGAACCGTCTCCCACTCCAGGAGTCATTAAGACCCAGCAAAGATCACCAAACAACAACGACTTAGCTCACGGCATGCCACGTGATGCATCATCATCTTCAACCTTAATAACAGCCGCTCCTCGATGCATGGCAGAACATTCGTCGTCACCCCGAGCCGGCTCAGGATATCTCTCAACCAATGAGTAGACATGCTCCCTCTCAAGTCCGGAGCAAAACACAGGCCTAACAACAATCTCTGGCCCCATCTCAAGAGCCAACACTTCAAATGGGGTTGCCACCACCGTTGCACAGCCACCTGTGTCTGTCGACAAATTGCAGATGATTATTCAAATCTAACCTCCGGGGGAACTCAAGTCATCGCCATGGCCGACTCCAAGAAGGCCAAAAACCACCCCAGAACATCACATGAAATTCCAGCGTACCACAATCCAGAAAATACCCAAGATTCCACAAGAAACTGTAGCCCCATGCTCCCCAAACAAGGGTGATCTAACCAAAAACATGAGCCTTGGGCTCCAGCTCCAAAAGATATTAAGGATGCTGGCCCGCCAGAACCTGAAACCAGTGCACTTCTCACCCCCGTCCCAACAGGGATTTTCAAAAAAACAGGGCAGAAAATAACAAGGCTGGCCTCATTTTTATCTCTCATTACCCTTCCAGTGGCCCTGCAGACGAAGAGACTGAAGAGAGGGAACCTGCTAAAACTACTTTACCAGATCCCGTAGCTGTCACACCTAACGACAGTGGAACTACACTCGGTAAAATGTGCCTCCATCCCTGGTACAAGGGTCCTCAAATCTACTTTCACACAATGGTACTCAACAGCAACAACGGAAGCCATACTGAAAGAGCCCTCAACCTTTGACAAATGGGACATAGAACTAGCACCCACCTACCCACAGAAATATCCACACATCTTAATTGAGGACCATTGATCTCCCCAGACGATAAAAACTGAAAGGAGCTTCGGGAGCAACCCACGACTGGTTTGTAAGCTCATCGCTGACTACAAGCCCCTTAATGGTCCTCTGTGGTGAAAAGGTGTGGATCATCGGATGGCAAGCAGTAGCCAAGAAGCACATGGGGATATTCCCACATCCAAATCCTAGGGGAAAAAAGCCCCAGTATGAACCCAAGCCCATGGGAAACCCCAGCATGCCGATCACCTTAACCACCCTGAATGGGAATTTGGCTTCGAGAGATCATCTCTCCATCCTCTCCTGGAATGTGGCTGGGCTGGCCTCAACACTTCCCTCCAATCATGGGCGTGAATTTTTTGAAACAGGCACAACATTTTCTGCCTGCAGGAGACATGGGCACTGACCCCCACAGTAATCTATGGGCTTGACAAAAATCTTCCAACCGACAACACAAACAAGTCTATTTTGGTGGCCCTCGAGGGGCCTCTCTATCTTTCTGAAACAAACAGTTAAAGCAACAATCTCTTTACCCACACAGGTTCAGAAGAACATACAAGGGTTATTCATTGAAGGCCTGAAAAACAGCCAGAAGTCCTTCTCCTTGATTCTTATGAACTGCTATTTAAACCTATGCAAAATATCAAAAGCACCTGCTATCGGGGCCCTGTGCTCACACATGAAGGCAATTATTGAAAACTATCCCACACACAAAATTGTGCTGGTAGGGGAGGTCAACACCCTGCCTTCGTCAAAACCCTGCCCCAAAGGAACAGTGAACAAATGCAATTCTACATCCCACTTATCATATTTTACCTAAAATCAGCAGACCGGACTCCGTCGGTTGCTCGCCCCACGTTTAAGAATTTCTTGACAATTGATTATATTTTTATGTCAAGTGGCTTAATTAACGATCTACAGAGCTTCAACGTTGTAAATTGCACAGATAGTGATCACAACCCTCTGGTTGCAGGCTAGAATTTAAGTCATCAGATAGCAGATACAGGCCAAGACCTTGCCATTCTACAGAGACAAACTGATGTCCCTGGCAAAAAAAATCAGGTGGCACCTGTTCCACTCGCTGCAGGTCGCCAACTGGCTTGTGACCAGAGAAGCCATCTTCAGGACCACGCGTGGACCTTCCTTTTAACAAACTGGGACCAGCTGACCAGAGAGTTTGGAACCTCCCTCCATAAGACCAGGGTGGGGGACTGTCACGCCAGGATCAATGTGGCCCTGTTAAGGGGGTTCAACACCTAACAAGTCTCCAAAACCAATTGATGGCGTCACGGTGCATTACACTCAGGCAAAGGAATCTGAGAAAGAAAACCCACCAGCTCAAACAAAACGCAACATCTGGAAACCTTTTTGCAGTAAAAGAAGCGAGGACTGCTCACCAAAAAAATGTTTGGGACTTGAAACAAGCCCATCACCAGAAGGAATGGAACTAAATCTTTTTCATTCTCAAAGATCCCTAGCTAAATTCTGGCAATACGTGAACTCCTTAAAATCCCTTGGACCTCCGAGATCTAATGCAGTTGCAGCAGCAGCATTGGAGAACCATGTGCTAAGCCAGTTTTTGTCCCACCAACAAACAGGAACCACTGCTTCTGTCTCATTTGACACAGAAGATTCATAAACACTGTTCCAACCCAGGGAAATCACAAGACAAATACAATCTATGAAGCCATTTGGGGCACCAGGTCCAAACGGACTGCCTGCCGGGATCTTTCAATCTGCCCCAGAGGATTAGGCAGCGATTCCGACCCCCTATTCAACACCGCCTACACCCTTGGAAGGACACTGGATGCATGGCAGGGCTCAATATTATGCCTGATTGACAAAAAGGGAGACTCTCTAAACCCTAGCTACTATCGCCTAATACCACTATTAGACTTGGAAGCTAAATCATACACCTGTATCCTTCTGGAAAAACTAGAAACCTGGACGGAAGACAATGAGTTGCTCCCCGTCTTTCAAACTGGCTTTCATGGAGGAGCCGGCACAACGGATAACATAATGACTCTATGGGCCCTCTGTCATCCAGCCACGCAGTCGCTACAGCGTCCTCTTTGGTGCTGTTTTGTCGACATTACCACAGCCTTTGATAAGGTTGACAGACCTTCGCTCTGGAAGAAACTTGAAAACTGGAGCATCCCACCTTCACTTCTAACAGCCGTAATATCACTCCATTCAAAAACCTGGGCACAGATAAAAACGCATCTCTATTGGCGAAAATCGAGATGCCCGAAGATTTGAACCAAGGCTGTGTGCTTGCCCCCGCCCTCATTAATCTGCATACAGCGGACCTGGGAAATGCGCAAACTAACAGCAGCCTGGCTCTTTCTCGACTAAGTAACCGACCTTTACACATTATGCAGTACGCGGATGACATTGTCATCATCGACCACAACAAAGTGGGCAACCAACGTGCCTTGACCAGCTTACACAAATATAGCACACTGAACCATCTCATTATCAACTCGGATAGGACACATAACATGCACTATTGGATGTTGGAAAATTAACTGTATGCAGAAATACAAGTAATTGGGGGTTTGGTTTGGTTCACAGAAACTGCAAGTCTCATCGCCCACAAAAATGATCTGACCAAAAAATACACCGCTATCACGTATGTTTTAATAAAACTGAACAACAAGCTCACAAATCCCTCAGCAGAAAGCATCAGGAAAGTTACCCAAGAGGCGCTTCTTCCAGCACTTGCGCATGGGCATCAAGCATTTTCGGGTGCCTGCTCGGAAACCCTGGAACAGGCATGGCCTAAAAAAAATCTTTTAACTGCCAAAACATCTCTCCAAGGCAAGATTGAGGTTGGAGCTTGGGCTAGTCAAACCCTCGCTCATCCTTGAGGCCGACTACTTGAAATACTATATATGAATCTTAAAAACTCAGGGAGAATATCTAAAGAGCCACCTCAGAGATTCATTCCAAACACTTGGCTCACCATGGAACACTCAACTCAGGAAAGCACTGACTTCTATAGATTTAAATGAACCAGCACTCGATCTGCCTCATATCTCATATACTGCATGGAAAACCTAAACTAGTCTCATTCCAGCAAGACCGGGAAACACTAAAAACTTCAGCTTTCCTCATCCTGCTGGATGACTCATATACGGTAAACAAACCGCAGGCTTACCTGGCCCCCGTACTGAACTCCAAAGTCAGAAGAGAGATCATGTACATGCAGCTGCTGGCATTGCCAATCACAGACTTTAACCAAGCTTGGGTATACCAAAGCACAGGAGGGGCCTTCTGTGCAACTACAAATAAGAGTCTTGGCTACATCCATTGTGCTGCTGCCAGGCCCTAATAACCGAAAGGAGGATCCCCCTTAGACAATTATGCCTAAGTGAAAAAGCAAACACCTGCCTCGAAAGAGAACGGACCAACCCTAGAAAGCAGCAGTCTAAAGCTTCCTCGCACCTTACACACCACACCCACCAGCCAATGAAAACTACAAGACCATGGGGCTGAGTCCCTAGATGTCTCCTATAAGTTGTACATAATCATATACAAATTTGGCTTACTAGGTCATGAATTAGCAATGTAATAACACTTTACACAAGAAATATTTCAAAACGAGAGGTACGCCATTAAAAGCAGCCCTGGAGCACCAACCATTCTGGGTGGGGATAATCTCCTATGAGATGGGCCACAGTGCTGTGGTAAAGCCTAAATCTGACCACAAGACCTGGGACCCTTGCTGACACGTAAGAATAAGGATGGGTGTAGTTGGCGGAGTACTACGTTGTGAAATTCCATGAAGTTGAACAAAACTACATGAATTCCGCAACTTTGCTCTGTCAACAGCAACCTCAGATACTTTTGGCAAAATAACAATTATCTCTGTCTTTATATGCTAGAATGCACATAGTAATTTCACAAAAGTGAAAATGAAAATTTACCAAGCAGTGAGAGAGGTGATGATTTTGGGATACTCCCTCACCTAGGGAGAGAGCCAAGCAGATGCCTCGAAAACAAAGAGCACATCTAGCTGAACGATTCAGTAGTGGTCCCATCCTCTTAGGACTACCTTTATTATGTTACCAGTTATTATGGGCAAAAATACAATCCCAACCAAAGGCCCAGCAAAGCGTTATAGTATCCAATATCAGAATAATTCTACAAAGAGCTGCAGTTCAACTCGTCCTTACTAGGTGTCCCTCACGAGTCAAATGCAAAAGCATTGACATTATTACATCCAGCTGCAGTTCCACTAGTCGTTACTAGATGTCTCTCACATGTTACATGCAAAAGCATTGACCCTTTTCATGAAGCTACACTTTAGCTCTTTGTAGAATTTATAGTATTAGCTCTCAGCTCAGGGTTTCAATGCATTTGCATTTGACTTGTGAGGGACACCTAGTAATGACTAGTGGAACTGTAGCTTCATGAAAGGGATTCAATGATTTTGCATTTGACTTGTGAGGGACATCTAGTAACGACTATTGGAACTTCAGCTTGATGTAATAATTTCAATGCTTTTGCATTTGACTCGTGAGGGACACCTAGTAATGACAAATTGAACTGCAGCTCTTTGTAGAATTATTTGCAGTGCACCTGCTGGTTCCTCGTCCTGCGTCCACGGGTTCTGCAACCCTGTCCTAAAAAAGGCAGTCTTGGATTGCCATGGAAGAAGGTGGATGGTCCGAATTGGTACATCGAGGGCAAGCCAAAGTAAGGGGTGTGGAGGGTGAGCAAAGGGTGACGGTCCAAAGTTGTTTCCTTTTGGTTGTCCATTCCATAGTGGTTGCCAACATTGTTGACGACCTCTGCCATGTGATTTGGATGAGCTTGTGCTGGAATCCCTGGATACAGAACTGCTGTCTCCAGTTGCTTCACTGGATTTGTCTTGTTTGTTGGGAGAAACTTAGTTGTCCTCTGTGTATGGGTATGTTTTAACGTAAGAGAATTTCTTGAGATTTTTTGGGAATTTAGTTATTTTAGCTTGATTAAGGTATTCTTTTTATTTAGACATTTCTTTGTTTTGTTCATCTAGTTTCTTCTTAAAAGCGGTTATAGTTGTCTTAAAATGTGTTTCCGTGGTTTGAATTTTAATAATCATTGCATCTGACAATCGTTTGGTGGTCTTGATAATTAAAACCAGCGAGTCCCTGGTGCAATGCCAGGCATTCCGGGCCCAGTCCTTCCTGAAGGTGGCATCTTCCAGGAAGATCCTCGGGGCATTGGTTAGCCACATTAGGAATTATGTCAAGGATTTTGGGCTACCTGATTAGATCATGAAGATGTCATCAATATAGCGACGCCATATTTTGATTCTGGAAGTGTATGGGTTAGTTGCTGTCGATATGTGTGTCCGTTTAAAATAGTGGACATAAAGTCCTTCAACGCTTGGGGAGAAAACACTTGCCATGGATGTCCCATTGGTCTGGAGGTAGAACTTGTAGGAGAGTAGGATCTGCTTACTATGGTTCCCCCCACTTTTTGCTGGTGTTTCACTGTTTCTCGACTTTAGTCTGGCTAGGGTCCTACTATTCAAAACCCCAGCCTAGTTGCTTCCTCTTTAAATTGATTGCATGTACTTTAGGTACACTCCAGATTGGTTACTGGCTTACCCTTGTGAGTTCGAAGTATATGGTACCTTAGGTACCAAGGGCATAGGTACCCTAGAGGCCTACCAGGGGCTGAAACATGCATTATGCCACCCATGGAAAGCCTTCAAAAATGACACCATAGGTCTGCTACTGCAGCCTGGGTATGGTGGTGCATGCACCCCTTACTAAGATACAGTCTACCAATATCTACCTTTAACAACAGACACATATAAACCTATAAGTCACTCCTATGGCAGGCATTAACAATCCTGAAGGCAGAGTGCTTGGTTTTGTGTGAGAGGGTGCCCATGAATGAGCAGGACCCCTCTGCAGCTTTCAGAATATTTTCCCCGAGGCTGTTCTGTGATACAGCCATACCATATACACTTAAGTGAATTATAACTTTGCGGTAAATGCTAACTTTGGAATGGCTGGATCGAAACATGTCGTGTTTGGTGTCAAACACTTTAGAATCCTACCCCCCACCATTCCTGGTGGCGGGGATAGAATTCCACCCTTCTAGAGGGAGAAGACATGTACACACTTACCTGACCGGTAATAGTTTAAAGGAGCCCCAGCATCACAAAATGGATGCTGCAGCCACAGACACGGGTCTGACCTCCTGCTGCTGCATGAAACTCCAATAAGTGTCCTGTCACAGGGAGGTGTAACCCCCTCCCCAAGCAGACTTTAGTGTATTGGGGCTGGGTGGGTGGTTTCATACAATGCTTTTCAGACAGTGCTGTGGACACACCTGGTGTCCCTGTGCAGAACCCAGTTCAAACCGGTTGATGGGGCACTCAGCCCCTGCTCTGGCCCGAAACTGGACAAAGGGGTATAACCACCCCTCCCTTGGTCCTCCCATAGGTGGGACCCCAGAGTAAGTCCAACCCCTAAACTTAGTATAGGTAGGGGAACCCAGTCATTAGGAATTTAGATTATACCTGGATGAAACTCTGCAACATATATCCCGAAACTTTGACATTCTATTTAGACTAGAAGACGGAAGAATCTCCCTTGGGGTCAAGGATTGACTCCCCTGTTCAAACAGGCACCAAGAAGCATCTTGCTGGTCTGCATTTCCGAGGGTTCCGCAGGACCCCAAAGTATCTGTGACTCAGGACATGGACTTCCAGACTTCTCAGAGGCCGACACAAGATCCCAGCAAAGCTGAGACCCGCAGCCCTTACGAGTGACGTGGAACCGGAACTCCTGGACACCTGGCAAATTTGCTATTGCATCTACTTCTCAAGGTTTTCCTAAGTTGTGCATTGAGCTACTTGTAGTCCAAGCCCTGAGCACCATCGGCATTAAAGATTGTGGGCCTACACTCCACGAGTGCTCCGTTGGCCCGCTTCTAGCATTTCTGCTCGAGGCCCCTCTGCGATCCCTGGTCCGTCGACTAGTGAGTCCCTCTGAAGGTAACTCTTTGTTCCTTTGGGCTTTCCTGGTAGTTTCAGATGTGCCCTGACTCCCCTCTAAAGGGTGAGTTCCTCAAGCCTTGCCTACCGAAGCCAATCTTTGCTTTCTGCGTGGGTTGCTGTTTCCAAGGCTTGTTGGATCCCATCCGGAATCTGCCACCGGAGCACTCGACATCCTTTGTTGGACAGATGAAATCCAGCACTTGGTCATCGTCCACACCTCCTGGTCCTCGTGGCTGAAGAGTCAAGCTTCCCCTTCTTCACCTGGAAGTACCCGACATGGGTGGGCATCCGCTCATCGCCTTCTTGGTCACTGGCTAGTGACCCTGACTCTTTCCCCTCTGCTTTCAGGTTCTTCAGATCTTTGATCCACCCTTGGATCCATCCAGACACTTTCCACTTGGATGCCTGCAGCACTTTTCAGCAGCTCGCAACAGAAAACGACAATGAAACCCGACACTCCAGTGCTCCTGTTGGTATTCACTCTAGAACTGCCTAGGTCTAAAGGGGTTTGCTCCAAGTCCACTTCTAAGTGTTCCTAATCTTTAAAACTCTAATCACAACTTTCTCCATAGAAGTCAATGGTGATTGGCGGCTGTGTTTAGACACTGCAAGCGTCCCTGTGGGTCCCCTGTGTCACTACATTGGGTGGTCCCTGGTTGCCCCAGCGGTTCTACAGACCCTAGGCCGTGTCTCTATGTCTATCGTGGTTTTTATACCACTTACTTAGTATATAGTTTGTAACATTCCTACGGCTGATCATATATTGTGCTAATTTACTGTGTGCTAAATAAGTACTTTTGCTTCTAGCCTCATAAAGAGACTAGAGGGATGTGTTTAGAATAAATTCATATATTTTATATATATACCTGGTGTGGTTCTCCTTTCATTTGATTATTCACCAGATTATAGACAGGTAAAACAAGCTGCTTTACATTCCTTCAAGACTTAGCCTCAAGGCTGCTCTCCACAGCTACCACTAGGATAGCTTTCTATTAGGTTGTCTTTAACCTACCATCAATAAGGGTCATTTGGACTGGTGCAAGGTACCCACTAGAATAGTGAACAGCATATGCCATGCCAACTTATCACAGAACTCGCCATTTTATTAGAAATAATTGTCCTTCAGGGTGAGTGTAGCACATTTGAGAACAAATTTCCTGCGGGTATGGTATTACCAGAGTGTATCCATAAGCATGTCATGGAGGACTTGTAAGGTGGCGTCATGCGGGAGACTAGTATACAGGCTTTCGATATCCAAGCCCACCAGTAATTGGGAGATGGGGTCAAATCTCAGGTCTTTGATGACATTTCGGAGGTGTTTAGTATATTTAATGTAGGTTGACGTTTTATGTACCAGGGGGTTCAGGAAAAAGTCACAATACCTAGACAGGGGTTCCAAGAGGGAACCGATTCCGAAAGGATCGGTCATCCTAGTGGTGGTCTTGGTTCGTGCTGTATTTTTGGTACTGTGTAAAAGAAGGGAACCCTTGCATGCTTCGTAAACAGATAAGCCGCATCTTGCTTGGAAATGTGATGTGCCTCTTCTGCCTGTTCTACCAGGGCATTGATGGTTGCTTGTAGGGTCCTTGTTGGATCTGTATTACGCGTCTATAGTTGTGACATTCATTGTTGTAGTCTGTTCTGTCTTGTAAGACAATGCCTCTGCCTTTGTCTGCCGGTTTTATGATGAGTGAGGGGTTATCGTGCAATTTCCGGGTGACCTCTCTATCTACTTTAGAAAGGTTATTGTAGGTTTCTGTTTTGTCCATTCTTTCTATTTCATGATAGACAGCTTGTTCGAATATTGTGATTTCCACCGGGACCCTGGCAGGTGGGAGGGAATGAAAGTGGATTTGAGTTTCAAGCCTGATTCATTGGGAATGGTGTTAGTATTGTCAGTGGTGGCCTGTTGTTTCTCGAAAAAAGCTTTGGCTTTGAGCTTCCTGAAGAACTCAGCTAGTTCCACATGAAGCTGCAACTTGTCCAGTCTGGTGGTAGGGACGAATGTTAGGCCTTTGTTAAGTACTGTTTCCTCGTTAGGTGACAGTGGAGTACTTGATAAATTGAATACCTGTGTGGCAGATTGCTGGATGTTTTCTCTTATGTGTGCCCGTTCGGTCTGGGTTGTTGTTCCCATGTTCTGATCGATGTGTTGTCACTCACTGGCTCCTCTTCTGGTGCCCAGTGCACCTGCTGGTTGTTTCTCCTGAGTCCGCCGGGTATGCGACCCTGTCCTGAAAAAGGCGGTCTTGTATTGCCTTGGAAGAAGGTGGGTGGTCTGAATTAGTACATCAAGGGCCAGCCAAAGTATGGGTTGTGTGGAGGGTGAGCAAAGGGTGGATGTCCAAAGTTGTTTCCTTGTGGTTGTCCATTCCATAGTGGTTGCAAACATTGTTGGCGACCTCTGCCACGTGATTTGGCTGAGCTTGTGCTGGAATCGCTGGATACAGAACTGCTGTCTCCAGATGCTTCACTGGATTTGTCTTGTTTGTTGGTAGCAACATAGTTGTCCTCTGTGTAAGGGTATGTTTTAACGTAAGAGAATTTCTTGAGATTTTTTGGGAATTTAGTTATTTTAGCTTGATTAAGGTATTCTTTCTATTCAGCCATTTCTTTGTTTAGTTCGTCTAGTTTCTTCTCAACAGCGGTTATATTTGTCTTAGAATGTGATTCCTTGGTTTGAATGTCAATAATCATTGCATCTGACAGTCGGTTGGAGGTCTTGATAATTAAAACCAGCCAGTCCCCGGTGCAATGCCAGGCAATCTAGGCCCAGTCCTTGCTGAAGGTGGCATCTTCCAGGAAGATCCTGGGGGCATTGGTTACAAGGAGCCCACATGGAGCGGTGTTGGTTCGCAAGAACTCAGTTAGAATGAGCCCATGTAGGATAGTTCTAACATGGTTGCACTTTTTTCTGTCAGCGTGTCACAATCAGTGGTCTGGGCTATTGTGTTAGAAATGTTCCAATCTGCCAGAAAGGAGGGGTCTGCAAGGTTTTCACTTACATAGCTTTTTGCGAAAGTTAAGCCTGGGTTTTCTGCCTTGGCTTATGTAAAGGAATAAACTCTCACAGCTCTGCGCTGCCAACACGTATTGGTTATCAACAAGAGAGAGAGGATTAGAGAACTACTCCTATTCCCCAAGGTTAATATGTATCATCAAAGAGAACTAGTCTAAATGGACTTGATCAAAACCTATATGATTTTGTAATAAAAAGAAAAAGCTTATTTATTTTTATGAAGCCCTCACCCACCAACCTAGTTAGTGGCATGCTTCATCATCGGGCCCACCTGGTGACATCGAGTATGTCCCTGGTGTGCTACAATGCCTGTATTACAGCGAAGATGGTATATTACTGCCTATGCAGTGAAGGTGGTGTGAATGTGAAATGTAAAAACTGTCCAGTGATCCCATTAACCAAAGAATTTATTTTAATGTTTGGGCCTCTGGCAGTAATAAAAACAAGGTGGTGGATGTAGGTGGAGTGGTAATTAGGAACTGCTGCATCCAACAGACGGTCTACATGTTTCAGCCAGGCCTTTAATATATACTAGCATTCCTCAGGACCTATATAAAGTGAAAGGTGAGATCTATACTGAATTATGTGTTAGATCCAAAAATGTGTTGCCCTATGTATAAGAGGGGAATTCCCTTTCAAGACGTTCCTGCGAAATAAAATACACAGAACAAGACAAACAAACATACAGATTGTTTTTGCATTTAGAATATGGATGACGTAAGCACTTCCATGACTGTGAGGCTGTGGTGTCCATGCAACCTACAGAAAAAGACGGCAGTGAATTGCCAGCATGGTAATGAAACGTGGTAAGTACCGGTATATGGGCTATAGTGTATATAGGATATGTTTGAAGAGAAAACCTTGAAACATTATTCTCACACTTGTGATTACCAAATAACGCCCCATGAGATTCCAGCAGAGTTTCTGGCTGATTTGTTCTGAACACGAGAAAAAAGAGAATAGCAGCATGGTAGTTGTTGTGAATGCTGAAAAAGAAGGTCTTGCCCTTTGTAGTTGCGGGAGCAAAGATCAACTTTTTACATTGTAGCTCAGGACACTCTCGAAGACCTAATAGGCTGCGTTGGATCTCCGTGAATAAATGACCCGTTTCTGACATGTCCTTAAATACACCCTGCTGCGGGCAAGAAAATGCGAGTAGCGTCTGGTAAAAAAAAGAGGGGAGGGAACATAGAAGACAGACTGGCGGTTGCCCTAGCGTGTGAGAGCGGCCATGGATAATGACGTAGGGCGCATTTGTCCGGTCGTCATGGTGACTAGCTAGTAATTGAAACCCGAGCTGGTTTGGGTTGTGGGGGAGTTTTTTAAAGTATATAGATTCTAAGCCCTAATAGGAAGGTGTGTTTAGGGACACAAGTAGGGATGACAGAAAATACAGCGCTTGCACAATGTGGTGAATACCCCAATTTAGAGGTCACAATATGAACCATCAGGGTTTGTAGATTCATATGAGAGTCAAGCATTTGGATGCTCACAAGGAAGCACTATGGTGAGATTACAGCGGTTCAAGGGTTTTTGGATGGCAGCCATTGATGTGATAAATCAAGGGTTGAGACTGTGCCAGGGAATAGAGTCATTTAATCCGTGTAGCTGAGTGGATGAACGGTAAATCCACCGTTGTTCCCTTTTGAGTAAGAACTTGTCATTGTTCATGTTATTGTTTTGAAATTGTTCAATCATAGTCCATGACATGTCATTTGTAGTGTGCCCCTGTTGCAGATAGTGGTCTGGGGGACGACTGATGTTTTTCTTACAACGTATTGTGCTGCGGTGTTCAACTATTCTTGTCCTGACCTTGCGTGTTGTCATGCCTATGCAGCGTAGGCCACACGGAAACTCAATTATGTAGACAACCTTAGTTGAGTTATAGTTAGTGTGTTGTCACTGTTTCCAGGATTTCAAAGGTTCCAGGTCTAGTGTCTTAGATGGGCGTGTTAGATGGCAAACATTGAAGTTGTTGCATGGGTAGTGTCCTGTGATTTTGGGGAGGCCCCATGTGTTCAGAATTATGTTTGTGGTTGATTTTTGGTATTTTCTAGGTCATGTAGACACTATTCCATCCTTAAGGCGCTTGCTCGTTTGTAGGCAAAAAGGGGTTGTTCCCAACTTCTTGTGCCTGAATTCAAGATTTGCCAGTTTTTGTGGAAGATATTGGACACGTTGTTGGAGGCCTCATTGTAAGTGGTGACACAGGTCTTAGGTGGACACAGATTTTCCTGTGTTGTGTTTTCCAGAAGGGCTTCGGGGCTTTGATTGCAAGCTAATTTTTTGGTCTTCTGGATGATCTTGCTTGGACACCACGCTCATGTAATTTGAAAACTAATGCTGCCGACTTTTTTTGATAGTCCTCACTTTGGCTGGAGTTTCTGTGTATTCACAGGAATTCCCTGAAAGGGAGGTTTTCCCTAAGGGCTCTAGGGTGGAAAGTGTGCCAGGCTCAAGTTATCAGACGCATTAAATATTTGATGCATCAATTCCCTAAAATGTAGGGGAAGATATGTGTTTAACAATAACTATATTTCACCATCAATTCGAAGGTCTCACGTGCCGAAGCAAAAAAGCCTGTATAGAAATGTGCACGAAACAGGATAATCTGCAATGTGCTCATGCTAACATAGAGAAAATGACAATGGGCTTTCATGGGACATATGACAAAAGTATTCCAAAAGGCCAAGGCAGCAGGTATCACAGTCTTGGGGTGCACTGACGAGTGGGTGAGGGTGACATCTGTCTTTTTCTTCCCTCATTTGTTAGCATTTCCAGTTTTCCCTTTTGCAAAAACTCCCAGAGTGTGGCCAGGGAAAAGATCAGCCCCCTTCCCAGTATCCGCTCTAGGGAGGTTTGAAGGACAACTTCCATCCCACTTGGTTGCAGCCACTGTAGCTAGTGTGTGCCTGGAGAACAAAGGCTTGCCTTATTTCAGGTCTCACTTCACACCTGTCTGTGAAAGGGCAGGCTTCACTTTGGCCCTTTACAAGTCAGTGACATTCCAGGGGCCACCCCTCCTGTTCTTCCTGCAAGGGGAGTAAAAACATCATCCCTCATCCTGCTATTGTCTCTGCTGTAGGAAACTTTATTGTCAGGGGGAAATTTGAATGGCACATGTCCCAGGCAAATGTCAATTAACTTAACAGTGGCTCAGGCACAAAAGTATAACTTCCTAAAAGTTACCTTTCTAAATAGTTAATACAAACCTGACTTCCCCAATGAGACAGGTCCCATGACCAAGCTCGCCCTCTGCTGCTGCTAGCTCGGGGTCCAAATACCCCATGCTGGCCCTGTAATCTGATTGTTTACCTCCTGCTATAACCACTGTTGTTACTCCACACTAACTCTGATTTCATTTTTGTCCTCCCGCTATAATCTTTTCCTCTACACTAACTCTAAAATGTCATTATTTTCTTCCCTTGTAATCAATCACTCTTTTCCTCCATGTGAACTCTGATTTCATTGTGTTCCTCCCACTATAACTAGTTGTTTTTCCTCCACACTAAGGCCCTTATTACGATGTGGTCAGAAAGAACATTTGTTTGACTCGTCCTTGGAAACATTCGATGGACTGGACCGTGAGCTCGCCGACTGACGTATTACGATGCATAGCAGGTTTAACTCCGACCAAGTCGGTCGGAAAACATTTTGCCCGACCTTATGTGTAAGAAATATGTCAGCACCGACAGATTCATTTGGAAATGACGTCTCATAAGCTTTCCGTTTACGAAAAAGAATTACGATGCATCTAACATGGTTTCGGAACTGTGCTGGTTTGTGTTACAAATGGCAAGTGCATAATGATAAAATCAGTCACAACAAGCATCGGCACTGCCAAGAAAAAAAGAATATTTTTTTTTTCAAATATAAGGCACTCCCACCAATCCACCTATATAAAGGGCCAAAAATCACCATGATCCTTTGCTCAAACTCTACTGCTGCCAGCCCATAGCAGTCTGTCCACATTCCCTGCTCTCTGCCATACACACTCGCACATACTTTACCACCACACAACTTGCACAATTTTTGTATCAGATTTTTTCTTACAAACACAACCTCTATTTTATATTCACACTCATACTCACACTCACACTTACTCTCACTTTCACTCTCACCCTCACCATGCCCCAGAGGGAGAAGCCATGTTTTAAAGAGAAGGAGTTGATAGTGCTTGTTGATAAAATACTCAAAGTAGAGCCAAATATATTTGGGACCCTAACCCAACAGACCCCACTCGTGCAGAAATATAAGATGTGGGACACGATAGTCAACAAGGTGAAGGCTGAAGTATCTGTCCCACACTCAATGGAGGATATCAAGAAAAGGTAAAATTAAGTTAGAAGGACACGCTGTCTTTGCCCATACCTGCATCTCGCCATTGGGAACTGCTTTGCGCTGACAGGGGAATGCTCCCCTCTTCAAACACTCCTTCAGGCTGTTGAGACCCCCCACCGTCTCCCTCCCGCCGTCCTGCTGTTGCCAACACCTACAGCGGGGCCGCCGAGTGGAGCGAGGCGAGGGGCTGCCTACAACTCCCGGCAGCCCTCGAGGTCTCCAGCCACACCCCCAGCACGCCGCGTCAGGAGGCGCATAAAGGGCGTCACTGCTGCATCGAGCAGTGACACGCTGTCTTTGCCCATACCTGCATCTTGCCATTGGGAACTGCTTTGCGCTGACAGGGGAAGGCTTCCCTCTTCAAACACTCCTTCAGGCTGTTGAGACCCCCCACCGTCTCCCTCCCGCCGTCCTGCTGTTGCCAACACCTACAGCGGGGCCGCCGAGTGGAGCGAGGCGAGGGGCTGCCTACAACTCCCGGCAGCCCTCGAGGTCTCCAGCCACACCCCCAGCACGCCGCGTCAGGAGGCGCATAAAGGGCGTCACTGCTGCATCGAGCAGTGACACGCTGTCTTTGCCCATACCTGCATCTTGCCATTGGGAACTGCTTTGCGCTGACAGGGGAAGGCTCCCCTCTTCAAACACTCCTTCAGGCTGTTGAGACCCCCCACCGTCTCCCTCCCGCCGTCCTGCTGTTGCCAACACCTACAGCGGGGCCGCCGAGTGGAGCGAGGCGAGGGGCTGCCTACAACTCCCGGCAGCCCTCGAGGTCTCCAGCCACACCCCCAGCACGCCGCGTCAGGAGGCGCATAAAGGGCGTCACTGCTGCATCGAGCAGTGACACGCTGTCTTTGCCCATACCTGCATCTCGCCATTGGGAACTGCTTTGCGCTGACAGGGGAAGGCTCCCCTCTTCAAACACTCCTTCAGGCTGTTGAGACCCCCCACCGTCCCTCCCGCCGTCCTGCTGTTGCCAACACCTACAGCGGGGCCGCCGAGTGGAGCGAGGCGAGGGGCTGCCTACAACTCCCGGCAGCCCTCGAGGTCTCCAGCCACACCCCCAGCACGTCGCGTCAGGAGGCGCATTAGGGGCGTCACTGCTCCCTTTCGCGGGACGCGAGCGGGACGCTGGGCGAAGCCTGGGGCAAGGGTGGGCCCGTCCAAGCCCGTCACAGACCGGAGGAGACCGGGCCGGGCGCACCCCCCTAACATCTAAGCCAAGGTAAAATTTTCGCGCTAACGTCTACAACCAAGTTACTGAGTGTTTCACTACCATTCACGACACATTACTTTCTGAGGCCCATTCACTTCATCCCACTCGGTCAAAAAAAATATACAATGACAACAAGAGGCTCTAGAAGCAAAACCACAAAAAAAAAACATGACGACCACAGTCAGCCACATTGAACAATTTCTTCATAAAGTGAACGAAACCATAGATCAAACAGTATTGATGATCGATCGCCGTGTCTCATATGAGCTAGATCAAGCACGACGCTCATCTATGGGCATGTTGGCACAGGCTCAAACTCCACATGCTGTACCTCAAAATAAGTCGACTTCAGAAACAAACGTCGAGATACACGCACTACCAAACACAATTGACCTATCAGTAGCCTCGCAATTGTCTAACTCACAATCTTCTCAGGATCTCGAACAGACCCCCGATATTTTTGCAATTTTGCAGCCAACAAAAAACGATTTAACACAGTCAGAATCCAGAGGTATTAGGGAAGGAGCAATTCCCAAACAACAGATTCATATAGAATCATGCCCTAAGAGTCCAACACGTATAATTGTCACAAACTCTGACTCTGAATTATTTTTCAGTGACCAAAACCAACAGAACATCGTTAACACAGAACCTACTAATAACATCACTTCTGATGTACTTATAGTCGAAGACTATCTGAATAGACCTAACTCTAAACAGATTCGACAAGAAACGTTGGTTTCTCACCCGACAAAAAGCACAAGTCATTCCAAGGTAGAATCATCCCTGTTAAAAGAAATCTCGGAAATAGTAAAACATCAGCTACAACCTTTACAAAAAGGTCTTGAAATAATAGAAAAGCAAATGGCTATATTAATTGCCACCGCCAAAACAACCACCAATCCAAGGAAAAAAGACTTTTCAGCTTCATTAGGCCCTACCACTAACTCCGGAAAAACTAATGCTACCAACACATCGAAACAATCAGTGAACAATCCGGTTACCACAAATACCACAAACACCATAATCACAAATACAAGAGAACCAGAAAAAAAATTAACTAATCAAACTCTTCCTCTGAAAACTAAGCCAAATCAGGACAATGTTAAAATCACTTCTGGTCCACAAAACCAATCAGCTGCAAACTCTATTCCTGCAAAAGCCCTACCGGTAACAACCCCTTCCATTCCACCTGCATCAAATACTCCCCGTCAAGAACAATCACAGAGACTAACCAGTAAATCAGAACGACCGAATAAAAAATGGCCAAAAATAGTAAATCTTCCACCGGAAGCAGCACCTTTCGTAGCTATACTAACTGGGGTCCCAGAACTAAGTAAAGACACAGATGAACCTACCTGGTCCTTACTAAATAAAGCACGCTACTGGCTAAACATCAGCAGGCCCAATCACCCAAATAACATCACTAGAATCACCACGGTGAGAAAGGGTCCCTTGGATAGGCCACCAGCCAAAAACAATCCATGGTGATTGTATAATAGTTAATTTTGAAAACCCACAAGCAGTGGAATACATCTGTTCTTGGGACACTCCAGAAAACAACGAAGGAATAAACGTCAAACGTTTATCCTTTTTTTACCCTCGACAATGCCATCGCTTCGAGGACCCTAACTGGCCATCAAACTGGTCATGGAGTCAACCCGACCAAGGACCAAGAAACTGGAAGCAGGGTGACAGGGGTCAGGGAAACAACCAAAGGTACCATTCCCAGGGGGACTGGGGATACGATCACAGAGAACGAGGTGACTGGAATAATTACGGCAGGAGGACATATCAACATCAGTACAGAGAACCCTGGACCGGAATTCCAACCTTCAATCACTACAGCTGCTTAGATATGGTCGACTGACCATCATCAAAGCCCCACACATCGATTTCTCTGCACAATCCTAGAGTACAACTACCTTCTCCAGCAAATAACCCTAAGATCAAGACGTCTGACAAGGCTCAAAGCTCACCAAAAGACAGAATACATGACCACACCCCAAAAACCACAACTCAAAATGCAGGCAGTCAGACCAAAGACCGTCCTCATTATTCCAAAATTGTCACTAGACCACAGTCTATGCCATATCCTGCCTCAAATAAACGAGGCGAGGCAGCTTTGAACATAGACCCTCCAAACTCAATAGTAGAGGTAGAACCCCACGATCTGCGGTCCCAATTTGTTAACAACAGTATAGACGTCGAGAGGAACATGTTATTCTGGAACGTGGCGGGTCTAGCAACTAAGCATCTTGAGAAAACCTTTCTGGATCTGGTTCACACAAATGACTTAATCTGTCTACAAGAGACATGGTTGAACGATCCAATTCACCTGGTGGGATACAGAACATAATTCTCCCATGCAACAAAATCACATTCAGGGAGAAGCAAAGGGGGCCTAATTACATACATTTCTAATCTTTGGCCCTGTTAGGAAACAACGCCTATAGTACTCCACCAGAATTTTCAGATCATCAACTTTAAAGTAACTAATCAAGTTATTTACACTATAATAAACTTTTATAATAATATGAGCCCGACGGAACTAACCAAAGCCTTAAGCGAAATCAGCGATGTAACAAATGAGCTAAAAATCAAATACGCCAAAGTCACCGATTCGATAATTTGGGGTGGAGACTTCAATCTTCATATATGCAGCAAAAGTAACGCCCGCACATGTGGGATCACAGACGATCAAGATAACCCTATAACTCATTTTTCTCACACGGAGGAAGAAAATAACATGCAGGCTACCATGTTCGAGTTAGATATAGGGTTCGCGAACATGATAATGACGCCGACTACCCAATTTACATCAACTTTTCATGGAAGAGGCGCTCAAACATTAATTGATTACATCCTAGTTTCTATTAATAATGCCACACGCATAAAGCACTTTGAAGTGGACATCAACGCACTCAGTGACCATTATCCACTTAGATTAAACTATCTAGAGCCTGATCATCATAAGAACCAAGCTAAGGACCATTTGGGCTTATTACATCAAGAAACACTTACATTAAACAGATTGAACGGCTTCACCCTAAAATAGGGAAACTTAGACCAAGAAACAACCAGCGCAAGAATAATTAAAAAATGCAGGACCTACATCGACAATTGCCTAAACCCTACTGCAACTGCATCTGAAATTCTGACCGGCTATAATGCAATAGTGAAAACTATTGGTAACGAACTAACTAAACCCAGAAAACAAAACAACACACTAAGAAAAGGTTGGTTTAACACCCAGTGCACAAAAGCTTATTCAGATCTAAAGAAAGCCCTAGCAAAGAAAGATAGAAACAGAGAAGAGATAGCGCAACTAAGGAAATCATATACGCACGCACTGAAACAAAGGAAAAAAGAGATCCAACATAACCTCTGGACTCAACTTCTAAACAGCAGCACTCAAAAAGACAGTGCAGCCTTTTGGAAAATCGTCAAGACCCCATTTTTAGCTGGAAACAACGAGGGTCCCTCCTTAGATGTTGCAATAAACGCCGAGGACTGGGTGCAGCACTTCTCAGGGGTCTTTGGAGAGGTTAAATCCGGACTCCTAGCCCCTTCACCTTTCCTCCCATTGGTGAAATACCTGATAGAAATTCACTTCACCATTAACGAAACTATGAAAGCTATAAAGTCTGCAAAAAATGGTAAAGCGCCAGGACCAGACTCCGTTCCTATGGACCTTTACAAACTCCTTCCTGATCTCTGGTCCCCTCTTTTAACCAAGGTTTTGAACGCAGCTAAGGACATCAACCTCCCTAACTCTTGGTCAACATTGATCTTGGTCCCCATTTTCAAGAAAGGCAACAGAGACAGTCCTTCCTGTTACCGCCCCATTTCCCTCCTATATTCGGTCGGAAAGATGGCAGGGAGGATACTTCTTGACCGTCTCCAGGAGTGGTCCAAAGAACATGGGGTACTTTCAGATCTTCAATACGGGTTCAGGGCTGGCCTGAGTACCGTGGACCAAGTTTTGAATTTAACATTACTGGCTGGAAAATACACAACAGCGAAAAAATCAAGCCTACACATGGTCTACGTTGACCTTACGGCAGCGTTTGACTGTGTGGAACATTCAAAACTCTAGGTAATAATGCTGCAAATGGGGATCGAGCCAGCAATTGTAGACTTCCTACGCGAGCTATATTCTGGAGCCACGGGAAAGGTAAGATACGGGTTGGAAGGCCAACTTACAGATAGCTTCCCAATACAGAAGGGGGTCAGGCAAGGGTGCGTGCTGGCCCCCTTCTTATTTACGCTCTATACAAATGGACTTGAAGCTGCTATGCTACAGGGCGTAAAAGATCTCCCAGAAGCAGGCCGGCGACCGATCCCAGCATTATTATATGCCGATGATGCGGTGATCCTCGCACGAACCCCGATCCAGCTACAACGGGCCCTAAACAACTACTGCACTTTCATGACAAGTCTTAACTTAAAAGTCAACATAAAAAAAAACTTATGTGATGCACGCCGGTACCAAGGGGAAAAAAGTGAAGACAATCTTTGTGGACAAACTGCCCCTTGAAAGAACTAAAACGTACCCATATCTCGGCATCACCATTGACGAAGAGTTTAACTGGAAAGGAGCAATTATCTCACGCAAGTTGTCACTCATAAGAACAGTGGGCGCTCTAAAAGCTTTCTCTCTCCGTCTAGGAAAAAGACCTCTGGCTGAGATGATAAAGATCTATAATGCAAAATGCATCAGCACGGCTATCTTCGGAGCAGGAGTTTGGGGAATAACAAACGTTGAGCAAATCCAGAAAGTTGAAAATTCTTTCTTTAAATTTCTACTAGCAGTTCCAAAGAGCACAACTACCTATGCCTGCCACTTAGAACTTGGAGTGGATCATGTCTCAGATCTTATTAAGATCCAGCCCATCATGTTGTGGCGCAGAATATGGGCAAAGGACGAATGCCAACTCACAAGAGCAATCATTGAGGCTGTAGGAAACTAGACTGTATGAAAAAGATAAAATGGTTATGCTACGTAAAATCTTTCCTTGCAGATATTGGTTTTTTGAGGTTTTTCGACGAACCACAGTCAGTAACAGACATAGCGAAAAATGATCTAAAAAAGCTATGCCTGTCTCACCTAACTCAACTGCGGCTGATGACCGAAATAGGAAAGACATCAGTTCAACACTGCCTAATGATACAACTGGTTCCATGTATCCAACCGTATCTGCAGCATGACCTGACGCAATTTGAAAAACTTCTTCTCACCCGTTTTAGGTTTAATCTTTTTCACATCATGGTTTTATTCCCTTCCCAGAATGTTTGGACACACAACACGACAGCGTGTCCCTGTGACTTCACTTCCCCTCAGTCCACAATTCATGTTCTTTTCTTTTGTAAATTTTATACGCCACTCCGTAAGAGGTGGATCTTACCCATTTTAAAAGTAATGAAGATCCGAAGATGCTGCCCAGCATATCTGGCGTTGCAGTTTTTGGAAAACAGCTTAGTGTCAAAATCTGTGGCACACTACCTAAAATTGTGCCTCAGGCATCGCACGACCTTATGAAAAACATAGAGCTGCCTTAAATATGGACCTTAATAAATGCTCTGTCCTTTTTAAATGAGATCAATTTTAATATACCATGAATCTAATGCTTTTAATAGTTTTTATTGTGAATATTTGTACTGTGTATATTTGTACTTTTATGGCTTTCATAATGAAAACCGAATAAAGTTGTTTTTGATTTGATTTGAAGTTAGAAGGAGGGTCAAAAAAATGTTAGCAAAAGAACATGCAGAAGCCCAACAAACTGGCGGTGGCCCTCCTGCACCCACCTGTGCACTTCAATTCCTGGGAGGAGAAGGTGCATGCCATCCTTCAACCAGAGAGCATCTATGGACGTCTGGTAAAATTCATATTCCACTAGAGTTAGCAATTAAACCTCTATAGACATCACTGTAAAGGACACAGTTACCTAAACTACTGTTCTTAGATATATATATATATATATATATATATATATATATATATATATATATATATATATATATATATATATATATATATATATATATATATATATATATATATATATATATAGTCAATGACCATGTGTTGTGTATGTCATATAGATAAACCATATACTTGCAATGAAAATATAAATGCATACAACTATTACCATGTACAAACTTCTTACAAACTCACAGCAAGGCTTTGTGCCCCACACACCAGTGCCCAGTGTCCACCATCTTGCAAGCACATCTTCCACTCACTCTCAGGAAAGCAGAGTCCCAGGTGGGCTTTTTGGGATGCGTTGGAAGGTGGGTGTGGGCCTACACCTGATGGGAGCTGTAGTGACATCAAATACTCCTCATCCTACACAGCCCAACAAGCCCACCTGGAACTCTACTTTCCTGAAAATGTACCAACAAGACGGCTGACAATTGTACTGGTGTCTGGAGCACAAAGCCTTTGTGGGAGTTGTAGTCAAGTCAGACACCAGGTACCACTGTCACACATCTTGATAGTACACTTCCCCTCATTGTCTGAACAGCACTCACCCTGGTGGCCTGGTTGGGAGGTGGAGTCTTTGCACTGACTACATCTTCCATGAGGCCTCGCCCTACACATACCTTCACACCCGGCCCAACAGCACCCCTAGAACTACGCTGTCCCTGATAGTGATTGAAAATGTACTGGCAAGATGGCTGACACATGGGACTGGTGTTTGAAGCACAGGGCATTAATGGCAGTTGGCTGCAAATTCAACCCCATGCCTCAGAGTCAGATAACTTTCTAGTCCACTTCCCCACACTGTCAGGTACCCATAGGCCCAGATGAGCTAGTTGGGCTGGGTGGGATGAGGAGTCTTTGCTGTCACTACACCTCAAATCGGCCTTGGCCCACACATACCTTCCACACAGCTCAACCATCCCATTAGAAAGAGTGGTGTTCAGACAATGAGGGGAAGTGTCCTATCAAGATATCTGACACTGGGGAGAGGTGTCTGAGTTGACCATAACTCCCATCATGGCATTGTGCTCCAAACACAATGCGCCAGTGTCAGACATCTTGCCACTACATTTCCACTCACTATCAGGGACAGCATAGTCCTAGGTGTGCTGTCTGGGCTAGGTGGGAAGGTGTGTTTAGTACAGCGCCTGATGGGAAATATATTCTGTGTAAAGACTCCTCCTTCTACACAGCTCAAACAACACATCTGGGCCTATGGCTACCTGACGGTGAATGGAAGTGTACTAGCAAGATGGCTGACACTAGGGACTAGTGTCTGAGTTGACCACAACTCCCATTATGGATGTGTTCTCCTCATACCAGGCCGAAGTGTCAGCCATCTTGCCATCCTATGTCCCTTCACTCTCAGGAAAGCAGAGTTCCTGGTGGCCTATTTGTGCTGGGTGAGAAAGTGTGTATAGGACAGAGCCGTATGGGATATAGAGCCAATGCAAACACTCCTCCTCCCACCTAACACAACCAGTTCATCTGGGTCTTTGGCTACCCAACAGGGAGTGGTGCAGTACTTCCAAAACAGCTGACACTTTGGATTGGTTTTTAAAGCACAAGTCCTGGATGGGAGTTGTGTTCGACTCAGATACCAGGCATCACTGTCAGACAACTTGGAAAGCACACTTTGCCTCATTGTCTGAACAGCACTCTTCCTGGTGGTCTGGTTGGTCTGGGTGGGAAGGTGTGTGTAGGACAGGGAATGATGGAAGATGAAGTCATTGCAAACACTCCACCTCCCACCCAGGTCAAACAGCCTACCTGGAACTTTGAATTTCAAATCTACATATTATAAGGATCTGCAAATCATGAAGAAAAAAGTGTCAACAACATTGAGAACAAATCACTACCAAAAAGTAAACTGAGGGCCTAGGGAATAAATTTACCTTAGCACAGTATGATAGATATCCCCAACCAGGTTATTGTGCAAACCGTAGTACATGGTACAGATTAATTGGAAGTATATTCTCTACAGAAATATCACCATTTGCAAGCAAAATAAACAAACATTGTTAGCAAACCTGTCCATCATGGTCAATTTTTTTTGTAAAACTCTTTGGATGTATGATAACAGACAAAGCACACCTCAATGTGGAACACAGGTTTATTGTTCAGATAATTCCTAGTGCCTGAACACAAACTCAAATCACATGTCACACTACTGAAAGCAAATGAAAAAAAAAAACAACAGACTATCAGGTTTGAAGGAAGTGCATGCCAGGGAGTTCAGCAACAGTTCCATCTCTAAGTCTGTCCCAGCATCATGTGTCTGCTGAGGTCACAAATTGAAAGTCCACTCTGTGGATGGCATGACTAAGTACCCTTGGAAGAAAAGACATAGAACAGAGTCAGGATATTAGGAATAATGTACCACAAATCTGCAAACAATGTCATCTGAACCACAACATTTCAGTATGAACAATAGCTAGGTTTCAAGGTAACACTGTACATGTTAATATGCCCATTTCAAAGACCCATCTTATGAAAAAATGTAGTACAAGTAATAGACACTCACAAGCATACATACACCAGCAGCACAACATCAAACAATTGAGGTAGTCACATCCTCAAAATTGCATACTTACACTTGTGTGAAAAAGTTGTGGATAAGCTTTTGCCTCAAATCCATGCCATCATTCTCATCACAACTGTCATCATGGCCAAGATCTGGACGCTCTCTCGGTGGTACCTGCTGGTCACCGCCATCCAGTATGAGAGGTATGCTCGTATGTATTGCCATGTTGTGTGTAGCATACAGCAAGCAGCGATTATCTGGCAAACCTTCAATGGGGCATATTGGGGGCTCTTCCTGTTTGAGCCAGACAGTGGAATCTTATCTTCAGGAGGCCAGAGGTCAGCTCCATGACTCACCTGGTCCTACCATGGGCCTCAATAGAGCGCACTGCTGCTGGGATGCCTGGGCTGTGCAATGGTATCAGTAACCAGGCCTGGCTGGTGTAAATACCTGAGTTATCTGACAACATATTACTATCTGACACACAACCAACCCATAGACTGCAAAATACACATAAAAAATCACCTACCAATAAGCCAGGCCCGGTTAGGTTGCAGTTGAGACATCAGATGGGGTATGATGCAGTTGTGTAGGATATATGTGTCATGTGATGAGCCTGGGAAACAGGCACAGATGTGGAAGATGGACATGTCCACCAAGCACACCACATAGACATTGATAAAGTGGTAATGTTTACGGTTAAGATAGATCTGCTCATTGGCCTGTGGTGGAATCAAGGCAACATGGGTTCCATCAATGGCATCAATGACATGGGGTATCTGTCCATAGGTAAAGAAATCAGCCTTGATGTCAGTCTACTTCCCAGTAGGGATATGTTTATCCGGTTTCGGTGACAATTCGTTTCCAGTTTAGTCTGATCTTGATAGTAATGGTGACTTCCTGGGTTCTTCCAACATGGCGCCCATTGATCTCTTCATTTTGTAGTCCGTCTTTCAACTTTTTGTAAAGGTGATGGTTCACTTCCGGATCTAGTCATAGTAAAACGCATCGATGATCATTGAGGATCAAACCGCCTCATAGCTGATGGCAAATTGTTCGAAGGGAGATTCAGATGCGATTCCTTGCGGTAACAAGACAGGTGAGAGTGCTACGTGTATAGGCCGATGTGGAGTATTCTGACTGACGACCGTTGTTCAGTGGTTGAGTTGTTTTTTTGCTATTGTTTTCTCAGAAAGCTGACAAACAAAGTTCATATCCACAGTGAGCCACGATTGTAATATATTGAGCAACGGTGTATAGTCGTGTGCCCATGGTTGTGGTATTAAGGGGGTAGGAGTGTTTTTACACACTAATCATGGAGTTACTTGTGTTTTTGCCTCTTAGAGCCGATATTCATATTGGAAGTATGATTTGTTGGTCATGGTGTAGGAGGTCACAGATTTTTAACCCCTTCTATGCTGATGACGAACCCCAGCCGTCACGCCCCGCGGTGGGCGTGTGCTGATGACGGCTGGGGTTCGTCACGGCCCCGCCCTCTTCATGCGCTTCCAGCACACGGGCGGAATCGCGGCCGCATAGAAGGGGTTAAAGCACTGGTGGAGTTAGCATAGTCAATACATGTTGTTTGGTGATTCTTTTTTCTTGCTACTGACCTTTCACCTTGTTACACCACCTTTTCCCACTACCTTTTTTGTCACATTTTTTATGAGTTTGGATGTTCATTTTTGATTCAGGGGAGAGGATTAAAGAAAGCTGTGCAAAGCGCTGAGCATTGTATTATTGATTATCTATAAAATAATGAACCCCTTGTGTAGTATTGTTTTCTAGATTTAATGTGAACTTTCAACAATCAGATTTTGTTTATGTAGTTTGAAGATTCAAAGCCCCCGAAGAATGGCCCCGGACCCGAAATGCATTGGGCATCAATGGAAGATCGGAATGAAATTTGAAGTTTCTGTTATCATATGATTTCGTACAGAATGATGCGATTCGAATTAAAAAGAAAAAGTTAATGTTCAGTCACTAAGATTTTTTAGATAAAGCGTGAACTTTTTGTGTATTAATAGATGGAAATAAATTGTTGTATGAAGTTTGGTTAACCACAATGTCACAAGGAACATGAACTTTGACAAACAACAAATAAAAAATGACAACACCTAAAAATGGATGTCAATGGAAAGACACATCTCAATGAATGAGGTTGTCCTCAAATATATATCACAGCATACTGAGCCTTGCTGGACATGTTTCCAAGTTATGGTGACAAAGCAAATAGAGTGCAGTAGTGTAAACAACACTAGTGTCTGTCAATGCTCAAGTAAAGACAGCACGGCATACTCCACAACTCTGGAGCAAAGAAGCCAACATCTAGTTTTGTGAAATCAATCACATCAGGGGCGGCTCCTCCACTAGTGTGGAGTGTCGCCCCACTGCTTTCTCACAGTGCAAGAAGAAGAAACATTAAATGGTAATAACTACCATTTTATGTTTCTGCTTCTAGTACTGTGAGAAAGAGGAAGGGTTTGGTTGTGGGGGAGCTGGGAAGAATGGTTTGGTGTGGGCGAGCTGGTGGGTGAGGCTGCTCTGTGAGCAGGGCTGGGCAGGGAAAGGAGTGGAGGAGTGGTGTACCCACTCCTGAGTGCACATAACTGGTGTGGTCGGCCCTCTGGGGCCGACCAAACCAATCCTGCACACTCTTCCCTTCTCCATGCATGCTGCAATGCAGCCTTCATGGAGAACATGACTGGGCCATTAGCCCCTGGCTGGACATCTTCCTGACCATTCCCAATGCTGCAGCAGCATTGTTATTGGCTTTGGGGTGGGAGTGGGAGCCTGGATGACTTCTTCCTGTTCCTATAGGAGGCAGGAGGGCAGGAGAGGAGCAGGAGAGGAGCAGAGAGAATGCGGTACCCGGCCGGCAGGAAGGCAAGTTGAATTATTTTTATTAATAAATGATAACCGCCCCCCGCTTGACCCCCCTTCCTGCCAACCCCCTACCCACGAGTCATGCCAGCTGTGACTGAATCACATGGATCTAAAATACCCACAATAAGATCTTGTAATGCCTGATATGTTGGACACCACATACACACAGTGTCTCACAATCCTAATCTTGCACACTACTGACACATGGTGGACACTGTCAAGTTGTCATGTCTGCATTACACAAACAATCTCATACAGAAACCAGTCACTATGTAGGAGCCCCATATAATGCAGTGGTCTACTTAAGTGTGGGACACAGAGATACACTAGAAATTCACATATCAAACCTAAGCTTATGTGGCTGCTAAATGTCACAGTGTAGTCATTCCTTTGTATATTCATTATCCTCCTTGATTTTTACAACAGAGCAGCTTTCCCAGCTCACATCACACAGATTGCACACTGGGTCACACTGTCCTGTAATACAGTGACTAGGTAAAGACTGTAGTTGTATTGCTCAAAAACAACTTTGTGACTGACCTAGCCTAAGAGGAGAAATGGAGTTGTTTGTTTCCCAGTAGATATTACCCTCCCAATCAGTATGACATGCAACCCTCAAGGTTAGGTCATCATGGGAATGTCAGCCTGTCAATTAGATGTCCTCTTTACCAGGAAAAAGCTGCTTTCAGCCATGGATTTACTAAAAGTGACAGCATTTAAAAAATTGTCTGCCCTGCCAACTGATTACTCGAAGGACGCAATAGGTGCATCATTACCGATTCAGAGAAGGCCATAAGCTGTCAGTTGTTAGGGTTATTTTATACTACAGTGGTCCCTAGAAAAATAGGGATAGACATACAAAAAATGAGAACAGATCCAATCAGTTCTGTATTGTTTAAACTTTTCCAGACGGACAGAGGTTCAATAATTAATTTTTCAACAATTCTTTAAGATATATACAAACAAAGATACTGAGAGTGGGACACAAGCCTGCATCTTACTACAGAAATATAGAAACAAACAGTTTGAGGAACATTTAAGGGAGGCTCAGGCAACGCTCACAGTTTGTTTTTTGAAAAAAATCATCAATAAGGTAAACAAATCGCAAGGTACGCCTCTACATGGTCAATGGTAACATCACAGATAATGCATGAGGCATTTTTAAGGTGTCAACACCATTTCGATCCAAGTGAACAATGCGTGGATCATCATCAGGACATTAAATAAGCATGCCTGTGTATAAATGCCTTAGATTATTGACGGATCAATTCTTGAGGCCAAGTGCGGTGATTACAAGCTACGAGAGGCAAGGATGATTGTCCAGCAGTTGCTGCGATAAGGAATGGCCACTATCGAGTGGTAAAGGGGTCGGTCAATTGCGTGATATCCTTCATTATGGAGTAGCATGGGAGCCAACGTTGTGTGCTCAAGGCGCAGTGGCCTACGTGTGTTTGGTTTCTTTTGAAGTATTGAGTGAGTTTCAAGGGAGGAGCCACAGGTGTGTGCTCATGCGGCATAATGGACTATAGCCGATGTATACGCCGGGCTGCTCAGGGGGTCAGCTTCCAAGTGTCAGCTTCCCCCTGAGCAGCCTGACCTGAAACTCAATCAAAACGTTTTTGGTTTCTTTTGACTCTGACCCCCTACATGCTCCACATCCTAGCAGTGGTCTTCCCTGACCTGGATGGATGTTGAAAGTCTCACAGCAGCAAGGAGGGGGTGAGTATGTGCCTTGTTGCCCAACTTTGTAAACCATGCATGTTGAAGTATCTTAGCTGAGCTTTTTACAGGTGGTAAGACAACCAAAACCACTACTCACTGTTAAAAGATGCATATTCACAAGGATTATTAGAGGCCTGGTTATGCCCCTTTCATCAAGAATATGTGAAGAAAATATGTTCAGGGTAGTCACAGTAGTATCATGCTCACCTGATCTGCATAAATTACAAAAACATGTACATGGAGATAACCTTCAGGAAAAATGTGCTTGATCAACATGTGTCAGTACATTAACTAAAGTCTGACCTGTTCCGAGTGAGGTCACACCTAATCTGTGAAGTATGTTGTATTTGGAGCACTCAAGTGTAAAAAGCACATGCTACACATCCCAATAGCAGTTGATGTCTATGTTGATGCGTTGGTGAGTTTGGATTGGTCACTGTGCCAATGTTAGGTCCCAGTCCTGATAGACAGTGTTATCCAATGTATCACATGGACTAATCACAGGATTTGCTAAGTCACGTCACCCGTCAGACTGACCTATCACTTGATTGGATGAAAGATTCCATTCTGTTTATTCAAAAGTGTGAGTCCATGTGTCTGACTCTGTAATGGTGACAACACATGCCATTCTGTGGCAAAAAAAGGATGTGTCAGGTGGACACAGGCCTGGATTTTTAAGATATGATGTTAAATACACATTCTCAATGGTTCACATGTGTGTAAATGCTTGTGACTATTCATACTTGATGCCTTTTTGAACCATGTGTTAGATGCATCACTGTTAGGTCTAGAGATGTCAATTTTGCAGCCTTTTGAAGTTATTTCACAAAATGATTTAATAAACAAGTGCAATCTAAGCTGTAACGTGTGAAACATAGCAAAAAGAAGTGAGAGACATTCAGACACAGCCCCTACAAATAGGGACTTCTGCAGTATAGACAGGATGATACACATTGTTGACTAAACTCCTAATGAAGTGATGTTTATTAGTCAAAGTCTGTACATCCGATGCACCCAGATGACCCAGTAGTATAGAGATCCATCTGAAGCATGCAAGGATGCATTCATTGGACTTGGCAGTGTGTTGATCATTGTTCAGATGTGACACTGTTGAGGTGTTTCTAATGTGCACAATATTCAGAGTAATCAACCTGACACTGTGCATTGATGTCACAAGACTATGGGCTAAGTACCTCTCACCCTAGCTATGCCTACTACCTTGGAGTCTCCACGATAATGGATAGATGTGTGACCAGACAGGAAAGAACTTAAGCTACAGGACTAATTAGCACAGTCACACTTATCTGTGTAATACGACTTATACAAGGACTACACCAGCTTGATGTCCGGCAATAAAGTTATGTGACCTGTGACATTAGAGCAAATGGCTCCCAGTTTGCTGACTAGAGATTGCAGAATGGATGCCATGTCTTAATTCAATTGTGTGAATCCAATTCCTATTTTGAGGACTAAACTCCCTTGATGAGACAAGTATGTCATGACACAAGACCATCAGTAGCAAAGGAGAATACATCACCTGATACATAGTGAAGAAGTTGACATTGTGGTTGTGAGTTTTGCGATTGATACAACCAATGCTGCTGACAACATCCTGGGTGAGGGAGCATTGGGTAACTAAAATGACAACAAGTGCTATGTACAGAACAATAATAAAATCTAATAGCACAAGTCCAATATTTGTATTTTCTTAGATAAGTGATAACTTGTGATGATACCTATGTGTCAAGTACATATGGACAACCAATGTTAATCATATTTCTTCTTGTTCACAGCATCAGAACCAAACAGCAGAGGGGGCAGTACCACGAACCAAGCAGCAGCAGGGAACCAGTGGTACGGAGGGCGAGGGGAGCTTCACTTAGGGCACATCAAATAGAACATCTGTTGGTACACCAACCAATTCGAGCTCCAGAGAGGATTCCCTTGTGTTGGATGTTGCAGGGACTGGATCATCTATATCAAAGTCCCTCACCACCCCTGCCATCTCCACACTTCTAGCTGCTCTCCGGAGCAGTGTCTGTAGCTACTCCCTTAGAAGTGGAGGTATCTACTTGGTGCCAGGTACCTCACCTCACCCCCTGCCCCTGTCTACCATGCTGCCCTGACTGTGTAGGCCATTGATATCCTGAGACAGATCTCTGTGGGGCAGACAGCAGTGCTAAATGTCCTCCAAGTGCTTACTCTATCTCAAATGGTGTCATTCCTGGAGGGCATTCACTCTGACATGTCTGCCCTACAGAGATCCAATCAGGCTCAGGCCTCCACATTGATGGCATCAGTGTCCCAGCTCCAGCTGTTCATTCCCCCTCCTGCCTCTTCCCCATCCACAGTCCCAACTCCCCTCCCTGACCCATTAACACAAATATGGGCATGCATCCACCTCAACCACCACATACAGCACACAAACACACAGACACTAGGGCAAACCCACATGCACTCACATACACAAGACAGACAGCACATTCACCCCCACAAACATACCCCCAGGAACCAGACCAGCATCCACAGACATGCCACAGACCTCACAACCCCCTGACTTCACAACTCTTTCCCTTGCCTCTCCTGTTTCCCCCTCAGCCCAGATACTCCAACTCATTCCCCTTGAAGTCTTCCCAATACAAACCTACAAACCCCATACCAAGAAAAGGAGAGTTTCCTGCCATCTCCATCTGCTCCCACCAACTCCCTGAGAAACAAATCCAACCCAAATCACCCCCAGGAGAAAATCCCCCCAGTCTCAAAAGTCTCAACACCCTCCACAAACCCATACTACCCTGTCCTAATCCCGTACCTCCACACCCAAAAAATCCCACCCAAAAAAAGACAACTGACCTCCCTATTCCCATAATACCATTTTCCATTAAAAAATCCCACACTTTTCAAGCCCCTCCCATCCCACCATCCATCTAGCCCTCCCACTGCAGTTGACCCACCCACTTCCATCTGAACCTCCCACTGTAGTTGGCCCAGCCCCTCCTGATTCCATCCCTTTGGTGCCTGTCCTCCCCCCTAGATGCAACTCATGTGGGACGTGTCCCTTTGCTGGCAATGTGCAGGCAAGCAGTGAAGTCCATGTCATGTCTGGCACTCAGAGCCATTGACTTCAATTGGACTGACCATTGGCCTTTTTCTCATCACAGTTTACAATATTATATGCTGAATAAAGAATTTCCTATTTTTTTTTCAACATTTCTGTGTCGTAAAAATGAATTTCTAGTTATCTGTCATTCCTGTGTAGATTGCGATGTAAGTATACAATGATGTTAGTATGGCGTGGATTGAATATGGACCATGGAGTACAAGCACGTGGTCAGTATGCTTCCTAGATTGTTGTGCCTACTTTGGCTTGATGTCAATGTTAACATTGGTTTTGTCTATAAGTGTGACATAAAATCACAAAGCTTTGTTTATGAAAACACAGTTCCAAATGGTTCATGCTTTCAGATGTAGACATAGTATAAGTGTGGAAAGACACCTGTCTCATCAATACACCTAGGTACATATGGACTCTGACTCCATGGTAAACCTTAGGTGATAGCGCAAGACTAGGAGCTGTGTCCAGCCTGACTCCGGTCAGAACTGGTCACTCCTCTCGCAGCTCTTCCCAGCCATTTGTGCCAGCGACCTGCATCCTGCCCTGCCATTGTGCCTGGTATCGTTGCCTGCATTGATCACCATTGTGCCAGCTAATTGTGCCTGCGACCGCATTTTGTCTTGTGCCAGCTAATTGTGCCTGCGACCGCATCTACTACTGTGCCAGCTTATTGTGCCTGCGACCGCATTCTGTGCCCTGATTGTGCCAGCGATCGTTTTTGCTTGTGCCCACGACCTCCCTGCCACCTCGACCAGCATTTGTTGTTGTGCCTTTAGCCCGTCCACGCCGCCGCTGCTCCCCCGCGGCCCCACCCCTGCTCCCTCCAGCTTCTACTGACCATACCCCGCCCCCCGCCTCCCAGCTGCCCCTCCCTCGCTCCGCCCCCCTCCACTATCCATATATGACAGATGGACCTTCGCGCAGCATTCACGCGCAGCGGTCGCGCCCTATGCGCGCCGAAGGTGCGCCAAAGGTAAGCCCGTCTACGCCCGTCCGCGCCTGGACCACGCCCAGTGCCATACCCCCTGGTCCTCGCAATACCCACTCCTCCCGCATTACGTATGATGCCGCTACCCTCCTTGCCCTCCACCCCGGCCGCAAACCACAATGCTGCGAGGCTGCCCCAGGACACACCCATGGACCCTTCGCCTGCCACTACTTCAAAATTGCCTGCGTCAGGACCCACACCAAATCCACGACCTCCAAACACTGCTCCCACTCTAACAACCTGAAGTGCATCCTGCTGAACACCCGCTCGGTCCACAGACACGCCACTGAACTCTGGGACCTACTCGACACCACATCGCCGGACGTCGCCTTCCTTACAGAAACCTGGATGAACGCCTCATCTGCCCCCGACATCGCCATAGCCATCCCGGACGCTTACAAGATCATCCGAAAAGACCGCACCAACCAAACAGGAGGTGGCATAGCCATAGTCCATAAGAACACCATCCGAATCACGACCAACTCCGACGATAACCTCGCGACCGCCGAACACCTTCACTTCCAGATCCACACCGACCCCAAGACCACACTCAGAGGCACCCTCATCTACAGACCACCAGGAACCCGCACACAATTCAACGAAGACATCACTGACTTCATCAGCCCACATGCCCTCACCTCCGAGAACTACATTCTACTGGGAGACCTGAACTTCCACCTGGAAAAGAAATACGACAGCAACACCACCACCCTTCTGGACAACCTGACCAATCTTGGACTCAAACAACTTGTTGATACCCCCACCCACCTTGCCGGACACACGCTCGACCCTATCTTCACCTCCAGCAAACACATCTCCTTCGATCACACCACAGCTCTACATTGGACAGACCACAGCTGCGTTCACTTCAGCTACAAATAAACAACGACCCACAACCTATTCCTCGAAGAAACTGGAACAAAATCACCACCGACCAACTCTTCACATCGCTTAACCAAAACCCTCCCGCCATATCATCGGACCCAAACCATGCTGCCGCCAATCTCACACAATGGATCACCCACAGCGCTGACGAATTAGCACCTTTGAAAAACCACCAGACCAAACAAGGTAACAAAAAGGCACCCTGGTTCAACGATGACCTTAAGAAATCCAAGAAGTTATGTCGTACCCTCTAGAAAACCTGGAGAAAAAACCCAACCACTGACAACCTGACCACCTTCAAGGACGCCACCCGCAAACACCACCAATTAATCCGATCCACCAAGAAATCTGCATTCAAGGATCGACTCGACAACAACGCCCACAACAGTAAGGAATTATTCAACATCGTCAAAGTATTTACCAACCCCACCGCTGACACCAACGACATCACTCCCTCTCAAGACCTCTGCGACTCTTTATCCTCTTTCTTCCACAACAAAATCGTTGACATACATAACAGCTTTGAAAACCATTCCGAAGAACAGTCCACTCCACCCACCTCCGAACCAAAACAGCACTCTCACGACCTCTGCGCCTGGAACCCAATCACTACTGAAGACACCATCCGCCTGATGAACTCCATCCACTCAGGATCACCAACCGACCCATGTCCCCACTACATCTTCAACAAAGCAGACTCCATCATCGCACCCCATCTCCGCGATGTCATCAACTGTTCCTTCAACTCTGCTACCTTCCCGGAAAGCTGGAAACATGCCGAACTCAGCGCACTTCTGAAGAAACCCACAGCAGACCCCTCAGAACTCAAGAACTACCGCCCCATCTCACTTCTCCCATTCCCTGCCAAAGTCATTGAGAAAGCCGTCAATAGTCAGCTCGCCTCCTTCCTTGAATCCAACAATTCCCTCGACCCCTCACAGTCCGGCTTCCGAGCCAAACACAGCACCGAAACCGCCCTCATCGCAGCTACAGACGACATCAGACTGCTACTGGACAACGGAGAAACAGTCGCCCTCATCCGACTCGACCTCTCTGCCGCCTTTGACACAGTCTGTCATAGCACCCTCATACAACGCCTCAACAACGTCGGAATACAAGGAAAAGCTTTGGACTGGATCATCTCATTCCTCGCCGGGAGAACCCAGAGAGTCCACCTCCCCCCATTCAAATCAGAAGCCACCGAAGTCATCTGCGGTGTACCACAAGGATCATCACTCAGTCCCACCCTCTTCAACGTTTACATGAGCCCCCTCGCTTCCATCGCACGACAACACAACCTCAACATCATCTCCTACGCAGACAACACCCAGCTGATCATCTCCCTTACCAAAGACCCAAACACCGCCAAAACCAATCTACACGAAGGAATGAAAGAAGTAGCCGAATGGATGAAGAACAGCCGTTTAAAACTAAACTCAGACAAAACGGAAGTCCTCATTTTAGGATCATCCCCCTCATCCTGGGACAACTCATGGTGGCCACTGGCCCTGGGCGCCGCACCCATACCTACAGATCACGCACGTAACCTAGGATTCATCCTGGACTCCTCCCTTTCGATGGCCAGACATCTTCATGCTTCAACATCCTACGCATGCTCAAAAAAATCTTCAGTTGGATCCCCGCCAAACAAGAAAGACAGTCACCCACGCACTGGTCACTAGCCGACTGGATTATGGAAATACCCTGTATGCCGAAACCACTGCCAAACTACAGAAAAAACTCTAACGCATCCAAAACGCCTCAGCCAGACTCATACTGGACATCCCCTGTCAAGCTCACATTTCCGGTCACCTGAAAGACTGCCACTGGCTCCCCATCAACAAGAGAATAACGTTCCGTCTCCTCACCCACGCACACAAGGCCCTATACGACCTAGGACCCGAATGCCTCAACACAAGACTGTCCTTCTACACACCCACCCGCCAACTACGATCATCCAATCAAGCCCTCGCCGCAATTCCACGCATCCACAGGTCCACCATGGGAGGAATATCCTTCTCCTACTTAGTGGCCAAAACCTGGAATTCTCTCCCCACTCACCTCCATCTTACACAGAACCACCTCTCCTTCAGAAAGCAGCTAAAAACCTGGCTTTTCGATAAGTAATTCCCCCTCCCTCCCTCAAGCGCCTTGAGACCCTCTGGGTGAGTAGTGCGCTATATAAATTCCTGAACTTGAACTTGAACTTGAACTTTGGACACACTCATGTAAACAAAATAATGGTACAATACTTGTCTGTGATTTGCTAGTGGTGGACCCATGACTGTGACTTCTATAGATCTGGTAGAATAGTGGCAATGACAATCTTGCCGCCGGTGGCATGCGACTGTAGGCCAATACCCTTCAAGGCTGTGTATCCATCTGTAATGATTTCTTTGGACAATGACCGAAAAAAACTACTTTAGTCTTTTGAGCATTTATTATTAATTCATTTCTTTTGTTATAGTTGTTAAGGGCCTTTAGAACCCTTTGTAGTCCGATTTTCGTGTGGTCCATCACGACTAAAACGTGGGCGTATTGTAGAAATTGAAGTTTGTTGGCTCCAATTTTCTTGACATTATGGACCATCTTTTCCAGATTGGCAGTATATAAATTAAAAAATGTAGCGGCAAGTATATATCTCTGTTTTAGTCAATGATTTGTGAAGCACCTATTTCTTGTGGTGTTATCTGCTAGTTTTACTTTAATTCAAGTATTACTATACAGCAAAATGGTGGCAATAAGGAGACCTACTAGAATTTGCCAGTTGCGCAGTTTAGTCCAAAGCTTATATCGATGCATCCCATCAAAAGCAGCTGAATAGTCTACAAAGCAAGCAAAGGCAGTTTGTTTGTTTTTGACATTTGCTTATTGGCTTAGGTAAGACATGGCCACAATGTTATCAATTGTAGAGCAGCCTTTGCGGAATACTGTTTGAAGGGAGGCAGGATTTCATGCTCTTTTATCCATCTATTTAATTCTATTAATAAGGTACTTGCGTAGGGTTTTCCTTCTATATCTAAGAGGGCAATTCATTTATAATTTTTGGGTTCTGTACTAATTCCTTTCTTGAATATTAGTTGTAGAAATGACATGCGCCATGAGTCAGGCACCTTGGCATGTAATAGACTTTCCATAAAATGGTTGGATACAATTTCTCCCCAATATGCAGGGTCTTCTCTAAAGATTACTCCTGGGACACCGTTAGGCCCGGGTGCCCCTTCTTTTCTTATTTTTTTCAATATTTTTAAAATGGCAGGGCAGTCTTGCTCTTTGCCCATGAATTCCATTGTGGCCTCCACTTCTATGTTTGTACTCGCCATGGGGCATTCCACTATGCTTCCAATGTCAATGCAACCTTCTTTTTCGATATAAATTGTGGAAACGTGTCTCTGCCATGCGTAAGCGTGTACGGAGTTGCGCCTGTCTACTTTACCTTTCTCCAGACTGGCTATATGTTGCCAAAGCTGTCATTGGTATGTAAGGCTGTGTCAGTTCATGTATCGGTATCCAGTCCTCCTCTAGTTTGTTTTGTTTGAGAGACCATAGCAAATGTTTGCGCTTTTTACATGAATCTTTACACTTATCCCTTGTTTTTTGGGTTAAATAGGGTGGCCTGGTTCTTATTCCATTTGACAAATGAGTATTCCTCAGTCCCTGTTGAATGAGATACAGCAGAAGCTTCTTCCCGTGATATTTAATTCAATGTGAAGAATTACGTGGTCCATGGTTTTGTGTGATTTTAATTCAAAGTGAACTATTTTCTGATTAAGTTGGTTACATAAAAAGATTTAGTCAATTGCCGAGCAATTCTTAAAAGTGGCCATTCCTGAATGTTTGGGATCTGAACTTTCCAATATTTCCTCAGTGGACTTTAGGACATAATTTTGCAAGAGGGTATTAAAAATAAATTCAGATCTGGTTAGGTATGTCCTGTTGCTCGTGTTCGTCCCCAGGTGATGCAGACTGAAATCATCCAGAATCACTTTAGCTTGTAGCAGATGAGTGCATAGTATTTCCTGTATTGAGGTTATAATGGCTTTTGTAGCTTCCAATTTTGACAGACCATGCACATTTAAGTATACATTTATAACCAGGATTGAAGCGCTGCCTTCTCTGTCCCCTTTTCCCTCAACTACGAGTGACTGTAACATATCTGACTTGGTTTTTATCTTCCTTACTGTCAACTGTTTTACATGTTTTATGTAAATAGAGATTCCGCCTAATGGTCTACCGTACCGGTTGTGTTTAGTTGCTAATTTGTGAAAACGGGCGTATCCTTCCAGATGTACTTGCTCCATGGCCCAGGTTTCTTGTAGGCATAACATGTCTCCTTCCTGCAATATATGTTTTGCTGTTACTTGTTTGAGAGCTTTATGTATGCCTGCAACGTTCATATCTTCACTTTTTATATAAGACAATGATGGTATGTATTGAAGAAGCTTTAGTAGATTTTCCCTATTTAATGTATTGTGCCTACCCTTTGATTTATATTGTGGTTGAAAAATGCTTTTACACGTGTTACTAGTGTAGGCAGAATTTAGTCTCATGCTGGACACAGGTAGTAGGTGTATTGTTCCTTCACATTGAATCTCTCTGTGTGCGTTGGAAATATTACTGGTCAAACTCCTTAAATAAGGAGTTTTATCAGAAACTATATCAAGAAGAGACACGGGTAGATTATAGTAATCCCACAGCTGAAGACTGTGGACAAACTTTGAACTCCCAGGAAAGGCTTGTTCTCGATAGGGACATTGAATTAAATGAAATAATCGCAGTTCTTCAGAACTCACCTGCTGGCAAGGCCGCTGGGCCTGATAACATCCCAGCTGAAGTATATAAATGCCTGTCTGAGATTTTGGCCCCAGTGTTATTAGATCTTTTTAATGGGGTTATAGGGTCAGGTTTGACACCTATCTCTTGGAAGGAGACGAACATCATCGTTTTCCATAAAAAGGGCAAACCTAAGGAAGATCCCGGGTCGTACCGCCCAATATCCCTCATAAATGCAGGTACAAAAATGTATGCAAAGGTTCTGGCTAGTAGTCTCGGGAGGGTCGTAGGCGGCCTGGTCTCCCCTTGGCAGCATGGGTTTATCCCAGGTCACGGAACAACAGACCACATAAGACGCGCCATCATGCTCTTCGACGCTCATGCTGCATCGGGGGGCCGGATCGCCTTGATCCTCCTTGATGCCGAAAAGGCCTTCGACCGCATTACATGGCTATATTTATGGGGGATATTGGAGCGTAGGGGCCTAGGCCCTAAAATTATTGGGGCTATAAAGGTGATGTATGTGAACCCGCATGCTAAGATTCAGCTGATGGGTGAATCTTCGGATAGTATATTCTTACGTGGGACCCACCAGAGGTGTCCCTGTTCCCCAATTTTATTTGCCTTCTATATCGACCCGCTTATAAGGAGGATCTTGGGGTGTGATGATATCAGCCCAGTGGTCTTTAATGGATTTGAAACCAAACTGCTCGCTTATGCGGACGATCTGGCTGTTTTAACACCTGACCCGATGTCTGCTATGAATGCCCTGAAGGTAATTACAGCGGAATTCGGCCGTAGTTCCGGGTACTTACTTAATGAAAATAAAACTCAAATAGTATGTTCAAATAATATTGTGAAGCAGGACTGTAGATACACGGGCTCGGCAACATATCTTGGGGTCAAAATTGATGTAGTCCATTTATCCCTAATAGGGAGAATTAATGTCTTAAAAATGTCCATGCTACCGAAATTGATGTATCTGTTCCGCTCAATTCCACTATTAATGGGTGAGAAGGTGTTAAAATCATTGAAGCAGTATTTAGTAATTTTATCTGGGAGTACGGCAAGATAAGAAGATCTTTAAAATATCTGGCCCTGCCTCAAGATAGAGGAGGTTTAGGAGCCCCAAATATTAGATTCTATTTTGCAGCGTCTCTTTTTAGTCAAATGACGATTTTGTTGGGCAATAGCCCTAGTTCACCTAACGGTCATCTAGGTAGCACCCACCCTCCTTCTAGTTATGAATTACTTTTGGGGAAAGCAGCAGTTGGGCTTCTTTTGCGCAACACAGATCGCCGGTTTAACAATAAAAAAAATATAAGGTTCTAGACAGTAATTGGGAGGTCTGGAAAATTGTTAAAAAAACATTAGGGATCTCAAAATTTAATTGGCATACACCTCTATGGAACTCAAGACTTTTCCCCCAGCTGAGCTGTGATGGAGGTTTGTTAGATTGGGAATTGCATGGTATTAGCAGGATTGGGGATCTATGGCTAGATTTGGCCCCTCTGGGGTTTGCTGAGCTCCAGCAGAAATTTGGAGGCAAAGCATGGATTTAAATATAAACACATTTTTCAAACCCTAATGTCGATCAGACCCAGGAATAGCCCAGGAGGCAGAGTGGAAATACTTGATTATCTCTTGGCGGGGGGGACTAGGATTGGTAGTGTCTATGGTGCTCTCGTTGACACACTGCAAGACGATATGGAAATGGTGGAAGCCTCCTGGGCAGCTTCCCTTGGGGACCCTGACGTTGATTTGGATAGAGCGCTGCAGTTGGCAAATAATCTATTCCGATCCACAAATCTTAGGGCACAGCATTATAAGACACTATTTAAGCTATATTTTACTCCTGCTAAGTTATTTGAGTGGGGGAAGAGAGAGGACGACAAATACCTGAGATGTTCCTGTGGCCCGGCAAATATAGTTCATATGTTTGCAGAATGTGGAGCATTAAACAATTTAGGATCGGAGATTAAAAAGTTTTGGGAGGGGCTGCTAGGGATTAAAATCACTCTATCCCCGGCCCTGATCATATTTGGGTTTGATTCTAAAATTAGTTTGAAGAAGGAGGAAGAGGCATTCATATTTATTGGTATATCATTTTAAAATTCTCCTAGCGGCACGTTGGAAGGACCCCTTGCCTCCTTCATTTCAGATGTGGCTATCAAGATTGCTTGGTATTCACAATATTGAAGCCTTTCTCTATTCCCGCCAGGGTAGAAGGATGAGGGAATTGGGTCAGAATATTTGGGCCCCTCTGAAAAACTGGAGGGCGGCTAATAGGCAGGGTCTATAACATGAATTATGCTGCTACGTAGTAATGGCATATATTATGAATTTTGACAATATTAGCTTGCTATCTTATACTGAATTGTATATGCTTTATTGGTATATCGTTTTTTTTCTTTTTTTTTTTTTTGTATTAATGTTTTAACTGGAATTATATTTTTGTATACACCTGATGTCTAAAAAAGGATATATTACTGGTCACAGGCTGTTTTTTTTATGTTGCTTCACCAAGTGACTCTATGGAAGGTCCGCAATCGGTTTTGCCATACCTGTTTCAATTGTGGCTTGTAAGACTTTTTTTACTGCCTCTCCGTTTACAATGGGCTCTGATTCTCGAGAAGCTGGTGGGTTTAATGCTGTGTTTACTATACCAGGACCTTCTCCCAGAGGTTTATTTTGTTTTGAGTCTTAATAAATATCAGATATGGTTTTTTAAACAATTGCCTCTCTCGATTTTGAGCAGATTTGTTTGCTGGCTTTGTTGAGACATATGTTGACTGCCCCCAACTCCTTCTAAATTTTTTCTTAATACGTCGTGACAGATTTGGCTCTGTAGTGCTGATTGAATTTTCCTGCTTACCTTCCTTATACGGCTTTCTGATATTTACTGTCAATTAATTATTAGTTACGTTGGGCCCGATGTAGGTGGCTCATTACTGGTCGGTAAACCAGAAATTCAGTAAATTTCAGGCTTACTGACGGTATTGAGCCATTTACCATGTAGGTGTTGATTCGGTAAATACTGAATCGGTATTTACCGATTCAGTATTTACCGAATCATAATTTACCGATTCGGTATTTACCAAATCGGTAAATGGCATGTAGGAAGCACATTTGTGAGTGCTCGTGTGCTTTAAGGATTCGTTATTTACCACCAACTATAAGTTGGTGGTAAATAACGAATACCTTTGAAAATGCAAATCTGTGCATTTTCAACTGTTCCATGTTGCAGAAATACATGCCCTTAGGGCATGTATGTGTGCCACATGTGCACACAAGCACGATTCAGGGGTGCAACAGGGTGTCAAAGTGACACCCTTGCACCCTTGAAAGTGTTCCCCATTTTTACGAATCTGTATTTACTGAGTCGGTAATTGCCATTCATTCCTATGGGCCTCCAGGCCCATAGGAATGAATGGCAATTTTCGAATCGGTAAATACAGATTCGGTAAATACCGAATCTTACCGATTCGGTAATACTTACTGAATATTTAGCTACATAGCATTTACCGATTCTAGAATACCGAATCGGTAAAATTCGGTATTCTAAAATCGATAAATGTACTTTACCTACATCTGGCCCTAAGTCTCTATTTGTATTTTTTTTGTTCTAACCATTTTTGGGTCCTTTTCATTGGTGATTTGCTTGGTCGTCACAGGTGTTTTATTATCCACTACTTGAGTTGCTTTTATTTTTAGGTCCTTGTTAGAACTGGGGGTCTCTAGTTGGCAGGGGTAGGTACCATTGTCCAAATAGGGACTCTTGCTTCTAGTCAGGGTAAGGAGGAAACCCTCTGAGATAACCCCTGCTCACCCTTTAGGTAGCTTGGCACGAGCAGTCTAGGCTAACCAGAGGCAATGTGTAAAGTATTTGTACCAACACTCACAGTAACACAGTGAAAACACCACAAACTGACTCCACAACAGTTTAGAAAAATAAAGGTACCTTAATTCTAAACTACACAAGACCAAAACGACAAAAATCCAACATACACAGTTCAAGAATATGGTTTCAGAAAGAGTTCTTAAGGTTGCGATAAAGTTCTTTAGGTTGCGATAGAATTCTCTACGTTGCGATAGAATTCTCTACAGATGCGTGAAAAGTTCACAGTTGCAACATGTTTACTCACAGTACCTTTTAGAGGCAACAAAGTTCCAAAAGCAGAAGCTGGTGCGGTGGAAAACAAGCGATGCGTTGCTCCTGAGACCCTGGGGAGGCGATGCGACAACCCCACTGCAGCAGCGGGCGTGTTGCAACGAATCCGGTCTGTATGGGGAGGAAGGCCACTTGTATGGATTCCGGTGCGTAGGTTCCGTAGGAAGTCTGTGCTCGCAAAGGCACGATGCGACGATCTCTGGAGTTGCGACGATCTCCGGGGCGACGATGCACGAACCAGCGGTGATCTTCACTCTTGCAGCTCCTCGATGAGATGGCTTCTGCGACGACACTCGCAGCGACGTGATGCGGTCCGCAAGCAAGCGGTGCGGCGATCTCACCCAGCAACGACAGGCTCTGCGACGACACTCGCAGCGATGTTCGACTCTCCCGCACCGGTCTGGTGCGTCCCGCAAACGGAGGTGCGACGGCTCTGGCAGCGGCAACTGGTGCTGCAACGATCTCGACCTCCGTAGCGGCGGGAATCTTCTCGCACTGTCGGGGATTCGCTGCACAAGCGAGCGATGCGACACTCTTCGATTGCAAAAGTCTCTCAAGCTTAGTTTCAAGCTTCCCAGCTCAGGTACAACTTCCAGAGGCCCCACAACTGGATCAAGCACTCTAGGAAGGACAGAAATCTCTCAGCAGAGTTCAGGGAAGCTGGGGGTGAAGTCCTTTTGTTCATGGGACTTCAGAACATGAAGCCAGCTCTACTCAGGCCCTTGGAGATTCCTTCAAGACAGGGGACACAGCACACAGCAAAATCCTGAGGTTCCGTGACGATTTGAACCCGTGTTTTCAACATTGTCGTAAATACATAATTTTGGTATCAGTGAACCGCAAATGATCCATTTAGCATATCCTGGTGTTTTCGCCATGCTACGTAAGCTTTAGCCGGAGATTCACCTTGCTAGTGACACGTGCACCTTAGAACAGAACACGCCATGGCTGCATGACTCGACAGAAGTTGCCTCCTCTTCCCGAGGCCAGTCCTGCTATACTGGTTCTCATGTTCGTTGGCCTGATCATGATTAGGCGGCCGAAGCTGGTAGCCTTGCCCATTTACGACCCACAAACATCTCTTATCCTGCTTTTCTATCTTCTGCACCTGGCTCTGCTCCTTTCCTTCTGGGCCTTTATTAGGGGGAGGTAACGAAATTTACGATGAGGCGGTCCGGGTCTTGAATGAAAAGTTGACATGGGATTATGACGGAACAGTGGGAACCCCTCGTTCGTAATGTTTTGACATCAGGTATTATTGATGATTCCTGTGCAACGCCAAATATTTATTGTTTAGGACACAAAGGTTTTGGAATGTACTAACATGTAAAGAATTTGCCCGAAGCCCAATATTCAGTATATAAGGAGCAACCCTCTTTGTACGAATCGAACAGGCTCCTAGACACTGCCCGTGTGTAGTTTCTGTGACTTCTGTGTCCCTGCAGTAATAAACCTTTGGTCTTTGACGCCACCATCGAGAAGCCTGTGTTTCTGTTTATTTGTGCACCGAGACAGGTAGAACCCCGGGGTCTTCGGGTGTTATCCCTGACACCTCTGGACGGAACCAAAAAGTCCAGAACTCCAATCCTTCCCCTCTCCTTGGCAGCAAAGCAACAGCAGGTCAGTCCAGCAGAGCAACAGCAGGACAGTCTTCCTTCTTCAGGGTAGGCTTTCTCCTTGGCAGAGGTTCCTTCTTGATTCCAGGATGATCTATTTTTCTGTTATCAGGGGTCCTGTACTTATACCCCTAAAGTCTTTGTTCTCTTGTGCAAGTGGGCCCTGAGCCCGGTCTGAACCAGTTCTGGGTGGTGCTTGAGTACTTTGTTTTGCTGGCTGCTTCTTTCCTTTCAGAGTGAGGGGCAGGGTTGTCAGCCGCCCAGCAGGAGGTGGAGCCAGCACTGTGGAAGGCAGGCACAGCCCTATTCAGGCCCAGGTGCTAACTCCTCCCACCACTCAACTGTCAACTGCAGTCATTCAGCCCAGTGCTGACTCATCCAGCCTCCTGGGGCACCTCCAGCCTCTGTCACTCTCAAACCAGACAGTCAATACACAAACAGCCCAAGGCACACAGAAGGGTCAGACAAGAGAACAGCAACTTTCTAAAAGTGCTGTTCTCAAACACAGGATTTAAAAACAACCTTTCCTAAAAGATGTGTTATTAAATTCTGAGTTCAGGGATACTAGATACTTATTTCCTATCTTGTTCCTATGAGAAGAAATGCCGTAACCACTGTAGCCAGCATCCCCCATGTTAATCTATGGAACAAGATAGCCTTTCAATAGTGAAAACGAAAATGGCTGCCATTCACTACCAAAGCATGTTACCAGCACTAGTACATGCTCTACCTTTTATATACACTGCACCCTGCCCCGGGGGGTACCTTGGGCCTTCCATAGGGGTGACTGATGTGCACAAAAAGGGAAGGGTTAGGCCTGGTCAGTGGGGACACTGACCAGGAGGACATGGCTGTTTCTAAACTGCACGCAGGCACTGCAGTGTCAGGCCTGAGACATCATTTTAGGGCTACTCCTGTGGGTGGCACAATCAGTGCTGCAGGCCCACTAGTAGCATTTGTCATCACCAGCCCTGGCACACTCAGTGCACTTTACTAGGGACTTCGTGGTGATACAAATATGCCAAACATGTACATCCAATCAGAATAATACTTTACATAGGGAGCACTTACACTGGTCAGCAGTGGCAGAGTGTCCAAAGCATCTAAACCAGCAAAAACGAAATCCAGCACAGCATCAAAAATACAGGAGGTAGAGGCAGAAAGATAGGAGAAAACCACGCCAAAGATGCCAGGTCTAACACGTGTCCCCTCCAGCTGAAAGTGGGGAGAACTACCCACCCTCTTTGGAGTTCTCTTCACTAAGGCGGAAAAACCTGGACAGACCATCAGCATTGGCGTGTTCTGTGCCAGGGTGGTGTTCCACCGTAAAGTCCATTCCCTGTAGGGAGATGGACCACCTCAACAGTTTTGGGTTCTCACCCATCATTTGCATTAAACATCTGAGGGGCCTGTGGTCGGTCTGAACACGGAAGTGAGTCCCAATCAGGTAGGGCCTCAGCTTCTTCAGGGCCCAGACCACAGCAAATGCCTCTCTCTCAATCGCACTCCACCTCTGTTCCCTGGGGAGTAGCCTCCTACTAATGAAAGATACCGGCTGGTCTCCCATTCTCCTCAGTGACTTGTGAGAGTACTGCTCCCACACCATGCACTGAAGCGTCTGTCTGTACAATGAACTCACTGGAAAAGTCAGGTGCCTTGAGCACCGGTGCTGTGCACATGGCAGTTTTTAGGGTATCAAAAGCAGTTTGGCAGGCTTCAGTCAGTCCACTCTTTTGGGCAACTTCTTGGAAGTGAGTTCTTTCAAGGGGGCAACGATGGTGCCATACCCCTTGACAAACCGTCTGTAATACCCGGTGAGTCCTAAAAAGGCTCTCACCTCTGTCTGGGTCTTGGGGGGCTCCCAAGCTAGAATGGTATCAATCTTTGCCTCTAGGGGCGCCACCTGGCCGCTCCCCACCTGGTGTCCCAAATACACCACAGATCCCTGCCCTATCTGGCACTTGCTGGCCTTGATAGTGAGGCCTGCCCTTTGCAGAGCCTTCAACACTTCACAGAGGTGTTGCAAGTGTTCTTCCCACGTGGAGCTGAATTCAGCAATGTCATCCAGGTATGCGGCGCTGAATTCCCCCAGCCCGGACAGTACCTGGTTAACCAGTCTCTGGAATCTGGCAGGGGCATTTTTCAACCCAAAGGGCATGACTCGGAACTGAAAGTGCCCCTCTGGTGTTGAAAATGCTGACCTCTCTCTGGCCCCATCAGTTAAGGCAATCTGCCAGTACCCAGAAGTCAAATCTAACGTACTGAGGTACTGGGCAGCTCCCAACCGATCCACGAGCTCATCAGCTCTGGGGATGGGGTGTGCGTCTGTCTTCATGACCTCATTGAACCCACGGTAGTCAACGCAAAACATGAGTTCTGGAGGGCCACCGGTCGTAGCAGCTTTCTTGGGCACCAAGACCACTGGGCTAGCCCAGGGGCTGCTGGAGGGCTCAATCACCCCTAGCGCCAACATCTTGGACACCTATTCCTTGATGCTGGCCCTGACCTTGTCAGCTACCCTGTAAAATTTGTGTTTCACAGGTAGACTATCTCCAGTGTCCACATCATGGACGTACCACTTGGTGACACCTGCGGTCAGGGAGAACAGGGAGGAGAACTGACCCAACACTTGGCGACAGTCCCTCTGCTGCTCTGGGGTCAGGGTGGGCGAGAGGACCACACCATCCACTGACCCATCTTGCTACTTAACTGCCAGGAGGTCAGGGAGAGGATCACTATCCTCTTCCATTCCTGCATCTGTAGCCATGAGCATAGTCACTTCAGACCTCTCAAAGTGTGGCTTGAGGCGGTTCACATGCAAGACTCTCAGGGGCTGCCTGGGAGTCCTCAGGTTAACCAGGTAGGTTACCTCACTTTTCCTTTCCACCACCTCATATGGCCCAGTCCACTTGTCTTGGAGCGCACAGGGCTCCACTGGCGCCATCACCCACACTTTCTACCCAGGTTGAAATTCGACCAGAGTGGTATTCTGGTTGTACCATCTTTTCATTTCTTCCTGGCTTGCTTCCAGGTTCGCCTGAGCGAGCTTCCTGAAGCGTTGTGTCTGGTTGCGGATGGCCAGCACATAGCTGAACACATCCTGGGGGGTTTTCCCACGGGACTTTTCCCAACCCTCCTTCACCAGTGAGATAGGTCCTCTAACAGGGTGGCCATACAGGAGCTTAAAGGGACTGAACCCTAAGGACTTCTGAGGCACCTCCCTGTAGGCAAACAACAGGCATGGTAACAAGACGTCCCACTTCCGTCTCATGGGCTCCGCTAGGCCCATAATCATACCTTTCATGGTCCGGTTGAACCTTTCAACCAACCCATTTCCTTGAGGGTGGTAAGGAGTGGTGAACTTATAAGTTACCCTACACTCCTCCCACAGAGACTTCATGTACTTAGAGATGAAGTTGGTACCCCGGTCTGAGACCACCTCTCTGGGGAACCCCACACGGGAAAAGATCCCCATCAATGCAGGGCCCACCATGGGTGCTGTGATTGTCCTGAGAGGGACTGCTTCCGGGTACCGGGTGGCATGGTCCACCAAGACCAGGATGAACCTGTTGCCTAAGGCTGTCTTGGGATCCAGGGGCCCTACTATGTCTATGCCCACCCGCTCGAAAGGGGTGCTCACTACTGGGAAGGGCTGAAGGGGTGCCTTCAACTTCATTCCAGTCTTGCCACTGGCTTGACAGGTTTGGCAAGATCTGCTAAAGGAACCAACGTGCTTTCTCATCTGGGGCCAGTGGAAGTGGGTGACAAGCCGGTTTAGGGTCTTGTCTTGCCCCAGATGTCCTGCAAGAGGCACGTCATGAGCCAGACCCATTAGGAAGTTTCTGAAGTGCTCGGGTACCACCAGCACACGGGCTGCACCGGGCTTAGCAAACTTAGGCTCCTGCAGTAGACACTCCTGAGGCACAGCCGGGAGCATAGCGAAAATTTCACCAAAATCGATCTTTTTTAAAATTGTAAAACCTGTTTGTTTTTAATTTGTGCTCAATCCTACCTGTTCTTGGGGCTTTTGTTTGCTTCCCTGACCCCCGCGCAGCCGAGGTTAACGCTGCTGCGGGACAGGCTTCTCCCCACTCGCCGCCATTAGCGAGCCTCACCTCAGGCCACGCCCACCTGAACGAGGCCACGCCCTGTTCACCTCCTTAAGGACATGTGCTTTCCACGTCCGCGCAGCGGACGGGCGCAGCGGGTGCGCCGTTTGCGCGCCAAAGGCGCGCCTAAGGCAAGCCCGCCTGCGCCCGTCCGCGACGGGCCGGGACCAGGGGCCACAGACCCTGTCCATTCTCTGTTGTACTCCTCAGCCCAACTCGCTGCACATCCTGCTGTTCTTCCTCCTTCTCCTTCTTTAGTGCACCGTCTTGACTCTCTTGGCATTTTTGCCCCCCGCCCTCCCCACCCACTTTCTCTTACTCGCAGCCCCATCTCTCCCACCCCTGATCCTTCTCTTGTCACTCGCTCCCCACCTGTCCCTTTGGCAGCTTCTGCTTATTTGCTTAATACCCGCTCTGCGGTTAAGCACCAGACGGAACTCTTTAATCTCTTGAACACATATTCTCCAGACTATTTATTTCTCACCAAAACATGGTTTTCCTCTGATATTCTTCCGGACCTCCTGGCCATTCTCCCCGACACCTACTATGCCCGGCTGGCAAGGCTGGAGGTGGGGTGGCGATGATTATCCGTTCCCCCCTGAAATTTCAACTTCTTGCTCACCCCCCCATACCTAACGTGGACTTTTTGGTGGCCCGATCTCTCAATCTTTCCGCACCTCTCACCGTCGTCCTTATGTATCGTCCCCCCCAAGCCATGCCTTTATTTGTAGCGGTTCTACAGGACCTTTTGGCCACACTTGTGGTCAATAATTCTTCGGTTATCCTGCTTGGCGATTTCAACTTCTGGCCAGGTGACCCCAGGGAAGACCTGTCTTCTAAAGACTTATCTGCTACCCTCCAGAGCCTGAACTTTTCTTCCCACATTTTGGCCCCCACCCATGTCCAGGGTCATATCCTGGACCAAATCTGGTCATCACGCCGTGACGTCTCATCCCCTTCTATACTCCCCTGCATTTGGTCCGACCATTCCATTATTTCATTTCTCATCCACTCGGCTTCGGCCGATAAGTTGCCTCTACCTAAAAATATTCTTGCCCGCAGTTGGAATCAAACTGACCTTAACTCTCTTTGGCTCTCTTTGGCTGTTTCAGCCCCGGATCTCACTGACCTCTCTTTGGATGCGCAGACAGATGCCATTAGTACCTGGCTCTCCTCATCCTGTGATCAGGTCATCCGCTTAAGAAGGTCAAATCGTCAGCCCATATGATGCGCACAAATGGTTCACCAATGAGCCCAAAGATCTCAAACTGGATCTTAGGCGGTCGGAGCGTCATTGGAGACGGAACTACTGCCCTAATCTCTGTGCTAAATACAGACTTCTCCTGAACGACTATAGAAGAGCGATCCTTGCGGCCAAAACTAAATATTTTACCGAGAGAGTGGCCCTCTCTGCCAATAAATCCCGAGAAATCTTCTCCCTGGTCCATAACCTAGCTACTTCTGATCCTACTAGCACTAGTCCTGTTCCATCTCAGACCCTTTGCTCTTCACTCAATGACTACTTCATTGATAAAATTGCTAATATAAAGGCTAACATCCCCACAGTGCTCCATGCTGGTTTCTCCTGCTCCCTCCCTCCGCCCCCCTCCTCTTTGGATCATTTCCCTCCCATCTCCATGGACCGTTTCCTTAACTTGCTCACAAAAGTCAAGTCTGGCTCTCCGGCGGACTGTGCCCCTGCACGGATCCTCAAAACTCCCTCCCTCTTGCCCTTCTTACCGCTTCCTTAGCTCTGGGCTCTGTTTCTTCATCTTTCAAATCTGCTATAGTTTTTCCCATTCTTAAAAAAACTGGTCTGGACCCCTCTCTTCCTTCCAGTTTTAGGACTATCTCCCTGCTCCCTTACCTGGGTAAGATCCTTGAAAGCTATGTGACATCTTGCCTGTCCAATTACATCGAGGAGAACCATCTCCTGGCCTCCCATCAGGCTGGCTTTCGCCCAGGCCATTCCACGGAGTCAGTGGTTATTGCGGTCCTGGACGAACTCAAAGGGAAAGCTGACATCAATCTCCCCCAGGCCCTGGTCCTTCTCGATCTGTCCGCTGCATTTGACACGGTCGATCATTCCATCCTTCTCGACCGTGTCAGCGCAGCGGCCACCAGGGCGCTGCCTTCTCCTGGCTTGCGTCCTTCCTTCAGGGCAGGTCCCAAGCGGTTCAACTTTCAGGCTTTTCCGCTCCTCCTCGCTTGGTTACCTGTGGGGTCCCCCAAGGTTCCTCCCTTTCCCCTCTCCTTTTCAATCTTTATATCTATCCTCGAATTATTTGTCTTCTCGAGCTGGGGGTCTCTGTGTATAACTACGCGGATGACCTCCAGCTTGTCTTTGATCTTTCTTCTCCTTCTGTTTCTCTTCCTAAATTTTGTTCCACTTTAGTCTTCATATCCGAATGGATGAGCATCAATCATTTGAAGCTCAATCCGGACAAGACGGAGCTTGTCCTCATGGGTGGTCCCTCTAATCCTTGGTCCGCGGCCCACTTGCCCCCCTCCTTCGGTTCTCCCCCCTCACCGGCTTCTTCTGTTCGGACCCTGGGCATCAAGGTCAGTCATGATCTGACCATGCATGCCCAAGTCAGTTCCGTAGTATCTTCTTGTTTTTTGTTCCTCCGCCTCATTCGGAAGATCTCTCGGTATTTTTCAGCGGACGCACTCAAAACCATAGTCATGGCCCTTATCACTTCCCGCCTTGACTATGGGAATGGCCTGTATGTGGCATACCTGCGTATGAAACCCGCCGTCTTCAGGCCATTCAAAACCAGGCTGCCCACCTCATTCTTCGCCTTCCCAAATCTTCCCACATCACCCCTGCACTCAAGTCCCTTCATTGGCTTCCTGTGCAATTTAGATCTTTTTTTAAGTTGGCCTGTCTGGCCTTCCACGCCCACACCCATTCAGCTCCCCTCTTTATCGGATCTCTCATTACTTCTCACGTCCCCAGCCGCACTCTCTGCTCCTCCTCTTTTTCCCTTCTCCACGTCCCCTGTTTCTGCAAATCCAGAACGGGAGGCACCCGTTTTTCGGTCCTGGCCCCCCGGTTCTGGAACAGTCTGCCTCTGTCCATCCGCTCTATCCCCATCTATACCCATTTCTGTAAAGCCCTTAAAACCTTCCTGTTTTCCCAGGCATTCCCCCGCTAGTCTCCCCGTGCCCCCTCTGTGAGTCTAGTCAAACCCCTAGCGCCAGGAAGCCGCTTGGCCGCAGCGCGCTTAATTAAGTTCCTTTTTCATTTCATTTCATTTCATTTCATATATAGTAGGTCATCTTCCCAGTAGATAAAGTGGTCTCTGGCTGCTCCACCTGCTGCCTGATCTGCAGCCTGTTGCCGCAGACCCTCGAGGGAAGGGCATTCCTTCTGCGCCTGGCAGAACTCCTCCCTGGAGGGACCACCTTCTTGCTGCCAATGGGTCAGCTCAGGTCGGTTTCCCAGTTCGGCCACCTGTTCCCCTGTAGGTTCCAGGGCATCACCCTCAGGTTCTGCTCCTTCCTGGACCGTGGGAACTGCTGGAGCGGGTTTCCCGCGCCCCTTGCCTTTTCCTCTCCTGGCAGGTCTCTGGGCCACTGTTTCAGGCTCCAGTTCTTCTGAGTTACCCTTACTGGCTGCCATAGCATGTGTGGTCACACAGATCCACGCAGGCAAACCCAGAATCTCCAAATGAGTTCTGTGTTCCACATCCTTCCATGGAGAACTCTCCAGGTCATTACCTAACAGACAGTCAGCAGGCAAGGCATCACTGACAACTACCTCCAAAAGACCAGAGACTCCTCCCCCACGCAAAGGGAACCCGTGCTAACTTGCAGAGGCGCACTGAGCTGTCAGCGGCCACTACAGGGCGGAGTACATCAGGGATGATTTGCTCTTCAGACACCCACTGACACCTCACGGATGTCACGCTGGCTCCTGTGTCTCTGAGAGCCTCAATTTCCCTCCCATTGATGGTCACCTTCTGCCCATATTTCTTAGTGTTAGAGGGCACCAAGGTTTCCTGGACCATCTCTTGGTCTCCTAGCGAGACAAGGGTCATAACTGCTAGCTCCCCCCAGTCACTAGAAACCAAATCCCCACCAAAAGCTACACTAGCTAACGCTGGGGCGGGAGCACCAGTGGGTGCGAGCTTCTTCTTGGGACATTTTGGAGCAATGTGGCCCACCTCATTGCAGTGATAGCAGGTAGGGGGACCTTGGTTATCTCTTCTGTCTCTATTGTCCCGCCTGCCCTTAGGGGGCCATGGCTGTCTAGGTTTGGGGGGCTGGGATTCCTTTCCCTGGGAACTATTTTGGGGCCCTTGTGAGAACTCCTCTTGGTTACCCTTGTCCCCCCACTCTTCTGCTGGGGACCCTGCCCCCTTTTGGCTGTGGTACCCACAATTCCTCTGTGGACCCTGGTACTGGTCCAGCCGTCCGCCTCCTTAGCAAGCTCAATGGGGTCCGTCAGCTTGCTGTCTAAAAGATGCTGGCGCAGCTCTGGAACACAGAGACTACTCAAGTGCTCCCAACTGATTAAATGCAACAACCCCTTAAAATCAGTTACTTTACTGCCCTTCATCCAACCTTCCAGTGCACATGAGTACGCATTCACACACTCCATCCAAGTCTCAGACTCTTTCTTCTTAGAGTTTCTAAACTGCAGTCTATACTGCTCGGGAGTAAGGCCATACCTGAGACATAAGGCCTCCTTCATATTGGGGTAGGTCATGGCACCTGCCATCTCTAAAGGCTCTAGAGCACTCCTCCCAGAAGCCTCAAAATGTTTCCACAGGGCCGCCCCCCAATGCTGTTCAGGCACACCATTCATCCTCAATGCAATCTCATACGAAGTAAACCAGGCATAAATATCCTCACTCCTATGGTAATTCTGCACCAGGTCCTTGGGAATATATACTTTACCCCCATGCACTGGCTGCACGCTGCCACCATTTGAACTGGCATCCACCTCCTTGGCTTTAAGATCCAGTTCTCTCATGCTCAACTCATGAGCCAAAAGCAATTTCTTCTCCTCCAAGGCGCGGGCACTTTTGCTCTCCTCCGCCGCCTTTTCTTTCTCCATTTCCGATTGCCTCATTTTTAACCTCAAGACTTCCAAGTCATATTCTCTTACTCTCTGATTTTCTTGTAACTCCTCCGGGGTGAGGCCCCTACCCAAATGGTTGCTGCCAGCTCCTGAGCCTTCTCTGCCCACTGGTAGATCTGTGACTTGAAAACCATTCTCTGCATCCACATCATCATCTCCCTCTTGTGCCTCCCAATAGGCTTTGTATTTGTATTTGTATTTTGTTTTTGTATCGCGCATAGCTCACCCGTTAGGTCTCATAGCGCTGACAGATGGATAAAACAGAACCAGTAGGTATGGAATGTGGTTGACTAAGGTTTAAAGAGCAGAGTTTTTAGGTTCTTACGGAAGATAGTCAGATTGGTTACTGTTCTCAGATCTAGGGGAAGTGAATTCCAGATGGAAGGACCAATTTTTGAAAAGCATCTATCACCGTTCCTCACTGTGCGGACTCTAGGTGTCTTTAACAGTAGTTGGTTGGAGGAGCGAAGATTTCTCGTTGGGCTGTATCGATGCAGTTTATCTCTGATATATGCTGGTCCTTGTCCGTTTAAAGATTTGTGGACTAGGCAGCAGACCTTGAACTTTATGCGTCTGTTAACTGGTAACCAGTGTAGTTGATTCAAGCTTTCAAGATTTTCTGCAGCCCCTCTTTTCTGTAGGCGCTCTTTATGGGGCACTCAAACTCAAGGCAGAATTTCCTAAGTTGTTCAACTTTGTATGAATACAAATCTCCAATGGCAAACTCCAATTCTGCTCCTGCCCCCTCACTGAGTGCCTTTCCTTTCGCAGACATGATGCTTGAAAGAGTTACTCAAAAATAGGAAAAATCAAAAACAGAAGTATGTGGTGGCGTAGTGGTCTGCACTCACTAGTGATGTACACCAATTACTGTGGGTCAAGTACAAATACAAGTTCAATCCGCACCGCTGACCACCAATGTTAGAACTGGGGGTCTCTAGTTGGCAGGGGTAGGTACCATTGTCCAAATAGGGATCCTTGCTTCTAGTCAGGGTAAGGAGGAAACCCTCTGAGATAACCCCTGCTCACCCTCTAGGTAGCTTGGCACGAGCAGTCTAGGCTAACCAGAGGCCAGTCAAAGCACGCTTTATTCGATTTAAAAAACCATAAAAAGCACATACAATACATATACATTAAAATCACAGTTCGTATTTTATACAAAAACAGAGCAAGCCAATATTTGACTATACTACATCGTGACTGGCACATAGAAAAATCTGTTTAAAAGATACCTTATTTACAATAAGATGTTCAGTGGTACACGTTTATTCCTAGTTCGAAAGGCTTCTGCTAGGAAGCTGGCAACACTAAAAGTAATGTAAATATTGCCCAACATCTAGAGGTAGATTAATGCAGGTCTGACTTGAATAAAACCCGCCTCCCTCAGCACAGGTAACAGATGTTTTTTCCTAGCGGCAGTGCCTCGTTTCTCTCTGAACCCATATTGTATGTTTGAAAGCCCCCCACAAACCTCCAAATTTCCACTAAGTTTAGCCAATAAGACTCTGCCTAAGATTTTGATGGCCGAATCAAGGAGGGAAATGGGTCTGTAACACCCCGGGTCCTCACGTTGACCCTTTTTAAAAATTGGCATTATGATGGAGGTTGCCCAGGTATTGGGGAACACCTTGTCATTTGCTGCCCTGAAGACTTTAGTTAGTACCTGGGACCACATTTTCGGGGAATGTCTATATAGGTCCGCAGGTACACCATCGGCCCCCGGGGCTTTGTTTTTTGAGGTCTCCAGAATGGCCTTCAGCACCTCCTCCTCTAAAACGACTACCGGGGGGGAGACCCGAACTATCGTTTGGCCACACGGGGCTGTACTATTCTTGTCACTGTAGACGTCTTTAAAACCCACTTCTGCTAACCAGAGGCAATGTGTAAAGTATTTGTACCAAAACTCACAGAAACACAGTGAAAACACCATAAACTGACTCCACAACAGTTTAGAAAAATAAAGGTATCTTTATTCTAAACTACACAAGACCACAACGACAAATATACAACATTCAAAGCTCAAGAATATGGTTGTAGAAAGAGTTCTTACGGTTGCGATAAAGTTCTTTAGGTTGCGATAGAATTCTCTACAATGCGATAGAATTCTCTACAGATGCGTGAAAAGTTCACAGTTGCAACAGGTTTACTCACAGTACCTTTTAGAGGCAACAAAGTTCCAAAAGCAGAAGCTGGTGCAGTGGAAAACAAGCGATGCGTTGCTCCTGAGACCCTGGGGAGGCGATGCGACAACCCCGCTGTGTGTTGTGACGAATCCGGTCTGTATGGGGAGGAAGGCCACTTGTATGGATTCCGGTGCGTAGGTTCCGTAGGAAGTCTGTGCTCGCAAAGGCACGATGCGACGATCTCTGGAGTTGCGACGATCTCCGGGGCGACGATGCGCGAACCAGCGGTGATCTTCTTTCTCGCAGCTCCTCGATGCGATGGCTTCTGCGACGACACTCGCAGCGACGTGATGCGGTCCGCAAGCAAGCGGTGTGGCGATCTCACCCAGCGACGACAGGCTCTGCGACGACACTCGCAGCGATGTTCGACTCTCGCGCACCGGTCTGGTGCGTCCCGCAAACGGAGGGTGCGACGGATCTGGCAGCGGCAACTGGCGCTGCGATGATCTCGACCTCCGTAGCGGCGGGAATCTTCTCGCACAGTCGGGGATGCGCTCCGCAAGCGAGCGATGCGACACTTTTCGATTGCAAAAGTCTCTCAAGCTTAGTTTCAAGCTTCCTAGCTCAGGTACTCTAGGAAGGACAGAACTCTCTCAGCAGAGTTCAGGGAAGCTGGGGGTGAAGTCCTTTTGTTCCTGGGACTTCAGAACAGGGAGCCAGCTCTACTCAGGCCCTTGGAGATTCCTTCAAGACAGGGGACACAGCACACAGCAAAGTCCTTCCCGTCTCCTTGGCAGCAAAGCAACAGCAGGTCAGTCCAGCAGAGCAACAACAGGACAGTCTTCCTTCTTCAGGGTCAGCTTTCTCCTTGGCAGAGGTTCCTTCTTGATTCCAGGATGATCTATTTTTCTGTTGTCAGGGGTCCTGTACTTATACCCCTAAAGTCTTTGTTCTCTTGTGCAAGTGGGCCCTGAGCCCGGTCTGAACCAGTTCTGGGTGGTGCTTGAGTACTTTGTTTTGCTGGCTGCTTCTTTCCTTTCAGAGTGAGGGGCAGGGTCGTCAGCCGCCCAGCAGAAGGTGGAGCCAGCACTGTGGAAGGCAGGCACAGCCCTATTCAAGCCCAGGTGCTAACTCCTCCCACCACTCAACTGTCAACTGCAGTCATTCAGCCTAGTGCTGACTCATCCAGCCTCCTGGGGCACCTCCAGCCTCTGTCACTCTCAAACCAGACAGTCAATACACAAACAGCCCAAGGCACACAGAAGGGTCAGACAAGAGAACAGCAACTTTCTAAAAGTGCTGTTCTCAAGCACAGGATTTAAAAACAACCTTTCCTAAAAGATGTGTTATTAAATTCTGAGTTCAGGGATACTAGATACTTATGTCCTATCTTGTTCCTATGAGAAGAAATGCCGTAACCACTGTAGCCAGCATCCCACATGTTAATCTATGGAACAAGATAGCCTTTCAATAGTGAAAACGAAAATGGCTGCCTTTCACTACCAGAGCATGTTACCAGCACTAGTACATGCTCTACCTTTTATATACACTGCACCCTGCCCCGGGGGGTACCTTGGGCCTTCCATAGGGGTGACTGATGTGCACAAAAAGGGAAGGGTTAGGCCTGGTCAGTGGGGACACTGACCAGGAGGACATGGCTGTTTCTAAACTGCACGCAGGCACTGCAGTGTCAGGCCTGAGACATCATTTTAGGGCTACTCCTGTGGGTGGCACAATCAGTGCTGTAGGCCCACTAGTAGCATTTGTCACCACCAGCCCTGGCACACCCAGTGCACTTTATTAGGGACTTCGTGGTGATACAAATATGCCAAACATGTACATCCAATCAGAATAATACTTTACATAGGGAGCACTTACACGCTGGCACTGATCAGTGTCCAAAGCATCTAAACCAGCAAAAACTAAATCCAGCACAGCATCAAAAATACAGGAGGTAGAGGCAGAAAGATAGGGGAAAACCACGCCAAAGATGCCAGGTCTAACAGTCCTCAATTACAGTAGACAGCACTTCCGGTACTGATGCTAGTTTGTCATTTGTTGGGCCACAGGTGCCGTCTGTGTTTAATGTAGTTGCATATGCTTGGGTCTGCGGTATTAATGTATTCAGATTAGCCAGATTTAGGTCAATCCCTGATATTGTTTTTACCATATTATTGAGCAAGTCTACTTGGACATCCATCTTGTTTGATTGATAATTCAGTGCCTCTAATCTGAGTTGAGATGTTTTAAAGAACATATCCTATATTGTTCCCGAGTCATTGTTACTGCGGTGATTACTGTCATTGTTTTGGTGAAGCTAATGCTTTACTGGGATATTGCTGGAAGTTTCACTTTCTGCTGTTGCATGAATTTGTATGTTATGTTTACTATTAGGGGACATGTGTTCCAGTGTATATGCCACAATATTATTGGATTCAGCTCTTTCGGGACTCTGATTTTTTCCTCCCATTAAATCATTTGTTGCATTTATGAGAAGTTGGCCTAGCATATGCTGTCCATTATTCTAATGGGCACCTTGCACCAGTCCAAATGACCCCTTATTGATGGTATGTTAAAGGCAACGTTTATAGAAAGCTATCCTAGTGGTAGCTGTAGAGAGCAGTCTTCAGGCTAAGTCTTGAAGGAATGTAAAGCATTTTGTTTTACCAGTATAATCTCGTGAATGACCAAATGAAAGGAGAACCACACCAGGTATATATATAAAATATATGTATTTATTCTAAACACACCCCTCTAGTCTCTTTATGAGGCTAGTAGCAAAAGTACATTCAGTAAACTTAATAGCACACAGTAAATTAGCACAATATACGTTGAGCCCAGAGGCGTACCAAACTACATATCAATAAAGAGGTATAAGAACCACAACTTGAATAGATACAAGGACTAGTGCCTTTAGAACTGCTGGGGCCACTAGGAACCACCCAAGGTAGTGACACAGGGGACCCACGGGGGACGTATGCAGTGTCTAAACACAGCTGAGAATCACCATTTATTTCCATGGGGAAAGTCGCAGTTGGAAATTTAAAAAGATAAAGGACACTTAGATGAGGACTTGGAGCAAAACCCATTAAAACTAGGAGGTACTAGAGTCAACACCCACGGGAGCACCGGAGTACTCGAGTTACCTCACCCAGGGAAGCCGGGTGCAGAGGTGTCTTTTAGTGTCGTGTTTCATCGTCGTTTTCATTAGCAATATGCTGCAAAGTGCTACTGCCGTCGAAGAGGAAAGTGTGGATAGAAGATGTGAAGAACCTGAAAGCAGAGGGGACAGAGTCTGGGTCCAGGAGGATGATAGGTGTATGCCTACCGATGTTGGGTGATTTCAGATGAAGATGGTGAAGCATGACTCTTCAGCCACGAGGTCCCGGCGACGTCGACGACAACCAGGAGCTGGATTTAAGCTGTCCCACAAAGGATGACGAGCGCTGCGGTGTTGGTGCCTGGATTGGACCCAACAAGCCTTGGCAACAGCAACCCATGCAGAAAGCAGAGATAGGCTTTGGTGCAGACCAGCAAGGTCTGGGGGACTTACCACTTGGTAGGGAGTCAGGGCATGTCTTGGGTACTACCACTATGTAATCAAACAACAGGAATGGAAGCAAGACATCCCGATTCTTAGAGGCTGAACGAGGCCCAATGGTTATGCCCTCCAGGGTCTTCTTGAATCTGCCAACAAGTCCCTTGGTCTTGGGAGGGTATGGTTTGGGGAACTTGTAGGTAACAGTACACTTTATCCATATGGCATTCATGTACCATCATATGAAGTTGTTGTCTCTATCGGACACTAGCCTTTAAGGGAACTCCACTCAGGTAAATATCACCATCAGTGCCCTGGCTACCATGGGTATGACCTTAGCACCCCGGGTGGCATCGTCCACCAACACCAGGATACACCTATTCCAAAGGGCTGTCTTGTGATTAATGGGGCTTCAACATTTGGAAATTCTGGAGGGGAGCCTTGCACTTCCAACCAGACTTTTCATTGGTCTGACAAGACATACATGATCTGTAGAATGCTTTTGACTTGATCCTTATCTGGGGACAATCCAATTGGTTGAACAGGTAGTAAAGAGTTTTTGGCCCACCCCATATGTCTAACCAAGGGAATATCATGAGCCAGCTTCAGTAGGAAGGACGTCCATAACTGGAGGGCCATCAACACTCTGGTTGACACAGGCTTAGAGACAATAGGCTCACTATTCAGGAGATCATTCTGATAGTAAATGAGTGAAAAACCAGAAATGCTCAAATTGTATGGGCCACAGTCATCACCATAGGCCCTCAAGTGTTGGGCACTCCCTCTGTACATTGTCAGAACTATGTCTGGGGTGGTGGGCTACCCAATCCCACCATTGCAACATGTGGTGATCCTGGGCATCCGTCCCCCCCAATCTAGTGGCAAGGACTGGGAAGGATTGGGCTCTCATAAGCCATCTACTTTTGGCAGCTCGACAACTCATAGCATGTGCAGGGAAGCAGACCTCAGCCCCATCCATAGCTCAGTGGTTCATTTGGATTTGGCATGCACTGGCCTTGGAGAGGCTCTCACACAATATAGCGAATACTGAAAATAAATTTCAGATTGTCTAGCAGCCTTTGCTCTCTTATCTGTTGTGCATTGAATTCACTTGCTTTAGCCCCCCAAAGCTCAGAGCCTTGCAACTCTTCCCATGCGATTGAAGGATGCTTGAACCCCAGCTTGATGGTAGCCCGGCCATAATGGGATTGCTAGCTGATCTCCCCATCGTCGTTGCCCCCTCCCTCCCCCTGCATAGTCAGCGATGCCTAAACACCACCTGACATTTCATGACCTGCACGGTTATTGTTACTTTCCTATTATTGTTCTCCTTTTTAGGTTTTGCCTAGGCAGCGCATGCGCTGTCTAGTTGAAAGATGCTGTATACAGTGTAGTGGGGGAAGGTCTGTCCACTTTCCACCTATCTTTTTGATTGGCCAAATTCCTAAATGCTGCAATCGGATTGGTTTTCTGCAACTTAATCCCGCCTCCTGACGGCCATGTTGTCATTTTTCTCCTTCCATAGCTATCAGCCCCTTTACTTTTAAAACTGTTTTTTTCCCTGCCTCCCCCCTGTCCCTGCCTCCCCCTTGTTCCCTCCTGCAGTCCCTAACTTCTTTGCCCACCACAACCCCCCCACCCACTCCCGTTCCTGCCTTTTTGGAGGATCGCAGTTTTATTTACAAAGCAATAGGACTCGTGTAAATACGAGTCCTATTACATTTGTAAATGCTTTTTTCCCCTCTGATTGGCTGGCTGCGCACTTTATTTTGCCTACGTCATTACCTTTACCTTCTTACCTGAGGTTAGAGAGGCTTGGAACGCACGCTTCACTAGTAGTGCCTCCTTGTTTCAATCTGACCGCAGATTAGTTCGAAGGAGTGCATGGTGTTTACATGTTTTCAAGCTGCAGTGTTTGTTTTTGAGCTTTAATGAAATATAATAATTTCAGCATTTGCCAAAGAGCAATCCGTGTTGGGAGAGACAACAAATACTCAAAAATACTCTGACTCCAAGAGGAAGGCAGGGAATCTTTAAATATGTGTTTGTGGTTTCGCTGTCTTGCTTGGTCTAGTGGTTGCTGTCTGTAGAGTTTTGGGCAATGGCCCATGACACTGAATGTTACTTGTGAAAAGCAGGTGTTGAGTAAGGTGCGCGTGATTTGTATTTTAACAGAAGACGCAGCCAGAAGTGTGGGTCTCAGCAGTAACAGTATCGGGTGGAAGTGTCTGCCCGGCCAATGATGGGAAACCGCCGGAAGGACTTGGTGGCGTAACGCATGGACGCCCTGCTCACCGGGGGGCTCAGCGGCCCACATCACACAGCGCCGACTGCCCCGAAGAAAGGCGCGCTTTGTTTCCCTGCTTTAGCGACAGCTTATTCTTAAAGTGCTCGTGATTTCTTGAAACACCAGGGCCTTCCAGAGCTTTTTAGGCACAACCTGTTCTCCTGGCTAATGTGTTTGTCAGCAACAAACAAAGGAATGAGAGCGGGGCCTGGACGGCTGCCACCACACTTGAGATTGACTTCAAGACACAAGTGCACGGTGGCAGTGGCCCTCCAAGATACTAGGTGCCTACAGCCAGGAGAGGCGCTACTGATGGTGTCAGGGGTGCACATGTGTAAACAGTTTATCCAAATGGCCATATGAGCCTGAACTTTTGAATGCAGTTAATTTGCCAGACAAGGCAGGGCACATCAGGTTTTGTAACAAAGCTCCCTCGACAAATGTTAGACCCGCGCTCGGGACCCACAGCTGTGCCCGGGGGTATGGCATGTATGGAAGAGGCCCAGGACGGAGTGAACCATCCACAAGCGGGACAGTAAGTTTTATTTTATATTTCCTATCCCACCCCTCCTGCCTAGCTGCTTAACCCATCTCACCTACAATCACATGACTTATTAATCACCTCCCCAGCTCCACTTACGTCCTTTTTCTTACCTCCTCTCTACCTTAACCATTTCTCCCGCGCAATTGAAACACTCGCTGCACAACTGGCCTCAAGTTATGTCCAGCAACAGCGATAACATTTCTGGATGTTTTTTAAAGGTTTTGTGAAAAATGAGAAACAACTTGAGGTACTGTTGGTAGATCATGCATCTTTGAGCAGTGGCAGTATACCATGCGGTTTTGCTACATAGCTGCCAAGGTTTCAGATTGCTATGTGTGACTTTTTAATAATTTTAGTGTCATTATGAGTGACATTTCAGTGACTATGAGTGACACTTGCTAGCGAGCAAAAATCAAGCAATGAAGGAAGATGAGTGAAACATAAATATCATAAATTACAACTATATGAGCAAAGAAAAACTCTTTAAACTGCTGCAAAGCACCAGAGAATAGACAGGTACTAACCTAGTGCCTATCTTATCTGATCGTACTGTTATTGTTGGGGGTGAAGGACAAGCCTCAGGAGAGGCTGGCCATGGCCCACGATAGCCTAGGTCACAGCCCGGCGGCAGCGTCCAGCCGGCTGAACAATTTTTCAAAAAGACAATGAGAGCTATAGTATAAAAATCAATAGCTGAACGGCCGACCACCCCGAGGTCTGCCGTGCCCCCCGCTAGAACATGAGTCAGCTGGGCACTGGCGTCATGATGACTCTGTAACACAAGTAATATTTGTCACAGTTCGCTTTAAATATAATATCAGCTCTAACAGTCTTACACTTACTTATGATTCCTGATGCAGATGACCCCTTGGTAGCACAGGTTACAACTGAGCACGGCTGCTGGTGTCAAGCCAGATAGGCTAGGATCGGGCCCTCCTGCTCGCCGGGGGATGACTTATGTGATACCACCAGGCCGAGGTGGCCCATCATACTTCCGGAGAGCAGCGGAGCTTAGTGTACCCACTCTGTTGAGCGACTGGCCTGCCTGAGTGACTCCGAATGAGGCTGCCGATCTGGGCCGATTCACGGGAGCCGGAATCCCATCCAGACTGGATTCCATTCTTCACCGCCGGCCTGGGCAGCGGTGAGTCCTGCTCTCCTCCTGACTTGCCCTGCTGCAACAGCCCAGCAAAAAGACTGCAAGACAGTCAGTTGGCATCTGCGGCCAGCAGCACTACAGTTCACCTGCACCAGACAAATCCTGGCTCCCCTCGGCGGTGCAAACCTCTGCAGCGAGGTCGGAGGAGCTGCTGCGGCCCTCTTCTTAATACCCAAAAATGCAGATAACGGTACCTGAAGTGCAAGTTCACAGGAAGGCTGATGGGGTCGGGTCTGTCGCGGCATCACACACATGCAGGGCAGCCTATCTGCAGCACTCTCTCTCGGCCCGGCCAAGCTCCCGGCTCAGAAATAAGTATTTGCTTGCACTGCACTGCAGCCATACAAACATTCTGCCCCACAGCGCGGGCAGCCCGGCAGTGCAGCAGGTGCAATCAGCGGTGTTGCAAAGTGTAGAGTACGCTCTAGTTGATGCACGTCACGTTAGGACGTGACGTGCGGCGGCCATGTTGGCGGCGGTGCGCGCGCATCGCCATTAGCGCGCCGAGGAAAGGCAAGAAGGCAGCGCCGGCCGGCGCTCCTCGAGACAGAGCTTGTAAAGTTAAATAAAGAGAAGTTAGGCATCTACCAGCTGTCCTTCATTATTGCCGACCTACTTTACAGTGGCGACGAGGTCGGGATGTGACCAGCCAGGACCACAACTATCAAAAAAAAAAAAAAAAAAACGGACCCACGTGGGCAGCAGCAAGGGAAGCAGCCAACAGGCCCAAGCCAGACCTGGGACACGGCGCAGCAACCCTGCACAAACCAGCCAACGCGACGGCCTACAGGGACACAGCAGGACACACTCAAGGCACGGCAGACTCGAGGAGCGTGGCAGAGCCACAGCCACCCACGGAGGCGGCAAAGAGGTCAGAGCGGCGGCACAGTTACCCCGCAGCAGCCAGAATAAGCGCGTGACATTCCTATTACACAACGCCAGGTAGGAACAGCGCTGTCTACTAAGGAGGAGGAAGGGGGGACCAACACCAAGAGTCCCCAGAGAGAAAAGAGCACAGGGTTCAAGGACAGCACCCCAGGCAGTCCCACCGGCAAGGACACCAACATACCAGGCGCCAGGGAGGTGAAAATGAGCACACCGGCGGGGTATGCAATAGCACCGGTACAATTTCTACCGAAACCCGGAGAACCACTGATGAAGTGGGAGGACTGGAAAGAATATATAGATAATTTTATAGGGGTCTTGGAGGATGAAAATGAAGAAAAATTCACCCCCCAAAGAAAGAAACGTATTCTGTTGCTGAATCTGGGTCCGGAGGGACTCAGAATCTACAAGAGTCTGGTGCCCAAAAAGAGAGAAGACACCGACGACGATGTGTATGCGCAAGCAGTGGAAGACCTAGATGAACGTTATCGTCCCACCATCTGCGTATCAGTGGACAGATATAATTTCCAACAAAGGAAACAAAGGGCTGAAGAAACTATTGAAGAATATGTAGCGGCCCTGAGGAAACTGGCGGCCACGTGTAAATACGTACTGTGGGAAGACGAGTTCATCAAAGATCAGATTGTGATGCACACCACGAGCGCAAATGTACAAGACAAGCTGTGGGCGAGCGGCGACACTACACTCAAAGATGTGTTGGTCATCGTGAAGAGGGCGGAACTCGCACGGAGGTGCACAGACGCAACCAAGAAGGAAGTGGCCACCCCAACCATGGTGAACAGAATACAAGAAGAGGAACACCGCAAAGACCAGAGAAGCAAGCACCCAGGGACTAAAGGAACCAACAGATGGCAAGGGAAGCAGGCGAGCAATGAGAGCAAGAAAATGTGCTACAGGTGCGGTAGTTGGTCCCATGAAGCACATGATAGAAGATGTGCGGCGTTCCGGGCCAAATGCCTACACTGCGGCATCATAGGCCACTACGAGAAAGTGTGTCGGAAGAAACAGCAGAAGGGAGTGGTGAAATATGTCGACCAAGGTGAGGAAGATCCGGAGGAAGTCACAGAAGAAGAGGTGGTCACCGTCTTATGCATATACGACCAGGTACTGAGCGTGGATGGGAAGAGGTCAACCAAACCTGTCCTAGACATGTCCATGGGCGGGATCACCATCACAGTGGTGGCAGACACAGGATCTCCATTTACCATTGTACAACGGGCAGTATGGGAAGCAGAGTTCCAACCCAAGTTGGGCCCAGAATTGGAGAAACTAGACATTCGGCCGGTCACCTACAATGGCGACCGCATTCCCATGGTGGGATTCCGTTGTTCGAGTTTAGAGGCCGATCAGCTTGGTGCAAACTATACATCGCGGAGAAAGGACCCTCCGTCCTAGGATGGCTAGACCAGGGCGACCTGGGAATAAAACTAGATCCAGGAGGGAAGGAGCAAATACTACTCACAGAACAGGAGGAATGGCCGGATATGAACAAATGGAAGGAGAACTACCCGAAGGTGTTTGGAGGCACAGTGGGGAGAATGGAGAAATTCCAACACAAGATTGTGCTCAAAGAAGGAGCCATCCCAGTAGCCCACAAAGCGAGAAATGTACCAATTGCGGTGAGAGAAGCAGTCCAGATGGAACTCCAAGAATTGGAGAGGAAGGGTATAATAGAACCTATCACCTGCGCTGAATGGCTGGCGCCCTTAGTGGTCGTGATGAAACCCAATGGGAAGGTCAGGCTCTGTGTGGACCTGAGAGAACTGAATAAAAACATCGTAGTGGAGAAATTTCCCCTTCCCAGAATCGAGGAGATGTTGGCCAAGACCAGAGGAGTAAGGTGGTACTCCACTATTGACTTGACCTCGGCCTACCACCAAATAGCACTGCATCCGGACAGCAAAAGCCTCACATCCTTCATCACCCCGTTTGGGTGCTACCGGTTCTGTCGCATGCCGTTCGGGCTGGCCTCAGCGGCCGCAGTCTTTCAGAAAATGATGCACCAACTATTCAGAGACTGCGAGGGTGTCCAGTACTTCCAGGACGACATCCTGGTGATGGGGTGTGACAGGCTGGATCACGATCGGAAGTTAGAAAAAGTGCTACAAACACTGGAGAACAAGGGCCTTACAGCCGAATGGACAAAGTGCCGGTTGGGCCTGCAATCAGTGACGTACCTAGGCCACAAAATCGGACAACAGGGCATCACACCAAAGGCGGAGAACGTAAAGGCCATCGCTGAAGCACCGCCCCCCCAAGAACAAAGAAGAAGTCAGGTCGTTCTTGGGAATGGCGGAGTACTATAGTAAATTTGTGGTACACTTCGCCTCAAAGACCTACAACATGAGGTTGTTGACCAGGGAGAGCACTGCGTTCCAGTGGACACCGGAAGCCCAAGCAGAGTTCGAAACCATCAAAAAGGATGTCACAGGAGCCATACCACTCAAAGGTTACGATCCACAGGGCACCACCGTGCTCACGACCGACGCCAGCGACAAAGGTCTGGGCGCGGTGCTCATGCAAGACCGAGGAAGAGGGGACATGGAGACAATTAGCTTTGCATCCAGGGCATTGACGGATACCGAAAGCAAATACAGCATGATCGAGAAGGAGATGCTGGCGGTGGTGTGGGCCATGGCGAGGTTCCGGCAATTCCTTTGGGGTACCCGATTTCTACTTAAAACAGACCACAAGCCGTTGGTAAAAGTATTAACATCGAGCGGACACGCCAGCGCCACACCCAGGATATCCAAAATGTCCTTAAAGTTGCTTGAGTTCAGGTACGATGTGGAGTACATCCCCGGGAACCGGAACCGAGTAGCGGACTACCTGAGTAGAGCAGCTGCCATGGAGCCCGGAGAGGAAGACCCTGCAGACAAAGGGGAGATGGTAGCCCTCATAGAAGACCAGGAGAAACTAATCAGCCAACAAGAGTGGACCGAGGCATATGAGGAGGACACCGACATCAAGGAAGTGAAGACGCACATTGTACAAGGATGGCCAGACAAGAGAAATGTGAAAATGAGCCTTAGGCCATATTACGAAGTGAGGGAAGAACTGTCAGTAGGAGACAAGGGGATATTCGTCTACAGAGGAGACAAGGTGATCCCCCCAAGGAACCTCACCAACAAGCTATTGGACTTGCTACATGAAGGCCATTTAGAAATAGGTAAACTCAAGGCCAGATCGAAACAAAATTACTGGTGGCCAGGCATGGACATAAGAGCGGAGAGGCACGTCAGGAAGTGTCCACAATGCCAAGGAGCTGACAAAACATTGAAACCCCTACGCCGAAAGTTCGATTCTCCCTCCAATCCGTGGGAAGAGCTGTCCATAGACATTTTAGGACCCGTGCTAGATGACCAGGGCACGCAGAAGTACGTGTGCGTCCTCATAGATCGATACTCCAAGTGGCCGGAGTTGAAAGTGGACGAGTCCATGGACACTGAGAATATCTTGAAGTTCCTGTCCAAAACTTTCACAAGGGAAGGAATCCCCAAATCCATCTTAAGCGACAATGGCCCACAGTTCACGTCGGAGAGATGGAACCAATTCATGCTAAGGAATGGCATTATCAGCAAACACACCGCGATCTACCATCCCGCTCGGAACGGCTTAGTGGAGCGGTTCAACAGGGTAGTGATGGGAGCCATACAAGCCGCCATCTCCAGCAACAAAGACTGGGAGAAAGCTCTAGAGAACATGGTGTGGGCCTACAGAATAACGCCCACCAGTACGGGGTACAGCCCCTTCCAAATATTGAGAGGACGAGAACCCTTTACGCATGATAACAGGATCTGGAAGGAAAAGGTCATCACAAGTGAATGGTCTCCCGCAGTGGTCTGAGCTAATTTGGAAAGGGCACAAACTATCTACACCAACCATTACAACAAAAGAAGGAACGTGAAAGAAACAGGTCTGGAGAAGGGAGAGTGGGTTAGAGTAAAACTTGCTACCCTGCAGAAGAAAGGAGACAGTAAATATAGCAGACCCATGCAAGTCAAGGAAGTTTATGAACGAGCAGCACTGCTGAGTGATGGGAACGTGTGGTCCCAGGACCGCATGGCCCGGTGCAGCAAGATATTGAGCTGGGAGCAGCCTGGAAGGACATGGGAAGAGATGGAAGATCCAAATGTTGAAGCAGGACAAGACGTAAGTGAACATGGCGATAGATGAAGTTCAGAGACGGTGCGAGAAAGGGAAGGAGCGAGCGAGAGTCAAGGAGTAGAGAGGGACTGGCCCGAGAGAGGCATGAATGAGGGTGGAACGGCAAGTGAAGAAATGGAAGGAACTGATATGCAAAATTTTGGGACTCAGGAGAACCCCGCCCGGGTTACCAGAAGCGGAAGGCAGGTGGTGAGACCCTCCAGATTTAGAGACTTTGAATTAGACAATGGGTTGTAAGTGTTTGCTTATTGTTCATTAAAAGGGGGAGATATGTAGAGTACGCTCTAGTTGATGCACGTCACGTTAGGACGTGACGTGCGGCGGCCATGTTGGCGGCGGTACGCGCGCATCGCCATTAGCGCGCCGAGTAAAGGCAAGAAGGCAGCGCCGGCCGGCGCTTCTCGAGACAGAGCTTGTAAAGTTAAAAAAAGAGAAGTTAAGCATCTACCAGCTGTCCATCATTATTGCCAACCTACTTTACACAAAGCAGCTGAGCCCCATGATTCCGGCACCGTCCGCCACGCTAACCATTGAGAAGCCGGCCTCGACCTCCATAATTTAATTTCAAAATGTAACTCCTGGCGCGCCCTATCAGCAGGACCGTGACGGGGCTCCGAGAGGCACTTATCTGTCAGTAGTACAGCACTCCACGGCGTGGGGAGGACTCTTGTCTCGATTTGAGTCTCCCGCCGTTGCTCACTACTTCCGTTCATCTGACCTCTTCCTCCGGAGGTGACGGCAAGTGCGGTATCTCACATCCGGATAATTAGCACATCAGGGCGCCCTTGGTGAGTGCCTGGCTGCAGAGCAGTTGCAGCATCGTGTTCACAGGGTGGCCCACCCCCTCTTAATTGGCAGCAACTGTGTCAAAGCACTTAAGCCACGTGGCACGGCAGGAATAATTGCAGCACCAGCCTGGAGCCACTTGTTTATTACATTGTAAATGTAGCCGCCTAGCGCTGCCGCACTCTCACTGACTCCGCCACTATTTATGAACTAAGAGCCGCTCCTGGCACTTGCAGCACGTCTCTGGCAGCAGGAGCAGTGCACAGGCGCTGCTGGTGGCGCGACCTGGCGAGTCCCAAATGCGTGACAACGCATTTAAGTGCGGTGATGCGGGACACCGCACTGAAATGCGTGAGTGTCACACCCGATGCGTGATACTTGACAGGACTGTTGCTATAGCTCCCGTTATAATAAGGGACCGAAGAGGTAGAAAACATCCTGCAATTCCATTACCATAAAAATGTACAGCGCTGCTGCTTGTTCACCACCTTTTAAATGAAGGCTTATTTTGCTGCTAAGCAGTTCTCATCACCTCTCCCGACGTTCACTCTCTGCTATTTTCACTCCCCCTCTACAAGTGCAACTCCTATTGCAGTGTCCTGTTCCCCATCCTTCTCACATGCCTCGTTTTATATAGGCATTGATTTTTGATACTGCACAACGGCTGCTGTCTTTGCCCCTGATTGTTTTCTTTTGCTATTTTCAAGCCGTTTTGTGTTCATGCGTTCATGGTAATAGCTTTAAAGCACTGAGCAGAGAAACGTCTTTAAAAAGTTCCTCTATACGAAAAGCAAAACTTTTTGGATTAGCAGTTGTGAAGACTATTTTCAGATTTTAATGAGGTCCCCCCCTAATATTAGTGCTGCTGCTCACCAGGGAGAACAGCTGGAGGCAACTCTATTAACAGCGAAGGTTAAAACTCCTCCTGGTTTTATCCTGGGACATCATCTTTGCAGCACTCGCGCGCGATATTTCACAGGGAGTTGCAATTTGCAAATAACATATTGACGGAGCTGGGAGAGGCCTGGGAGGGCAGGCAATCTCAAAGAAATAAACATTCAGTTGTAGGAAACTTCGTCACCGTTTTTGTTCCACGGCTTGATGAATACAGATTTTAACCTAAAAAGGAAAGGAGGCTGGAGGGAAAGGTCAAGCGGCCATTAACTGCAGAAAAAAAACAGCCGGACATGAATTCCTAATATGATTTTTCGGAAGGAGAGGGACATTTATTTAAAGTCTCAGGTACACACTCGCCCTTTGTTACTCGATGCTAAAACAGGTTACATTTATTGGTCCCGTGATCACCAGATATACTCTATCAAAAATGCGTTTTCACAGCTGTGCAATTGTTCAGAGTTTAGAGTCTACCTCCTAATTAAATTCTTTTATGAAACCGTACAGTTAAATATGTCAAAATTTCAGAAAGAAAATGTGAACAGGAACAATTGTTTTGTGTGGCAAGCCATGCAATATTATGTTGATAATTAGGAACATTTATTTGCAAATAAATTATTTGCCCATTTGTGAGTGCATGCGCTGTTATGTTACTTGCGAGTTCTGTTGGGTTCTATACAGTGGATGTAGAGGCTGCTGTTGCTTACCATACGTTGACTTAATTGTCAGTCTCATGTACCTGCTTCTTATTGGTCAACTTCCATAGGCTTTCTTCCTCTTCATGTTTTTGTCCATATACTGGAGCATTGATACATTTCTTTTATCCTTCCACTGCTCATTTTTGTTAAGATACTACTTTAGGTCGAGGGACCCATAAGCTGCGCAAAGCGCAGCTTCCGGTCCGGAGATTTAATGTCTTTTAGTAGGGCTTTAGAACCCGCCTCCCTGCCCTGTCTCTCCTCCATTGGCTGGCTTCCTAAACGGAGGCCAGCCATTGGAGGAGAGAGCCCGTCTTTTTTGGATTTGGGGGCGTAAGTTTTGCTGTTCTTTAGACAGTGACGTTGTCCGTCACTCAGGACAGCAAAACACGCCCCCGAATTCGAAAAATTCCGGAAGCTTTGGGCCGCCACTTTGCTGCGTCTACCGAGGAGGTAAGTTTATCGTGCGCGCCTTCCTCGTCGCGCTCTCGCCTCCCCCGGGCCCCCACACCTCACTCCCTCTCCAGTGGCCATGTGCAGGAGAGCCTCCACGCCGTAGTGCGAGCTGTGACTGGCTTGAGACCCCTCTCTGCACCTCCCTCCAGAGGGGGCACGGCTCTGAACAGCCACAGCTGGGTCTGCCTGCCAGCCTGGTCCCACTCGTGCCACCGCTCACACCGGGAAGGAAGGGGCAGAAAAGGGGTCAACCCATCTCTTCACCTTTCACCTGACTGCAGCTCCGGTCTGCAGAGAAGATGCTGCCCGGGAAGGCGGCCCTGTGCGTCCTATTGCAATTCCTGCTGCAGTTATCGCCAGTCTTCGAGGCGCTCCCGACGTACCAAGGTAAGAGAGAGGGGTGTGTTTCACGCTCGTGGCCGCTTTGTGACAGACTGTGGGTTCCATCTGTGGGAGAGAGGGGTGTGTTTCACGCTCGTGGCCGCTTTGTGACAGACTGTGGGTTCCATCTGTGGGAATGTAAATGCATTCATTGAACGCACTTTGTTCGGTTTTATGCTTCGATCCCGGGGCGCCCCTGCCCTGTAGTGGCGCAGCTCTGGCTTTCATTAGAGCAGTCTGCACAACACCCTCGAAAAATGCCTGCTCAGCAGTTCACGTCTACTGGCACGTATGGCACCCACTGGTAACACTTCTTTTCAACAGTAGCAGCACACACATGATGCTTACACAACTGCTCCCTTCTTTCAGAGCATCCAAGGCCGATGTACCCCACCGCAGAAGTCCCCCAAAGTCAGCAGGGCCCACTTGGTATTTTCTTCTATACTCACAGACACAACAAAGAGGCGTGCTTTTAGATGCAGATCACACACCTACAGTCACCCATGACGCAGACTGACGGACATGGACACTTACACATTCATTCACATGGACCGAAAAACATACAATCACACATGCAAACACATCAACACATATCCAGGTGCATTAACACATTTCAACATGCATATATTCAGATATGTATGCAGACAACTCACAGAGGCACATTTACATATAAACAGCACACATGCACACAGTCACAGACAACACACTTACTGGCAAACACACACAGACAGATGGACTGGGGAGAAGATGGGCTGACAGAAGGCTAGAGAGATGGGTGACATACATACTGTGCCAGTCTGTGCCGTACAACCTGTCAACAGACCTACAATCAGACATGCACCGTACCAGACAGAAATGTGTGTTCCTATTCACATGGGCCAACACACGGACCATCACTCGTGAACCACAGTCCGGCAGATGCACAGGCACCTACGAACACAGGTCAACAGGCATAAAGGTACGCATTCAAACGTACCGGAGTGCACAGACCAACAGGCAGAAAGCATGCTTGTGCCCATTTATATGTACAGAGGCACATCATACACACACGGGACAGGATGGACTGGACTCCGGGGCTATCTGGCAGTGCTGGAAGCACCAGACTGACAGGTTCTAACGCCCAGAGACCGGCTGCACGCCTCTGCAGGAATAGGTGCGTGCGTGCGCCTTTGCCTTCCTTCGTGCAGTGAGTTTGTATTTACAAACAAGTGAGTTCTGCACTAGTGGGGTGTAGAAGGGTGTCACGGAGATCTCTCCATATGGAAAAACACACACATTTAAAAAGCAGATGATTCGGGATCCTGCTTCAAACTGTGGCAGCGTTGGCTGGTATGAAAGTGTGGGTAGCTTCTTTCCATGTATGTGCGTCACAGGCGCGCTGCATCTCCTCTCCGAGCCCGGGGCGCCCCTGCCCTGTAGTGGCGCAGCTCTGGCTTTCATTAGAGCAGTCTGCACAACACCCTCGAAAAATGCCTGCTCAGCAGTTCACGTCTACTGGCATGTATGGCACCCGCTGGGAACACTTCTTTTCAACAGTAGCAGCACACACATGATGCTTACACAACTGCACTGTGGTCGTTTGCGTGTGCTCAGTGCCTGTTGCCAATTGGAATTTCTCCAGTGAGTGACTTGAACATGATGCTATGTTGTGTTATTTCGTGCATTGGTGTGCACGAAGTGTGCGTCATTGTGTGAGCGCGAGTGTCACTCAATGGTTTCCATAGCCTGCTCTCGAAGAGATGTCATTTGTTCCTATGTGATTAAGTGTGGCCGTCATGCAAATGTAAGTACTTTGTGACCTCGTGATGGGTATGCAGCAGTATATAAATAATACTTTTGGAGTACCCCAAAGGCACCTTGGGACTCACAAGAGGTAAAAGTGCTATACGTATACCAATATATTACAATTGTGCAAGGCTAACGTGAAGTTCACTGCCTAGCCATAAGAGGTCTTTTGAGGACTAAAAGGTTAGGGAAGTAAGTAGGTTTGGCCATTTTGCTACCAAGCCCATTAAAAAACACTTATTGGCTGTGGTAAAAGAAGGATGACAGTTCAAAATTAGGTAGTATTGACAGCACTGTTGGGCCATACCCCTGCAGTAATTCCAGAAAAACTGACTGGCCTACAAACAAGCTTGCAGCCTGTAAGTCTGCACAACCAGAAGAAAAGGCATGGTGGCAGATTGTCACATGGCCTCAACTCTTACCACCTGGGGATCCTCCATTCCGCTTGTATCCGGATTGCGATTTCTGGGACCACTACTGAACAAACTTGTCCAGGCCACCGTTCTGCCCAACTCGGCTAAATCTTTTTGCATTCAATCACTCCTCAATTGCACTAATGGTGTTGCTCGTCTGCATTTGGTCAAAACTTTCACTGGCTGACTAGATGCCACGACTGACTCTGGCAAATGCATGGGTGGACAACACAGATCAAGCAACAGTCTGTATACACGTTCTTAAGACCAGCAAGATTCTTACCTTTTGTAATCTCCCCATCCTCAAATCGCTTTGAGGCTCCAGTTAGTGGCAAAACAGCGATTTACAAAACTCGTAAAGCAAAGAAAAACAAACTCCTGAAAATGGCTTCTAGGAAATTTCCTCAAAAACAATGTTGTCGCCATCAGCAATTTTGTGGAGGGACGTCCATATGATGTAAGAATATGGGACAGAAAATGTGCCTTGCTGGTTATTGTTGATCTTTATTGGCTCATGTATAGCACTGAACCCACCACTTGAATCTCACTTTTGGTAGTACAGAATAGCCGGAGCAGTTCTAAGGCGCAAAGGCTTTGAGTTATAAAAGATGCATAACATAGTAGAGTAATTCATTGTATTACAGTACAGTACATACATCAATATCTGTGTGGGCTGTGAGAGCTGTGTGGGCTGTGAGGGCTGTGTTGGCTGTGTGGGCTGTGTGGGCTGTGTTGGCTGTGAGAGCTGTGTGGGCTGTGAGAGCTGTGTGGGCTGTGAGAGCTGTGTGGGCTGTGAGCTGGGTGGGCTGTGAGCTGTGTGGGCTGTGAGAGCTGTGTGGGCTGTGAGAGCTGTGAAAGCTGTGTGGGCTGTGAGAGCTGTGTGGGCTGTGAGAGCTGTGTGGGCTGTGAGAGCTGTGTGGGCTGTGAGAGCTGTGTGGGCTGTGTGGGCTGTGAGAGCTGTGTGGGCTGTGAGAGCTGTGTGGTCTGTGAGAGCTGTGTGGGCTGTGAAAGCTGTGTGGGCTGTGAGAGCTGTGTGGGCTGTGAGAGCTATGTGGGCTGTGAGAGCTGTGTTGAGAGCTGTGTGGGCTGTAAGAGCTGTTGGCAATGTAAATAACAATGCCATTTATTTATAATAAAATAATGTCATGAGCAATGCCAATAGCTCTACCTTTAATAATGCCGAGACCATTGTTTTCTTTGTGTTTAAGCCCTCTACCATGGTGCGCCTTTTTGTTGGACACCTTTGTATACTTCCCTCCCTTCTATATTCCTGCAACACTCCCTTAACTGTGTTGCTGCTACTCACCCAACAGCCCTCCCTTCCCTCATCCATGTTGCTGCTTGCCCCATCCCTATTGTGTTGCTAATGGCCCCTTCCCTCCCTAAACCTTCATTCCCTACCTCATCTATGTTGCTGCTTGTTCCCACCCTCACTCCCTCACGCTCTGTTGCTGCTTTCCCCATCCTCACTCTCTCCCTCGTTCATGTTGCTGCTTTACTCCAACCCTCTCTCCCTCGTCCATGTAAATGCTTGTTTTTCTGTTTGCCAGTCTAACCAGCTGACCATGATGTGCGTGCTTCTGGTTTTCCCACCTAACATTTGGTTGCCAGAATGCGTGAATGTGAAACTGCTTAATAATATCAGCCCTAGCCTTGCAGAATTATAGCTACACCATCACTGTGTCTACTCAGTCTATATAAGTTCAAATTTGCATCCAGTCATGTGGGCCGGTTCATTAGCTATCTCTGAGCCAGGGCCGCTTTTATTTTGGTGCTCACATGCTGCAGTGCTGGAGCTTATTTGTTGTGTGTACGGCAGTCTGACCCTAATGTTATGCATCTGTTTCTCACATTTACGTTTGGTTGCTAGAATACGAAGTGGATTTACTCAAGTGATTAGTGAAACTCCTTAATAAAGTCTGCTTCCAGGAAAAATCGTGTGATGTGACCTTTGCGTTCATTGGATGCACATACGGCATAGGGACAGAGGATATAGGAGAGGGCCTTAGAGTCAAACGCTATCTCTGTAACTGCCCAAAGGTACCTACCAGCCTTTTATCCCACTGAGAGCTGCAGCAAGAAGGCCTCAGTGAGTCATGATGTACGTACCATAGAGCTGTGTTTTACATGCCATGTCATCCAGAGAAATACACTTTCCAGGATTTAAGGCTCTTAATCTGAAAGAGTCAACATAAACAAGCATTTGCAATGCAATAGGTCTCGCATTAGGAAAGTGTGAGCTATTGGTATTGTAAATGACACATTTTTTAAATATGTGTTGGCTCTGAAAATATATAAATTAATAGCATTGTTATTCACAAAGCCAATAGCTTACACTTTCCTAATGCGAATCCTATTGGCTATGGCAATGCTTGTTGGTAGCAAGCAAGGACAGTGCTGTTGTGGTGCTGAGTGATGATGTGGTTTAGCTGAGTGATGTGGTGGTGTCCCAGAGTGATGTAGTGGTGTCCCCGAGTGATGTGGTGGTGTCCCCGAGTGATGTGCTGGTGCCCCAGAGTGATGTGGTGGTGTCACAGAGCGATGTGGTGGTGTCCCGAGGGATGTGGTGGTGTCCCCTAGGGATGTGGTGGTGTCCCAGAGGGATGTGGTGCTGTCCCCGAGGGATGTGGTGCTGCCCCCGAGTGATGTGGTGGTGCCCCCAAGTGATGTGGTGGTGCCCCTGAGTGATGTGGTGTTGCCCCCAAGTGATGTGGTGGTATCCCCGAGTGATGTGGTGGTGTCCCTGAGTGATGTGGTGGTGTCCCTGAGTGACGTGGTGGTGCCCCTGAGTGGTGCCCCTGAGTGATGTGGTGGTGCCCCTGAGTGATGTGGTGGTGCCCCCGAGTGATGTGGTGGTGCCCCCGAGTGATGTGGTGGTGCCCGAGTGATGTGGTGGTGTCCCAAAGTGATTAGGTTAGAGAAAGTTAAGAATATTGCATGGGAGAAAGGAACACATACTGTATGGGAAATAGGGAGGTATAGTGTGGGAGATAGGACAGCCTAAGAAATGAGGCATCATGTATGAGGCAAATTCAAGGAGACTGTAAAAAACTGGAAGGCTGTGCATATAGGAGTAAGGAAGGTAGGTTGTATGGGATAATGTATGATAGAGTGCATGTGTTAAAGGGGGATACAGTGTATGCAAAATAAAATATTTGTATGGAAGACAAATAGACTAATGGATAAAGGAGAGCAGATTCTGGGAGAAGTTATGACAGAAGGCACGACCTAAAAACTGTTTAAGGAAGAACAGAAGGCAGAGACTAAGGGGAAAGTTACACCCTACTGCATGGAAGAAAGGATGAGGGACCATGAAATAAGCAACAGTAGACTTTAAGACAGACCAAAAGGCAGTGTGTATCGGGGAACAGGAAATAGAATGGAGGGGTTATGGGAGAAAGGGAGGCAGCGAGCAAGGGTAAAAGTAAGACAGAGAGCATGAGAGAAAGAAAAGCTGACATGGGAAAAAGGAAAGCGGAGAGCAAGGAAGAAGGGAAGGCAGAGTTCATGGGAGAGAGTAAGGCAGACAGAATGGAAAACCAGCACCTTGAGACCCTCATGGTGTGATTGAGTCAGTCACAGCAGTAGCTTGATCATGCTAGTGCCGAGTTGTTGCAGGTGCGAATGGCGCTGTTGATGTGTGTGGGCCGGGGAGAGATCGGAGGGGCAGGAAGGGGGTGCGTGGGTTGTAGAACGGCACCTGAGGCAAGTATAAGGGAGTGGTACCAGCCCAGTCCAAATTATTGGTGTCAAGAGGGACACTGCTGTTAATACAGGCAGCTCTGTGCGCCCCTATGAAGACAGCGCCCTGGGCCTGAGCCCAGCTCGCCATGCCACAAAGCGTGCCACAATATAACCATGTGGAGGTAGGCAGGAGAGAAGTCCGGGTGTTTTCCCCTCCGCGGGGTCTTAGTCAACATGCTTTGCTGCTGGTTTTCCTGAGGTGGGTTCGGTTTGCCCTGCAGCTTGTTTGCTGTGGTTGGTGGGGCAGACAGCCAGGCCTGCCCCCCTTCAATGTATCGGCGAAGTGGGAGCCTAGTAGAGCAAGGGTGCCGGCCTGCTCTTTCCACAAACCTACACAGCAGATGTCGGGGGCTGCCCGACGTGCTGTGCCGACGAAATTCGAACACCTGCTGGGGTGTATCTGGTCACATTTATTTAAACAAGGGGTGGATGAGAGGGATGAATAACAGACAAGAGTCGGATGGGGTGGATACAGAATACAGACCTGGGGCGGGTTTGGCAGATATAAACAGGGACATGGGGCCGTTGGGGGGGGATTAAGAAACATGAACATGGAGTGGGAGGGGGCGTTAAGAAGCACTGACATGGGGTGGGTGGGTGTGTTAAGAAACACGGACATGGGAAGGGTGGGGAGATTAAGAAACACGGACATGAGGCAAATAGGGTGTTAAGAAGCACAGACATCTTAAGAAACACATACATGGGGTTGGTGGGGGGAAATGAACATGGAAATGGAGTGGGTGGGGGAATAAGAGACACTGACATGGATGGGTATGGGGAATAAGAAGCATAGACATGGGGTGGTTGGGGGGGAATATGAACATGACACAGACATAGGGCGAATAAGACATGGGGCATATGGGGTGGGGAACATGGACATGGGACCGGTAGGGGGAGGAATCAGAAACAGGGGCTTTGTCCGGGTAGGGTGGATAAGAAACATGGGGTGGGTTGGGTCGATATGAAACACGGACATGGGGCTGCTGGGTTGGATAAGAAACACTGAAATGGGGTGGGTGGGAGAACAAAACAGGCATGTGTTGAGTGGGGGAATAAGAAACAGACATGGAGAGGGTGGGAAATAAGGAGCACAGACATGGGACATGTGAGGGTAAGGGACAAGTATAAAAATACACAGATGTGGGGCAGGTGGGGGATAAGAGACAAGGACATTTAGGAAACAGACATCGGGCAGGTCAGGTGGAATAGGAAACACGGAGAGGTGGGTGGAAGAGGAAGAAGCAACGTGGAAGGGGTCGAAAGAGACAACACAGTCAAACTGGCATCAGGAAAAAGAAAGGCAAAAGAAAGAACAAAGAGAGAAAGTTAAAAATAAAACACAAAAGAATTAAGAGAACACTATATTTCTTTACATGTTCTTCTATACTGCAGACCTTGCCAAAAGGGCTTCCTAGCACTGTACAGAAAAGGCATTACTGTACATAGAAAATAGGTGTAGTGTATAGGATGTTAGAAGTAATCACAGGCAATGATTTAATGGGAGGTCCTCTCCTCTTCCTAGTCCCTGAACTTATATCACTTAAAGCACTTCCCAGCACTTCTGCTAGCCCTGGCACTTCTCAGGAACAAACAGAGGCTCTGAGTCCCTGCACTTCCGCCTTTCCCAAAAAACCCTGTTTGTGGGTTATGAGGATGATGAGAAGCAGGCACTCCAAAGCAGAAATACAAAGTCTAAGCCGGCATTAAGGTGCATAGAAGGCCGAAATGAGATTAACTTGAGGACATTGTTCCTTGCTCAAGACCAGCTTGAGCTTTCGTTTGAATGTGTTGAGTAGGCACTTTCGGGGGTCCCAAATGTCTGGGCATCTCTAGTCAATAAACATATTTGACAGAGGGGAACAACAGAAGAACATGGCAGGAGTCCCCCGGAGAGCAAGGCAGACGCCTTGCTTTCTGGGTGTCATACACTCTGTAGCAGCCATAGACACAGTCAAATAGAGGGGACAGGGGCACACCAAGAATGACAGGAGAGGAGAGAGCAGAAAAAGGAAAGACTTGAGGCACAGTACTTAGAAAAAGATATAAAAAAGAAGCTGACGAATGCACAGAGAAATAAGACGCAGAGATGACAGAAGTTAGCACAGGAAGACTAACGTCACTAAGAAATACATAGTAGGAAACCGCGAAAAAAGCTGGCAGCCAGAAGACAAATAACAGGCAAATACACAGACAAACAAAGGCAAAGGGCAAGAGAAAAGTGGAAAAGTTGGAGAGGCAGAACATATAGACAAGGTCTGACCCCGCGGTCCGCGCCACCATTAGACGATGACACGGGTGCAAAACGATTGGACGGACATGTTGCCATGGCGGCTGAGGCTCGCTTACAGGCAGGAGGAGTGGGAAGCAGGGGGCACACAGGGATTGTGACGGCAAGTAAAAGAAATTGGAAAACACACACTGTAACGTGCAGAACAAACACGTAGCTTGATTGCAGATAATCAAGCCAGCAGGACACAATGTCCGTGTAGCGCCTTTTAAAAGTGACTGAAGGATTGTGTTTTTTTTAACGTACTGCCTTTTAAGCTGTTATTGAGTTAAAACTGTTTGTATGACTTTGGACGGCTTTTAAAAACCTGATTTACTTGCCCTCACATCCACCAGGGGAACTTGCACATCTCTGGTGGGTAACGGGGAAGGTTTTGCGTAGTTGCACTTCCACCTGCATTCAGGAAGTACATCGGGGCGGGTTGATGCTCTAGATGTTTAGTGGTGATATGGATAAACGCACGGCCGCTAAGCTCACACATTGATTGCTCTTAGATAATCAAGCCAGCAGGACACTCTCTCCATGTAGCGCTTTGTAAAAGTGACTGAAGGATCATGTTTTTTAACTCACTGCGTTTTAAACTGTTATTGTGTTGAAACTGTTTGTATGAATTTGGACCGCTTTTAAAAACCTGGGGAGGAGAAATGCGAGACACGGCCTGGGGGCCGTGAAAGTGAAGCCGGCCGTGGGCAGTGAATAATTAGGGGAGGAGAAATGTCTGAGGCAAAGCGGCCGGTAAACGATCCCTTTGATGTGTGAAAGCAATTAGGGGGAGGAGAATTCAGGCCAGCATGCACTGCCCACGCTGGGGAAGCCTGTGGGAGGGAGGCAGATGGCTTTGATGTGCACGCGCTTTTCACGGGCACTGGATGGAATCGCCCCAATGGTTAAGCTCTTGTTAAGCCCCTATATTCTCGCACGCTCAATGCGCAAGTGCATTGACAGGCGAGACCTAAAAAGAAGCTGACAACTAAATTGTTGTAAAATGAGCATCCAGGAGTCAGGGTGAGGTGAGTTCCCAGGCATGAAATATTCAGTTCCAATGTAGGTTGGCTCTAGAGGTGATCTCAGTACAGGGATTAGTTCAGTGTGTCTGCACACATCACAGGTTCCAGTAAGAGACAGATGCTACTTAACTATGCACAACATTTCTCTGGTCTCTACATCGAGACTCAGATGGCCATTAACCCCACAAAAGTCTCAAACATCATTAGCATATGAAATCTCTTTATTGATGTGATAACTACAATTTAATATTTGTTTTTTTTAACCTTCATGCTTTCTCAAATATGCTTAAAAATACACCATTACCCACTCTTTTTTCCCCAAATAATTTTGGCGGGAGAACCCACCCGAATCCTCCTCCCTCACCATTGGGCACTCAATCTGAACTTTTACGCCCTACCAGTTTCAGATGTCACCAGACGCCACTGCATAGGACGTTTGTTGCAGGAGTAACTGAAATGCCACTCTGCTCGCCAGAAAAAGTAAGTGTGCTGGTGCCCTGATTTGTGTATATTTTATTACTGTACTCTCAGCTGGAGTTCACACACAGTCTCAGTCTAGTAGTCTGTGGTGTACAGTTACTTTTCAGGAGCTGTGCGTACCCGGAAACGGGGACGGCGCGCGTCACCGAAGTAGTAACTAGTGTACGCTACCGCGATTAAAATAGAAATAACCTTCTTCAAGGCCGAGGCCACGGGAGCTTTCATCGTCGTGTGTAACTTGTTGACTCAAACCAAAACCCCCCACCCCATCTCCCAGTTGGAACAAGAGCCTTTTTTTGATGAGTCGACCGGACGCATCTTATACGTCGTACAGAGGCTTGCACACGGATGTGTACTTGCAAGAATTGAATCTCAAACAGGCGGTCCCATTTAATTAAGATTATTTGTGGTCCTGATGAGAACCGGACAAAGGTACTGGTTTGAAATGCGTCGAACTTTTTTATGTTTTCCCTGTCAAAAAAGCGTTCTTGTGAAAATCACTCAATGTACTAGTTGGATCATTTTCTGATGTTTGTGTATGGATAAACCTAAAAATTGAATATTTCCTGCACATTTTGTCTTCCCGAGTGGATGTAGTGATTCTTTAACGTGGGATTTATTATTACTTCTTGTCTTTTGACGGGATCAGGAGTGATTGGCTGTTGTTTTGCGTGATTGAGAAAGATCGAATGATTGGGCTTTATGGAATGGAGTGGTAGTATTGGTGTGAGTGAGAGAGCAAGTTTGAATGGGGGTGTCAAAGTAAAGCATGCATTGTGGCTAGTAGGATTTGTTTCATGTGTTATTGATTGTTTTCGTGTTTTACACATATCTAGAAAGTGTTGTTTTTTGTTTCAACGTATTCCTAAAAAGTTTTGTTAGGTAATAAAACAAACACTGACGGATTAAAATCCAACTGCGTTTATATATTTAATTCATATATGTTAAGCTTCAAGAAAGTGTAGACAAATTATTCTCAGTATTGGCAATTGTATTGTTTGTTATAGTTCATAGCCTTACTGAGGTGAATCTAGGCCCTTGGTTGTTTTTCTACTAAGTGTGAAAATTAGGCCTGGGCATAATTTTAATTATGCTGGAGTAATAGGAGCAATTTAAAAAAAATACAATTGAAATGTGAAATTGCTAAAATTGCTAAAATTACACGATTAATCTAGCTTGAATAATTAAGTGTCATTTGGGGCAATAATAGTACTACAGGAGCGCAGAACAAATGTTCTAAAAGAGAGCAAAGCATCTGCTGGCTTTGTCTGTCCATTGCCTGTACCATTTAGTGCTATTTTCTTAGTGGAAAATGCATCCTCAGGCCCAGTTTGAACTAAGTGCAAAAAAAACCTCTGATGCACTACGCAGAGCTCTGCGAGCAGTGGAGGGCATTAGACAAATGCTGTTAGTGGTTATTTTCAGTGCCAAGTGCTTGTCCACACTGTGCATGTTTAATTAAAATGGGAACCCTACTGTAAAGTTCAGGGAGCTTGGGTAGTAGTATGTTACAATTACAAAATAGACCCTGACAGGGGAGATTCACGCCGAAAACAATGAATATATGCCAGCAAGCAGTGCTACATTAAAGCTTTCCAGCCGGACAGAAAATCTAATAATGTATCAAATCACAAAAAACACAAGAATAAGTGTGTGCGTCTTCCTTTCTGCTGCCAGAGTAGATTTTTACTCGAGTGGACGCTTTCTCAACATAATCGGATGGTTTCTCAACATCAGCAGTCGTGAACATACGCAACCACTCTCAATGAGAAATCTGACCGCTAGCGTTATGAAATCTCGCCAGGAGGATGAATTTCCACGCTCGTGCTCACCAACTTGATGTTGACGCAAGGAGAGCAGACTTCACTGCCCGGAATAAGTTTGAACACAAGTGTATTTTGCTCTAAGAGATTAGTACTAAGTTCTAGATTACGCTTCTCATGTAATTACACATAACCACAATAATTGTGATTAAATACGCTATGGAGAATTATGCCTGTTTTGTACAGTCCCAGTGTAAATCAATAGTGGTGAATTACAAACTATGTAGTATATTTCCTAAAGTGATTCTACTGAGGACAATATGACATATCATGTCAGGTATTGGCCATATCAGAAGGTTTGATCTGCCAGTATTGTACTGTTCCTTCTGCTGAAAATCTGAAGAATCTTTAACTCGATGCAGCAAAATCTCAACAGATATATTTAATTCCTATACTAAATTAAATACATGAAGCTACTGTTACAAAGTAATGGCCAGGGGTTCAGTGACACATTTGGCATTGCAGGTGTTTGCAAGATCCCTTACCTTCCAGGGCTTGAGATCCTGATGGAAGCTGCCAGCAGCACCAGCTGTTCCTTCCTTGGAGGTTGATTCAAGCATCTCATGTAAAGCATGTGCGAGAGCATAGACAGCTGTGTAGACACTGAATGTATATCTAAAGTTCACAACATCATATTCGGGCAAATCTACACCTTGCAAAGTTTCATTTCCTGAACAAAAAGTGTGATTAAACCTGCTAATATTCCCTCTTTCAGTTGGTATACATTCAAAAATTCTTTGCCAGAGGCGGTCCAAGGGTCCATACTCTGGAAACATGGCAGGAGTGACACCATGAAGAACATCTGTAAATCCAATGATTTCCCCTTTCTTGATTGAAAATGTTAAGATTTTATTAAATATTTTCCAGGCACCTGGTATGGTAGATAATTTCTCAATATGGGCTTCCCCCGACACAATCCAAACTTTTGGAGGCACTTGGTACCAAAGAGCAAACCAGTAAAATTGTGCTATTTCTGTGCCGGTGCCATGCAGAATGATGACCTGAGCGGTGACCCTCTTGAGAGCCCTTGCGATCAGCATCAGTCTATCACTATTCAGAAATGAAACTGTAACAGGTAACATATAAAAGAACTCAACGCATCCTCCACCCTCCGTGATCAGCGTCATCAGTTGTCGCAAAGCTCTCTCACCGCTGTCATTCTCTGGAACAAGAATCCCAACCCAGGTCCAAGAAAAATGTTTTACCAACTGGGAGATGCCTTCCAGTTGGAAGGACTCATTGGGAACAGTCCGGTAAAAGGAAGGGAAGCTCAATTTGTTACTAAAAATGGGGTCCATAGCTCCAAAACTAATCTGTGAATGAGAATAAAATATAGAGAGAGCTAGTGAAAGCTTTCAACACACTCTTATAAGGGCTATGAGACACAGATGGATTTTGAACACAAGATTCGGTAATGAAGAGAGGAAACATATCAAAATATTACTGGCTTGAATGAAGATAAAATATTGTAATACCAAACATGATCTTCAAAAACAATTATTAAATATTTATCATAAAATACATTCTAATTAAAACATTATCTGTCAAGATATTTTAGGTGAAATACCTGCTTTACGTCTGATCATTTACGAAGGGTTTCTATAAAAAGTGCTACTTGTAGAGTGATAAAACAAGGACACCCTGGTAATGTATGCAGTTTCTTTTAATTTGATCAGATGCAACAAACCTTACCTTTTAAGGACAGCACAGCAAAAGGCTCAGTGTAAGGTTCTGATTGTCTCCAACACTGGAGTTTCAACAGAAATGAATTGCAGCTCATAGTTCTTAAGCCTCTTTAAGATGGAAAAGGGCTGCACAAAGATGCTTGTGTGTTCAGTGCAGCTAGAATGGGTTGTAATTGAAGAGTCCTTCTTAGTAAGTATGAGTCACTGCCAGTTTGCATAGGCTGACAGGTTATAAGTTTATTGAAGAGGTTACTTGTTACTTAATAGAATACTCCATCAGGAGCAGCATCCTGTCTGCTCAGCCCCCTGTCCCCATGTCTGATTACAGATCCAAAACTACACACCAAGGGCACACACTATACATGCTTTCTACTTCACTCTCTTGTAGGACCAGACTCAAGTTATATACATACCCTCTACAGTCACCCAGTCAATTACAGGACTAGGGACATAAAACACACATGTTCCCTCTAATGCTCACTCTTGTATATTGTACTTTTTTCAGGGCCAGAGAATAAAACTACACACTCCCCTTTTACTGCACACTCTTGCAGGACTGGAGACAAAGTCATGTGGAAATCCTTCCTCGCTTCTGATTGTTTGCTTAACTGGTCCCTGGCATTGCCAAGGCTTCATTTCCTTGAGTAAAGAATCACCGCTGCACATTGAACAGTTATTCATCACACCAGACGCCAACAATGCCTTCTTGTGTGGATGACACTGTGTAATGTAGCGTTTGTTCTGTCTCAGATGCTGCTTTGGTTTTTACCTGCAGCTTCCACGTCTCAGAGTGCTGTCAAAGCACGTGTAACCTTGTGCCAGTATCCCTGCTTTGCCTCCATCCACACTGTGCAAGTACTTCCTGGTTAGCAGCTTGCAAAGCTACCAGCATGCTATGACTGCAGTTCCTTGTTTGCCACTTGTCGTGCACTAGTCAGGAACATGCCAAATCCAATCACTGATTTTATACTTTCCAAAAATCCCCCAAAATCTGCATTTGCTATGGTTCCTCCTATGAGGCACAAAGGGATGGTTCAAAACAGTGGCTGCTTGTCAGCACTCTCCAGTCTGTAAGATGTCAGCCCACATTTAATACCAGTTTGAACCCATTAAAATCCAATATTGGCATTGGTTAGAGGATCATCGCTGTTCATCTGTGTACATCCAGTGTTCAGCAGGCCACACTCTTAAGATGTCTGTGTTTGAGACAGTTGTCTATGGGCTGTCTGATGGAAAATACACTGGTGAGGTTCAGAGCAACTCCTTTTTTTGGCTTAAGTCTTTATTCTACATGTTCCTTTTTTGTTTCCATCGGTTCCTCTCATATGCAGCTTCACTTTCCAGGTCTTAGCAAGTAGGAGTCAGCAAGCCAGTTCACAAAGCCTCACAGGCTATTGCTTTTTTTTGTTAAGTGGTTACAGATCACCAGGAGCAGCCTCCTCTCTGCTCAGCCCACTCTGTCTGCATTGCCTTCAGTCCACTCTCGAAGATTCAATGGCATCACACACTGGCTGAGCAGGACAGGGACACGGAGGCTGTGCACAGAATGCATTACAACCACCGCAGATTGTAACAGAATGTGTGTTGTTTGATCTTTGTTGTTTGTGATCGTTATGCATATATTTTTTGAGCATGTGGTAGACAGGGAATACAAGACATTACTTGGTAAATTGTGGAAGCTAGAAATAAAGTAACGGTGAGATGAGATTGGAACAGGTATCAGACAGTGCTCTCTTGTTTTTGAAATGTGGTTTCCAGTTCAATTTGTTGTTGGGTAGACAGGAAATATAGACTTAAAGAATTATCATGACCAATATAGCAAATAATTGTGAAAGTAAAAATATACTTCCACACACACACACACACACACACACATACATATATATTTTCAAGATCTGCAGATATGGAGTTAAGAAAAGTAAATCAGATTGTTAGGACATACTTTTATTTACTTTATATCCACATATTGTGACATGTGAGCGCATGTATGTTTGTGTATCATCATATTCCTCAAGGTGCATATATGTGGAGCTAAACATTGTAAACCAATTTAAAATACTTGTTTCTGTATATCTCTATTTTGAAAAAGATATTGTTTGTAGGTTGATATTGGTATCTTGGTGTCCTGGTATTAAATCATTCATGAAAACAAGAACATGACTATGACCATGGCCACGTACCTCTCTGTTCCCTCAATGACCATTTTAACACCTTGGCTGCTAGGTGTTTTCCCCCCCTGTGCTGGAAACTGCACTTATCCTGCATTCATGACGAGCTCAGCTCGTCATCAGCACAGCTCAACTGTGCATCATGACGAGCTGAGCTCGTCATCAGCATCGAAAGGGTTAAACCACCCCCCATCCTGCTGTCCTTACCCTACGGACGTAAGGATGGGGTAGGTCAATGTGCTTACACGATCAGTGAATCCAAGTGAGTAAAAACTGAATGCACAGTGCTTTTAAGCTACCTTTGCACTTCTCTGTCTTAAGAGTTTCGCTTGATTACTTCACTTCTGTGCCCTATTTCTTGTCTCCTTTATTTCACATCGAATGTAAAGATTTTGTTTTTTTTCTGATCTGATATCTTAGTGATCCATGAGGACTATCTCTTCTGAGTAGAGGGTGAGAAACTGACCTGTTTTAGCAATGAACCTGCATGCTACTCACCTATTTTGGGTGATATAACTATGTGTGTGCATGTGCTGATTCACAGTTACACTGTCAGTGCCCTGCCTTCTTCACCATGCATGCTTGGTGCGTGTGTCACTATGTGATACAGGGGATTGAACAGACATGTTTTACATTTATAAATACTTTTATATTGACCATTCACCTTTTACAGCAGCTTTTGTATAACTGATTGTGAGTACTTTATTGATGTTGTTTATCTTATGTTCTTAAACAGGTTACTTTACACTTATCTGACTCCACACTACTTGATGACGCTCAATATTGGTTGGTAGATGTGAGTCATCATCTTGTCATCCCTTCACTTGAGGAGATCAAAACACTTTTGAATTCCTCACCCTCTGTAGAAGATTAGGTTGTAATAGGTTCTGATGAAAAGCCAACAGATCGCTTATCGACTACTACGAGCAGGACGTATGTTGACCATTAACATAGACCCAAGCACATTGATGGATCTATAGGTGACAGACATTCCTCTCACATCAGAGTCAGGGACCATTTTATCCCAATGCGTCCGGTACATGTTTCATTTTCGACATCAACCATAGACATCATATAAAATGCATCAACACATATGGTCTACAATTGATTTTAACCTACTTTTTCTTTTTCTTGATCTACCTCTTCAAATCTTCTCACTGACTCACTGGATACTCACACCAGATATCCAGGAAAAGTGCCCCTTTGAGTCACCCGTCGGGCATTGCAGTGCCAGCCCAATGCGGAGCAAGCCTGACGATAAAGCATGCCACCCTCTGGTGGGTGAGGGCAATTGTTCCTAAGAGCACATACTCCCAATAACATGTCACCAGGGCCGGCCTTAGGCATGTGCAAGCTGTGCACCTGCACAGGGCCATCAAACCCCTGGGGCCACCACGCCAATATATATCCTTATATATCGGCTCTGTTCCACTTCCAAACACCCTGACCCCCTTCCTGAGTTCCGGGGGGCTCCGCCCCACCCGAGCCCCCTCTTTCGGGCCCCCTACCTACGCTCCCTGCCCAGGGCCACCATGAGCCTAGAGCCGCCCCTGCTGTCACATACTCTAGCTAGAGTTTCCTGGAGTTATGTATGGAATTATACGTTGTTGTATTTTTATAAATATTGCACCAACAATCATGCACTTGCAACTGAGGCCTTAAAATAGTTCTCCACAGTGTAATTTTAAAAGTGTGGTTTTATTTATTGTGTGGACCACATGGCACAAGTATTTCAAGTTACAAATTTAGTATATTAAGTATATTATTATGGAAAAGCAAATGTTAAAAAAAAATTATAAATAGACTTTGTATACAGTTTTCCACACATGAATATATTTAAACATAGATAAGCAAAAACTGATGAATAAATATTGAACTTACTACTTGCCTTTAGCCCAATAACCTTATTATTAAATAAAGCTGAAAGCATACATCATAATAAAGTGCATCCAAGAGTTCAGTCACATTAAAACATTTTTGTAAAGGCATACACAAGATATATTATACCCAATAAACACAAATATATTACTTTACTGACAACATCCAAGAAAGAGTTTTAAGAAGGAACTTTCTAAACTGTTTTAAAAGTGTGTGTACAAGACATATTAAAATCCTACAAACAAAATATCCATTTATGAAGTAGCAGCATCCAAATACCTTTAAAAAGCTGATGATAGTGATGTCAAACCATAGCCATACATTAATTATATTAAAATGTTCAATACTGTATACATAAAATAAATTGCATTCAACATGTATCTATAAAATTTGATTTTTGTGAGTGGAAACATGCACCTTTGTTACTATTAGAGTCCCATAATTAATAAACAAGCTCATCACCTGGTTTGTCTTACACAAGTATCTGATTAATCACATCATAACATTTTCAAATGTAATTAAAAAGTCATATGATGTTTCTCATATTTGTCATCCATGGCATTCGATTCACATATGGGAGGCAGGCTTTCAGTTTTCACCTAACCATACAATTTACTGCTTCTACGATTCTTTCTCAGTAATTCAGCAGTCTCTGGAAGTATTTAAATATAATATTTGCAAGTCCCAGCTCAAGTCAGAGCGCTAACTGACCCCCTTGATATACCTAGCCATAACTTCCAATTATTCATTTTAATTGCTTCCAAACATATGATTTCTTCCTCTATAAAAAATGTCAGGCTCATTAAGCAGCATATTTGTCATTTTGTTATGGTATGTTATTTTATATCCACTTGACATAGCACAAGAATCACACCTGGATGTGCATTGTGGCACTTTGTCAGCTAAGCGGCCCCTTCACAGCCAGGTGATTCAAGTTATATATCTCACTCAGCAACTCAAATGTTATATGGCTGATGCTTTCCCAATTAAAAATCTGCTTCTTTTTGACAATGTTGGAAAGTGCCCCGTATTGCACAGTTACCCCCACTTTTTCTCTGACATCTGATGCAACCTTACTTGATGTGCCCTAGGTCCCGGCCAAGCAGGTTTTCAGGGCCCATGTTCTTTACCAAAAATGTACTCGTGTACCCACAATTGGCACATCCCTGGACACAGCTAAGCCCCTGGTAAAAGGTTTCATGGGTACCACACACACACAATGCCATTGGAGGCTGTATGTTTTCGTACAGACAAAAGTAAAGAGTTGACATGGCATACATCCCTGTGTGCCATGCCTTTAACCCACTGCCTGAGGCCTAGGTAAGTAATCCCTCTAGCGGGGTACACTAGCCCTTGGGTGAGGACACAGCGGCATGATCACTGTGCCCCTACAGTGTCTGATTCAATTCATATACACTGTATGTGTAGTAAAGACATAAAGAGTATATGGTATGTGAGCTGCACATTAAGAACTCCACAGCTCCATAGTAGCTTTACTAAAAACTTTGTAGCAAACTTATCAGCACATTAAACCCACACTGATCCCAGTGTTGGATTTAATGTCAAATGCAGTAGGAGGGCATCTTAGAGATGCCCCATGTAAATTGACCAGCTCTGGTGTGGTTCCTGAATGCCCACCCGCCTTTTGTCACCACCAGACAGGTTTCTGGAACCCTGGGTCTAGAGCCTTTGCTCTCTGGGTCCAGAAATAAAGCCCATCCTGTGCTGAGGTGTGATGCCTCCCCCCAGGATGGTCTGGGTCCACGAAAAGGGAAGCTTCACAGGCCTGTCGCCTTTGGAAGCTGTCCTTGCCTTTTGCTGCCCCCAGCAACTGGGTCCCACCAGTTCTGGCCCCAACTTTGGATGGGAGAATCAGCAGGAAAACTAAGTATGGGAGAGAGGTGTGCCACCTTTACCAAACCCACCCCCTGATGGGGAGACGAGGTGAAGCACACTTCTCAGTCCCTTCCATCTTGAAAATGAGGGGACACAGCCAATTAGTGAGTGGCTTGTATCCCCCTCACTGGATAGTGGCATGATAGGGGGTGTACCCACCCAAAGGAAGGAACTCATTGGTCCCCACCTGCACACACCTTTAACGTCCCTAAATCTAGCCCTAAACCATGCCTCCTGAGATTCAAGGAAGAAAGAAAAAGGACTGAAGACCCTGCTGACCCAGGAAGAAGAGGACACCTACTACTTTGGCCCCTGCCCTAGTGGATTTTCCGCCTCCGACCTGCCTACAGAGAAGAACCCAGTGTGTCCAGCAGCCTCCCAGAGCCTGTAGAACCTGCCCTGCACTCATCTTACAGATTATGGGGCATATTTAGAAGCCCCTATCACCATCACAACATCACTTTTTTGACTTTGTGGTGGCGATAGGGGCTTTGCCTTATTTGTAAGGCAGCATTAAGCCACTTAGCATGAAAGGTGAGGGCAATGGGTATTGTGGTGGATGTTCCACAGCAACACTCACTGATTTTGACGCTGCCCTCTATTAACAAGGGTAGCGTAAATAGGCGGCAGCACCAAAATTAAGACCAGGGAAAGCCTGGTCTTGCTCTGGCGAAAAGAGGAGACCATTTTTATTTCTCCTCTTTTTTGCTGTTTCCATGTGTGCTGCATTGTGCCTGTGTGTGTTCCTGCACATAAAAAAGCATTAAAAATCGAAGTTTTGCAACTTCTATGTGTGCTGCGTTAAGTAGCACACATAGAAGTTACAAACCACTATTTAAAGATTGTTCCTGCACATAAACAATCTTCCCCTGCAACGCAGACACACTTGCACCATGCTGCAAGGGTGACTGTGTTGGCGCTAGGCAGCTAGATTTAGTGCCAGCACAGGGAGAAACGCAGGACTGACCATATTGTTGTAAATATGGTGCAACCCTGCATTTCTGAAGTTGTGGAGCACAGCACTACGCCAAGAAGGCTAATGCTGCGTTCCTTCACTTCTTAGTAAATATGTCCCTCTGTCTCCTGTGAGCACCGGATTTTCTCCAAAAAGAATCCAAGACCAGATTCCGGCAACTCTGCGATTGTGCACTACTCTGCATCCAACTAGATGGCCCAAGATTGAGTGGCCCAACACCACAAGGAAGTCACACAGGTGGTCCTAACCTGGGATCTGGTGATCCTCGACCTCCCACAAGTCCCAAGGCGACACCTGTAGCCTCAACCTGCAGGGTCCACTCTACCGCAACCAGAGCTGGTAAGAAAACCTGATGCCAAAAGACACCCTTGCAACTGATGCCCCATGGCCTTTCTAGGCCCACACAATGGTGTCCAAGCATCCCCAAAGAATCCACCTTCCCTCTCCAGCAGTGGTCACCTTCAGGAAGCCTCCCTGCCCGAGCCTGTAGCATCTTTGGCAAACTGAAGGTCTTAATTTAAAAGCGCAGGGCCCCTGACGTCTCCTTGCTACCCTGTGCCCAGCCGCCCCACTGATGCAGGTAGATTTTTGGACAGTGCAGTGCTGACCTTAACCCCAGCATATTTGCTCCCACACCCTCGTGGCCTGCTCGTAAGTCGTCCCAAACTGTAGCCTCCCTTAGCCCTATTGGCTAACATTGGGTCCCTGAGTAACCAGGGTTCAATGTCCTTGCCGTCTTTCAATAAAACAACCCTCATTCACGTACAAAGGCCGTGAGGCGGTATATCTTGGTTCTCCGCCTTGTTAAAAACGTGACAACATCATCATTGGGTTTCTTTTTATCGTATGCTATCCTCCACCAGGAGGAGAAAACACTGGTAATTGCAGTAGGGATCAGTGATGAAAAGTGGAAGTGCTCAAATAATGTGAGTTAAAAAAGGACCTTGCATTAACTAAAAGGCACCTTTATTCAGTTTGAAATGGAGGAAGGTAAAAACAATGTTGTGCGTGAGTAGACAAATTATTAGTCTAACACACTCGTTTGTCCATGTGAACAGTTAACATGTTTCAGCCCCAGTTGAGTGAGCCCGATGTTAGGATTCTCCAATTCTTATTTATGATCTTTTTTAATTCATTGTGGCTATGCTGCATGTAGTGACACAGGTCACAATGTCTTGATGTGGTTCTTTTGGCACAGTTTCCAGTAGGCTCTCTGTGGGTTGATTTCTCACCCTTTTCTGACATTTCTTTATTGTCTTCTCAGGGTAATCATGCTGTGAGAAGTTGGCCTGATATATGATGCTCACTAAATCTAGTGATCACCTTGTATCAGTCCAAACAACCCTTATGGTGATTGGTTGTAAAGTCAACCTTATAGACCAGCTATCCTAATGGTAGCATGGACAAAGCAGTCTTAGGCTAAACTCTTTTGGCATGTGAAGCCAGCTGTTGTACCACATATAACCCCTTGAATACCAAGTGAAAGGACACCACACAGGTTGTTATGAAAATAAACAATATATTTATTAACTAACATACAGCTCTGAACTCTTTATGAGATCAGAGGGCTAAGCACATGACAATCTCTTAGGAAAAATACGTTTAAGTTGCACAAATTCCAATGGTGCCCTAGGGGCACGACAAACCATATACTAAGTAAGTGGAATGTGAAAGTCGATAGAAAGAATGGAGCTGTCCAGAGGCTGTAGGATCGCTGGGACCACGCTACACTAACTGGAGGTAAGTAATAGGAGGCCCACGGGACGCGTGTGCAGAGTGTGAATTCACACGCGAGATGCGTACAGACGTCTATGGACAGTACAGTTTAGTAAAAAGGTGAGTACGGACAACCCTGACTAGATAGGACTAAAACGACAATGGAACTGGACACTAGGAGAGTCAAGCTACCCTTGAGCACCGAAATGCTCATGTTACCTCACCCACGGGCTGCGGGTGCATAGGTGTCAAAGTGTGTCGGGTTTCCGCATCAAAGTCTATGGAGCCTTGAAGAAAGATGCTGCAGGCGACCAGGAGGAAGATGTCCAGTGCGACCCAAGGGTGGATCGGTGAAGAGAAGAACCTGAAAGCAGAGGGGACAGTGTTCAAAGTCACTAGCCAGTGACTGGAGTGGAACCAGGAAGGAACCAGATGTCGTCGTCGCGATCAGGTGAAGAATGGACGCTTGTCTCTAAAGCCACGTGGACCAGGAGGTGTCTTCGATGACCAGGATGGAGGCATAAGTTTTCCCACGCAGGCTCTCGCTGTCGGCGGTGTTGGATCCAGAATCGGCGTCAACAGCACTTGGCAAGGGCAACCCACGCGGTGAGTGGAAACCGCAACTGGAGTGGACCAGGAGGGTCCGGGGTGCTCCTCTTTTGGAAGGGAGGGAGGGCCAGTCTGGAGCAACCAGACCAGCAGTGAAGATTGCAAGTTTTGTCGTCTAGGAGGCCACAAGCCAGCCGGCAAGTGACCAGACAACGCGTCAAGCAGCAGGCAAGCAGAAGGGCCCCACGCAGATCTCGTGGAGGCTGGAGGGCTGATCTTCGGTGCAGGAGCTGCTCGGGGCTGGGGCTTCTCAGTCCCCAACGCACTTGGTCGAGTTTACCTCGGGAGTCGTGCTGGAAGCGAAGTGCAGTTTCTTCCAAGATGGCCGGTCCCACGTGTCTCGTCGCACCCACGGATCCCAGCTGTGCTGCAGATGTAGGTAGAGGTCGGAGAGGTCTGGGAATCCGGGTCTGGTCGGGCTCTGAAGTCTGGATCCTTGAGGGAAGATGACAAAGGGAAGCCGCTGGACGCTTGATGGTGCCTGCGGGTTGAAGGACTGGGTTCTGTAAGACCCAGCGGTGCCAGGGCACAACACCTGAAACCTTCGTGGGTAACCTGCTCCGGCGTACAAGTCACAGAGACACGGGACACTTCCTTCGGCGTCAAAGATTCAAGGATTATTTGCTGCAGGGAACACAGAGATCACGACAAGTACACAGCGTGCAACTTGGGGAGACTGCTTCAAATTGGTTCTGTGGATCGCTCATTTTATACAGTTTTTACCCATAGAGTTACATTGAACACAAAAGTTTACAACCCGGTTCTCACAATTATCCCCCAGAGGGGTCGCTTTGGTCACTTTGAAATACATGAGGTCCGGAACATAAGTGCGGAAACATTTGGCGGTTCCCAACTGTAAAAACCCATCTTCCCACCATTAGCAAATTCCAATCAGCAGTAAAACAGATCGAAAATAGGAACAAGGACAGGTGTAGAGGAAGACGGAGACAGTGGGGAGATCGAAAAGGGTGTAAAAGGGGAGGTAACGGGAAACACGAGATGCAGGCATCAAAGGGACGTGCCTAATGAGATGCACGGCTGAGACAATAAGCCCGTGCGGCAAGATGAGCCTCATGCGGCGTCATCTGCCTTACAGTAGCATCCCCCTCGTCATAAAGACACTTACAAAGAACATGTGTCTTCCGCAAATATCTTGGGAGTCCCAGGGTCGCGAAGCGGACAACGTCCGTTCGCTGGCTACTTGAGGGCAAGAGACAAAATGGATGCCGTATCTAAGATGGAACCCGTGGGTACAGATGAAAAACCCACATAACAAATGAACGGTTTAAGCTAACACAGCGAAACTGCGCACACTTACTAAACTCGTCATTTGCGGTTCATAGATACCAGACTCGACTATATTCGTGCGAGTCGAAAGCACCACTTACAATTGTCACGGAACCTCAGGGTGCAGGGTGGACACTCCTTGTCCACAAGGGAGATTCTTCAGTCTTCTGTGGAGCAGAACGTCGAAGTCCAGAGTTTCTTCTTGTAAAGTTGTTCAGGATAATCTAATTTGGAATGGGACCAGCTCCTACCTTTATCCTGCTGAAGGGGGCTGTACTACGAATAGGTCCCTCCTGTGGGTGGGACCAGGAAGGGGGGTGGTTACACCCCCTATCCTTTGTCCGGTCTTGCGCCAGAGCTGGGGCTGGGAAGCCCCAGGATCTGGTTTAGGCCGGAGTATGCACAGGGACACCTTGTGAGCCCCAGGCATGTCTCATTCATTTCAGCCCTGTCCTACCCAATACACAAAATCCTGTCTGGGGTGGTGCTAGCACCTCCCAAGGCAGGAAACCCTTTGTCCAGGCCGCCCTCGCTGGAAGGACTCCCAGCAGCAGGAGGTCAGACTTGTGTCTGTGGTGGCAGCATCCATTTTGTGATGCTGAGGCTTGGGTTAACTTTAACCGGGGTTCACAGTTACATACATGTCGTGTCCCTCTAGAAGAGTGGAATGCTACCCTCGTCGCCAGAATTAGCGAGGGGGTAGTATTCCAATTCGTATGACACCTTACTCGACATGTTTTGATAATGCAATTCCAAAGTTAGCAAATAACCGCAAGGATTATAATGCACTTAAGAGTATATGGTATGCGTTATCATGGAAACAGCTAAAGGACTTGGTTCCGAAAGCTGCAGACAGGCTCAGCTCATGCTAGAGCACCATGTCACATAATTCCAAGCACTCTGCCTTCAGGATTGATAAGGCCTGCCATAGCAGTGACTGATAGGAGGATATGTGTCCATTTCAGGGTTAGATATAGGTATACTATATCTAAAGCAAAGGGTGATTACACCACCTTGCCCCAGCTGATTGATCAGCCAGTTGTGTCAGATTTGAATGGCCAGCCAGGGGTGGCATAATACATGCTGCAGCCCCTGGTAGGCCCTGAGTGCACCTATGCCCTGGGTACCTAAGGTACTGATACAGTGACTCAGTGTCCAATTAGATATGTACCTAAGGTACATGGAGTCCATTTTACAGGGAGAGCAGGAAGCCTGGGGTCCTTAATAGCAGAATCCCAGGCCAACTAAGTCGAAAACCAGCAAAACACCAGGCAAAAAGTTGGGGGCAACCATAGTCAGATATCCACCTTCCTACACATGCCTTGTCAGTTTTCCACAGAGATCTCTTGCCTGGGGTTTGTATTCTCTGAGATTGCTACAGTTGCGTCTGATGCACAGAAATTACCTACCCTGCAGACAACAAAAAACTGGACTTCCTAGATATAGCCATCTACATAGAGAACAATACGATCAAGACCAGGGCATTCTTTAACCCGACATCCATGAACAGTCTAAAATTTGCATCCTCGACCACTTAGAGACAACCTTCCGTTCAGCCAATTTCTGCGTGTACATACTTCAATTTTGCAAGTATACTGAAAATGGCGAGACTCATCTGGAGACAATAAATGACATACAGCCTACTAATTATGAAGAATCAGCGTTCCCCTGATGTTTTGTGTACATGTTTTTACTTGAACTACTTACCTTTATATATGCTAACAATTATGTTTAAGCATAACTAAACTACATACAAAGGTTTGAGTCTGTACTGACACATGACACCTACTCCATATGCAGGGATGTTGACTCTGTGGCACCCCTAGCATTTTTAGTACCAAACGGAGATAGAGAATTGAATTTTTTTTAGCTGCTTATCATTCTCTTCAAGTGCACACTTCACATCAGAATTGCTTCTCTATTTAGATAAAATGAGTATTGAGACAGCACACATTACTGTGAGAGTGTTTTAATGCAAAATTAGACATTATCAAATCAACTCAACTCTCTTTCTGTTTCTTTTTTACAGCTTAGGTTTTTTATGACCTATGTTTAATTTGGTGAGATAATGCTGCAATCAACTGGGCTGTGACATCTCGCAGCCTCCACAGTTTTAGGTCCTGAAAAAGGCCCCCGACCCGTCCGGGTAATTTTATGTGGCTTAAACATGTCGACCATTCACATGGACAATCCAGTCCGTTAGACTAATAATTTCTCTTCCCACACACAACATTGTTTTTACCTTCCTGCATTTCGAACTGAATAAAGGTACAGTTTAGGAAATGCCAGGTCCTTTTATAACTCACCTCACTTGAGCACTTCCACTTTCCATCACTGATCACTCCTGCAATAACCAGTGGTTTCTCCTGGAGGATAGCATACGAGAAAAAGAAACCCAGTGATGATGCTGTCAAGTTTTTAACAAGGTGGAGAACCAAGATGTAGTGCTTCACGGCCTTTGTACGTGAATGTGGGTGTTTTATTGAAAGATGGCAAGGACATTAAACCCTGGTTACTCAGGTACAGTGATCCATTTCTCTTTGATATTTTATTATTATGACAAGGAAGCCAAATGGATAGCAGCTTCTTCTTCCTCCCCCTTTTTGATTAGATATAACATTGGGCCCCTGTACTATGCACCTGGCTACCTCAGTGCTGCTGGTGGTGCAACTTGAGTCCCCATCTAGACCTCGGGGAATCCTGGTCCTAACACCGAAAGCTCCCATTCATAAGTCATTTACTTACTTGAGAAACCGCTAACAATTTTTCTCCCATAGGAACCCATGTTATGAGATTTTGGGCCTAAGTGTTGAACTGATGTTTCTATGGAGAAAAGATAACTAAACTGCAAAGCCTAAAAATTCTTACTTACAGTGTATTGTAAGATTCTTCGATGTGGCATCCAGGCATGTCACTCCCCAGTACTCTGAAAGTAATCAAAAAGTATCCTAAATGTAATTATTGTGTAATTCAAACTGCTTCTTAAAGTGATACCAACCTGTAACAATTGCAAAGCCATCCTCAGTTGCATAAAGACTTCTGCCTTCCTGGTGAGGGACCTGTTCTCTCATGCGCAGCTCCACTGTTGTGCCACTCCCGCTGACCCCACCTCACCATCGCTCGCAGGTTCGAGTCCCCTCTCAGGTGCGAGTCTGACTCTGTGATTGCACCTACTTCTGTGCCTGCCTTGCTGTGGTATCCTTGTATTTGTCGGTCTGCCTTATTTTCTCCTTACTTGTACCCGTTTCTGTTCTTGCACCTGCCTTGCTTTGGTATCCTTGTATTTGTCATTGGCTGCCTTATTTTCCCCTTACTTGTGTCTGTTTTTGTGCCTGCCCTGTTTGGTATCTTGTACTTGTGGTTTTCAGCCTTATTTTACCCTAGTTGTGCCTGTGAATCCATTTTGTGCCTACTGTTGTGTTCTCCATACCTGCCCACTGCCCTCTCCTGCCACTGCTGCAGCCCCTCCCCCCTGCTGGTTTCCACCCCACCTCCCAACTGTGCTTTCCTTCCCTTCCATATTGGTGGACATGCCAAAGGCAAGCCCATCTCTGCCAGTCTACAACCTAACCGCGACCAGCACCAGGGACCCTGGATCTCCGACCACCCACCACTACAACTCAGCTGCCCTCCTTGCACTGAACCCCAGAAGGAACAACAACTGACAGCTGTCTACGCCAAGCACCACCCATGGGCAGTTCTCCTGCCATCACTGCCACCAAACCTTCACCACAGATCGCACCATAATGGACACCGCCCCCACGCCGAATGTCAACACATCAGAAATCCTGAGGTGGATCCTCCTCAAAGTGCGCTCCCTGAACATTTACGCTGTAGAAATATTGGACCTTCACACCAGGCGTTGCCTTCTTCACAGAAATGTGGACCAACTCCACCGCCCCTCCTGGCAGCCCCACCACTATTCCTGACAGGTACAAGATCCAGAGGAAGGAGTGCCTCAACTGCCCAGGAGGAGGACTTGCCAACACACATAAGAGCTCCCTCCGACTCACAACCTCCAGCTCAAGTGACAGCCAGCCCACCACCGAACACCTCCAGTTCCAGATCCAGACCAGCCCCAGAATGACCCTTTGAGGAACCCTCACCTACAGACCTCCGGGACCATGAACTACATTTGCTTCCTCCATTGCTGACCTCATCAAACCCCACGCCATCACCTCCATGGTCTACATACTCAACAAAGACCTCAACTTCCACCTCAACAACCTCAATGACTCCAAGTCCACCACCCTCCTGGACCACCTTACCAACCTTGGACTGAAACAACTCGTCACCACCCCACCTGCATGGCAGGACACACCCTCGACCCCATCTTCGCAGGAGGCAACAACATCCACTTCAGCCACACCACACAACCCCCATGGATGGACCAACACTGCGTACACTTCCACATACTTCCACATACAAATCCACAGCACCCAAACCTGCACACCGCCCTCCACAAAGATCACAGAGGAGCAGCTCAACTCTACCCTCAACTGGGAGGCCCCCGCAACCGACGTCAACATCGCAGCCAAAGAACTCCACAGATGGATCTCCAACTGTCAGGCGAGCTTGCATCCCTACATAACCCAGACAGACAGCACCCCCGGAAGGCCATCTGATTCTCAGCTGACCTCCAACAATTCAGACACATGTGCAGATGTCTCAAGAAGAACTGGAGAAAAAGAAAATCTGTGGAAGACCGCACCACCAACAAAAACTGCATGACAGAATACAACCAACACATCAGATCCACCAAAAGGACATTCATCCAGAACAAGATCCTCACTCCAGCAACTCCAAAGAACTCTTCACCATCATCAAGGAATTCACCAAACCACCCTCTGAAACCATGGACATCATCCCATCCCAGGACCTCTGCAACCAACTTTGATCCTACTTCCACCTGAAGATCAAGGTCCTCTATGACAACTTCAATGACCAGACACGTGAATCCGAAACCACTTGTCCCTCCAGGAGCACTAGCCAGCCCACTGTCTCCACCTGGACCCCAGTCACCACTGAAGACACCGCATCGACCATGAAAAGCATCCACTCAGGAGCCCCCACAGACCCCTGCCCCTGCACATCTTCCACAGAGTCATCGCCGCCATCGCTGTAAAACTACGACTCACCATCAACACCACCTTCAAAACAAGCATCTTTCCAAATGACTGGAAATGTGCAGAAGTGAGACGCCTACTCATGAAGCCATCAGGAGATCACACGGACCTCAAGAACTACCGACCGAAGTCACAGAGAAGACCGTCAACATCCAACTAATGAAATTCATCGAAGAAAATTCCATCATCGACCCCTCCCAGTCCTGATATGTTTCAACAATCATAGGCACTTTATACAAAAAATTGTATATCCACATTCCAAAATATTTTCAAATTCATTTTATACAAACAACGGACTCAAGTTTTCTCATCTAAAAACCAGATATTTCCATCAGTACACATACAAGTATATCAGAACCCCAGCAGGCAGCCACATTGTTCAATTCAAGCTTCCAAGCTTTCCGCAGCTAAATATATATACACACTGTATCAGATAAACATTTAATCGAAGCCCATAGCTCATCCCTATCATTTAAACGATTTGTGGCAGCATTGTATCTCTCAATCAAACAGGCTTCAGTACGGTTCAGCTTTAGTTCCAGCTCTCCTTTGTTGCAGGCCTTAACGACCACCAACACAGACCAAACCAAGTCATCAGGACCATGTCCAGACTCAATATAGTGCTGCACTAGTGGTGCACCCATGGTCCTACACCTAATACAAGATTTGTGCTGCAGAATTTGCATCTTAACCGACTGGGTCGTTTGGCCAATATATGGTTTACCACAAGGGCATATAACCACATATACCAGATTTTTGGTATTGCAATTAGAGAATGTATGCATCATGTGTTTTAAGTTGGTAATCATAACAAATTTTGAATCTGAGGTGCTAGAACAGGCGGCACAGTTGGTACACTTAAAATGTCCAACTATAGCTGGCAAACCCAGCAAACCTCTTGTATCTTTATGTGTCAGTGACTCCCTTTTGGCCCTCACCAAATGCTGTTTGAGGTTCTTTCCTTTCCTAAAAGCAAACAGCGGCTTAGGTAAGTTGAGGTGTTCAATCAATCTCCAATTTCTTACTAGTATTTGTTTCACCCTATTAGATTTAGGATTAAAGGTGAGTATGTCATTTGCTCTGTCTCATCTTTGATTTTTATTGTAATCAAACTCTCGCATGGGGTATACCATGCCCTCTGAGGGCTGCTCTCACCAATTTCTTTGGGTAACCCCTCACACATAGTCACCATTGAAGACACCGCATCGACCATGAAAAGCATCCACTCAGGAGCTCCCACAGACCCCTGCCCCTGTACATCTTCCACAGAGTCATCGCCGCCATTGCTGTAAAACTACGATGCCCCATCAATACCACCTTCAAAACAAGCATCTTTCCCAATGACTGGAAACGCGCAGAAGTGATACGCCTACTCAAGAAGCCATCAGGAGATCACACGGACCTCAAGAACTACAGACCGAAGTCACAGAGAAGACCGTCAACATCAACTAATGAAATTCATCGAAGAAAACTCCATCATCGACCCCTCCCAGTCCACCTTCCGCAACATCCACAGCACAGAGCTAATGCCGCACTCACCTATGCTGTGACAACTCGCAGCCTCCACATTTCTAGGTCCTGAAGAAGGCCCCCCAACCCGTCCGGGCAATTTTATGGGACTGAAACATGTTGACCGTTCACATGGACTATCCAGTGCGTTAGACTAATAATAGTCTTCCCACGCACAACATTGTTTTTATCTTCTTACATTCCAAACTGAACAAAGGTACAGTTTAGGTGATGTCTACTCGCCGCCACAGATGACATCCTCCTCGACCAAGGAAACACGGCAGTCCTGATCCTCCTCAACCTCTCTGCAGCCTTCAACACCGTCTCACACGGCACACTCACCGCCAGAATCCACGATGCCGGCATTCAGGGAACTGCCCTCGACTGGCTCCACTCCTTCCTCGCCGGTAGAACCCAAAGAACTTCCACCCTTCCACTCTGAACCCACAGAAATAAACTGCAGATTACCACAAGGATCATCACTCAGCCCCACGCTCTTCAACGTCTTCATGGCCCCCCTCGCCACCATCGTCAGACAGCACGGACTCCGCATAGTATCCTATGCTGATGACACCCAGCTGATCCTCTCCCTCACCAAGAACCCCATCACCACCAAACTAAACTTCCAGAAAGGAATAAAAGACATTACAGCTGCCTGAAGCTCAACTCAGAGAAAACAAATGTCCTCATCCTAGGTACCTCCCCCTCTGCATGGGACAACTCCTGTTGACTTACCACCCTCGGCAGCTCTCCCTCTCACACGGCCCACACCTGAAACATCTGCATTGTACTCAACTCCTCCCTTTCCATGACCCTACAGATCAACGATGTTGCCTGCACCTGCTTTAACACCCTCTGCATCCTCTTAAAGACCTTCAAATAGATCACCCCGAATCAAGGAAGATCATCACCCACACACTTATAGCCAGCAGACTGGACTACGAAAACGCCCTCTATGCTGTTATCAACAAATCTGTGCTCCGCAACCTCCGGACCATACAAAACACCACAGCCAGACTCATCCTCGGCATCCCCTGACACTAACACATCACCCAGCATCTATGTAACCTCCACTGGCTCCCCGTTGAGAAAAGAGTAACATTTAAGATACTCACCCTTGCCTACAAATGCCTCCACAACACCGGCCACCAATATCTCAATGACAGAATCTCCTTCCACATACCCAAAAGGAACCTCCAATCCGGCGACCTCACTGAACCCCGTGCACCCACAGAGCAAGAAAGGGAAGAAGAATCTTCTCCTACATCGCAACCAAGACCTGGAACGAGCTGCCGATCAACATCTTGAGCCCCCCCACCCTGCACATCTTCAGGAAGACCCTCAAGACCTGACTCTTCGGCTGACCAGAGCAGCCTCCCCGCCAGCACCTTGAGACCCTCATGGGTAAGTTGTGTTCTTATAATCTCCCAGATTGATTGATTGATAAAAGTTTGCAATTGAAAGTATATTTTAGCTACTGTACTAAGTCCTGCTTGATACTAGAAATAAAATACAAGCATACCGATTTTATACTTACCCAATTTGTCTGGATTCTGTCTTTGAGTATGAGTAATCAGTCCTTGAGATAGTGAATACAATAAATGTTTAACACATCCCCTGGATAATCCTAACTGCTCATCCACGCACAATACCACAAAGAGTGCTGTTACTACTTACCAAAAGTAGCCTCTGCTATACCTCTGGAGACTCCCTGGGCTCTGTGCACACTATAATTTACTTTGTGAGACTGATTCATAGCACACCATCAGGATGTGTTGGCCTAGATCTTGCTAGCCCACTGTACACCATCTGTACCCCTAACCTGACAAGGTAACAAATAGATTGTGCAACCTCAGGACATGACAATTCATACTTCCCAGGAAAATTATGGGAACAGATCTAGAACCCTTCTTTTTGTTTACTAACGCATACCCAAAGAGATGCACAGGAAATTCACAGTGAAGTGTTTCAATATTTATTGAAGCATTGTGTTTCTTGAGCAAAATTAATGTGCTGCAATAATTAATCTACAAAAGCAGAATAATGCGATTAGAATTATGAGAATGGAAAAAAAGATAAACAGTTCAACGATTTTACTGTAACAGAAAATATATGCTTGCATATAGGTACTGTTATATGTCCTACGTCTCGCTATCTAACCTTGGGGCATATTATCAAGAAACGGCGTTAAAATTATCGCCGCTTTCGGGGCAGGAAACTGCACCTAAAGCAGCGATAATGGGCTTGATAATATGCCTTAGAGAATTCCCATAGAAGCCCATGTTCACACCAGAACATGGGCTTCTATAGGAATTCACAAGGGAATATTATCAAGCCCATTATCACCGCTTTTGCGGCAGTTTCCTGCCGCTAAAGCGGCGATAATTTTCAACGCCGTTTATTGATAATATGCCCCCAAGTGTGTATAAGGTGGGTGAATCTGCCAAACCCCTGAAGGATGATCTACTCCTGGTTACCAGTGGGTAAGTGTCATCAGGGTACTCGTCTTAGTGGAAAGCTGAGCAGCATCCCTCACATCGGGTAAATAGGAATAGCAGCCTTACTGAGTATTCAGCATTACTTCCTTGTTTAGACAGATGGCACTGAGAATTCACACATGCCCAATATTTCTGTTAAGGGTATAAATAAAATTGTAAGCGATTATATACATATAAATATACATAAACTTAGCCATAATAAGATAAATATCAATTTGATATCATTTGACCAATGTTTTTGACTCACTGTATTAAGATCAAGATTATTACATTGTATGATGACTCGCATGTAAATGTTTATTTACAACCATTAATGAACATCAGGTTAAAACAAATAGATCGCGTTTGTTATTATTATTAAAGACTACAAAATGGCCGACCCGTTTGTTACTATTATTAACCACTACAAAATGGCCGACTCATTTGCGTGGCTCCAGTTACCAAACTTTGCCAATAACCCTAGTTCTACTTCCGGGTAATAACATATAAAAAGCGACACATTTCAAAGCAGTCTCGTTACTTGTCAACTGGAGACGCTGAAGGATTGCATTGCCGATATCGTATTCCGTGTGATATGTAAGTACTGCAAATAACACTAAAAGTTTCTTGTGCAGATATTTTAGACTAAATGAGAGCATAGTCTTAGGACTTTTTGTGAGCTTTACCTATGCTAACTGTGGCTGCCTGCCTGTTAAGTTTATCGTCAGTTTAGGCAAAATACTAATAATGGATGCTGTATTATAAGCACCTTATAGTTTGGGACTTCTAATATGTCATTATAACTTTGTGCTCGGTAAGGACGTAAATCTAGAGGCCTAATTCGAGGCATGATCTCTTGACAGAGTTATTGCAGCAAACCTGTAATGACTATGTGACTAGATTTATCTACACTGGGAAATGTTACCTGTATTGGCGTGTAGCCATATTTTAACACTGCGCTTTGAATTATCAAGGTAACTGTCTTACGATAGTCCTTTTTCTGAGAGTATATGCAGGGTACCAATCTGAAGTATAGCTGACTATAGTCCTCTCAAAACATTGAGGAATACGCTTTTTTGATAATGACTACTGTGACCTGAGTACACCGTTTAAATGGCGCTATTGTGTACTTGGCTCTCATATAACATTTGGCTTTAACGTTAAATTTGTTGCAACGAGATGTGTTCAAGGAACAATATAAAATAGATAGTTGCAATATATCCTTCTATTTTAGATACCACGACTTCCGCCTGCCAAAACCTGAAAAGGTTCATTAACTGCCGCAATACTGATTGAACATCACTGCCATTACGGGTATGTTGAGTTAGATTACATTTTGTATCTGATTTATCCAGTAATCACTGTAGGAGGTATATTAAATTGCTATACATCCTTCTAGATACTGTTGACAAACAAATATTCAAAATTGAAGACCAGTCACATCTGCGCTCAGTCTTTAAAAGTGAGTTTTGGCTTTCACCAGTCTACTTTAGTGATAAAGAACTAAGGAGTACAACACTGTATAGCCTAAGGATCAACATGTCACCTTTGGGCATTTAAAAGAGGAGTACATTGTTTAATAAAGTAAGAAGTGTGAGCATTTTTGCTCAATTTCTTCTTTTTTGATACCTCATCAATAGGATGTGTAGCCCACATTATCTGTTATGTCTGTTATTTTTGTAAATAGTCTACTGATGTTATTACATCTATGGATACATTCAGTAATTGAATATAATTATTTTTACATAGGGGGCTTTCTTTGTGAAAAAATACTAGTCCTGATGATGGTCTCATAGATGTGAACAAGGAAGACTGAAACGTCGACATATACATCATCTCCACAGCATTTGTGCACTGAAAGAAACCTTTTTACATTTCTGAATTGGGTCTTCTTTAACCATGATTGGAGTTGATGACATGTTGTGAATTGATGTGTCAATGTATATGTACAGCTATTCATGACTTTTTATTGTATGATGAATTCAAGTTTATCCCCATGATTCAGATTTTTGATTCTTTCAAATATAATTTTTTCATGATATAACTGATTTGCTGTGTGCTCTTTTTTATTCTCCTCGCCTTATGATTCATTGAATGTACTTTTTGAACTGCATTTGAATGTACTAGTCATCCTATGGATACAAAAGGGTCTAATTAATTGATGACCGCATGATTGACATAAATAAAATAAGTGTACTTAGTGAACAAATAAAATCCCTTGTAGCTCTCTCTTTACCTTAAACATTTACCTTGCCCAAGCCTACAAGGGTTTATTGGGTTACCCCGAGTCTACTCATAATGTTCTCCAAATGCGGCGTTTTTACCTGGGGGGTGGTAGAGCAAGTGACACAGTAAAGAACCACTATCTTTGGTCTTGATATTGGAGGAGAGACATTCAAATGAATCTTAGTCGAAAGAGTTGGTTTCCCTGATGACCAGATTGTCCTTGTGGATAATGGCAACCCCTCCTCCTCGCTGGTCTATCCTGTGCTTGTTGATGATGGAGAAGCCTGGAGGTACCAGCATGTCTAGGCAAGGAGGCGATAACTTATTTAGCCAGGTCTCCATGAGGAGCGCAATGTCAATGTCATGTGGGAGGATAGCCTCAGCTAGATCAGTTGCATGAAGTGAGGCCAACCTGCAGTTGATCAGTAAGCAGTTGGTGAAAAGCTCTTTGTTGTTGGCATTGCTTTCTTTGGGCGCCCTAGGTAGGGAGGTGAGGACGGGCGGTCTTGGGGGTTTTGAGCAGGGAAGGCCTTTCCGGAGGCCTGTGATCACTTGGATTTTGGATTTAGGGGAGTTAGAGGGGGGTGTGTCATATGAGGAGACTAGAATGGCTGCTTCTTTGTCTGACATGGCTGCTTCTGTTCTAATGGGCCTTGCGATCATTAGTTTTATAACATACATTGCATGGTTCTTTTAGCCCTGAGGGCAGGAAGTACTGTTCTTGAGGTTTTTTGTGGCCAGGGTTCTATGACCCTGATAGGAGGACTATGAGGCTGGGTTCCGTGGGATTCTGTGGGCCAGGAGGGGCTTTATACGTTGACGGTGGGGGGAGTCCAGGAAGGGGATTTAAGTGGTTTGCGAGCTTTATCTAGGTTGGAGAAATTTCAGTTAAGCCTTGTAAGATTACGTCTATCTGGCTTTCAAGTGACGCAAGATGTTGCACCAGGGAGTGATGAGAGGAGTTGGGGGCGTCTAGGGCTTCGTTTTGAGTGCTGAGGATCGGATTGAGGGAGTGTAATCTCTTATTAGTAGTGAAGGACGATTTGTCCTTTTTAGAAAACAAGGGAGAGGTAAACGGAGGAGGGTGGGTGGGGGCAGGAGCAGGCTTTGAGTGTCTGAGAGCTGTGATGGAACTGGTGGGGAAAGGGATCCCTGTCGACGGGTCACGTCCGTGGGCTTGCTGTGGATGTATCCAGTAAGGAGTCGAGTTGGTGCTTTCCGTAAGGAGCTGAGGGATATGGTTGGTAGGGGTAGTAGGATGGGTGGTGGGAGGATTTGATGTTGAGGATGTAGTTTCCTGTTGAGGTTGGTTGGCTGTAGGTGGGAGTTGTGATGCGTCGGGGCAAAACGTGTACGGGGGAGCATGGAGGGTCGGGGTGGGTCTGAGTGGGTGGGATCGGAGCGGGTGGAAGGGTGAGTCGTAGGCTTCATGGTTAGCTGGAGTTGTAGGTGTGTTAAGGGTTGCGGTGGGGTGCGGTAGGGCCGGGAGAGCAGACCGTAATGAGGGAAATAAGGAGTCGAAAGCTTCAAGGTTCTCGTCCTTTGCCTGAATGAGAACCGTGCCATTTGTGTAGATGGTCACGGATGCGATTTCTCTTCTGGCCGAACGGTTTGGGAGTGTGGTAGTTAGTTTGCAACTATGGGGAGTGGATGTGGTTTTGGCGATATAGAGTTGCTTTCTGATTGTGGAGATCCAGTCTTCCGGTCTCTCAGTGTGGAAGATAAGGTCCATCTTAATCGGACCTTTGGAAGCTGAGTGGTAGATGTCTGCGAATAGGGTTTCTTTGTGCTGTCTGATTAATTTCTGTTTGAAGATGCGTCTCATTTTTGTAGAATGGAGGGGGGAAAGATGATGGTGAAGGAGTTCTGGCTGTGGGGTTTCAGGTGGGTAGGTAGGGATTGAGTGCGAGGGGATGGCGATTCAATAGCCATCCTGGAGGTATTGTGTGTAGAGGGGTGTCTGTGAGGGGGGAGGGGGTGAGTGGTACAAGTCGGGAGTAGGATGATAAAGTGTTAATATTTCCCGTTGGGGATTGTTCAAGCCTGTTGTTGGGTGAAGCCAGGCCCCAGACCTGAAAGGGACCTAGGAGGGGTCGTAATTCCTGGTAGGCTTAGAGATCTACTTCCCGGGGTCTTCTTAAGGCAAGGTGTAGGATCTGTTATGATGGAGGGTTGTGGCTCGTGGAGATCTAGGGGGTGGGCGTCCTATGGCCAAACAGGTTTGGCAGGGGGCGAAGAGCTATTTTGTTGGAGCGGAGGTTCTATGGTGTGATGGCCATTTTAGAGTGAGAATTGCTTATCATGCGCCCAGACTTGCTTGCTTGTGGGACGCTAGCGCTAGTCAAATTAGGGGCATTGGGAGTCAGAAAGCTTCATTTGGTGTTGGGAAGATCGAATCTAGCGGCCATTTTAGGTCAGGTTGTTCTTCATGTGTCCAGACTAGCTGACAGGACGGTAGCAGGAGCGATTGATTTTTTCTTTTTTTTTTACAGGGTTCCCCTTTGTACTTCTAGGGGTGGCTGCACTCCGCTAGTCACATTGGGGGCATTAGGAGTCAGCAAGCTTCATTTGGTGTTGGGAAGCTCGAATCTGGTGGCCATTTTAGGTCAGGCTGCTCTAGGTGCATCCAGCCTAGCTGACAGGACGATATCAGGAGCGATTCTTTTTTTTTTTTTTTACAGGGTTCCTCTTTGTGCTCCTAAGGGTGTCCGCGCTCCGCTGATCAGTTTGGGGGCATGGGTAGTCGACCATCTTCATTTGTGGTTAGGGAGGTTGGGCGTGGCGGACTTTTAAGGTCAGGCTGCTCTTGGTGCATGCAGCCTAGCTGACAGGACGATATCAGGAGCGATTTGTTTTTTTCACAGGGTTCCTCTTTGTGCTCCTAAGGGTGTCCGTGCTCCGCTGGCAGTTTGGGGGCATGAGTAGTCGCTCAGCTTCATTTGTGGTTGGGGAGGTTGTGCGTGGCGGCCATTTTAGAGTCAGAATTCTGTTTTGTGTGTCCAGACTCATTGATGGGATGATTGGCAGAACAAATTAAGTTTTATGCAGTTCCTCTTTATGCTCCCAGGGGTGTCTATGCTCCTCTAGTTAACTTCCATGCGTGCTGCTTAAAGCAGCACACTTAGAGGTTGCAGACAGCATTTTTATAAATGATTGTTTATGTGCAGGAAGTTGGACCTTCCTTCACATAAACAATCATGGGCAATTTGCTGTTTCTTTGTATGCTTCAGAAGGCAGCACACATGAAAACAGCAAACACAAGGAAAAATAAAGTATTACCCCTTGTTTCTCCTGTTTAAGACCAGGTTTTCTATGGTCATAACCACTTCCGTGCATTAGACGGCCCCCGGCTGTCTGACATCACGGTGGGTGTGTGCAGAGGACGGCCGGGGGGGCGGTCCGAACTACGCTTGTGTTGAATTCTTCCGAACAGAGGGGGAATTCCGGCTGCAGCGAATCAGTTAATTTTGGTGCTGCCTCCTATTTACGCAGCCCTTCTGAATAGGGGGCAGCATCAATATCAATGGGTGTTGCGGTTTAACGCCCACTGCAACACCCATTGCCCTCCCCTTTCCCGCTAAATACAGCGTGAAAGGGAGCCTTATCTGCAAGGCAGTGTTAAGCCACTTTAAGAGCAGGGGCGGCTCACCGCCCCACTGCTTTCTATCAGTGCAAGAAGCAGAAAATAAAATGGTATTTTAAATACCGTTTTATTTTCTGATTCTCACGCTGCGAGAAAGCAGGAGGCAGGGGAATGCCTGGTTGGGGGCCGGCGGGAGGATATGCCTGGTGGTTCAGGTTAGGGAGAAGTGGCACACAAACTATACATTTTACTATGTAGGCTGCATGCAGCCTACATAGTAAAATTTGCCTCCCAACAGGTGCCTGGCTGGGCACTGTCCGGGACTCCAAACCAATCACTATGCTGCCATTGCAGCGTTGTGATTGGCATAGGGGAGGGACCATGCCTGTTCCTGTTCAGGAGCAGGAACCCGGCCAAGGAGCAGAGGAGGGACGGGACCCGGTCAAGTAAGGTTTAATTGTATTTTTATTTTACCCCCTCAGTAATTCCCGCCCGATAACCCCCGCATGACATTCCCCCCAACCCCCATGAGGCGTGACTTTTTAAGAGGCTTAATGCTGCCTTGTAAATAAGGTGAGGCCCCTATCGCCAACACAACGTCACTGAATGTGACTTCGAGATGGCAATAGACGCTTGTAAATATGCCCCTCAATTGGCTCCCAAATGAGGGAAGATGCATCTTCAAGACAGCTTGCATCATACACAAAGCCCTTTACCCCACAAATCCTGATTATTTAGAAAACAAAATTGCGAGGGCGGGTAGAAATGGGGCCCTTACGAGCTCCAACTGACTCCTTCTCATCCCTGCTAAACTGAAGAAAAAAATCATTCCAGAAACGCTCTTTCTCAGAGAACGCTCATTGGATCTGGAATTCACTTCCTATGTTTGTCACATGCCCACAGCTAGGGGTCATTTGGCACGAGGTTGTACTGGTCTCTAAAATTTGTCTCAGATTAGATATGACCTTCTCTAATGAAGAGATTAGGTTGGGCTACAAGAGGGATGCCAATCAGTCATGATGCGCACTAATGTATATAATTATAGTTACTGCTGGATTGGCTATCTCTAAAGCCTGGCTGTCTCCTAGATCTTGTAATGCAGTCGAATGGCGGGCTATTGTTATGAAGGTTTGCAAGCAGGAGAAGGCTTTGGCTAAGGTCAGGGGCTAAAAGTCGATGAAGATTTAATGCTGTATGGCATGGAGTGAGTTAAGTTTGATTTTGAAATTGTGTGGTATTTCAGTTTGCAATACTCTCTTTCCATTTATTGCTCTACTCCCCTGGTGACAAGAATGCATGTGTATTGAAAATGAAATACGTTTATATATCTGATTTTTTGTTTTGCCTCCCTTGCAAAAATAATAAAAAATAAAAAAAGGAATTCCCTTCCTAAAGACCTCTGGTGTAATACTTCCTATACTTATTTCAAATGAAACCTCAAATCACTACTGATGAACAAAAATGTCAACTCCCTCCCGTGGATTTGCTGCACCAATAAGGACCATTTGATACAGTCACCTGACCCAATGAAGCGTTTTAATCTATCATCAATGCCTAAGAGGAATAATGTTGTACTATGTGTTATATTTTTGATTTACTTACATAATGCTGCACTGTTTTTCTTTTTTTCTCTCCTCCAGATATATTATGTCAACCTTGAATCTGCCTATTACTTATCTTGTAAAGAGCTCTGATACCTTTGGATCTAGCTAGCACTACATTAAACTCTCAAATAAATACATACATTAACTATCAACTTGCTCTCAGCACAATAAACTGAAAAAGCCTCTGACAATCTCTGCATACCAACTAGTGTGAGGTTCATAATGATCATACAGTATTTCACTTTCATCAAGGTACTTGAGATGCCTGCTATATTAATAGAGAACAAACGGGGAGCAAAGATACAACCTTGGTGCAAGCAATTTGGTGTTTTGATTTTTTGTAAAAGTGCTTGATTATTCCCAAGCTCTGTATTTGTCTACAAGCCTTTGTGTAATTGGGCTACCAGTGCCAACTTTAAACGTCAGATATCTTGGTTTCCGAAGTAATCTCTATTTTAATCAAGACTTGGCAAAGTCTACTGCAGATCAATGAAAGAGATTTCTTGCAACCAGCCTATTCTGAGATCTATGCATGCCAGATTTGATCTTTTCCATAAGTGCTTGTTCAAAGTCACCTAAAAGAACAAAACTACCACTTATGAAGACCCTGACTCATTACAAAAATATCTAGAAAACTGCAGGGAAATCCACATGAAACATCAAAAACCTTCAACTTCCTGAATATCCTCCATGCTCCTTATTACAATATTGAAATGCCTTTGATGCTTGCATATTATTGATTCTTGTTTGCTTTACACCATATTCTGTAGTTACCGTTGATGTAACAGTAACCTCCATGCTCCGTGTTGTGCTGCTATATTATTGTCTGTTGTTGGCCTTCTCCCCCTTCTTGTTCTGTCGTGGACCCTGAATGTGTCAATTTTTCCTTTGGATCCACCCCCCCTGAATTCTGTCTAAATGTTAAAGGACCAGGTACCCTTATTAAACAACAGACTTTATTGATTTCCATCATTAATACACATTGCCAACTTCAATGCACAAAATTGCTCACTCCTTCATATGTCTATACATAACATAATAGATAGTACAATAAAAATGATTTTACTCCCCTGTGTAATACCCTGTTTCTCCTTCTTCTATTGTGCTCCTAAACTACTCTAAAATGTGTGAAATGTTTAAGAAAGGCATCTAGTTGTGGTCAGTTCTGCAAATCTGTAATCTGAATATATGATCCAATAGGGTTTAGTCCTTTTATTCTCCCCCTATCCACCTCGGTTGGGGGTGCATCTACTCAATTTGTGTTTTTCCTCTACAGAGTGTCCAGCGACCTCGCCCAGATAGGGGGGAAATTCAGTTTTTTGTAATCTCCACTTGAGTCTCCTAAACTCTGGCCACATCCAGAGATCCTCACCTGAGTCTGGCCTCCCAAAGTAGCACTTCCCTTTCATAGTCTGACCATCATTCCAACTTTTTGCATCACACTGTTAACTGTCCCCCCCACTGCTTCCAATACCTTGTAATTTCTCTTTTTGCAAATGTAAAAGCTAAGTCCTGGAATGTATTGATGATTATAGTTTTATCTGCGTGTAAGAACCAACTCAGCACACAGTGGCCTGGCTTGCAATGGGACCTCCTTGTCTACAATATCAGCAAATGTGGTGGTGACCTCTTCCCAATAAGTTGTAAGACTTGGGGAGGTCAAAAACATGTGTATAAATTCTGTTTCCTCTTCTCCACACCAGACATTTTCCATCCCTCTCATGAAAATATCTATTTGTCCTCCAAGCCGTGAGGTACGCCCTATGCAATATATATAGTATTATAATCGGGTATTTCTTGATACTTTCCAATATGGCCACCCAGACTCTTTTTCCGGTATGGAGATCCCAATTTCTTCCTACCAACGGATATGAAGAGTATTCATGACAAGCACCATGTCAGCTCAGCTTGCCCTATATAGACAGGTAATAGCTTTAAATGTTCCAGATGATGTATTTATGTAAGTATTACTCTTGTGATCTGGGGGTTCAAGGAGACCCGCCCCCCAGTGTTCATAGATGGCAACTGTCACAACAGTATGGAGCAAGAAATGGCTGGGATGGAGATCATACTCCACAGGCAACTCCTCAAACGGGAGAAGTGCCTCATCTCTTTACAAGTCCCATAGTGTTGTTGCTCCTGCAGGCACCCACTCCTCTAGTTTCCTCCTATTTGCCCATTGGGAAGGCCCTCCAGCATCTCAGGTAGCATGGCAGGTGTATATGGGACCCTCACTCATGTTTATTGTAAACACCTAACCAAGCCATGCCTCAGCACCCTAAACACCGTGGAATGACCTCCAGTAGGTTGCTAAAACTGATTTAGCACTTTAAGCAATGGCTAGAGTTCGGTATGCAGGGCCCCATCTCCTGTCCAGGTGTCCAGTGGCAAACTGTGTTTGCCACTGGAGTTGTGCAGCCAGATAAATGAGTTTCAAATTCAGAGGCTGTTAGGCCTTCCTCTCCCACTGGTCTTTGTAATGTGGCCAGCACGACCCGCTTGTAGACTGATTGCCATATAAATGCAGTAATCAGTAAATCGATCTAACCAAAAATCCCCCTTGGCATCCATACCAGTAAAACCCCCAAAAAGTACAACAGTTGCGGGAGTGCAACCATTTTAAATAATGCATCTCACCCCACAGTTGAGAGGGGGAGTGTTTTTCAGAAGTACCTGAATTGGCCTACTATAATTTCCCTCCAGTAGGTTAGGGGGGTCATGGTAGATCCCTACTCCTAAGTATTGTAGGCACCATGATTCCCATTGTAATCTCACCAGGTCTCGTGGAGTTTCATCATTGGCTAACAATGGGAATAGTCTTGATTTCTGCAGGTCAACTCTCAGTCCTGATAGTGCTCTGAGCTAGACTAGTAGTCCCCGGCACCTGCCAGGATCTTCATCATATTTTGGAGGAGCATCAGGAGGTCATAAGCATACAAAGCTAAATGGTGGGTTTGCCCTCTCATCTCTATACCCTAGTAGTTGTGTCCTGATCTTGAGCAGCATGTCAAAGGTTGCATCGCCATAGCAAATAACAGGGGTGACAAATGGCATCCCTGCTTGGTCCCTCGGGCCACCCTATAGCTCTCTGAGGTAAACTCCCATTCTTACTTTGGCAGTAGGGTCTGTAGGAGCAACTTGCTCCAGCTTATATACCCCTTTCCTAGGATGAAGTGTTTCATAACTGTGTATAGGAACAGACATCCCAGGTTGCCTTTTCTATGTCTACGGCAAACAGGTGTAGATATTTACTTCCAATATTTTGAGAAGTCTCCGAATATTGTTTGCTGTAACATAGTCAGGGATGAACCCCATCTGGTTGGGGTGTATACGCTTAGGCATTTGAGGGAGGAGTCTAGTGGCAACAATCTGGCTTAGGTTTGGAAATTGAGATTGAATATTCATAGGGGCCGATACACACTCTTGTCATGCACCTGTTTCTCACTAACTTTGTAGCCAAATCCTCCGCATACGTGGCATCAGCTCAACTGGGATCCCACCTGTCCCTGGTGTTTTTGCCCTGTCCATAGCCCTCATAGCCTCCCAAACAGCCTACAGAGTAATCTCCCCCCAACTCTTCAGCCTCTTCATGCGATATGGTCATAAGGTTTTAATATCTTCATTGCTCCCGGTAGCAGCTCTCAAGTAGAGGTCAGAATTGTACTTATAGAATCCTTTATTGTTGTCCATTTGCCTAAAGAGTCTAGTTCCCTGGTCTGTTTAGAGCTCAACACTTACTGATCCCTGATTTGCAGCGTCTACGAGCCAGGCGAATAACATGCCAGTTTGATCTCTTTCTTCTTGAGTCCTGGCCATATAGGCTTTATAATCAAAGGTTCTAAGTCCTTCAACATGCTCTGTGAACTTCTCCTTAGCCTCCAATGGTGCAGGCTGGAGGTCTGGGCTGCATGGTCTATGCTGTTCAAGGGGACTCGATGCTGAAGTTAATACCTCAGACAATAAGTATACCTCATACCCACTGATTCAGCCATACATGTCCCCCTGAGCACCACCGTAAAGGTATCCCACTCCTCCTGGGTGGGAGACGCCAACCAAGTTGTCCTCAAAGTATTGTCTAATTCCATGTCCCAATGATTCCCAGAACACAGGGTCCTCTTGGAATTCTGGTTTTAGTCTCAAAGTGAAAAAGGCTTCCCCATCCCAATTGTAATAAGACTGGGTTATGATCAGATATGTTCCTAGAAAGATATTCCACAGTGTGTGCTGATTCATGGAACACTGGGGTGCAGAGAAATGCATCCAGGAGCCCATGGAAGTCATTAAGGGGTGAGAAGGAGCAGTCCTGCTCATGTGGCTGGTACAGCTGCCAGGAGTGAATAAGCCCCCTTTCTGACTGCCAGCTGGAGAATAGATAACCTACTCTAATAACTAGAGAGTCCCTCAGCAGGGCGTTGGATCAGTCATGAATGGGTTTGATACACAAAAATAATCCCCTCCTATAATATCAGAGCCCACTAGGCATGGGGCCAATTTCCTCGATAGGTCAGCTAAACCTCCCCTTGATCTACGTTTGGGGCATGTGCCTTCAATCTAAGGGGTCAGTGACCACCACATAGTGACCCTTTATGTCAATTAGTTCGCCAGTATGTTGGAAGGGGACCCCTGGATGATCCATCCTATACATTTGCCTCTTTCCTAAATGCTGAGTAGAAGGTATAATCAATCAATTATATCATTTGTAAAGCACACTACTCACCCGTAAGGGTCTCAAGGCACTGGGGTGGGGAATGCTGCTACTGCTCGAAAAGCCAGGTCTTGAGCAGTTTTCTGAAGTTCAGCAGGTCTTGGATCTGCCATAGGTAGATAGGGAGGGTATTCCAGGTCTTGGCGGTGAGGTGGGAGAACAATCTGCCACCAGAGGTCACTCTTCGGAAGCGAGGGACTGTGGCGAGGGCGATGTTGGCGGAGCGGAGCTGGCAGGTGGGGGTGTCGAAACTGAGTCATCTTTTGAGGTACGTTGGTCTGGTGTTGTGGAGTGCCTTGTGTGCGTGGGTCAGGAGCTTGAAGGTTATCCTCTTGTTGAGCGGGAGCCAGTGCAGGTCTCTCAGGTGGGGTGTGATGTGGCTGTGGCGAGGGATGTCGAGGATCAGGCATGCAGAGGTGTTCTGGATGCGTTGGAGCCCTCTCAGGAGTTTGGCCGAGGCTCCTGCATAGTGAGGTTCCGTGACGATTTGAACCCGTGTTTTCAATATTGTCGGAAATACATAATATTGGTATCAGCGAACCGCAAATGATCCATTTAGCACATCCTGGTGTTTTCGCTATGCTACGAGCAAGAGCACTCCTGTTATGAACACATTTCTGATCTACTCATGGCGTCCATCTTAGATCACGGCAGCCATTTTGTGTTTCTTGCCCTCACATACGCAATAACCTCTGAATCATTTCATTTCGATTAAGGACACGTAGCCTTAGCCGGAGATTCACCTCTTTCATGACACGTGCACCTTAAACCAGATCACGCTGTAGCTACATGACTCGACAAAGGCTGCCTCCTCTGCCCGGGGCCAGTCCTGCTAAACTGGTCTTCGCGTCCATTGTCCTGATCACAATTAGGCGACCGAAGCCAGTAGCCTTGCCCATTTACAACCCACAAACATCCCTTATCCCGCTTTTCTATCTTCCACACCTGGCTCCGTTCCTTTCTTTCTGAATCTTTATTAGGGGGAGGTAACGAAATTTACGATGAGGCGGTCCAGCTCTTGAATGCAATATTGACAAGGGATTGTGATGAACTAGTGGGAACCCCTCTTCGTAATGTTTGGCATCAGATATTATCAACGATTCCTGTGTAACGCCAAATATTTATTGTTTTAGACACAAAGGTTTTGAGAATGTATTACATGTAAAGAATTCGCCCCAGCTTAAAATTTAGTATATAAGGAGCAACCCTCTTTGTACAAATTGAACAGGCTCCTAGAATCTGCCCATGTGTGGTTTCTGTGACTTCTGTGTCTCTGCAGTAATAAACCTTTGGTCTTTGACGCCACCATCGAGAAGCCTGTGTTTCTGTTCATTTGCGCACCAAGGCAGGTGGAACTCCGGGGTCTTTGGGTGTTGTTCCCTGACACCTCTGGACGGAACCAAAAAGTCCAGAACTCCAATTGGCGCCCCCAGTTGGGCGACGTCATTCGGTACCGGTCCAAAAGCCTGAAGAGTTCGAGAAGCTTCGTGTGAAGATTCCTGAGGGAGGCGCCCCACTTCATCGATCCCAGCATATCGCAAAAGTGGCCCGAAGTTCTCTTCCACGAGGGTTCCCGTTCAGGACGGCTGCAGTGGGCCGTTGCCTTGACCGTCGCCCTGTCTTGGACCCGAGGTGCAGTCCTTAGTACGGCGAAACGTGACAGGTTTCTCCTTGGTGACGTCTTCAGTGCCTCAGTTAAGTATTTAGTGGTTGCTAGTTGGTTACTTCGTGAGGGTTGTTAAAATCCTTTTTTTGGTTCTTGGTTTGGTTTGGTTTCGTAAGATTATCATTGGTTGTTCTGGTTACGATAATCTATTTGGTTTAGTTTGGGTATCGATACATCAGTTCGCTTTTGGTAGGCCTAAAGTTCTTGGTTCAGGTGCACATATCTGTTTCGTGTTTTGTTTGTTTTGTGTTCCGGACTGAAAAATGGTAAGTCGGAGAAATTGTATGTTGTCGTGCTTTGGTTGCAACAGTGACTCACGATTGGAGGACTCATGTCTGGTTCCTCCGATTGGGACTCCCCTATATGACTTGTACTGTAAACATGGTGTGGGTCCTATATCTTATAATGAGGTGTGGGTCCGCTACACTGAGAAAGATGGTGTCCTTAGTTGGCCACTGCATGGTAGTTTTGAACCCCAAATTCTTGACAATTTAGAAGCGAAATTGTTTAGGAAGAAAGCCCGGCCGGCAATGTTTGATTCTTTCCGTTACTGGCGAAAAGAATCCAAACAGAGAGAAATTAAAAGGTTAAAGAAGGAACAGAAAGAGCAAGAAGAGTTGACTCTGGAACAAGCGGCTAAGCAGCTGCAAGATAACGAGTGTGAGAAGGCCATAGAGGTAGCCATTAGAGAGCATAATTTAGCGATCGACAAGTGCTATCCTGCCTTGCCATCGAAAACAGCTAAGATACTAGAGGACCCCGAAAACGATCCTTTGTTGTCTTACTTGTTACGGTCACCTCCACCGTATGCCCAAGGTGCTACGGCTCCACCTTTACCGAATGTTCAATTGCCGGTTGCTGGACAACCTGGTATTCCTGCTCCTGCCCCTTAGAATCAAGCTCCTGTACCTCCCGTGGTTAATGTGAATGTTCCTACGGCTCCTCCTCCTCTTGGGTTGCCGACTTCTATACCTGTATCTGTCTCGCTTACACCTACTGCTCCACAAACTATTTTTCTCGATACTCCTACTGTTCCGCTATCTGTTCCTACCTCTACTGTGTTCTCTACGTCTGCGAGTGTGTTGACTCCACTTTCTGTTCGTCGAAGAATCACTGATTCTGTTTCTAACATTCTGTCTCCTTTCTATAAAACCTTAATCAAGACTCCTACTTCTGACTCTGTTCAAAGACGTAGTCAGCTTCCGAGTACTGAGGAACGGGGAATTTTAGATTCCACGGCTCTCAGATGGATTTCGAAGAGTAGGAGATATAGTACGAGAGATGTGCTAGATACATTTATGCAGTGGAAGGAACCAACACAACGGTATGTCTTTGATGAGATGTGCTCGCTGTTACGTGAGGAAATAGAAGAAGATGATGTTGAATCGAATCTAGAAGACTTAATTAAGGTTCAGAAAGAGTTTGCTGCATGTATGATAGTAGGTGAAAATATAGAAGAAGCGATGGAACTGATTTTAAGTTATAGAAATGACCCATCACTAAGTTCACCAAGAGATTTAGAGAAAGGTAAGACGAAGCTAAGTCGCCAATATCCAATGAGGGAGGTTCCTCCGATTTGGCGCGATGCTGTACAAGCTGATAATGTCAATGGTATTGTAGCTGCTCCGGCCCAATTCCAAAGGGTATGGATACACATTCCATGGAAGCGAGCCGAAGTGCTAGCAGTGAAACAGGACTTGCCAGACCCGCGTAAGAATCCTGCTGGATACTATAAAGAATTAACACAGACAGTTGAGGCTTGTATAATGAACTTAGCGGACATCGATATGTTATTTGGTAATGTAGTTCCGCAACCAATTTGGGCTAAAATTCGTAAAGAGAATCATCCAGTTGCCCTAGGTGGTGATTGGGCAGCTATTGTTGCAACGGATGGTCAGCAAACAGGTGGTGCAAAACCCGAACCCCTAATTGCTAATCTTCCAGGGAGAATAATTGACTTAATGAAGACTCTGATGCCCGCATTGCGTGTTAATTGGGACAAGTTGTCCGCATGCAGGCAGAAGAAAGACGAAAGTGTCTCCGACTTCTTCACGAGGTTCGAAGAGACTTTTGTAGATCATAGTGGTCAGGATATGAGTACAGAAGGAGGACAGAGACTGTTTGTTGATAAATTCGTGCATAATTTGTTACCTGAGTTATGCAATAAATTAAAGGATTCAGAGAGTGCGTGGGCTGTTTCTACAACTGCGCAAATACTTGCAACTGCACAGTATTATGAAAATAGGGATAAAGAGGAAAAAGAAAAATCAGACAAGAAAACGAAAGATTTAAAAACTAAAGTTCTTTTGCAACAGGCATATCCGCCTCGCACGAATCAGACTAATACGCAACAGAATTCGTATCAAAGAACAGACTATAGTTCACCGAGGCCTCAATATCAGTGGAACCAGTGTGCGTACTGTAAGAAAGAAGGTCACTACAAGAATGAGTGCCCGATCTTAGCGCAAAATAATGCAGCAGCAGCTTAGAGAGGTCGTGGTGGTTTTGTGCAGAATTCTAGAGGTCGAGGGCGAGGTGCTATGCCTCCACAGACGAATGATCGTCCTTCCAATCACTTTGATCAACTAAATGGCCAGTCTACTCAGCAAAATAGATCTCAACAGTATCTTGTTGAAGACTATTGTGAAGTAGATGAGGGATTTCAGCAAAATGGGTACTAGGACAGCCATGGACAGAGAGAGGGAGTAGTATCAGTTCCAGTGGATCAGAGTGGGCCTTATGTCGCAGTAGCAACATCAGGTGTAGTCGAACCGTTTCTGTTGGATACTGGTGCAGCAAAAAGTTCTATCATTCATGCGAAACTCCCTGGCGCACCTTTGTCCGGCTCAACAAATGTTTCTGTTGTTTTTTCAGGCGCCCCTGTTTACAATCCCATATCTGGTCCTTTGTCTATTTCTGTTGGACCGTGTCAATTGAAAGCACCCCTGATTTTGACAACGGGTTGTAATGAAAATCTGCTTGGTTTAGACTTGTTAAAACGACTATATGCGACATTGTACTGTTCTCCGGAAGGAGTACAGCTTACATTGGGTAAAAGAATCACCTCTCCAATGTACTTGTCAATGGATGCACTCCCGCCAGAGCTGCGTTCACTCCCTGATTCTCTTTGGGCGACTGGTCCTAATGATGTAGGCCTCTTAGAAATACTACCCTATGTAGTAACTTTGAAAGCAAATGTAAAATTTCCAAGAATTCCTCAATATAATATATCTAGTGAAGGTGAGCGTGCACTTTTATTGATTGTGCAAGATTTGATTAAGAAAGGTGTGGTTGAGGAAACTAGAGGAAATGTTTGTAACAGTCCTGTATTACCGATTTTGAAACGAACTGATCCTACAAAGCCTCCAGTGTACAGGTTCGTCATCGACCTCAGAGAAGTTAATAAGATTGTGATCCCGCAGTTTCCTGTAGTTCCAGACATTACCGCTTTGTTAACATTGATTCCTGCTACAGCTACTTGGTTTTCAGTCATTGACCTGAAAAATGCCTTTTTCAGCATTCCGATAGCCGAGGAAAGCAGAGATATTTTCGGCTTCTGTCTAGGAGGTCGCAGTTTCAGATTTAAACGCGCTCCACAGGGCTACTGTGAGAGCCCATCTATTTACAGTCAAGCATTAAAAAGCCAGTTAGATTCCTTTGTCCTTCCTCCAGGCTCTGCTCTAGTGCAGTATGTAGACGATCTTTTAGTGGCTGCCGATGACAAGGAAACTTGCAAGGCAGCTACGATCTCGTTATTGCATCATTTGTCTAATTTGAATCACAAGGTATCACCTACGAAAATGCAATACTGCTGCCAAGAAGTGACCTACCTAGGTCATCTCTTGTCAAAGGAGGGAAGGAAGTTGACCCCAGAAAGAATAAAAGCAATTATGCAGATGAGTGTTCCTCGCACGCAGAGAGAAGTACGTGCCTTTTTAGGTATTACCTCTTACTGTAGGCAGTGGATCCCAAATTTTTCTCTTTTAGCAAAACCGTTGGTAGCTTTGACTGGGAAAAATGTTCCGAGTCCGGTGCCATGGTCTGATGAATGTCAGGAGAGCTTTTCTGAGTTACGAAATGCACTGTGTTCAGCTCCTGTATTGGGTACACCTGATTACAGCAAGCCATTCACGCTCTACGTTCACGAGAGAGAAGGTTGCGCATTGAGTGTTCTGACACAGACATTTGGTGATAAACAACACCCTTGTGCGTATTTTTCATCAACATTAGATCCGGTAGCTAGAGCGTTACCTAGTTGTTTGAGAGCTACAGCGGCAGCTGCGGCTTCCATTCGACAATCTGCTGGTCTGGTGATGAACAACATGCTAGTGGTCATGGTTCCTCATGCGGTGGATACACTCATGAACCGAACTAAGACACAACACCTTACCAGTGCGAGACTATCTGGTTACGAGCTGACATTACTAGCGAGTCATATTCAGATCAAAAGATGTAATGTATTGAATCCAGCAACGTTGTTGCCGGCTAATCAAGAGTCGAGTGATTCCGAGCCACATGATTGTTGTTTTAGAACGGAGGAAGAGACAAAAGGACTTATTGACTTAAAGGACACCCCATTATCAGATCCAGATGGCACACTGTATGTGGATGGATCATGTTTTAAATTGGAGAATGGTGATGTGAGTGCTGCTTACGCAGTAACGACTTTGAAGACGATTGTGGAGACTGCAAGAGTGAGTCAGAATTCTGCCCAAGCTGCAGAATTAATAGCGTTAACCAGAGCGTGTGTTTTAGCTAAGGGAAAGAGAGTGAATGTTTTTACAGATAGTCAGTACGCATTTGGCGTGGCCCATAGTTTTGGCCGTTTGTGGAGAGAAAGAGGTTTCATTACGTCCCATGGGACTAAGATTCAACATGGTCAGCTAGTTAACGATCTGTTGGAATCTCTAACCTTGCCGACTGAAGTTGCGATTGTAAAGTGCAGTGCTCATAAAGCAATCACGGATGATGTTGGTCGTGGGAATGCTTTTGCTGATGAAACCGCTAAACAGACAGCTAGAGATATGATGAGCAGAATGTATGTTGCTACGTCTGCAAGGTGGACTGCTGAGTCTGGAATGTGTGAGGATACAATGGAAAGTGTGAAAGAGATTCAGAAAGAGGCAACTGAGGAGGAAAAACGTGTATGGAGGGAAAGTACGGGCAAGTTGGATTCGAATGGGTGTTGGATTGATTTGACAGAACAGCAGCGTTGGATGTTGCCTGATGCGTATGTGCTTGCAGTGGTGACGATGGCGCATGGAGTAGCACATATAAGTTCTAAAGGAATCTGTAAGATGTTGGCTCCAGTCTGGAAGAATGATGGGATCAATAAGTGTGCAGAGAGAGTGGTGAAAAATTGTATGGTATGCTTGATGCATAACCCTGGCAAGGGAACTCCAACTCCTGCTGGTCACTTCGCTCCTCCTTCCTGCCCCTTTGAAGTGATTCAGTTAGACTTCATTCACATGGATCGCTGTAATAATCTGAAATACGTCCTGGTGGTAGTTTGTGCTTTTTCCAGGTGGATCGAAGCATACCCACTAAAGGACAATACTGCCCTATCAACTGCCAAAATTCTTCTCAAAGAATATTTCCCTAGATTCGGTATGCCACGGATTGTATGGTCAGATAACGGAAGTGAGTTTATAGGGAAAGTTATGCAGAGTGTGTGTGCCGGCCTAAACATAAAACAGAAGTTTCATAGTGCGAACCATCCCCAGTCTGCTGGTTTAGTGGAGGGTTACAATGGCACCCTCAAACTAAAACTAGCTAAAATTCAAGCCTCCACAGGTTTATCCTGGCCAGACGCACTTCCCCTGGCTTTGTTATCAACGAGAGCAACTGTACATTCTAGAGTGGGGCTTAGCCCCTATGAGATCGTTTTTGGCCGCCCGGCAAATATTTGGGGTGTGCCGAGGCCAAAGGAGTTTTGTTCTCTAGAATATCCTATGTTGATAGACTACCTTTACGACTTGACTGCTAAATTGAGTCTTATTCACCAACAGGTTTTCAATGCATTGCCAAAGCCTCCGGAGAGTCCAGGACATCAGCTGAAACCCGGCGATCAAATTGTAATAAGAAACTTCGCGAGGACGAAGAACCTTCAGCCCAGATACGTCGGCCCCTTCCAGGTCCTGCTTGCAACGAGAACAGCAGTTCGTGTAGCTGGTCGCAAGCATTGGGTGCACGCATCTCATGTTAAGCGTGTACCTTTGCCACTTCCTTACGATGACTGGGTGAAGAAGGGAATTGGTGGCTCCGAATTTGAACACACGCCAAAGTTCATCCCTTTCAGCGATGCCGAATTGATCACCGACACTCCAAACTCTGACTCTCCTCCTGAAAAGACTCCTTTGAACTCTGAACATTTGTCCCCTGCACCAGAAAAAACTCTGTCATCTGCGAACGTGAACACTGCAACAGCTACCAGTGATACACTATTTGCCGATCAAACAGTACCTGCGAAATCAAGATACAATTTACGACCTCGTAATATGGACAAATAAAGCAGGCAACTGCCCATTGTGATATTGAACTTTTGCCTTCAGCCAGGAAGTTTGCTATTGTTTATTGTTTTTAAAATTGCCTTGCCGTCTGGGTAGCCGTAGGGTCGTGGCTGTGTGCCTAGTTGAATCTGCGGGGGTCTGACACAAGGTCGATCTTTCTGTTGGTTCTGGGAACTCCCAGGGCTGATAGAGGCATTTTCATCTACGTACACATCATCAGTGGTCGCGAGCGGATTGTAGAAGATGGAGCTTCCTGCGCTGCAACGAAAAAATGTGATTTATGTTCGCAGAAACAGACTTTATAGAATTCTTCACAGCAAATGCTTTTTAATACAATGTGCCATTACATTTTTGATTGTTTTGATAACGTTGGTGGGTGGAATCGTTTTCGGTATGAGTTTGATCTTTGTGCCAGTAACTACAGTACCTCCCCTTGATCCTGCTACTTCTACTGTTTCTTCTATACACTCTTTTCACTCGTTTCCTGAACACGAGCAAGCTCGACGCTCAGAATTCATTAATAACACTTTTGTACAGCTCTTGCACCAACATCAACTGGTGGTTAACACTACAGACTGCTGGGTGTGTGGCTTGATACCCCACACTATGGATAAATGTATTCCCTATCTGGTTTTGCCTTTCAGCTACAATGGATCATTTCAGGCCCTCCAAACCATCTTTGCTTATGCCCTTGAAACCTATCCTCCACGTCCACCACGTTCCACTAAATATAACTCTGCCAACAAAGCTTTAGTCCAGGGAATTATTGACATGATCAAGGACGTCAATAATACTCCATCTTACCCTAGAGACGAATTGCGAATATATTTGAGTTGGAACTCTTCAGAGTATCGCCTTAGTTTGGGAGAAAGCAAGCGTAAAAGCTCAACTCCAATCTGGGTCGTACCTCACCGAGGTCACGTCTGTTTGCAAGGTAATGGGAGAAATCCGAGAGCTCAGCTAGGGAGGAGTGAGTGTGTAGAGACTTATGTGTTTCCGGCTAACTCTTCCCCTGCCTTTCTTACTGCTAGGGGTACCTACTTCATCTGTCGAGACCGAGCGTATACATGGTTGCCTGCTGACTTTTCAGGTTCATGTTATATTGCTCGACTGTTGCCTCCAACATACACTGCTTCATCCGATTATCACAGGACCAGAGTAGCGAGAGGTGTCTTCAGCAAGGAAGATACCGCTGGTCAGGAAGCTGGAGACTTCTTCAAACGCTTCCTTCCGTTCTGGGGGCCTATGGCCAATAGTAGAAACATACGTCAGCTAACACGGGTAGTTGAATCTACTATTACCGAAACTGCTGGTGCCCTTAGCAATTTGACAGCTGAGCTTCAGGCGGATAGACTCATGACGTTGCAGAACCGTATGGTTCTAGACGTTATACTTGCAGATCGAGGTGGGGTATGCAGAATGATCCAATCGAGCTGCTGTGTCTTTATTCCTAATAATGCTCCAACAGTCTACGAGGCGATCTCTAAGCTACACAAGATTTCCGACTCTATTCATGTAGACAAGGGAAACTGGTCCTTCATGGAGTGGTTTTGGACTCTAATGTCAGCGTGGGGATGGAAGGTTCTAATGGTCATTGGTGTCATCTTAGTATTCCTCTTCTCATGCTGCCTGATTATCCAGTGTGGTCCAGCTCTGTGTAGCCTTTGTGCTGCAACCTGTTTTAGGAAACCACCTGCGTTTGGAGAAAAGGCGCGAGAAAGGATGATGATACAACAACATGTCACTGACCTGATGAGCATAGAATTAGATTCTGACATAGACTGAGTAATTGCCTATGTAAGGGCAAAAGGAGGGTCTGAGGTTCCGTGACGATTTGAACCCGTGTTTTCAATATTGTCGGAAATACATAATATTGGTATCAGCGAACCGCAAATGATCCATTTAGCACATCCTGGTGTTTTCGCTATGCTACGAGCAAGAGCACTCCTGTTATGAACACATTTCTGATCTACTCATGGCGTCCATCTTAGATCATGGCAGCCATTTTGTGTTTCTTGCCCTCACATACGCAATAACCTCTGAATCATTTCATTTCGATTAAGGACACGTAGCCTTAGCCGGAGATTCACCTCTTTCATGACACGTGCACCTTAAACCAGATCACGCTGTAGCTACATGACTCGACAAAGGCTGCCTCCTCCGCCCGGGGCCAGTCCTGCTAAACTGGTCTTCGCGTCCATTGTCCTGATCACAATTAGGCGACCGAAGCCAGTAGCCTTGCCCATTTACAACCCACAAACATCCCTTATCCCGCTTTTCTATCTTCCACACCTGGCTCCGTTCCTTTCTTTCTGAATCTTTATTAGGGGGAGGTAACGAAATTTACGATGAGGCGGTCCAGCTCTTGAATGCAATATTGACAAGGGATTGTGATGAACTAGTGGGAACCCCTCTTCGTAATGTTTGGCATCAGATATTATCAACGATTCCTGTGTAACGCCAAATATTTATTGTTTTAGACATAAAGGTTTTGAGAATGTATTACATGTAAAGAATTCGCCCCCAGCTTAAAATTTAGTATATAAGGAGCAACCCTCTGTGTACAAATTGAACAGGCTCCTAGAATCTGCCCATGTGTGGTTTCTGTGACTTCTGTGTCCCTGCAGTAATAAACCTTTGGTCTTTGACGCCACCATCGAGAAGCCCGTGTTTCTGTTCATTTGCGCACCAAGGCAGGTGGAACTCCGGGGTCTTTGGGTGTTGTTCCCTGACACCTCTGGACGGAACCAAAAAGTCCAGAACTCCAATAGAGGGCGTTTCCGTAGTCCAACCTGCTGCTGATGAGGGCCTGGGTGACCGTTCTTCTCTTTTCAGTAGGGATCCTCTTGTAGATCCTGCGGAGCATGCACAGGGTGTTGAAGCAGGAGGAGGAGACAGCGTTGACCTGTTTAGTCATGGAGAGGGTAGAGTTGAGGATGACCCCTAGGTTGCGTGCATGGTCAGTGGGTGTTGGAGCGGTTCCCAGTACGGTCGGCCACCAGGAGTTGTCCCAGGCTGAAGGGGTGGATCCGAGGATGAGGACCTCTGTCTTGTCCGAGTTCAGCTTCAGTCGGCTGTTCCTCATCCATTCAGCGACTGCCTTAATTCCTTCGTGAAGGTTGGTTTTGGCGGTGTTGAGGTCCTTGGTGAGGGAGAGGATCAGCTGGGTGTCATTGGTTTAGGAGATGATGTTGAGGTCCTGCCGACGGGCGACGTGGGCGAGCGGTGCCATGTAGATGTTAAACAAAGTTGGGCTGAGGGATGAGCCCTGGGGTATGCCGCAGATGATCTCTGTGGCTTCGGAGCAGAAGGGGGAAGGCGGACGCTCTGTGTTCTGCTGGAGAGGACATAGGTGGTCCAGTACGGGGCCTTCTCTTGGATTCCGGCGTTGTGGATGCGTGTTCGTAGTGTGTGGTGGCAGACTGTGTCGAAGGCAGCTGATAGGTCCAGGAGGATGAGGGCCACCGTTTCTCCGTTGTCCAGCAGGGTCCTGATGTCATCGGTGGCGGCGATGAGACCTGACCTCGCCATCTATGGTGCAGCGCTGGTCCAGATGACATTCCTACAGTAGTGCTATCTGGACACACATCTATTAAGATATATATAAAGACTTTGCAAGTCATGGTCATCATGTGCATTCTCCTTACATTCCAGGGTAGTATTTCACATGTCATAGGGATAGCCATCCCAGATCAGCATATTGAGATACTGGCCCTCCCTGGATTCTTTTCACAGCAGTATAACTCCTCATTCATGCACATTCCATAATAGAAATCATCAGTGGTGCAAGACACGTGTAACCCACCCCAACATTTGAATAATAACCAACCCAACTCCCTCTCCCCAGGACAAGCAGGTGAGCAACTCCCCATCCAAATGTACACATTTAATATACAAAGCCTCGTGGGTGAACCTGTGTGAAACACAAATAGTGGGGTTAAAATCAATCAGGAGCATCCCTCGGGCCCCCCTCTCAGCCATTCATACTAGCAGGAATTATTAATCTGCACACTCAGGGGGCCAATGCACCATCTGGTAACTCACAGGGATGTAATGTACTGGTACCCCTCCTAAGTCAGAATTAACTCCGCTTGCAAGTTGTTGGTTCATCTCTTACCACTCTGTTAACAGTTTATGAAGGTCATCACCTACCCCTGGTGTCACCATAGGTAACTTAATGTATGAGCCTTCAGAGGAAATAGACCCATGTTGAACGTTGTTTCTGTAAAATCATTATTTTGCTATTGTCCATTTTATTATCCCCTTTCTTCCTGGCTTGAGCCAGTATGCAATCCTAATCTCTGTAGTATAACATTTTGGCCACTATGATGGTGCTCCTGAGCACTAAGCCCAGGCAGAGTTTGCGTAGCCAAGCTACGCAGAACTATGCAAAGCAGTAAAAAAACTCTGCAACGCTACGCAGACTTCTGCGAGCATGCAGATTTTCTTATTCTGCATGCTTGCAAGACGTTTCTGACGTTTGGCAATGGAGATAGCGTGTTCGGGGGAAATTACACGCAAGATTCTGAGAGGCATCTGGGAATAGTCAATCTGTGATAGAGTGGAAGAGGGTAAATCCGTTTGGGGCACTGCTGCATTCTTACAATTGACTTCCAGTGGGGGAATGTTGACCTTCAAGTGGATATCAGTGCTAAGTGGAGGGCAGGATCTAGCCTCCTGGGTGATTAAATCATGCCCTAGATTTCCGTTTATCAGGGTTAGTTCTACTGCATGAACAGGTCTATTTTTCAGAACACATCTCCTAGCCCTCAAGATGTCATCCCTTGTCACGGAAAGGCAGCCTCCTACCTGCCTAATCCAGTGAATGACTTTGTTTTTTAGGGCTTCGTCATATTCATATGTGTTGTTACAGTCAAGCTTTGGTACTTTAATCATGAAAATAATAGACTGAGGGGCGACTTTGGGAATTGGACGTGGCTTTAAAAATAGAGGGGCCTCACTACGACCTGTGGATCGAGAGAGTGGGTTGTTCTCTATAGTGGCGTAGGACCCGGTCAGACCCCAATGACGTTCTTTTTGGCCTTCTTAAGAAATGTTGTGATTGCGTAGATTGCAATGGTGGCCCCCCCTTGCAGCCGCCTCGATTATCAACTAGCAGTGCGGGTGTAGTAATTAGAGTGTTGGGTATTGCTTGTGTGCTATGCATTAATGGGTAATTCGATTCAGGGGGCTGATGGATGATGGTATCTTGGGTGTATTATGGTGAGAAATCATTTTGAGATAAGTATAGATATGGTCTCTATTGTTTCTTTTAGGGCCAGAATCTCCCTCTGTAGGTCAGCATTACTTGGTATTAAATCAGCGTCCTGGGTCTTGAGGCTCCCTTGGTCAGAAATTGTATGGCTCTCGCACACTTCTGTGGTACTGGAGCCCATGCCCTTCTTACGTGTGGGTATGTCCAGCATAGCTGGTCGTCCGCTAGGAGTGCAATTCTATTATTTAGGAGTAGATTTCATGGAATCCAACCCTGAGGTCCCCTAACAGAGGGCTCATCCATTTCTTCGGGGGCTGTTTTGGTCCGTTTCTTACTCTGTGCAATTTTTAAATAGGCTAGGTATACTACCTGGACCATTGTTGGCGGTTGCAGTAATGGGAGTGGGAGATGGTAGGGGGACCCTGTGTGAGGGAGCAAGTATGGTACTTGGTGGTGCGGGTGATGTGAGCAAACCCTCACAATTGGAAAGTAAAGTCTCAATTCAATCTATCACACTCTCCACATGCTCCCCTTCTCTCACAACCCCGGCCACCCCTGATCCCTGGCCTGGTCCCTGCTTCTGAAAGCAGCCAGGCCGGGGAGAGCCCCTCCCCAGGCCCCAGTAGACACCCTTCCCAGCACCCGGACCATCTGCTGGCTTGCAGGACTAGGGGCTTCTGCACCACCGGGGCCCACCGGACAGAGTGTGAGCCCCAGGCCTGGTACCAGCTTCAGAACCCTGGCTAGGCTGAGGAGAGCCACCCCGGGCCCCAGTAGACCCCGGTCCCTATCGCTCGGACCCTCGTCTGGCTTGCAGGATGGGGGATACCGCACCCCGGGTCCTGCTGAACAGATCACATGCCCCGGGTCCGGTCCCAGCTTCTGAACCCTAGCCAGGCTGGGGAGAGCCTCCCTGGGCCCCAGTGGACCCCCGTCCCTAGCGCCCGGACCCTCCGATGGCTTGCAGGATGGCAGGCTCACACACCCCGGGGCCCGCTAGATGGAGCTCAAGCCCAGGGCCCGGTCCCAGCTTCTGAACCCTAGCCAGGCTGGGGATAGCCTCCCTGGGTCCCGGTGTACCCCCGTCCCCAGCACCTAGACCCTCCGATGGCTTGCAGGACGGGGTGCTCAAGTACCCCGGGGCCCGCCAGATGGAGCTCAAGCCCTGGGCCCGGTTCCAGCTTCCGAACTCTAGCCAGACCGGAGAGAGCCTTCCCGGGCCCCGGTGGACCCCCGTCCCCAGCACCCGACCCTCTGATGACTTGCAGGATGTAGGGCTCACACACCACCGGGGCCCGCCAGACGGAGCTCAAGCCCTGGGCGTGGTTCCAGCTTCCGAACCCTAGCCAGGCCAGGGAGAGCCTTCCTGGGCCTGGATTGACCCCCGTCCCCAGCGCCCGGACCCTCCGATGGCTTGCAGGATATGGGGCTCACGCACCCTGGGGCCTGCCAGATGGAGCTCAAGCCCCGGGCCTGGTCAGCTTCCGAACCCTAGCCAGGCCGGGGAGAGCCTCCCCGGGCCCTGGTGGACCCCCGTCCCCAGTGCCCGGAACCTCGGCTGGCTTGCAGGAAAGGGGCTCCCACACCCCTGGGCCCGCCAGGCAGAGCTAAAGCCCCGGGCCTGTTCCAGCTTCTGAGCCCTAGCCAGGCTGGTGAGAGCCTGCCCAGTCCCTGGTGGACCCCTGTACCCAGCGCCCAGACCCTCCAATGGCTTGCAGGATGGGGAGCTCACACACCCTGTGGCCCGCCGGACGGTGCTCAAGCCCCGGGCCTGGTCCCAGCTTATGAACACTAGCCAGACTGGGGAGAGCCTGGTGTGTACCCGGGACCCTGGGAGCCCTGGTGGGCTGGCCAAGGTGCTGCCTTCCCCATCTCAGCATCGCCGGACCTTCTGGGGGTCAAACTGAGCAAACTCAGAGAAAAAGGACCATCGGGGAGGGGCTGAGAGGCAGGTGCATACCCGGGCCCCTGGGGGCCCCGGCGGGCAGATCCGGGTGCTGCCTTCCCCATCTCAGCATCGCCGGACCTTCTGGGGGTCAAACTGAGCAAACTCGGAGAAAAAGGACCATCGGGAAGGGGCTGAGAGGCAGGTGCATACCCGGGCCCCTGGGGGCCCCGGCGGGCGGATCCGGGTTCTGCCTTTCCCTGTTTCAGAATCGCCAGACCTCAAGGAGGTCTAACTTACCCTCTCCCTAGTAATCCAGAGGAAAATTACTCCCCTTTCTTGTAATCCATGCGCATGAGGTGACAGGGGGGACCCAAGGTGCAAAAGTACCTGACCTCCTTGAGCCCTCGCTGGGATCGGGGAGGCAAATGGACCCTCATCGGGACTTCCAGGGAAGCCCGGCCATCTGGTCACCCCATAAGAAAGCATTGGGTGCGACTATATGGCTGAGGGGATAGGTGCGACCAGAAGGCCGAGGGGAAAGGTGCGACCAGATTGCCGGGCACAAAAGAGAAGCCATCTGGTCACTCTGTGCCCCAACAAAAGAGTGAGCGGGTGCCGGGGCATGGGGGACCGGAGGAGGCTGTGAGGGGGACCCGACAGGCCCTCTGACCTGGGGCCCGCGGACACCTTGACAAGCAGGGGAGGCCTGCACGGGAATGACAGATCCCTGTCCTGGGCCCTTGTTGGAGCAGCAGGCCGGGGGACAGGGCCCAGGGCCAGAACACCGGACCCGGGGCCCAGCGAGGCCCCTGAACCCAGCCAGAGATCCCATGCCAGGAGGCGCTGGGGACGCCTTCCCGGGTCCTCTGGACTAGGGGTGGGTGGAATTTGTGAAGTTGCCTTTCGCAAATATCCGCAAAACCGCAAGAAATATCTGCGAAAATTTGAAATTTTGCATGCTCGCGGAGATTTTGCTGCGCCCGTCGAATGTATCGCCTGTAAAGAGGCTTATCCTAGCAATGCATAACAAATACCTTATAAAAGTGTTCTGAGCCAGGGAATACTTTGGTTTTAGTTTGCCCATAGCTGTACGAACTGCTATGTACGGAGTCTGCCAGCCAACTGAGGCAGTTGGCAGCTAGGGCGCTGCTGGCATGGAGACTGTGAAAGATGTATTTACACTAATCATTCTGATGGATGGCCACATCCTGACTGCTGCTGTTAGGCTCATATTAATGAGCTGTTTGGTGACGGAACTCAGTATATATATAGAATAGGATAGCCATTGGGACGCCACCGGCACCTCTGCGCATGCAGCAGTTTTGGCTCAGACACACAGGTGCTGGGGTCAAGGCCCAAATATACCTGTGTCCCCTCCACGTCCGCCAAGATAGGCCTTTCCTCTACACATTCCTCCACGCGCTCGGAAGAAGGGTCCATCACAGTGAAAGGAATGAAGTCCTGTCCTGATCAGGTGAATTTTCCTATTCTTGTTTGTGGTAATTTGAGCACAATGGAGATAGCCAAAAATGTGTCATTTCATTTCCGTCCTCTGCTCCTTACCCATGTAATAAAAGAATGAGTAAAAAGCGTTGCCTCACCAGTCCCTCACAACACAAATCGTGGCCATGTTTGCAGTCCATGTGTGGCCTTTTATATGTAAAACAGGCCCTGGAAAAAGATGCGTTTGTTATAAAGTTGGGCAAATAGGCTTCTTCGTCTGTTTGTGAGTTCAGGCGTCTTATGTCAGTCGAACCAAATCTGTGGGAGAATCCATGGTAGTTCTTTTGAGTACGGTATTACATTGATGGCTAGTCCTCCCCCCATGTGTCCGACTCCTCAGCTCGTTTTTTTTGTGTGGGGAGCTTGTGCGCCCATACAATTCCAGGAAGCGTTGCGGACCCACACAGCTCGTGTATTGTTTATCACCATGACGGTCTGAGTATGCTGGGGCTTGAATGACAATGCTTACAATGAAAAAAGTAAAACTACAGGCCCAGTATGGTTAAAAGTTTACCGTAAAACATAAATATTGCGCATTTCCTGCTGTGGCCTAAATCTTTTGGGGATGGATTATTTTCCAGAGCATTTTTAGCTCGTTGTTTAGTGTTTACAGTGAGCACTATAATTTGCGGGCACGCCTCACTTGGCCCGTGTCCTCACATGTGATGCGACAGAAAAACATTTAAACAAAGGAAAGGTTAGTCGTAGTTGATGTACAGTTGGTTGGAGCGCAAGTTGAATTAAGTTGAGGCTACTGTCCCTGTGCGAAAGTGGAGTTTGAAGTATCAACTACGTCAAAAATCAAATCACGCTACCTCGCTGAAATACTTATTAGAGCCATGATTCTGATGACAGCGGCACATAATGAGATGCCTTTGTCATTGAACAAGCACAGGTGGCTCGCATTAAGCTATGAGTCATTACATAAACACGCGTCAGATTTAAATGAAAGCTGCCGCAGGGGGTTGAGGTAGGGGTGGGCAGCAAATTCCATTCTGCCGTGGAAGTTATGTCACTTTTGCGTTCCGCGCGGAACACGAAAATGCTGAAATTTCACAATTTCCGTGAGCGGAAAGGAATTTGCAGCCCACTCTGGACCCCGTCGCCAGCACCCTGCCATGCGGCAGTATCAAGGATGGAGCCCGGGGTGGGAAGGCTGTCCTCCCCGAGGCCCTCAGGGGCCCCAGCCGGAACTCCTGAACCCAGCCAAGCAAGGGGAGGCTCCCTGTGCACAACAGAACCCAGTCCTGGGCCTTTGGTAGAGCGACAGGTCGTGGGATGGGATCCAGGGCCGGAGCACCCGACCCGGGGCACGGCAAGTGCCTGGATCCAGCCAGGGCTCCCAGGCCCAGAGGCGAAGGGGAAGCCTCCTCGGGCCCTCGGGACCTCGTTCGGGCACCCTGCCATGCAGCAGGATGTAGCCTGTAATGGGGAGGCCACCATCCCTAGGGACCCTGGACCCAGCCCATCAGGGGAGGCTCCTCAGGCCTACCGGACCCCATCCAGGGCATCCTGCCATGCTGCAGACCCAGGGACAGAACCAGGGCTGGGGGGGTATCCTGGCCTGTTTAGCTGCCGGCTGAGGACTACTGGGCCGAGAGGGGTCACAGAGTACCTTGTCCCTAGTAACCCGAAAGAAGGCTACCACTCTTTCTGGGAACCCATGCACACCGTGAGGCTCAGGGGACCATAAGGGCGAACGTGCCCAAACTCCTGGAGCCCTGGCTGGGATACGGAAGGCGAATGAGACCTCATCGGGACTTCCAGGCCAGCCCAGCCATCTGGTTGTTGCATTGGAAATCATTGTGTGCGACCAGATGGCTGAGGGGAGAGGTGCAACCAGATTGCCTGGACCAGCAGGACTCCCATCTGCCCACCTGGAGCCTTTGCAATAGGGCTCCTGCCTGCGCATGCAGGGCTCGGGGGCTTTGTTTCCCAGGGGCTAGGGGACCCCAGCTGGGCCTCAGGCATGGGGAGGACCACCGGAGCTCTCGGGTCCGGACACCCGGGGGAGGACTGCCCAGGAACAATGGAGCCCGTCCCAAGCACTTTGCCATGCCGTGGGCCTGAGGAGAGAGCCTGGGAGGTGTTGTCCATCCATTGCCCATCTGGTCCCCGGCAGAGAACTGTCAGCCCAGGAGGGGTGTCCCGGCATACCCTGCCCCTAGTAATCTGGTGGAAGGCTACCCCTCTTTCTGGGAATCTGTGCATACTGCGAGTCTCAGGGCACCGTAGGCGCGAACGTGAATGACATCCTGGAGCCCTGGCTGGGATCCAGGAGGCAACTGAACCATCATCGGTACTTCTAGGTCGGCCCGGCCATCTGGTTGCCCAATTGGAAAGCATTGCCTGCAACCAGATGGCCGAGGAGAGAGGTGCGACCAGATGTCCTGTACTGAAACGCCAATCTGCCTGCCCCGAGCAATTGCAGGAAGGCTCCCACCTGCCCTTGCAGGGCTAAGGGGCTGCAGGGTATGGAGCTGCAGGGAATGGAGCTGCAGGGCTCAGGGGCTGCAGGGCTCAGGGCTGCAGGGCTCAGGGACTCAGGGCTTGGGGGCTGCAGGGCTCAGGGGGCTGCAAGGCTCAGGGGCTGCAGGGCTCAGAGACTGCAGGGCTTGGGGGCAGCAGGGCTCTGGGGCTGTAGGGCTCAGGGCTGCAAGGCTCAGGGGCTGCAGGACTCTGGGGCTGCAGGGCTCAGGGCTCTGAGACCCCACACTGGGCCTCCAGCATGGGGAGGCCCGCAGGCACTCCTGGGGCTCAGCTGCCCAGGGGAGGACTGCCCAGGACCCATGGAGTCTTGCAGGTCTCTGGGGAGCTGCTCCAAGGACCCTTGTCCCGGGCAGATGGACACTTGGCAGGCCACAGGACAGGGGGCTCCCAGACCCCAGACCCCAGACCCTGACCGAAACCTGGCCCTCGGGCCGGTCCCTGCTTTTCAACCCAGCCAGGCCGGGGAGATCAGGGAGCATGCCCAGGCACGAGGGACCCCTGTCCCAGGCACACGGACTCTCAGGACGTGCGCATGTTTTCCACAAATGTTTTCCAAAATTCTGCGTAGTGTGCATAGTGGCGCTACACCAACTACGCCCAGCCCTACTCCCAACCACCCTCAATTACTTTCTGTTTTCCCATATTTGACAAAATACTGCTGAGGGAACAACACTGAAGGGCTAGTTGCTGCCAAAAGTGTCCTGTCTTAGCTTTGGAAAAGTGAGGGGTTATCACAGTACCTCAAATGGAACCAGTCCATGGACCTTGTATTTGTGATTGGAGTTTTTCAGAGGGGTGGCCAGGTTCTGATGGGCAACGATGGTCCCGCCCTTGGCCCATACATGTCCCATGCCGTGAGGTTTGAGCAGAGCTTATGAGCGCGCTGGTGGCACCTCCCTCTCAGGTGCAGAAGCCGGGAAACACGCATTGCACTCTGGGACTTAGAGTCCCACCAGAGTCTGGGGTTGCACAGCGGTGCACAATCAGAGGAAGAGTTGCACCCTGGGCTCCAGAGACAGCAAGATTGAAGCACCGGGTGAATTTCAGCCCCCAAACAAGTCCAGACTACCCAGTGCAAGAGCAGCATTCCCATATATAATCAATGATCATTTGGATCAGATATCATCTGCCTTGTTGAAGCAGTCAGGGGGAAAGTGAAACTGGGCAGTTGCCATTGATGTAACAGTGTATGGCCATAATAGAAAATAAGATAATTGTGTAGATGTAGACTACATCTGCCCCACCTGCAGACAGTAGTAAATAGCGTGAGACTGTGACACAAATGTGTCTGTCTAGGGTGCAAGCTGACTGAGCTGGCATGCCTACAAGGTTAATTTTTTTGGTGTTGTTTTTCTGAGTATAGTACAGGGTCAAAGCTGGCCTATGGATGGAAAAACAGAAAGGATAATGAAAAATCAAGGAGAAAGTAAAGTTAAACTGCATAAATTTAGGAGGAGTACAACAAGAAAACTTTCAGAGGTGGTATGGCTAAATTATGTCTGTTTCCAGCAGTTACCTCTAACAAAATGACAGGAGCAGGGCCGCCTAACCAACCTTCACTTGCCTTAGATTTTGAGCCAGAGAGTACTGAGAACACATACACAGACATAGCAACATAGCATTTTCCAAATTAAGTAACTAAGGGCCATATGTAGGTAAAATATATTTACCAATTCCTAAATACCGAATTATACCGATTTGGTATTCAGGAATCGGTAAATGAGATGTAGGTAAAATATCGGTAACATTTACCGATTCAGAAAAAATCAGAAAATCTGTACCGAATCGGTATTTATCGAATCTGTATTTTCCAAATCGGTATATGCCGAATTGGTATTTACCGAATCTGTATTTACCGATTCTGTATTTACCGAATCAGAGATTCAAAAAACAAGCAATTGAGGAAATAACCAATCCTGTGCATCCATCCCACCCCACAACCAGGAAGTGGCCACACCCATGCAGGTGCAGACAATCAGAACCTTCCGGAGAGCTGGGAGTGCAGAGGAGAGCAACTAAGCCACTGGCTGAACATTGCTGAGGAGAACTGCAGGATGGCATCCAATGAATCTGAGAGGGAAGGAGCAGACAGGAAAAGGAAAATGAAGTTCAGTGCAAGTGAGCTTCGGGTCCTTGTGGAGGAGGTGGTGAAACACCACACACAGCTTTTTGGAAAGCAGTCTCTGCAGGTAGCAGAAGCAATGAAAAGGAAAATCTGTCTGGCAATCCAGGCGCAGGTGAATGCTATTGGTGTTAGCCAACGGGACATCGATGACCTCAAGAAAAGGTGGTATGACCTTTGGTTCGTCACCAAGAGGAAGCTGGCTGCACAGAGGAAAGAGGCCAGTCTCACAGGGGGAGGAAGGAGCAGGGCCCCTGCCCTCACAGACCTGGAACAGCTGGTTGAGTCAACCCTGGGGCCCGAGAGTGTGTCTGGAATCAGGGATGCAGACAGCTCAGCCAGAGCTGCCAAAAAAACAAGGGAAGAAGCATGCACAGCAATCCTCCCCCCCTCCCTATCCCCTTCCCCAATGTGGCTGTGTGACTCACACTCCAGTTACAGGTTTTAGTATACACCAGCAATGCATTATGGGAGATGTAGTCAGTGAAACACCCATCTTGACAGTCATCACACTAAACAACAAGGCATGCAACACACATCAGTCAGAAGCAGCAGAGGACATTGAGATAGTGTGACAGGAATGTAATTTAATATTGAAATTCAGGGCTGCAGGACCACTGAGCTAATGTCCATATCTGTCCACAGGAGAGTCATCGTGCAGGACTACGCAGGAGAAGGAGGGATAGGCACCCCATAAGGAAAGAACAGAGGATGCCAGCACAAATGCAGGTCACAGCACTCCACCACAACTGGCACCAACACCACAGGAAGCTGCACCAACAGAGCCAGCTGCAACAGCAGAGCCAGCATCAACTCTGCTGATTGACTCACCACCACAGCAAACCTCACAACAACTTTCAGCCTCACCAGCAGCAACATCACCTGTAGTGGTATCAATCAATCAATCAATCAGTGACACTTATAAAGCGCGCTACATACCCGTAGGGTCTCAAGGCGCTGGGGGGGGGGGGGGTGCTGCTACTGCTCGAACAGCCAGGTCTTCAGCTTCTTCCTGAAGGAGAGGTGGTCTTGGGTCAGGCGCAGATCGGACGGGAGGGAGTTCCAGGTCTTGGCGGCCAGGTAGGAGAAGGACCTTCCTCCTGTGGTTGCTCTTCGGATGCGGGGGACGGCGGCGAGGGCGTGGTTGGCTGATCGGAGGTGGCGTTTGGGAGCGTAGAAGTTGACTCGGCTGTTGAGGTAGCTCGGGCCTTGGTCGTGTAGGGCTTTGTGTGCGTGGGTGAGGAGGCGGAAGGTGATTCTCTTGTTGATGGGGAGCCAGTGAAGGTCTCTCAGATGTCCGGAGATGTGGCTGGATCGTGGGATGTCGAGGATGAGTCTGGCTGAGGCGTTTTGGATCCGCTGGAGTCTCTTCTGGAGCTTGGCGGTGGTCCCGGCGTAGAGGGCGTTGCCGTAGTCCAGTCGGCTGGTGACGAGGGCCTGGGTGACGGTCTTCCTGGTCTCTGTGGGGATCCACCAGAAGATCTTCCGTAGCATGCGTAGGATGTTGAAGCACGCCGAGGAGACGCTGTTGACTTGCCTGGTCATGGAGAGGGAGGAGTCCAGGATGAAGCCCAGGTTACGTGCATGGTCTGTCGGTTTGGGTGCGGTGCCCAGGGCGGGAGGCCACCAGGAGTCGTCCCAGGCGGAGGGAGAGGAGCCCAGGATGAGGACCTCCGTCTTGTCCGAGTTCAGTTTCAGGCGGCTGGTCGTCATCCATTCGGCTACCTCTTTCATCCCTTCATGTAGGTTGGCTCTGGCGGCGGCGGGGTTGTTGGTCAGGGAGAGGATCAGCTGGGTGTCGTCGGCGTAGGAGATGATGCTGAGGTGGTGTTTGCGTACGATGGCCGCGAGGGGGCTCATGTAGACGTTGAAGAGGGTGGGGCTCAGGGATGATCCTTGGGGGACGCCGCAGATGACTTCGGAGGCCTCTGACTTGTACGGTGGTAGGCGGACTCGCTGTGTTCTTCCGTCGAGGAAGGAGATGATCCATTCCAGCGCCTTGTCCTGGATGCCGATGTTGCTGAGGCGCTGTATTAGGGTGCGGTGGCAGACCGTGTCGAATGCCGCGGAGAGGTCTAGGAGGATGAGGGCCGCTGTTTCTCCATTGTCCATCAGGGCTCGGATGTCATCGGTGGCGGCGATGAGGGCGGTCTCGGTGCTGTGGTTGGCTCGGAAGCCGGACTGTGAGGGGTCGAGGGATCCGTTCGTCTCGAGGAAGGCGGCCATCTGCTTGTTGACGGTCTTCTCGATGACTTTGGCTGGAAACGGGAGAAGCGAGATGGGGCGGTAATTCTTGAGGTCGGTGGGGTCCGCTGTTGGTTTCTTGAGTAGAGCGCTGAGTTCGGCGTGTTTCCAGCTCTCGGGGAAGATGGCGGTGTCGAAGGATGTGTTGATGATGTCTCGCAGGTGGGGTGCGATGACAGCGTCGGCCTTGTTGAAGATGTGGTGGGGGCAGGGGTCGGTCGGTGATCCGGAGTGGATTGAGTTCATCGTGCGGATGGTGTCTTCTGTGCTGATCGGGGTCCAGGCGTGGAGGGTGGTGGTGGGGGGGGGGTGGCTGGTCGGTCGTGGTGTGCGTTGGTTGGTTGTTGAAACTGCTGTGTATGTCTGTGATCTTGTTGTGGAAGTAGGAGGCGAGGGAGTTGCAGAGGTCTTGCGATGGGGTGATGTCGTTGTTTCCTGCGTTGGGGTTGGAAAGCTCTTTCACGATGTTGAAGAGTTCCTTGCTGTTGTGTGCGTTGTTGTCCAGCCGGTCCTTGAATGCTGTTCTCTTGGCGGCGCGGATCAGCTGGTGGTGTTTCCGGGTGGCAAGTTTGTAGGAGGTCCTGTTGTCAGGTGTCGGATCCCTTTTCCAGGCTTTCTCGAGGGCTCGGCAGTTCTTCTTGGAGCTCTTGAGTTCATCGGTGAACCATGGGGCCTTCTTGCTGCCGGGTCTGCTAGGCGGGGTCCTCAGCGGGGCGAGTTCGTCCGCGCAGTTGCTGATCCACTTCGTGATGTTATCGGCGGCCTGGCTGGGGTTCGCTGAGCTGGCAGGAGGGTGTTGGCTCAGGGAGGTGGCGAGCTGGTCTGCTGTGATCTTGTTCCAGCTTCTGCGGGCGGTGTGTTGCTGGTGTTGGTGGGTCGTTGTTCTCTTGAAGGTGAAGTGGACGCAGCTGTGGTCCGTCCATTGAAGCTCTGTGGTGTGGCTGAAGTCGATGTCTGTGCTGGATGAGAAGACGGCGTCGAGTGTGTGTCCGGCGAGGTGGGTGGGGGTGGACACCAGTTGCTTGAGTCCCAGGTTGGCGAGGTTGTCGAGCAGGGTGCTGGTGTTGCGGTCGTTGTTGTTCTCCAGATGGAAGTTGAGGTCTCCCAGGAGGATGTAGTCAGCGGAGGGGAGGGCATGCGGGCTGACGAAGTCGGCGATGTCCTCGCTGAATTGCGTGCGTGGTCCCGGGGGTCGGTAGATCAGGGTGCCTCTGAGGGTGGTGTTCGGGTTGGTGTGGATCAGGAAATGCAGGTGTTCGGCGCTGGTCAGGGTGTTGTCGGTGCTGGTCGTGAGGCGGATGGTGTTCCTGTGGATGATGGCGATGCCTCCTCCCATCTGGTTGGCGTTTCGGTCCCTCCGGACGATCTTGTAGCCCTCTGGGATAGCGATGGCGATGTCGGGAGCTGAAGAGGTGTTCATCCAGGTCTCCGTGAGGAAGGCAACGTCAGGGGCTGTGGCGTCTAGGAGGTTCCAGAGTTCGATGGCGTGTCTGTGGACGGAGCGAGTGTTGAGCAGGATGCACTTGAGGTGGGTGCTGCTGGAGTTCGACTTGGCGGGTGCTGGTGCGGGGCTGGTCCGGCTGCAGGAGAACTTGCAGGCGTGGCAGCTGAACGGTCCGTGGGTGCGTCTTGGAGTGGCTTGGTGGCATTCTGGGAGTCGGCCGGTGTTGAGAGCGGTGAGGGTGGCGGCTGAGTACGTCAGGCGGGTCGGTCGGGCTCTTCGAGGTCCAGGGGTCCTGGCGCTGGGCGCGGTACAGTCGCGGACGGGCGCAGACGGGCTTACCTTTGGCGCGCCTTCGGCGCACAATCGGCGCGCCCGCTGCGCGTGACCGCTGCGCGTTCGCACGGTCGCCATTTAAGGCCAAGTGCGCGGGTGGGCGGGGCAGCTGGGAGGCGGGAGCGGGGAGGGTTACAGAAGAAAAAGGGGCGGGGACAAGCGGCGGTGGCGGGAAGGGGGGCGGGGGGCGGCGCGGTAGGCGGACAACAAGGAAGGAGAGTACACACGTTTACTAATCAAACAGGCACAAAAATGCGACAAAAACGGGTGAAAAACAGGAGAAACACAGATCGGCAATACAGGCACAAATTCCAGACAAAACAAAACAAAACAGGGGAAAAAGCGCTCGTAGCGGCGGCAGCCGGCGAGCGAGGCAAAACGAGGCAGCAGCGAGGCAAGGGGCACACGCAGCAGCTGGTGGCCGTGCGGCGCGGGGGTGTCCCACAAGTGGTAAGGCCCAGGAGGCATGCTGTAGTGACTCTCTATGTCATGGAGTCGTCCTCTGAGGACACAAGGGGGGGTGACACACCAACTTGTCCAATGGAGGATACAAATGCTTGACTGCATTCCACCTCTGAGGGTGCACACAGAGGTATGAGATGCCCCAGGGCCCGGGAACACAGCACAACTCAGCAGGGTGAAGGGGTCTTCGGAGGGCTGGAGGCCAGTATGGTGAAGGTGGAGCACCTGCAGGGGTAGGCGATTCAGTCAGTTCAGAGACAAATGCGGCACCTAAACCAGAACATGGTTAACAGTGACAGGGGCATCAGCTATATGGCTGAGGGCATGCCGTACATGCAGGACATGCCCCAGTCTGTGTTGGTGCTGTGTGACAAACTGGATGAGGACAGGGCAAGAAGGCGCAGGGAGAGGCAGTGTATGGAGCAGCACACCAGGGCAGTGAACCACCTGCCAACTGCCACTTCCCTGCTCTGCAGGTGCTCCATGGCAATGCGGGAGGGGCTTGTGCACTGCTGCACTGGAAGTGCTGCTGACCACCCAGTCAGCCAATGCTGGTGCACTAGGTGTGGGGGAGGGTGATGAGACCACCAGCAGGAGCAGCATTACTCCCCTGTACCAGACACCTGGAGGAGTAGCAGGCGGCATGCTGCGGGCCCAGGCTCAGCAGACAGTGAGGGTAGCCAGTTGCATGCACCCAGCACTGTTGTACGTGGGCGCAGATGTTAATGCTGCTCACACATTTTTTAACCTATTTAGGGTGAAGTAACCCATGACTATCTATTAAGGTTGTCACCATTTGGATTGGCATGGTGTGCCATTTGTTCATTGTGGTAGTGCCCAGTCATTAAACTACATCATGTACATGCAATGCCTGGCTATGTCTCCTTACTTACTTAAAAATAGTTGCATGTGATCTCTGCCGATCTCTGTCTCCCATCTGTTGCTGGCGCCACTCCTGCTGTGTTGGGCTCAGGCTGTGCAAATTCATCATCATTATCCTCAATGTCTGTTAATTCTACTGCTGTTCCTTTCCTAGTGGCAAGGTTCTACAGTATTGCGCAAGTTGCAATGATTTAACAGCAGATGAGGGGTGAGTACTGACGTGCGCCTCCTGCTTTTTAACAGCCCAAAGGTGCGCTCCACGACGTTGTATGTAGATTTGTGTGCCACGTTGTAACGTCTCTTACTCGGGGTTGATGGGTTCAGGTAGGGAGTGAGGATGAATGAGCGGACGGCATATGCGCTGTCACCTACGGGAAAAGAGAGAGCCATTACTCACATGCACAACAACACCTACATCTGCAATATCTATCAGGGTGTGTCACAGTGTTTTACCTAGCAGGTATCCTTCTCCAAATTCCCCAGCTGCCAGGATTGTGTAGATCCTACTGTTCTGGAAGATGTAGGAGTCGCAGGTGCTTCTTGGGAATTTGACCACAATGTCTGTTATTATGTTGGCAGCATCACAGATTACCTGCACATTTATGGAGTGGGTGGACTTTCTGTTCCTGTAGGTGTACTCAGTGGCTGCAGGTGGGCAGATTGGGATGTATGTGCCATCAATGCAGCTGATGACATGTGGGAACTGTGCCATTTGGTAAAAGTCAGTCTTGGTCTTAAGCAGTTCCACATGTGTGTCAGGGAAGCTGATGTAATGATGCATTCTCTGCATCATGGCCTCCAGGAACTTCCTGAAGAAACGGGACAGGCAGCTCTGGGACACCCCACCTATTGCAGCTATCATCCCCTGGTAACTGCCAGATGCAAGCAGGTATAGGCTACAGAGCACCTGCACAAGTGGTGGTATGGCGTGCGCCTATGGTGTTGGATGCTCCAGGAGTGGGTGCAAGTCCCTTATCAAGTCCAGGATGGTGTGGGGATGTAGCCTGTACCTTTCATGGATCTCTGCCTCAGTAAGTTGGAAGAGTGTGATCCGCTGTCTGTAGACTTGCTCCTCCCGTCTCCAGATCCTCTCTCCTGCTGCCTGTAGCCATAACCACCTTGCTATCACATAGAAAGCCGTCATTCTGATCACACTGTTGCATTTTGGGGCCTGTTTTATGGCCTGCACCTGGTTACCACCTGCTTTCAATCCATGGTAATTACCAACTCTTAAATACAGAATTTCATGAAATTCGGTATTTTAGAAGTTACCTACGTCTCTATTTTCCTTTTTACTGTTTCTTATTTACCGATTCGGTGAATAAGGATTCGGTAAATACAGATTCGGTAATTTCGGATTCGGTAATGATGTTTCGGTATTTACAGATTCATAATTACCGAATCCTTACTTTTGGCCTCCAACATCTCAAATGCCTAAATACTGGTCGGTAACGGCAAATTTACCAAATTTCGGCCGTTACCGACCGGTATTTTGCTACATACAAATCAATGCACCGCTGTCAACCACACCACCACACTCACCTCTACCACTCCACAGACATGAAGGTCTGGTATTGTTTACCTTTTAGGCCACTTCATGAAATGCCCCAAGTTATTCCATTAATCATCTCTGATCCTACTGACTGACTGTGAGTATGGTATGGTCATGGTGTCGAACACTGAGTCCAGACTCCAGAATAAAAAATGCAATGGATCGGCCTGCAGTACAGTTTTGGTATTGAACAACATGAATGGAAACATTGACTTGAATACATTTTTTTGTGTGTAGATTAATAGACATCATGCACAACACAAACACCAATCACTCAGAGTCAGTGTGAAATGCATGCCATAATTTACCTAATCTTTCGGGGCAGTCCCTCTAGGCTCAGAAAGGAGGATAGATATATAGTCAGGTTTGGAGGGACTCGAGGCAAGCACACATTTCACATTTGTTGTACTATTCTCCATTCAATGTCTGGCTTGAGGGAAATGGATTTAGGATGAGTCAGGACTCGGAGGAGTGGACTTACTTCTTCATTGACTGCAAACAGTTGCAACTTCAATCCGGCAATAAAAGAGTAAGACAGTGGTGATGGATTTGTTGTGATTCAAACCAGAGATAGTGACACACACAAATAATAAAAGTAAATAATATTCCTTAGCTATATATTCTTGGCAGGCTTTTTATTGGGTGTCAAAGGAAGGAATAAAGTAACTTGAAAGCCTAGTTGTCAGGTAAGTAGAGCTTGTCCACAAACTCTGGTGGTTTACTCAGAAGTTTGATCATGGTTAACCTCTGTACATTTTGGGGCAAGAAACTGGTCCTTCTCACTGTCAGAACGACACCAGAAGCACTGAAAACACACTCAGAAGGGACACTTTCGACTGGGCAAGCCAGATAGTTTATCGCCAGCTTGCTGAGCACTGGCCATTGGCGCTTTTTGCCATACCAATACAGCAATAGATTTTGATTAAAATAGACCTCTGTTGGGTCATCCGCCCAATGTTCATAGGTGCTCTGCTTTGCTCAGCCTCTTTAACCTTTGCCTCAGCACTAGACTTAAGCCCTGCCTGTAGAAACCATTTGTCTGCTGATTTTGAGGCTGATGCTTTTGTTCTTGTTGTTGTCAGTGCTGTTCTTGGTGTAGTTGGTGGTTTTGACTGCTGTGAGCCAACCGCACTGCTCTAAGGCTCTGAAGTTGAACTTGAAGGCTGACCTGCAGTACTTGTGGTGCCATGGAGGAGCGGGCCTCCAATTCCTACCCGCTCTTTTACTAGCCAACTGGCTTGCACAGCTAACCAAGTTTTGTACCTGGCAACATCCCTGTCTGAAAAAGGAATGAAAATCTTCAGTAATGGGTTGTACAATGGATCAAGAATTGAGGCACAAATGTAATAGTTGGATGACACAATGCCTCTTTGCACCCTTGTATTTTCATATAAGCGAAGGGTTAAGCTCTCCACCAAATCATATGTTAGTTTGTTTCCCTCCACATCTGTATAAATTGCAGACACCCCCTTCAGCTGTTCCTCTAGTAATGGAGCAAGGATTAAAGAAAACAAAACTTGCTCAGAGTAATCCCTCATTAACAGTACTAATCAGTAGAAATATTAAAGAAAACAAAATTCATATACACACACAATATTTACATATGAGAAGAGAGCTTTATGCATGATGAAGTAACAAAGAATAAAATGCAACAAGACTAAAACCCATTTCAAACTGTAAAACACTTTTGTGCATGTGCAAACTAGGATTGCGTAAATAGTAACGTGACTAACCTGTTTTGAGAAGGAAAACTCTCAGGCATACGCAAGAACAACTAAAATGATGTCTTGAGACACTGCTTTCCCAGGCATATGTTTGCATGAAATTAAGGAGAGATATTGATGCTAATGCTTTTGCTTAAAGGAAGAAATAATAACATGGGATAAAGTAGAAGTGGGTGGTGAACTGTGAAAATCATGTGTTCGAGACAGTAACATTTGTTTATGATGCCTTTATTAGTAGTGTACGTTTGGGTCCGCTGTTACGCATAATGAAAGAAAGACGCACACAACAGCAAGGAACTCTTCAGCATCATCAAGGAGTTCACCCAACCCACCAGCGAGTCTACCGACATCCCTCCCTCACAAGACCTCTGCGACAAACTCAGCATCTTTTTCCACCACAAAATCAAGAGCATCTACGACAACTTTGACGAAGACAACCAACACACTGAACCCTCACCAACCACCCCCGACACCCGGAAACCAGCGATTGATGACTGGGCAGCCCTTACCACCGAAGACACACTGAAGACAATGAAGTCAATCCACTCAGGGGCCCCCACGGACCCCTGCCCCCACCACATCTTCAACAGAGCCGCCAACACCATCGCACCCATGCTCCGCCAAACCATCAACCGCTCCCTGGCGACCACCTCGTTCCCCGACGACTGGAAACACGCCGAGGTCAACCCCCTCCTAAAGAAACCCTCAGCGGACCCCACCGACCTCAAAAACTACAGACCCATATCCCTGCTCCCGTTCCCAGCGAAAGTCATCGAGAAAGCCATCAACAGCCAACTCGCCACATTCATTGAAGAACACAACATCCTCGACTCCTCCCAATCCGGCTTCAGAAAAAAACACAGTACGGAAACCGCCCTCCTCGCCACAACAGACGACATCCGCACCTTACTGGACAAAAGAGAAACAGTAGCCCTCATCCTCCTCGACCTATCAGCGGCGTTCGACACAGTCTCCCACTGCACCCTAATACGCAGACTCTACGATGCAGGAATCCAGGACAAGGCCCTCGACTGGATCTGCTCCTTCCTCTCCGGCAGGACGCAGCGGGTCAGACTCCCCCCTTTCCTCTCGGACCCCACACCTATCACATGCGGAGTCCCCCAGGGCTCCTCCCTCAGCCCGACGCTCTTCAACGTCTACATGGCTCCACTTGCCCCCATCGTCAGAACCTACGGACTCAACATTGTGTCATATGCAGACGACACCCAGCTCATCCTCTCCCTATCCAACGAGCCCAACACCGCAGACGCAACTTTCGAGAAGGCATGGAAGCCGTCGCCAAATGGATGAAAAACAGCTGCCTACAACTAAACACCAACAAAACAGAAGTACTCATCATGGGCCCAAACCCCGATGCCTGGAGCGACACCTGGTGGCCCACCGCCCTCGGAAACCCGCCAACCCCCACAGACCACGCACGCAACCTGGGAATCATCCTGGACTCCGAGCTCAAAATGGACCGCCAGATCAACTCTGTCTCATCTTCCTGCTTCCACACCCTCCGCCTCCTTCGTAAGACCTTCAAATGGATCCCCCTCGAACACCGAAAGACAGTCTCTCACGCCCTGGTCACCAGCAGACTCGACTACGGCAACGCACTCTACGCCGGAATAAACAAAAACCTCATCCGCAAGCTACAGAACATCCAGAACGCCGCCGCAAGACTGGTCCTCAACCTGCCAAAACACTGCCACATCTCCCAGCACCTGCGCACACTCCACTGGCTCCCTGTCGAGGCGCGAATCACCTTTAAGATGCTCACCCACGCACACAAGGCCCTCCAAGGCACCGGACCAGCATACCTGAACAGCCGACTCAAATTCCACGCACCCCAAAGGACCCTATGATCAGCCCAGCTTTCCTACGCCGTGGTCCCCCGCACCAGAAAGACCAGATTGGGAGGATGCTCCTTCTCCTTCCTCGCGGCCAAAGCATGGAACGCACTTCCGCTCCACCTCAGACAGACAACATCGCTCCCCATCTTCGCAAGAAACCTCAAAACCTGGCTCTTCGACAGACCCCCTCCTTGATGGAATGGAACCTGCACCCCCCCCCCCCTAGCGCCTTGATAGCCTTACGGGTGAGTAGTCGCTCTTTAACAAACTCCTGATTGATTACCAAACTCCTGATGGCGGCAAGATGTATGCAAGCGATGCATGCACAATGAAGTCATGATGTAACCCAATGACTGTGTGGCTGTACGACTGCAAATACAAGAGACGTGTGAAAATGATTCTCAACTGTGGAACTGCATTTAATACATTTTTTATTTGATTTGCAACATTAGATATATGGGAATAAAGTAGAATTAAATCATGTATTAGCTAAAGGGGAAGGGTTTGTAAGACAAAAGGAAGATTATTAAGAAGAATATGTCAGCATGAGGTGACAACAACTCCCCTGCCCTTGCCCTATCAAAGTCCGTCTTCCATCGATATTTGCAACTTTTGTGGTTGGGACATGCAGAAATGAAGACTATAACTAGAGAGACTTAAAATTTTAGTTGAGCAACAGGAAGCAAGCAAGCAAAGAGAGATTCAAGAGGTGAGAGTTGCTGTGGAGGAAAGGAGAGAACAGACTGAGAAGATTCACCCCTGAAAGACAACCTGCTTAGATTGAAGATTCCAGAAGAATATCGAGGAGGAAGACATTGTAAGAAAGTTATGCGCCCGCTGCATCAGGTTTGTAGAGAAGTCTAGTAAGCATTGCCCTGTCTTGATCCTGTCCTATAGTCTTAATCTCCTGATTCCTAATAAGGGGATCTCTACAAGTCCTTTGGCCAGAGGGCTGTTTTCCCAATATCACCATTAGGTACTATTAGTCTGTCTCAAATTTGCATATTCTTTTGCAAATGTATGATTTATTATGCCTTTTGTCTCTACATCTATCCACTCTTAATGCATTGATTTGTTGAATGAGTCTGTGATTTTGAATGTATTGCTAAATGAATTTCTCTCCCATGAAAGTTGATGGAGTTTGTACTGTGAATTTGTACTACTGAGCGTTCATTGATGACTGAGCTTTAGATAAAATTACTTGAATCTTACCCAGAGTCTGTGGTTATTTCACTGAGATATGTAAGTTAGTTAGTTAAGTGTTAATACCATCATCAACTACTCAACTAATGGTCCATCGACCAAAGGAAGAGTATTGATCAGTGAAGATTAGTTGGACATTAAATAGGTTTCTCAAACAGTTTTTTGAGATTCCAGTTAGTAAACTAATCAGAATTGAAGTGAAATTACAAAATTTGACCCCCAGCGGAAACAGCCAGGAAATTTGAATATGTATATGGCCCCATTGAAATTTTTCTTGACTATGAAGTGTTCATCCTTGGCCTTTTCTCTTGATCAGTTTTTCTGCTAGCAGAGGATGGTTATTATTGAATAGATTGGTGATTATTGATGATTAATGATTGAATATTGATTATTAACTATATGTTTAACATTAAGAGTGTTATATTCCATGTTGTCTGGAAGTCAGGTACAGAGATACCTGGGAATCCCGAGAACGGAATTTAGAAGAGTGTGGTGAGGAAATCACACTGCAGAAGGATAATCGTCTGTTGTCATAATACCTAAAAGTTATGCAGGACTGTATGTGTTATAATAGGGACTGCATCATTCTTACGCCTGCTATGAGGCAGGCGTAAGAAATTGATGCATTTGTGTCCTAGAAGTGGAGCAGTGAAATCTTATAGATTTCACTGCATCACTTCCATGACCCTTACTTGCGTCAAAACACCCCCCTTGCATACATTATACCTGGCGCAAGTATAATGTGGCGCAGGGGTTTACAAAGTGACGCATCTATCCAGATGCTTCACTTTGTAAATATGGCAAAACAAAGCGCATTTTTTACGCCACTGGTGCGTCACAAAAAGTGACGCACCGGCGGCGTAAAAGTGACGCACAGCCTCATAAATGAGGCCCGTAGACATTAACCATGGCATAAAATATTACTCGACCTGCAGGAATTAATCCCAAAGACAAAAAAAATATACAGAGTTTAGAAACTATAAAAATATAGTTAAGGACCCTTATTCCAGAGGTGTGTTGCTCACTGAGGAAATAGTAGCAACATTCACATCCTGCTTTCTTGCAGCAGGTTACTACCAGTCACACTCCCGCCACAGAGCACAGCTGTCAATCTAAAACATTCACCCCGCAACACCCCGCAGTCAGGCATTTTCAAGAAAAGCAGGGTCTTCTGGGTTAAAATGAACTCCGGAAAAAGCATGTGCAACAAACCTCTACTTCCTTTGATAGCTTCCCTAGCTGGGGCCATAATTAGCGTTACTGTTTTTAAGGTCTTACCGCCTGATTCATCATTCATATTTGCGCTCGCAAAGGGCCAGATTCTGAGAATCTGGCCCTTTGCGAGTGCGATTTTTGCATTTGGGATTCAACATCCCAAATGCAAAAATCGCTATTTGCTAATTCGCATATTTGCGAGGATTTACATTTAAGGAATCTCTATTTGAGATTCCTTAAATGTAATTCATTATCCATTTTACAATTGCGAAATCGCAATTTCGGGCCGCAATTTACCGCGAGGTCAAACCTCGTGGTAAATTGCGAAAACTCAGAAAAATGCATTTAAATGCATTTTTCTGAGTTGCACGTTACACACACACATGTCCTTTGGACATGTGTGTGTGCAACACCTGTGTTAATTTCCATTGCAGGGGTGCTACAGGGTGTCCTTTGGACACCCCTGGCACCCTTGTACTCGCAATCTCATTTGCGATTAGCTAATTGCTAATCGCAAATGAGGAATGACTCCCCATGCATTCCTATGGGCCTTTTGGCCCATAGGAATGCATGGGGAGTTATTCCTTATTTGCGATTAGCAATTAGCTAATCGCAAATAAGGAATCAGTGGGAATCGCAATTAAAATTGCGATTCCTACATGATTACCGTTTTGCGAATCTCAAATAGCGATTCCTTATGATTCGCTATTTGAGCCTCGCAAAACGGCCCGTTCATGAATCAGGCTGTTAATTCGTCATCCTGCGTCGGATTAAAAGGTGACCAAACCTGATGGTATTGAAGCATTCAGATCAGAGATAACTGCAGCAGGAGCACCCACTACAAAGCCACCCAACCCAATTATTCAGCTGCTGATGGCAATCCGGGTTGAAACAGTGAGGGACAGCAACTCTAAGGAAGGCATTGCCATACGAGCTGCTTTTAAGAAACTATGTTTTTGCCTCTTGTCTGTTTGGATCCTAATGGGCAAGTTTTGCCACTGAGTGGGTGTGTTTTTATGACAGCCTGCGCAGATGTGGGTTTCGGTGAAGACACTTGCTCTATCATCTCTAAGAAAGGAAAACCTGGCACTACCTACACCTCGTTGGACTCCACCACAGAGCACGTTCTGCACAGACTAACCTTTGCCACATTGCCGGCTGCCAGGCACGCCTTCATGCTTGGCAGAGTAAATCCAAGTCTTCCACCTACAGCCCGAGCCCTGACACTTCGCTTGACTCTCCAGGGAACGCAAAGCATTTCTAGGCAGATCTACAAGCCCCTTGCGCTACTTTTGCATCACTTTTCCCATGTTAAAATTGACGCAAAAGTGGTGCAAGTGGCTTGTAAATCTGACCCTTCGTATGTTAGAAACCTCTCATGACAAAAGAACTATGTTACAGGTTATTCAAGAGGGTTGAACACAACTGAAACTTCTCCCTGTAAATGGGCGGTGTGGCACACGGACCCACCCTTAGCGCAAAGGAACCGTCTCAGGCTCCAGCCTTTCTGAAGGCAGGGTACACCCACCGCGCGGAATGAGTATGTCAGATGTGTCTGAAGCACATCACTGCTGCCTGTGGGAGTGTAAATAAGCATGAAAGATTATGCCCATGCTGGGCTGGCTAACCCTATGATAACAAAGTTGTTAACTACCAGTTGCAATCTTACAGAACCCTCTGCTGTTAAAACAAGCATTTGCACTGCAAAAGGACTCGCATTTACGCGAGACCTATCGCATCGCTAACTGGACTGTAGGCGGGCAAAAAGGTACAAACAGGTAATGTATGGCGTGGGGGCAGGGGGCAGGGGGCGGGAGCGGGGGCCGAGAAGTCACTGACTGCAGGAGGTGAGGGGAAGACACAGGAAGAAAATAGTGCTGTAGGTAAATGGGCCAGTAGTCATGGAAGGATACAAATGACAACATGCTATTCATAAGGAGGGACTAACAAGCCTAAATCCAATCGGAAGGCAGCATTTAGGACCTAAGCCAATAAAAAAGGTGGGCGAAGAGTGGGCAGAGCTTCCACAAAGCTTCCCTGCTATACTGAATACTGCATGCCTCGCAAAGTGAGCAGCGCATGCGCTGCAAGCTAGGCTTGACCTAAAAAATATATCCACAATTGATCTAATAAAACACCTGTTTATTTTGCACATCCCAATTGTGTCTAAATTACTGTGCATATTGGAGTAGCCCTTTCCATTAGCAAAATGGCCTGACAAACCATATACTGCAATTTTTAATATTTCTAATTAGGCAGCATTTTGGCTCTTTTTTTTGCAGTTTATATAGGCGAATCTGACCCAAATGTTTTTGGGACGCTTTACATAAGCACCAGTTACATTACACAAGTTTTAGGCACGTGTAGAATAACTGCTTAAACTCATCAGACCTTAAAAGAGAGATGTGCGTGGATAGCTTCGGTCTAAACTCGGAGACCTTTCGAAAAAATTATCGAATTTTCAACTGTTTCTGTGAATCCTCCTTGCTTTGAGAGGAAACGCGAGGCAGGACTTCAGGATGCTCAACCGAAGATGTAAATGCACCTCTTGACACAACAAAGGGGACATTAGCATCGCAAAAGACCCATCGGCTCTTAACCCAGACTGCTTCTAACAACACACCTTTCTACAGAGAAGCAACATGAAAAGGATGAGGTGTGCAAACCCAGGCTGTCTCTGCACAGCAGCAATATACCACCAGTTAAACAATTGCATCCATGAAGTGATGTAGGACTTTAAAGGTGCAGCAAATTTTATGTGTACATTGCATGTTAGATTTATTTATAACATCGACTGATACTGTTTTAGTTAAAGCAACTGAATAAAAGCATGATGTACAAAAACAGTTTTATAATCAAATGCAGCATTTTCCCAATATGAAAAGGTGATATTTTATGTTGTGCTCTCATATTTTTAACCCCTGTAAAGAACAAATGCACATTCTCCCACCATTTAACAAAAAATGTACACCTGTATGAAAGTGGGCTGGAATAGAGAGGAAGAGAACTCGCCCCTGTGTAGGAATGGAATGGAATAGGATTTATAGAGCGCATGGTTACCCGTAGGCGTCCCAGCACTATGAGTAGAGATTACAGCAGAGCTAGCGAAAGTTTCAGGAAACTATTAGGGAAAAAGAAAGGTTTTCAACAGCTTGCAAAACTTTTGGAGACTGGGTTCGGTGCGAATCTTAAGTGGAAGAGAATTCCAGAGTTTCGCGGCATTAATAGAGAAGCAGCGTCCTCCTGTTCAAGCCTTCCTTATTCTAGGGACATTGGCCAGGTACAGATGGTCAGATCTAAATGCCCTATTGGCTCTGTAGGGGCCGACCAGGCTTCTCAGGATGGGGGGGCCCTTGCCCTGTAAGGATTAATGCATAATGCACATGGATTTGAATATAATTCTCTCCTGTATCGGCAGCCAATGGAGGGATCTGAGGGCGGGTTTGGCTGAGAGCTAAGTTGAAGATCCAGTTAGCAGTCTTGCTGCCGAGTTCTGGATAAGTTTTAATTTATTTATGGTGGCTTCTGGGGCACCCAAGTATAGAGCATTACTATAATCCAGCCTGGAGAGGATTAAACCCTGCACAAGGAGCTTCCTAGAGTGGGGAGGTAGGAGAGGCAGAATTTTCCGTACGGTGCGGAGTAGGCCAAAACACACCCCAACCGTTTTCTTAGCTTGGGTTTTCAGCGAGAGATCCTGTTCCAACCAAACCCCAAGACTTTTAATTTCAGTTTTTGGAGTGGGAGTTGGTCCCAGGCATGTGGGCCACATAGAACTAGAGAGAGATGTAATCTTATGTCCCAAGAACATAAGCTCCATTTTTTCTCCATTTACTTTGAGCAGGGATTTGTTCATCCAACCAAAGATTTCTAATAAACAGGATCGCAGATTCTCAGAGCAATGGTCTGATTGATTCAGTGAGACGACCAGTTGTGTGTCGTTGACATAGGTGACTAATTTAATCCCAAAGGGGATGACAATGTCTTCCAGTGGGGACATATATGCGTTGAAAAGTGTCGGGCTCAGAGACGAGCCCTGTGGGACACCACACTGGAGAGGGGTAGATTTAGAGCAACTATTGCCTTCCGCGACTTGAAAAGTTCTGTAGTTCAAGAAGGATTTTAGCCATGCCAGGGCTGAGCCCGAGATTCCTAGATTACTGAGGCGTTTGATGAGGATACAGTGGTCAAACGTATCAAAGGGCTCACTTAGATCAAGGAGGATCACCGCAGCTGATCCTCCTGAGTCCAGGATCTGCCTCTCCTCTTTGACCACCACTATGAGGGTGGTGTCTGTACCCTGACCAGGGCGGAAGCCTGTCTGGGAGCTGCACAGCAGCTCACCTGCTTCCAAAAAGGCAGACAGTTGCTGGTTGACGAATTTCTCCGCAATTTTACCGATCCCTGGCAGTAACGAGATAAGTCAATAGTTGGCCATCTCTGAAGGATCCAGTTGTGGCTTCTTTAGCAAGGCTCTTACTATGGCCTTCTTCCAACTGGGCAGGACGATACGTAGAGACAAGGAGGAGTTGATTAAATCGATGGCTAAAGGGGTAATAGTTGGTGACACCAATTTCATAATGTGCATTGGTGCCGGGTCTCCCGGGGACCCACTTTTTATTGATCCCAATATTGTTTGAAATTCCTCCCTATTAATTGGGGAGAAGGAATCCAAGTGTGGACCGGTTATTGGGGCACTAAAGGCGCCAAGTTCAGATGGGTACTCACTGCCAGGTAAGCTTTTTAGAATGTTTTGAATTTTGCTATTGAAAAAATCCACGAGTAGATTACATCTAGATCCTGAAGTATCAGGGATCGGGGGGGTTCTGGGAGTTTCAACAGTTTCTTCACTATCCGGAAAGTCTCTCTTGAAGAGTTTGAGGAGACTCTAATTTTCTCCTCAAAGAAAGTGGCCTGGGCAGCTTTGAGTGAGGCTTTATAGGACCTGATAGCTGATCGATATGCATCTTTCTTGTTATTGGCTCAGTCTCTCCTCCATACCCGTTCCAATTTTTTGCATCCTTTCCTCTGGTCCCTGAGTTCTGGCGTATACCAGGGGTATTTGAAAGGTCTGCTTTTTTTCTCCACTCTTTTCCTATGTAAAACACAGTCAAGAGAGTTTTCAATCCAGAGTGTGAAGTTTCTGTCCACTATTAGTGGGTCTATATCATGTATAGGAGCAGATTGCTTCAATATAGCTGTCCAATATCAAGTGACAGTTTGGACCACGATCTTTCTTGACTTCGTGTAACCGGGACTCGAGATGTGTCTAAGATGGTTTCCCAGTTAAATGGAATTAGGAAATGGTCGGACCAAGGCATTGGTAACGGTTCCCTTGGTTCCAGAGTTGGAATATTGGAGAAAATAGGGTCGAGGAGATGCCCTTTAATATGTGAGGCATGTGGGCTTTTGAGCAAGAGGTCGGAAGATTTTAAATCAAGTATTAATTCGCCTGCCGCTTTATCTAGCGGGTCATTGAAATGAAGATTCAGATCTCCCAGTAATGTAAAATTAGTCGAGATCGTGGCTAGGGAGATGACTGTCTCCAGTAGCGAGCTGCCAAAGAGCCCCAGGGCGCCCGGATGGCGGTACACAAGGAGACCTGACATACATTGTTCTTGTGGGGGAGATTCGAATGGTGAAATGAACATTCTCACAGTCAGAGATGCCGCTGTCAGCCAGCCTACAGGAGAGGTGATTTTTATATATAATGGTGATTCCACCCCCTTTGCCATTGGGCCTATTCTGAGCCTGGATGAGATATCCTGGGGGGAGGGCTTGAACTATATCTGGATCAGAGTTTGAGGATAACCAGGTCTCCATTAAGAACAGTACGTCGAGTTCGTGGTCCTGAATCAACAAGTTGATTTCTAGGGAGTGTCTTGGCAATGACCTACAGTTCAGCAAAGCCATGTTCACGTAGGTTATGGCGCCGGTAAGAGACTTTTTATCCGCCATAGAATAATGGCAATAACTACACTGTATGTGAGGTCTGTCTGCAATAAGCGAGTTTGCACATGAGGGGTTTCTGTGTCCTCTTCATTGGAGGAGTGCCTCGCGCGAGTAGGTGAGAGTGGGATCAGGGGGACTGGCAGAGGTTCCTAGCCCTAAGACCGGACTGCCGTGGATGGGCACAGACGGGCTTGCCTCTGGCGTGCCATCGGCATGCCCGCTACGCTCGTCCGCTGCACGAATGAGGTATGTGATTCATTTTGTGGTATGGGCCCAAAATCGCCCGCAGCACTAGCCCGCCGACCTCCCCTCCTCCAAAGATGGCGCCCGTGTCTATGCACCTGAGTGTATTATTCCGTGACCAAAAGTGAGCCCTAAATCAGCCTCTGGAACCGCGATTAACACCCGTGGAGAGCGACTGAGGAAGGCAGAAGAAAATCAGGTATTTTAAAATTGTGCACAGATAGTTAATGGCTCTGAGTTGTGCCCATCCCAGACCCTTCCCATACACTCGTTGTAGAACCCTTGGGGGGATTAAAAGGCACCCCCTGAGGTTGCGTTCAAGGTGTGGCAGTTGAAGCCGTAGCACTGAATGGAACACATTAACAGCTCTGTGGGTGAGGTACTGAAGTTGAGAGCAGGTCTAGGTCCTGGTGGGCACTTCTTTCTCTCTCATGTAATATTTTTTAATTTAAAAAATACAACCAGCATTCTGATGAAGGGCAGGTTATGCTTGAATCAATTCTGTACATTTTTTATTCTCGCAACATCAACATTTTAGTCTTTAAATTCGTTCAGAACAGGCACTCTTTGGATATATACCCCGTGTGAGCCTACTGTCTTCTGATCAAATTGAATAGTGAATCTGCCATACTGCCTCTGTAGAGGTGTGGGGCTTCCTTTTATTTTTCATTGTTAAGGCATGGTTTGGCCTCTGAAATTAACATTTGTGCTTTCAATTCCATAAGAGCACTGAGGCAATTCAATCAATGTTGTTTGCTGCAATTTTTTATATTAATTTTTCTAACTTTTGTATTCCTACTGCAACTTTTAATCTCACAATTCAATGTTATATTCTATGTAATGCCATGCCATGGTAGTAAAAGTAAATATTGAACAGTGCCAAGGTAAAATCTGAGTTTATTAGCATAGTCAGAGGCAAATTATGCGGCAGGGATGAGTAATGAGTAAATTATGAGGCAAGAAAAGGCAAGTTAAGTGGTTAATGCATATTAATTTTACTCTTGTTAACATGGGTCTGGCATTGGTTGCACTTCATTAGTAACAGTTTAACACCTGTATTTAGCAATGAGCAAAAGAAAGATAATCAGTCAGACTTTGCAAAGGGCATTTTACTGCGAGACAACATGTGTTGCTGCATTTCTAGCAACTTTACAACCATTTGAGGTAGAATATTTTTTGTTGAAATCCCCAGGATATGCAGCAGGTGAAGGATTATATGGAAAATACAGCTAATCTATAATTGTGCGAATTATGCAACTGCCGCACAATCACATAAGTACAGTGACACTGATTATTGGAAAAGAGACATGAACAAAACTGTTTTAGTGCATCTCAGATTGCATGCAACAATTAATAATCTGCTGGTTATTTAACTCTAAACATGGACCACTGGGTAGTGTGCTACTTGCCTCAAAACGAATCAACGCCACGTCAAGGGTAGTAAGCATGATGTAAATACAATTTACAATTACATGAACAAATAAGAGGCCTGATCTAAATATGCAGATTTTAAAAGTAAATTATGCAATTTTATATCATACATAGGGGAGGGGCCTCCTGACCTCCTGAGCGCTTTCAGTGCATGACCCATATCGCTCCTGTGCAACACGTGGCGCTTTTATGTAAACTCGCATTGCCTGGTAGCTGTAACTGTGCCTGATTGTAGCGGAGCCCACATCTGCGCTATTTCCATATCTGTGCCCCAGTCTCGTCCTGCTTTTGCTTCGGTTTGCAGCCATTTTGTTGTTGTTTTGTTCCTATCAGCCCGCCCCTCCACCCCGCTCCCGCCTCCCAGCTGACCCGCCCTGACCCCTCCCCCCTCTACCATCCACATATGACAGATACCTACGCGTGCAGCTGTCACGCGCAGCGGTTGCGCTCCAGTCGCGCCGAAGGTGCGCCAAAGGTAAGCCCGTCTACACCCGTCCGCGTCTGGACCACGCCCAGCGCCTGTCCCCCTGGCCCCCGCCGCACCCAACCCACTAGAGTCACATATGATGCCGCAACTCTCCTCGCCCTCAACCCCGGACGCACACCACAATGCTGCAAAGCCACCCCAGGACGTACCCACGGCCCATTCGCCTGCCTCTCCTGCAAGTTCAACTGCTTCAGGACCATAGCCAAATCCACTTCCTCCATACACAGCTCCGACTCTAACCGCCTGAAGTGCATCCTGCTTAACACCCGCTCGGTCCACAAACACGCAACTGAACTCTGGGACCTACTCGACACTGCGTCACCGGACATCGCCTTCCTTACAGAAACATTGATGAACACATCATCAGCACCCGACATCGCCATAGCCATACCGGACAATTACAAGATTATCCGAAAAGACCGCACCAATCAAACAGGAGGAGGCATCGCCATCATCCATAGGAACACCATCAAAATCACGACCAGCTCCGACGATAATCTTGCCACCGCCGAACATCTCCACTTTCAGATCCACACCGACCCTAGGACCACACTTAGAGGCACCCTCATCTACAGGCCTCCAGGTACCCGCACTCAATTCAGCGATGACATCACGGACTTCGTCAGCCCACATGCCCTCGCCTCCGAGAACTACATTTTTTTAGGAGACCTCAACTACCACCTGGAAAACAAACACGACAGCAACATCTCCACCCTTCTGGACAACCTGGCCAATCTCGGACTCAAACAACTTGTGGACACCCCCACCCATATAGCCGGACACACGCTCGACCCTATCTTCACCTCCAGCAAGCACATCTCCTTCGATCGCACCACAGCTCTCCACTGGACGGACCACAGCTGTGTTCACTTCAGCTACAAAACCACCCTGACCCACAACCGCCCACAACCTATTCCTCGGAGAAACTGGAACAAAATCACCTCCGACCAACTCCTCACATCACTCAACCAAAACCCTCCCACCCTCTCATTGGACCCATACCAAGCGGCCACCAATCTCAAGTAATGGATCACCCACAGGGCTGACGAATTAGCACCCCTGAAAAAGCACCAGATCAAATCAGCTAGCAAAAAGGCTCCCTGGTTCAATTATGACCTTAAAAAATCCAAGAAGCTATGCCGCACCCTGGAGAAAACATGAAGAAAAAACCCAACCACCGACAACATGGCCACCCTTAAGGAGCCACCCGCAAACACCACAAACTGATTCGATGCGCCAAGCAATCAGCATTCAAGGATCGTCTCGACAACAACACTCACAACAGCAAGGAACTTTTCAACATCGTCAAAGAATTCACCAACCCCACCGCAGCATCTAACGACATCACTCCCTCCCAAGACCTCTGCGATGCGTTATCCTCCTTCTTCTACAACAAAATTGCCGACATCCACAACAGCTTCGAGAATACTCCCAGAGATCAACCCTCCCCACCCCCCTCAGATCCTTCTCCGCCAACTAACAACCTTAGCGCCTGGACCCCAATCACTACTGAAGACACCATCCGCCTAATGAACTCAATCCACTCTGGCTCGCCAACCGACCCCTGCCCCCACCACTTCTTCAACAAAGCTGACTCCATCATCGCACCCCATCTCCGTGATGTCATCAACTGCTCGTTCAACTCTGCCACCTTCCCTTCGTGATGTCATCAACTGCTCGTTGAACTCTGCCACCTTCCCAGAAAGCTGGAAACACGCCGAACTCAGCGCCCTTTTGAAGAAACCCACAGCAGACCCCTCTGAACTTAAAAACTACCAACCCATATCCCTCCTCCCATTCCCGGCCAAAGTCATTGAGAAAGCCGTCAACAGCCAGCTCGCCGCCTTCCTTGAATCCAAAAACTCCCTCGATCCCTCTCAGTCCGGATTTCGAGCACAGCACCGAAACCGCCCTAATTGCAGCAACAGACGACATCCGAACACTACTGGATAACGGAGAAACAACGACCCTCATTCTACTCGACCTCTCGGCCGCTTTCGACACAGTCTGCCACAGCACCCTTATGCAACGCCTCAGTAACATCGGCATACAAGGAAAAGCCTTGGACTGGATCACCTCGTTCCTAGCTGGGAGAACTCAGAGAGTCCGACTTCCCCCTTTCAACTCAGAGGACACTGAAGTCATCTGTGGAGTACCACAAGGATCGTCACTCAGTCCCACCCTCTTCAAAGTTTACATGAGCCCACTCGCATCCATCTCGCGCCAACACAACCTCAACATCATCTCTTACGCCAACAACACCCAATTAATCCTTTCCCTCACCAAAGACCCTAACACCGCCAAAACCAATCTTCACGAAGGCATGAAAGAAGTAGCCGAATGGATGAAACATAGCCGCCTAAAACTCAACTTAGACAAAACGGAGGTGCTCATCCTAGGATCTTCCCCCTCTGCCTGGGACGACTCTTGGTGGCCTTCCGCTCTGGGCACAGCACCCACAACCACAGACCATGCACGTAACCTTAGCTTCATCCTGGACTCCTCTCTCTCGATGTCCAGACAAGTCAACGCAGTCTCATCCTCCTGCTTCAACATACTTCGCATTCTCAAAAAGATCTTCCGCTGGATCCCCCTCGAGACAGGAAAGACTATCACCCACGCACTGGTCACGAGTCGGCTGGATTATGGTAACACACTATACGCCAGAATCACAGCAAAATTACAGAAAAAACTCCAACGCAACCAAAACGCATCAGCGAGACTCATATTGGACATCCCTGGCCAAGATCACATCACCGGACACCTAAAAGACCTCCACTGGCTTCCCGTCAACAAAAGAATTACATTCCGTCTTCTCACCCACGCACACAAGGCCCTCTACAATCTAGGACCCAAATGCCTCAACACTCGACTGTTGTTCTACAAACCCACCCGCCAACTAAGATCGTCCAATCAAGCCCTCGCCGCAGTCCCGCGCATCCAAAAATCCACCATGGGTGGCAAATCCTTCTCCTTCCTTGCTGCCAAGACCTGGAACTCACTCCCCACTCACCTCCGCCTTACTCAAAACCACATCTCCTTCAGAAAAGAACTTAAAACCTGGCTATTCGACAAATAATGAACCCCTACCCCAAGCGCCTTGAGACCCTCTGGGTGAGTAGTGCGCTATATATATGCCCGAACTTGAACTTGAACTTGACTCATTAGAGCCAAAAGATAGCATTCTCAGGTGTATACCCTGTCCAAGTAGGGAGCTTACCTTCTAATCACTTCTAAAATCACCTCTGGCTCACCCCCTTGGCAGCTTGAGCATGAGCATGAGCAGACCGGCTTATCTCACAGGCAATGTGTAAAGCATTTATACTTAACACACAGAGTAACACAGTAAAACACTACAAATGGACACCACACCAGTTTAGAAAAATAAAATACCTTTATCTAAACCAAACAATGACAAAAATTCAGCACACACTTTTAGAATGATTATTGCAAAAATAATGCTTGTAACAACACATAGCTCCAACTGGGGCTATTACGACATCATGACAGGCACAAATCTTAAGTACGCCGCTGACTGCAAGGTATACAGGCCGGCTGCAGAGTCACATTGATCCTTAAATAACAGTACCTTGGACATTGAAATCAAAGGAAGGTACACAGCATAATAGAGGCGAGGCATTGAGTTAAGGAGGCATGGAATTCGGGCTGGTAGGAAATGTGAGGCGACGGTGAGGTGTTGATTCTATTCATCAGTCAGTTATGATGAGTTTGGGAAGTCACCCAAATCGGTTATTGGCTCCGCCATGATGAGATGCAGGCACTGGCGATGACAGGTGTCAGTGTGAGCGCTGGCATCTGGAAGATCGATAACTTGCAGGAGTTGGTGAGTGTCGGAGCTGTGGTGCAGTCAGGACAGTGCATTGTATAATTCACGAACGGTGGCCACGGCCTCAGTGTATGTTGCAGCATCACTGGCAGCATCGCTGACCCAGGAACTGGAATTGGTACCCTTTGGCAACCAGGAGTCCAGCAGAGGAAGCCAGGTGCTGTTTAGCAAGTTACAGGTAAAGTCTTTGAGTCCCTGAATCTTCCAAACAGGAGGCAAGCTCTACTTCAACCTCTTTTTTTTGTTAAGAGTTTTATATAGCGCAAACTAAACCAGAGACATTTGTTATCGTAGTGCTTTTACATGAGCACCAGTTTTGTTACAGACGGACACATTCATTTTAGTTAGGCGCCGTAAGATTAAGTGATTTGCCCAGAATCACAGGATGTTGAGCGTTATTGCCAAGACTTGAACCCGGTTCCCTAGCTTCGATGTCGACAGTTCTAACTGCAAGGCTACATCCTCTCCCCTTGGAGAATCTTCTCCAATAGGATACCACTGAAAGGCAAAAGTCCTTCCTTTCTACTGCCTACAGACAGAAGCAGCAACTGCAGGCCAACCCAACAAAGCCACACTTGTTCCCATCACTCTGTGTCCTGCAGAGAGGCCAGGCATTGGATCAGCATGTAATATGCACACATTTATGACCCAATGCCATGCAATGTGAGAAACTCTCACTGCCTTCATCTTTAACTATGAAGCCCTCAATTGTGCCCCATTATGAACTGCCATCCACAACCCAAATTCATCCAGACACCTATGGGCAACTCAGTTCACAGTATGCACTAGACAAGAATTCCATGTTCCATGAAAAAACCTACAGAAAAACAACATCTGGCAAAACTAAATTACACTTGGGGAATGAATGAAGCATGAAATAAAACGTGAATGTAAAGAGGGACTGCATCGCTCAAATGGATTACTGTTGCTCCGGTGCCAAGGCTTAAATCTGGTTACCCAGGTTCCCAGGCTACAGCTCTGGCCATAACACCACATCCTGGGAAGAGGGAGGAAGGCAGGCAAAAGCCACATGAAAGAGCGGCTTGTTTTTGGATAGAGGCTCTAACAGAACCTCAAGCTGAGCCACAGCCAGGATTCAGGCTCAAGCCTCAATCACAATTTCAGTGTCCTGACTCACCTCTAGTTTGTTTGATTTGAGAATCAGGTCTTCAGCTTCTGGCAGAATTCAAGAAGAGAATAAAGAAGGAGGCTACGATGTGAACTGGGAGGTTGCACTTTTGGAGTGAGGTAATAGATCACCCTCATCCTAGTTCTGCATATGTGTCAAATGTATGCAGAATTGAGTCCTGCGGAACAGTGGTGTCTTGTCAGGTTGGTGGAAGGAGATGCAACTATTCAGATACGTGGTGTCTAAGTTGTCTAGTGCCTCCAGTGAGTTTGTGAAGTGTTTGAAATGAGTGAGTTTGTGTATCTGGAGTCAGTGGAGCTCCCTGAGGTGTGGTGTGATGTGAGCAGTATGCGGGATGTTGTGGGTGAGTAAGACTGCTGAGTTCGGAATGGTTTGTAGCCTTCTAGTGGGTTGCTTGGTGATCTCAGATTAGAGGCTGTTCTGGTAGTCTAACTTACTTGTGACCGTTTTCTAGGGTTGCTTAGGAACAATTTTTAAGATCCTGCTCAGCATTTCCAGAGTGTAGTGCTGACTTGTGCACTTATGTCCAGTTTGCTGTTGATGATGATTTTTAGGTTCCTGGTATAGGTGCTGGGTGTGGTTGTGGGTCCGAGCTTGGCTGGTCACCAGTTGGAGTACTATGGCATGGTGTTCTTGACGAAAACCACTGGTTCTATCTTATCAGTGTTAAGCTGGAGCCAGTTGACTCTCACCCATTTAGCAACTTTGGTCGTGCAGGCAGCAAACTTGACTCTTCTGTTGGGCCGCTTGTCCGAGAGGGAGAGTATGAGTTCTGTGTACTCGGCCAGGGGCAGTTGGTGACATTTAAAAGTGGCATTTTGTAAATGTTGGTTATGATTTTTATGTAGGGAGTGAAGTGAGAAAGCTTAATGGACAAACTTGAAGTTTGGGAGATCATCCTCCCAAGAATAAAAAAAAAAACAATTGGCAAATAGTGCAAACAAATTTAGAGAGAAAGCAAGGTTTATAAAGACGTTGAAACAAATAGTCTTAAAATATTAAACACATTGAAATGTCCCCATATCTTACTGCATTACCATGCTCAACAATGCCTGTAATGTGAAAATTGTACAGCGCTACAACTTCAGGCGCAGCAACATGCACTACATGTAGCATCGAATTGGAAGAAAATGCTCTAACCAGGTTTCAGGAAGCACCCACTGCTGCTTGGTGAAATCAGTCATATGGAAATATGTGCAGACAGGTTTACACGTAGTATGAAAAAAAGGGGCTCTCTAAAAAGTGAAATTTAAAATAAGTTTCTGTTTCCCATAGTGTGTCACTCAACCAGCTTTTTGGTTTCTTTCTGAGATGTTACTGTATCCTTATATATAACACACCAACTGACATGCACCTAAAACCTGACAGTACTATTTGCTTTGTCAATGGTTGTTAGGTGTTTAAGATAAATGAGTACCAGCAATACTTTGTAATACATAACTAACATCACACATGTTTAAATTCTGAAATTGTGAGACTTTGAATTAAATATTATCAAGTCTGTGGAAGACGAAAGGGCTTTTCTGAGTGTCCGAAGGAGGCCGTAGAAACCGCACAGGATTCAGGGTGCGACGGCCCTGCTAACCTCACTTACTTGGGATCACAGGAATGGGCGGATTTAATTGCTTCCTACACCCTGGTCACCCCTGTTAAACAACCTCTGTCCATAGTTAAAACCAACAAAACTAAAGTATTGTCAATAACCGGGAATAAAAAGTCCCACTCTTGGTTTCTTGGACAAAGGCAATCGCAAACTGCTCTGAATATAAATATCTTGGCGTTATAGTTGACAAGAGAGGCCGTTTTTCAAATCACCTTGAGGCCACAAAGAGGAAAGACATGCTGATTGTGACAACACTTAGACAACTTAAAAACAAACTGACCGGTCCCACCTTTCTGCCATTGCTTCATGTTGCGCAAGTTAAAATTCAGTCATCCATTACCTACGGCAGCGAAGCACTAAGGGGCACAGATGCGAAATTACTGGACACTATAATTTCAAAAGCATATAGAGTCCTCTTAAACTTACCATCCTATACCTCACAAGCCCAAATCCGGTAAGGATTTGGACTAACAAAACAACTGCTAGCAAGGCGAGGATTGTATATTAAATGTTGGTACAAAATAAATAATTCACCTGAGAACACAATGAACCACCAGCTTTGGCAAGGTTTGATTAGCAGCTCCATCGTACCGGCAAAAAAAATATTTAGAGGAGTCACTGGCTATAACAGGACTAAAACAACTATGAGAAATTTCACCACCGCACTTACAATTTAAGCATGCAGTAAACAAGGGCATAAAGAGACTCTCTTTTATAGAGGACAAAGCCGCCTTTGCCCATAGGTACCACGCCTGGATTATTTTGAGCACCTATAAATCACCCGGGTTACAGGCTTATTTTGAACTGGGGTATTGCAGGAAATCAAAAGAAGCCTTCCTAAAATACAGGCTGGGAATTCTACCAGCCATACCCCATCTACAACCATGGCTGAGAAGGAACTGTGGGACATTACGTAGGTTATGCGGTGCAGGGAAAGAAGACATTGAACATTTGCTATGCTCCTGTTTGAAACTAAAAGAGGAAAGAGTAGCTCTCTTAAAAACAACCTTTAACAAATGCAGAATATGCACATGGAGACAGGCAGTCCTTGCATGCTTTGATCCAAGACTTCCGCTACTAAATGGGATGTTGGTAGAATTTTTGAAATCAGTGGTGCTCAAACTATCCAACAAAGATGTCGGTGGTTTGGAAAAATAATGAATTATGGACACTTCTCAAGCTCTTATTTTACAGCTACTGTATTTTCATAATAAATAAGATTTCTCTTTTTTCTTTTAAATTTTTTTTATTGATGACATGTGCATTCTAATGTTTTTTTTGTAATGGTTTTAATTAATCAGAAAAAATACACTTTTTACTTACTTACTTAAACGTCTGTGGAAGGGGCTTATGGCACTTCTTATAAACTTGAGGTAAGAATAGTCAAGTTCAAAGCATCCCTGTGCTCAGATTCTAAATGGATCTCTTGGCTGCATTTTTTGCTGTTGACCATCAGGTGCTTCCTAAAACAATGTCAGAAAGAGCTGGTGTTGTTGACCAGTATCGTTCTGCTTTGCATCATTTCTTCCGGATGATACTCATGTAATTAAACTCCCTCCTTTGCTTTCAGATACTGCCAACATCACAAGGAGAGTTGAGGTGCCGGGTTTTTAGGAACCCGGTGGTGCCAGGGGATAACACCCGAAGACCTCTGAGTTCTCCCTGTTCTGGACTACAGAAACACAGAGTCTTCTAGTTGAAGTCAGAGATCGAGTTTTATTGGCTGCAACCAAGTAACATGTGTCCTAGAAGTACAACAACACGGGTCGTATATTCTCAGGAGACTGTTCGTTTTTACAGAACCAGCCTTCTCCTTATATATGGAAATAACAGCTGTAGGCAAGAATTCTTGAGTTTATGATATGGCTATACACATATTTCTACAATAATACAAAGAGCGAAGTCATGTAGGCCAACCCATATTTTAGACGTCCAGTTCGTGATAGATTACCCAGCCAGGCCCAGAACTCCCATCAGATATCGATGAAACCCCAATAAAACAGGGCACCTCCTAGTCGTAAAACTGGCCATAAACAAGGAACATGGACAGGTGTGTGTGTGTAGAAAACATGGTCTGTACGTAGTGAATGGCTTGTGGCATGTTATGCATTGATGCTATCTTATTCGGCCACTGGGCGAGGAGCTGCCCAAACAGGTTTGGCTGGAGGCAATGGAGTCAGTTTGGACAGGTCAGGGGGAAGTCAGCTAAGGCGGACGTGTCCTTTTAGATCAAGCTCGACCTTACTCAATTGACTTATATGAGGGCAAGACATAAGATGGATGCCATTCACAAAATGGAGTCCAAGGGTTCGGAACGGAAACTACGATTTAAGGGTGTTGGCATCACTCAATCATGACGCAAATGCATAGGGATGATGTCCTAATCATTACCAGTCTGTCGACACCAAATTCGTCATGGTACGTTGATATTTTGTGGCACGGGTATTGGACATCGATACCGGGATAACAGCAGGGTCCAGAATTTCAGAACCACAGACCATCCTTTTGCCCTCATATTAGGAAATAACTCATGTCAATCTGAGTCCAAATCTGTATTAATGAATTCATGGAGATGTTGCTGTAGCATCATTCTGTTGCTCAATTCGTCCCTTGACACAGGTTTCCTTACACATGAAGTAGCACAGAGGCTACATAGTGCAGGAGCACACTGCACACACAGGCAGAACATGAACAGAAGTGCTAAGATCATCCCAATGAAGATCAGTGTTTTCCATCCCCAGGCAGTGATCAGTTCCCAGAACCACCCTAGCAGGGACCAATCCCCTTTCTCCACGTGAAGGGAATCAGATATTTCGTGTAGTTTGGAGATGGCCTGGTACACTGTCGGTGCATTATCAGGGATGAAAATGCAACAACTGGATTGGATCACTCTACATACACCACCACGGTCTGCAAGTATGACATCTAGGGCAACCCGGTTCTGAAGGGTCATAAGTCGATCCGACTGAAGCTCAGCTGTTAAGTTGCCAAGGGCACCGGCCGTTTCGGTCACGGCGGATTCAACTACCCTCGATAACTGGCGAATGTTCCTGCTGTTCACCATAGGCCCCCAAAATGGCAGAAAACCCTTTGCGAAGTCCGCAAATTCCTGACCCACAGTGTCGTCTTGACTCACGACACCCCTAACTGTCCTTGTCCGATGGTAATCTGCCCCGGCCGTGTAGGTGGGTGGCAGCAGAAATGAGATAAAACACGTGCCCGAGAAGTCAGGGGGCAACCATGTATAGGCTTTGTCATGGCAGACGAAATAGGTGCCTTTAGCTGCCAAGAATAGAGGGGAAGTTCGGGAAGCGAATACATACGTTTCCGTGCATACGCTCTTCCCCAATTGTGCTTTGGGATCCCTGCCGATACCTTGCAGACATAAGTGACCTCGGTGGGGCACTATCCAAACTGGGCGGGATTTCTCTGCTGTCTGGCCCTTACTCAAGGAAACCCCATATTTAGTTACGTTCCAATGACTGTATGGAGTGAGTTCATCTTTAGAAATCGCTTGATATGTGTCAATATCCCTACTCATATTTCTTATCCCTGCCACTAGTGCCTTGTTGCTGGAATCGCTCTCTGTGGAACGGGGCGGGTATGGTTCTAGGGCGAACAGGAACATGGTCTGGAAAGCCCACAGAGAACCATAATAACTGAATGGCAGGATGAAGTATGGGATGCCCTTATCGGTTGTGTGCGGCATGAGTCCGCATATCCAACAGTTCGATGTGTTCATTATGGACTGGTGTTGGTGTAGGAGTTGGATGAATGAGTTATTTATAAATTCGAGTCTTCTGGCAGACTCGTGTTCAGGTAGAGGGTGAAAGGAGTGCGGAGAGATAGTAGGAGGAGGTGTGGGCCGAGTGTCATTTGCAAAGATAACTTGAAATGTGAATAAAGTATAGCCAATCAAGAACATTGTTATGCTACACAACATTAAAATACATATTATCAGAAACCTTTTTCTGGCCAGTACTGTGCATAATTGTCTTTTAAAGTTCGTGGATCTAGCAGGTCTCTCCACCCTCGGAAACTCCATCCTCTAGTTGCTGCCCGCGGTGGGAGATTGATTCTGCCAGGGAGTGTGCTCTGTTCAGTCCGGGGTAACTCCCTTGGACCAACCAGAACCGTTGACCTAAACGTCCCCAGCTGCACTCCCCAGACTTCAACCGCGACCCTAGCAGCAGAACCGGATGGCGGTTCGAAAATCAAAAATGAGCAAGTCTCCTGGGCGAGAGAGCTGTAATATCAAAAATAGTTCATGGGAAAGGGGAAAATCATATCAATCTGCTTTTGTTTTTATTAGTTCTTTCCTTTTGGCCTCAGATTATATCGTTGTTTCTCAGGCACGGTGTGGTCTCCAAACAATGTTTCGGGTTCTGTAGTGTCCAACTGCATTGACGGTGGCACAAGTCCTCGTAAAATATGATCACTCTCCTTTTCGGTACCAGTTCATTTTAAACGTGCATCGCTGAAAGGGACGAAGCGAGGTATGGACTCAGTCTCGGAGTCAGCAATTCCGTCCTGGACCCACCGGTCATATGGAAGGGGCAGCGGGACCCGTTTACAGTGGGCACCGTGCACCCAATGTTTTTTCCCGTGTACACGTACTGCAGAACGGGTAGATAGCAGGACCTGGAAAGGTCCGGTCCAGCGAGGCTCCTGGTTCTTGGTTCGCCTGAAGTTCCGGACTAGGATCCAGGAGCCAGGTTCGATGGCGTGGCCTGGATCGTCAGACGCTGGTGGAGAGGAGCTGTGGACCTGTTGATGTAAAACGTGCAGTTTAGTTGTCAATTCGTGCAAATAGTCAAACAGCGCGGGGTACTCTATTTCACTTAGTTTCTTGGGCCTTGGTACACCCCAGATGTTGGCTGGGCGGCCAAACACTATTTCATGGGGGCTAAGTCCTAATCTGGAATGGACAATCATTCTGGTTGACAGGAGTGCTAAGGGCAAGGCGTCAGGCCATTTAAGACCTGTACTGGCTTGGATCTTGGCTAGTTTTAGCTTTAACGTGCCATTGTAGCACTCTACCAATCCGGATGACTGGGGGTGATTTGCAGCGTGGAATTTCTGGTGTATGCCTAGACACTCGCACACTATCCTCATCACTCGTCCCACGAATTCACTTCCATTATCACTCCAGACAATTCTAGGCATACCGAATCTAGGTAGGAATTCTTTGACAAGGGCTTTGGCAGTTGACAAGGCGGTGTTGTCCTTGAGGGGATACGCTTCCACCCACCTGGAGAAGGCGCAAACAACGACGAGCACGTATTTGAGGTTATTGCACCTCTCCATGTGGATGAAATCGAGCTGCAAAACCTCGAACGGATACGTTGGGGGCGCAAAATGACCAGCTGGAGTTGGGGTTCCCCTACCGGGATTGTGCTTTAAACACACCATACAGTTTCTGACCAAATTCTCTGCACATTTTGGAATACTACTATTCTGCCATACTGGGGCCAGTAGTTTACAGATTCCCTTCACACTGATGTGTGCCATTCCATGGGCCATTGTCACCACTGCAAGTACATATGTGTCAGGTAATAGCCATCGCTGGTGTTCTGACAATTCGACCCAACAACCATTCGCATCTAATCTACCCTTGCTTTCTCTCCATCCATTCACCTCTTTCTCAGTGGCCTCAGCTTGTATAGATTTCACGCTTTCAATGGTGTCCTCACACATACCCACATCAGTAATCCATCTAGCGGGACCTACAACATACATCCGACTCATTGTGTTCCTTGCAGTCTCTTTCGCAACCTCGTCTGCAAATGCATTCCCACGGCCAACATCATCGCAGCGGGAGCGCCGACGTCGCGCCGAAGTCAAGCCAAAGTCCTGCCCGTCTGCGCCCGTCCGCGCACGATTGCGCCCTGCGGCCTTCCGCCCTGCCGGAAAAGTTTCATACTCTTCACAGGACCTCCATACCCTCAATTACAATGTCCCCTTGCCGCCTGACGCCATCAGAAGGGCCCAGGCGTGTGGCATTGCCCGGGCTTCTAGCTCTTCCCCCGCCCCGTTACCTAGTTGTACCTCCCCTACTGTACCCCTTATAACTCCTCCTTTAACACCTGTGTCTCACACTCTATCCATTCATTATTTAAATACGCGCTCCCTGGCGAGACACCAACTGGAGATCTATCGTCTACTAGACGACACTGAGACAGATATTCTGTTCCTATCTGAGACTTGGCTGACCGAGGACTCAGCACCTGATATTTTAGCTGCTATCCCTAACGGGTACTATATACTACATGTTGACCGCCCCAGGGGGCAAACTGGTGGCGGAGTCGCCGCTATCATTCGCAAGGAATTTGTTTTTTCTACCCTGGACTGTACTCCTATTCCTGATACCCAGACTCTGGTGATACAGCTTCGCTCTGTCACCACTTCCCTTACCTGTGTGCTCATGTACAGACCTCCCTCCTACATGCCTTCTTTCTCCCAGTCAGTTGGGGACATGGTCTCCCAGCTTCTTATTAATCACTCTAGGATTCTTATCCTGGGTGATTTTAATTACTGGCCTAATGACCCCCAAGAAAGCAGACTGTCTGAACGTTTCACTGAAACCCTCAGCAGTCTGAACTGCCAGCAACTGATCTCCAGTCCTACCCACTGTAAGGGACACATACTCGATCAAGTCTGGTCGGTCAATCTTGATATCGACCCTCCTTTGATCGTTCCATGTACTTGGTCAGATCATTATATTATTTCTTTCTCAGTTGATCTGCCCAGTTTTCACCGTCCTCCTCGTCCTCCGAACATTAGGGCTCGCAACTGGAAAAATGCCAACCTGCCAAAACTTCTTTCCCTCTTGGCAGCCTCAGCCCCTGTAGACCCTGATTCAGTAACCCACCAAGCCTCCTCCCTCGAACACTGGCTGAAGGAAGCAGCCGATTCAGTAGCCCCCCTAAAGACCATAAAAGTCCAACGCCCCCACGATGCCCAGCGCTGGTTTAATGACCAGCTTAAATCTGATAAACTTGCCCTTCGCCAAGCTGAACGTCGATGGCGCCACAAGTATGACCCTTTACTCAAGACAGAGTTTATCTCCTTATTGAGTAAATATAAATCATCGATACTTGAGGCAAAGACTCACTATTTCTCTACAAAAATCCTGGAGTCGGCCTCCAAAACAAAAGACATTTTCTCAATCGTCAATGAGCTCTCCCTCCCTGACCGCATCACTCTTCCACTGGCACCTACTCAGGCTTTGTGTGATGAGCTCAATGCCTTCTTCCTAGAAAAAATTTCCATTATTAAAACTAACATCTCTCCACCCTCCCCCTCCAAATCGTTCCCTCTCCCTCCTGCTAACCCTCAGGTATTCTCTTCCTTTCCTCCTATCTCTATTTCTGACCTTCATAACCTTCTTCATAAGGTCTGTTCCGGATCTCCCAGGGACTGTTGCCCCCCTCATATCCTGAAGGAAATTTTCATGGCCTGTCCCGGTCCTGCTTTGGCCCTCCTCAACACCTCTTTATCATCTGGAGTTGTTCCAGAGGCCTTTAAGCAGGCCGTGGTATTACCCATTTTAAAGAAACCCGGCGCTGATCCACTAGTGCTCAGTAATTACAGGCCCATATCTCTCCTCCCTTTTTTGGGCAAGATATTAGAGACCTATGTTACCGGGTGCCTGAGTTCGTTCGTGGAGACTTCTCTATTCCTGGATCCCCAGCAGGCTGGCTTTCGCCCTCTCCACTCCACCGAGATGGTGATTGCGGCTGTCTTGGACACCCTCAGAGCGGGCGCTGATGACAACCTCTCCCAAGCCCTGATTTTGCTAGACCTTTCGGCGGCGTTTGACACGGTCGATCATGCTATCCTGGTCGACCGTGTCAGAAACGCCGGCATCCAGGGTATTGCGTTGGACTGGGTGCGGTCTTTCTTGCAAGGCCGCTCGCAGGCAGTCCATCTGTCTACTTTCACTGCTCCCTTTCTTTCTCTCACATGTGGTGTCCCCCAAGGTTCTGCTCTTTCTCCCCTTCTTTTTAATTTATACATGCAACCACTTATGGTCTCCCTTCGTCACTCCCCTGCAACTATTTTCAATTATGCTGATGACCTTCAGTTGGTCTTTCCCTTGGACACTTTACCCTCTTCCCGTTATAAGTTTCAAACCACCATGTTGTTGATCTCAGATTGGATGGTTCACAGCCAGCTCAAGCTGAATCCATCAAAAACGGAACTCGTCCTGCTGGGTGGCCCTTCTAATCCTTGGAACAACACTTATTGGCCTCCTTCCCTTGGCATCCCTCCCAGCCCGGTTAAGACCGTGAAAAGCCTTGGAGTGGTTATCTCTGAGGATTTATCCATGAAACCCCAGATCTCGGCTGTGACATCATCCTGTTTTTTTCAACTGCGCAGGATTCGTAAGATCTGTCGTTTTCTCACCAGAGAGGCACTCATTCTAGTCTTACTGGCTCTGGTTATCTCCAGGATTGATTTTGCTAATCTCCTGTACGTGGGGATTCCTGCTTATCAGCTCCACAAACTTCAGCTGATCCAGAATCAGGCGGCCCGCTTGGTGTATCACCAACCTAAACACCAGCATGTCTCTCCTCTTCTGAGGAACCTTCACTGGCTCCCAGTGGCCCAACGGTGCTCCTTTAAACTTGGTTGCACCGTCTTTAAATCTCTCCACGATCGCGCCCCTGAATTTGTGTCTTCTAAACTGAAGAGATATCTTCCCACCCGTAATCTAAGATCATCTGCTGATAATCTTCTCTGCATTCCATCTTCCCGCCGGAAGCGGCATGGCGGCTTGCGCCTTTCTTCTCTCGGCCCCATCTTTTGGAATTCCCTTCCTTCTTCCTTTCGTCATTGCCCCACCTACGAGTCATTTAGGAGAACCTTAAAAACTTTTCTTTTCAAAGCTGGAACAGTGTGATCTCCTGGCCCTGGTTTGTTATGTCTGTCATGAGCGCCAAGAAACCGTTTCGGTGTACGTGCGCGTTATAAGGTATTTAACATAACATAACATAACATAACATCTTGAATCTTTCTGTGTGCACTGCATTTCACAATTGCAACTTGTAGTGGCAAGGTCAGTGACTAGAGGAGCTCATTAACTAGCTGACCATGTTGTATCTTTGCACCATGCGACGTCAGGAACCCACGTTCACGCCACAATCTCCCAAAACTGTGAGCCACGCCAAAGGCGTATTGGCTGTCAGTGTACACATTCACTCGCTTTCCTTTTGCCAACATACACGCTCTTGTAAGTGCGATTAGCTCTGCGGCTTGCGCGGAATTGTGGGAAATGCGCGCAGCCTCTACAATGGTGTGCAATGTCGTTACGGCATATGCTGCAGTCGTATCACCGTTTGGCAACTTGAAGCATGAACCATCAACCCATAAAGTGTTGTTACATTCGGGAAGGGGAGTGTCCTGTAAGTCTACTCTCCCTTTGGTTTCTTCTTCTGTCCTAAAGCAGCAGTCATGTTTTTCAACCTCATCTGTCTCTGCCGGGATGGGTAGTAGCGTAGCGGGGTTGAGTGTATCACACCTCTTTATGTGAATGTGACTCGCTAACAGTGTTAGTTCATAACTGGACAGTCGAGCGCCAGTTAAATGCTGTGTTTTCGTTCTGTTTAGCAAAATGTCTACTGCATGCGGGACCATAACGATCAGAGTATTATTCATGACTAACCCAGCGGACTGTCAAATGCAGACAGCCGCTGCGGCGGTGGCCCTCAGACAACTTGGTAATGCCTTAGCCGCAGGATCTAGAGTCGCTGAGAAATACGCGCATGGGCGCTGTTTGTCCCCGAAGTATTGTGTTAGGACTGATAATGCACAACCTTCCTTCTCATGGACATATAATGTAAAAGGCTTACTGTAGTTGGGGTTTCCCAACACAGGAGCCGAACACAATGCATCACGCAACTCGTGGAAGCTTGTCTTACAATCTTCAGACCAGGGCATAGGATTGGGTGTGTCCTTACAGAGTAGTGCCAGCAAGGGTTTAGCCAGTAGTGAGAAATTCGGTATCCATTGTCTACAGTACGATGTAATGCCCAAGAAGGCCCGAACTTCTCTCTGTGTCCTCGGGGCTCTCAGTTCTGCAATTGCCTGTATTCTTTCTGGTGTCAGTCTCCTTCCCTCCTTCGATAAGATGTGACCTAAGTAGGTCACTTCTTGTCGACAAAATTGCAGTTTTGAAAGAGAGACTTTGTGCTTCATGTCACATAAGTGACGCAATAACGACAATGTAGCTCGCTTGCACATTTCTTCAGTGTCTGCAGCGATCAGCAGATCGTCGACATACTGAATCAGAGTTGAACCATCAGGTAGGACAATTGTGTCTAGTTGTGTTTTCAGGGCCTGACTGACTATTGATGGGCTTTCGCAGTAGCCTTGAGGAGCGCGCTTGAAGCGGAAGCTTCGTCCTCCTAAATTGAAGCCAAAAATATCTCTACTCTCCTCAGCGATCGGAATGCTGAAGAAAGCGTTCTTCAGGTCAATCACCGAAAACCAAGTGGCTGAAGCTGGAACCATTGTTAATAAGGCAGTAATGTCGGGGACAACTGGAAACTGTGGGATAACCATCTTATTCACTTCTCTGAGGTCAATCACAAACCTGTACACAGGGGGCTGTGAAGGATCGGTACGTTTTAAGACGGGCAAAACGGGACTGTTACAAATGTTGCCTGTTGTTTCTTCAATGACATCTTTCTCGACCAGATCATAAATAATCGTCAACAACGCCTTTTCGCATTCACTGGATATTTTGTATTGGGGAATACGTGGCAACCTAACGTTGGCTTTCAATGTTATGACATATGGTGCTATCTCCAAACGACCTACATCATTGGAACCATTAGCCCATAGTATATCCGGAAGAGATGACAATTCAGTTGGAATATTTTCCTTTGACAAATACATTGGAGAAATGACTTTCTTACCTAAGGTAAGTTGTACTCCCAAGGGAGAACAGTACAAAGTCGCATATAATCTCTTTAGTAAATCCAAACCTAACAAATTTTCACCGCAACCTGTTGTAAGAATGAGGGGTGCTTCTAATTCGCATGGGCCAACAGAAAGGGACATGGGACTAGAGATCGGGTTTCTGACAGGGGCGCCAGAGAAACCTACTGAAACATTCATTTCGCCAGACAAAGGTGCGCCAGGAAGTTTTGAGTGCATAATAGAACTTTTTGTAGCACCAGTATCCAGCAGAAATGGCTCTGACACTCCTGGGGTAATCACCTCGACATAAGGTCCATTCTGATCTACTGGAACTGAAACGACTCCCTCTCTTTGTCCATGGCTGTCCTAGCAATTATTACCCTCATTCTCGTTTTCGGCGTAATAGTCGTCAGCATAGTACTGAGCTGACCTAGAAGATGCATTATTCTGTTGGTCAAAGCTGTTCATGGAATTCTGAGGCGGAAAAGAAGTGGTACTCTGGGGGAAATTTCCACGGCCCCTACACCTAGGAGCATGTTGAACACCTCTACCCCTTATACCTGAAACACCATTTAAACGTCGCGCAAGAGTCGGACAATTACTTTTAAAATGACCTTCTTCCTTGCAATATGCACATTGATTCGGGCCATACGGAAAACGCTGATGGGAAAACTCGCTTCCTTGCGCATTTCTCGAGTACTGCTGTGGTTGTTGATAATTGGGCTGACTAGCCGTGCGAGGCGGATAGGCCTGTTGGAGAAGAACCTTAGTTTTTAAATCTTTAGTCTTTTTGTCTGCCTTATCTAGCTCGTCTTTGCGCCTATTTTCATAGTACTGGGCTGTAGCTAAAATCTGCGCTGACGTAGAGACAGCCCAAGCACTCTCTGAATCTTTCAGTTTATTACACAGTTCAGGAAGCAGATTATGTACAAATTTGTCTACAAACAATCTTTGACCACCCTCGGTAGCCATATCCTGACCACTATGATCGGTGAAAGTCTCCTCAAATCTCGTGAAAAAGTCAGACACATTCTCATCTTTCTTCTGCTTGCACGCAGACAGCTTGTCCCAATTTACGCGTAATTCAGGCATTAATGTCTTCATGTACGCGATAATCCTACCGGGAAGTTCGCTATTAACGGCTCAGGTTTAGAACCACCGACTTGTCTAGCATCTGTAGCGGTAATATTAGCCCATGAGCCACTTAGTTCTTGATCATGATCTGTATGACGAATTTTACCCCATAAAGGATGCGGAACAACGTTCCCAAACAACATGTCTACATCCGCTAAATTCATTATACATGAGCTGGCAGTCTGCGATAACTCCTTATAATACCCAGTCGGATTTTTACGGGATCAGGTAGTGTCTGCTTGAGTGCTAAAACTTCGGATCTTTTCCAGGGGACATGTACCCATGCACGCTGAAAATGTGGCAGAATTGGTGGATTTACATTCGCATCACCTTCCCTCCAAACTGGAGGAACCTCTCTCATGGGGTACTGTCTCGCTTTTTTCCTACCTGATACGTCGTCTTCGTACAATGATCTAGAGACGTTTCCCTTACTCCTATAAGATAACAATAAATCTATCGCTTTCTCAACTTCGGCACCTATAATCATACCTTCATGGAATTTAAAACGCACACGCAATAATTTGTGCATTTTGCGTTTGGGATCATTTGTCTCCAAATCTTCACACAGATATACACACATCTCTTCGAATACGTATCTCTGAGTGGGTGCATCCCATTGACGGAAAACTTCCATAACAGACTGAACATCATATCTAACAGTGTCTGTAATCCATTTGCGTGCTAGCTTATTCAGCACTTCTCTTTCCTCGTAATCAGGCAGCTGACTACGCAACTGTCTACGTCCTTTTTTAGGGGTCGTTTTAGGCGACCCAAAGAAAGGTGAAAACAGACCAGTGACAGTACTAGCCACTCTCTGTCTAATAGAAGGAGAAGCTTGCGGAGAGGCAGATGCGTCAGAAAAGACAGGCGGATGCAACGAAGAAGTCGAGGCAATAGCAGAGGAAGTTGAAGCAGTGGCAGACGTAGTATCATAGTGAACAGTTGGAGCGGTAGGCAAAGTGGTAGAAGTAGATGGAGTATGTAGCAAAGGCGGCGGCCCTTGAGAAGGCTGCGCCGGAGAAGTAGGAACCAGCTGAAGAGGAGCTGGTGTTTGTGCAAGAGCTGCGTTTTGTGCGCCGGGCGCGGTATAATAAAACGCTTTAGGGGTGCGGTAGCGTCTAACGCATACGGGGGTGGTGAGCTTAATAAGTGGGACATTAATGGATCCTTCTCGATGTTCCCTTTGGACCTGGTCCCTCATGTGGTAACATTGGGTAGCATTTATCTACTGCTAGTTTCTTGCTCCTAAGCACTTGCTCGCTTTCTTGCTCTTCCTCATTATCCCTGTATGCAACGGCAGCTTGTACCATCGACATCCCTCTTTTATTCCTTTTTGCTAATTTTATTTCTTTCTGTTTGGCTTCTTTGCGCCATAAGCGAAAAGAGTCAAACATCGCCGGCCGGGCTTTTTTCTTGAACAATTTGACCTCGAGGTTATCTAAGATTTCTGAGTCAAAACTACCATATTGGGGCCATTTTAAAACATCATCCTTGTGGTGTATTTTATCCACACTTCATTATATGTGATAGGACCTACTCCATGTTTTACGTATAACTCATATGTTGGAGTTCCAATCGGAGGAACCGGACAAGAATCCTCTAATCGGGAGTCCTTACTACAACCAAGACAAAACAAGTTTCCAAGTCTGCTAAAACCAGGCATCTTTGCTCACTAGTCTAGCTTCAAACTTCAAGGGATTATCTAATTATGATATTGTCGTGAATACACGAATCCCTCGGTTTTGGTGCTTGCAAGCTCCAATACAAAACCGTATCTCGAGGATACCAAAAACTAAGAACCAAACTAAGGACTGGGAGACGCTCCACTTATACTTAACTGAAGTATTTGAAGGTCGATGACGTCACTAGAAGACTAGTCTATCGTTTCGCTCTACCAAGGATCACTGGGTCCAAAACAGGGCGATAGTCAGGGCAGCAGTCCTTCGTAGCCGTCGGGATGCGGGGAACCTCGCAGCAAAGACCTTCGGAACCACGTCGACATACAGGGGTCGCTGAAGTGACTGGCCGTCCTCCAAGATTTTTACACGAAGCTCCTCACGAACATCTGGCTTGGACCGTCACCGCTTGATACCGCCTCGAGTTGGGCGCCAACTGAGGTGCCGGGTTTTTAGGAACCCGGTGGTGCCAGGGGATAACACCCGAAGACCTCTGAGTTCTCCCTGTTCTGGACTACAGAAACACAGAGTCTTCTAGTTGAAGTCAGAGATCGAGTTTTATTGGCTGCAAACAAGTAACATGTGTCCTAGAAGTACAACAACACGGGTCGTATATTCTCAGGAGACTGTTCGTTTTTACAGAACCAGCCTTCTCCTTATATACGGAAATAACAGCTGTAGGCAAGAATTCTTGAGTTTATGAGATGGCTATATACATATTTCTACAATAATACAAAGAGCGAAGTCATGTAGGCCAACCCATATTTTAGACGTCCAGTTCGTGATAGATTACCCAGCCAGGCCCAGAACTCCCATCTGATATCGATGAAACCCCAATAAAACAGGGCACCTCCTAGTCGTAAAACTGGCCATAAACAAGGAACATGGACAGGTGTGTGTATGTAGAAAACATGGTCTGTACGTAGTGAATGGCTTGTGGCATGTTATGCATTGATGCTATCTTATTCGGCCACTGGGCGAGGAGCTGCCCAAACAGGTTTGGCTGGAGGCAATGGAGTCAGTTTGGACAGGTCAGGGCGAAGTCAGCTAAGGCGGACGTGTCCTTTTAGATCAAGCTCAACCTTACTCAATTGACTTATATGAGGGCAAGACATAAGATGGATGCCGTTCACAAAATGGAGTCCAAGTGTTCGGAACGGAAACTACGATTTAAGGGTGTTGGCATCACTCAATCATGACGCAAATACATAGGGATGATGTCCTAATCATTACCGGTCTGTCAACACCAAATTCGTCATGGTACGTTGATATTTTGTGGCACGGGTATTGGACCTCGATACCGGGATAACAGCAGGGTCCAGAATTTCAGAACCACAGTCCCTCCTTTTGCCCTCATATTAGGCAATAACTCATGTCAACCTGTGCCTTAACTTTGTTTTTAGCACTTTTCTTTGTCTGCATGGCACTTTTTACCAACATTAAAGACTCAGACCAGGTTGGCTATCCAATTTATGCTAATGATACCCTGTTCCATTTTATGATAAAAGAAGATGTTCTAAACTTCAGAGTGCAGTTCTGTGTTCAAGAGCCATTGGCTAGACTAACCTAGATTGAGTTTTAGGACTGGGTTGGCAGTGCACCCATTGCCTGACCTGATGTGATCAACACAATAGAGCTTTCACAGCCCTACTGAGAGAAAGAGAGAGATTTAGGATCCACTCACATGTAGCTTTCCCTTAGTACAGGACTTGACAGGGATGAATGTGTATGCTTCTGCTACAAACACTGCTTGAATTGTACTTTTTAGGTTGAGGCAAAATGTATGCTCACTACAAAAGTACTGAGTTTGTTATGGTGTCAAGTCAGTGATAATGATCATGGCTTTGCACCTGATCTATTTGTCACAAATGTTATGACAAAGCCACTAGACCTGACATATTTATTGTGAAAAGCATATGAGAACAACAATAGGCATTTAAGTGTGGATCTTGATTACTCTATATTAAAACCTCCAGCTAGGCATTTTGTTAGCTGGAATCTCACATATTACCATAGTGGGCAATTTTGTTGATGTTGGCCACCCAGTGCAACAAACCATGGATATAGAAGGTATGCTCTGTCAGAATCTTTGTTAGGCTGTAGGTATTTTGATTAGCCAACTGTAAATTTGACCCCTTCCTAAATGTATGGTTGTTTCCGATAGGTGCCTTGTGGAAAAGCTTACTCTGAAAACTTTAGGACTGGGTTCGATATAGAAATATCATATCCAATGCCATAGATCTAGTCCATTCATACATTTATGTACATATAAATAGATAAAGGGCCTTTGGGTCAGCTCTCTTCTGTCATTGCATTGGTCTGTCTGAGTGTCATTTACACTCTGCTTTCATTCATGAAAGTGAAGTACATGGGGTAAAGGTTCAGTCGCCATCAGTCATTGGCTCTCTTGTGAATGGCAGCATTTTCTGATCATGTGTGCATAACCACCTGAAGATGAGGGTGCATTAGTGTCAGGGCTAGTTGGTCAGTCCTTTAGATTGGAATGTATTGTTCCCCTTTTATTTCTTTGCTTTCCCTATTTGTATTCTAATGGTTCTTAAGAGGTTCCAAAGCTTTCCAGGTGATCCTAAAGGGTGACTTGTTTGCTGCTATTTTCATCCGCAGTATACTGCATCTCACTTGGCCATTTTCTCTACACCAGGAGACCATTATGTAATGCAATTGTCTATTGTCTATCATGGTTTAACATTATAAGATGGTTAATACATTGGTTCTAAATGTGGTGGCCATGCGTGAACTTTGAAACAACCACATGTGCTTGATGTAAACCTAGCACACGCAGGCATGATCTGAAATACCTCCGTGAGTATTCAACTGGTAGCATAGAATATAAAACCAGGCTAAACCAATACTAACCTTAATTCTATGGACACAGGACACACATTTGTACTCTTTCCGAAAGGGGGCAGGTGAGGCAATCCCCAAGTGTCCGACAGATTGAAGTCTACAACTTTGAGTAGTGCCCTGTCATTATTGGTATCCAAATGTGTCAAGTATGGTGTGTAGAGGCATATACCACTATTTTTTTTTTCTGTTTTCTGGAGTAGTGCACTATTCATAAAGAAGTGCTTCAACACCTCATCGAGAGTAGTAAGCACTATATAAATACAATCACAATCTTCCAATCATCTCTTAATACTACACAATTCCTGATGAATTCTACAATCTAGATAACCTGAAGGCAAAGATGACGTTAGTACCATTACTTGTGCAGACTGAGACCACAATATTCCTGGAGTCAATGGTAATGATTTTAATAAAGATGTGTCTACCCTCAGTGTACTTCCAAGATTTAAGAGGATTAGTGGATAAGGTGTTCATGAAAAGAATGGCTTAACTCTACTAAGAGAGACGAGTGTATGACAGTGGAGGAAGAAGAACAGCTTTTGCTGACTAATTGTCCCACTCAAGCCCTCATCAAAGAAGATAGTCTGAGCACAAAATGCTTCACATTCCATTTCACACCAAACATCTCCAGCCAAAGATGGAATTCCGTTGGTCCCCAAAAACATTTAACCTCTTCTCTGATATATCAAGCCTAGCATGACATGGTGTGATATTATGGTATATTGTTCGGACTTCCTGTGACATTTTAGTGGGTCCTACACTGTCAGATACTTTAATTTTCAGATATTCCTTCATGGTAGAGTCATGATTTGCCTCCAGCATTTTGAGGCTAGCAGTGAGATGTGATGTGGCCATCAGAAATGATCACCAAAAAGCAAGTGTGGCTTTCAGAGTCTGGAATCAGACATCAGTATATGTCCAGACATATACTTAAATAATCAATTTTAATATTGTCAATAGGTGTTAGCCATTGGGTTAGTGGTTGACTGGGGTGTGAGCCCTATTCAAGCAACGACCACAACCAAAGTCAGGCTAAGGCACAAGTAATCCACAAATTAACCTGTGCTCAACCCCCTGAAAGCTTGGCACAGAAAAGAAAGGTAATGTGTAAAGTATGTGAGGAATACTTCAAACAGTGAGATTCCACACTGGATCAGCATAAAAGAACAACATTTAATCAATAGAACTGGACCAAAATGCCAAAAATCCAATATCTAGACCTGAAGGTATAACGTTTTAAGATTAAACTGTAAAATAGCACCTAGATGCAAAACAGAGATATCTGTTCACATTAGACAAGGTCAATATCAAAAGTTCAGGCAGACCACGATGGAGTGGGGGTCAGATACAGTCCCAGAATCAATCCTGCTGAAGTTTTCCTTTCTCAATATTGTGCCAAGAGTCCTGTTTACAGTGGAGAGTGTCAAAAGAAAGTGCTGCTGGCAGTGGTCAACGGAGCATGAAGAGCAGGCTGGGTGTCGCAGATGGGCCGGCTGCAGCTTTGCATTGGCGGTCCTCCACAGCGATTGATGTTAGATGTGCAAAAAGAGGGGCTGGTGGATACACATGCTGAATTCGAGGCAAGGGACATGGTTCTGGTTCAAATTGTCCTGAAGAGTCCAAAGCTTGATTTCAAGATCTCTAGAGCCAGACTAAGGATCCAGGACCTGAGGGGCACCACTTGAGGGTAAGGAACTCACTGACAATGGGAAGTGTGGCTCAGGGGTTAGAGGCGGCAGACCCGGAAGCTGAGATCGGTCCTGGACCAGGGTTCAAATCCCCGCCTCGGCGGGTCTTGGGCTCAAAATTCCACGGACTCGATAATTCTCGCTCCGGTGCCTACTCGACTCACGGGTTCACACTCTGCGACTCTGGGCAATAGCTTGCTTAATCTCCACAACGGCCCCTCGCGGCGGGATGCCTGGCTTTCACCCTGTGGACACCCTGCCGGGGCTTCTCACAGGGGAATACCAGGACGGGTTCCCTAAGCAAGCGCCAGGATGCCCTTTGGGTGACAGGTTGCGCTATATAAGTACACCTACATTTACATTTACATTTACATCTGTTTGGGAGCCTTTTGTGTCCCTAATGCTGAGATTAGGAGGCCAGCAGATTAGCTATTTAAGTCACTGTGGGGTCCTGGGTTCAGGATGAATTGCAGGTCCAGTTCTTCTTCCCCATGCAAGTGGGCAGCAGGCCGCAGGCAGCAGGTTAGAACAGCAGGGCAGTAGTCACTGTAGAGCAGCAGTTCCTGTAGAGTAGCAGTCCAGCAAAGTAGCAATACTTGTAACAACACACCAATCCTTCCAGGCAGAGTATCATCAGGTTCTGAAGTGTACTGAAGTGGTGGTTTTGAGGTCCTTTGAATTTACACAGTAGTGCCTTTGAAGGTTAGAGAAGCCTCTACAGGCATACATTTGAAGTGCACAGATGCCCTGCCTTCCCTGCCATGGCTCCAGACTAACCACAGGGGTTATGGAGCACTTTGTGTGGAGAAAGTACACAACCTATTCAAGTGAAAGTGGGGCTGTGCCCAGCATCTCCCTCTCAACCTGCCAGTCATGGCCATCCAGTCACACCTAAGCTCCTCTTGTGTACATTGTGTGTGGTTATCTAGGCGAAATACACAGAGCCCAAATGCCAACTACCCCCAGTCATGTGACCCAGAGACAGACTGCAGGCACAACAGGGTAAGGCAAGAAAATGCCATCATCTATAGGTTAACAAAGAGAAACAGGAGTTGGGACAATACCATATTTAGTAGCGGAAGTCTTGGATCAAAGCATGCAAGGACTACCTGTCTCCATGTGCATATTCTGGATTTGTTAAAGGTTATTTTTTAAGTTATCAATTGAGTTGATCAGCTTTAATATGTTGCCCCTGTTTAGAGTGTCCACTTTTCCTCTAGATTTAAATTTGGGGATGAAAAGAATTGTATCCGAGTCGGATTCCCCTGGGGGCTGTGTAGGCTGATCTGCGTTTTGCTCGTTTTCACTAAGCCCTTTTGAGGGCTTGGTATTGAGTGTTCTAGGGCATCGATTGGGACTTTCCCACTGCGGTCGACCCTTGGGCTGACCACGGTCTGCTTTAGTGTTGTTTGCTGTCTGGTGGTTCCCCTTTAATTCAGTGCGAGTGGACCTGATGTTGTGACAGGTACATGTGTTTGGAACGTCAATGGTGATAGCCTTTGTTCTGGCTTTGTCAGGCTCTTCTTGGGCATGTCTCACAGCATCCGGGGCCAGTTGCGTTGACCTATGTAGGACAATTCTGGTGAGTTATTGATTGTTGAGTTGTTTGTATGGGCCAGAGACTTCTGCTCTGTCAGTTTACCGGTTTTCTCGTTCGAGGGTGACTGGGTTAGCGTTCCCACTACAGATGGCGTCTTTACGTTTGATGAATTTTTAGAATGAGGTGAAGGACTTGTATGCTCCTTGTGGTGCTTGTTTGCTCCTAGCAGCTCCATGCCCCCCGGTGTGTTTGGCTGGCAGTTCTCTTCTGTGTAGGCCACATCTGCTAGCTTCCTGTTCCTGCCCTTTCTTTTTTGTTTGCGTCGGGCACGCGCATTCGCTGGACTTCCCAGAGTGTCAGCATTTCCTGTTGCTAAAATAATCTGAGGAGACTCTTCTGGTGAGGTTTTGGGATTCAATGGTTGGCGCTGTTGCGTGATAGTTTTGTTTAAGTCATTACCATTTCCTGGTTAGCTTGTGTTAAGGAGTGGGCTAGCTGGCCTGGCCTTTGTTGTTGGCAGCATTATGGTGTTTAGTTTTATGTCCTCCAAGAGGTTTCCCAACATCATAGGTAATGATGATACTTTTTCTATTATTGGCGAGCATTCGCAGTCCGTCTTACCAATTAGAGATAGTTTAACTGACTCTTGTCCTCCTTTTATGAGGCCATTGAGGTCCGCGAGTTTTCTGTCAATCCCCATGGTAGCCACTGCTAGCTTTCTTTTGCAATACAGTCAGTTGGATTGGTACTGAAGTGCTGTATAGGACTGTTGAATTGTATTGAGTAAAGTTATCCAAAAGATGTTGGTGGGGTCTCTTGTCCCCTCTGTAGGGTTATTAAGGCTCTCTTCGCTGATGTTATTTGTGGGTTGCTTGACGTTATATGCTGCCACTAGATTGCTCCATTCTTGTGATACCAAGAAGGACATGTCCCTGTCCAGGGAGGATAGGTTCCCGTCTGCCCTGATTGGGGAGGAGATTGCAGGGTTTATTTTTGTTCCCTGTGTGTCGTGAGCCGTATGGTTGCACTGAGTTTTTGGTTCCGCGTGAAGGTGGTGTTCTTGCGCACGAGGCAGAGCTGTTTTGTGGTCGTTTTTTTCCTCTGTCGCTGCATGCTGGATGAATAAGGAGGAGTGTATTAGAGGTGGCTTGCCACCTGTATTATAATTGGTGAGCTGCCCTGGCGATGCTTCCATCTCTGGGGTGTGCATGCTCGATGTGTCTGTCTTTGGCGGTGGTGTGCTGGTTAAGCTCGTTTCCTGAGTTCCTCTCTCTATTATTGGGGATTGGCCAGTAGCACCGTCTAGTGGCGTTGGGCTTCTAGCTTTTTGTGCCCCTTGTTCTTCAGCCCCTGCTATGCCTTTGGTGTGACTGGTGCTCTCCTTTAAAGTTGGAAGAGCATAAATTTCTGCAAATGTGTAGGTTGGAGTTTGGGGCAAAGAGTTGTTTGTGCCAGCTGGTTGCAAAGGGGATTGGAGGCCTGTGACAGAGTCATTTGAGGAGTAGATCGCGTTTCCTGGGTGTTTTAAAAAGCTACATTTTATATAGATATTTGGTAGGTAGTATTATTTTGTTTTGGCTGGCTGGCCTGATAGATTAATTAGTTCCTGGGTGCTTTTCCCTATTCTGCTAGTGGGTGAGTCTGGTGTTGGAGTTGGGGTGTGGACTGTAACAGTTGGTAGTCCCTCGTTTGTGCAAGAGTTGGTGCAAGAGTTAATGCCATGATGGTCGCTTTCCTGTGGGTTTGTTTTGCTGGAGGTGTTTCTGGCTTACTTGGTGCTGCTTAATGGTCGCTTGCTTTTTCCAGGTGTCTCTGAGCTCGTGGTTGTGTTATTCCTCTTTTGTTTGATCGATTGCCTGGTTGGAGGTTTTCTTTATCTTCCCGACCTCATGATGATACCGCTGCTTCAATGTCTCTCCCTGTGTGCTGGTTATGTTATGTTAAAATGTTATGTTAAAATGGGACTTTTATAGCGCAACGGCTACTCCAAAGGAGTGTCCCGGCGCTTTGTGCTCCAGACCAAAGTAAGAGCTGGAAAACATAACAGTAAAAGAACAGGGGCCTAAAAGAGGGGACAGACTATCCAGAGAACAGCCACGTTTTTAAGTCTTTCCTGAAGACAAGCAGGTTTGCGGTATTCCGCAAGGACACCGGTAAGGAATTCCATAGCTGAGGAGCAAGGAATCTAAAGGACCGGCCGCCTAGCCGAGCCCTTTTGATACGTGGCACCCGAGCCAAAGCCAATGTTTCTGACCTGAGGGACCGTGCAGGTCGGTAGAAATCCAACCTCCTCTGAAGATATTTGGCACCATTGCCATGCAAGGCCTTATGGGCGAGAGTCATGGCCTTGAACAGTATCCTCTTCCGCACCGGAAGCCAGTGAAGGGATACAAGGAGATTGGAGGCACTGGTGCGGCGGTGCAGGCCAAAAATTGCCCGAGCAGCAGCATTCTGGGTAACCTGCAAACGCTGGAGGAGATATTCAGGCAGTCCCAGATATAGGACATTTGCATAGTCCAATCTGGATCCTATGAGTGCCTGAACAGTGATCCTCCGATGTTCCTCCGAGAGAAGGGGAAAGAACTTGCGTAGCATTCTGAGGATCCCAAAGCATGTTCCCGTAAGAGTAAAAACCTGGGATTTGAGCGAGAGCTTGTTGTCAATTTTAACTCCCAGGTTCTTTGCCCACTTAGAGGACTGAGTGGGAGGGAACATGTCAGCAGGGCACCATCCCTGCCAATCTGGTTCCAATGGGCATCCGAAGAATAGTATTTCGGATTTATCCGAGTTGCACTTGAGGCTGTTGTGTTGAAACCAGCTAAAGACAGCCCCAAGGCACTCGCGGATCCTTTCTCCATCGAACTCTTCACTCTTACGACAGGTGAATAGGAGCTGGGTGTCGTCAGCATAAGAGACGATCCGGGCCCCATAGGACTCCGCCAATGTCGCCAGAGGGGTCATAAGGATGTTAAATAGAGTGGGGCTCAGTACAGAGCCCTGAGGCACTCCGACTCCCAATGACGGCATCTCGGCGGACCCGGGTGGGACCCAGACCGTCTGCCGGCGGTTGGCCAGAAAGGAACGAAACCAGTTGAGCACCGTCCCCCCTAGTCCGATGTCATGAAGTCTAGTGAGGAGATCCTCATGGGGGACGGTGTCGAACGCCGCCGACAGGTCTAGCATGACTAACATCACCCTGCCTCCCGTGTCCAGCACCTCCTTAACGATCTCCGAGACTTCCAGGAGCGCCGTCTCGGTGCTTAAGTTGGAGCAAAAGCCCGATTGGGATTCATGAAGTAACTCATTAGACTCCAGGAAGTTAGTAAGCACGCTGTGCACGTGTTTCTCCAGGATCTTGGTCAGTGCTGGAAGGAGCGAGATTGGCCTATAGTTGGAAGGCGCCTCTGGGTCAAGATTGGGCTTTTTAATAAGGGGGATGACCATGGCCTGCTTCCAGGCCTGGGGCAGAAAACCCTGACTCAGGGATAGATTAAGGATAGAGTTAGCTATGGGGTTGATGACATCTGCCATTTTCGCTAAGAATTTTGCTGGGCACGGATCTAACGGTGAGCCCGATTTAAGGTTCCTCATCAAGGCTAAGGATGCGGCAACCGGAAGAGGAGGAAAGTCTAGCAGAGCTGGGCCAGGAGGAGACAGAAGAGCTGTCTCAGTCGGCATTGTGGATAAGTCATCTAAAGATCTCAGAGGGAAAGAATCCTGAATTTGCCTGATTTTGGTGGTGAAGAAGTTGGCAATAGTGTTAGCCCAGGTCTCCACCTGAGCGCCCTGAGTAGAGATTGAAAGGGGGCTGGTGAATTCACGCACAATTGAAAAAATCTCCTTACAAGAGTTAGCCGCGTCTTCAATCCTTTTGGCAAAGTAACATTTCTTGCCCTGAAGAATTGAATCATGGTATGACTTCATCATGATTTTATAACGTTGTTTAGCCTCAGGTTCATACTGGACTCTCCAAGCCCGCTCAGCAACTTTACATTGCCTACGGGCGTGGGCTAATTCCTCCGTGAACCAGGGGGCAGAGACCCGTTGGGCAGCAGACCTGGGTGGCTGTAAAGGAGCGAGCTCATTTAGTCTGGCTAGAAGCCAGGATTGCAGGCTCTCCAGATCTTTCTCCAGGTCACCCGTACAGGACACAGGGTGATCTGCCAGAGCATGCGTTAGCATATCTGGAGTCACCCGGTGGAGTGCCCTATAGCTGCTGCCCTGCTGCCTCATGGCACTGGCCGGAGAAGTCGCAGTAGATGGTATTTCAAAATGGGCAAGATAATGATCAGACCAAACGACTGGCAAAAGTGTTACAGCCATGATAGGTGAGGTGGAAAAGACCTGATCAAGTGTGTGGCCTTTGTCATGGGTCGGACCAGAGAGATAGGGGGAAAGGCCTAGAGTGGATACAATATCCAGCAATTTGATGGCATCCTGGTCATTGTGGTCGTCCATGTGAAAATTAAAATCTCCCGCCAATATGCACCGCTCCGATCTAAGGACAAGGACCGACATAGCCTGCTGGAGATCATCAAAAAAGGATCCCACTGGGCCCGGAGGTCTGTAAACAATCAGACCCTTCAGCGCTTGTTGCGGCGATAGGGAGATGGTAAAGGCTAGAGTCAGCCCCTGCGATGGTATGTGTATGCGTGACCGTGCACGGAAGAGATTTTTTCACAACTAGGGCAACTCCTCCTCCCCTGCCCTTGTCTCTGTCCTGTCGATGGATGGTATAGTCAGTGGGGATGGCTGCCACAATGTCCGGGTGGGAGGACTCATTAAGCCATGTCTCAGTGAGCATCAGACAGGTAGGACTGGTCGTCGAAAGGAGATCAAAAATCTCTTGAGTGTGTCGGTGCAGCAACCTCGTATTAAGGAGTAGACAGAGGTGTTTTGTGCTGCACTCCTTAACAGGGATAGGGGAAGGGAGGGAGCGAACAGGATGCCAATGGCAAGCAGGGCACTTGTGTTTACCCCTATATCGGCCAGGAAAAACTGAGTGACACGACGCATTCAAGTTGCGCAACGAGTAGAGCTCCTGAGCGGAGTAGGAAAGCATAATGGCCAGAAGTACCTGCCACGCCGAACGCCTCCGGGACGCTGACGGGCGCAGACGGGCAGGACTCTGGCACGACTCCGGCACAGATCTGGCGCGACCGCTGCTCGCGTCCGCTGCGCGGAGAAAAAGGATAGCTTTTTATAGCGCTGCTAGAGCGCGAGGGTGAAGAGTCCTACCCCCAAGATGGCGGCCAAAATGAGATCCCAGCCCTCGGCGTCAACGCTCAGCCGAGGGCGGTCTCAGAGTCCCAGGCAAAGGAGGGGAGAAAGGCGAAGCGCTTACAAGCGCTGGGAAGTCTAGTGGCAAGCAGCGCTGTGCTCCTACACGCTTATATCACAAGCGCGAGCACGAGCTGCACAAAGCACACAATTAAAATCACAGCATGAAAGTCTCACACGCTAAATTTAAAAAGCCAAAGAATAGTAAGGAGACCTCCCGGCTTCCGCCTCAGAAGGGAAAAGGTAAGTAGCAGTTGGTGATGGTTATAGTGTTTGTCTGCCTCTTCTATCACCTACTAGTTCGCGATTGCTGGGAGGATGCGGTTGGGGTTTGGTGGAGGTTTGGGTGGGGGCTTGGTGGTCCGGAAGCTCAGCTGCTTGGCCTCTTGGCCTCTTGGCTGCTCTGTCGTTCAGGTCCTCCCTGGCCACTGCTGAGCTGGGCTGTTCCTGGCTGTTCCTGGTTTTTGCCAGTACGGTTTTACTGCAGGGTTGCCACCTTGCCTTGCCTTCCCACCTTCCTGGTTGCTCAGGTGACCCCAGGTGGGGTCTCGCTGCGGCTCCTGCCGTGTGTCCCGTCCTGTGCGCTGTGTGCCATGTGCCCCATCCCCCACTGGTCTTGTTGCGCCTCTGACTGGCCTTTGACTGGCTTCTCCTGTTCACCTGCTCCCACTCCTTCTCTGGAGAAGGGAGAGACTCTGTGGGTCGTTACCCCTGCCACTGCCTCTACCAGGGTTCTCCCAAGCTTCTCTCCCCGCTCTGCTCCGGGGGGGTCTATGCGGGTCCTTGCGGGTCTTTGCGGCTCCTGCCGCTGCTGGTGTCGGATTGTGCACCTCCGCTCCTGCTGCCGGGCTTTTCTCCCCGCTGCTCAGTGCGGTGTGACCTGCCTGTCTCCCTGTCTCCCTCCCTCCCTTGCCTCCCCTCCCGCCGGCTCACGGTGCTCCCCCGCGGGAGTCTGGCCGAGAGGCAGAGCGGAAGCAAGGCTGAGGCGAGACGAGACAGAGCTGGGGGGAAGCCGGGAGACAGAGCAGGGAAATGAGCTTTGCTTGCAGCTGCAACAACTGGGCTTCAACTGGGCTTCAAGCTGCCGATGTGCTGCCGTCTGCAGTCTGCCGTCTGTGGGACCCCGCAGGGCTGGCTGCTTGTAGGCTAATAACGACCCACTTTCTCTCACAGCACTTCGCGGGGGGTCCTAGCACATTGCCCTCCTGCCCTCCTGGCCCAGGGCCGCTCCTGGCCTCCTAACCTGCTGACGTCCTGCGTGACTCCGCGCTGTCTCCGCTGTGCTCGCGGAGCTTCTTCAATCGGCTTACTCGGCTTGCCCTCAGCTCTTGTCCCCACTACGTGGTCCGCTAGGTCCCGATTGCAGGGCAACTCACGGCTTGCGCAGGGTACCGGCTCACAGTACCGGCCGTGTTCCGCCGACTGTCTCTCCGTCTCTCTGCTACCACTGCCTGCTGCCGCTGCCGCCCCGGCTGCCACGGGGGCCTACACAGAGCCCCCACGCAGAACCACGAAGCTTCCACGAAAGCTGCCGGAGCTGCCGCCGCCTCTCTACTGCCCGCGTTCGCCGCTCCCGGGCTCAGCTACAGTCTCAATCTTGTTAGCAGCTCTATGCTCAGCGGAGGAGATTTGCCAGGAATTGCTGATGTCACATCCATAACTATTGCTTCTGTGCCTCTTTTAACAGAGAAGGTGTGCATTACGTGAGCATCATTACTCAAGAACAAATTATTTTTATGTTTAGGCATGGGGAGATGGATGTTGAGCTGACGTCGATACTCAAACCTGGTTCCCCAGTTGCAAAGGCTGAGGCTCTGGATGTAATGCCATATCCTCTCTCTTAAGTGCGACAAATAATCAAGTGATCAACTATATAAAAACATAAAGATAGCAACTCAGAAACTATATCCTCATTTTAGTTGTTTAAAGTACTAACCAGGGGGCGTGGCCAAGATGGCGGGTGGAGAGGACGCTCTCTCCGTGAGCTCCCGTGATCCAGGGGCCCTTGCACCGCTTTGTGTCGCTGATCTCCCCCAGATCTAGTGGCGTCCGACACCTGGTGCCTCCGGACACACAGCGACGCTGCCCGAAGCCTGCCGGTGCCCTGCGGACCCACAGGAGCAACGTTCGAGACACCTCGACGCGGGGACCGGCAGAGAGGCAGGCGGAGACCCGAGCGGCTTGGAGCTGCTGCTAACCGGACGGACCGGAGACGCATTCGGTGCCACAGCGGGGACCGGAGACAAGGAAGCGGACCCAGCGCAAGCCACTTTTTAGGTCCAGAAGCAGCGTCACTGGACAGACTGAGTGGAGCTTCGGCCGGCGTAGGCCGGGGGTGGAGCCGGAGGAGAGCCGCAACGCCGGACCGTGGATTGTGCGGCCTGGTAGGCCTGAGTAGGCGGACGATCCCCTGGCCCCCGTTCTCAGAGCACCCGTCTGGAGAGCGGGGTCGTGTGTGGGCTCTGGGACCCCTGCGGGTGCCGCGACGCCCGAGGACACGGCGATCGACCCTCGCCTTGACCGGACTTCAGGGCGGCCCTCTCCATAGGATCCACGGGGCGGAGCCTCTATGCGAGACCGCGGCTTTCCCCGGATGCGGGCCTTTGCTCGCTCGCTCTTCCCATGCGGTGCAGCCACCCGGCCGCGGAGGCAGACATCCCCCTGGTGACACCCTCGGGGACGTGGGGCGCCCTGCGCGCTGCACTGGGGGGCACGGCGATCAACTTTGTTGACGGGGGACAAGAGAGGGGCCGGTGGTGACGCCTCACGCCTTCACACAGTGGGAAAGACCCCAAACCCAGCGGGGGTTACAACCGGGAGGAGAGCTCGATACACTGCACGTGCTGAGGTTCACCCGCTGCAAGGAGTGGCTTCCTCTGCAGCCAACGCTATTCACACTTGGCTTGGATCCCCCGACGCGGCAGAGGTGATTTGCTATGGGGAGCGGACCGCTATTGTTTCCCCCGCCCCAGCGCTTCAGATGTTCTGAGGCCCAGTGGGTTGAAGTGAGACTGGGCAGCGCTGCACTTGGGAGACCTGTGGTACCCGGACTTTGTGAGACATTTTGGCTTTTGGCGCTGCGGCTTCGCGCAGGCCTTTGCGAACGCAGTTCTTCCTGTTGCGCCTCCCGGCTCTCGCAATGTCAAGCACCAGAGGGGGCAAGAAGGGCGACCGCACTTTGCCGGAGATGCTGGGCAGGGGTGCCCTGAGACAGGATAGGGGTCAGCCAGCCCGAGCTCTTCTTCCACTTCGCGAGGCGCAGAGGGAGGAGAACCTCCAGTGACCAGATCTTTCCTGGAATCGCTGTTCAGCTCCCTCAGGGAGGACTTCCAGACACTGAAGCAGGAAGTGGCCGGAGAGGTCCGCGAGGTCCGGAAAGAGGTTGACTCCCTGGGGGAGAGAGTGAACACTGTGGAGGAGGCCGGCCACTCCTGAGATGAGGAGATCGCGCACTTGCAGCAGGAGGTCTTGCGGCTTAGGGATCAACAGATCGACCTCCAGGCTCACGCCGAGGACCTTGAGAACAGGTCTAGGCGCAATAACATCCGGGTCCGTGGAATTCCATCTAAAGAGGAGGGTGAGGACGTAGCTGCCTACCTGAGGGACATGTTTCGAGAAATACTGGGCGAGCCTGGAGACTTCCCAGTTCGAATTGATAGGGCACACAGAGTGGGCTTACTGCGACGGACCACTGCACCGCCCCCGGATATCCTGGCCTTCCTGCCGGACTTCCCTTTGAAAGAGCGGATTCTCCGGGAGGCCCGGCGACAGCAATCCCTGCATTTCCGGGGTCATCAGGTGGCCCTGTATCAGGACTTGTCCACGATCACGTTGCAGAAACGTATGGCATTCAAAATAGCCACGGATTTCCTACGAGAACATGACACGCAGTACTCCTGGGGCCACCCCTTTCGGCTGATCTTTCGCTGGAACAGGACCCTGCATCAGCTCCGATCCCTCCAGGACGTTTGCGGAGTGATGGGAATAACCGCGACGGATGACGACGCTCCTACGCCTCGTCGTAGGTGCAGTACCAGAGACGGCTGGCAGATGCTCCGGGGACGGCGATCCCCACCTCCGCCCACGAGACCCGACTCACCCACTATCTGGGCAGAAATGGACAGTGCCATACGGGAGGTATCCAGAGACACGACGACTGGTGATGTGGCCTTGACAGCCTGAGCATACTCCGGGGGGAGATCGTATTGGCCTCATCATCAATGCAGGTGCGAGGGTTCCGGGGAGGGGGGGCGGCAGGAGGGTGTGGGTTGTGGCTGGACGTCCACTTACATAACTTTCCACAGACTTGTCCATTACGGACCAGACTGGGACATTGGAGTTCTTTGAACGGATGGGTGTGAGGGGGGTGGGAGAGGGAGTTGGTTGGGGGGATCTGGGGTTCGGGGAGTTGAGCGGTAGAATAGAGGGTGGGGGGAGTTGGGGTGTAGGGGGGTAGTTCTCAGGGTGGGGGGGAGGGGAATCTGGGACAGTACTGTGCTGTGGTAACATTGGCTCTCACCTCACGCCACCTTTTCATATTGCTAACACTGAAGCCGCCCTACGGGGCCGCGACCGGCTCACAAAGCACTGCCCATATCCCTCTCACTGATGGCCCTTAAAATTGTTACTTTAAATGTGAAGGGGCTGAATAACCCAGTAAAGCGAAAGGCAGTGTTGTCCCTACTGGATGGCACCCAAGCAGATATTTGTCTCTTACAAGAGACCCACCTCCTAGCCAAGAGCTGCCACAGGCTGCCGTCACCGAAATTCCCGACACAGTTCTTCTCATCCAGTAATTCCAAAACAGCGGGGGTTGCAATTTTGATGTCTAAAATGTTTAAGGGGGAGATCTTGCATGAAGTGTCTGAACAGAAAGGGAGGATCCTAGCTTACAGGGTCAAGACGGGAGGTCTGGTGCTCACGGTGGGCTCGATATATAGCCCCAACGAACACCAAGAACAGTTGCTGCGCACAGCACTGGAGGATGTGGCGACCACTCCGGATAGACATATTGTTATCGGAGGGGACCTGAATATGGTCTTTGACTCGTCCTTAGACAGGTCGACGCAGAGACGCCTGCAGTCAGGGGAGTTCTCGCGAGTGGCCAGAACCCACTTGGAGGAGCTTGATTTGCATGATCTATGGCGATGTCTCCACCCCACGGCCAGAGCATATTCCTACTACTCACACGCCCACAAGTCCTATGCGAGATTGGACCACCTCCAGGTGACAGGTCCGGTCTTCGAGCTAGCCACGGACTCCGACATAGGGGTCCTTTCATTATCGGATCATGCCCCAGTGGCGGGTACTTTTCAGATGCCTCCGGTGTCTCCCTTGAGAGGGGTCTGGCGCCTTAGGGACACACTACTGCACAAGCAGTCTGTGGTGAAACTTATACGGGACTCGATGGCCGAATACCACCGGCACAATAATAATGGAGTCACCACTCGAGCGACTCAATGGGGCACCTTGAAGGCGGTACTCCGTGGCGAGTTTATCGCTGTTTCAAGGAACGGCAGCAAAAGAGGGACGAACTTATGTGCAAGGTGAGGGAACTGGAACAAGTGCACCAGAGAACCGGGGCCCCTTGAGTCTGGAGGCAACTTAAGGCCGCCCGGTAACTCCTGTCCGCACTTGACATGGATAGGGCGGAATACGCGATGCTGCGCCTGAAACACGCGTACTACACTGGCGGTGACAAGTGCGGACGGCTCCTGGCGAACAAGCTTCGCATACAGCACCAGAAACACCGGGTGAAGGAGCTGTCAATTCCCAGCGGAGTGAGAGCCACGGATGATGACCAGATTGCGGATGGCTTCCGTCGGTACTACGCCGATCTATACACGGGTGCGCCCTCATCGGCGCAGGCCAAGGCTGACTATCTGGAGTCGGTCGATCTCCCCTCCCTTATCCCGGAACAAGCAGAATACTTTGAATGGGAAATCCGGATCGAGGAGGTGATCACGGCTATTTCCCGACTCAAACATGGGAAGGCCCCAGGGCCCGACCGATACACCCCACTCTTTTACAAAATGTTCTGCCAGGAATTGGCGCCGCTGTTGACGCGCCTCTTCAATTCTTTTTCTGAACCGGGATCTATTCCTCTGGACCTACTCCAGGCGATAGTGTCGGTTATCCCTAAGCCGGGTAAGGACCGGACTGAGTGCGGCTCCTACCGACCGATCTCGCTCTTGGACGTGGACCTCAAGCTGTACACTGGGATCCTCGCGGCACGTTTGGCACTCCACCTGCCGGGGTTGGTGGATCCGGACCAGGCAGGGTTTATTCCCGGTAGACAGACGGTTGACAATACCAAACGAGTGGTCCATATCCTGGAGAAGGCCTCCCGTATTCCTGGGGAACGTATGCTTCTCTCTATAGACACAGAGAAAGCGTTCGACCAGGTGCACTGCCCCTACTTGGAGAAGGTGCTGTGTAAACTGGGCATAGGGGAGAAATTTCGAGTTATGATATTCAACTGCTATAGATCCCCGTCCGCGGTGGTGAGGGTGAATGGTTGCAACTCCCAAAAGTTCGCAATAGAGAGGGGCACCAGACAAGGGTGCCCGCTGTCACCGCTGCTCTTCGCCCTCTATATGGAGCCGTTTGCTCAGAGGATTTGTCAGAACCCTGATGTGACGGGCGTCCGGATGGGAGGATATGTCCACACCGTTAGTCTCTACTCAGATGACGTGATTTTGTTGCTTGAAGATCCTAGGAAGTCGCTCCCTGCTTGCATCGCCGAGTTGGAAACCTTCGCTGCCGTGGCAGGTTTTAAAATGAATATGGGGAAATCAGCGGCCCTTGACGTCTCACTGACCGCCGCCACGAGACTTGAACTACAGAGCCTCTTCCCCATGAGCTGGTCTAAGGACCTGGTGCCCTATTTGGGCATCCTTCTGGCACCCTCTATATGTGCCATGGTCACAGCCAACTACACGGCCTTAGGCAAGAAGATTAGGGAGGAACTGACTCGCTGGACCAAGGGGACGCTGTTCATGTTGGGCAGAATAGCCGCGGTGAAAATGACCCTCCTACCGCAAGTCCTGTATCTCTTTCGGGCCCTACCACTTCAACCTCCGAAGGGGTGGATTGGACAGGCCCAGGCGGATATCGCGTGCTTTGTTTGGCAGGGCCGTAAACCCAAACTCAAGAGAGTCTTGTCCACGCTGGCACCCGAATCCGGAGGACTCGGCATACCGGATCTGCACAAATATTTTCAGGCGGCGCAGCTGCGGTATTTGGCGGAGTGGAGCAGATGGGAATCGGATAAACATTGGTTATATAAGGACTAAGCAGTGGCGGGCAGAACGCTCCAGGAGGTGCCCTTCCTGTGCAGAATCCACCGCCCCCCCAACCTCTATGCGTCCTTTATTACGCATGTCCCGCTTCGAGTCTGGGACGCCGTGAATGATAAGCACGAGCTCACCACCTTCCCGTCACCGTTCACGCCACTAGTAGAGAACCCGGATTTCCAACCTGGAATGGAACCCGGAGCCTTCGCGCTCTGGCGGGTGGCTAGGTGCAGTGCACTGTTTCATATGTACGGCCCGGAGGGCGCCATATCCTTCCAGGACCTCCGATGGGAGTACCACCTGCCTGAGACAAGGCGCATGAGATATATGCAGGCGCGTCACTGGGCTCTTCAACCATAGGTGAGTGACTTGGCAGACCGGAAGCTCACGCCTTATGAGAGGTGGCTGGCGACGCGCTCCTCGGATTCCAAGCTCATCTCAGACCTGTATAAGCTTCTGCACCCCCCCCCCCCCTTTTCATATCTACAATCCCGGGCGGGAGCGTTGGGAGCGGGAGCTAGGCAGACCGCTGAGCCACACAGATTGAGATCACATTTCCTACCGAGCACGACACTCCGCTTACCATACGGGGCTTACTCAAACGTTCAATAAGATATCCACCTACTGGTATTACACACCGGAGAGATTGCACGAATTGAATCGTACCATTACACATACCTGTTGGCGAGATTGTGGCAGATTGGCACGCTTTCTCATGTACTATGGGAATGCTCTCTATTGAGCCCCTATTGGAAGGAGGTTTTGGATGAGATAGACCGGTGCTTGGAAGTTGAATTGCCCCGCTTCTCTGCCTATGTCCTGCTGGGCTTGCCCAACGGCCTGATGTATCCCCTGAGATCTAAGAAAGGTAGACAGATAGCGATCGCATTGGGCTCGGCGATCCAGAACATACTCAATCAATGGCGCACTACCATGCTTCCCACCACTGTCGGTTGGTTACACAGGTTGTGGCATGTCCTGGGAATGGAGAAGCTGTCCCTTATGGTAGCGGGGGAGGTGGACAAGTTTGAGGAGCTATGGCTGCCATTCCACTCCTTATTGCAATCAGAATTCAAGGAAATGACCTGTCCCCGATATCTCCAGCTTCTACGGCTAACATCCCTGGCTGCTCCGTCCACCGGAGATACACGGGAGGGATGTAGGGCGGGAGGGATGGGCACATTGTGGAGATGGTGGAGAAGGACGTCTTTCAGCACAGTACGGGGGGAGGGAGGGAGGGATCGGGACTGGGACGGGGAGGGGGGAGTTGGGTATGAGGGGGTTGTTTTTTTTGGAATTGTCTCCACTGCATGTGTACCTGACATCGAGCTCAGAGGAATGTTATACCTGCCACAACATGCTCGAAGGTTGCACCCCTGTGGCGGATTCTTTACACTATCTCCTTCGAGACAACTGTGTTTGTTTGTTTGTATTGTTTTTAATGATGCAATAAAATACTTTAAACCTAAAGTACTAACCATAGTTTCTCTGGGAATAAGACCCTCTCATGGAGGAGGGAGTAGAGGCAATAAGTTGACCATTCTGGGCAGGTGGGATTGGCAGTGGCAGCCCATCGTACCATGAAGGGCAGAAGAAAGAGGGACAAGGGCAGCAAACCAACCATGCAATACACGCAAAAGAGGCTGTGGCAACATGAAAGACCATTGCGTGCAGAAGGAAGAGGCAGTGGCAGTACTAACATAAATGCCAACAGAGCCAATTCAGACAGGAGACTCTCAATGGTTTTATGCCCAAAAAGGGCCGCATTTTATCTGCCTCCTACCTAAAAGCTCCTCTTTTCAATGTGAGTCAATGGGCAGAATAAATTACCCAGTTTTTTCTTTTTCAAAATCTCCCTCTTACCAAGTTCAAAATGTTGGCAAATAAAGTACATTGGCTTATAGAGGACAGGAGGAACAGGGTAGGGACTTGGACTCATATAAGAGAGGACAGGAGAAAGATGGTTCAGGGCACCAAATTGACTTTACAGGGCAGACACCAGGGGTGATAGCAGCACAATACTCTACACAGTGCAAGTGGGATAGCAGTGTAGCACAACGGACCCTGGAAAGCAATTGGGAGTCAACAGGGCCATGCATATTGACAACAGAGAGGCAAGGCACAACAGCAGCAAGCTGACTGTAGCAAACAAACAGGAGGGACAGTTGCAGCAAATGGACCGTGAAGGGCAGAAGGTAAGGGGGCAGGGCAGGAGCCGCAATCTAACCATGGAGGCCAGAAGGGATGGGCACCGGAAGCACAACACAGCATGGAGGGCAACATTGAGACCATAATGCTATACCCACAGACATTGGAGGAAACGTGGGGAGGGGGTCAGGGGCAGAAATCTGACTACACAGGGCAGGTGGGAGGGGATATAGCAGCACAGTAGACTGTGCATGGCAAGCAGGAGGATTAGTGGCAGCACAACGGCCATGGTGGGCAAGAGGGCGGGGACAGGAGCATGCACAAAGGACCATGGAGGACAGAAGGGAGGGGTATCGTCTAAACAAACACAAAGAGGGCAGGGAAGAGCTTCACAAAGACTATGCAGGGCAGGCAGGAGTAGCAGTTGCAGCAAAACAGAGCAAAGAGTGCAGAAGTGAGTAGCAACAAAATGGATCTTGGAGGACAGGAGAGAGGGGATGGGGCATTGAACTTGAAAGGCAGAGGGGAGGTAGCAGGGACAGGCAGAAGCCATCTGAACATGCTAGGCAGGTGGAAGGGACAGTGGCCGTTCAACAGAATACTCAGAGTAGATAGGAGTGTGGCATGTCCATGGAATATGGTAGGCAGACAGGGGGGAGCAAGGGTATGCACACAGATATTGGAGGGCAAGTGGAAGAGAGTAGGGGCAGCGAGCTAAGCACAGAGGTTAAGCAGGAGGGCAATGATGAGGCATAGAACTGGGCCACAGAAGGCAGGAGGAGTGGTTATGGACATCAAGCTTGATTGGGTGCAGTGGCAGCACATCAGACCATGCAGGACACGAGTAAGGGGGCTTGTGTATGGATTCAGACAATAGAGGATAGGTAGGAGGGTGATGGAGCAGGAAGGGCGGTGGCAGAACAATAGCCACAAATGGCTGTAATGAGGGAGCAGGGTCATGGACTTGGACATTGGATGGCAAGGGATGGCAAGGAGGGGGGTGGGCAGGAGCAGCAAGCTTGGTTAGGGGTCACACAATGACGGGCCAAACCCTTTGTTTAACCACCCACTGTGCATTGTGATGGGCATCTTACTTAATGGTTATACATCCATAGAAATTCGCTGAAAGAAACAAAGGTCACAGGGTCGTTATACTTAGGAAATAGAATTTAAAAACTCTTAGAAATTCACTGAAAAAGCCAAATGTTACAGGAACGTTTTAGTTAGGCTCAGACTTCACTCGCACAAAACAAGTGAAATTCAGCAGTTATAATTACCTGACCTAACTATAATGTATTCCCCCACAATGCACTGCTTATGACCTCACATATTAGATTACTCATGACATGGTCAGTGACATTACACATGACATCACTGATGACATCTTAAATTACATCACTGATAACATCATCCAGTGATCGTTAGTGTTTTCTAAATTTTATGAGTTTGCAAAAAAAAAATACATAGGCACTACAAAAGTAACACATATGTCCAGATATACAAATTTGGTTTCCTGTAATATCTCTAAAACTACTGAACGATTTTCTCCAAATAATAACAGGTGTGATCTCCAGAACACATTTTACTTGTCTCCCAATTTTTTTGTAATTCTGTCCAGCGGTTCGGGCTGCAGGGGTGTCTAAAAACGTAAGGTAATTAACATGGGAAATGCACTTTTCTTGACCTCTGCATTTTTCTTTGCCAAATAAACTTTTCATGCACAGCTAGAATCACCCGCGCACTTTTTTGTGAACATTTTATGAAGATCCATCAACCAGCGTAAAAGATATAGGCACGTCAAAAAACACTAACAATTATGTTGCCATCCAATAACCCATACCCACCCTATCTCCTAAAAATGCCCTTGCCAATCAAAAAACAATACCTACCTAAACCCTAAAAATGCTCTTGGTACCCAAAACCCTAAACATTCCCTTGCCTCCCCAAAACCCATACCCCTGCTAAACACCTAAAATTCCTTTGCCACCCTAACCCCAAACAAATTCCATGCCACCCAAAAACCAATACCCATGCTAAACACTAAAAATTCACAGGACACCCAAAAATCCCTACACATGCAATACCCTAAAAAATACCTTATCTTTTTTTTAATCATTTCTTCTCAGAAATAAAGAATAAAACATTTTCTATATATAATACATATGTCATTTCGACCAAATATTTCCTAACAGTATATACCATACCTAGTTCTTAACAAAGACAAACAGAAATTAAAAGAGAAAAAATGGAAAAAAGAAAAGAAGAGGCCAATTTTTGCAGAATGCAATACTCATTAAAGAGAGGGAAAAGACACCAAGATACCATACTTTTCTATTGATCCATCAACGGACCCCAAACTTGACTGCCCCTTCTCTTCGGTCTCCGACTGTACATTTATACAAAGCCATCTCCAAGTTATATACATGAAAGAGTTATTGCTGTTACCATGAAATAAAAGCATAATTGAGTCAATTCCAGCTATAAGGTCTCATCACAGCCTAGTACAATCATAGTTGATGTTAAAGACACAGCCCACCCTAAAGCATTATGCAAAAAGATTTTGATCACCTGTTTCAATGCATTTAGTTTAGTGCCGTTGGAGAACATATGGACCATATCTGCAGGGCCCTGTCCACATCTTGAACAATGATCATTCTCCCTTTTCCCCCTCAAAAATTATTTTGCTGGTGTAAAGTATAAACTAAATATTGTTTTAAAATGTTGGGCTTTTAAATTGGCGGATAGAAACACCTTCTTAGACAACAATAAAGATCTGTTTAGATCAACATCCTGATTCTCCAGTTTACCTGCCCAGGCACTTTCGATCCTGACTATGTCATCAGAGTTGGCACATATCAGGAGGGAATATAAATCCTTGACTTGAGGCTGCTTATACACAATACACTCTAACAACCGGATTCGATCCATATTAATGATTTGTGGTACAACATGTCTAATAGTCTCCCTAAGTTGAACATACTAAAGAGTGATCTGGAGTCCAGACTATATTGCTCCTAAAGTTCTGGAAACTACATAACTCCATTCAGATCAGTGACATCTCCTAAATTACTGATTCCAGCTGGTTCCCAGGTTTCACCTGTTTTGTCATGGAGAGGGGCCAAAAACAATGGTGATCGCCACAATAATAGGGATCTCTGAAACTTGGGGATTTCAAGAAGCTTACACACTTTGTTCCAGACATTCCAGGCTGCTCTCAGAGGCTCAAAGTGTGTTTTCTTGTAATAGCTACCCTACAGCTGCGTCTATAAGACCCCTGGTGCTGCACCCCCTATAACTAGCCTAAAGATGGAAGGAGGGGTTTCATCTTCCTGACCTCCCGAACTTGTTTCTGCCCATGTTTTGGGTTTAAACAGGATAACCATTTGCTGCAGCGTTATGGCCCAGTACTAATATAATAGGTTGGAAACTGCCAACCCCCCTCCTGTCTTGTGGTAGAGTAAGGAATTTCATTGATCTCCTAATCTTCTTATAGCTCCAAATGAATTGTGAGAAAATCCTGTCTAATTTTTTTAAGAAACCATTTGCTGGTTTCAACAGGATGCAGCGGAATAGATAAAAGACCTTAGGAAACATTATCATTTTAAGCACATTCCATCTTCCTATAATGAACAGATGTAAATGATCCATTCTTCTTAGATTTCTACCTATCTTCTCTATAAGAGGAGCTGAATTAAGATCCCGTATGGATCCAACATCCGCAGAGATATTTATCCCAAGGTATGTAGCAGCTCCGTCTTGTGTGGATCCTGACATGGAGTGGTTTTAGTACATAGAATCTGCCATTTGGATGCGCCCGCCACAGTGGCAGGCAAATCCTGCATCCCTAACATTGTGGCGGGCGGTGCACTCAGCACCGCCCGCCACAATGTTAGGGAAGCATGTTGTGCACTTCCATGCACAACATGGCAGGCACCGCGCGGTGCCTGCCATGTTGTGCATGGAACTGCAGGGGGTACCATAGGTACCCCCAATGTGTACCTCCCACCCCCCAGAGTCCTTGGGGCCTGCAATGGGCCCCCCTAGCTGACTCCGCATGCCTTTCCATGGCGGCAGTGCCGCCTCTGAAAGGCATTCCCAAACGCACATCGTAGTATGGCTGGCGGTGACTGAAAGACACCGCCACCATATTGAAGCCTTTTCCACCTCAGTCGCAAGTCGACCGGGGCGGAAATGCGGCGGACGGTCTTTCCATCTGCCGCGGACCCCCCAGCCATAATAATATGGCAGGGGGTCTTTTCTACACGGATGGCTGGAGGATTGCCCCCGCCGGGCCGGCAGTGACCTCTACTGGCCCAGCGGGGGCAATCCACCCGCCATCCTAATGGGACCCTAAGTCTTGTCAATTTTCAAGCTATAACCTGAGTGCCAACCAAATTCCAGGGCCAGGGCTTATATCCTTTCTATTGCTCTCATTGGGTCAGGGGTGAAGACCGCTATATCGTCAGCATATGCTAACACTTTGGTGTTAAATCCCCTGACCGCTATTGGTTCAATTGCCTGGTCTTGTAAAATTGATCTGTTTAGTGTCTCTAAATATAGTGCATAAAGGATTGAAGAGCAGGGACAGCCCTGCCTTGTACCACTAGCTATCGGAATCCTTTCAGACTCCCTACCCATCAATTGTATCCTTGGAGACGTTTTTGCATACATGGCCCTTAAGGCAGTTAATATACGTGGTCCGAATCTATTAGATCTTAAATTATCCCACAGGTATGCCCGTTTGACCAAATCAAATGCTTTTTGCGCATCTAGGAGGATTAGGGACATCTGTTCTCCTGAGGCTGCCACTATATCAAATAATGATATTACCCGGTGAACATGATCCATAGTCCCTCTCCATGGGATAAAGCTATGTTGCCATGGGCTCACCAGAGAGACAATAATTCTTGCTAATCTGAGTGCAATGATCTTAGAGTATAAGAGAGATGGGTCTGTAGGAAGCCGGATCCTCTGCCACCTTACCCTTCTTCGAAAAGATAACAATGTTAGCCTTTTGATAGGGTTGGGGTGGGATCCCCTTCTGCTGTACGGCCAGGAACAAGTCTAAAAGAAGAGGGGCTAACCCTACCTGTAGAGACTTATAGACTTCCTGCGGGATCCCGTCAGGGCCTGCCGCCTTGCCTGAGGCCGTTGTCTGGAGTGCCTCAATAACGTTGTTGATTGTAATATCTTCATCTAACTCCTGCAAGATAGGGGAAGTTGTATCCGTTTCTGAATATACTACCTTTGGAGTTTCATTCCTTGTCCTATACAAAGCCCCATAGAAGTATACAAATATTTAAAGTATATATGGAATGTCTGTTGCCATATTCTCGCCCTTCCCTTTTAGACTCAATATGTTGTTTGCAGCAGCCTTTAGTCTTAGCCAAAGTGCCAGGTGTTTCTCTGTGAACTCGCCATATTTATAATTATCTCTAGCATGGGTTTGAAATGCTCCTGCCACTGATTTTATTTAACCGATTAATTTTAGCCTTAGCTCTTACAACTTCTAATTCTAGCTAGGTTTGTCAGGCCACCTGTTTATGAACAATAGCTGCTATATGCTTCTCCTCACACTTGGACAACTCATCCGTTAGTTGGTATATTTCTTCTCTCTGTCTCTTCCTACATTGCCTAACGAAACTAACTATCTCCCCCTTAACCCCAACTTAAACGCATCCCAAACAATTTCTCTAGAGGTGCTGAACCTATTTATATCAAAGAACTGCCGGGTCCACTCCTGATGTGTTCTATAAATCCTTCAGTAACCAATAGTTTACTATCAAAAGACCATTTTGTACATGGCCCTGTACCATGATTTCCAACATCAGAGGGTTGTGATCCGACAGTACTTTAGGCAGTTTCCTAATGTTGTCAGCTTCAATAAGAGAGGCAGAGGCAAAAAATAATCAAGCCTACCATATTTTAAATGTGGACAAGATAAACATGTGTAGCCTGAGTCTCCTGGCTTTCTAAGATACCATAAATCAACCAGTCCATGGCTTGCCACCAGAGCTTTTAGAGCCTTGTAAACCAGTGGCTTTCTCCCCCGGCACTCCTCCCTAAAGAGACTATTTGCATCCAAATGGATATTAAAATCACTACAGATAATATGGGGGACGACCAGGAAGCCAACTCTAGTTGAAGTTCTTCCAGCAATCATCTAGATTGGACCCATAAATGTTGCATAATGTTAAACCACTTGATATTGAGGTGATTACACACTGGCCCCATTAATCGGATAGTGTACTTTTTATAGTTGGTATCCGGTTGGAAACGTGAATTGCAACGCCTCTAGTCGTGGTAGTCTGGGATGAGCATATTACCTGGGTATACCCCGGGATAGCGTTGAGCCTTCTCTTTTGCCAAGGGATGTGAGTTTCTTGTTGGCAGATAATATCTGCCCCCAAGGATCATAATACCTCACTTACCCTACCTCTCTTACTCCTATCATTCAAGCCCCCGAAGTTTACAGAACAAACAGTCAACCTACCCATTCCTAAAGCTTTTTAGGCACTCGACTTGGATATCGTACCATCGAAACATACTCACTCCTACATCTCTCCTTAGGTTACACCACCACTGTGTTTTTCTGAGTTTTTTCTCACCCCCTCCACCCCCAGCCTCCCCATCCCCTCCTGCTCCTTTCCCCCATCCCACTCTGTAAAGCAACAGACCTATACCGGTCTGTAAATGATGGTCAGTGGTGCCAGTCGCTCCCCACAGCCACTGGCCCTTGCTACGATCGTTCTGCTGGTCACATAGCGCCATTACCTAAGATTTCTCCCCTCACCGCTGCCTGCATTTGATATCGTACTGCTGCCTGCATTTTGGAGCATGCTGCTGCATTTGTTATCGTACTGCTGCCTGCATTTTAGAGCGTGCTGCTGCATTTGTTATCGTACTGCTGCCTGCATTTTGGAGCGTGCTGCTGCATTTGGTATCGTACTGCTGCCTGCATTTTGAAGCGTGCTGCTCATGTTAGCATTGTTGTAATTTGCATTTGGTATCGTACTGCTGCCTGCATTTTGGAGCGTGCTGCTCGTGTTAGCATTGTTGTAATTAGTAGCGCCTGCATTGCCTCATTACAGCATAAAATTAATCGCCTCGCATAACGCTCGCCTTAATTGTGAACTTGTAGCATTAATTTATTAAATTACTGTGAATGCGCCTCTGCCCACAAAGCTTTCACTGTTGCTGTCCCCAACCGGTTCCGGTTTCGCTTCTGTAGCCATTGTGGTGTTGTTGTGCCTCGGAGCCCATCCCCTCCGCCACGCACCCGCCTCCCAGCTGACCCTCCCTCGCCCCTCCCCTTCCAATATCCACATATGACCGACGCCTCTACGCGCAGGGGCCACGCGCAGCGGTCGCGCCCCATGCGCGCAGAAGGTGCGCCATAGGTAAGCCCGTCTACGCCCGTCCGCGCCTGGACCGCACCCAGCGCCAGACCCCCTGGCCCCCGCAAACCGTCCCCCTCCCGCATAACGTATGCCGCCACCACCCTCCTAGCCCTTAACCCCGGTCGCACCCCACAATGTTGCATAGCTGCCCCAGGACACACCCACGGACCCTTCGCCTGCCACTCCTGCAAGTTTGCCTGCATCCGGTCCCTCACCAATCCCACCAACCCCAAACACTGTTCCAATTCTAAACACCTGAAGTGCATCTTGCTGAACACCCACTCAGTCCACAGACACGCCACCGAACTCTGGGACCTACTCGACACTGCTTCACCGGACATCGCCTTCCTTACTGAAACCTGGATGAACGCCTCTTCTGCACCCGACATCGCCATTGCTATCCCGGACACCTACAAGATCATCCGAAAAGACCGCACCAACCAAACAGGAGGAGGCATCGCCATCGTCCATAAGAACACCATCAGAATCACGACCAGCTTCGACGATAACCTTGCAACCGCCGAACACCTCCACTTTCAGATCCACCCTGACCCTAGGACCACACTTAGAGGCATCCTCCTCTACAGACCACCAGGATCCCGTAAACAATTCAGCGAAGACATCACTGAATTCATCAGCCCACATGCCCTCGCCTCCGAGAACTACATTCTACTGGGAGACCTCAACTTCCACCTGGAAAAGAATAACAACAATAACACCACCACCCTTCTGGACAACATGGCTAACCTTGGTCTCAACCAACTGGTTGACATCCCCACTCATATAGCCGGAAACACGCTCGACCCAATCTTCACCTCCTGGAAGCACATCTCCTTCGATCACACCACAACTCTCCATTGGACGGACCACAGCTGTGTTCACTTCAGCTACAAAACTACCTCGACCCACAACCCCCCACAACCTATTCCACGGAGAAACTGGAACAAAATCACCACCGACCAACTCCTCACATCGCTCAAACAAAACCTTCCCGCCCTCTCTTCGGACCCAAACCAAGCGGCCACCAAACTCAAACAATGGATCACTCACAGCGCTGACGAACTAGCACCCTTGAAAAATCACCAAACCAAACATGGTAGCAAAAAGGCCCCCTGGTTCAATGAGGACCTTAAGAAATCCAACTGCTGACAACCTGACCACCTTCAAGACAGCCACCCGCAAACACCACCAAATGATCCGATCCACCAAGAAATCAGCATTCAAGGATCGACTCGACAACAACGCCCAAAACAGCAAGGAACTATTCAACATCGTTAAAGAATTTACCAACCCCACCGCAGCCTCAAAGGACATTACTCCCTCCCAAGACCTCTGCGACTCGTTATCCTCTTTCTTCTACAACAAAATCGCCGACATACATAACAGCTTTGAAAACATTTCCAAAGAACAGTCCACTCCACCCACTTCCGAACCTAAACCCCCCTCTAACATCCTTAACGCCTGGAACGCAATCACCACTGAAGACACCATCCGCCTAATGAACTCCATCCATTCAGGCTCACCAACTGACCCCTGTCCCCACCACATCTTCAACAAAGCAGACTCCATCATCGCACCCCATCTCCGTGACATCATCAACTGCTCCTTCAACTCCACTACCTTCCCAGAAAGCTGGAAACACGCTGAAATTAACGCCCTCTTAAAAAAACCCACACCAGACCCCTCTGAACTCAAGAACTACCGCCCCATCTCCCTCCTTCCATTCCCTGCAAAAGTCATTGAGAAAGCCATCAATAAACAGCTCGCCGCCTTCCTTGAATCCAACAACTCCCTCGACTCTTCACAGTCCGGCTTCCGAGCCAAACACAGCACCGAGACCGCCCTTATTGCAGCGACAGACAACATCCGAACACTACTGGACAATGGAGAAACAGTTGCCCTCATCCTACTCGACCTCTCCGCCGCCTTCGACACAGTCTGTCATAGCACCCTCATACAACGTCTCAACAACACTGGCATACAAGGAAAGGCCTTGAACTGGATCATCTCGTTCCTCTCTGGGAGAACCCAAAGAGTCCGACTTCCCCCTTTCAAATCAGAGGCCACCGAAGTCATCTGCGGAGTACCACAAGGATCATCACCCAGTCCCACCCTCTTCAACGTTTACATGAGTCCCCTCGCATCCATCGCGCGACAACACAACCTTAACATCATCTCTTACGCTGACGACACCCAGTTGATCCTTTCCCTTACCAAAGACCCTAACATCGCCGAAACCAATCTTCAGGAAGGCATGAAAGAAGTAGCCGAATGGATGAAAAACAGCCGCCTAAAACTTAACTCAGACAAAACGGAAGTCCTCATCCTAGGATCATCCCCCTCTGCCTGGGACGACTCATGGTGGCCATCGGCCCTGGGCACGGCACCTGTACCCACAGACCACGCACGTAACCTAGGCTTCATCCTAGACTCCTCCCTCTCGATGACCAGACAAGTCAACGCCGTCTCATCCTCTTGTTTCAACATACTCCGTATGCTCAAAAAGATCTTTCGTTGGATCCCCACCGAAACAAGAAAGACTGTCACCCACGCACTGGTCACAAGCCAACTGGACTATGGAAACACCCTCTATGCCGGAACCACAGCCAAGCTACAGAAAGGACTTCAACGCATCCAAAACGCATCAGCCAGACTCATCTTGGACATCCTGCGCCAAGCTCACATTACCGGCCACCTGAAAGACCTCCACTGGCTTCCCGTCAACAAGAGAATAACGTTTCGTCTCCTCACCCATGCACACAAGGCCCTCTACAAACTAGGACCCGAATGCCTAAACACACGACTGTCCTTCTACACACCCACCCGCCAACTAAGATCCTCCAATCAAGCCCTCGCCGCTGTTCCGCGCATCCATAGATCCACCATGAAAGGAAGATCCTTCTCCTACTTGGCGGCCAAAACCTGGAACTCTCTCCCCACTCATCTCCGCCTTACCCAAAACCACATCTCCTTCAGAAAAGAACTTAAAACATGGCTATTCGATAAATAATGCACCCCCTCCCCCAAGCGCCTTGAGACCCTCTGGGTGAGTAGTGCGCTATACAAATTTCCTGAACTTGAACTTGAACTCCCAAATAGTGGCATCTATTAGACATATATGTGGCTTGTGTGTGATTCCAATATTACTTCACCCTTTTTTTTTTTAACCTGACTGGAGCCTTTAATGTTCCTCCTTAGATCTCCTAAATAAATATAGTATTGCCGGAAGAAAGAAAAGAGAAGACAGGTAGAGACAAGCAAAAGACTTGACACTTAAACAAGAGATAGCCAATTAGTCAGAACTTGTCCTAGCTAGTCATGTAGATCTTGAAGTCATAGTCAAAGCGATTGTCACAAAATCATATCCCCCTACATTTAAAACCTCTTTTGCTTTATTCTCTGAGGTGAAGAATATGGTATGATAGTTCCAGATTACTTTCAATTTGACCGGGTTTAAGAGAAAGGCCTGGGCACCTTTCTCCTGAAAGGGTTTAATCATTTGGCGCAGGCTCCAATGGCGTTCAACTGTGATATGGTAGAAATCTAGTCTAGAAAAGAAGGAGCTTCTGGTCTTGCCTCAGCAAAAAGTTTCCAAAATATACCAAAAATGCCCCTGGCTCTGCATCTGGGCTGACAGGCTGTCAGAGACTAAACAGGACTTAGTTTGCCCTTTGAATTTCATGAGATCAGTTTCATCCTTCTAGTTCCATGAAGGAGTTCTGCAACAGTTGTCCCATGTACATTTGCGCATCCAACCCCTCCTTTCCTTCTGAAATTCCCAAAAATCATAAATTATTTCATCTCTGACGATTTTCATTCTCTTCTAGCTTCCACTGGATATCCATTAGTTGTGCTTCATGAGCTTAGACTTGTCCCTTCGAGCCTGCTATATCCATCTCCAAAGAGGTTGTTCTTGACTCCAGATCCGTCATCCGGTCACTGATGGCGTTACATGTTTTTGCGATTTTCCTTACCCCCCCTGAAGCTTTCAAGTTGCAGTCTGTGAACGTCTGCTTTCCAGATGGGCTTCTTTCCAATGTGCCACTAAGCACTGCAGAATGGACACCAGTGTCCTTTCCACCACCCAAAAAAATATATCTACCCTAAACCCTAAAACATGACTTCAACTCAAATACCCACCCCATCCTAAACTCTAAAGATTCCCTTGCTACCCAAAAGCCCTTCCTTTGCCACCCATAAACACATATAAATGCTAAACCCTAAAAAAGTCATTACCACCCAAAAACCCATACCCACCCGGAACCCAAAAGGTTCCCTTGCCAACCAAAACCCATACCAACTCTAAACCTAAAAAATCCCCTACCACCCACAAAACAATACCCACCCTAAGCCCTATGAATCCCATTTGCACCCAAAACAACATTCCCAATGTAAATCCTAAAAATGTCCTTGTCCACAAAAACTATACAAGAAAACAGAACCTGTTTGTTGGGATGCACTATTCACTGGCCCAATATGGTGCCACAACTATGTCCTATTCTATATATGAACTGACTCGTCCAAGATATTAAAAATATTTACTCAATGTGTTAACAAAAATATTCAAACACATCAAATTATGCACAATCAAAATCAAGTAGTTTGAAATTCTCCATCTCTTGTCATTAATTGCTTTGAAGCCATCAAAGTTCACCGAATTTCACAAAACGCAATCCATTTGTTAGAATTTTGCAGATTTTCCCGGCATTTTCAACACCCAATGCATTTAGGTATTAACCTTCATCAGGGGAATGCTGTAAGTAACAGAAACATTTGATTATAATATAAAATATAACATTGTCGTTCAAAGTTCATGAGATTAACAGAAAAAGGGATAGATCAGCCGGTCCTTGCATGCCTGTGATCGATTTGTATTTGTCATGCTCATGAAACATAAAATACAAATGGTGCAACTCCTCCATCCTAAGTGTATACTTCGCGCAGCAAGAACACTCCACACTTGATATTCATAGCAAAAAAGGTCACTTTTTATTAAGACAGTCGAAAACAGATAATCCTATAATTGCACTTATTACTATTTCAATAACAATTGACACATTTTCCCAAAGATTTCCATAATAAATGTGCATAAACAAAACATTCCGAACAACTTGTAAATATGTAATTCCCCCAAAATGTACCAAAAACCAGCATTTAACTTTTGTCTTCATTTTTCCTCCATATCCATCCTTTCTCCTATCCTCCCCCCATCCCTAGAGGGAAAGGATAAGCCCACTCTAGACTATCCAGACCCCCACACAGCGCCTAAAGGACTTCAAAAGATAGGATAACTGTAAACTGCCTTAACCTGACAATGTCTGCCAATTAAAACGAGATAATGCGTCTGCTATTGTATTATTCACACCTGGAATATGCCTTGCCCGGAAAACAATATTCAATTTGAGACTCTGCAACATAAAATATCTCAACAGGTGTAACACACGCACATCCCTTGCCCGTTGTCTATTGACCAACTCCACTACAGACATGTTGTCAATGTGAAACAAAACACATCTGTCTTTGAATTCATCCCCCAAACACGCAGAGCTACCGGAGCAGGAAGAACTCAAGGAAGGCAATACTCCTACCTTGTTGAACCCAATGCGCTGGCCATTTCTCAGCGCACCAACGTCCTTCCCAAAATATTCCAAAACCATGTGTCCCTGCCGCATCTGAAAATAGCTGAATCTGCCATAAGGTGTTATCCTCCACAAAAAGGATCGATACACCATTAAAATCCTCAAGAAACTGTAGCCAAATCCTAAGATCTTCTTTTACAGCCTTAGTCAATCTTATCCTATGGTGTGGCAAAGAAGTCCCTGACATGGCAAAACCCAGTCTTCTACAAAACGTTCTACCTGCTATCACAACTCGACACGCAAAATTCAGATACCCCAGCAAGCGCTGAACCTGTCTGAGTTCAATCTTTTGTCTACCAAGCACGTCCAACAAGAAAGATTTAATTTCAAGAACCTTATCAGCCGGTAAACGCGCCATCATCATTTCTGTGTCGATCTCAATACCTAGGAAGGTGAGCTTTGTAGAGGGGCCTTCTGTCTTTTATGGAGCTAGAGGCACGCCTAACTCCTTTGCCATTTCCTGAAAACAATTCAAAACGGTGCTACATTTATTGAGTTCTGCCTGTCCAATAAACAAAAAAATCATCTAGATAATGACACACCGAGGCATGCTCACATCTCTGTACCAAACACCTCTGCAAAAATGTGCTAAATGTTTCAAACAGGGCACACGAGATAGAACAACCCATCGGTAACACCCTATCCACATAAAAGGCTCCATCAAAAGACATGCCAAGCAGTTCAAAATCTATGAGGTGAATAGGTAACAAACGAAACGCCGATTGTACATCGCATTTCGCCAATTCAGCACCAGTCCCAGCTAAACGCACCAACCGTAATGCATCATCCACCGAAGTATAAGTCACATTGGCATCACCAGGTGATATAAAGTCATTAATTGACTGGCCCTCCGGCCACGATAAATGATGTATGAGCCGAAACTCGCCTGCCAGTTTTTTGGGGATCACACCCTCCAGCCTGTATTTCTTTGTCTAGTTTCAGTTGCACAACATGAGGCAAATCTTTTACAGACTTTAAGTTATCCGCCCAACGATGGCATCTAGGCCCTTGATAACCCAAGCGAAATCCCACCGCAAAGCCCCAGAATAACTTAGAAGCTGCCTCCGAATCTGGATACTTGTCCAGCCACACCGACATAGCCTGTAAGTCAACCGGGGTATGAGCCTTTTGGAACAACAGCTTGAACAAACCCTCTACCTCTCTGTCCCCTCCCAGCGTCAGCGACATTTTGGTTGGGAAAACACTGGGTAATTGGATGCCGCCCTCCACATTGAGAGCATTAATGTTTGAACTTACAAAATTGCCTGATGCAGGCACCTCGGTTGAAATTCCAACATGCACCTGCTGCAGGCAATTGCGCTCTTCCCAAAGCTCCCGCCCCAATGTGGGCGGTACGCTGCAGAAAGGGCCGATACGTTATAGGCAAACCGCTAGCGGTATGTAGTGTGGCTTGTGTCTGATTAGTAGACATCCATTGTAACCAGAGTTCAGAATCCACTTCCCCCCAAGGCTTGTCATGAAAAATACTAATTCTGGCCCGAAATTCTTCATCGTAATTGAGCCAGGCAAAACCCCCCACCTGTAAGTGTGCCCTACGAATAATGTCCATATATTTAAACATGGCCAATGCCCTATCTGGATACCTCTCACAATACACGCTTGCGTAAATGAGAAAGGCAGGCGTCCAATTCTCAATGGACTTAGGAACTCTGGGGCGACGTGACAGTTCCCATTCTTCTTCCTTGGAATCTTCCCTGGATTGAATATCCCTATGCAGCAAACGGAAAACATCGACAAATTCATGATTCCAAATTTTTTGTTTAGTTTTGTCCGATAAATGTATACCAAGTGGCACAGCCAATCCCATATGAGGAAGTTTTGTACGTGCGCCACTAGCACTTGAAACTTGACCACTCAAATCATTTGGAACAGCCGAAGAGCCGCCCGCACTTAAAACCTGAACGTGTGACACAGGTTGTGATTTTGGTAACACATTAGAAACAGAATCCAAAACTGTTTTGGGCTTAGAAATAACCACATCATCTGCACCTGAAAAAGCAGAGTTGCCACCCGCTAAAGGTCTGGTCCAAGCAGCCCACCATTTAGGCTTACCTGCCGTTAGCTGCTTAGCGCGTTTCTGAAACTCCTGAGGATCCTCTCTATTGTTCTGACGTCGATCTTTGTCCGTCGAGAAATCCGCTCCTGACCTCTGCAAAATACTAGAAGAGATAAATGCACCCCGATCCCCCCATCCAACTCCTTAGTGTAAACCAGAGGAGTCGCCGTGTTTCACCTATTTCCCATCATATTCTCATCATAATCATTATCCTTGTCACAGCCTGTATCATCCTGAGTCTCAAAGCCAGAAATATGAAGAGCGCTGGTGCTCGGCATCTGACCGTCACCAACTCCATCATCATAGTCTCTCCAAGAGGTCACAGGCCTCCGCTGAGAGAGCACGGCCACTGTCTCAAAATCCACTCTGGATCTGCAAGGAGAAGAATCAAACTCCCCAAAAGCCACACTTTGCTTCGCATATGGGACATATGAAACACTAGAACCCAACCCATAGATCGGGTCCGCTATTAACTTCTTACCGCTCTTGCATGAAGTCGCTGCCAACTTACCAACTGCATGTTCCCCTGAAGAACCCAAAGTCTCAGCCTCCGCTACATTTGGCCATTGGCCATTCTGTGGCCCAAAGTCAGAGTCAAAACCCACCTGAGGGTGACAAGGTGGGGGGCGGGAGTCTGGAAATATGGAAACCATGTCTGCACGAGGACCACCTTCATTCTTGAGCCTGGTCCCCCAAAGGCCACAAGTCTAGCTCCTGACCCACATAGTCTGCACCTTCAGCAAAAGTATCCGGAACCACCATTTCTGCATTATAAATCATATGTTTATATCCCAACGCAGCTTTGGACCCTGGAGGGCCTCTAGGCATTGGCATCTGTGCATAGTCAAAACCTACCATACCCCCTGAAACCCCCCCTTCAGCCTCCTGGCACTCTTCAGCAACGGGATGTGCTAAATTGTCTGCTTCCCCCCATTGTCCCTCTTCATCCCCTTCACTGTCCTCAGGATAATCAACCAAAGCAATACAGCGTCTGTCCTCCAGAACAGGGGGGATTATGTTAATCTGAAAGGCAGTACTCATTAATTTCACTCCAGTCTGTGAGCCATTGTTTACCTTCAGCACTCCATTATGCCTTTTTAACTCTTGTGCTGCAGCTCCAAATTGTGCATTCCCCAGCTGGTTATCAATTGCTAGAAGCACAGGAGCCGGCACACTGCTGGAGCCCCCAGAGACTCTCTTATTGGCCCTGTGAGCAGCCCTCCTAGCGCGCTGTGCAAGTAAACCCCCAACAGGACCCTGCATAGCTGCTGGCAGTGATGCAGCTCGAGGCCTCGCTCTCCTCGCGCGAGTGCTCCTCCCTGCTGGGTTCCCCCTATGCATCAAAACCGGCTTGCCAGTATCAGGATTAATCTGCAGGGGTAAGCGGGACAAGGCTGGCATGCACGCAGCCACCGCATGACTCACCCCAACAGCCGCCGAATGTTGCGGGCGTTTCAAGCCTGTTTCCATTTGTGAAGCTCCTCCTGGCCTCAGAAGGTCACCGTGCCCGCCTTCAAGATGACTCGCACCGCGTCCTTAACGACGTTGTCGCCCTCCATGGTGTTCGCCTCCTCCTGACGTCCTGTAGAAAGGCCTCCTCCACGCAGTTTCTGTGACGCACTCTACAAACACGCCGACGCCACCTCCAAAAACCAACTCTAGTGAAGACATTCCTGCCCTCCTCCCCTCCCTATATGCAAACACACTAGTCCCGCCCCTTATCCCTCCCTTGACCAATCGCGTCGGGTGGACCGTTCCCATCGCGCGAATCCTCCCATGGGGACACCGGCTTGGGCCAAGGTCCCCCTGGGTCCCAGTGAACACTTAATGCCAAATATGTGCTTAAATTCAAACAGACACCCTGTGCCAACTCCGTGCTTAATCATGCATGTATACCTCTAGCATAAATGAATAACTCGTGTCAACCGAATGATTGGATAGCTGTAAGAAAACCAGAAACATAACAAACCACAATCTTTAAAATGCCTGCATCATACTGTGATCCGTGTACTGAAAACGTAAACCAATCACCACACATACTTTTTTCTCCAGTTGAAACCTTTCACTACAATCCTTGTCCGTCTGCTTCAATGTACGCTGTGATACTTCCTTGCTCTGTCAATATCACAAGATAAATTATGGTGTTTATCACTCATTTGTAGCCAATTTGTACTGCTCTAAAATATCCAGTATGACGAACATTTTACCTTCTCTCTGCCTCTACAATTCAAAAAACCGCTACCCTCGGCGTGCAAGCCATCGGTTCAGTCATCCGAGTTCTCAGGTAACGTAAAACGCGTCCAAAGTGAAAAACATGTCCGTCCTTCCTTTTTTCAAAACCTCAAAGTCACCAACATAAAAAACGGACTCTGTGTTTACCTTATCTCTATACTACGGTTGTGTATTTTTCTGTTCCAAGATGGCGTCAGAATATTCAGCGTTACAATCTTTATCAACTAATAGTGTACATCACAGTTAAACGAACATCACTCCTTCTATGTATATCACTGCTGTTTGATGCGTCAACCTACTTAAACACCCTATTTGAGAGCAAACATAAAATCATACATTATGAACATTTATAGTATACTTTTAATTTCAAATTCCACCTCAATAACTTATTTAATTTAAAAGGCCATTTTAATAAAATTTCTACCGAAGATGCAACTGCGTATTTACTTAAGTCTAGTGTCAAATATTAAAGCTAACAAAAAAAGGCTGGTAAACCCTTAACCAATGATCTGAAGATTCCGAAAGACTCAATTTTAACGGAAGACAATCACCCTCCAGCTGGTAACTCTGAAAACTTGGAGGAATTGAAATCCTTAATGAAAAGGATACCTTCCTCAATCTGACCAATTGTGATCTCATTTTTCAAATTGCTTCTCAGGAGTTAAGTCGGGAATTCTGAGCTCATTGGTAGCTCTGCACTAGTCAAAGTCATCTTCTTGTTTAACCTGAGCACACTCCCCGACGAGTCCACAGAACTAATGGAACACCTTCACTTCAAAATACTGGCAAGCCCCACCGCCGCCCTCCGAGGAACCCTCATCTACCGACCTCCTGGCCAACTCCATCACGGACATTATCTCCTCGCAGGCCATCGCATCCGCCAACTACACCCTGCTGGGAGACCTCAACTTCCACCTCAACAATCAACTGGACCCCAACACCACATGCCTCCTGGACAACCTCCACAACATTGGACTCCGCCAGATCGTAAACGAGCCCACGCAGGACACACCCTCAACCCCCTCTTCACTACAGTAAACTCCATCACCTTCAGCCACACCACCGAACTCCCATGGACCGACCATCGTTGCGTCCACTTAACCTTCAGAACACCCACCACCATCCACAGACACCAGCACCTGCTTCCACAAAAAAACTGGACCAAAATCACCGACGACCAGCTAACCACCTCACTCAACAACTCCACTCCAACCATCGCGGAAAACGACGACCCCAACACCGCAGTCCAAACCCTGCATAAATGGATCTCGGACAGCACCAACACCATAGCCCCCTCAAAAAAAACAACAATACCTGTGCCAAAAAAGCCAGATGGTTTACCATCGAACTTCGAAAGTCCAGGCGCACATGCGGCCGCCTCGAAAAGGCCTGGAGAAACACCAAATTCACAGAAGCCACAACAACTTCAGAGCCGCCACCAACGCCCACCATCAACTCATCAGAGAAACGAGAAAAACAGCGATTGAAAACAAAATCTCCACCCACGCACACAACAGCAAGGAACTCTTCAGCATCATCAAGGAGTTCGCCCAACCCACCAGCGAGTCTACCGACATCCCTCCCTCACAAGACCTCTGCGACAAACTCAGCACCTTTTTCCACTACTAAATCAAAAGCATCTACGACAACTTTGACGAAGACAACCAACACACTGAACCCTCACCAACCACCCCGACACCCGGAAACCAGCGATTAATGACTGGACAGCCCTCACCACCGAAGACACACTGAAGACAATGAAGTCAATCCACTCAGGTGCCCCCACGGATCCCTTCCCCCACCACATCTTCTACAGAGCCGCCGACACCATTGTACCCATGCTCCGCAACACGATCAACCGCTCCCTGGCGACCGCCTCATTCCCCGACGACTGGAAACACGCCGAAGTCAACCCCCTCCTAAAGGAACCCTCAGCGGACCCCACCGACCTCAAAAACTACAGACCCATCTCCCTGCTCCCGTTCCTAGCGAAAGTAATCGAGAAAGCCATCAACAGCCAACTCGCCACATTCATTAAAGAACACAACATCCTCGACTCCTCCCAATCCGGCTTCAGAAAAAGGAAACCGCCCTCCTCGCCGCAACAAACGACATCCGCACCCTACTGGACAAAGGAGAAACAGTAGCCCTCATCCTCCTCGACCTATCAGCGGCGTTCAACACAGTCTCCCACCGCACCCTAATACGCAGACTCTACGACACAGGAATCCAGGACAAGGCCCTCGACTGGATCTGCTCCTTCCTCTCCGGCAGGATGCAGCGGGTCAGACTCCCCCCTTTCCACTCAGACCCTACACCTACCACCTGCGGAGTCCCACAGGGCTTCTCCCTCAGTCCGACGCTCTTCAACGTCTACATGGCTCCACTTGCCCCCATCGTCAGAAGCTACGGACTCAACATCGTGTCATACGCAGACAACACCCAGCTCATCCTCTCCCTATCCAACGAGCCCAACACCGCCAGACGCAACTTTTGAGAAGGCATGGAAGCCGCCGCCAAATGGATGAAAAACAGCTGCCTACAACTAAACACCAACAAAACAGAAGTACTCATCATGGGCCCAAACCCCGACGCCCGGAGCGACACCTGGTGGCCCACCGCCCTCGGAAACCCGCCAACCCCCACAGACCACGCACGCAACCTGGGAATCATCCTGGACTCCAAGCTCAAAATGGACCGCCAGATCAACTTTGTCTCATCTTCCTGCTTCCACACACTCCGCCTCCTCGTAAAACCTTCAAATGGATCCCCCTCGAACACCGAAAGACTTTCACTCCCGCCCTAGTCACAAGCAGACTCGACTACGGCAACGCACTCTACGCCGGAATAAACAAAAACCTCATACGCAAGCTACAGAACATCCAGAACGCCGCCGCAAGACTGGTCCTCAACCTGCCAAAACACTGCCACATCTCCCAGCACCTGCGCACACTCCACTGGCTCCCCGTCGAGGCAAGAATCACCTTTAAGATGCTCACCCACGCACACAAGGCCCTCCATGGCAACGGACCAGCATACCTGAACAGCCAACTCAAATTCCACGCACCCCATAGGACCCTACGATCAGCCCAGCTCTCCTACGCCGTGGTCCCCCACACCAGAAAGACCAGATCGGGAGGCCGCTCCTTCTCCTTCCTTGCGGCCAAAGCATGGAACTCCCTTCCGCCCCACCTCAGACAGACAACATCGCTCCCCATCTTCGCAAGAAACCTCAAAACCTGGCTCTTCGACAGACCCCCTCCTTGATGGAAAGGAACCTGCATCCCCCCACCCCTAGCACCTTGAGACCCTTACGGATGAGTAGTCGCGCTTTAACAAACTCCTGATTGATTGATTGGTTTAAGTGGCAGCACTGTGTAAAAGAAGTGTGCAGCGGTCTACTTCTCCCGTGCACCTCTAGATGACTCTGTATTTTGCTGTGCATCCTAGCAGAGGATGTCCTTGTCCACGTCGTCTGATTCTGAAGAACATGCATGAGTTCTTCTTGCAGAAATTAATCACAGACACCATTTGGACTAACAAAATGGGCCATTTGTATTTTATGAGAATGTCTTAGGGAAGCCTCAACAAACATAATTGAGAACTATTCATGGAATAGACAGAACCTTTGGAAATTACCCTTTGATCTTCAGGACCATAACATGCAGCTTAATTGATCAAGTACTGGATAAGGGCTCCATGACATTTCATTGTGTTTTCCAGTGATTGAGCTGGCTGAGTTCACTAGAGGTAGACAAAGTCCTGGAAAGAAGGTGAACAGATGGGGTAACTATGTTATTTAGCCCAATGGAAATCCCGCTTTAAAACTCCTTACTGGATGAATTCCTTGTGAATTATAAAATAGCAGCTTATAAGAAAGTATTTTTTGCTCCCCAGCACGCAAGGAGGGCCAGGTTGAGGCTTGAGTTGTGAGGAAATATAAATTCTGGTCAAGTTGTGTTCCCTAGCGTGTACCCCACCGTCCCCATGTACGAGTTAAAGTGCATGTAACTTCCCTCCTGTACCAGCTATGAAGACGCAAATACATTTGCGTCCAACGTCAACATGTCCTCTTTCAGACCCACCCTGAATGGGTTGGATAGCCCGTTCCTAAGTATACTATGCCAACGTCTTTCTGTAGTGTACTCTACATGTTTTTCAGCTCTGGCAAAGTAGGCCCAGAATATCTGCCATCGAGCCTTTTTCTCCCTTCTGACTCTGGGAGCCTCAGGCCAGGCTGCCCAGGCTGCCCCCGTACCCGTGAACTCTGCCTTACTTCTAGCGCGGCCCAGCGCGTTCAGCTCAGCCTGCTGCCTGCCAAGATTGACTATAACCTTCGAGTTATCTGTTCCGCTCCTCGAAAATACATTCCTGCCTGCTAGCTTCAGTAAACATACCCCTCAGCTACAGGGCCAAAGGGCCGACCTGTCTCCGTGCAAGTAATTCATAGTTTCTGTTGCCATGCTCCCATGGAAGGCCCATGCCCCACGCTTCTCATACAGACACTCAGGCGCTTATACACGCACTCACAGTCAGTATAGAATAGCTTCTGCCCTAGAGACCTTTCTGCCCAGATAGCTCAGTTCCTAAACACCAGATATCAGATATGATAGAAGCACAAGTTGATCTGACATGCCAGACTTCTGTCTCTTTCCGTCAGTGCAAATGTCAAGCCCCCTGCACCCTCCAGTTTCACGTCCATCACACGTCATGCAGCTGCGCGCGCATCCAAGCTTCCGATTTCTGCTGACATTGCAACATTTCTGTTTAGTGCCACCCCTTTTGTGACACCTATCTGTGACGTTTCCAGCACACGCCTAGTCCACGCCTTCTGATTACGTACTAGTAACACGTGGCTACTGTTATCTTGTCTTCTCTCAGCTGTTACGCCTACTGTACTGTTTTCCATGTCATGAATTAAGTATATAAGCTATGTACTGTCAATAAAATGTAGCGCGTGCTCTCTCTATCCCTTCTTCCTCCACCCCTGTGGTGGGAAGAATATGATATCCTGGTCTAGACCATTCCTTTTTAAGGAATAAAACCCCTAAGAACTCTAACACCACGGACTCTGTTTTCTTTCTTTCTGATTGAGTTATTATTGATTAAGTACTTACCTGCATAGAAATTACGACGGTAAATTATATATTTACATCAGTTGGACCGGGGAGTGCAGATCTTCACTGCTTAGGCAATTTAATGAAACAACTACAGCTACACTCTATTTTCACAGACATACTTTCCTCTTGGCACACACAGCTGCACTTGGCCACCGCTTACTGAAGATTGAAGTCACAAACCGGTGTAATCCAACCATTCCCCTTTAACGTGGAAAAAACTATTCCAAAAAACCCTGAATGCCTTGTACATCAAGGGGAACCCCCAACCATACTTCAAATGTTCCCTCAATCACATACTCACAATAAAATTACTTACATGAGGCTGTTAGCCCTTCCAATTTATGACTATAACTTGGGCTCGGAGGAATGGGTGGCTAATGTGTAGGCTTTGTAATTATTGGCATTAGTCTGCGGTGCTTCTGCTGTGATGGTGTCCCTACCTTGCTAACGACTGCCGCTGCCTTCTGCTACCAGTTTATCTGGATAAGTTTCTCAGACACTGAAGGGAAGCATCTGATTTGTGCTTCAGCAGCAATTCCGTTCATGTTCTAAAAAGGGCTGGGAAGTTTATTAATATTATTCTACCCATACTGCACACAACCCAGCTCAGGGTGGTTAAACTTGATCTCCTTATAGAGCCTAATATTGCACTTTTAGAGATTTTGAGAGTTGCTGAAGTAATCCAGAATTCTTTCTTATACTGCCACTGCACAAATGGTCAGGTATCGACATCTGAAGAAATTTTGGGATATCCTGCTATTGCCTTTTGCACGCCAGACTTTCTTTATGAAGTCAAATTGCTTATCTTGACATACTTGCCATTAACTAGAAATGCTGCTTTGGAATTCACACTTTTCTTGCATTGTTTGCTTTTATAATGTGTTTTAAAATGTTAGTTTCTGTTTTAATTAAGTATCAGCTGGATGTCATTATGTTATGGTTTTAATTAACTGTATAATAAACTAGTCTAGACTTGTCTAAACTCGTTACTGCTGTTGTCAATACCTCAGCACAATAGTGCTGCATTCTATTCCATACCAGAATCTATCCCATTCACCCTAGAAAGATACACCTTCATAAGTTTCATTGGCAAAGCCAATCAATCTTGCTTTGGGAATGGCTGATATTGCTAGTTGTTTTTGCATATGGTTAGAGTGTTGTCCAACAGAAATTGGAAAAATAACTACAGGTGCATACCTTGGGGTGATAACTTGTATTCTTCCAACATAGCCAAGACATTGTATCTTGGTGTAACCTGGCAGTCACCTTGTAACAGTGCTCCTATAAAATATACAGTGTAACTTTCCAAGATAAAAGTTAAATAAACGAAATGGGGAGTCCATTTTAGAATGCTAAAACATGCATTTTCTATACTTATTGCTATACTGTTCTAACACGGCAGTCATGTTGTGTCCACAAGCAACTTAATGACCATCTTAAAAAAAAAATCCAAGATGACTTTGACAATCTCGGTGCAGTTCTATAAGAATGAGTGATGGCAATGGCAACAGTGCCCGCAGTAGTCTATGAGGTGGGGTTATGGAAAGAAAGGCAGGGGAGAGCGAGACCAAGAGCCTGATTACAATTACAGACAGCTGATCGGTGTTGGTCCCACCTCCATCGTGATACTATTTTCTGTCTGCCAAATCTGGATGGCAGGTGGATGGGTGGCAGTCGGAGAGACCCACCACCATGGTGAAGTAAGGCCTACAAGGAGCCTGGTTGGTCCATCGGAGATGAAGTAATACCCATAATGGTGGCAGTGCCTGCCAGGCACCACTGTAGGTATTACAATGTTCCTTTCCGCTGGCCTGTCATGGCAGTAAACCCGGCATGAAAAGGGAGGCGGAAAGGGATATTGGGGGCCCATTGGGGGCCAGCCTTCTCCCCTGGGCCTCCGACATGGTCCCAGGTGGCACCCATAGTGCCCCCCTACATATCCCTGCACCCTGTGGCAGGTACCACATGGTGCCTGCCACGTAGTGCAGGGATATGTGTAATATAAAATATAGACATTGCGACTGTCGTGGTGGCAGTAGCATCCTAATTTGGATTGTGAGACCACCGACTTGCAGTGGGCGATCCCGTTTACGAATGGATGGCGGTCAGACTTACGTCAGGATGACAGGATGGGTAGCTGTCGGAGAGACCCACCACCACGGATCTGATGGAGGTGAAGTAATACCTACAATGGTGGTGGTGCCTGCAAGGCACCATTGTAGGTATTACAATTTTCCTTTCAGCCGGCCCTTTCATGTTGGTAAACCAGCTACAAAAAGGCAGGTGGAAAGAGACATTGGGAGCCTGTAGCAGGCCCCCCTACCTCCATGGGCCTCCGGCAAGGGCCCTGGGTCTACATAGCTCTACACCATGTGGCAGGCACCGTTTCTGAATAGATAGTGGTCGGACATAAGACCGACCACCATCCTAGTGAGGCTCCAATTTACAACAATCCAGTGTGTGGTGAACGATGGGGGAGAGAGCAATATGGACATAGGAAAGGAGGCCAAGAGTGACTGAGCAGGGTGGGATCATTGTTTATCACTGACAATGCAATTCAAATCAAACTCATTCCTATTCAATTAGGAACAGTCTACCTAACTGCCAGACAACAGCACAAACAACCTCAGTTCAATTTTAGCCAACTTATTTCCTCAACATTTTGTACCTTTGCTCTGTTTATTTTCCTTATTTCACATGTTTACATTAAACTCGACCTTCATTTTCAAGGATGTCATAAAAGAGTTGCCCAAACACACAAATCTTTGGGATGTTCACTCAACAAGTACATGTTTCCTACCTGAGGATACCTGTAGATTCTTACGAGCTGGGCAATTGAGAAGGATGTTGTAGATGATAGGTCTCCAATAAAGCCAACCAGTTTGCCATCACTCTGACAACTGTAGTTTGGGACTGGATACTCCCTCATTGACAATATGTTAAATGTGGCTTGAAGAGCTTTCATCACACTAGTGCAAGAATCATAAATCTGATAACCCAGAGTAAAGTTTGCTAAGAGATTAGGGTTGCTGTTGATCTCTTCTATGGCATAGATTAAGGAAAGCAGGTGTCGAAGATGGCGGAAGGATGGTCTGAAAGATAAACAGCAAATTTAACCCATGAATCATGAAGTTCATATTTTAGCAGTTAGACTAATTACATTAATACTACCAGTTCACACCAATGTTAAAAGTGCCGTAAGAGTGGAGGGCTCACAAATGATCTAAAATATGGTATCTCCCCAGAATGTGTTGTGAGAAATGAGTACCTACTGAAAACCAAGAATCCACATTAAAAAGTGCACAGAAAAATAGATAATGGTAATTGAATGTAGCCTAAATATACACAAATGTGATACTTCAGGTGCTATGAGAATTGATAATATACTATGTGAAAGTATCATTCTCCATGGGTGTCTCCTACTATCCAATTTTCAAAGAAAAGCCATGTTGTTCTGTTGGGTTAGAATAGTGTAAATAGTTTTGACAAACTTTGTCTTCCTGATAGCTGAAGTCACCAGTGTCTAGACTCTATATGTGATGTATGTCCTAGAAGTGATAATGTGAAAGTGTTTGTAACATGTTTTTTGTACAACTCTCTAGCTGTCATGATGTGAGGGGAGCTAGAAAGAGGAGGTTTAACTTAATATTCTCCCCATTGAAGACATAGGCTGCAGGCACAAACTGACTGACTGATCATGGACAACCACAGCTTGCTATTCTACAAAGGGAGACCTGCACACCTTCCTCACCTCATAAAAAAAACTAGAATTAAGTAGCCAAATTGCTGGCTGTGTGTGTGCCTGAGGTAAACTGCAGTGCAAGTTATCACCTGACAGGCAGTAAGGTCTGCAGGTGGGCCAAAAGATGAAAAGTTCGGGAAGCACCCCTAAATATGTAAATGAAGGCATGCCAAGCCATACCGTTTGTAGATTTCTCAGTTCTGGTTTCACCTCCAGCCATGAGGAGTCAGTGAACTACAGCTTGCTAGTGAGCAGTGGTCCGACAAGTAGATTGGCACTGCTGTCTGTTTTCTGTTTCTGAACAGTAGCAAATGAGGTTGGACAAAGCTCTGTAGGAGGCAACACATTCCTCACTTCAGGAAGGCAAAATGAGCAGTCTAAATTCTGCATCTGCCGAGGGAACTGGCTGTCAAGGCCACATTTAGTGACTTTGAGGCTGACATGAAATGTTCTAGGATGGCATCTTTGAGCTGCAGTCAGTCATAAGACATCAATCTTGCTTGATTGTGGTGTGAACAGAGTTCTTATTGTGTCAAGCACTACAAGAACTAAGAAGAGCTGACCTCCAATGCGAGATGTGTCTATATCCCCTTTGTAGGCTCTGGTACTGTACTGGAGAGGCAATATATTGATGGGTAATTCTGGGTGGCAAATTTCTTAAATCTGTGAGTTACTCCCTTTTATTCCTCAGCTGACCTCTTCTTTCTATCCTGTCCCTCGCTGAGTATGACTGAGTGGAATGTACAAATGTATCTTTATATCGGCTGTGTGAGTTAACTGCAGCTTCTGGAATGTATAACCACTGGAAGATGGCTTGTGAGAGAATCTAGTTTGCATAATATATATACCCTGTGTTTCAAATAACCAACCCAATGGATGTAGGAATAAACCAATCCAAATTGTCATTTGATTTGTGTTCTTTTTGCTGCTGCCTATTAATTTTAGGATCTAAAAAGCCTTGTAGGTATATAACTGTTGTTTACGTTTGTATGTTGCATTTATATTTACTTTGCAGTATACATTAAATAGATGAAAGTATGTTTGCAGTTTTAATTTTTATGTATCTGCATTTTGAATAGTGTTTTTGTCTCAGCATAGTAAGACTGTGGGGCTTATTCACAAACTGCATTGTGTAGTACATTAGTCATAATATAAAATGCAATCCACAAACAGGAGGGTACATTTCCACCTCTCTTTTCTTTTCTAAGGAGAGATCCTCACACATGTATGTTTACTAATTAATAGTTACTATAGGAAGGCTCAGGGAGAATGACAGGACTCATGTAATACTTAATAGTAAAATGAAGATATAGAAGGAGGAGTTTAGAGAGGGATAAGAGAGTTCGGTCAGGGACATGCACTCCCTCACAAATATTAAACACATTAATTTTCAAAAACTGCACTTCTAAGGTTACTACAGCCAACAGGGGACCCAGACCATAAGCAAATTACTCAAGTGGAGAACTGGAGTGCGTCTAGTGACACATGTGGCCAACCACTGGCCATCCACTGATACAGCAACACCTTCCCTTAGAAAATCATGGAGTTAGGAACTTAAAATAAAACCAGATAGGAAATAATGTTAAAATAAATAAAATTATTTAAATGTGCTAACTATATATATATATATATATATATATATATATATATATATATATGTATATATATATATATATATATATATATATATATATATATATATATATATATATATATATATATATTACCTACTGGCGGTCGCCAGTAGGTAGTTATAGTTAGGATTTTTTTCAATGCAAAATCTCAAAATTCTATTGTGAATAACTTTGGCGTCGGTTGACGAATCTGCTTGAAAATGTCCTCAAATTAGCCTCGTCGAGCTCCGGTCCTTCCCTGTAAGTTTGGCGGGGATTCATGAAGTGGGGGTCGAGATAAAAGGGGGGTCCCAAAACGTGTTTTCCCCATGTTAATTTCCATAGGGCGGTCAAACTCACTTTTAGCCCAAACGGCTGAATGGATTTCCACCAAACTTGGCAAAATTGTAGGGACTGGTACCCCGATGTGCCTTTGCTATGTGTCAAGATATATGCTCCAGTGGTTTTTACAAAAATTAACTTTGAAAAAATATATATTGGGCTACATTGGGCTATATATATGTTAGAGCCCAAATGTAGCCCAATGTAGTCCAAGGTAGCCCAATGTAGCCCAAAGATGGCCACCAGAGACTTAAAATATACTGTGCAACTTTTTATGTTACATAGTAATTTTGCTCATAGTTACTTCCTATCTCCCACTATATTATCTCCAATGTGTATTTAACATCTATTTATCATCTCCTGCCTCCATGTTGTTTATGCTTTCCTGACAGACTATGGTATGAATTCCATATACCACAATAACTTCTGTAACAACATGCAAGATATCTACAAAGGAGACGGGTTTTAGTAGTGAAAATGAATGCTTGTAAATAGGATCTGTGCTCGGTTCATAAAATATTATTAAAAAACGATTTTAGGGCAAATTAATGGCTTTCAGTAGTGAAAATGAATGCTTGTACATAGGACCTGTGTTCTGTTCCTAAAATGATAATTGAAAAACGATTTTAGTGCAAATCAGTGGGTTTCAGTAGTGAAAATTGACAGATTCTTTAACATTCACATGACCCGACGCGCTTCAGCTACGCGCCCCGGGGCGCGCCCGCAGTCGTGCTCCGGGGCGCGCCAGGGGGTGCGTAGCGTAAGCGTGCCAGGACGTTGCGCGATCGTTTGCGCTCGCGTGCTTCCGGGTGCGCTTACGCTGTGCATCATATGACGCATCACGCATCTACGCGACACGTCACAATGTTGTTTTCGTTCGCGGGAATAGCGCTACCGGGACGCTCACCGGTGCTTGCCCCGGGAGTGCCCAGGGTCAAAAAAGAAAAAAAATTTAACATAATTATACAATATAAAATTTGTTTTAAAATTGTTTACTTTCTATACCTATAAAGATTTGCTATTAAAAAACCATTGAAATTCACTGAAAAAACCATAGGTTTCACACCAGTTATAGTTAGGAATTAGCATTAAAAAAACCTATTAAATTCACTGAAAAAACCATAGGTTTCACACCAGTTACAGTTAGCTCAAAGTTTTATTCGCATAAAACCATTGAAATTCCCTCGTTATAGTTAGTTGCACTATAACTTGCGCGTGCAATGCACTGCTGATGACATCACATATTACATCACTCATGACATGGTCAGTGACATCACTCATGACATCACTGATGACACCATCCTTTTGACAGAGTGACAGACCTCCTTTCACTGTAATGTAACCCTTGAAACAAATATTGAAAAATAGAAACTAAAATTTTCAAAACAATGTAGATACCCATACCAGTTACAACAACCAAATCAATAATTCCAGCATCTATATACACATCCACTCATTCACCAACAGTTCTATATAGTCACTCATACATATACTCACTCATGATATGTAGTGATACACCTATACATCCTGTTACACACCGACAGTCACCCAAAAGTTACTCACACACAAACTCACACATACAAATAAACTATTGAACATCTATTTATTTGCATATACAGCTATACACACACTACCATCTTACTTCTAAGGAAACTTACACATACTTACTCTCTTAAACAATCACTTATAGAAACAAATACTAATTTAAACAGGAACTCTTACAATCCCTCACTCTCACATGTACTCACTTATATACGTCAATATTCACATATACTAGATTAAAACATATATAGCTATTGATAAAGACACTAGTGAGACAGTCATTCACTCACTAACATATACACACTAATCCACCCATACAGTCCTGCACATATGCTGTCTTCAAAACACATACAAACACAGAACCAGTCACTCATGCATCTATGTGCTAAGTAATACCCCCACCAAACCATATAGACACTCATACTGATATTAAAAAAAAATCTAATAACCCATATACATACACATGTAGCTACTCACCAATCCATGCAGCCACTTATATACAAAGTGAAACACTAAAACAAATATTTAAATATTTAAATATTACTCACTATTATTTATTTTTCAGAAAGACACACATTCACTGGAAGGTGTCATCAGTGATGTCATGAGTGATGTCACTGACCATGTCATGAGTGATGTAATATGTGACGTCATCAGCAGTGCATTGCACGCGCAAGTTATAGTAAGTCCAACTAACTATAACGTGGGAATTTCAATGGTTCAATGGTTTTATGCGAGTAAAACTTCCAGCTAACTATATCTGGTGTGAGACCTATGGTTTTTTCAGTGAATATATATATATATTCACTGAAAAAACCATAGGTTATAGACCATATATAGTTAGGAATTCGCATTTACAAAACCTTATTTTACTCACACAAAACCATTGAAATTCCATATATAGTTAGTTTCACTAACTATATATCGCGCACCCGCAATCCACTGCTGATGATGTCACATATTACATCATTCATGACATGGTCAGTGACATCACTGATGACATCACTGATGACATCTCAAATGACATCACTGATGACATCTCAAATGACATCACTGATGACACAACTGATGACATCTCATTTGACAATACTGATCACATCACTGATGATATCATTCATGTGATAATACGATGAACCTCTTCAGACTCTAATATAACCTTAGATACAATCAGTGTAAACAGACACTCACAGACTGTCACTCATCCATGGAGTTACTCACACACCTAGTCAGTCATGCAAAGAATCAATCACACCTCAATTTCCTCAACTATACAGTTATACAAACTTTACTTATTCAAACATATACTAACACATATTTACTCTCTTATACAATCCCTGATACAAGTTCACAATGATCCATACAGCCACTCACACATTCACTGGCTCTTATGCACAGTTATTTATGTATGTCAACTCTCACATGTACTGTGTTTTACATATGTACTTACTTTGACATGTAGCACTGAGATATCCATTCACCCACCAATACACTCATGCACACAGTCAACTGCCCATATAGCTGTTTCCACATGCACTTTTGAAACCATACATCTAGTGAATCAACTGCTCACGCATCTATGCACAGAGTCATACACCTCCCAGCCACCCACACACACACTCAGTCTCCCATACAAATACTTGGGCAACCAATCAATAACCCATATAGTTACTCATATAGCTACTTATCAACACATGCAACAGTTTACAGAACAACAGACATAATGATGCACACATTAAGACAGTTTAGTCACTAACCCATGCACTCAGTGAGACACATTTAATCACTCACTCATACAGTCAGTCATGCACCTACTAAATCCTTCATCCAGACACTTATACATCCACTCATTCTTCAATATGTAAGACATATTTTAACTTTACAGAAACATTCAGTCACTGGATGTTGTCATCAGTGATGTCATCAGTGATGTCATTTGTGATGTCAAATTGGTGGTTGGTGACACCTAGCGTAGGTGTCAACTCCCTGAGCACAACCTATAGGAAACACGTGGTGTTTCTATGTGTTGTAATCCAAGTTGTCAATAAAGTTGAACCAAAATTGTAGTTGCTTGTCTCATATTTAATTCACAATGAATTTCATCAATTTCCATGAAGTACCAAAGTATATATACATCCAAAATCAACGTTTGGTGATAGTATCCCAATGCATTTCGGACACATGGTCCTTCGTCATGGGAATCCTAAACAAAATAAAATAAAGCAATCTAAGTATAATTCACTCGGTAGCAAGTCTCTTGTCAGTTGAATAAAGTTCTAACGGTTATGCATGTAGGTTAACCAAGGTAAAATTGAGGAGTACAACATTGAATCAGAGAGTGGACAAACCAAAGAAGAAGACGACCTAATCATCAACATATCCTCATACACCCTCACAAAACAAGAAGCCAAGGTACTTCAGAAAGGCACGTCATTTATCCCTACCAGCCACACCAACGAATTGGAGCTGGAAGTCAGCCTATTCAAATTCATGCGTAATTTACGTTTAAGGCATTTCTTTGAGAACATCTCTCCTCCACAGAATAAAGAACAGGAAGACCAGTTGAGAGGACTACGGGCCAGAAGCACATACATGGCCCCAACAAGCCACAAATCCTTTGATATTTTTGAAAGCTTAGTAAAGACTGAAATCAACAACATCAACTTTACCAAGAAACAGAAACACTTGAACTTAACCAAAAAAGAATACTCGCTGCTCACCAACTTAGCGAACAAAGTGGAAATCACATACCAAACCGCTGACAAAGGGGGTGCACTGGTCCTCATGGACACTACATTCTACAAAGAGCAGGTCCGAGAACACCTTTCGGATAAGAGCACTTACAATCTAATTCATGCCAACCCTACCAACAGCTACAAAGAGGTGTTGCTGAATATCTTAACCATGGCAGAAGAGAATGGAACTATCGAACCCAAAACCAAAAGATTCTTGACACCAGACAGTCCAAGGACACCTAGCATGTACATGCTACCTAAAGTACATAAGAGCATCATCCGGCCTCCTTTTAGACCGATTGTATCTACACGGGGAAGCATCCATGAAAACACGGGTAAATTCATAGACAGGTATCTTCAGCCTCTAATTCAGCAATCCCGCACATACATCAAGGACACAACCCACTTCTTACAGATTCTCAATGAGATTAGGTTTGGAGAAAATGAGATTATCTGGTTGTGTTCAATAGATGTTAAATCTTTGTACACGAGCATTCCCCATGACTTGGGCATGGAAGCAATTGAGAACATCTTGGTGCACTCTGATCTTTCACAAGATTTACAAATCTTTCTAATGCAATTGACACACTTTACCCTTTATCAGAGCTATTTTTCTTGGGATGATCAATTCTACGCGCAGCTGTCCGGGACTTCCATGGGCAATTGTGCGGCACCAGTCTATGCCAATGCTTTCATGATATACTTTGAGAACAACCATATCCTGAACCAGACACCTTGGATCGAGCATGCCATGGCATTCCTGCGCTATATAGACGACATCTTCGTCTTATGGCGAGGAGATCATGTTTCGTTACACAAAGCAGTAACTGACCTCAACCTTATCAATGACCGCATTCAATTTACATCTGAAATGAGTCAACAATCAATCACTTTCTTGGATGTTAGAGTGACCAGATCCAAAGATCATTTAGAAACTGATCTTTATAGAAAGACAACTGACAAAAACAACATGTTGCATTACAGTTCTTTTCACCAAAAACCATTGAAAAATCATTTGCCATTCTCGCAACTATTACGTGTCAAACGTATCACCTCTGATACCATCAAATATGAGGAACAAGCCACCGAAATGTTAGAACGCTTCTCCAAGAGAGGATATCCACAAGCCATTTTGGCTCAGGCTAAAGAACGTTGTGATAACATCACACGGGAGGAAACACTAATCACCAAACAGAAGGACAGCAAAAAAAGACCGGTGGTCGTATCGAAATACTCAGCGTCCTCAAGGGCCTATAAGAATGCCATTTTGAAACATTGGCCTATTATTTGTGGAGAACAGGATTTTAACGGAATTTTCAGTGAACAACCTCTGTTTGCTTATAAAAGAGGCAATAACCTGAAGGAAATCATAAAGAAACCCAAACCTATGACAGTGATCAAATACAAAGGCAACCAACCATGTCTTAACTGTCAAAATTGCAACAACATGATTAAAGGCCCGGTGATGAAACATCCGATGAAAGGAACTGATATCAAATTGAAATTGAACGCTACCTGTGATACTGAGAACGTTATATATATTGTTAAATGTCCGTGTGGACTAATATACACTGGAAAGACCACACGCAAGCTGAAACAGAGAATCAATGAACATAAGAGCAATATAAGGACAGTTAACATGAAATCTAATTTGGCTGCACATTTCAAGGACAGCAGACACAACATCAGTCAGCTGAGGTTTGCTGCAGTGGAGGTGGTAAACAAGCGAGACGACAGAGACAATAATAACTTTCTATTACAGCGTGAGAATCATTGGATTCAATTCCTCCAATCAATGAAACCTTCTGGTCTCAATGATCGGATGGAATTCCAATGCTACCTTTGAGCATATCTTTCCACCTTTGTATGTACTGGGTAATGACATGTACTCATTTTCCACTATAATGTTGGCACACCATTATGTTTATCTGTTCTTGTGCTATTTCCACGATCTTTATTATTTTTTCGTTTTTTTGTTGTTCACCTTACGCCACACTTTCTTATTTTTACACTTTTTTACTCTTTACTTTTTCGTTTCCCATTTTTCCGGTTCTGTCCGTTTTATCCCATTCACATTGCTCATTCATTTTTCATTTACTGTTCACTCGCACCTCCGGGCGCCTGGTTTATCACTCCAAGATGGCTGCTAACACACAGTCCTCTTTCTATGCACGCTGCATGTCCTTATACACTTCCGCACACTCCGAGAGCTTGTTGCATTCCTAATGGCGAAGGACGCACTGTCTCAACGCGAGACCCAACTTTGAATTTCGAGTAAGTCTTTTTTCACGCGTTTACGCTCAGTCACTTCGGTGTTAATACGCACACCTTTGGAGCATTGGGGCTACTTCGTACTAACGGAGATTGATATAAACGCTACTCTTACTGTCTGAGACTTTATTTTTATTCGGGTAACAACGTGGAACTTTTTATATGTTTAAGAGGATTCTTTGGGCATAGAGGTTTCTTTCTAGTCACTCCACAATGAATACTCACGGTGATTCGTTTCACTCACGTTCACTCTGTAAATAGAGTTTGTTTTTCCTTATGATACAAGAACTGTGACACTTTGTTATTGATTGCATTCAACATAGGTTTTTGACACGTGCCGCATGCATTATATTTTACCTTGGTTAACCTACATGCATAACCGTTAGAACTTTATTCAACTGACAAGAGACTTGCTACCGAGTGAATTATACTTAGATTGCTTTATTTTATTTTGTTTAGGATTCCCCTGACGAAGGACCATGTGTCCGAAATGCATTGGGATACTATCACCAAACGTTGATTTTGGATGTATATATACTTTGGTACTTCATGGAAATTGATGAAATTCATTGTGAATTAAATATGAGACAAGCAACTACAATTTTGGTTCAACTTTATTGACAACTTGGATTACAACACATAGAAACACCACGTGTTTCCTATAGGTTGTGCTCAGGGAGTTGACACCTACGCTAGGTGTCACCAACCACCAATTTGATTTCTACACCTTCCGTGTCAGGGGGTGATACCACTGAGGCACACCGCAACTTATTTACCTCAAACTTAACTGAGGAGTGCGTGACCCATACCTGAACGTCATTTGAGATGTCATCAGTGATGTCATCAGTGATGTCACTGACCATGTCATGAATGATGTAATATGTGACATCATCAGCCGTGGATTGTGGGTGCGCGATATATAGTTAGTGCAACTAACTATATATGGAATTTCAATGGTTTTGTGAGAGTAAAATAAGGTTTTGTAAATGCGAATTCCTAACTATATATCGTCTATAACCTATGGTTTTTTCAGTGAATTTTCAAGGTTTTGTAAATGCTAATTCCTAACTATATATGGTCTATAACCTATGGTTTTTTCAGTGAATTTTCAAGGTTTTGTAAATGCTAATTCCTAACTATATATGGTCTATAGCCTATGGTTTTTTCAGTGAATATATATATATACATACATATATACACATATATCATCTGTATATCTATATAAATACAACCATAAATGCATGCATACATATACTTATATGCATACAGATGCATGTTATTTACATGAAAGTTGAAAAAACACTAATAAAAGCAAAGCTAAAAAGCCACCTCATTACAAACAGAATGGCTTTAACTTAAACGAGGGCGAGATCTATTGCATTTTCAATGCTTGTTTAGTTTGGTTCCATCAAGAAGGCATTCAGATGTGTCACACATTTGCCATAAATTCTGAATGTTAGCACTCTAGTTGCACATTAAATCACTGTAGTAAAGCTACTGCTCACCAGGGACGTCTGCTGCTGGTATTCAAAGTGCATGTTTCAGTCTGCATGTCAGAATTTTTTTAATGAAATAGAAGAGGATTTGAGAAGTCACTCAAAATTATCCCTAATTTTTCTTTCTGAAGCACTAATCATACTTTCTATGGCAAAATTAACCCCCTCATGTTGTTCCTTTTTAAATTGAGTGTTTTCAGACTTACCACTTCATTCCAATCAAGATGGCTTCTGGTGTGCCATACTTTTGTCATAAGTAAGACTGTTAGCGCTCTAGTTGTTCTTTAGAACACTCTGGGACATTCTGTCATTGGGCTATACTTGGGGTACATCTGGGTGATATTTGGGCTACATTTAGGCTCTTTTGTTTCTGGTGGCCATCTTGGGAGACTGTATGTCAGAATTTTTTAATGAAATTGAAGAGGGTTTGAGAAGTCACTCAAAATGTGCCCTAATTTTTCTTTCTGCAGCACTAATCATAATTCATATGGCAAAATATACCCCCTCATTTTGTTCCTTTTTAAATTAAATGTTTTAAGAGTTACCACTTTATTCCAATCAAGATGGCTTCAGGTGTGCCATACCTTTGTAATAAGTAGGACTGCTAGCGCTCTAGTTGTTCTTTAGAACACTCTGGGACATTCTGTCATTGGGCTATACTTGGGCTACATCTGGGTGATATTTGGGCTAGATTTGGGCTCTTTTGTCTCTGGTGGCCATTTTGGGAGACTGCATGTCAGAATTTTTTAATGAAATAGAAGAGGATTTGAAAAGTCACTCAAAATGTGCCCTATTTTTTCTTTCTGCAGCACTAATAATACCTTCTATTGCATAACATACCCCCTCATTTTGTTCCTTTTTAAATTAAATGTTTTAAGAGTTACCACTTTATTCCCATCACAATGGCTCCAGGTGTGCTATACCTTTGTAATAAGTAGGACTGTTAGCGCTCTAATTGTTCTTTAGAACACTCTGGGACATTCTGTCTTTGGGCTATACTTGGGCTACATCTGGGTGATATTTGGGCTACATTTGGGCTCTTTTGTCTCTGGTGGCTATTTTGGGAGACTGCATGTCAGAATGTTTTAATGAAATAGAAAATGATTTGAGTAGTCACTCAAAATGTGCGCTAATTTTTCATTCTGCAGCACTAATCATACTTTCTATGGCAAAATATACCCCCTCGTGTTGTTTCTTTTTAAATTAAATGTTTTAAGAGTTACCACTTTATTCCAATCAAGATGGCTTCAGGTGTGCCATACCTTTGTAATAAGTAGGACTGTTAGCGCTCTAGTTGTTCTTTAGAACACTCTGGGACATTCTGTCATTGGGCTATACTTGGGCTACATCTGGGTGATATTTGGGCTACATTTGGGCTCTTTTGTCTCTGGTGGCCATTTTGGGAGACTGCATGTCAGAATGTTTTAATGAAATAGAAAAGGATTTGAGAAGTCACTCAAAATGTGCCCTGATTTTTCATTCTGCAGCACTAATCATAATTTCTATGGCAAAATATACCCCCTCATGTTGTTTCTTTTTAAATTAAATATTTTAAGAGTTACCACTTTATTCCAATCAAGATGGCTTCAGGTGTGCCATACCTTTGTAATAAGTAGGACTGTTAGCGCTCTAGTTGTTCTTTAGAACACTCTAGGAGGCTGCAGTAGAACACAAAGGAATCAACTGACAGTCTCTGTCCTTGTTGGATGTACATGTTTTACTGAGAATGTCAGACTTCATTTTCACATGACTGAGAAAGATAATGTGAATTTACAGAAAATATGCTTTCAGTTTAGCTTATAGATCCCCTTCCAAACCACTGTGGGAAAATCATGAGATATTAGTTTTCTTTCAAACAATATTCATGATATCACAGCAGAAGGTTTTTTCACATGGTAAAATCACCTTAGAACCCACCACAATTCCTAAAACGAGTATGGTACCATCAACAAATGATTTATAATGTAACTAAAGTCCTAAAACCCTCTATTAACTACAATGCTTTTTAATGAGGTGCTATCATGTATATTGGTCCCAAGATGGCTGCCAACACTTCTTGGATGAAGTGCTGACAGCCAATCAGATCAGATGTGTGGTTAGGCTCCGCCCAGATATATATCTTTTTTTGAACCTAAATTACTCGAAATCCACTGGAGCACATATATTGAGACCTAGCAAAGGCACATCGGGCTAACAGTCCCTACAATTTTGCCAAGTTTCGTGCAAATCCATTCAGTCGTTCGAGCTAAAAGTGAGGCCTACCGCCCTATGGAAATTAACATGGGAAAAACGCGTTTTGGGACCCCCCTTTTTTCTCAGCCCCCCCTTGATGAAACCCCCCCAAATTGTCAGGGGCTGCTCAAAAACAAAATGTTCCATTTTCCTGAAAATTTCAGCCAATTCCGTCCACAAACGCCAAAGTTATTAGACATAGAATTTTCAAAAATCCCATAGAGAAAAAATCCTAACTATATATACCTACGGGCGACCGCCAGTAGGTAATATATATATATAAATAGCATCAAGCAGCCAATAAGTGAATAAAACTTATTTGGAAATCGTAATTTCACGGAGTCAGTGCCTTTCTTGTATGGTGAAGTTTGGAGTGTTCCTGATATATATATATATATTACCTACTGGCGGTCGCCAGTAGGTATATATAGTTTGGATTTTTTCTCTATGGGACTTTTGAAAATTCTATGTCTAATAACTTTGGCGTTTGTGGACGGAATCGGCTGAAATTTTCAGGAAAATGGCACATTTTATTTCTGAGCAGCTCCTGAAAATTTGGGGGGGGTTTCGTCAAGGGGGGGCCAAGAAAAAAGGGGGGTCCCAAAACGCGTTTTTAACATTGAGTTTTCCATAGGGCGTTTGGCCTCACTTTTAGCTCGAACGGCTGAATGGATTTGCACGAAACTTGGCAAAATTGTAGGGACTGTTAGCCCAATGTGCCTTTGCTGGGTCTCAATATATGTGCTCCAGCGGATTTTGAGAAATTAACGTTCAAAAAAATGTATATATCTGTGACAGCGTCCTGGGTAGCGCACCGGTTCGCGTACTTTTCGCGTTACGGAGCTTTGCGAAGCGAAGCTGATTGGCTCTGCGGTGTCTGTAAACATTCTAAACAGTCCGTAGCAGCCGCCATCTTGTCTCTCGGTAGGATCGAGAGACAAGAGGAGGAGAAAAACGAACGGGGAATTTAATGAAAGGGGGCAAGGTAGACCCCTCTTGACCCCCTAGGAATGATGTTGGGGTTATTAAAGGGTCCCGTGGGGAAAATAAAAAAAATTAGATTTTTCACGGTAGAAGCGCTTCCCGGTCCGCGAACCGGGTCGCGAACTGGTAGCGAAACGGGAATTCGCCATTTTTGTGTTTCGGTTTAATTAAATTACAGGGTATAAGGGGGTACGGGAGACGTATCCTGACCCCTTATGGTTTCTGAGGGTGGCTGAGGAGGCTCATATATGTTGAAACATGTCTTCCAGCGGCTGTGCGTGAGCGTTTTTGTTTTTTTTGCTGCGTGACGTCTGTTAATGTTCGATTCGATGGAAATCAGGAACTGTTGACCGCCATTTTGTCACTGCGAGTAAATATTTTGTAAAAAATAATTGTTATAAATTAATCCTTATTGATAAACATTGTCTGCGCCATCTTGCCTTTTTTGCAATGCCACACTTTTGTTGAGCACGGCAGCCATTTTAGATGCCTTGACCAGACCCACTCTCTGCACGCCGCCGATCCTCAGCATGGCTCCCCACCCTTGCAAGCATCTCCCCCATGCACTGGTCACCCCCCCTCTCTCTCTCATGCATGGGCCAGAAACCTCCTCCCATCTGCGCTGTTCTTCTCTGAGAATCACACCCTGTGCCCGCCCGACACCTCCCTTTCACCCTATTTACTACCGCACCCTCTGACACTCCTCTTCCTCTGTGTCCGATTGTCCAGGCCGGTCCCAGGCTATCACCTAGCCCTGCAGATGTAGTTTATGGCCCCAGCTGTAAAGAATCACCCCTCTTCAAAGGAGTTACAGTAGATCAAGGCCCCCACCCGATGAGATCCGTCACACCACGGCGGCGTGAACGGGCCTCCTCAGGTGGAGGCTCGTCTGCTGTAGTGGGGCGCCCCTTTACCGTTTCAGTTGCCATTCCGCCCGCTTTTGGTAGACTGTGCCAAAATCCGCCATTCAGCTGAGTTGCTCCCACTCTTGCGGTGCAGCGATAGGCGGCTTCCACAGGACTCTCAAAATGGCGGCAGGCTCTTTCCTTTTTGGGCCTGGTCCACTAAAATGGCCCTGGGACACCTTGGAACTCGCACGCTTGTCTGCTAGGTCTTGGACCCCATTCTCAAAAGCGTCCCCTCAGCCTTGAAGATTCTACAAAAGTCTTGGGGGCCCCCGACTCCTGCAGGATTCCGGTGGGGAGCGGCTGCCATGATTGCTCGCGGAATGACCACGACGCAGCCACAAGATGGTGGTGCTTTCATGCTGACACCAGCTTCAGTCTGAAACATCCAGAAACAAGGTGGGGCTTTTATCGTTTGGGAAAAAAAAATGTTTTAATCCAATGAAAAGTGTTATTTTTAGGTCATATGACCAAGCCTTCCATCATTAGGAAACCAAAAGTAATATGAACCAATGAAAAGTTTTATAAACAAGTCACATGACCTGTTATGCGGTATAGGGCTATAAAAAGCGTAGAAATCCATTGGCACGTGAGGCGGCGTCAGTAGCGGACCGATGTGCGAATAGGCCGAAGGCAGCACAACGCGCTGAGATCCGGATGGCACCGAGGTGGTGTCCAGCAAGTTGCCGCACTGGTGTGGCCATCCTACAATGCTGCGCCGAAAGTCGGCGTGGGGCGCCCCGTTGGCCTGTGAGGTCGCGTCAGTAGCGGACCGATGTGTGAATATGCCAGAACCAGCACAAGGCGCCAAGATCCGGATGGCACCGAGGTGGTGTCATAGTTGAGAGTTCTGAGCAGCGCTTGTAACACTGTCTGAAGCTTATTTGCACCTGCTGCAGCTTCACTATTGCCCTGGTGTGGCCTAGGATCGCCCATGACATAGGCGGCCGGCTCCCGGGGTCCGGCGGAACTTTTTTCCTTTTCCTTTCTGCATCTTGTCCCACAATCCGTTTGACCTGAAGACACGACCAGGTCCCTGAATGTGTGCAGGGGGACGCTATTGATTGAATCAAAATGGCGGCTTCACACAAAGCTGACTCAAGCGTTGCTGCTGATGCTATACAGACAAAAACTGGTTTTCAGATTGTACATTCTTCGGGATTTTTCCATCCAAGGCTGGTTGAGAGTTTGTATAACAATGGCTTCAGATTTTCAACATACTACTCTTCAACATTCTTCCTAAATGTAACAATATGAGACTCACTAGGAGAACGGCTGTTTATCGTTCCTTTCAAAATGCTGCCAACAATATTTTCTGAATGGAAGACACCACAAGGCGCTGAGATCCGGTTGGCACCGAGGTGGTGTCCAGCAAGTTGGCGCACTGGTGTGGCCATCCTACAATGCTGCGCCGAAAGTCGGCGTGGGGTGCCCGAAGGGTGGGGGGGGGGAGGCGGCGCAAACGAGCCTCTCCCGCTTCTCCAGGTTGAGGCACTTCATCTGCAGTGGGGCGCCGTCTAGCTGAGTTTCGCCCACTGTTGCTGCTACAGCGACAGGCGGCTGCAACAGGACTCTCAAAATGGCGGCCTGTTCTTTGTATTTGGGCCTGGTCCACTAAAATGGCCCCGGGACACCTTAGAACTCGGACGTTCGAATTTTTTTCCTTTCCTCCACATGCAAAAAAGGTAAACGCCCGGTACGTTACCTGCCTCATCTGCCACGATGTACTCTCCAGAGGAACCGAAAAAAAATATAGTTATGGTAATTATATCATGCATCGTCATATGGAGAGGTGGCACCGATTAATTATAGTGCTGCACAAATGAGAGATTTGGTGGACAACCCCCGACCTGCCAGTACATCCACCAATGAAGTGGCACTGACAGCATCAGAGGCAAGGGAAACGGTCCCAAATATTCAGAAGAACTTTGGAAAGATTAAAATGACATGTTTAGATCGTGGCAAATTAATTTCATGTGGACAGATGAGTGTTACTCTAATAAATAGAGCTTATGAACATCATCATAGTCGATGGTTGGTGGAGACATTTTGACTATATCCTGGACCTGCCCGGCCCCGCCCAAAATGGCGCCGGAATAAATGGGACTCGTAACTCCTTGTTGTGTACTGGTTGCACAACCTTGATATCACGAGATACGTATGCATTTTTGAAGCACATGGCGGGCGAGGACGAGAATTGATTGAATATTTCGACATCCCTATTGATATTAAGTTCTGATGTGTTATTGATTACTGTACTATTGAAAGTTCGAATTAACGTCACCCATGGTACTTGCCCGCAAATGTATATCTAGATAAAAGTGGCCCTGTCGTATTTTAAATATAAAATGTACGTCCACCGATTCCGCAACTGTTAGACACCTTAGTTCTTGCAACCTAATGGCCCGCTCGTTACGTTCCTCTACAGTGTAAATGTCTCCTCATCATATACGATTCCAATTTGCTCCGTGGCCGGCCCACGGGGTTATAGGCCCGTATTTGTATACTGACATTTTCACAATAAAGGTTTTTAAAACAAAACATGGTAGTAGTATTTACATTGGTTTCGTTTTGAATAATAGTCACTGTTTTCGAATCAGTAAAAGGCAAGTGAAATAAAGCAGTCCAATTACATGACGGATAAAAGGTATAATTCGCAGGAACGCAGTAAAGATAAATGGTCAAGGGCTGTTGTGTTTTCTACTCCTGCAACATAAAGTGATCAATAAGAATCTGATATTCAGGCGTATCGGCGACTAAGACAGCAGGCTGAGCCTCTTTTGCTCAACGGCTCCGTCAAGGGACGAAGAAACGCCCTTTTTCTCGAAAAAGGAATATATTTTACTTGCAGGACAGTTGTAAATTTTCCGGGAAAGTACATTAGCCTGGAACATTATAACATATATGTTTAAGAAAAAATAATGTTCGAAAGCAATAAAAAGCATAATTTTTAGGTCGTATGACCAAGCCTTTCATCATTAGAATAACAAAAGTAAAATGAACCAATGAAAAGTTTTATTAACAAGTCACATGACCTGTTATGCTTACTTTACGCGCTGCGCGCCGCGCTGTTAAATTCAGTAAAATAAAGATGATGGGTCACGTGCCCCGGATCGCTTCCGGTAAACTGCGCTTCGCGCACTAGAGCACTTCCGGTTGTGCTAACGCGGCGCGTCATATGACGCATTACGCGACAACGCAGGTCCAGAATATAGTCAAAATGTCTCCACCAACCAGCGGTCGGAACACAACCCCTTTCAGCAGGCTAAATAGTTCTGTTAAATGACAACAGAAGGGACAGGCAACAAGAACCATCAGTCAAAGAGGAGAGGGCAAGGTCTTCTCTACCGAGTCACGTTGGGGTGCTACCGGAACTGATCGAATTGGTAGTCTACAGTGTTTCTGGATGTTTCAGACTAAAGCTGGCGTCAGCATGAGAGCACCACCATCTTGCAGCTCCGTCATGGCCATTCCACGAGCAATCATGGCAGCCGCTCCCCACCAGAAGCCTCCGGGAGTCGGGGGCCCCCAAGACTTTTGTAGAATCTTTAAGGCTGAGGAGACGCTTTCGAGAATGGAGCCCAAGCCCTAGCAGACAAGCGTCCGAGTTCCAAGGTGTCCCAGGGCCATTTTAGTGGACCACGCCCAAATCAGAAGAGCCGGCCGCCATTTTGAGAGTCCTGTGGCAGCCGCCTATCGCTGCACTGCAAGAGTGGGAGCAACTCAACTACATGGTGAGCGAGACGCTGTAGCCGCAAGAGCGGGCGCAACTCAGCTGGTTGCGTAAAGCGCTGGGGTGTAGCTGAGAAACCTCCACCTTGGGAGGTGGGGGAGGCTCGTTCACGCCGCCTCTCTCTTTCACTGCACCCCACGCCGTTTCCTGGCGCAGGAATATGTGATGGTCGGACTAGGCCACTGCAGGACGTGTCTTCAGGTCAAACGGATTGTGGGACAAGGTCTAGAATGGAAGAGTCACCAAAAGGCAAAAAGTTCAGCTTGACCCCGGGAGCCGGCCGCCTTTGTCGGGGGCGATCTCAGGCCACACCAGGGCAACAAGACTTGGGGAGGGGGCCGGAGCCAAGCACCCCCTCCGAGTCCGCGCCACCACACCGCCCCTCAGGGGCCTCCGTCAAGAGGTTCAGGGAGGCACCGCATCACATTGTTTTCAAATGCAGTCAGGTCCAAAAACGGCCCCCACTTACTTTGAGAATAGTGAAGCTGCAGCAGGTGCAAATAAGCTTCAGACAGTGTTACAAGCGCTGCTCAAAACTCTGAACTATTGATGCTTGACAGAGGCCAAGGAGATCAGAGTGCATGAGTTTCATGCTCGATCGATTGAGCTAGCCGGATCGGGCAACAAAAAGTATAAAATAGTTATTTAAATAGTTATTTAATAAAATGTTTTACCCTGTTACTTTGCTGGTGTGTTGTATATATTTATAATATTTGCATAGGGTTTGTCGTTATTTTGGGCGGGGTGGCTTGCGGAGCCGAGCTGTCTTGCAGTCATCATGGTGTGGAGCTCAGTTCATCTCACTAGTTTTGTATTTCTCATGAGGGGTTGTTTCTAATGTTTCTATTTTAGCGAGGTCAAAAAGAGATCCCATTTGTGGCCTACTGATTTTGCTCGATTCCTTTTGTTTTTTTAAACGATTTCTCACTATCTGCAAAGACTAAACAGAGTATTGCGACTCTGTGCTTGTTTGTAAATAGAGAATGAACCAAAGTGAACCAATTCTAAAACAGTAAATGCTTGGATAACAATCAATCAAATGGAGAGAGAAGCAGGCACGACGGATTACAACGGGGGCAAAGGCCTGCGTTAACTACCCTTCACTATCTGCAAAGAGAGAGTACTCCTAAGAGAAAAGAGGAGGGAAGGGGGCAGCGTTCAAAGCACATCAGCGTGCATAAACACGAAAATGTTTTTACCTATCACGTTCTTGACATTTTAAAGCTTTTCATATTTGCTATTAAAAAACCATTGAAATTCACTGAAAAAACCATAGGTTATAGACCATATATAGTTAGGAATTAGCATTTACAAAACCTTGAAAATTCACTGAAAAAACCATAGGTTATAGACCATATATAGTTAGGGATTAGCATTTACAAAACCTTATTTTACTCGCACAAAACCATTGAAATTCGCATATATAGTTAGTTGCTCTAACTATATATCGCGCACCCGCAATCCACTGCTGATGATGTCACATATTACATCATTCATGACATGGTCAGTGACATCACTGATGACATCACTGATGACAACATCCAGTGACTGTATGTTTCTGTAAAGTTAACATATGTCTTACATATTGAAGAATGAGTGGATGTATAAGTGTCTGGATCAAGGATTTAGTAGGTGCATGACTGACTGTATGAGAGAGTGATTAAATGTGTCTCACTGAGTGCATGGGTTAGTGACTAAACTGTCTTAATTTGTGCATCATTATATCTGTTGTTCTGTAAACTGCTGCATGTGTTGATCAGTAGCTATATGAGTAACTATATGGGTTATTGATTGGTTGCCCAAGTATTTGTATGGGAGACTGAGTGTGTGTGTGTGGGTGGCTGGGAGGTGTGTGACTCTATGCATAGATGTGTGAGCAGTTGATTCACTAGATGTATGGGTTCAAAAGTGCATGTGGAAACAGCTGTATGGGTGGTTGACTGTGTGCATGAGTGTATTGGTGAGTGAATGGATATCTCAGTGCTACATGTCAAAGTAAGTACATATTGAAGACACAGTACATGTGAGAGTTGACATATATAAATAACTGTGCATAAGAGCCAGTGAATGTGTGAGTGGCTGTATGGATCACTGTGAACTTGTATCAGTGATTGTATAAGAGAGTAAATATGTGTTAGAATATGTTTCAATAAGTAAGGTGTGTATAACTATATAGTTGAGGAAATGGAGGTGTGATTGATTCAGTGCATGACTGACTAGGTGTGTGAGTAACTCCATGGATGAGTGATAGTCTGTGAGTGTCTGTTTACTCTGAATGTATCTAAGGTTATATTAGAGTCTGAAGAGGTTGATCGTATTATCACATGATTGATGTCATCAGTGATGTCATCAGTGATGTCATTTGGGTTGTCATCAGTGATGTCATCAGTGATGTCACTGACCATGTCATGAATGATGTAATATGTGACATCATCAGCAGTGGATTGCGGGTGCGCGATATATAGTTAGCGCAACTAACTATATATGCGAATTTCAATGGTTTTGTGCGAGTAAAATAAGGTTTTGTAAATGCTAATCCCTAACTATATATGGTCTATAACCTATAGGTTTTTCAGTGAATTTTCAAGGTTTTGTAAATGCTAATTCCTAACTATATATGGTCTATAACCTATGTTTTTTTCAGTGAATATATATATATATATATTCACAGAAAAAACCATAGGTTTTACACACGTTATAGTTAGGAAGTAGCATTTAAAAAACCTATGAAATTCACTGAAAAAACCATAGGTTTGACACCAGTTATAGTTAGCTGGAAATTTTACTGACATAAAACCAATGAAATTCCACGTTATAGTTAGTTGGACTCACTATAACTTGCGCGTGCAATGCACTGCTGATGACGTCACATATTACATCACTCATGACATGGTCAGTGACATCACTGATGACACCATCCTTGTGACATAGTGACAGACCTCCTTTCACTGTATTGTAACCCTTGAAACACATATTCAAAAATAGAAACTGAAATTTAAAAAAAAATGCAGATACCCATATCAGTTACAACAAGTAATTCAGTAATTCCACCATCTATATACACAGCCACTCATACATATACTCACTCATCATATGAAATGATACACCTATACATCCTGTTACACACCGACAATCATCGAAAAGTTACTCACAGACATACTCACACGTGCAAATAAACTATTGAACATCCATTTATTTGAATATAGAGTTATACACACACTTCCACCTTACTTCTATTGAAAATTACACATATTTATTCTCTTAAACAATCACTTATAGAAACAGATACTTATTTAAACAGGAACTCTTTCAATCTCTTACTCTCACATATACTCACTTATATACATCAATATTCACATATACTAGATTAAAACATATGTCGTTACTGATAAAGACACTAGTGAGACAGTCATTCACTCACTAACAAACACATATACACACTCATCCACCCATACAGTCCTGCACATATGCTGTCTTCAAAACACATACAGAGAGTCAGTCACTCATGCATCTATGTGCTAAGTAATACCCCCACCAAACCATATAGACACTCATACTGATACTAAGAGAAACATCTAATAACCCATATACAAATGCATGTAGCTACTTACCAACACATGTAGCCACTTATACACAAAGTGAAACACTAATATATATATTTAAATATTTAAACATTACTCACTAATATTTATTTTTCAGAAAGACACATATTCACTGGATGGTGTCATCAGTGATGTCATGAGTGATGTCACTGACCATGTCATGAGTGATGTAATATGTGACGTCATCAGCAGTGCATTGCAGGCGCAAGTTATAGTGAGTCCAACTAACTATAACGTGGAATTTCATTGGTTTTATGTCAGTAAAATTTCCAGCTAACTATAACTGGTGTCAAACCTATGGTTTTTTCAGTGAATTTCATAGGTTTTTTAAATGCTACTTCCTAACTATAACGTGTGTAAAACCTATGGTTTTTTCTGTGAATTTCATTGGTTTTTAAAATGCTAATTCAGAAAAATGTCGTGTATGCAACCTATACTTTTGGCAATAAAGTTCTGGCAATATTTTTTTCGAAAACAAGCCGTTTTCTTCACTGTTCAAGTTTCATAGAGACTCCTTGTAAAGCGATACAGAATTCGAAAGTCTGTACCTTGCCTTTTTTTAAACACATTAAAATTTGTCTGTAAATAAAAATAGCCTTACTAAACTTTCGTGCGCGACCCGGTGTGCGCACTCTCGGCAACAGTTGTCAATAAAATGGATATCGCATTTCCAGGCTTTCGTGCGCGACCGAGTGCGCGCACCTGCCTATATATTTTGTGAAAACTTTGCAATTTGAACTTTCCAAAAACAGCTCCAGGAGCATATTATAAAGGGCGTTTATCGGCTTTCGATCGTGCGCGACCGTGTGCGCGCAACCGCCTATAAATATATTTCGGGAAAAGTTCGCGATTGCAACTTATTAAATTTCTTCATACACCCACCATAGAACTTATACTACTCAGAAGATATATTAAATCCGGATATGTTTCGATTTACTCCTTTTCACGTTTTGAAATTGGACCGCTACTTTCAACCAGATACTATCACCGCGTACACGTCCTGAGACGCGCATGTGAAGTCATGTGACTTGAAAACAACACTTCCAATTGGTTCCTAGTAGTTTCTATGCTGCGTCAATACCTACGCCTGCTTCAAACACATGCACAGTTTTGAAACAGCATGGGCCTGAAAGTCACTGAGTGAAATATCATACATTACAGTCAGCCACTTTCAAGACGCATTCCTTCAGAGGAACACTTACCGTTTATTAGAGGTAGATCGTCCGACTCCACCGGAAAACACCCCTAATAAAAAAGACATATATATAAAATGCGGACTAGCCGCTGTATCGTACTAGCAAACTTTAACTTAAAACTCATTAGAGAAAACAAAAGGAATCAAACAAAATCAATAGGCCACTGATAGGATCTCTTTTTGACCTTGCTAAAATAGAAACATTAGGAACAACCCCTCATGAGAAATATGAAACTAGTGAAACTAGTGAGAGAAACCGAGCTCGACGCCATCTTGCCCCCTTTTAGGCCCCATCACGAACATAGATAGCCCTACATAGCAAAACGTGATCTTATCGCCTGCCCAACTTCAGATCTGACCCCCCCCCTTTTGCTCTCATGTCCTGTCGGAATGTCCGGCTGTAGATTACAATCACATGTTCCATTTGGGAGGGGAAACGACATCAGAGCGACAAATATTAGAAATATACCACACGACAGCAAAATAACAGATTAAAACGTTTTTATTCTTGAACAAAAATATATTAAAACAACTATGGAGAACCATTACGCGAATAGTCCGGAGGCGACACCATGCGCCAAGGCCTGTCCCCAGGATGAACCAAGGAATCCGTTCCTGGGACCGTGGCAAAGAGCAGCCGGTCGCCATCGGCCAGAGAAGGCATGGGCCCGACCCGAGATGTAGTTCTCTTCCCATTCTCTTCCTCTTTCGGCGCCTTGCAGGCCATGAGGGGGGGATGTCTTGCATATGCCTCCGACCCCCCCCCCTCTCTTCATCGCCTGGTCCGGCCATAACAAATGTCAGCAAAACGCCGTGGGGTACACTGGGAGGGAGAGACGGCGCGGACGATAATCTTTCGGCGCCTTGCAGGCCACGAGGGGGGATGTCTTGCATATGCCTCCGACCCCCCCCTCTCTTCATCGCCTGGTCCGGCCATAACAAATGTCAGCAAGACGCCGTGGGGTGCACTGGGAGGGACAGGCGGCGCGGATGAGCCTCTCCCGCCTCCCCACGTGCAGGCCCCTCACCTGCACCCCCAACGCTCCACGCACCCGTCAAAGGACTCGTCCACTCTTGCGGTACAGCAACGCTCCATGCACCTGGCAAAGGACTCGTCCACTGTGCCGGTGCAACGATGCTTCGCCCGACAGGCTTGAGTCCATCAGCTCCTGCAACCCAGTGACTGCCGGTGGTTGCAGATCTTTCCTTTCAAAATGCTGCCAACAATATTTTCTGAATGGCGTAGCCACGAGACGTTGGCGCTCTCATGCTGACGCCAGCCTCAGTTTGAATGACCAACAATCCGGGGCGCGGCGCGGAGCGCGTAACGTAAGCATAACAGGTCATGTGACTTGTTAAGGCTTTTCATTGGTTTAGAAATATTTTTATGAGCATATTTGACTATTTTATTAAAGACACTACACATAACCTGTTTTTCAAGTTATGTTTAATTTTAAATGAAACGGTTTACATTTTCACTTTTTATTTCCAGTAAATTTGAAAAATAAATGTTTATAGTTCCATATGCTGAAGCACATCAGCTTCCCACTCTATGTCATACAATCCTCAGGATTTAAATCATCTAAGGGTTCCACTTCCACTGACGTTTCAATGACATGTTCAACAATAAGATCGAGACCAACGGATTGCTCATTATCACTCATGGTTAATGTCCTTATCTTTAAAGAAAGAGAACAACAATGAGATGTTGCAGAGTAAGAGACAAATCTCAGACACTATAATAGTAAAATTGTTTAACAACAGTTACATTTTGCAGCTATTATTTAGCCATGTCCAACTATGCTGAGGAGGTGAGTCCTATGTCCAAGTTTTCAGTGAACAGGACTCATCTCTTTTTAACCTTCGATAAGCTTCACCAACTCTGTGTCCCCTGCTCATACTTAAATGTAAAGGAGCAGATTTATGTTAACTGGCACATCCCCAGAGATGCACCAGTTAATGTGCACCGCTGCTCTGCCACCCATGGTGTGCCGCATTTACAATGTGGAGCACCATTTACTCGCAGTGACAAAATGGCGGTCAACACTTCCTGATTTCCTTCGAATCGAACGTTAACAGACGTCACGCAGCAAAAAAAAATTCCGCTCGCGCGCAGCCCCTCCTTCCCCAAAGTAGCAATGTTGGGCTACTTTTGGGCTGCTTTCTAGTAGGGTTTTTGAGCGTCAGAAAGTCTACAAAAGCCGTCGGCAACGGCCTGGGGTGGAGAACCATTACGCGAATAGTCCGGAGGAGACACCACACGCCAAGGCCTGTCCCCAGGATGAACCAAGGGATCCGTTCCTGGGGCCGTGGCAAAGAGCGGCCGGCCGCCATCGGCCAGAGAAGGCATGGGCCCGACCCGAGATGTAGTTGTCTTCCCATTCTCTTCTTTTTTCGGTGCCTTGCAGGCCACAAGGGGGATGTGACATACCTAATAGTATAACTCATATATATCCGACCTCCCCCTCTCTTCATCGCCTGGTCCGGCCATAACAAATGTCAGCAAGACGCCGTGGGGTCCACTGGGAGGGAGAGGCGGCGCGGACGAGCCTCCCCAGATGGAGGCCCCTCAGCTGCACCCCCAACGATCCATGCACCCGGCAAAGGGTTCGTACTCTGTGGCGATATAGGGACACTCCACGAGCCCAGCAAAGCGTTCGCATACTCTGACGGTATAGGGACGCTCCACGAGCCCAGCAAAGGACTCTCCCACTGTTGCGGTACAGCGACGCTCCACTCAACCAGCAGGGTCTCTTCCACTGTGGCGGTGCAACGATGCTTCGCCCGACAGGCTTGAGTCCATCTGCTCCTGCAACCCAGTGACTGCCGGTGGTTGCAGATCTCCTAAAAATGGCGGTCGACTTTGCAGGAATGGGCCTGGTGTGAAAAGTTGGCCTGGTCACCTGTTAACCAGAAAATGGGCCCCTGTCTTTCCTTTCAAAATGCTGCCAACAATATTATATCAAACTCTGCATCGGTACTTACTTATAAATGCAGAAACAACTCAATTAACACAAGGGCTCTTTTCAGAGCCACCTTATATCAAAGCACTCAAACTTCTGATTTATCTCCATTTTCACACTTTGTAAATAGGTGTGCGCGCCCGAGTGCGCGCACCCCGCAACTTTTTCGAGAAAAAAATATATATATATTCGCTTTTAAGGACCTTACTGCACACCCTGAGAAAACCTACACAGCAACACAATCTCTTCCTTCTCCCCTTTCCATGTTCCAACGCTTTGAAATGACAATATCTTTACTCGCAGTGACAAAATGGCGGTCAACACTGATTTCCTTCTAATCGAACGTTAGCAGATGTCACGCAGCAAAAAAAAATTCCGCTCACGCGCAGCCACTTGGGTGCGCGCACGCATGCGCGCCTATATATATATAATTGACTTTAACTTTAATTTTCTCAACAACTACTAAACGGATTTACACCATTCCAAAAAAAGCGTAATCTACGAGCCGGACTGTACAGTTTTGCCAAATTTCTTATAAATCCATTCACCCGTTCGACCTGTAGCCGAGTCTAAAGGTCCTATGGAAAATAACATGGAGAAAACACATTTTGGGACCCCCTTTTATCTCAGCCCCCACTTGACCAATCCCCCCCAAACTTTTAGGGAAGGAGCGCAGCGGACTGAGCCATCTTCTTTGAGAAATTCGCTAAGATTCTTCCACCAGGGCCAAAGTTATTCCAAATAGAATGTTGAGGATTTCCTATGGAAACTAGGTCCTAACTATAACTACCTACTGGCGACCGCCAGTAGGTTATATATAAAATATATATATTCACTGAAAAAAAACAAATGTTTTAGGGGTGTTATAGTTAGCTGGACATTTCACTTATACAAAACGATTGAAATTCCTCTGTTATAGTTAGTTGCACTAACTGTAACTCTTGCGCCCACAATCCACTGGTGATGATGTCACATTTCATCAGTGATCTCATCAGTGATGTCATCAGTGATGTCACTGACCATGTCATGAATTATGTAATATGTGACATAATCACCAGTGGATTGCGGGCGCGAGAGTTACAGTTAGTACAACTAACTATAACAGAGGAATTTCAATGGTTTTGTACGAGTGAAATGCCCAGCTAACTATAACACCCCTAAAACCTATGGGTTTTTCAGTTAACTTCTAAGGTTTTTTAAATGCTAATTCCTAACTATAACCTGCCTGAAACCTATGGTTTTTTCAGTGAATTTCAAAGGTTTTTTAAAAGATAATTCCTTAGTATAACCTAATAATTGTATGTGTATTTACCAATATATATTTCGAGTTTTGTAAAAAAATGAATCTGAAATTAGTATATTTCTACATTTATTTTACCGATAAATATGCACTCATGGCTGAAAGCCTGACCATTTTCACTCATGTAAACACTCTTAGATGATAAACTATACACAACCTTCATATTAAAATGTGCAAGTTTTCTCATACGAGGATATATATTGCTCTTTAAGGCATTTTAATTAAAGTCTTTTATTGTTTTTACCCTTTTATTTTTAGAACGACAGACCTATTGTCGTACTTCTCATTATTGACAGCATTTACAAACACTCAAAAAATACCCCAATTTCTGTATTTTTCCACACTTTAAAATAAATACAGTGGGGGGCGTGGCTTGAGCGCCGGCCAAGATGGCGGCGTGACTCCGGAGCTCCGCATCGAGCCTCAGCGCTTTGTTTTCCTTCGTGGCACTGAAGGGACCTTTCGCATGCTGTGAGCCGGAATTGCGGACCGGAGCGTGAGGCGCGTTGCTCGCCCTCTTCGTTTCCCGGTTCTGCTTTGATTTCAGCTGTTTGTCGCGGAGGTGCCGATGCCGAAAGTCGCGGCCGCCATTTTGTTTGCCGCCCGCATTTCCACACAGCGGCCGGCGGGAAGGTTCATGTGAAGCCCCTGTTATGCCGCATTGTCCTTCACACATCCTGAAATACAGCTTTCTTCAGAGGTGAGCCCTCGTTTTTCCAGTTTGCTGTGCCTCCTCACACTCCTTCTATTCCTGCTTGGAGTGGCCTGACTTTATCTTGCTTCACCCGCCATTTTGTGGATTCTCACAATTTTCCACAAGGTCTTTTTAATTACCACACGGCGGCCTGCGGAGGGTTTCTATATGAGGCTCCTGAATATTACTTTGTTAAATATCTCCTGATTTGCGATTTACATCAGAGGGGAGCCCTCGTTTACAGCCTGCTGTGACTCCTTATACTTGCTTGATTTACACCTTGCTGTGAATCGTTATTTCTGGATTTCTTCAACAGTTTGTGGAATTTCTCTCCTCTCCACAAGGTCTATCTGAGTATTGCAGCATGTTTTTTCTGCCATTTTCGTAACTCCTCATCATTGTTCCACTACTTGCATGGCGCTCCTTGTATCCCACGCAAAGGCAATCGCTTTAACTTTTCTTTTTTGATGGGACTTATTCAGCTTTGTCCTTCCAGCTGTGATGATGCCATTTATGATTTTCACATGACATTGCGGACCCTGCTTCTCTCTCAGTCATTCATGGCTTTTTGCTGAACCTTTCTTTTTATGCTACTAAAGTGCCTGCATTTTGCTCTCTTTCTGCTGTGCCTGGACACCTGCATATTTTCATTGGACTCTTTGCCTCCTCTCAATTGCTTGTTCGAGCTTTCATGGGGAAACTTCGCAACTTAAAGCTTGTTTCTACTTCTAAAGCTCCGGTTGGTTCAGACTCTGACTCACCTATTCAAGACATGGAGGAAGGCTGCTCATCCAAATCTGACTCAGCACATGGAGCCATTCCAAAGGCTTCCAACGTGGGTAAAGCGGCATCCTCTTTGGTTTCTTCCAAACGTCTCAAAAAAGATCCACCTTCTCCTGGGAGTTCTTCTTCCCCTTCCTCTATGGATCTCATATTAGAGGAATTACGCAATTTCAAGCCCTTTATGGAAGCCACCACCAAAAATATGCAGGCAATGCAGGAGAAGTGGTCGTCTCTGGATACACGTGTTCTCACCTTGGAACAATCCACAGATTCCTAGCAATCCTCTTGTTCTCCTATTCCGTCTATGGAGGCGCAGATTCTACTACTTAAGCGACAAACAGAAGACTTGGAGAACAGGAATCGCAGTAACAATCTACGCTTATACGGCCTTCCGGAACTTTCAGAAGGGTCTGATCCTACCGCCTTCTTCCAGTCCTTCCTTGCCAAGATCTTAGATGCACCAGCTCTATCGTCCATCAACATTAAACGAGCTCACCGTCTTGGTCCTAGAGTGTCTACCAAACCTAGAGGTGTTATCATGCTCTTCCTCCAATATACCGACCTTCCTCAGGTCCTCTCAGCCGCCAAACTCAAGAAACAGATCACTTGGGAAGGTCACCGTCTCTACATATCGCAGGATGTCTCCAGGGCCACCGCAGAACGCAGGAAGAAGTTCTTAGACGTGAGGCCGCAACTCAGAGCCCTTAATGCTAGATACGGTCTTTTGCATCCTTGCCTCTTCAAGGTTACTTATAAAGACAAAACAACCACCTACGAGGATCCTGCGGCCTTACATGCTTTTCTTCGTCGGCATGGTCCTGATGTCATGGATATGTCAAACCCCGGTTGACTGGCCTGTTTACTTTCTTTTGTCATTACATTATAACATGGTTCTAATCTTTTCATCGTTCACACTGTTGATGTTCTGAAACACCCAATGTTGTTCTTATATGTTCTACCTTATTTGTAAACCTCTTCTCCATCCCATCTCTCTTCTTGTTTATTTTAAACTCAAGTATTTCTCCTAATGTCTCTCTTCTCTCAACAGGTATCTCCCTTCATCCTGTCATCTTGTTTTTACCCTACTATTCCCTTGTGCTGACTTTTTTCGATGTCATAGTAATTGAGGTTTTGGTGTTCGCTCTGGATGTTGTCGTCGTCGTCTCCTGCCACTACCATCCCCCTTTTCTGTTTGGTTTTCTCATTTTTGTAAGTATGTCTTTCAGTCGTTCATTTTGGACATGTACTGTCTATTTATTCGCTATTGTTGCTGTCCTCTTTCCTACCTCTCCTATCCTGAACTTTTCTCAACTTTTCTTTTCTTCCTCAGCTCTTTTTCCTCTTTTTCTTATTTCCTGCTCTTATCTCTTCTTTTTTGGATTTACCATTGTTCTCATCCTTGACTCCTTCATCTTTTCACTTTTCTCTTCTATTTTTCTCGTTTTTTCTCCATTGTATTTCTTATGCATTATTAAGCATGTTACTCTTAGCTGTTTTTCTAAAATGTTTTGTTCCATGTAACAACATGGAACGTTAAGGGATTAAATAATCCCATTAAAAGACAGAGGGTTCTCTCACATTTAGCAAGACTTAAAACTGATGTTGCCCTCCTTCAAGAGACTCATCTTGCTGAACCGGAGGCTTTGAAACTTAAACGCTGTTGGGTAGGTCATGTTTTTTGTTCTCCTACGTCATCTAGGAAAAATGGTGTTGTACTTTTGATACATAAAAAGTTAAATGTTTCTTCGATCACTCATGAATGTGATGTTGATGGCCGTTGGCTTATTGTTAATTTACTCATCGATAACATTCCCCTCACTATCTTTAATGTGTACACTCCTACGGCAATCGATAGATCCTTTTGGCCTGCTATCTCTTCCAAGTTGTCTTCCCCTTTCTGGAGATTACATACTTCTTGCTGGTGACTGTAATCAGATTGTAGATCCCTTCCTTGACCGACACTCAAAAGTCACTTTTGTTCCCTCTAGAATGCACACGCAATTTGTGAACTCCTTTCAAAACAATGCCTTAGTAGATATTTGGAGACTGTGCAATCCTGATGTTCGAGAGTATAGCTTCTTCTCCCCTCCTCATCAATCCCAATCCCGTATTGACCATATCTTTCTCAGTAAACCCTTATCTCAACATGCTATTCGCTCTGAGATTGGCTCCATTTTACTTTCCGACCATGCCCCAGTTTTTGTAGACCTGGACCTACTCCCATTCTCTCCACATTCTGGCAGATGGCGATTTAATAATGCTTTACTTTTGGATCCCACTTTTTGTACCAAATTTACTGCTTTTGCCACAGAATTTTTTCTTTTAAATAAAACTCCTGATTCCCCCTTTGTTATGGTTTGGGATTCATTCAATGCAGCCTCTAGGGGTTTTATTATTAACTTTGTGTCTCGGCGGAAAAAACTACAAGAAGCCAAGTCGGAGAAAATATTGACTGACATCAAGGCTTTAGAACATGCTTATTACACCTCTAAATCTGACTCCTCACTTAAGGCTCTTATTGAAGCAAAAAAATCTCTTTTAATAAATTCACAACAGATGCCGCCTCTAATATCCTGCTAAAATGTAATTCTAGATACTATGGGGGTAAGAATAAAATGGGGAAGCTGTTGGCCAACTACTTAAAGATTCGTAAGGAAGGCACAAAAATCCAATCTATTAAAACCTCTGCCGGTGACTCCACATATAAAGATAAAGATATTCTTACGGAATTTGCCAAATTCTATGATACGCTTTATACTCCTGAACAGGTTCCTACATCTGACGATCTTCTCGCTTACTTTAAGACTCTCCCATCCCCCCCGATTTCACATGTTGATTTTCATACTTTGGAACAGGACATTTGTCTTTCTGAAATATCCCACGCTGTATCTAAACTTCATCATGGTAAATCTCTGGGCCCTGGCGGTTTTACAATTGAATTTTACAGCCACTTTGCCTCTCTCCTTCTTCCTAAACTCCTACTTTTATTTCAGTCTTTCTCTGATGCAGGTTCTTCTAGCGGCTCCTTTCAACAAGCCTTAAGTTGCTTAATTCCAAAGGAGGATAAGGATCACTCCTTATGCAAAAATTATAGACCAATATCCTTGGTTAACACGGATTACAAAAGTCTAGCGAAGATCTAAGCATTACGTATGGATCCCCTTTTACCGGATATCATTGGCCCAGAACAATCTGGTTTTATTAAGGGGCGTCTCTCCTCTGATAATTCCTGGGTTTTTGTCAACATTCTTAGCAAATCTTCTTCTCTCACCCTTCCTTTCACAGCTATCTCCCTAGATGCGGAGAAGGCTTTTGATAGGATTGGATGGGATTTCATGTTTCAGGCTTTACGTTGGATCGGTATTCCTCCTAAATTTATTTCTATTATTTCTTTACTTTACTCTAATCCTCAAGCTTCTATTTTTGTTAATGGGATGTCTTCGGATTATTTTTCTCTACATAGAGGGGTCCGGCAAGGTTGCCCATTATCTCCCTTACTTTTTATCTTAGCCTTAGAACCCTTCCTTACTAAAATTTGCTTAGATGACACTATCTCTGGTTTTCATTTTGGTTCTCAGCAGGTCAAACTCTCGGTTTATGCCGATGATATTCTTTTCTATTGCTCCGACCCCGCCACTTCCATTCCCTCTTTTCTTCAGCAAGTCTCTTCTTTCTCTGCAGTTTCCGGTTATCGTTTGAACGCCGACAAGTGTGAAATTCTGCCCTTGAATCCTCTTTGTCAGAAACATCTTTTTTCTTGTACAGGTTTCTCATGGCAACCATCCAAAATCAAATACATAGGGGTCTGGTTTGCTCCCTTGTTATCCGACACTCTCAAACTAAACTTTGATTATGTTTATAAGAAAATGGATACGGCTATCACTCGTTGGCATCCGCTCTTTTTGTCCTGGTGGGGCAGACTCAACTCTATAAAGATGATGCTTTCCCCCTTGCTTCTCTATACTATTTTCATGCTTCCTTTACACATCCCCATTTCTTTCTTTAAGAAGATTGACTATTTACTACTCAAATTCCTATGGAATGGTAAACGTCCTCGAATAGCTCTTGCTTCTTTACGTAAGGACAAAGCTCAATCTGGAGTCCGCTTTCCTGATTTCAAACAATATCACCGTGCTTTTTCCCTGAAACAATCGACTCACTGGTTTTTATCTAATCTGCCTCATCATCCCCCTGTTTGGCTAAGTATGGAATCTTCTTTCATTTCTCCTTTTACCTTCCGCTAATTTTTGTCCTTTACGTCTTCTTTAACTCGTCTTTGCTCACCTATTCTTTCACACTCTCGTAATCTCCTTTCTCCCCACTTAACTCCATCTTATCCATCCCTCCTCTCCATCCACGAACAACAGATTTGGAATAACTCTCTTCTCAAAATCCGTAATCGTACCATGTATTGGAAAACTTGGCACTCTCGAGGACTATCTTGGATCTCTCAATTATTTTCTCAGGGTACACCTCTCTCCTTCCAGGATCTTCAATCTCTTTTCTCTTTGCCTGCTTCTGCCCAAACTTAATACAATACCCTTTATCCAGTCCTGCTCTCATATCTTCAAACTCTTCCATCCTCCAACGAAATTCCTCGCAGACCCACTTCCCCTTTGTTGGACACTTCTCCTTCTGCATCCACCCTATATAATTCTTTCCGTTCTACTACTGATAGATTGAAATCTCGCATTGAACTTGCATGGGAGCTGGATTTTTCTCAGACTTGGCCTGTACTTTTTTGGGATAAAATTTGGACTAAACTCCATAAGACCTCTAGAGCTGCTAACACTACCCAAACTTTATTTTTTTTTATCACAGAACTTTATTTACTCCACTTGCCTTATCCCATTTTTCAACAGACACTCCTTCTTCCTGTTGGTCCTGTCCCTGCCCCTCTGCTGATCTCAAACATATGTTGTTTGAATGCCCTCCTACTTCCCAGTTCTGGCAGTTGGTCTGGAAACAGATACAAAAGATTTTCCAGTTTCAGGTCCCCTTTTCACCCTCACTAGTTTTTCTTGGTTCCCTCTCATCGGACCTTCCTCATTCCCCCAATCAATACCCTTTACTTGACCTCTTCCTTGCTGTAGCTTTACATATTGTCACCTCTAACTGGAAACAAGCTGCAAATATTTCCTATCAATCTTGGTGGAATGCAATCTGTTTTAACCATCGTTTAGACACCAATTATGTATCCCCCATCTCCTTAGCTATCAAACGTGACCTGCTTTGGCTTCCTTTGGTAACATACCTTTCTCCCTCTACTCCTGTTCATCCCTCTCCTAATCCTGACAAAGTTGAAGTTCGCAACCCCCCGTGATTTTCTAATTACATTTTATTTCTCTATATATTTGTTTGCTATAATTATTGTATTTCTATATATTATATTTTTGCTTATTGTATTTTTATTTCTATGATATGTTCATAATTTTTCATGCTTGTAATGCTTACTTTTATGAAATTTTTATTATACTGTTTATCTCTTCCATCCGCTTATTGTAACTCTTCTCCTTCATGCCCCTCCCCTCATTCCCCCCTTTCTTTATTCCTCAATAAATCAAACTTAAAAAAAAATAAATACAGGGAGGAAAATACTTTTCTGTCTGTATTTATCTGTAAAAATCAATAAAAACATAAATCAAGGAGCCCTACTTATAATTTAAGAATATGTTCAACTCAATTAGCAGTAATTAACATATGAGTGTGGTAAAGTATGACGCAACACCTATAATACCTAACTTTCAAGAACAGCATTCACAGTTCGATTCCAAAGTCCATCAGCATCTTAGCCCACAATTATCTCACTGTAGGTAACACCTTTCTTAACCTTCCCAATGCCGCAAATGCTGGCACACCTTTCTGGGGTAGCTTTACGCTTTAAAAATGCTGGCATTTTTTTAATTAAAAAGCATATTAATAACAAATATTAATGCGTTCTTTTTTCACTTCTATTGTAAACAATATTTTTTTTATATCTTCTATTTAGATATTTTCAATCATGAGAATGCAAAGGACACAGTTTAGCGGGTAACACTTTTTAAACTCTTCCACGTATGTAGATAATAAGGACCTTATACGTGTTAGTATGGAAATCGAAATCTTCACAGCTTCACAGTTTGTAACTTTTCCCAACACGTGCACAAGTAAAACAGGTAAAACGTGAGCATGTGTAAACTGTAAAACGTGACAAATACATAGGTGGAGCTGAATCTTCCTTCCATAGACTATGCATGCTGCCTTGAAACGTGTTGGGGTGCTGGTTTGCTTAACAATGCCAAAATAAACGTGGAGTGAAAAGCGTCTTTAGAAGAAGAGTGATTTATGCTCCTGCGGAGAACTTACTACTTGCAAAAGGAGTGTTTTTGGAATACATATATATATATATATATATATTACCTACTGGCGGTTGCCAGTAGGTAGTTATAGTTAGGACCTAGTTTCCATAGGAAATCCGCAACATTCTATTTGTAATAACTTTGGCGCCGTGGACGAATATTCGCGAACGTCTCCAAGAAGATGGCCTGCTCTACTACGGTCCTTCACTTCCCTAAGTTTGGAGGTGATTGGTGAAGCGGGGGCCAAGAAAAAAGTGGGTCCCAAAACATGTTTTCCCCATGCAATTTTTCATAGGTACCTTTAAGACGGGCTACAGCCCGATCTGCTGAACAGAATTACACCAACTTTGGCAAAAAGGTAGAGTTTGGTTCGCAGATGACGCTTTTCATTAAATGGTGTAAATCCGTGCAGTAGTTCCTGAGAAAATCATAGATATATCTATGGGCAAAGTACCGTCCGAGGATTATACGCGTACCCTTACGAGCACGAGCTGCACGCTAATTGGCTTTCAGCTGTCTGTCAACACTCCAAGCCAGGAAGTGTTGGCAGCCATCTTGTGTCTCGGTAGAACCAAGGCACAAGAAAATTGAAAAACAAGTGCGCAAAAGACGCAAAGGGGGCAGGGTAGAAACACTCTGACCACCTAGGTGTGCTCAGGGGGTCCCACACGGACCCCCAAGGCTAAAATCAAGGGATGTGCGTAGGATACGTATACAGCGTGGGGAAAAAAAGAAAACCTGAAGCCCGCTTTAGTGCTAATTAGCCCCCGGGGGGCCAAGTCCCGGGGAAAATGTTGTTTATTATATTGGGGGGCCCAGAGGGGCCCCCCGGTCCCCGGGACCGCTACCCAGGGCTTTTTTTAAATATATGTGCAGCGGAGGCTCATGGCCCCCCGCAGAAAATGTAAATGTATATGTGTGGGTGGGATCTTAGGTCCCCCCAGCCCCGGGGACCACCACTCCCTGGGGCTTTAAAACATTAATTGAGGGGGGCTCTGAGGTCCCCTCAGCCACGGGAGTGCCACTCTCTGGGGCTTTAAAATATTAATTGGGGGGCTCTGAGGCCCCCCAGCCCCGGGAAATGCCACCCCTGGGGCTTTAAAATATTAATTGAGGGGGGTCTGAGGCCCCCCCAGTCCCGGGGAGCGATGACCCCTGGGGCTTTAAAATATTAAATGAGGGGGACTCTGAGGCCCCCCATCTCCAGGAACCACCACCCCTGGGGCTTCTTGAAAGTGTTGGAGCCCAAGATGGACCTGGGGACTCCTGCATTGTCCCAGGGTACACATCCCCGGGACAATGCCGTTTGCAATGACAGGCGGGAGCCTCGCGGCTTCCACCCTATCATTGGAAACTGCTTTCCTATTAGGAAAAGAGAGCAGGTTAAACTGCTCTCTCTTCCAAATAGTAAAGCAGATTGCTTTTTCTCAGGGGGAGCAGCATGTTAGTTGTTCTCCCTGAGTGTGGTAAATATAATTTACTGTATCTATTTTTCCGAATAATTACTGACAAGTAAAAGAATAGCTCAATCAAATGAGAGGCAGAGTCCGGGGTGTCTGAGTCATACGGGCTTTAATTGGGATGGCTCGAGCCATGGAAATCAATTCCATCAATACAAGGGTTCGGGGGTATATGCAATGATGGCAAAAAGATGTTCACGATTTATTAACAGTACATGACATATATAGTAAAACTGTACAATGGTGATGGATACAGTAGGCGTGACAAGTGAAAAGAATAAGATAAGAACACATGTGCGTAGCAAAAAGGCGTGTACAAGGGTGTGCACGGAGGCGTATGCTGGAAACGTCACAGAAAGTGTCATAAGTGGGTGTATGCACAGAGGTAATCTGCAGAGTCAGCAGGAAGTGCGGATGTGCGCGCAACTAGCATGACGTGACATAGTCGTGTAACTGGGGAGAACTTTAGCACTAGTAGAGGAGACAGAAGTCTGGGATGTCAGAAAGACCTGGACCTATAACATATCTGGTATCTTATGTTTAAGGGATGTATTATCTGGAGTAAAAGGTCTCTCGGGCAGAGGCTATTCTATACTGAATGCTAGTGCGTGCATATGTGTCTACGTGTCTACGTGAGGGGCCATGGGCCTACTATGGCAACGGGAGCAATGAATTACATGAAGGAGACAGGAAGGCTTGCTCTTTGCTCTGCAGCCGGGGATATGTTTACCTAAATCACTAGACAGGAATGTATTTTCGAGGAGGCTGAACAGATAACTTGAAGGCAAAATACTGTTTTGGCAGGCAGGCCAGGCCGAGCCAGGCATCGCTTCGCTTGGCAGAAAGTAAGGCAGAGGTCAGGGATGCTTCTTCATGCTGCAGCTTTCAGAGGCAGAGACAGAAGTGGTTCGAAGGCAGAAATCAGGGCCTAGCTCGGCAGAGCCAGGAAAAACGTGAAAGCGCACCATGTAAAGACGTAGGCATGGCATGGTTAGGAACTGAATTATCGATCCATTCATGGTGGATCTGAAAGAGGACATGTTAACGTTGGACGCACGTTGGGGTACACGTTAGGGGACATACTTGACCATAAAAATTTCAATTACCTCATTCCCTCCTTGTCCCCTACGTGCCCATCAAGATATATCAATCTTCATGAGTCCATCTATCTGTTCATATAACATCATCTGCTCATCTTTTTTCAGACGGGAACTGGAACGTGAACTTGAATGGGGAATACATGATGTGGCGCACAAGCCGCATATCGCTGGCCCACATTGTAAACATAGACAACAACTGAATACTATGGCCAATGCAATTCCTAGGATTGACAGGACTTTCCATCCCCAGGCTGATATTACACTCCAGAGCCAACCGGACCAAGTCCAGGAGCCTGGATTCTGATGTATCTGATGAGCTATTTCATGAAGCCTGGTGATAGCTTTGTATACTGATGGCGCGTTATTAGGAATAAACACGCAACAACTGGATCCGATGACTCTACAAGCTCCGCCCCTATCGGCCAGGATGACGTCAAGAACAAGGCGGTTCTGAAGAACAACAAGTCTCATAGCAGACTGCTCTTCTGTTAAGTTGCCCAAAGCAGAAGTAGTCTCATTCACTACTGCTTCGAGGATTCTTGTTAATTTGCGTATCAGTTTACTATTTGAGACAGTGCCTAGATAAGGAAAGAATCCTTTATTGAAATCTGTATATTGTTCCCACGTAGTTTCTGTCTGATCAACTATTGGGAGATCTCTCTTGTGTCTAACGAGATCGAGGCGGGAATTTCTGTGATAATCGGATGGGGCTAGAAAAACTGGTGGCAATAGGAATGCGATAAAACAAGTACCATCCCAATCTAGAGGTAAACGTACATAAGCTGTCTGACCACATATGAAGTAAGAATGTCGGGGAGCTTTGAATGTAGACTTGCCTTTATCACTGAATTCGACCACAGTAGTGCAGTCACTGTGACCTAGATGTACTGAACCATTCTTTCTGACGCATAATACACCTTTTGCTGGTAAAACTGATATAGGTGGCAAGTCTGGACTAGTCTCGGACTGAACATTTAGAATCATGAGGTTAAGTGTAAAATTGCCTAATCCATACACTTCATTTTCTAGATCGGTCCCTGTCATTTGTGGAAGACCTTCCTCATTTGGGAAACATGCTTTGTTCATAACTGTGTTCAGGTTTCCCCATATCCAATTGCCTTGGGAAACTCTGGATTCAGTGTCTAAAGAAGATATTAAACTAAACCATGCACCACAGGAACCATTATGTGTAAACGGGTAAGGAAAGAGGGGCAGAGCTCCCTTATAGTTCTGATAGGGAGGGAGTCGGCCACATATCCAACAATTAGTAGCATTGTTGATCTGGTGAGAATGGTGTAACATACGGATGAATGTATTGTTGCGCAACGCAAGTCGATAAGACAATTCATGTGGAGGCAGGGCACTAAACGTGTGCTCTGCAGTGTCATTAGAAAAAGAATGTGCAATAGGAAAGTACATATGTAATATCCAACTTATGATAATAATCGTAAGACTCAGAAAAAACATAACAAGTAACGTGCAGATGCAGCGGCTCCGGAGATTTTTACAATAACTTTGTTTCTTGATCTCCTGTCTATCTCTCTCTCTATTGGGGTTTATCTTATACATGTCAGGAACCTGTCTAACCGCTTCACCCAGGAGGGGACTTAAACAATTAAACTGTCTGACTTACTAGACCTCAATTTCAACTTGTACTCCTGGGACGGAGTTTTCTCTACCAGGGGGAGTTTAGTATCAGTGTCTGGAATGCGGCAGTCCTGGGAAACAGTCTTTGGCGGAAGTCCATAAAATTTTTTGACCTGGCTCGAATGCAGCCAGCCTTTCCTGCCTTCGAGCTTCACCGCAGTCCTTGTGGTCAACAAAACGATCTTCGGCTCTTTCTAGCGGGGCTCCAGAGGGCTTGCTCAGTCAAAATTGCGGACTACGACGACATCTCCTGGGACCAGTTCATGCGGTTTCACCTCGGTGTTGTCTGGGAAGGCTGCCGCGACCTGTGAACGACATGATAGTAGTGCAGACATCAAGGAGGCAAGGTAATCTGTCAGCATAGTACTGTCAACATCGGTTATTTTATGTGGCATAGGCGTCCCCCACATATTAGGAGGCCTACCAAAGACCTCCTCATACGGGGATAGCCCTGTCCTAGAATGAGCTACCATTCGCATATAAAAGAGGGCAACCGGTAAAGCTACCATCCAATCTACACCTTTCTCTCTACACACTTTGGCAAGACGGGTTTTCAGAGTCTGATTGTGTCTCTCTACTAATCCAGCTGCTTCGGGATGTCAAACACAGTGAAACTTCCATTGATAACCTAACAGAAGTGAAACCTGCTTCATGAGTTCGGACGAGAATGGCTGACCATTATCTGAATACACGACACAGGGCAAACCGTACTGTGGGAAGAATTCACGAACCAACTGCTTGGCAGTGGTCGGGCAGTGTAATCTGGGACGGGATATGCTTCTGTCCATCTGGATAGGGCACATACAACTACGAGGACATACTTGAATCCTCGGCATCTGTCCATCTGGATATAATCCATCTGGAGGACTTCAAAAGGATGGTCGGGAGGATGAAATCCACCTCGTTCCATGGGAATACCTTTTCCTGGATTGAACTGACAACAGATCATGCAGGTACGCACTTTCTGTTTTGCTGCGGCTCGTAAATGTTTGTTGAACCAGAGGTTCTGTAAACTGTCTAACATGGCTTTCTCTCCTAAATGTGCTGGACTGTGTGCTGTGTTGATGATAACCTGAACCATAGAGTCAGGGAGAAACCATGTGGTCTTTCCCCTCGTCATCCATCCCTGTTCTGTCCGGATCCCTCCTTGTTCAGTCCATTTCTTGATTTCGTCTGGAGTAGCATGTGTCTGTATGTTGATTACATCTTGTGTGGGATCCCTAACTGTCATGCAATGTGTCAGTGAAGTTACGTCGGTCTTTGTCATATCAGTTGCATGAGTATGAGTCTGAGCTGTATGTTTCGCTGTTTGATCGGCCAGGTCGTTACCCTGGGAAATAGTGTCTGTGACTTTGGTGTGTGCTTTGCACTTCATGATGGCTATTGCTGTAGGCAAATGTATTGCTTCCAACAGAGCTTGAATGAGGGGACCATGCTGGATCTTGGCTCCGTGAGAGGTCAAGAAACCTCTTTCCTGCCAGAGAACACCGAAATCGTGTACGACTCCAAATGCATAACGTGAATCTGTGTATATGTTTACTTTAAGGTTCTTGGCTCGTATACAAGCTTGGGTCAGAGCAATGAGCTCTGCTGCTTGGGCAGACAGTGTGTCAATGCGATGTGTTTCTATGACTTTAGTTTCAGTGGTCACTGCATATGCGGCCACTAATTCTCCTGTACTTGTTCTCATACATGAACCATCCACATAAAGTGTCAGGTCTGGATCGGGTAATGCGACATCTGTCAAGTCTTGTCTGGGCTTCGTATATGTGGTAATGACATCCACACAGTCATGTGACATAGGGTCTGTCATACTTAACGGTAAAAGTGTAGCAGGATTTAGTGTATTGCAGCGTCTGATTTCTTTGTGTGGTTGGAACAATATCAATTCATAACCTGTCAGTCGTGCTATAGTCAAGTGCTGAGTTTGAGTTCTATTTAGGAGGACTTCCACAGAGTGTGGAACCTGTACTGTCAATTGATGTCCCAATACTATGGAATCACTTTGTCTGATTGCTAGAGCTGTTGCTGCAACTGATTTTAAGCACGCAGGCAAGGCCTGGGCTACTGGATCCAATGTACTCGAAAAGTAAGCACACGGTCTGTGTTTGTCTGCTTGAACCTGAGTGAGAACCGATAACGCTGTGCCATCGCGTTCTGTGACAAAAAGTGTAAAAGGTTTGCTGTAACATGGTGTTGCTAGAACAGGTGCTGGACATAAGGCTTTCTTTAATTCGTCAAAAGCTTGTGTATGTTCCTGAGTCCAAGGGAGGACAGTCGAAGACGCTGCCTCTTGTGTTGTCAATTGTATAAGTGGTTTGGCTAGAAATGCATATTGGGGAATCCATTGTCTGCAGTAAGAAGTGAGTCCAATAAAGGCTCGTACTTCCTTCTGTGTCTTGGGTTGTGGCATATGTACAATTAACTGGATGCGATCAGGTGTCAGCTGTCTCCCCCTCTTGGACAGCAAGTGCCCAAGGTACACCACTTGCTGGGCACAGAATTGTAGCTTCGAAGGAGACACCTTGTGTCCCTTGTCTGCCAGAAAATACAAGACTGTCAGTGATGCATGTTCACATTCGTGTTCACTTCGGGCGGTAATCAATAGATCATCGACGTACTGAAGCAGGGCAGTGTTAGGTGGCATGTGAATACTGTCGAGTTGTCGTTTCAATGCTTGGCTGTAGATGCTGGGGCTTTCTGTGAATCCTTGAGGGGCGCGTGCAAATTTGAAGCTACGGCCATTTAAACAGAATCCGAAAAGGTACTGGCTTTCCGGATCAATGGGGACACTAAAGAAGGCGTTCTTGAGATCGATTACAGTAAAGAACGTTGCTTCTGAATCAATAGCTGTCAATAATGACGAAATGTCTGGGACCACTGGATACTGTGGTACAATACATTTATTCAATTCTCGCAAATCAATCACTAACCGATAGACTGGAGGTGCATTCGGATCAGTGCGTTTAAGAATCGGAATGATAGGGGAATTACAAACATTTGAGTCGGTTTCTACAACCACTCCTTGTGCAATGAGCTCGTCAATGATTCTCAGTAAAGCCACTACAGCATCAGGTGGTAACTTGTATTGTCGGATTCGGGGCAGTACAACTCCTGGCTTGGGTGTGACACGATATGGTGTAATGTGCATACAACCTACATCAGTCGGGCCTTGTGCCCATAAATGTGCAGGAACATTCTGTAACCTGGGATCAAAATCTCACAACACATAATGACCCTTAAAATCACGAAGGAACAGCCTTACTCCTTCCGGAGAACAACAAATTACAGCTCCTAGAGCTTTCAGTGTTTTAATACCAAGCACGTTTTCTGGACATGATTTCGTGAGCAGTAAATCTGTAGTACGGGATAATGGACATAGGGTCTGTCATACTTAACGGTAAAAGTGTAGCAGGATTTAGTGTATTGCAGCGTCTGATTTCTTTGTGTGGTTGGAACAATATCAATTCATAACCTGTCAGTCGTGCTATAGTCAAGTGCTGAGTTTGAGTTCTATTTAGGAGGACTTCCACAGAGTGTGGAACCTGTACTGTCAATTGATGTCCCAATACTATGGAATCACTTTGTCTGATTGCTAGAGCTGTTGCTGCAACTGATTTTAAGCACGCAGGCAAGGCCTGGGCTACTGGATCCAATGTACTCGAAAAGTAAGCACACGGTCTGTGTTTGTCTGCTTGAACCTGAGTGAGAACCGATAACGCTGTGCCATCTCGTTCTGTGACAAAAAGTGTAAAAGGTTTGCTGTAACATGGTGTTGCTAGAACAGGTGCTTGACATAAGGCTTTCTTTAATTCGTCAAAAGCTTGTGTATGTTCCTGAGTCCAAGGGAGGACAGTCGAAGACGCTGCCTCTTGTGTTGTCAATTGTATAAGTGGTTTGGCTAGAAATGCATATTGGGGAATCCATTGTCTGCAGTAAGAAGTGAGTCCAATAAAGGCTCGTACTTCCTTCTGTGTCTTGGGTTGTGGCATATGTACAATTAACTGGATGCGATCAGGTGTCAGCTGTCTCCCGCTCTTGGACAGCAAGTGCCCAAGGTACACCACTTGCTGGGCACAGAATTGTAGCTTCGAAGGAGACACCTTGTGTCCCTTGTCTGCCAGAAAATACAAGACTGTCAGTGATGCATGTTCACATTCGTGTTCACTTCGGGCGGTAATCAATAGATCATCGACGTACTGAAGCAGGGCAGTGTTAGGTGGCATGTGAATACTGTCGAGTTGTCGTTTCAATGCTTGGCTGTAGATGCTGGGGCTTTCTGTGAATCCTTGAGGGGCGCGTGCAAATTTGAAGCTACGGCCATTTAAACAGAATCCGAAAAGGTACTGGCTTTCCGGATCAATGGGGACACTAAAGAAGGCGTTCTTGAGATCGATTACAGTAAAGAACGTTGCTTCTGAATCAATAGCTGTCAATAATGACGAAATGTCTGGGACCACTGGATACTGTGGTACAATACATTTATTCAATTCTCGCAAATCAATCACTAACCGATAGACTGGAGGTGCATTCGGATCAGTGCGTTTAAGAATCGGAATGATAGGGGAATTACAAACATTTGAGTCGGTTTCTACAACCACTCCTTGTGCAATGAGCTCGTCAATGATTCTCAGTAAAGCCACTACAGCATCAGGTGGTAACTTGTATTGTCGGATTCGGGGCAGTACAACTCCTGGCTTGAGTGTGACACGATATGGTGTAATGTGCATACAACCTACATCAGTCGGGCCTTGTGCCCATAAATGTGCAGGAACATTCTGTAACCTGGGATCAAAATCTCACAACACATAATGACCCTTAAAATCACGAAGGAACAGCCTTACTCCTTCCGGAGAACAACAAATTACAGCTCCTAGAGCTTTCAGTGTTTTAATACCAAGCACGTTTTCTGGACATGATTTCGTGAGCAGTAAATCTGTAGTACGGGATAATGGACAAAACTGCAAGGGGAACTGGTTTCGATACTTCATTAACAATTGGCTTTCCTGAAAATCCAAGGGAAATATTCTATGAGCCTGAGAGGGGTGCCCCTGGAACCTCGTCATGACTGATGGTAGTTCTGCTTGCCCCTGTGTCAATCAAAAATTTTCTATCCTTTCCTAATACCTGACTATGTACATAAGGACCCTCTTGATCTACAGGAACCTCAATAAGAGGCAAGCCAACCTCCCTTTCTAGGCTGTTTCATGTGTACTGCTGATAATCGGGGTAGTCAGACTGTGCATACTGGTACATCTGCTGTGTGACATGTTGTGTTGTGGCAATGGGCTGAGGCTGGGGTACCGCAACGGTCTGTTGTGGAATCTGCATAGGCTGTATATTCTGCGGAATATGTTGTTGGACCTGGTCCTGTCTAGGCGGACGTGGTCTCTCTTTCGTTTTACCTGTAGCTATATTGTGTTTCAGAACGGCACATTCATTTACATAGTGACCTGGCTGTTTACAATAGTTACATGTCCCTTTAACAGGAGCTGTCGAATTATTGGATTGTGTCGTACCCCTTTTCTGACCTTCAGCTGGAACTGACTGAGCAACTAGCACTTTCATTTTGGCATCTTTCATACGTCTCTGTTCATGATCATGTTCCTCTCTAATTCTGTTCTTGTGGTACTGTAACATTTGTAGCATTTGGGAAGGCGTATTTGCTTGCCATGTGCTCTCGACTTTCAATGCACGGTTCTTAACCTGGGGCAAGGAGTTCTCGACTAATTTGGTCACAAATAAATGTGGGTAAGACTCGCTACTTGTTTTCAGACCACTATTAATAATAAAACATTTCTCAAATCGGGAATAAAAATCACTAGTTTCTTCATTGTGTTTCTGTTTGCAGGCTGAAATTGCATCCCAGTCCTTCTTTTTAGTTGTCAACAATCTTGGCAAAACCTGTACTAATAATCCTGGTAATGCTTTAGTTTTCTCCCCACGACCTAAACCTGGGGTTCGTCCGGTTTCTTCGGTTTCTAATTCAGTCCAATTAATCTTTTTATCTCCCACCTCCCATTCTTTTTCTTTGAGTTTCTCGTAAATACCGGCAGGCAATAATACTTTCAATATTTTCATAATATCGGGATATGTGTAATCTCCCATGAGTAACATGTCTTTTATTTCACGGTGAAATCCTGCAGGGTCTTTATCATGACTCAGCACTATTTTCTTCATTTCCAATAATTCCATTTTAGTTATGGGAGTGTATACAAATACGCGTTGAAGCTCACCCCCTGGAGTAGACTGGACGGGGTGGACTTCTCGTAAAGGGTTCTGTCTGTCTAGGTGAAAAGGATAGCTTACTGGGGGTGGAACAGGAACAATATGTGGAGTCAAAAACGTTCTGTATCTATGACGTTGTTCGAGAATAACATTAATCAAATCAGTACCTAGGCCTCTCCATCTGTTCAGGAGTAATTCATCTAATACATTGTATAGGGGACCTGGATCAGAATGCTGACTTTCATATAGCATAATGATATGCTGGATCATGTACATACCAACTAAACGTTGTTCAGTCGGGGTAAGACTCAAAAATGTTTGCGCTACTGAATCATTATACACGCTGTCATTATCGGCCCACTGTACTGCGGACCGTGCTAGTTCTTATTCACGCATTGTACCAAGTCTATTGTAACCTATTCTATCTTTCAGGATTTTATCAGTGGCTTGGAATAAGTGTTCAAGAGAACATTTTTCTGGTATGGGGGGAAGAAAACGTCTTTTATTCTCTAGACGTATCGGTCTGTCAAAAGGCCTATCAGAAGAATACTGTTTAGGGAGTTTCGTTTTACCTACGTACGCTATCATGCCTTGAGACACTGCTGGATTCTCTGGCTCTTCCTCCTCTGAGGAGTCTTTATCGTCTGACTGAGGTGTCCTATCAGCTTTGCGTCGGGCATGTATGGCTACTATTTTTTTACGGATCTTTCTGGACATGGCATCTATACAATTCTGTTTATCATGTTTACAATCTGCAATATTCTGACTCCATTTTGTCAATCCTTCCATCTCTTCCTGCGAAAAACCTGACAGATCTTGTTCCCTTATCAAACAATTAATCAGAAATCGCATTATTAACCCTTGAGTCTCGACTTTCTGATATGCCATGGCCTCACGAACACTTTCTGGACCCTCCCCCGTTCGAATAAAGTGATATATTTTGTCTAGATGGTCTGGCATTTCTGGTAATGTCATCAAATAATCTGTAACACGTCTAAGATGTAACAATGCTAACACCATGTCTCCTTGCTTACCAGGTACAGGATCATATCTACAATCTCCTCAGAGTGCTTGTTTAAGCTTTTCAGATGGGCTCGCTTTTGGTGTACGCTGCAATGCTAATTCTCTGATTGTCAATCGGTGTAATGGTGGTGAGGTTCGGTGGTGGCCTCCTACGGCCCCTCCCGAAGCGGAAGCATGAGAATAGCCTGACTGTGTGGCAGGTATATGTACTGGGGCGGGACCCTGGATTGCGTCTGTCGAAAAAGGATTAAGAGGACCAATAGTAGGGGGAACAGTAGCATGGGGGCCAGTAGGGGAATTGACAACAGGCACAGGTTGTTGACGTGGAGGGGTCGTAGCTTGAGCAACCGGAGCAGGCTGCTGTGCATTGTTAACGGGTGGTACGGGTACGGGCACAGTATAGGCTGGAGCTATGCCATCTAAATAGGAAGAAAGGAATATGTCTGCTGCGGTCTGTTTGTGACAGATTTTAATCGGAACCAATGGTGGCGGCAGATTACTTGGCATTTCCGGGGTCGCCTTGGGCAGGCCCTCGGCCAGAACTGGATACAGTCCTGTAATAAGGGCATTTCTCTGTCGGTCTTGTTGTTCTATTCTGACTCGTTCTCCTTCTTCTAGTAGTTCTTTTTCTTTAGCTTTTTCGGATTCTTCTCTACTTCTCTCTGCTTTTCTGATTTCTTTTTCGTTTCGTCTATGTGATTCTTTACGCCATAATTCAATGGCATCTTTCTGTGACTGTCTGGCTTTCTTTTTCCATAATGCTTCTTCTACTCTCATGATGCACTCTGCATCCCATGTCCCTGTAACGGGCCATCTCTGTTTCTCTTCCAAGTCTTTCGTATAATCTACCCATAAATCTAAGTACAGTATGGCATCTAAGCCGTGCTTGTGATACATAAAGTGCCCTGGAGTGTCCCTAGGCGGAACAGGCACTGCTTCTTCGAGTATCCCTTTCCTAGTTCCTATCTGACGTAACTTTGAGAACAGAGGCATGATTACCTCGACTCGAACACAATAAACACAGTAATGAAAAGCAAACAGTCATTCATACCACGACATAAATCACATTAAAACATTTCGAACAGATACTGTCTAGTACATAAAACACAATGCTTGGAATCACGTGAGATAATACTAGAAGACTTGAATACTGAATCACTGAATTACTAGATGCACTGCTAAACAGTACAGACCGGTCCTGTAAAGAGACACGTCATACCGCGCTCACCTAAGTGAACACGTACGGACCAGGACTGTGTACCCAAACCTGTCTTGACCGGATACAAATTAATGCACCCGTCTTGATGCGTCCCCAGCAGCGGTACTCACCGGGAAGCACGGAAACGGAAGGCCTCGGAAACTCGACTGGACTGGACTGCTACGACGTCACTGCTGCTGCACACTACGCATGCGCCTCGATGCTTCGGACAGGCGACACCTCGGACACTGCTCTCTCGGCTGGGCTCTGGTCAGCTGGGCTCTGGTCGGGATCCTCCGCACTCCTCACCGCCTTGTCTGGATGTCGACCGCAGTCTCCGTCACCTCCGTAGGCCTGAGGGAGAAACAGGAAAACCTGCAGATGCGCATAGGAGTCCGTCATGGCTGTGGCAGGGGGCAAGGCCTGCGACGCATCGCCGGCGCGTGGGGTGGGGGAGGGGTCCCTATTCGGGCGCCAAATTATGTGGTAAATATAATTTACCGTATCTATTTTTCCGTATAATTACTGACAAGTAAAAGAATAGCTCAATCAAATGAGAGGCAGAGTCCGGGGTGTCTGAGTCATACGGGCTTTAATTGGAATGGCTCGAGCCATGGAAATCAATTCCATCAATACAAGGGTTCGGGGGTATATGCAATGATGGCAAAAAGATGTTCACGATTTATTAACAGTACATGACATATATAGTAAAACTGTACAATGGTGATGGATACAGTAGGCGTGACAAGTGAAAAGAATAAGATAAGAACACATGTGCGTAGCAAAAAGGCGTGTACAAGGGTGTGCACGGAGGCGTATGCTGGAAACGTCACAGAAAGTGTCATAAGTGGGTGTATGCACAGAGGTAATCTGCAGAGTCAGCAGGAAGTGCGGATGCGCGCGCAGCTAGCATGACATGACATAGTCGTGTAACTGGTGAGAACTTTAGCACTAGTAGAGGAGACAGAAGTCTGGGATGTCAGAACGACCTGGACCTATAAAATATCTGGTATCTTATGTTTGGAGGATGTATTATCTGGAGTAAAAGGTCTCTCGGGCAGAGGCTATTCTATACTGAATGCTAGTGCGTGCATATGTGTCTACGTGTCTACGTGCGGGGCCATGGGCCTACTATGGCAACGGGAGCAATGAATTACATGAAGGAAACAGGAAGGCTTGCTCTTTGCTCTGCAGCCGGGGATATGTTTACCTAAATCACTAGACGGGAATGTATTTTCGAGGAGGCTGAACAGATAACTTGAAGGCAAAATACTGTTTTGGCAGGCAGGCCAGGCCGAGCCAGGCACCGCTTCGCTTGGCAGAAAGTAAGGCAGAGGTCAGGGATGCATCTTCATGCTGCAGCTTTCAGAGGCAGAGACAGAAGTGGTTCGAAGGCAGAAATCAGGGCCTAGCTCGGCAGAGCCAGGAAAAACGTGAAAGCGCACCATGTAAAGACGTTGGCATGGCATGGTTAGGAACTGAATTATCAATCCATTCATGGTGGATCTGAAAGAGGACATGTTAACGTTGGACGCAAATGTATTTGCGTCTTCATATTCGGTCATGGAGGGAAATTACATGTACTTTAAGCACGTACATGGAGACGTTGGGGTACACGTTAGGGGACATACTTGACCATAAAAATTTCAATTACCTCATGAGGAAAAGCAATGCCCGCTCCCGAAGGATGCAGGGAGCCGGCTGGGACCGTGAGGGCATTAGGGCTCCCTCTACGGTCCCCAACATTTCATGTAAGCCCCGGGGGATGGGGTCCCCGGGGATAATACAAATTAGTGATAGGGGCTATTTATTTATTTTTATGGTAAAATGGTACGCTCTTTAAAGCCCCGGGGACCACCACCGCCCTGGGCTTTATGTATTGTGGGAGGGCCAGATTTTGCAGTGTTCCAGGGTGCCCATCTCGCCCTCCCATAGCACGGAAATATGTTTTCTCTTTCAAAATCTAAATCATGTTGCTTTTTTACATGGAGAGCTGCATGTTAGTAGTACCTGCTGTGGAAAAGTAATGCCGTAGAGGTAGAGGCGGTAGTGGTAGGGACGGTGGCAGAGTCTCCCCTCTCTGCTTCTCGAACTGGTTAGCGCTACTGTTGTGAAAAAGGCTGCATGACCATATTTACTGCTAGAATTATCGTGCCATATTTTAAAATTGACATATTTTTTTTAAAAACGCTAATATTTTGTTTTACTGTCATTTTACTTACTGATTTGCACTGATTTGCACTGATACTCCCCAAGGAGTCTGGGCTCAATTATCTGCCTGCACGCCTCGTTCCGACTCGGTGACGAGCACCATTGAGCGGAGGGCGGACAGGCGAGAGCCAGACACACTTCCGGTCTGCGAGCGGTTAGCGCTCTAGCTTTCACAAGTGCGAGGGGCATAAAGCCCTTCTCCCACTTCGAGCGCGCAGCGGTCGCGCGCAGTGGATCACCTAAGAGATCGCCGAAGAGGAGCCAAAGAGTAGCCCGTCTGCGCCCGTCCGCGCCAGGACGGGACCAGGGGCCATGGGCTCTACGCGCTCGGACAGCTCCTCTATGGGGAAATCCACAATCAGGTATTCTGCCCAAAATTTAATAAATCTTCATTGCCTGTGTTAGCGATAAATGGCCATACCCTGAGGGCCCTTTTTCTTGTCTCAAATGCCAATTTCAAGCATCCTACTTAAATACTACTTGCAAGGTAAATAAGGTAACACATGCACCAACAAAAGGGATAAAGTGCTTACTTTTAAATATTTGCTCTATGCCCAAGCACCAATTACAAATATGGGATTTGTTACATACATCACAACCCGATTTGTTTTTTTTTACAGAGACCTGGCTCAAACCCCACACAACACCTGCTATAGCTTTAGGGGTCCCCCAAGGGTATAAGTTTTTAAATATGGATCGTCCAGATAAAGTAGGCGGTGGAATAGCCATCGTATATAAAGATCATTTTAAAGTTACTGTTTTTAGAGTTATCACTGCCACAAGAGCATCCTGGAAGGGAGCGTTAGTTTATCGTCCACCAAGACCTAGTTCAGGTTTTCCTCTTTCGCTTCTGGAGCTTTTAGCTCCTCACCTTAGAGCCAATAAAGATTTTCTGCTCCTTGGCGATTTTAACACTCATATAGATATCTTAGAGCTCCTTGACACTAAGTCCTTACTCGCTGACCTGTCCACTTTAGGTCTGGAGTTGCAGAACAATGGACCTACACATAAAGGAGGCCATTCTCTAGACCTGCTCTTCTCTAACTGCACCAAAATTCAGTGCCAATCCACCACCCAGCTAGATTGGTCAGATCATTACTTGTTGGAATTCTGCCTATTGGAAGTGGATAAACGTCCTAAAAAGAACACTCTCCCACCAGTATGGCGTCGACAGTGGCACAGCGTAACGGTGGAGGAGATACAGAGGGTCTGGAAAAGGCCTAACCTTATGTCAACAGATGATGTGGAAGGTGCCCTAGCTAAATTTAATGATTCTATAACTGCAGCAATAGATAAACTGGCCCCCTTGAAGCTGCATAAACAATTTCCTGTAAGTAAACAAGAAAAATGGTACACCAAGGCATTGAGAGCAGAGAAGCAGGGTTGTAGGAAGATAGAGAAAAAATGGAGGAAAGCGCGCACAGAAGAAAATAGTAGAGCACATCGTGAAGCTCAGTCCAATTATTATAAAAACATAAAGTTGGCGCGGAAGAATAGCCTCACACAGCAACTCGCAGAGGCGGGCAATTCCTCTAAGGAACTATATAAAATATTACAAGCATTTGTAAAACCGACAGCCTGTGATAGCCCAGATGACTTCCCCCAATCTTTATGCAATGACATTTCTTTGTTTTTTGAAAATAAAATCAACTTGATTTATGAGAAAATCTTGAAGGCTCCTGGCCATCAAAGGAGTATTTGTGCTTCCATCTCTTCACCTATACAAAGAAATGTCTCCTTGACAACTTTTCCACCAGTTGGTGAATCAGACCTTCCCTCCCTCATCAGCCGCATAAAGTCAGGATCCCCGAAGACTTCCTACCAGCTAAAATGATGGCCCCCTGAGTACTCTTCTTGGACCACAAATCAAAGATATAATAAACCACTCCCTCAGGGAAGGACATTTGCCCGGGGAATGGGAAAAAAGCAGTGGTGAACCCTATCCGGAAGAATGCTGCGCTTCCATGGACGGACCTTTCCAACCTCCGACCCATCTCCCTCCTGCCATACCTCAGCAAAATGACAGAGAGGCATGTGAACACCCATTTGTCAAATTAAATCGAGACAGCGGAGGGCCTGGACCACTCTCAATCTGGATTCAGGCCCAATCACAGCACCGAGTCGGCCCTCATCTCAGTGACCGATAACATCAGGATGTCACTGGATGGAGGGGTATCAACGATTCTGGTGCTGTTAGATTTATCCGCTGCCTTCGACACTGTGTCATATGAAATACTTCTCGGTCGTCTGAAGGAGGTGGGTATAGGAGGCACGGCTCTGTCCTGGCTGGAAAGCTTTCTTTCGGGTCGTCTACAAGGAGTCAAGTTGGGCTCCCATAGTTCCATTCTAAGGGAGCACACCAAGGGAGTGCCACAGGGCTCATGTCTAAACCCCACGCTTTCTAACGTGTACGTGGCCCCTTTGGCAGACATTGCAAGAAAATATGGGTTCACCCCGGTGTCGTATGCCGATGACACCCAACTCTTATTCCCCTTTCAGATCCTCACGCCCGCAATTCAAAAATCTTTTGCAGATGGGATGAGAGCAGTGTCAGATTGGATTGCACGAAATTGCCTCCAATGCAATGTAATTCAGAAAAGGGGGTGGTGATGAACAGAGTGTCTGAATTAAGCAGACCACTCTTACCCAGTCCAAAGATCAGGGCTTGATCCATCACCGTTTTTTAGCTCACTGCACCATCCCAGCTCAGAACCTGGCTACATGTAAATTAGTCTGTTCCTGTCACAGTGCATGATGGGAACAGGGCAAACCAAACTACCAAGCCAATTCTTATACTGGGAAGGAAACAAGCTTCCGGGGACCGGTTTCTGGCATTTCAGCCGTCGTCGGCCCGTCTTGCTTGAATCCTGATGGTGCAATGAGCAAGGGACTCACATCTGAGTATACCCTTCCACGCTTATGGTGGACAAACTGATTCAGAAAAGGGGGTGGTGATGAACAGAGTGTCTGAATTAGGCAGACCACTCTTACCCAGTCCAAAGATCAGGGCTTGATCCATCACCAATCCAATGCAATGTAGCCAAGATGGAAGTCATGTTGTTTTGTGGGGCTACTCTCCTATGGTCCCCAGAATGGTGGCCCTTGGAGTTGGAACCTGTCCCCAGCCCGAAACAAGTTGTCAAAAATCTTGGAGTACGTCTGGATCAAGCACTTCTGCTTAAGGAACACACCAACCAAGTTACAGGAGCATGTTTCCGCGTTATCGGGCTGCTACGGCGTGTTTTTCCATTCTTGCCCGATAACTACAGGAAAACACTAGTCCAGACGTTAGTAACCAGTAGGATGGACTACTGCAATGGCCTGCTTATTGCAGCCAACGAGGAACAACTAAAAAAATTGCAAGTGGTCCAGAATACTGCGGCGAGGCTGGTCCTCAATGATCAACCTAGAACCCCCTCTCGTCCTCTTCTACGTCAGCTCCATTGGTTGCCGATAAGGCAACGCATAGAATTCCATCCCTCTGGAATACCATCCCTCTGGAACACACTCCCTCCCTTCATCCGAAAGGAGGAAAATTATGCCAGGTTTAGAAGGCATGTCAAGACCTGGCTATTTGAACAATAATCTCAATAGCCAAAACCCTTCTCCTGTCTTTCTAACTAGCTGTGTCTAGGCGCCGGGAAACCCTTATTGGGTAGCTGTTGCGCCCTACAAATTGAAAAAATAAAATAAATAATAAATAAATAAGACGTGTTGCACAATACACAAATGTCTGTTTGGCTCGGGACCCAGATACCTGAAGGAAAAGTTTGTACCATACACCCCTGGACGTACCTTACGCTCCAGCAGTCACCAATTACTTCAGGTCCCAAGATATAGAAGAACTAGACAAGGTGGTCGTGCCCTTTCCTATAAAGGCCCTGTCCTATGGAACTCACTTCCCACCACGCTGAAGCAAATTACCAATCTAGAATCCTTCAGGAAAAATCTTAAAACTTATCTATTCACTCAGTCTTAAGAAACACTTTGCTAACAGTATATGATCATGATTGAGTCTTTCTGATAGGAGCGCAAGCGCAGAGATATCCCTGCGGGGATTGATTCAGGCGCTATATAAGAATATAAATAAATAAATAAATGCCGGCTCCCAAATGCGTAGAAGTTGTGCACCAAAGGTGCTGGAGTTACGCACTATACAGATTACGAGTATTATGAGTTGTGCATCCAGGGCGTGCACAACAGGGGCCGCACTGAGCTGGGTGCCCAACTTTTACTTTTCTGTTAAAAAATAGCTCCTATCAGAACTTTCTAATATTCCTGGGGATCGTATCCCCCAAGCCTTATAAAAAAATGTTGGGGACTGTGAGGGGAGCCACTATGCCCCCATGGTCCGACCGGCTTTCCGCGTTCTTTGGGAGCCGGCATTGCTTTTTCACATGGGGAGATGCTAACTTGCATGTGGAAATTCAATCTTGTTTGGATTTTGAAAGTGAGAACAGATTTCACTGCTCTGTCTTTCAAAATTCAAACTAAGTTTGTTATGGGAGAGCGGGAGCCTGGAGACTTCCGCCCTCTCACAGCAAAGAGCAGTGTCCCAGGGGTAGGCCCCCCCTGCTCTGGGTTTGGCGGTCTCCAGGGCTCTTGAGGGCACCAGGCGGAGGGCCACGCAGCCCCCTCACACAATACAGAAATCTCTAGGGGGTGGTTGTTCCCAGGGTTTGATGGGCGTCATTGAGGCCCACACACTTTTAATTTTGTAGGGGGCGGGGGTCTTGGATGTGAAAGTGGTTCAAGGGGGTTGTAAATCTGGTATAGTGTTTTGTTTTACTTTGCTTTCCTTTCTGTCTTGTAGAGGATCCAGGGTAAATATAATGTTTTTTGTACAGCCAGTACCTTTCAACCCTACCCTCAAATGGCTTTTTGCCCGTTACCATAGTAACAGTTCATGGAACACTGACGTGAGCACAGAGGTTAGAAGTTCACCACACTATGTTGCTAATGGCATTGTACTTTTAAAACGTTTTGGATTGGAACCGTTATTTGTAGCTATAGACTCTGGTACAGATCTGGTAAAGAGTTAGTCTCAGAATTATACTTCAAATTGTAAATATCATTTCTGTTGGGGACCGATACCTCCCCCAAAAAAAGACATATATTTTTTTTAAATTAACTTTTATTAAAATAACAATAAATAACTGGAAACGTCACTTAAAGATAACAATACAATGACGAACTAGAAACATAACCTTAATAAAACACTAAAATAAACAAAATGTGATGTGGACTCCAATAGACGTATGGTAGGTAATCTACAAAACAAAAAGAAAATTCATGTTTAAAATTAGATCAATGTGACTAAATGAGGTCAAAGATTACAAGTCAAGGTAACAATTAATTAATTGGTACATTTCACTTGTGTTATAGGCCGCGTTGAAGCGTTGTCTGTATGGAAGTGCCTACTGCGTCAGATTTAAATTACAGATCAACAGGTCTTTAAAATGATTCAGAGATGAGACAGATTTAGGTGAGAGATCAAGTCATTCTGCAGGATAATATTCTTTAGGGCTTACTTACAAGAATCTTGCGCCACTTTTGTGTTACTTTTTTCATGTTGAAAGTGAGGCAAAAGTGGCGCAAGGTGCTTGTAAATAAGCTCTTTTATTTGTAAGGCATGTAATCCTAGGTATTGTATATCTAGGCTGCTCTGCTTACCTTGTGTAAACACTGTGGCCAGCAGAATTCACAACTTCAACTTAGCTTTGGTTCTACACGTCAGAGTAGACAGCAGCGTCCATAACTTTAAAAGAGGAAGAGAAATGATGTGAGAGAGAGTGACAAAGAAAAATAGAGAAAAAACGACATTAAAACGTGGGGGAGAGAAAGTTATAAATGGGGCTGTTAATACTGGAGAAAACATTCGTAGCTCACCTTTTGCCTCTGTTGTGTGTCTGAGCATGTGCTGGTTCATAGTGCACCCTCCGGTTTAGTGATCTGAAAGATAGAATATAAACTTTGTAATAGCATAGTACATACAACTGAACAAATATATTTTTGCTTTATTTATTTGTATACTCAGGATAATGTATTTTTATTAACTTCCACTGTAAGGAGGTGTCTGTGCGCTGTTTTACTTCCAAAGTAGTATATTACATACACTCCCACTGCATAGCGGTGAGTTCTTGATATTGCAGGGCAGATTTACAAGCTTCCTGCACCACCAGTACGTCACTTTTTGTGACGTACTGGTGGCGCAGGGAACTCCTCTATATTTACAAGAGGAAAAGCCACTCTGCGTGACTTTTCCTCTCCTTTGCAAATATGGCCCCTTCACACGCAGCACTTTGCGGTGAAGGGGCATTTCATGGGTGTTGCTGTGGGTGTTCCCATGCAACAGCCATGGAACAAGACACATTGTCCAGATTTACAAGAAATTGTAAATCTGAAGATGCGTCTGAATGCTACGTCACGAGGACAAATGTTTTCATTTCTCCTCGTTTTTTCCTCTTTCAATGCGTGCTGCATTCTACGCCTGCATTGAAAGAGGAAAAAGACTTTAGTGATTGTTTTTGTGCAGAAAGTTGCCTCTTCCTGTACAAAAACAACCTCCCCTTGGCGCAGGCATCCTGATACCATGGTGCAAGGGTACCTGCACCGGCGCATGGCAACTGTTTGTGCGCCAGCGGAGGGGAGAGCACAGGAATGTGACATTCTTGTAAATATGTCACATTCCTATGCTCTGAAAGTACCGTAGCGTGGTGTAGCCAAAGGGCTTACAGTGCCACGCTGCAGCACTTTCTTGTAGACCTGCCCCTGCGTACCTAGACTGCTGCATCTCATTGACTCGCAGAGTTTGCAGGTGACTGTTTTTTTTGAGAAGTCAGAGGCAGATTTACTAGCTCCTTGCGCTACTTTTCCCATGATTAAAGTGACACAAAAGTGGCGCAAGAAGCTTGCAGAGCTGTTCGTCAGACTGTTGTAACCTATCTATTCTCACTGCTCGGAGTTAATTATATATTTCTATGTAGTGAATGTGCTGGACATTACCCACTCTCTCCTTTCACAGATAACTTGTTATTGTTTCAGAAACAAGCTTCTTTGCTTACCTTGTGCCATTGGCGTGATTCAAAGAGGGTGCACTACGTGTCGAGGCAGCTTTCTCAGAAGTTGTTACAATGGCCACGCATCATCGCAGAATCCTCGAACATTGAGTTTTAGGTGCATGAAGTGGAGGCTGAGAAAAAGAAGGGTCCCACATCACAAAATAACTATGCATTTTCTTTTTACTTTTTTAAACAGCTGTAATGCAAAAACTGCTGAACGGTATTACAGCCAATTTGCTAGGAAGCTAGATCTTGGTCCAGAAAGCATGCTTTTTGTGATTTGGTATACTATTCTGTCATTTTTGAGATTTTGAGATATCGGATACCAAAACTATTTGTATATCTGGACAGTTAGGTTTAAGGGGCTCTCTTGAGAGTCCTTCAATCCCAATTTTAAAATATAGAGCAATCTGATTTTCCCAGGGAGCTTTTTGTCCTTTGAGCGATCTTGCTCCTAAAGGAGTCAGAATCCTGTGGGAGTAAATGGTCTGATTGGCTGCCAGCAGCATGAAGAACAATGTTATTAGGACCTGTTACAGGACTTTGGACTTAGGACCAGATTCAGATCTTGGCAGATGGGTTACACCATCACAAAGGTGACCGGTATCCCATCCTCCAAAATTGTAATCCCATAGGATATAATGGGATATATATTTTGGCTGACAGGATATCTGCCACCTGGTGGAAGTAGGCATTTGATTCGATATCTTGTGTTAGCAGAAGAAAATGCAAGCCCCCGCTGCACCAGGATGGACGCATAGTTGCAGTAGGTACCCTGGATGGCCATGGGGCACCTACCTCTGGCTTGGGGGATGGGGTTCCCAGGGCCTATTTAAAGCATGGGGTGGGTAGCCATGTGTCCCACTCCTGTTTTTTAAAGTACTGGCCCCAGAAGATGGGTCCTTGGGGTCTTCAGAGGCTCTCAGAGGGGAGCTGTGTGCCCCCTTCAATTTTTGAAGCAATGGCTCAAAGGAATGGCATTTAGGGAGGGGGGCTACATGGCTTCTCTCCCCTTTACCTTTTAGCCTTGGGCTTGGGTGTCTATGGCCTCATTGAGGCTCACTGAGAGTGGCTATGTGCAACCTCCCCTTTTTAATACATGTACTTCCTGTGTCCTTATTGAGTCTTGGGGAGTGGGCCCTGTTTGCCCCAACCCTTTTTATAAAAAGAAGGCCATGGTGGATGAGGACCCCGGGACCTGAAGTATCTTGTGGAGAAGGGCTGTGCCAAAGGGTAGGACAAAGATCCTACCCATAATATGTGAGGTCATTAACAGTGAATGGTATAATAACTTTAGGGCATGGGTTATAATTACATAAGATAACTATACCTGGTGAATTTCAGTGGTTTTGTTACTTTAAAAGAATGTTTTTTCAGTGAATTTCTAAAGATTGTTTGAATATCAACTATGACTGTCACATAACTTTTTTCAAGAAATGTCCCTGTTTTTTTTATGTAAATGACTGTTAGTATATTGTTACCCAACTCAATGGTACTCCTTTCATAAACCTCTGATGGATGAAAAACTGAGAGGACCCACCAGGATTTTAATCTGTGATCATGACATACAGCACAGGCCCCTGCAATGGACTCATAAGTCCACCACACCATCAAACCTGGCTTTTTACTACTACTACTGAGTGTTTCTTCTTTATTTACTGCTCTCCATCCCTGGAATTTTCTCTTGACATAATTAATGGTCACTCAGGACCACTCACAATAGAGCCAGTTAAAACCCAGCTGTTTCTATCAGATGACTTGATAGTGTGCAGTTCTGAATGGAAGATATAAAGAGCAAGTGGGGTCACCCCTGCCAAACCCTTGGAGAATTATGCTCATCTTTAAACACAACTTTCCCTCTCTCACTTTTATCCCTCTGCATCCCTCAATGTTCAAACACCGCCAGAGGATGCAGGAATGCTACTGGAGCATTGCTTCAAAACTCATCAACAGCACCCAGCGTGTCATTCATAGTCACTATGCAGTCTATTCTCTGAGACGTCTATTTTGATCCAAGTGAGGGAAAAATGTATTTTCTTAAATTTGCATATTTTGTATCAAACCAAGTTGTTTGTTTGATAAATCTATTATTAAATGACTAATGCCTCACAATTGGATATTTGCACTATCCATGTCTATTATTTTATTAATAATCTTCATGAAAGGTAAACAAAACTTTTAATTCCAATAAGCACCAATTGTACACCTAGAAGAAAACCACTTTAAATATTGTTTTCAACATCTTAACTACATAATTATTACCCTCTTGCAGAAACCAAGCACTACAGTGCGGTATGGTGGACACTATTTCCAATAAACATGTATTGGTTTGAAACTCACATTTCCCCATAAAAAATGCAATATAAAACAAAACATGATCGGTGTTGGAAATGGCCCATTCTGCAAGGTCACCCCAAAATGTCTGCATTCCTCCTCTTCTTTTCTGACCTTGTTTTTCATGGCTTTATGGTTGTGTGCATTTTACCACTGTTAACCAGATCTAAAGTGCTTATGGTCTCTCCCCTAAACATGGCAACATTCTCTCATACCCAATTGGCATATTTAATTTACATATAAGTGCCTAGTATAGTGCACTACATGTTCCTGAGCCTTTACATTGAATGCTACTAGTGGGCCTGCAGCACAGATTGTAACACCCACATAAGTAGCCCCTTGACCATGTCTCAGGCACACCACTGAAGAGCATGTGTGTAGTTTCACACTAGCAACCCGACCTGGCAAGAAAACCCTCTTGCGAGTCCTAAACCTTTTTTGTATATATAAGTTACCCTTAAGGTAGGCCCTGTATAACCCAAAGGGCAAGGGGCAGTGTGAGGCAAAAGTCAAGCGCACATAACCGGTGTTTGTTGATTTGTAGTAATCATATTAGTCGTGATGGATAAAATTGCAAACAAATGTTTTTATGAATGTGTCTTTAATAGTTTGGTGAGCCATTCTCCTGTTTATAAGGAAGATTTTTCGAACAAAAAAACAGCCGACACGTGTTTCGTCAAATCGGGGTGAACCCGTGACTCTTCAGGGCTGTCGTCTGTCGGCTGGTTTCTTGTTCGAAAAATCTTCCTTATAAACAGGAGAATCGCTCATCAAACTATTAAAGACACATTCAAAAAAACATTTGTTTGCAGTTTTATCCATCACGACTAATATGATTACTACAAATCAACAAACACCGGTTGTGTGCGCTTGACTTTTGCCTCATTGTTCCAGAAGGGTAAGCTCCACTAACCCTTCCTTTCTCAGAGACCAGGGTTTTCTCTGACCAAGAAGCACCAACCACCCTGACATCCGTTAACCACACCTTCCACTACCGGTAGAGCGCCATCCAATTTCTGAACACTCAAGTAACCCTTCGCTGAACTCAAAAAGGCAAGGGGCAGTGTATTTAAAAGGTAGGCCATGTACCTTTAACCCTTTGGGCGCGGCTGGAATTCCCCCACTGTGAGAGCGAATTCCACGCGTGTGCAAATCGGATCGCCCCTGGCCGTCTGACCCACACACCCACCATGACGTCGGATGGCTGGTGGCCGTCCGACGCTATAAGGGTTAAACTTTACAGGGCATATTTATGAGCTCCTTGCATCACCAGAGCGGCACATTTTGTGATGCTCTGGTGGCGCAAACGACAAAATCATATTCATGAGATCACACAAAGCCACTTTGCCTTACTTTGAATTGCCTCAAACAAATGGATTAAGGCAATGAAGTGCGAATGGCTGCATTGCCTCACTCTGTGCTAGGGAGTCATTCCATGGGTGTTGCATTGGGTGTCCCCAGTCAACACCAATGGATTTTGATGTTTCCCCAGATCTACAAAACCTACAAAACCATGTAAACTTGGGAATGCTCCAAAACCTTACGCCTCTGCAGGGGAGGTGCAACAAGGACACATAACTTAATTTGTCCTCATTTGTCCTCCTTGTGCTGAATTATGCAGTACACATAAAAAGAGTAAAAAGCCTCCCAGGATTGTTTTTGTATAGGAAGGTGCCCCTTACTGCACAAAAACTAATTTACAGACAACACAGACACCCTTGCATCATGGTCAGGGCACCTGCATTGGTGCCAGTGCAGGGGGAAATGATAGGAATGCATCATATTGGAAAATAAAGTGCATTCCTGCCCTTCCTCTTTGATGTAGGGTAGTGCAGCAAGTTGACTTGCTGCGCTGTCCTACGCCAAAACCCCACAAATGAACTCCTACATGTGTTGGTAGTGAAAAATCCTCAATTACATTTCTCACTACTGCAAGGCTTGTCTCTCACATAGGATAACATTTGGATTACCATATTATATGTTTTACGTGTAACTCCCAATTATGAAGAGATAGACTATTCATGCGTAGTGTCACTGAACTCACAATTTAAAATCACAACTTATGATGAAGTTGACATTTAACACCTTGGCTGCTAGGTGTTTTCCCCTCCTATGCTAACTTTTCGTCATTCCTACTAATCATGACGAGCTCAGCTCGTCATCAGCACAGCTCAACCGTGCATCATGACGAGCTGAGCTCGTCATGAGCATGGAAAGGGTTAAATTCCAATTTAGAAAATGCCACTTCCAGAAACTTGACATTTATTTACTTTAGCCATTTGGGGCCAGATGTAGGTAGGCATTTACTGGTCGGTAATGGCCGAATTCGGCCGTTACCGACCGGTAAATGCAATTTGAGATGTAGGGCCCTGTATTTTACAGAATCGGTAAATTTACCGATTCTGTAAAATACCGAATCGGTATTTTTACCGATTCGGTAAAATTGATATGTAGGTGGGACTCTTCTGAGTCCCACAAGCATTACAGAATCGGTATTTTACCATCAAATTCTATTTGATGGTAAAATACTGATTCCGGTGTGCATGCACATGTGTGCATGCACACCTGTGCCATATGACAGGCAGACCTGCCCTTAGGGCAGGTATGCCTGCCACATGGCACCCGAACCTGTTTTGGGGGTGCTAGAGGGTGTCAAAGTGACATCCCCTGCACCCTTGTGAAATTCTGTATTTACCGATTCGGTAAATATCGATTCGGTAATGCCCATTCATTCCTATGGGCTTCAAAGCCCATAGGAATGAATGGGCATTACCGGTCGGTATTTACCGAATCGGTAAATACCGACTTTTACAGATTCGGTAAATGCACATCTGGATTTACCTACATCTCCCTCCTTATATTTTACCGACTCATAAATACCGAATCGGTAAAATTCGGTATTTATGAGTCGGTAAAATATATTTACCTACATCTGGCCCCTGGTGCCTTCTGCCTGTCTCTGGAATTCACATCTGGGGTTGGTGAAAGTTGGTTTCCCTCATTCCCTCTACACAGTCAAACACAAAGGAAGGGTAGGTGTGTCTGAGTGGTCATCTGCATGCAGATGCCCCATCATGAGGAGGATGGGATGAGGAACTGGCACACCAGAAAGGGATGTGTCCCATCCCTATTCAAAGATTGATTACTCCCCTGCCCCCATAGTGTGTCTGGAGACAGGGCAGGAAGGGAAATACTCTGTGCACTTCGAAGTTGTCTTTGAAGTCTACCTCACTTTAAAGGCACCACTGGTATAAGTACTGGACTTCTGGCACTACCTAATCAGTACTCTTTTGGACCTGTGACTCCTCTGCCAGGAAGACTGACTGCTGTCCTGCTGAAAGGACTTCCACTCTGCTGGACTGCTGCTTTACTTGACTCTGTGGCTCATCTACGTGTGAGTCTGTCCTACCAAGTGATGCCACCCCAGTTATGGACCCTTCAAAGTGTACCAAGTGGTTTGCTTCTGTGGAACCGACACATTTTCTGCTAGCTACAAGAGCAGAATGTATGCATCGCAGCTGATGCGGGGACCTAACTAGGATATTGCACATGAAGCCTCTACATTGAACTCGGAACCACTGATTCAGAACCGATGCATTGCTGCCACCACATGCAGAAGAATGACTCATGGTCTGTACAGCGTGGAGAAACCTGTCTCATTGCATTCAGAACCGCCACACTAACCACCACACTTCAGAACTGACGCTTCACTCACAGACTCAACACATTGCCACAGATGCGTGGAGAAATTTGCGTGGGGCTCACCAACATATCTCTCTGTTGCGACCAGGGTCAAGGTGGTTTTGCTTTGGGCCTCCAGGGGTCCTGTATCCAGCCCATGCTCTACCCTAAACTTTTGACTTTGTCCAGGTCCAGCAAGACCAATTACCTCTTTAGGTGCTACTTGCTTCTAAGCACAATATTTTGCATTTAATCTTTAAAAATTCTGATCTCGACTTCTACTTGATGGATTTTAGTTGTTTTGGTTGTGTTTTTTTAACTAAGTGTGGAGTCTTTTTGTGGTGCTTTCACTGTTTGACTGTTTGAAATGTTACACAAATACTTAAGACATTTCCTCTTTAGTTAAGCCTCACTGCTATGTGCCAAGCTACCAGAGGGTGAGCACAGGTTAATTTAAAGTGGGTTACTGTCTTACCTGATAAGGATTGTGGTTCCTGCTTGGAAAGGGTGTATACCTATGCCAAGCGGACACTGAATTTCTAACATTGGTGCTCAGTGGTAAGGACTGGACTTGTGTTTGTACGGTGCCATACAATAACTAGGTGTAGAATAACTACCCTCATCCAAGACCATTTGGATTGTTTTTAATCTTCTCTGCTTTATATTTTTTTAGTCAACATATACATCATGTCTCTAGTTGATTCTACAAATTAAACCATGGAGGTTGAGCTGGCCAAGCTGCCAGATTATGCAGTGGCCCGATTGAAAGGCTTCTGCAAAGAGATGGGGGTACCTGCCCAGGGAGAATCCAGGACGGTGGAGTTTTGAAAGGGGCTGAGGACCTGGGCATAGGCCTGCTCCCAAGAGAATGATGGATGTATGCAAGTCTGAGAATGGCTCTTCTGAGGAACCACCTGCAGCAGTTGAGAGCGACATCCCTGGATTTGAGCTCCCTTATAGAGAGAAGCAAGCAGTGTCTTCACCCATGGCCACTCCCCAGAGAATCTGAGAGAGAGGGGGAAGAGAGAGAATTCAAGCTGCAGATGGCAAAATTGAAAATGGAAGCTGAAGGGGAAGACTGGTACTGAAAGAGCCTTAGCAGAGAAAAAAATATTTTTGGCTCTTGAACTGAGTCTAAAAGAGCTGGAGATCAAGGCCAGGCATGCAGAATTCAACTGTGATGGTGGCAACATATGCGTGGTACCTGATGGAGACAAAATGTTCCCTATAGCAAAGTATTTGTTGCCCAATTATGTGATAAGAGATGACACTGCAAAGTGGTTTTGTACACAGTTCTGACATTAGAGGTTAGGGACCAAACCAAGTAGGAGCTTTTCTCCCTTACCTGCATTTTCTGTGTTCTGTGTTCAAACCGCCCCGGTCCACCGCAGCCACTTGGCTGTTTGTTGTGGAGGGCGGCTTGAACGTGTCTCAGTGGAAGCCCTCACTTCTGGTTTCCCTCCGCTAGCCACCATCTTGGTCGGCGGTCTAGCTGTTGAACACTTCTTTATTTAGGGATCATGGGGCAGGAGTGCAGCGAACACACGCAGCGTGCGCGGCGGCAATGTGCCAAAGAAATGCCGGCTGCGCCCGTCCATGCCTGTACGTCACCTCTTGCCAGAACCCCTGGCGGGAGGCGGAGGGGCATGCTGTCTTACGGTAGGGAAAAACTATTTGCCGTTAATAGGGAGTCTACTTGCTGTAGGGGAACTCTCAACTTGGGGGAAGAACCTAATGGTTGTTCGGTGTGCAGCTATGTTATACCTGTCCCTGTACCTTCTGCCTCGGGCACCCAGCCAGAGACCTGGAGGAAAATCATGCAGCTCAATGTGAGGTCGCTGGCGAAGCATTATTTGGAAATTCATGATCTTGTCATGGTGGAAGTTCCTGATGTGTTCATGTGTGAGACGTGGCTAAGTGAGGATATGGTAGGGGAGTCTAATTTAGCCTTACCCGCTGGATACTACTATACATTTGTACTATCAACAGGGAATTTAGAGGAGGAGGCATTGCAGTTATTTTTAAAACCTGCTATTCCTGTGTGTTCACTGAGAAACCCCTTGCAGGCTGCGAATGTGCCCATTTTAGCATCTCTGTCAGTCTCCATTTCACTTTTTCTGGACTTTTGGAATATCGCCCCGTCCAACTGCTATGTTTACAAATGCTTTTCTAGAAAGAGTAAGTTTGCTTGTCTTGGGCCCGGCTAATTTCAGTATCTTTGTGGACCTTAATTTTCATCTTGACTCGATCCATGACAGCGAAATTGGCAGTTTTATTGCAGATTTGGTGGTTTTTCAGCTGACCCAACTAGTAACTGGCTCTACTCACGTTGCAGGACATTTATTCTAGACTCTATATTTTCTAACATTCTATCCTCTAAGGTAAATACGCCTGTACCTATGGGCTGGACTGACCATGCTTTGGTTGTCCTGTCTGTTCCCCTTGTAGAGCCCTGTAACATCAACACTGTAAAATCGGTCTTTAAACGCCCCTGGCGTAAGTTGAAGCTTGAGGAGTTTCATGACTTCCTCACTAGTAATCCTTTGGGACCTCTATCTGACTTAGAATCTGATTACGGTTCGTTTTGTGATTGGATAAAATACAGTCTTGATTCTCTGATCCCTGACAAATGGTTTAAGGGACATTCCTCCGCTAATAGCCCTTGGCACAATGACTCCTTGATTGCCTTAAGGAAAACATGTAAGAAAGCTGAACGGAAGTGGAGAAGGGACTGTTATCCCGATAAAAAAATATGTTATCTCGTTACTATCAAGCAGTATCATGAAGCCATCTGTAAAGCTTGCACCGCTTATTATGCTAGCGAAATCAAGCTGAGTCATAATCCAGCAAAATGTATTTTTAATATTCCTAGAGACCTTAAGTCTAATAAGGCCACGGAATCTGTCATATCTTTGGCACAACAGTGTGATGATTTAGCCAGCTACTTTGTAGAAAAAGTCAGTGCTATTTATTTATCCTTTCCTCCTGCCCCTCCTCATTCCACTTCTGTGCCCCCAGACCTTGGACCTTGCAGTCACTGTCCGCCACTCCTCATATGTCTTAGGAGGAGCTCACTCGTTTGAGTGGTGTAATCAAAACGGGCTCCCCTGCTGACCCCTTGAGACCTTCACAATTGAGAGAATCCTTCTGTATTTTTCAGGCCCCACTCTTTCACCTAATTAACACTTCTTTCTCCACTGCCACTGCACCTGCTCTTTGGAAACAGGCTTGGGTGTCCCCCATTCTCAAGAAACCCACACTGGACCCATCCAAACTGGAAAACTTCAGGCCTATTTCCCTGCTCCCTTGGGCGGCTAAGGTTGCAGAGGCACATGTCAACAACGTGCTTACCCAATTTCTAATTTCCAACGATATCTTGGATAGTTCTCAGAATGGGTTTCGATGGGGACACAGTACAGAGACCGCTCTCTTGGCCACTACTAAGCACCTGCGGTACATTCTTGATGCTGGTAAAAGTGCAGAACTTATTTTGTTAGATCTTAAGGCCGCCTTTGACATGGTTTCGCATGACATCTTGTTACAGCGGCTGGAGGAAGCTGGAGTGGTTGGGTCTGCTCTGAAATGGTTCAGATCTTTTCTGACCGAAAGATCGTTCAGAGTGTCTGCACCACCGTTTCTCTCTCAGTCCCACACTATTGATCAAGTGGTACCCCAGGGCTCAGCTCAAGCCCAGCCTTGTTTAATCTTTACGTCCAACCTTTGGCAGTGGTCGCCAGGCAATGGGATCTTGTGATGGTTTGATATGCTGACGACACGCAGCTGGTTGTCACCTTGGCCGAAGGATCCTCCCCTAATACCTCTAGGTTTAGAGATGGGATGGCGGCTGTGGCTCATTGGATGGCCTCCAATTGTCTGCAACTTAATGCCAACAAAACCGAGGTTTTGTTGGTTGGGAAGAATACTAGTCTATGGAGCCAGCAGTGGTGGCCAACTGTTCTGGGTGTAGCCCACACATCGAAAACGTTGGTCAAAAATCTTCGGGTGTGGATGGACTCATCCCTGTTTTTGAGACCATACTAGGAAAGTTGCTGGTACTTCTTTTGGCCTGCTACGGGGGCTTATGCCCCTCCTGAAATTTTTTTACCCTACTTCACATCAGCTGGTTATACAGGCTACCATCCTCTCTCGCCTAGATTATGCCAGCTCTCTCTTACTTGGGGCTAATAAGGCCAAGATATGTAAGATGTAACGTGTCCAAAATGCCGCTGCCTGAGCCTTGGTAGTCCTGCCGTGAGTCTGTTCAGTCACTGACACCATTTGGAAGCTGTATTGGCTTCCCATCGAGAAACAGATTCAATCCAAGGCTCTGTGCCTATCTTTCAAGATCGTGAAATTCGCTAGTCCCAGCCTGTTGAGCAATGTGCTCACTTTGTATCTTCCTACCCGCAGGCTGCGGTCGGCAGGGCAGCAGTTGGTCGTTGTTCTGCGGGTTAAGCGCAGCCGTGCAGGAGGTCGCTTCTTCCGCTATCTGGCTGCGAGGTTGTGGAATTCTCTGCCGGAACAGATCCGTGGTATGGACTGTGTACTTGCTTTCAGGAAAGCTGTTAAAACTTTCCTTTTTCCTTCAGCTTAACTTACATATCTCTGAAAGCCACTATGATTTCTGATCACTGTGCATTTCACACTCCTTAGCTGCAGGGCTGGGATGCCCCTTTGCTGGGGCAGCTGCACGCTATACAAGCCATATTAACATAACATAAAATAACAAGTACACTCCTATGAAGACCATTTTGGTTGCCATATTTGGGCTGACTCCCAAAAAGCTTTGCTAAGGATTCAGGGACAGCCAGCAGCTCCCCAACCAATCCTGGGTAGATTTGATTGATTACTTCAGTAAGGCACTGAATGGTTGGTTGAGGGGCCGCAAAGCTAATGATTTTAATGGGTTGAATCATTTGGTCATGAGCGAGCACATGCTCAGTATTTGCTTTTCAAAGTTGTGCTATCACCTAGTTGACAGTAAGCTGACTGACCCAGGGAAACCTGCTGAGGAGGTGGGCTTCTGGGCTAGCACCAGAGTATCAAAAAAGGTACCCTGGACGGACCCTAAGAAGAGTGGTTCAGGTTCCCCTCAGCAGAGTGAGTGAGAAGCTAACAAGCTGTAGCAAAGCCAATAGGTTTAACCTATGTGCAACCTATTGATTTTGTTTAAAGATGTTGCACAGCATGTGTCTGTAAGAATGGGGTCACTATCATAATACCTATGGCAGACATGCTCATTCTGTTCGGATTTGCTACAGTAAAAAATTGCACAGTAGTTCAATATTAACCCCTTTTTTACCGGCACTGATGCACCATGCTCCAACATTCATCATAATTATTATTGAAAGTATATTACTGTGCAGCAAAGAGCAGAAGACATTCCCTCCTCCTGTGTCACCTCCTTGCAGCTGACTCACTTGAGTCTTCCACGGGAACCCACATTTATGCAGCCTTACAAGACCTTCTGTAAGTGAAAAATTTTTGTGTGCCTGTCACTCTCCTCCTCTCATTGGCCTTCCCTCTCCCTCCTTTCCCTCCCTTCCGCCTCCTCCCTCTGTCTCTCACAAGCCAGAGCAGCTCTAACAAGAGGTTGCTCCTCTAATGAACAGCTGGCCTCCAGGCGTCCCATTAGAAGCCAGCGAGGGAGACACAGGGCTCACAGCACAGTTATATACCACCTCACTGACTAAGCCAATTAGCCCAGTGTTCAAGGTATACATCATGAAGGTAGTTAATTCAGCACTTTATGGAGCAGAGCTATGGAGGTATGAGAACCTGTCTAAACTTACCATTACTGAAAATAGGTTCCTGAGCAATATTACTAATGTACCCAAAGCACTCCAGTGTGTCCCCTTCTCTATGATCTAGGTAGAAAGCCCCTGGCTGAGGTTGCTAAACTACGCCCTCTACTATACTGGAGCAGACTATGGACCACACCAGAATTGAAACACTGTGCCGCAGGCTTCATGGATACAATATGGGCTGATACATTTCACAAAATCGAATGGGCAAGAGAAATCAGAGATGCCCTAACAAGCATAGGCATGAAGTTATTATGGGAAGAACCAGATAAATCTTGCTTTCCTTCAAAAAAGATTCTGAAAGAAAAATACTTGGAGATGGTCATGCACAAAACACTAAGAACCAGTGACCTTTCATCACTCACAGAAATCTTTTTGGAAGCTAAGCTGATCCCGAGCATATATCCATATTGGGGTACAATAACTAAGCCATACAATAGAAAGTTATTTTTCCAGTTTATGGTGGGCTCATTCCCCACTAGGGCCTTTACAGCCAGATGGGCCAAAGCATGTGATAACAAGTGTCCTATATGCAAGACCCATGTTGAATCAGTGGCACATATGTTGCTTGGTTGACCAGCCTCTGACGCTCCTCGTCGTGTTTGGCTGATGCCAATTTATAAATCACTAGGCACCAGAAGGACTGAAGTAGCTCAACTCCTATCGTCACAGCAGTAGCAAAATTTTAAGGTTGGTCCTGGGCCATAAGGTCACACTTTTTATCAATCTGACATGTGTGTTTTCTTCTACCATCACCAGGGGGACTCATAGCCACACCTTAGAACAACTGTAGTTAGTCCTTTAATGCAGGACCTAATTAGCCAGGATCAAAAGTGTGGCGCATGAGCGACAGAGAATCTTTAATAGTGTGTGTTTTTAGTGGTACCTACTGATGTTTTGTAACATATTTTATAGATTTTTAGATTTATAGATTTTTAATATGCTATGTTGATCCAACTGCATTCCTTAAAAAGTTCTAAAATCTAGATTTGCATCTTTTGCACAACAAACTGTTTTATACATATAGATATATTTTTTTAATAATTTTTTATGACTAACTGTTGGATAAAGCTTATTTGACTGGCTATATAAGTCCTGCAGGGGCTGCCAGGCTCACCACACATTGCCTTAACATCAAGCAGCACCCTTCGTGCCCACCAGCCATCACACGTACACCTTCCACTGGGAGGCAGCCCCACTGAAGGACACCGTCACTGCAAGCCTCCTTTAGCCAGATGTGTGATAGAGCCTCGGGTAAGAGGAGTTGAGTCGGGTCCACGAGCCAGGTAAGACAGTGATCCCTGCATTCAAAAGGAGCAAGTTACGTATGTCCCCTTATGTCAATGGAATTAACATACAGTGGAGATTATCAAACAGTTTAAGTGTGGATTATTGTAGCTTGTAGGTACAAACTGCTCTGTTCCATTTAGCAGGTGCAGAGGCGACAAGAGGATATGTTTTTGGTGGTCCACATTACTTTTGTTTAGTTCATTTTTCATGTAGCAGTGTTTACATGGATGTTCAGACCACCTATTCACAGAGAGGTGAAGTAATTTGCCCAAGATCACACAGTTTATTTATATGGTGGCTCTGGGATTATAACTTCCTTCTCTTTGCCTCGCAACCAAAACCTTCCCACTTTTCATATCTTCTCCTGTTTCGACCTCTCCAGTTACTCACCTTTCAGCAGAGAAGGTTTTAACAGTGCTTGCTTAGCCTGGGACATTAATCTTTTACAGACCAGCGAGGGAGTTAACAGTCCCTTGGGTTTCATTGCTCCTAATGAGCCTGTGTTTGTTACAAGCCTGTGAGATGTATTCCCCATCCTCCCTTCCTGCATCTTCTGGTGATGGGGATATCATAGCCTGCCATTGGCCATGTGCCTCGATGCCCTGTCTTTATTGTCCCTATGTGGGTGGGTTTTTTTTCAGTAATTCTTGGCTGCTATTAAAGAAATGCATGAGGCACTGGTGAGTGACCCTCCCTTTAGACAGGTGACAGTCCCCAGGCTCTGAACTCTGTATGCACAAACAGCTGCCCTGGCAACAACAAGTTCCACAGCAATTCGCCGAGCTCCGTTCAAGTGATGTTTTACTGTACCCTGCCCTGGCAGTGAGGCTTGGTTGGCTTACCTTGTTTGGCGAGTGCTAGACAACGGGCGTGGCACACAGAGCAGGTCTACCTGGATCCATAATGCACATTCACAAGGGACTCTTTGCCATCTTGGTTTGCACTTGTGCACATTAATGTGTGTGTGTGTGTGTGTGTGTGCGTGTGTGTGTGTGTGTGCACGCGCACTCACTTGCAGAGGACACTAGTATGAACAACTCTGGACCACAGTATTTGCATTGTGTTTAAGTATGCTGAGAGAGAAAACAGAGGTGATTGTGTATAAATACACACCCAAGGACAATGGGATGTTCACTAGGCGAGCATGCTAGTTTATAGTGTGCTGTGGATGTGCAACTTGTGGGCTCACACTCATTATATGAACTTTTATATGGCCATTGTGTGAACATACTAATAAACAATGTTCAATGTGTCACATACACTCAGTACAGCGTCTTGACTATTCGCTGTGAGCAGGTATCAAAAAAGGGGAAATGGGGGTGGACGATTTTTGAGTGGGGTCCAATGTACTCGTCCTGAGAAACAGCTATCAATAGAGTTGTACAGAGTTCCCCAAGGGGAGCTTAAAGAATTTTAGCTCAGCCTTTCTTCTCTCTCACTCACTAAAAAAGTGGGGGTTAAGTGCATGGTGTAGACCCTTGTCAGAATGTAAGGATACCTCACACAGACTATCGGCAGGACCACAACTGTTGCCCCAGCCGATGACCGTCCAGCGTCATCATCGGTATCCTGCTCCTACGGCAGGCTGGCGGTGCAATGCCCGTCGGGCAGCTAGAAAAGCTGCACTTTGGCGGAGATCTTCTATTCCGTGCCAACGGGTGTGTGGGTGTGAGGGGCCTGTAAAAAGGTGCAATAGTGAGCGTGGTGGTGTGTTTTTAAAAAAAAGTCAGTAGAGTCCTAAAATAGAGAGAATTTTATTGGTCAGGCTCACTGCTTTATTAAAAAAGTGAAGGGGTATTAAGGAGTGGTGAACAATGAGACCAAACCTTTATTCAACCCTTGTTGTGAAAACGGTCAACATGTTTCTCGCCCTAAGGGCGATTCATCAGGACCTTGTGCTCATATAATTGCTAGCATCCCCCGGGATCTTGGAGGACACTGGTATACGACCTGTATGGTGTCGCTCGCGGATGTTTCCTTATAACAGGACTCCTGAAAAAATGAAGAAAAACAAGCAACCAAACAATGATATCAAAGGTAAATCATTATTGTGCCTATGTCCAGGGTGTCGGCGGATACGTGCCCAGTGGTTAACGTTCTGTTAGGCAGTGGTAGGGTCAGGTAGTGCTGTGAGTGGGAATTGTTTTAGAGAACTTATAAACACATACGTGCAGTGCGCCTAGGTGAGCCGCTCTGCATAGTGCTGCCATGCTGCATCGCTATAGCATGCATCTAGGTGAAGGCGTCGTATTTTCGCCTGTGCATTTGTATAAGGAAGTGGTGCATCCTCATATAGTCGAGGGGTGGATTGCACCAGAGGTATATTATTATCCAAGCATATATAGGCTGAAATTTGAGCCGAAAACGCTTAAAAACACTGAAAAAACTGAAAAAACCGCACAGTTAGAACCAAGAGGTAGTGTGATGTAATTTGACACTCTGTAGCTAAGTAAGTTCGATGCTGGCGGGAGGTTCGTGTATCCCAGCAAGGAAAAAATGATTATTTAAGTAACGCGAGTCAACATGCCATGCTGGATCCATTCGTCTGAAGTGACGCGTGCGTGTATGCAAACGCCAGTTAAAGGGTCACTATTCAACTTACCCAGAGGAATTCCTGTATAAGGCCTCACAAGCTGTCCAGGTGGGGCCAGCAGCGATTAGGGAATTCCTATGAGGAAAGTAACGTATTATAGTGGAAGCGTGAGGGCAAGTAGCCGGCTGGTGACCCAATCACGTGAAAGGGCTGCGTGTGAAAGCCAGGGGCTGCCCGTCAAACCCCAGATCCCCACCTTACCTCGGACGTCGCTGGTGGCAGGCTGCTCTACACCTACCCCTCCCACAGGAACTCCGGTGACTGGACAGCCGTTCGCGTAGTACAGCGGCGTCCAGTGTTGATAACGGAGAGTGAAGCGCGCGCAGGGGGTGTGTCAATCCAGTCGCCGGATTACGGCGCGCGGCAGTAGAAACCAACGAGGGGTTGGTAGGCGATAGCGCGGACCAGGTCAAAAATAAACCGGCGCCATCTTTGAATGGGTTTAAAAAGCTCGCAAAGCATGTGTGGGGCACTACGGAGTGGATCTCGGGTCCGAAGTGGAAATAATAATAATATTCTAGCAGGTTTCCCCTAGCGTGCGCACGTGTGGTGCGCCAAAAGCATGGCCAGAGTAGGTGTCCAAGGCATCCCAAACTGGATTATGCAAAGACTATTTTATGTGTATAAATAAATATATCCAGTGGGGCATGTATTAATAACAGCATTCTAGCGGGAGTCCCCCCGCATGCGCAAGTGTGGAGCGCCAAAGGCATGACCATAGTAGGTATTCAAGACATCCCAGAATGGATTTGCAATGAAAATAAATAAATAAATCAAAATATCCAGATGGGCATGTATTAAGGCGCTTGGGAAGGGATAACTAGGCTAGATTGGTTGTGACTAGGTACTGGGTCTCCCCTTGGCATATGCAAGTAATATGCAAGGGATGAACTAGAGATGGCACTGCTCAAGTTATGCAACATGGAGGCCATCTATAATTCGGTATGGGAGTGCAGCCAGGCATGTTGAGACATTAGTAATTGGACAACTGGTCCAGAATGTTCACTATCTGGCGAGTGTCGCCCAGGGCACCCCGTCGTTCAATCCCAAATCGTCGCTCTGAAGCCGATGTATCCATCTCTGTTCATATCTGAATAGGGCTTGTTGGTTCAGGTTCGGTAAAGACTCGATGACAGTCCATCGGATGTTCTCTGGAGAGTGATTGTTGTCCTTGCAGTGTTCGTACAGTTTTGTGTGTGTTTTATGACATCGGATGTTGCTATTGTGTTCCATTATACGTTGCTTCACAGGACGCATTGTCATCCCGATGTACAATAGATCGCAAGGGCAGATCAAAGCATAAATGCATTTGGAACTGTTGCAGTTGGTATGTCTGCTCATTGTCCAAGTGAGTTGAGAATACCCCAGTGGGTGCTGACAGCCTTTTTAATGAATGAGGAGTTTCTTGTCATCCGGCTCCTTGGGGTGTGTCTCAAGAAGGGCCTCTCAATAATAGAGAGGCCCTTCTTGAGACACACCCCAAGGAGCCGGATGACAAGATCACTTGTGTTACTTCATTCACAAGAAACTCCTCATTCATTAAAAAGGCTGTCAGCACCCACTGGGGTATTCTCAACTCCGCAGGTATGGAGTTACCGCATCCACGGTTTGCTTTTAAAAGGACAGCTAACCTTAAGGACACTCTCATCCATACCCGTCCCAAGAAAACCAGCACCCAGTCTGTTAATACACTCTGGGACCTCCCCCCAGTGACTGGACACTATCGCTGTGGATCCTGTGTTGTCTGCCCCCAGACTATCCAGGGTAAGACCGTTGTACTGAATAAAAACTTCACTTGGACAATGAGCAGACATACCAACTGCAACAGTTCCAAATGCATTTATGCTTTGATCTGCCCTTGCGATCTATTGTACATCGGGATGACAATGCGTCCTGTGAAGCAACGTATAATGGAACACAATAGCAACATCCGATGTCATAAAACACACACAAAACTGTACGAACACTGCAAGGACAACAATCACTCTCCAGAGAACATCCGATGGACTGTCATCGAGTCTTTACCGAACCTGAACCAACAAGCCCTATTCAGATATGAACAGAGATGGATACATCGGCTTCAGAGCGACGATTTGGGATTGAACGACGGGGTGCCCTGGGCGACACTCGCCAGATAGTGAACATTCTGGACCAGTTGTCCAATTACTAATGTCTCAACATGCCTGGCTGCACTCCCATACCGAATTATAGATGGCCTCCATGTTGCATAACTTGAGCAGTGCCATCTCTAGTTCATCCCTTGCATATTACTTGCATATGCCAAGGGGAGACCCAGTACCTAGTCACAACCAATCTAGCCTAGTTATCCCTTCCCAAGCGCCTTAATACATGCCCATCTGGATATTTTGATTTATTTATTTATTTTCATTGCAAATCCATTCTGGGATGTCTTGAATACCTACTATGGTCATGCCTTTGGCGCTCCACACTTGCGCATGCTGGGGGACTCCCGCTAGAATGCTGTTAATAATACATGCCCCACTGGATATATTTATTTATACACATAAAATAGTCTTTGCATAATCCAGTTTGGGATGCCTTGGACACCTACTCTGGCCATGCTTTTGGCGCACCACACGTGCGCACGCTAGGGGAAACCCGCTAGAATATTATTATTATTTCCACTTCGGACCCGAGATCCACTCCGTAGTGCCCCACACATGCTTTGCGAGCTTTTTAAACCCATTCAAAGATGGCGCCGGTTTATTTTTGACCTGGTCCGCGCTATCGCCTACCAACCCCTCGTTGGTTTCTACTGCCGCGCGCCGTAATCCGGCGACTGGATTGACACACCCCCTGCGCGCGCTTCACTCTCCGTTATCAACACTGGACGCCGCTGTACTACGCGAACGGCTGTCCAGTCACCGGAGTTCCTGTGGGAGGGGTAGGTGTAGAGCAGCCTGCCACCAGCGACGTCCGAGGTAAGGTGGGGATCTGGGGTTTGACGGGCAGCCCCTGGCTTTCACACGCAGCCCTTTCACGTGATTGGGTCACCAGCCGGCTACTTGCCCTCACGCTTCCACTATAATACGTTACTTTCCTCATGGGAATTCCCTAATCGCTGCTGGCCCCACCTGGACAGCTTGTGAGGCCTTATACAGGAATTCCTCTGGGTAAGTTGAATAGTGACCCTTTAACTGGCGTTTGCATACACGCACGCGTCACTTCAGACGAATGGATCCAGCATGGCATGTTGACTCGCGTTACTTAAATAATCATTTTTTTCTTGCTGGGATACACGAACCTCCCGCCAGCATCGAACTTACTTAGCTACAGAGTGTCAAATTACATCACACTACCTCTTGGTTCTAACTGTGCGTTTTTTTCAGTTTTTTCAGTGTTTTTAAGCGTTTTCGGCTCAAATTTCAGCCTATATATGCTTGGATAATAATATACCTCTGGTGCAATCCACCCCTCGACTATATGAGGATGCACCACTTCCTTATACAAATGCACAGGCGAAAATACGACGCCTTCACCTAGATGCATGCTATAGCGATGCAGCATGGCAGCACTATGCAGAGCGGCTCACCTAGGCGCACTGCACGTATGTGTTTATAAGTTCTCTAAAACAATTCTCACTCACAGCACTACCTGACCCTACCACTGCCTAACAGAACGTTAACCACTGGGCACGTATCCGCCGACACCCTGGACATAGGCACAATAATGATTTACCTTTGATATCATTGTTTGGTTGCTTGTTTTTCTTCATTTTTTCAGGAGTCCTGTTATAAGGAAACATCCGCGAGCGACACCATACAGGTCGTATACCAGTGTCCTCCAAGATCCCGGGGGATGCTAGCAATTATATGAGCACAAGGTCCTGATGAATCGCCCTTAGGGCGAGAAACATGTTGACCGTTTTCACAACAAGGGTTGAATAAAGGTTTGGTCTCATTGTTCACCACTCCTTAATACCCCTTCACTTTTTTAATAAAGCAGTGAGCCTGACCAATAAAATTCTCTCTATTTTAGGACTCTACTGACTTTTTTTTAAAAACACACCACCACGCTCACTATTGCACCTTTTTACAGGCCCCTCACACCCACACACCCGTTGGCACGGAATAGAAGATCTCCGCCAAAGTGCAGCTTTTCTAGCTGCCCGACGGGCATTGCACCGCCAGCCTGCCGTAGGAGCAGGATACCGATGATGACGCTGGACGGTCATCGGCTGGGGCAACAGTTGTGGTCCTGCCGATAGTCTGTGTGAGGTATCCTTACATTCTGACAAGGGTCTACACCATGCACTTAACCCCCACTTTTTTAGTGAGTGAGAGAGAAGAAAGGCTGAGCTAAAATTCTTTAAGCTCCCCTTGGGGAACTCTGTACAACTCTATTGATAGCTATTCGCTGTGAGCAGACACTCACAATGGGCTCTTTGATAATCTTTGTGCGTATACACACTCATTAAGTATTTGTAGATGTTCAGCATTTTAATAGATACTCACTACCTGCCCTTGTATGTTGAGAGTGAACAAACACTCGCATGTGATCCTAGACGATCACCGTGAACATACAGTCACTACAGACTTGTGGGTGTGCAGGGTGTGAGCTCATGTTCCGGCTCAGGATGCTCTCGGGTGATAGTGTGACCCCAAGCTCCTGGAAACACGGATTTTCCTGTGGACCTCAGGACACAAGTGGACTTTCTTCCCCGAGCAGCAGTGTGGCAGGAGCTGCGTTTGCAGAGTGGTATAAAAAGGGGGCGTGGCCTTAGACCACTCTCAGCAATCCCGTGTGTGGTGCTTACTAGAGGTACCAGGTGGGCTAACCAGCCCCCAGGGGCCCTCAGAAATGAAGGGGACTTAAAACCCCTATTTAGAACACGCCAAGAGGTGGGTTTGCAGAGTTGTGGGGAAAGGGGGCACTGCCTTTGTCTAATTCTCAGCAGTCCCACTATGTGGGGCTTACTGGAGGTAAGAGGTAGGCTAGTTGGCCCCTAAAGGACCCCCAGCAGTGAAGGGGACATTAATCCCCATCCAAGTGCATGCCAGGGAGCGCGTTTGCAGAGTGGTGGGCAACAGGGGTGTGGCCTGCTATGAGAACTTCGCATTCCTGCTGTGTGGGACTTACTGGAGTTAATTGGAGCGGTAGTTGGCCCCCAAGGATGTCTTTGGGGGCCATCTAGCCCTCTTGTTACCTCCAATAAGTCCCACACAGTAGGATTGCTAAGAGCTCTTTGGAGGCCATGCGCCCCTTTCTCCACCCCTCTGCAAACGCACCTCCTAGCAGACTACGGGATGGGGATGAAGTGCAATTTACTCCAAGAAGCCCTCCTGTTACCTCCTGTAAGTTCAATGCAGCGGAATTCCTGAGCACTGGTCGGAGGCCCGGCACCCTTTCTCCACCACTCTGCAAACGTGACTACTAGTTGAAGAAGTGTTTGCAATATAATAGGTTTTGCATTTGTGAGAATTAGAGCTATTGGCGTTGTAAATGTAAACGTTTTTTACTAATGTTTTTGGGAGTGGAGTGGATGTACGTTGTATGTGCAGTGAAATTATAGGAATATAAAGTATGTGGTATTTAGTGTATAGGATTTATATAGAGTTGGATTATGTGTTATGGAGAGTAATTATGTGGTATGGTAGTCTGTGTTGTGGAGTGGTAACATCAGGTTTGGTTTTCCTTGTTTCCATAAACGCTCAACAGTGAACTCAGTGAGACAAAAAAAGATGGAATCACTGAGGAGCACTTGTGGACCTAGTCAGAGGTATGAGCAGGGCCACTGGAATTATGCAACTGTTTGGCTGCACTGACTTTCACATAATTATACATTGTATGCATTAGCCACATAATTCATCATCTGCTCCCTAATCTGCAGATTTGAAAAAAAGCCTTGTTTCTAGCTCAAACGGCTATGACGTTACCAAAAATGCAGGGACAAATGTTACAGCATGGTAGAAGGCCCTCTGCAAACCTAGAATGGTCACCAGTTACTTATTGCTAAATGTGGGTGTTAAATTGGTACTAATGGTGTGCACGCCACTCTTGCTTCCTTATGTGCCTCTTTCTGCATTTCTGTTGCTTCTTTATGCATATTTCTTTCTTTTTCTGCACTTCTCTTGCCACTTTCTGCAAATCTCTTCTACTTTATGCACCTATCTTCCCTCTTTCTGCAAGTCTGTTGCCTCTTTCTGCACCTCATTTCCTTCTTTCTGTACCCTTCTTGCCTCTTTCTGCACCCTTCTTCCATCATTCTGAACCTCTATTGCCTTTTTCTATACCCCTCTTATGTTTTTCTGCACCATTTTTGTCTCTTTCTGCACCTCTGTTCCTTCTTTCTGCACTTCTTTTGTTTCTTTCTGGACCTGTCTTGCTTCTTTCTGCACCCTTCTTCCCCCCTACAGCACTTCTGTTGCTTCTTTCTGCACTTATCTTGCTTCTTTCTGGACCTCACTTGCCTCTTTATGCACCTCTTTTTCCCCTTTCTTCAGTTCTCTTGCCTCCTACTGCACTTCACTTGCCTCTTTCTGTAACTCTCTTGCTTCTTTCTATACCTCTCTTGCCTGTTTCTGCACCCCACTTGCTTCTTTCTATACCCCTTTTACCTGTTTCTGAGGCCCGCTTGCCTCTTTGTCCAACTCTCTTGCCTCCTTCTACACCTCTCTTCTCCCTTTCTGCATCACTCTTGCCTCTTTCATCACCTCTGTTGCTTCTTTCTGCAGTTCTCTTCTTCTTTCTGTACTCCTCTTGCCTCTTTCTGCATCCCTCTTGCCTTTATGTGCACCTCTCCTACCCCTCTTGCCTCCTCTTCCACCTCTGTTAATACTTTCTGCACCTCTTTTACTTCGTTCTGCACTTCACTTGCCTCTTTCTGTATCCCTCCTGCCTCTTTCTGCACCTCTGTAGGTCATTTATTCACAGCTCTGGCTTCTTCTTGCACCTCTGTTCAAAATTTCTGCATCACTCTTGCCTTTTTCTGCACCCCTCTTCCCTCTTTCTGCATCTCTCTTGCCTCAGTCTGCCCATCTGTTCCCTCTTTCTGAACCTCTTTTGCCTGTTTCCTCAACTCTCTTGCCTCTTTCTGCAGTTCTCTTGCCACCTTCTGCACCTCACTTGCCACTTTTTGCAACTCTATTGGTACATTTACACTGTTCTTGCTTCTTTCTGCACCTCTGTTGCTTCTTTCTGCACCTGTCTTGCTTCTTTCTGAACCCCAATTGTCTATTTCTGTACTTGTCTTCCCTCTTTCTGTACCTTTTTTTGCCTGTTTCTGCATCTCACTTGCCTCTTTCTGCACTTTTCTTGCTTCTTTCTAAACCTCTGTTGCATCTTTCTGCAACTTTCTTACCTCTTTCTGCAGTTCTCTTGCCTGTTTCTGCAACTTTCTTGCCTCTTTCTGTACTTCAATTGCTTCTTTATACACTTCTTTTGCCTCTTTCTACACCCCTGTTGCTTCATTCTGCACTTTCCATGCTTCTTTCTACACCTTTCCTGCTTCTTCTTGCACCCCTGTTGTCTCTTTATGTACCCATTTTGCCTCTTTCTGCACCTTTATTGCCTTTTTCTGCTGTTCTCTGGCCTCTTTATGGACCACTGTTGCTTCTTTCTGCACTTCTCTTGCCTCTTTCTGCACCCCAAATGCTTCATTCTGCATTTTACATGCTTCTTTCTGCATCTGTCTTGCTTCTTTCTGCAACCCTTTTGTCTCTTTCTGCACTCGTCTTCCCTTGTCATGTACATTTCTTGCCTGTTCTTGCATCTCACTTGCCTCTTTCTGCACGTTTCTTGCTTCTTTCTACACCTCTCTTGCTTCTTTCAGCAATGTTCTTACCTCTTTCTGTAGTTCTCTTGCCTGTTTCTGCACCGTTTTTGCCTGTTTGTGCACCGCTCTTGCCTCTTTCTGCACCCGTCTTCCCTCTTTGAGCAACTCTCTACCATCTTTCTGCACCACTTTTTCCTCTTTTTGTACCTCTGCTGCTTCTTCTTTCACTTCTCTTGACTCTTTCTGGACCCCCGTGAAACTTTTAGCACCTCTGTTGCTTCTTTCTGCACATAAAACTTCAATTGATGAGATTCAGCTTCGGTTTAATACCACTGATGGCATACAAGTTCGGCCAAGGTTACAGGAAAGAAGCATCTTCACAATGCCGCTTCTGTAAACAGGATGAAGAAAACCTTATCCACATCCTGTGCATCTGCCGAGAACTCCGAGCCCAAAGAAACTTTTGGTTGCGCCCACTCTGGCTCCTACTAAATATTAGGACTAGCCAGGAAGCACTAGATGCATGTATGAGGGGAGACTCACCGCAGCTGGCAGCGCGTTTCGTTAAGTTTATTGCTGAAATTAATTCCCTGAAACTTCCCTCTGTCAAAGCTTGAATTTCCCCCTGTGACATTCTTCCGCCTTTTTAATTCAATCAGCAACTTTTCTGTTTTTTAATTGATTTTATATTGCTTTCTCTTCTTAAACTTTCTAAACTTTTAATCTTTAAAGGTTACTCTCTGTTTGTACACCATGCAACGATTTTAATTAATTGTGCAAATAAAATTTACTCTTACTCTTTACTCTTTACTCTTTTCTGCACTTCTCTTCCTTCTTTCTGCACTCCTCATGTATCCTTCTGCACTTCTGTTGCTTCTTTTTGCACTGCTCTTGGTTCTTTCTGCACTGCTCTTGCCTCTTTCTGCATCCCTCTTGCCTCTTTGTGCACCTCTTTTGCTTCTTTATACACTTCTCTCTCCTCTTTCTGTACCCCTTTTGCTTCTTTGTGCAACTCTGATGCTTCTTTCTGTATTTCTATTGCCTCTTTCTGTACCACTCTTACTTTTCTGCAGCTGACTTGCCTCTTTCAGCACTTCTGTTGCTTTTTTCTGCAGATCTCTTGCCTCTTTTAGCACATTACTTGCCTCTTTCAGCACCTCGATTGCTTTTATCTGCAGAGCTCTTGCCTCTTTCTGAACCCTTCTTTTTTCTTTCTGCAACTCTCTTGCCTCTTTCTGTACCTCTTTTGCCTCTTTCTGCACTTGCCTTGCCTCTTTCCGAACCCATTTTGCCTCTTTCTGCACCTCTGCTGCTTCTTTCTGCACTCCTCAGGCATTCTTCTGCACTTCTGTTACTTCCTTCTGCACTACTCTTGGTTCTTCCTGCACTGCTCTTGCCTCTTTCTGCATCCCTCTTGCCTCTTTGAGCACCTCTTTTGCTTCTTTCTGCACTTCTCTCTCCTCTTTCTGCACCCCTTCTGCCTTTTTGTGCACCTCTGATGCTTCTTTCTGTACTTTTATTGATTCTTTCTGCACCTCTCTTACTTTTCTGCAGCTGACTTACCTCTTTCGGTATCAAAACAACAGTGGTCCTAGACCTATTAATTATACAGGTTGACTTAAATCAATAATTTCAACAATTTTAAGTAGAGCAACCACAGTCCATCTGCTCTATCGTACTGGAGAAAACTTTTTGTACCACACAAAAAACCTAAACCACCAACAAGAGATTACTTTTGATTTATTAATTCATTCATCATATTTCCAAATATTTTTTTGAGTTTTTCAGTTCATATCATACACAGTTACTTGATTTCAAAAATTGATAAAAACATAGAGGTTGCCCGAGAAAAAAGATAGTGCAAAAGAAGTGCTCAGAAGTGTGAACGCAAGTGAACGGAAAAGAAAACAAAATTAGAGAGTGTAGAAACAACTATTCACATTATTTACAAAACAATAACAAACTTTCTGCTCAGTCATATTTGAACCCTGGCCAACTGGTTTGTAGTCTCTTTGAAGGATTTTTTAATTAGACGTATGTCTGAAAATTATTTGGCACTATATACAATTCTTAAGTTGGTCCAAGGGTAATGAGGGGTAATGTCTGTAGTCTCTTTGAAGGATTTTTTAATTAGACGTATGTCTGAAAATTATTTGGCACTATATACAATTCTTAAGTTGGTCCAAGGGTAATGAGGGGTAATGTCGACGTTTCGACTCGTCTTATGCCCAACCGGTGATTTGAACCTTGGGATTGCGAGTCTTCATCAGGACTGGAGAATGTACGTGGGCAACCAAGGGATAATAATAACCCCTTCAAAAAACAAGGGACGTGGTCCTGAATTCCAACTTTCCTATCAATACTTCTTATTATGTGGATTCCATTGTTACCACATCTCGATAAGGTTTCCAAGTATCATACAGGCACCATGGTAGAAATTACCTTAGAAAATTGGGTGATTCGCAATTTCTAGAAAGCTCCAGTTGTTAAGTCAGGTAGCTTATCAGCTCATAGGCGTGCCTATTCCTCGGTTCGAGATTCTGTCTGCCTGTGAGTACAGCCGGTCAACCTCGCCTGCTCCGTGGACGCCGGCAGGCTTCCTCGGGCAACCTCTATGTTTTTATCAATTTTTGAAATCAAGTAACTGTGTATGATATGAACTGAAAAACTCAAAAAAATATTTGGAAATATGATCAATGAATTAATAAATCAAAAGTAATCTCTTGTTGGTGGTTTAGGTTTTTTGTGTGGTACAAAAAGTTTTCTCCAGTACGATAGAGCAGATGGACTGTGGTTGCTCTACTTAAAATTGTTGAAATTATTGATTTAAGTCAACCTGTATAATTAATAGGTCTAGGACCACTGTTGTTTTGATACCGTTAAATGCCCAGGTCCATACCTTATGGGTTACCCCATTTTCTTAATGGTTGACTTACCTCTTTCAGCACCTCTGTTGCTTTTTTCTGCAGAAGTCTTGCCTCTTTCTGTACCTTACTTGCCTCTTTCAGCACCTCTGTTGCTTTTATCTGCAGATCTCTTGCCTCTTTCTGTACCTTACTTGCCTCTTTCAGCAACTCTGTTGCTTTTATCTGCAGAAGTCTTGCCTCTTTCTGAACCCCTCTTTTCTCTTTCTGCACCTCCCTTACCTCTTTCTGCACTTATATTGCCTCTTTCTGTACCTCTTTTGCCTCTTTCTGCAACTCTGCTGCTTCTTTCTGCACTTCTATTAGCTCTTTCTGTACCTCTCTTCTTCTTTCTGCACCTCAGTTGCCTCTCTCAGCACCTCTGTTGCTTTTTTCTGCAGATCTCTTGCCCCTTTCTGCAACTCACTTTCCTATTTCAGCACCTCTGTTGCTTGTTTTCTGCAAACCTGTTGCTTCTTTCTGCACCCCTCTTTTCTCTTTCTGCACCTCTCTTGCCTCTATCTGTATCCCTGTTCTGTCTTTCTGCACCTTTCCAGCCTGCTTCTGCACATCTGTTGCCTCTTTCTGTACATCTGTTGCCTCGTTCTGCACCCTTTGAACCTTTTAGCACCTCTGTTACTTCTTTCTTCATTTTTCTTCCTTCTTTCTGTACCTACATTACCTCTTTGTGCACCCTTGTATCTTCTTCTATACCCCTCTTGCATCGTTTTGCACCTCTGTTGGTTCTTTCTGCACTGCTCTTGCTTCTTTCTTCACCATACTTTCCTCTTTCTGCACTTCTCTTCCTTCTTTCTGTACCCCTCCTGCCTCTTTCTGTACCTCTCTTGCCTCTTTGTGCTCCTCTTCTGTGCTCCTCTCCTACCTCTTTCTGAACCCCTCTTGCCTCTTTTTGCACCTCTCTTGGTTCTTTCTGCACTGCTCTTGCTTCTGTCTGCACCTCACTTTCACCTCCTGAGCACTGGTCAAAGGCCAAGCACCTTTTCTCCACCACTCAGCAAACACAACTACTAGTTAAAGAAGCATTTGCAATGTAATAGGTTTTGCATTTACGAGAGTTAGAGCTATTGGCATTGTAAATCTAAAGGTTTTTTTTCCTAATGTTTTTTGGTTAGAGTGGATGTACATTATGCATAGTGGAATTATGTGGTATGTTGTGCAGTGAAATTATGTGAATGGAAAGTATGTGGTATTTAGTGTATAGGAATTATGTGGAGTGGTATTATGTGTTTTGGAGAATAATTATGTGGTATTGAAGTCTGTGTTGGGGAGTCGTAACCTCAGGTTTGGTCTTCCTCTTTTGCATAGAAGCTAAACTATAAACTCAATGAGACACAATAAAAGAAGGAACTTCTGAAGAACAATTTTGGACCTAGTCAGAGGTATGAGCAGAGACACTGGAATTATGTGACTGTTCGGCTGAACCAATTTTCACATAATTAAACATTTTCCTCATTCGCCAAATACTCCATCATCTGCTGGCTAATTTGCCGATTTGAACATAAAAAGCCTTGTTTCTAGCTCAAATGACTCAAATGTTCCCAAAAATGCAGCGTCATGTGCTACAGCGTGGTGGAAAGCCCTTTGCAAAGGTGGAATGTGTTACTTATTGCAAAATGTGGGTGTTAAATTGGTACTAATGGTACATATACCTCTCTTCTTTCTGTGCTTTTCTTGCCACTTTTTGCATTTCTCTTGCTTCTTTCTGCACTTCACTTGCCTATTTCTGTATTTATCTTGCCCCTTTCTGCACCTCTCTTGCCTCTATCTGCACCTCATTTGCCTCTTTCTGCACTTCTCTTGATTCTTTCTAAACATCTCTTGCCTCTCTGTACATTTCTCTTACTTGTTTCTGTAGTTCCCTTGCCTCTTTCTGTACTTCTCTTGCCTCTTTAACCACCTCATTTGCCTCTTTTAGTACCTCACTATCTTCCTTCTGCACCTGTCTTGCCTCTTTCTGCATTTCTCTTGCCTCTTTATGCATTTCTCGGGCCTCTTTCTGCACTTCTCTTGTCTCTTTCTGCAGCCATCTTGCCTCTTTTTGCACTTTTGTTGGTTGTTTCTGCACTGCTCTTGCTTCTTTCAGCACCTCACTTGTATCTTTCTGTACTTCTCTTGTGTCTTTCTACACCTGTGTTGCTACTTTCAGCAATTCTATTGCCTCTTTCTGCACTTCTTTTGCTTGTTTCTGCACCTCTCTGGCCTCTTTCTGTGCCTTACTTGCTTCTTTTTGCACCCCTCTTGCCTATTTCTGCCCTCCTCTCCTCTCATTTTGCATCTCTCTTTCTTGTTTCTGCACCTATATTCCCTTTTTCTGTACCTTTCCTGCCTCTTTCTGCACCCATCTTGCCTCTTTCTTTACCTCTGTTGCTTTTTTCTGCACTTCTCTTGCTCTTTCTGCACCCTTTGGTCCCGATTCACAGATCTAACTTAAGACAAAATCCTAAACTTACTACCATTTTGGTATTCACAGAAGGCACTTACTCATTTTGGCATTCACAGAAGGCACTTACTCATTTTGGTATTCACAGCCTTCTGTGAATACCAAAATGAGTAAGTTACTCAAAATGAGTAAGTTATTCATATTGATATTCACAGGAGGCACTCACTCTTCAATGAGTAAGTGCCTTCTGTGAATACCAAAATGAGTACTTGCTTTCTGTGAATACCAAAATTGGGCCCTCTGGGCCTATTTTAGCACCTATGTTCCTTCTTTCTGCACTTCTCTTCTTTCTTTCTTTACCCCTCCTGCCCCTTTCTTTACCTCTATTATTTCTTTCTGTCCCTCTCTTGCCTCTTTCTACACTTCTTTTGCTTCTTTCTGTACCTCACTTGCTTCTTTCTGCACCTTCTAACCTTTTTTGAATCAATATTGCCTCTTTCTGCTGTTCATTTTCTGTACCCTCTTACCTCTTTCTTCACCTCACTTGACTCTTTCTGCACTTATCTTGCTTCTTTCCACACCACTGTTGCTTCTTTCAGCAATTATATTGCCTCTTTATGAACTTCTTTTGTTTGTTTCTGCACCACTCTTGTGTCTTTATGCACATCTGTTGCCTCTTTATGCACCTCATTTTCTTTTTTCTACACCCCTCTTGTCAATTTCTGCATCCCTATTTTCCATGTGTGCACTTCACTTCCCTCTTTTTGCACCCCTGTCTACCTTTCTGCACATTTCTTGCCTGTGTCTGCACATCTCTTGCCTCTTTCTGTATCTCTGTAGGTTCTTTCTGTACATATCTTTCTGTTTCTGCACCAATCGTGCCTATTTCAGCATCTCTCTTGCTTCTTTCTGTACCCCTCCTGCCTCTTTCTGTACTTCTCTTGCCTCTTTGTGCACCTCTTCTACCTTTTTCTGTACTGAATGTGCTTCTTTTTGCACCTCTGTTGGTTCTTTCTGCACTGCTCTTGCATCTTTCTGCACCTCACTTGCCTCTTCCTGCACTTGTCTTGTTTCTCTCTACACCTCTGTTGCTTCTTTCAGCTCCTCAGTTGGTTCTTTCTGCAGTTATCTTCCTTCTTTCTGCACCCCTCCTGCCTCTTTTTGGACCTCTCCTTCTTCTTTGTGCACCTCTCCTACCCTTTTCAGTACAGCTCTTGCTTTTTTTGCACCTCTGTTAGTTCATTGTGCACTGCTCTGGCTTCTTCCTGCACCTCACTTGCCTCGTTATACACTTCTCTTGTTTCTTTCTACACCTCCGATGCTTCTTTCATCAATTCTCATGCCTCTTTCTGCACTTTTCTTCCTTCTTTCTGCACCTATTCTGCCTCTTTCTGTACCTCTCTTTCCTCTTTGTGCACCTCTCCTAACTGTTTGTGTACCCCTCGTGCTTCTTTTTACTCCATTGTTGGTTCTTTCTGCACTGCTCTTGCTTATTTCTTCTCCTCACTTGCACCTCCTGAGCTCTGGTCGAAGACCCAGCACCCTTTCTCCACCACTCTGCAAACGTGATTACTAGTTAAAGAAGCATTTGCAATGTAAAAGGTTTCACATTTGCAAGAGTTAGAGCTATTGGCATTGTAAATGTAAGTAATTTACTAATGTTTTTTGATGTTGAATGGATATACATTATGCGTAGTGGAATTATGTGGTATGTTGTGCAGTGAAATTATGTGAATAGAATGTATGTTTTATTTAGTGTATAGGAATTATGTGGAGTGGATTCATGTGTTTTGGAGAATAATTATGTGGCATTGTAGTCTGTGTTGTGGAGTAGTAACCTCATGTTTGGTCTTCCTTGTATGGATAGAAGCTAAACTATAAACTCAATGAGACACAATAAAAGAAGAAACGACTGAGGAACAATTTTGTACCTTGTTAGAGGTATGAGCAGAGCCACTGGAATTATATGACTGTTCGGCTGTACCAATTTTCACATAATTAAACATTTTCTGCATTTGCCGAATATTCCATCATCTGCTGGCTAATCTGCAGATTTGAAAAAAAAGCCTTGTTTGTAGCTCAAATGACTAAAATGTTCCCAAAAATGCAGCGTCATGTGTTACAGCATGGTGGAAGACCCTTTGAAAATGTGTAATATGTCATTTATTGCAAAATATGGGTGTTAAACTGGTACTAATGGTGCACAAACCTCTCTTCTTTCTGTGCCTCTCTTGCCTCTTTCTGAATTTCTCTTGCCTCTTTATGCACTTCTGCACCTCTTTCTGTACCTCACTTGCCTCTTTCTGCACCTCAAGTGCCTCTTTCTGCACTTCTCTTGCCTCTTTCTGCAGCCATCTAGCCTCTTTTTGCACCTTTGTTGGTTGTTTCTGAAATTTTCTTGCTTCTTTCTGTATCTCAGTTGTGTCTGTCTGCACCTCTCTTGCGTCTTTTAATACCTCTGTTGCTTCTTTCAGCAATTCTCTTGCCTCTTTCTGCACTTCCTTTGCTTGTTTCTACACCTCTCATGCCTCTTCCAGCACCTCACTTGCTTCTTTCTGCACCCCTCTTGCCTCTTTCTACACTCCTCTCCCCTCATTTTTCACGTTTCTTGCTTCTTGCTGTACCCTTTTCCCCTCTTTATGCACCATTCCTGCCTCTTTCTGCACCCATCTTACCTCGGTCTGTACCTCTGTTGCTTTTTTCTGCACTTAACTTGCTCTTTCTGCACTCTTTGTGCCTATTTCAGCATCTATGTTCCTTCTTTCTGTACTTATCTTATCTCTTTGTGTACCTCTCTTACCTTTTTCTGCAGCCCTCTTGCCTCTTTTTATACCTCGCTTGCTTCTTTGTGTAACTCCACTATCTCTATATACACCCACTTGTCTCTTTTTGCATCTCTATTGGTTCTTTGTGCACTACTCTTGCTTCTTCCTACACCTCTTTTGCTTCTTTCAGCAATTCTGTTGCCTCTTTCTTTACTTCTCTTGCTTATTACTGTACCTCTATTGAGTCTTTCTGTACTTCTGTTGCCTGTTTCTGCACTTCACTTGCTTCTTTATGTACCCTACTGTATCTTTCTGCACTTGTCTTCCTTCTTTCTACACTTCCCTTGCCGCTTTCTGCTATTTTCTTGCCTCTTTGTGCATTTCTCTTGCCTGTTTCTGCACTTCTGTTGCCTATTTTGTATCCCTCTTGCCGCCTTCTACACCTCTCTTGCTTCTTTCTGTACACTTCTTCCCTTTTTTGCATCATTCTCGCCTCTTTCTGCTCTTGTCCTGCCATTTTCTGCACCTCTCTTACCTCTTTCTGCACCTCTCTTGACTCTTCCTGCACTTCTCTTGCTTCTTTTCACACCTCTGTTGCTTCTTTCAACAATTCTCTTGAGTATTTCTGCACTTCTTTTGCTTGTTTCTGCACCTTTCTTGTGTCTTTATGCATCTCTGTTGCCTCTTGCTACAGCTCATTTGCTTCTTTCTGCACCCGTCTATTTCTGCACTCCCATTTTCTCTTTCTGCATTTCTCGTCCCTCTTTCTGCACCAACTGTTCCATCTTTCTGCACTTTTCCTGCCTGTTTCTACAAATCTCTAGCCTCGTTCTGTACCTCTGTTGGTTCTTTCTGTACTTATCTTGCTGTTTCTGCACTCTTTGTGCCTCTTTCAGCATCTCTGTTGCTTCTTTTTGCAATTCTCTTCATTCTTTCTACACCCCTCCTCCTTCTTTCTGTACCCCTCTTACCTCTTTGTGATCAATCATTCAATTAGGCATTTGTCGAGCATGACTACTCACCCGTAATGCTATCAAGGCGCTAGGGGTGGGGGGTGCCTGTTTGTGCACCTCTTCTACCTTTTTCTGTACCGCACATGCTTCTTTTTGCACCTCTGTTGTTTCTTTCTTAACTACTCTTGCTTCTTTCTGTACCTCACTATTCTCTTTCTACACTTCTCTTGCTTCTTTCTACACCTCTGTTGCTTCTTTCTGCAATTCTCTTCCTTCTTTCTGTATCCCTCCTGACTCATTTTGTACCGCTCTTGCCTCTTTGTTCACCTCTCCTACCTCCATCTGCAATCCTCTTGCTTCTTTCAGCATCTCTGTTGCTTCTTTCAACAGTTATCTCCCTTCTTTATGCACCCCTACTGCCTCTTTTTTTACCTCTCCTGCTTCTTTGTGCACCTCTCTTACCATTTTCTGTACCGTTCCTGTTTTTTTGCACCTCTGTTGGTTCATTCTGAAATTCTCTTGCTTCTTTCTCCACCTCACTTGCCTCTTTCTACACTTCTTTTGTTTCTTTCTACAACTCTGTTGCTTATTTCAGCAATTCTCTTGCCTCTTTCTGCACTTTTCTTCCTTCTTTCTGTACCCATTCTGCCTCTTTTTGTACCTCTCTTGCCTCTTTGTGCACCTCTCCCACCTCTTTCCGTACTCCTCTTGCCTCTTTTTGCACCTCTGTTGGTTTATTCTGCGCTGCTCTTGCTTCTATCTGCACCCCTTTTGCCTCTTTCTGCACTAATATTTTCTCTTTCTGCACCTCTCCTGCATCTTTCTGTATCCCTGTTCCCTCTTTCTGCACCTTTCCTGTCAGTTTCTGCATCTCACTTGCCTCTTTCTGTGCCTCTGTTGGTTCTTTCTGTACTTATCTTCCTTCTTCTGCATCCCTACTGCCTCTTTTTGTACCTCTCCTGCTTCTTTGTGCACAACTCCTACCTTTTTCTGTACCACTCTTGCTTTTTTTGCACATCTCTTGGTTCATTCTGCAATGCTCTTGCTTCTTTCTTCACCTCACTTGCCTCTTTCTACACTTCTCTTGTTTCTTTCTACACCTCTGTTGCTTATTTCAGCAATTTTCTTGCCTCTTTCTGCACTTTCTTCCTTCTTTCTGTATCCATTCTGCCTCTTTATGTAACTCTCTTTCCTCTTTGTGTACCTCTCCTATGTCTTTCTGTACTCCTCTTGCCTCTTTTTGCACCTCTGTTGATTCATTCTGCAAACCTCTTGCCTCTTTCTGCACACGGCATTTCTCTTTCTGCACCTCTCTTGCATCTTTCTGCACCCCTGTTCCCTCTATCTGCACCTTTCCTGCCTGTTTCTGCATCTCGCTTGCCTCTTTCTGTGCCTCTGTTGGTTCTTTCTGCATTTATCTTGCTCTTTCTGCACCCTTGGTGTCTCTTTCAGCAGCTCTGTTGCTTCTTTCTGTACTTCTCTTCCTTCTTTCTGCACCCCTATTGCCTCTTTCTGTACCTCTCTTACCTCTTTGTGATCAATCAATCAATCAGGCATTTGTTGAGCGTGACTACTCACCCGTAATGCTCTCAAGGCGCTAGGGGTGGGGGTTGCAGGTTCCAGTACATCAACAAGGGGATCTGTTGAAGAGCCAGGTTTTGAGGTTCCTGGTGAACATTGGGAGCGATGTTGTCTGTCTGAGGTGGAGCGGAAGGGCGTTCCAAGATATGGCCATGAGGAAGGAGAAGGAGCGGCCTCTCAATCTTGTCTTTCTGGTGTGGGGGAACACAGTAGTAGGAGAGCTGGGCTGATCATAGGGTTCTTTGAGGTGCCTGGAATTTGTGTCGGCTGTTCAGGTATGCTGGTCCGATTTTGTGGAGGGCCTTGTGTGCGTGGGTGAGTATCTTGAAGGTGACTCTAGCCTCAATGGGGAGCCAGTAGATTGTGCACAGGTGCTGGGAGATGTGGCAGTGTCTTGGTAGGTTGAGGACCAGTTTTGTGGCGGTGTTCTGGATGTTCTGTAGCTTGGGGTGAGGTTTATGTTTATTTTGTCATAGAGTGTGTTGCTGTAGTCGAGTTTGCTGGTGACCAGGGCGTGAGTGACAGTCTTTCTGTCTTCGAGGTGGATCCATTTGAAGGTCTGACGTAGTAGGCGGAGGGTATGTAAGCAGGAAGACGAGACAGAGTTGATCTGGTAGTACATTTTGAGCTCAGAGTCCGAGATGATTCCCAGGTTGCATGCATGGTACGGGGTGGGTGGGCTTCTGAGGGCGGGGGCCACCAGGTGTCATTCCAGGCTTCAGAGTTTGGGCCCATGATGAGTACTTCTGCTTTGTTGGTGTTTCGCTGTAGGCAGCTATATTTCATCCATTTGGTGACGGCTTCCATGCAATCTTCAAAGTTGTGTCTGGTAGTTTTGGGCTCGTTGGATACGGAGAGGATGAGTTGGGTGTCATCTGCATATGACAAAATGTTGAGTCCGCAGGTTCTGATGATGGCGGCGAGCACAGCCATGTAGATGTTGAAGAGCGTATGGCTCTTCAACGTACCTCTCCTACCTTTTTCTGTACCCTTTGAGTCTCTTTTTATACCTCTGTTGGTTCTTTCTGCACTGCTCTTGCTTCTTTCAGCACCTCACTTGCCTCCTTCTGCAATTCTCTTGCTTCTTTCCATACCTATGTTGCTTCTTTCAGTAATTCCCTTACCTCTTTCTGCACTTCTTTTGCTTGTTTCTGCACCTCTCTTGCATCTTTATACACCTCTTTTGCCTCTTTCTATAACTCATTTGCTTCTTTCTACACCCCTCTTGCTTCTTTCTGCACCCATCACTTCTCTTTCTGCACCTCTCTTTCCTCTTTGTACACCCCTGTTCCATCTTTCTGTACCTTTATTGCCTGTTTCTGCACCTATCTTGCCTCTTTCCGTACCTCTGTTGGTTCTTTCTGCACTTCTCTTGCTGTTTCTGCACCCTTCGTGCCTGTTCAAGAACCTGTGTTGTTTTTTCTGCACTTCTCTTCCTTCTTTCTGCATCCCTCCTGCCTCTTTCTGTACCTCTCCTTCCTCTGTTTGCACCTCTCCTTCCTTTTTCTTCACCCCTCTTGTCTCTTTTTGCACCTCTGGTGCTTCTTTCTGCACTGCTCTTGCTTCTTTCTACACCTCTGTTGCTTCTTTCAGCAATTATTTTGCCTCTTGCTGCATTTCTCTTCCTTCTTTCTGCACCCCTCCTGCCCCTTTCTGTACCTCTCTTGCCTCTTTGTGTACCTCTCCTTCCTCTTTCTGCCTTCATCTTGCCCTTTTCAGTACCTCTGTTGCTCCTTTCTGTACTTCTCTTCCTTCTTTCTGCACCCCTCCTGCGTCTTTCTGTACCTATCTTGCCTCTTTGATTACCTCTCCTACCTTTTTATGTTCCACTCTTGCTTCTTTCAGCAATTCTTTTGCCTCTCTCTGTAATTCTCTTCCTTCTTTCTGCGCCCCTTTTGCCTGTTTCTGCACTCATCTTTTCTCTTTCTGCACCTCTCTTGCCTCCTTATCTGCTTCGGTTTGGGTATTTCTGTACTCCTCTTGCTCTTTCTGCAGCCTTTGCTCCTTTTTCGGCAGCTCTGTTGCTTTTTTGTGCACTTTAGTTTTTTCTTGTGCACCCCTCCTGCCTCTTTCTGTACCTCTCTTGCCTCTTTGTACACCTCTCCTACTTTTTACTGTAACCCTCTTGCCTCTTTATTGTACCTCTGTTGGTTTTTTCGGGAATGCTCTTGTTTTTTTCTGCACCCCACTTGCCTCTTTCTGATCTTTATTTATTTATTTATTTGCGGGTTTGTATCGCGCTTGAATCAACTCCTGGAGGAGTATCTCTGTGCCCTAGGAACACAGCAACACACAGTCAGAGGGGAAGCCAGACGAAAATGGATCCGTTTAGAAACAGAAAAGTTTTGAGTTGCTTTCTAAACAGCAGATGTTCTGAGCACTGTCTGAGAGCTAGAGGGAGCTTGTTCCATAGTGATGGCCCAATCCACAACCTTCTTTGCACGGGGCACACACAATAGAAATTGATTGCTTGACCTAAGGGAACGTGAAGGGGCGTAGGGTATAAATGTATTTTTCAGATATGCAGCACTTAGTCCGTTTAAGCTCTTCGCTTGCTTCTTTCTACACCTCTGTTGTTTCTTTAAGTATTTTTTCCTCTTTCTGCATGTCTTTCCCTTCTTTCTGAACCCTTCCTGCATACCTCTCTTGCCTCTTTGTGCACCTCTCCTACCTCTTTGTGCACTCCTCTTGCCTCTTTTTGTACCTCAGTTGGTTCATTCTGCGCTGCTTTGCTTCTTTCTACATCCCTCTTGCATCTTTCTGCACTCTTCTTTTTCTCTTTCTGCACCTCTCTTGCCTCTTTCTGCACCCCGTTTCCTCTTTCACCACCTTTGCTGCCAGTTTCTGCAACTCTCTTGCTTCTTTCTACACCTCTGTTGCTTCTGTCAGCACATCTCCGTTCTTTCTGAACACTTCCTGCATACCTCTCTTGCCTCTTTGTGCACCTCTCCTACCTCTTTGTGCACTCCTCTTGCTTCTTTTTGTACCTGTTTTGGGTCATTCTGCACTGCTTTGCTTCTTTCTGCGTCCCTCTAGCATCTTTCTGCACTCTTCTTTTTCTCTTTCTGTACCTCTCTTGCCTTTTTCTGCACCCCTGTTCCCTCTCTCACCACCTTTCCTGCCAGTTTCTGCACTTCTCTTCCTTCTTTCTGCACCCCTATGGTCTCTTTATGTACCTCTCTTGCCTTTTTGTGCACCTTTTCTGCCTGTTTCTGCAAGCCTCTTGCCTCTTTCTGTACCTCTGTTGGTTCTTTCTGCAATTTCCTTGCTCTTTCTGTGCCCTTTGTGCCTCTTTAGCACTTCTGTTGCTTCTTTCTGAACTTCTCTTCCTTCTTCCAGCAACCCTCCTGCCTCTTTCTGTACCTCTCCGGTCTATTTTTGCACCTCTCAAACCTTTTTCCCCACCCCTACTGCCTCTTTTTGCACCTCTGTTGACTCTTTCTGCATTCTTCTTGCTTCTTTCTACACCTCTGTTGCTTCATTCAGCAATTCTTTTGCCTTTTCCTGCACTTCTCTTCCTTGTTTCTTCAACCTTCCTAACTCTCTCTGCACTCCTATTGCCTCTTTTTGCATCTCTGTTGCAAGATGCCGTTTTCAATGATTGCACAGTGCGGACAGGCATCCGGCACTGTGCAATCATTGAAAACAGCATCTTGCACAGTGCGAGTTGTAGTTTTCTGCCGCTCGAGTAGATTTTTACTCGAGCAGCAGCTTTCTCAATGCGGACTGGTAGTTTTTCATCGCGAGCGGTCGCGAGCACACGCGACCACTCGCAATGAGAAACATGACTGCCCCACATTGAGAATCTCGCCGGGAGGTTTATTTTCCACGCTCATGATCAGCAACTTGATATTGCTGATCGCGAACGAGGAAAAAGTCTCACCAGGATGTCATTTTGCTTGCTCGTGGTTGCAAACTTGATGTTGAGGACCGCGAGCAACCAAAAAATTACCGCTGCACTGCAATACGCGTGTTTTTACTGTGCTATGTTCAAATCACGTAGTGCGAAGTTACGCAAACTTCGCAAACTACGCGAGCGTAGTGTAGTTGTTTGCCCAAGCCTACAAAAAAGGACAAGAGAACTGCAGAAAGAGGCAAGAGAAGTGCAGAAAGAGGGAAGAGAAGTGCAGAAAGAGGCAAGAGAAATGCTGGAAGAGGCAAGTAAGGTACAGAAAGAGGCACGAGACGTACAGAAAGAGGCACATGAGGTGCAGAAAGAGGCAAGAGAGGTATAGAAAGAAGAGAGTCAGGTGCAGAAAAGAGAAAGAGAAATGCAGAAAGAGACATGAATAGAGGTGCAGAAAGAAGAGAGTATGGTACAGATAGAGGCGAGAGAACTGCATAAAGTGGCAAGTGAGGTACAGAAAGAGGTAGGAGAGTTACAGGAAGAGGCAAGAGAAATACAGAAAGAGGCATGAAAAGTGCAGAGAGAGGCATGTGAGGTTCAGAAAGAGGCAAGAGAGGTATAGAAAGAGGCAAGTAATGTGTGGGAAGAGGCAAGCGAGGTGCAGACAAAAGCAGGATAAGGACAACAAGAGGCAGCAGAAGCACAGAGAGAAGGAAAAGAAGTACAGAAAGAGGCAACTTAAGTGCAGAGAGAGGCTAGAGAGGTACATAGGAGGTACATGAGGTGAAGAAAGAGGCAAGAGAGGTGCAGAAAGAAGCAGTGGAAGTGCAGAAAGAGCCTAGAGAATTGCAGAAAGAGGTACAAGAAGTGCATAAAGAGGCAATTAAGGTGCAGAAAGAGGCACAAGAGGTACAGAAAGAGGCAGGTAAGGTGCACAAATAGGCAAGTAAATTGTAGAAAGAAGTAAGTCAGGTACAGAAACTGTCAACAGTAGTACAGAAAAAGGCAAGAGAAGTGCAGAAAGAGGCAAGAGAGTTACAGAAAGGAGAGTGAGGTGCAGAAAAGAGAAAGAGAAGTGCAGAAAGAGACAATAGAGGTGCAGAAAGAAGAGAGTACGGTAAAGATGGAGGCAAGAGTACTACAAAAAGTGTCATGCGAGGTGCATAAATAGGCAAAAGAGTAACAGGAAGAGGCAAGACAAGTGCAGAAAGAGGCAGGAGAAGTGCAGAAAGTGGCAAAAAAGTACAGATAGAGGAAAGTGAGGTGCAGAAAGAGGCAAAAGAGATAGAGAAAGAGGCAAGTAATGTGCAGAAAGAGGCAAGAGAGGTGCAGACAGAAACAGGAGAAGTGTAAAAAGAGGCAAAAGAAGCACAGAAAGAAGGAAGAGAAGTGCAGAAAGAAGCATGAAAAGTACAGAAAAGAGAAAGAGAAATGCAAAAAGAGGCCAGAGAGGTGCGGAAAGATGAGAGTGATGTGCAGATAGTGGAAAGAGAGCTCCGGATAGAGGCAAGTGAGGTACAGAAAAAAACAAGAGATGTACTGAACGAGAAAGAAATGTGCAGAAATCGGCAAGAGAATTGTAGAAGGAGGCAAGAGAAGTGGGGAAAGAGGTAAAAGAAGTACAGAAACAGGCAAGAGATTTGCACAAAAAGGCAAGAGAAGCACCAAAAGAAGGAATAGAAGGGAAGAAAAAGGAAATAAAAGTGCAGAAAGAACCAAGAGAAGTGTGGAAAGAAGAAAAAGAAGTGCAGAAAGACACAAAAGAAGTGCAGAAAGAGGCAAAAGAAGCACAGAAATAAGCAAGAAAAAAGTGCAGAAAGAAGCAAGTGAGGTGCAGAAAGAGGGAAGAGAAATGCAGAAAGAGGCCAAAGAAGTGAAGAAAGAGGCACAAGAAGTGCAGAAAGAGGCCAGTGAGGTGTGGAAACAGGTAGGAGAGGTACACAAAGAAGAAAATGAAGTACAGATAGAGGCAAGTGAGGTACAGAAAGAGGCATGAGAGGTACAGACAGAAGGAAGTAAGGTGCAGACAGAGGGAAAAGAAGCGCAGAAAGAGGCAAGAGTGTAATGTAGTTCCTATATTCCCAATAGGCTCTACGCATTGGAATAATAGATCCTGTAGTTCAGACGTAGGACTGAGGTCGACTAGGTCTCTACCGAATCTGTTAGACTTAATTGTGAGTGCCAGCTAGCTCAAAGGTCACTAGAAACTTTCTCAAATTCACAAGAAGGGATTAGTTTCAGACAACCGCATAAACATGACAACTTTGTTTCCCAAGAATAAGAAATCAATCTCTAGAGTCGCAGAAACAATAGATAACTATTTTACTTAGTCAATCGTGCAAGCTTTGTTTCACCAGAGGTGCTGAGAAAATAGAGAGACGGGTGTTTTCAATAAAAAGTATTTATTGAACAGTCTTCTTTCTCAAGCATAAGAAATGTACTGCTACAATCATAATACTGGTTATAAAGTACAGGGCATATAATACGAACAGTATTATAAAGTAGTACTTTAAAAGCATGATATGGTTTCTAAGCCATAAGTTTGCCTAAAACATATAAAATATATATAGTGATAAAATAATGACTAAAAGTACTCAACTGGTGCTTCTAACATACACCTACCCCGGTGTACCTAACCTAAGTCTAGTACTAGGGAAGGAGTAAGTGAGCAGCAGCTTAAGTGTAGTATTTCTCTGCCAAGAATCTGACCAAGAATTCTCTAAGGGTCTAATCAGCTCCGTGCCTTGGTTTAGAATGAAGGAGGTCTTGTATCTCTCTCTCAGGACTTGATTTCCCAGCAACCCGCAAGGGTAGCCTGGGAACATTGGAGCTGGATTTCTCGGCAGGAGAAAAGACAGCGTCTCTCAATGCTTCAGCTGGAGCGTCGGCTTCCTTCGGCACTTGCTGCTGCAGGGCGTTGGGCAATTAGTTAGTCGATCTGCTCCAAACCACTGTGTGTTTTTCTCTGGGCAAATCTAGGCATATTTATACTTTGAAGGTGCCGAGATTGACGTGTGATTGGACTTAATAACGTCATCCAAGACTCAGTTCTTTGAAACTCCATGATTTCCTAGATAAATTAGTATTCAGGCAAGGGGAAGTCCCAAGCTGCTGAAGGCGGGTTTCTCTAAGAAATCGTTGTTGATTCTTGGAACTTAGTGGAAGTAGCCATACCGTACTTGGGCTGTATAGCCTCAGTCCAAATATGGTAATGATTTCTATGCCTATATAAGGATTGGGTAGTTTATATCTATATATGGGCATGAATCTGGGAAAATTACACTAGGGTCCTAGATTCCTACACAACACCCACTCCACGATATTAAGTTCAATAAAACGAAATGAATAAGCACTGAACATATCTAAAGCAAGTGTTTACAATCCCACTCAAAATACAAATTGCATTTGAAAGGTTTGTACATATGAAATGAGTATAAACGGTTTGAAAAAATAGGTCTTAACTAATAACAAGCATAGCATGAGAGCATACATTTTAACAATTATGACAAACAAATTTGCATTCATGAAATGTCTCTTTAAGGTACAGAACAAAAATCCGAGAGCATTCCATAGCATAATATTTAAACTGTTTCATTTTTAGGTCAAGGCCAAATATTGTGATTAGGAAGATTTTCTAAAGAAATCTTGTTCTCTAAGAATAGTTCTACTTTAAGCAGATTACTTTGTGCCAACAAGTTCAATTTTGGAAAAAGTTCAAATTTGGTAGATTGTTTATTTTGAATAGAAAAACAAAAATGAAGGCCGAATTTCAGAGTTCAGGGAACGCTGTGTGACTTAATCAAAAAGTTATTCTCGGTGTCAGGGGAAAACATCAGATCCTCTAGGCTGGCAAAGAAACCATCTACCGTAGTAGGTGAAAGTAGAACCACTTCGCTTAGCAGATTGAAAGTGCAGAAGTGTGGTTCATCGCCATCAGCATTTAATGCATTAGCAATGTCCGTAGTAGGAGGTATGCCTGTATGCCTGTTGTATCTTGTATCTCATCCTCAGTCAGACTTGCCGGTGAGACCTCAATAAATGCCGTCATCAGAATAGGCAGCCGTTGGGGTCAACACGATGCTTGAGCCTTTACGGGACCTAGCAAAGCATCAACATCCAATGGCAGTACTGATGGAAGTGTAAGACAAATGTCCAATACGCATTCCTGACCGCAAAGCAGGCATCGTGAAACAGGTAAGATGCAATCTTGCCACATTGGTCTGAACAATAGAAACCAGGTGGTGTTTAGATCTCTTAAACGAGGCAAGCCAAGAATCTGTGATATTTTCTCACGATACCTCATGGCAAAGAGGCATTGTTCCATGGTATTGTGGGTATCGCTGGTGACCGGACTTGCCATATCAGAGCAGAAGAAATTAAAATAGAATTCCTGCTACGAGCCGCAAGATGAGAGGCAGGCCGCTGAACACAGAGTGCACGAAATTTGGAAAAATGCCGAGGACTGCTGAAAATGGTGTTAACAGTCCCGAAAAAATTGTCTTAAATATATGTGCGATACCACTGGTATCAGACATATTTAAGATTTGACTTAACATTTCTGATAAATGTACTGGGCAGTTTGTTGATAATAATGTATGTATCTCTGCAGAAGTCCTTGCAACTTGCAGGTCATACGTTTCTTTAGACGAGGTCAGTGGCAATTTTTTTGTAAAAGAATGGCTTTTATTCTGCTTAAAGTATCAATTCATATAGAAGAGATAGTCAGTGAAGGCCATAACGCCGCCCCCCCCCCCTGTCTGTCTTGCTCTTTGGATACAATACTTGCATACAACAAGTGACCTTGGATGACACACTAACTAGATATGCTTTTCCTGGCAACATGCCACAACAGCTGTGGTCATTGAGCATAACGTAACAGCCATTGGATAACTGTCTGAAAACTGATTCTATCTCTGTGGAGGGGGCACCGTGCAGGTGGCATGAAATGTTATTTGTAGAACCGACGCAGGCTCCGTGTAAATCAATACCCTGACACAAAAGTGTACCACTTAGTGAGTTCTTACAATTTGTTCCACTAAGGAGTACCTCCTTTCCCCATTCCAACATGTGTGTGTGTGGTAAAGTCCAGGTCAACTTAATGTATTCTTTACCCAACCTTTCATACAGGCCCGCTGGTATATGCTGTATACAATACTGACATTGGAAAAGTGTCACTGGCATTGTGATGGTGCCATGTATCATCCATTCAATGACAGGCTTCTCAGAAACTGTCAATGGTAATCTTTCCAGCTTTTCAATGCTCTGCACCGTATGGTCTGCTCCTTTTTGTGCCAAGGAGATTTGTTTATCTGTAAGGTTAAATACAGAAAAAAGTGACGTGTTTTGATTAGACGCCATGGCACGTAGCCTGAATGGAGATTTTGCAAGGTCCAGCCTAGCAGCATTATAGAACGTAATTGAGACTGGCCATGTTGTAACATTAGCATGTCCTACTCTATTATGTCAATTGCAGATGATACAATGCTGTCCAAAGAATATATTCTGGAGGACAGAGTCATTAACCCATTGTCCACTACAGAGAGAGGTTTCTCTAAATTAATATGATCAATTTCTCAAATTGTTTCGGCAGTTTCCATTTGCGTTACTTTCCAAGCTTCGTTGTACGCAGCGTATATACCGGCGCATATGAAACATTTTTGACATGGTTTGTGAGGCCCCATTAAGAAGTCACGCAAATCATCGCCCTCTTTTAGTAAAGATAAGTGTTGTTTGATATCTAGAAGTGTAGATTTCTGTAACCACTCAAGGCATAGCTTTCCTACACTGTAAGTAGTTACTCTCCCTGGATGTTGTCTCTGGGAGTATCTTGGATCTGGCCTGTTCACTGTGAACCCTTGTGTTTTATTCAGGAATCTATCTTGACAAGTATTTGTGTCTGTGGGCCAGATTAACCATTTTTTCCAATCAGGATTAGTTCTGTTTTTTTGTAAAATCTGTTTTACGTCAACCTCCTCATCTGAAGTGTTATTACTGTCTGAGCCGGGCTTTGGTATTGACGGTTTAATTAAATCTTTTATCTTAGCCAGGCCAAGACAAGAAGTTTGTTGAACAGTGTCATTTAAAACATTATTTGTTCTGGTATAATGCAGGCTCTAAACAGGGCTTCTAATCCTTGCACCTGCTAATCTTTTGTGCCCCAGACAGTTTTTGTCTCAATGTTGTCTTTCCAAAAGTCAAAACCTAATGTAGACAGCTGAGCATAAAAGTTTGCAGAATAAATTTGTTTAGTATTTGTCAACATTGTTTTTATTCCTGTTTTATTTATATTTTTAAAATAAAACGTTTCTGTATTTGTAATATTAAACCCTGAGAAATACGGAAATTGTTCAGAAAATGTTTTTGCGCTACCCCTTGGTGGCGTAGGACAATGTTCCCATTGATTATAAGTAAAAACATTTCTAGGGTTTGCAGATTTATGCAAATAATGGTGACCATAGTGATTAAAACAATACATTTGTTCATAATCAGATGACCTTTCTAGGTATCCATGTTCTGTGAAGTCTGTCATCATATCGTTTGAAAGTCCCAATCATCAGAAAATGTGCCGTTTGAAACAAAGTCACTCAAAGAAACCTTAGACTGGTGTAGAATCTTCAACATTCCACAGGGCCATAGATGTCATAATCAGTTCTGTCCAATGCTATACCACCAGGTATAAGAACGGCTGTGATGTTTACTGATGACAGGTCTCTTCTGTCAAGATGAGATGATTTGGGAGGTTTTAGGACCAAGTTGACTTTCTGTATTTTCCCTCTATCATCTTTCCCAAACTTAACACCAGTATGAGCCAGAGCAGGAGGAATAGTACACCTAACACAATCCAAAATTCAACCCATGGTAAAACCAGATATATTCTCTCTATTTGATGAAAGAGTTCTGTTATTTTTTCTTTGAAAGTTTCATATTCACTGGGATCCTCAGAGAAGGTATCAAAGTTGATGAAATCGCCAGAGGAAGTTCTTTCAATTGTTGGAATTGCATCTGGCTTACTTGAAATCGCTGGAGCTGTATCTTCTTTTTTCATGTTGGTATAGTCAGATGCTATATCATTGTAGACAGTTGTTTCTTGACAAACTGTTATTTGGGTATCCAGAGGCACAGGTTCCATGGCTTGGTTGCATGGTCCTTCTTTTCTTACTGTAGGTTTATCAAAGGTGATAAGTCTTTCAGTTTGAACCTCTTGAATTGTAGCAAGATTTGATTGTCTGCTACATCTTGGGAGTCCACTCGGCCTACTACTTATTATCGGCCACATGATGTGATTTGACCAGGTCGATGGACACAACTCTGTTCTCCCTTTTACCAGCAAGGGGCCGTAGTACTACTGATCTTGTTCAGTTGATAGCTAAGACAGGTACTGTTTTTCTGTAAGAAGGCCCAAATTCCTTCTTTACCGCGATATTTTCCCTGACTAGATCCCCAATATTTGGAATCCAGACAGGCCTTGCTGGGACAGGTGGTTTTTCTTCAGTGGTCGTTTGCTTCTGTATTGTGTTACTCAGACTTCTTCTTGTTTCATTTAAGTCCTGTAAAACAGCCAAACGATCTTTGACATCAAAGAGTTTTTGTTCCACCACTGAAGTTTGACAATCAAGGTCTTTGATTATCATTCTAGTACCAAACAGAAGCTCATATGAAGTGATTCCACCCAGAGAATTTCTTGGCAGATTGTTAAGACTACGTTGGACACTTATTAGATGTTTGACCCACCCATCACCCGAACCTAATACCTTAGCTGTTATGAATTGCTTTATGTCATGTTTTTTTCTTTCCACTACTGCATTACCCTCAGGATGGAATGGACTAGAATACCGCAATGCAACGCCCAAGCTAGCCATGGCCTCCTTGTAAGCTCGAGAGCTAAACGCAGTACCCTGGTCAGAATGTAGCATGTTGATTGCGTATGTGCCGATAAAGACTCGCAAATTCTTTATAACAGTTCTGGCATCAGCCGAGTGCTGGGGCCACATCTAAATAAATCTCGTGCAAGAATCTACTGCGACCATGATATATTTATAGTTACCGTCCCTTTGTAAGCGACCACAGTGGTCCAGGTAAACACACGCTAGTGGTTTATCTGAAATTAGGAGTGGCGTCTGTGCAGGTCGTTTCACTGTTGAAACGTTTATTTTCTGGCAGATTTCACATTCTAGAACGTAGTTTCTAGTTTGTTTCCTCATGCGCGGCCACCAATATCTTTGTTTTAATAGTGATACTGTGGCCGAAGTTCCTGCGTGACAGGATGCTAGTCCTTCATGTGCTGCTAAGATCAGTCCTATCCATGTTTGGAATTGCCCTATCCCCCACTCCAGGGATTCAAGCAAAAGGAACATTTTTCGCATCAGTTATATATGAGTACCTTATTGGAAAACCTTTCAGGAGTGTCTTACCACTGTCTTTAACTGAAGCAGTGACAGCCTGCATTATTTCGCTGTCTAATTTTATTTTTGACTCCGTGATTGCAGCTATGGAAGACGTTTGCACAGCTGCCTTCGCAGCTTCATCAGCCAATGAATTCCCTTTAACGTGAACGCCATCACGCTGATGACTCAGTGTATGGATCACGTGAGTCTTTTGTAGTTCTTTCTGTAAAAGAACTACTTGTTCCCAAAGCATTTTATGCTTGATTGTGCCACCTTTTGCATCTTTGAAAAAGTTTTGAACCCAGTTTTGCAGGTATTCATTGTAAGACTGGACGCAGTACTACAATTTACACACTATCAGTGTAGGGAATTCACGATCGGCATTTTCCAGCGCCATCGTGAAAGCCTGTAGTTCAGCTCGCTGAGCTGTACAGTCTCTGAGTGATTGAGTTTTAGTGACCATAGGTCTAAATTTACCATCACGCCAGCGACCTTTAACAATCGCACACGCAGCACTGTAGGCTTGTTTACCCCCAATTGCGGGCTGTGCTGATCCATCTGTATAGATTATACATCCGTAATGTTCTAGAGGCAGAATTTTGGTCGGCAGAGGACATATATGTTCGTATTGTAGGAATTCTTGTGTCTTCAAATAAGGGTCAAAGACATATTCAACGTCTGTTGCAGCAAGAGAGTTAACCCATTGTATCCATCTTGGATGTAAAGCCTTAGCATTGGGAATGCTTGCTTTCGTCACTGCCTCTAAGGCAGGTACAGGTGTAACATTCATTATGCGTTTACCCTGCGCGAGAGCTCTCTCCTTTGTTGCTGCAGTTTGAACCGCTGTCAAAAAAATTTCTGTAGAAGTGAATTTTATTTCAGCTTGTGTGTACAAGTGTGATTTGTAAGCTTATTGGTACCTTTTCACCTTCATTAAAGGTTAGGTACGTGTATCCGCATCTCCCTGGGATGATTCGGATCACAAGATGGCGCGCATTGTCGCGTGTTTCTGTGTTTTTTCTAACATGTCTGTTTGAACTGAATATAACATTTCTGTCCAATTTGTTGGCTTGAAATCAGGTTTGATTAGTTTGTAGAGAGGTTTAACCCTTTCTGCATAATTCAGAACATAAGTTCTTCCGAAATTAAGGAAACCTAGAATTGACTGTAAGTTTTTCAGCGTTTTTGGAGCTTGGAGCAGCGCACATTTCTCTAAGAAGTTTGCCGCCAGGCTTTTCCCTTCACTTGATAACTTGTATCCTAAGAACAGGACATTGAGGTGGGAAATTCTTGATTTCTCAAATTGAATTTGTACCCTTCAGAAGCGAACCCAAGTATTATGGTGTTCACTCTCTTCAAGTGCACGTCCAAATCGTCGTCTGTAAGATAGATGTCATCGACAGAAGATAATGCCACATCATCGTACATTTGTAGTGACTCTGTTACTCTTGCTGAAAATAACCCTGGACGGATGTATGACATTACAACGCATGCTTTTACAACGCATGCCTTTACAACGCTGTTTTTACAACGCATGCCTTTACAACGCATAGTGCTTTGGGGCGCTGGATAGTGAATAGTTTAATTTACTATTCCAACTCCAGTCCCCGTGGATAGTAGGGAAGGTGTTGGATAGTATATTAAACCTATTCCCTATCCTAGAGCGCACCCCAGCGCAATGCGTTGTAATGGTTTGCGTTGTAAAAGTTGCGTCGTAAAGGCACTGCGTGGTAAAAGTTTCGTTGTAAAGGATGTTTCCCACCCTGGACTATTCTTGAATCCCTGGGGGAGATGACAAAAGTGTCTTTGTGTCCCCATTATTGAGAAAGCGGTCAAGTGCCTGCTTTCAGGTGCAATGTTTTGACAGAAAAACCCATTTGAAATAATTAATGTTGTTTTATATTTTTTCCGCATGATGTTATTCATTAGTGCTGCACTGTGTGAGTTTTGTACTGCAAATGTTTTGCAACAGGAGTTCAGTTGTCTGTAATCCAAAACTAGACGATATGAATTGTCTGGTTTGGAGACAGGAAAAAAAGGATTGTTCATTGATGATGTGCATGTTTCAATCACCCTTGGTATTCAAGTTGATTTAAAATCTCCCTGACTTGTTTTTTAGCTTCTTGCTTGACTGGGTACTGCCTTTGTGCAGTAGGGGGATTTTTTAACTGGATTTTATGGTGAGGAGAGTCCTCATCCCATCCCACATGATTTTATATAATGCTGGAGCCTTGGCCACAGCCCATTTTCTGGCATAGGTGTATTTTTTATGAATAGGAATATGGTTTGAAAAGGCTGGCATAATTATCATGTCCCCATGTGGGCACTTCCTGACAAATTTAGGTGGCCATTCTTGGTCACCTAGAAGAATGTCATAACCCTTAGATAGCTTCTCCCAAAAGAGCGCTTTTATTTTTCTAGGTATGTCCCCCTCCATCCGGAGTGTTATTTCATATAACTTGTGAGGTACACTAACCCTGGTGTCTGCAGTTTCAACTTGATTGCATTCATTCAAGTCCACTGTCTCCAGATGATCAATCATGATCTTGCTAACTATGGTTACTTCTGCTGCGCTGTCTAGCATTGTCTGGGCCCATTCCTCGTTCTTGAGTTGTGTCCTCAAGATCCTCGGCATGTCTGATCTTTACACTTGCTACCTTCTTTTTGGTGAATTGAGTTTTCTTATTTTTTGGAACGTGCTGTTCGTCTTTGGACTTCACACGTTCTTCTTTTTGTTCTGTTTGTCCTCTTCTTTCTTATTTCTATGAGGAAGTCTGAAAGGTACAAGAGGAACGTGTATCAGTATTTTGATATCTATCAGGTTTTCTTAAGTTAGCCCTATTTCTAAGGTTATACCTTTTTTCAGAAGGCTCCCGTTGGAGATCTACCTCCTTGTTGGGGAGATCTTCCTCTGGATTGAGCACGCTTCTCTTTAGGAAGTGTCTGCTTAGTATTTTCCCACTTTTTTTTAGCAGTAGTGAGATTATTTTTAATAAAAACTTTTTCAGGATTTTCTGTTAGTTGGGGTTTTAATGGTTTCCCACCCAAAATATCTCTACCTAGTTCTTCATACGATTTTTCAATAATTCTTGCAAGCTTATATGGCTGGTCTGTTATATCTGTTTCTTTTAACTTCTGGCGGATTGGCACAGATGCTGCTTCACCTTTAATGTTAGCTAATAGTATAGCCAAGACCATTTTGAAATCTTTTAGTACATTCATACCCAGATTTAAAGCAAGTTCTGGTCCATATTCATTTTGAATCTGTCTTAGGTCGTCTGGTATTACCGCCATAGATGGAACACCATGTGTTTTTGTGTAGATTTAAGCAAAGACTGTACCCCAAGTGTTGCTGTCCTCCACATGTGGTGCTATCACCATTGGTAAACAGATTGTCAGTATTCTGTGTTTCTCATGAGGTATACTATCAGGGAATACTGCCTCAATTTGAGTAAAGTTTGTGCTAACCAAAACAGAATCTGTTCTCTTTTAGCAGGCAATTTACTGATGACTGATTGTATAGTCTGTGGTGTTGATTGTGTTGTGGAATCCTTACAGCAGGTTGGACTGTTAAGGTTCGCATGACATATTGAACCAATTGTCTGTGTATTTAATCAATTGTTTCAGCTAAGCTAACAGTTCTTGACCTGTCATATTTTCTATGTCAGGATGTGGTGTATAGCTGGCTAGTACCGGCCATGTAGCTCCTTGGCTACCTAGTGGACCGAGCCTGGTAATGTGATTTTGATGTTGTAGGGCGCCTTTAAACCAGAGCTGATGCTCTTGGTAAGTTAATGGAATTTCAATTTCCTCGTAAGGAACGTATTCCTCTGGAGGTTCCTCGACTTGGTAGCAGTGGAACTGCTGGAGGAAAATGAATCCATAAATAGAATACCTCTGTATGCCGATATTCATGTGCCTCTATAACAATGATTACTCTACCACCTCTCGATGATACTCCATTATTTATGAGTCTGTAAGTTATAGTTTTTCTTACATTGACCAGGATCAGTATAGTATCCGGGTCATTCTGTACGATATTTCTGGCATCTAAAACTGCTTGAGCTGCATTCGCAGTTGTAGCTAATTCATCGTCAGTAACCATTATTTTACTGACTGAAGAGTTTTGCAGAACAAGTTTCAAGGAAACAAAGATTAGGTGCACAATATTTTGGAACACTGTATCCTTTAACGTTGAATAAACTAAAAACAAATACATAGGATTCTCACCCTACTTAGTTTTAGCGGATATTATCCTTTAACCCACTCCAGACGTCTATTGGAGTATTTATGGGAAAAAGGGGGTCTGTGTGAAAAGCACGACTGAGTTATTCTAGTATCTAGTGTTAAATTATCGCCATGTAGTATAGTTCCGATATTCCCAATAGGCTCTGCGCATTGGAATAATAAATCCTGTTGTTCAGATGTAGGACTGAGGTCGACTAGGTCTCTACCGAATCTATTAGACTTAATTGTGAGTGCCAGCTAGCTCAATGGTCAATAGAAACTATCTCGAATTCACAAGAAGGGATTCGTTTCTGACAACCGCATAACCATGAAAACTTTGTTTCCCAAGAATAAGAAATCAATCTCTAGAGTCGCGGGGACAATGGATAACTATTTTACTCAGTCAATCGTGCGTGCTTCGTTTCCAGTTTCAATAAAAAGTATTTACTGAACAGTCTTCTTTCTCAAGCATAAGAAATGTACTGCTACAATCGTAATACTGGTTATAAAGTACAGGGCATATAATACGAACAGTATCATAAAGTAGCACTGTAAAAGTATGATATGGTTTCTAAGCCATAAGTTTTCCTAAAACATATAAAATGTATATAGTGATAAAATAATGACTAAAAGTACTCAACTGGTGCTTCTATCATACGCCTACCCCAGTGTACCTAACCTAAGTCAAGTCCTAGGGAAGGAGTAAGTGAGGAGTAGCTTTAGTGTAGTATTTCTCTGCCAAGAATCTGTCCAAAAAATCTCTACGGGTCTAATCAGCTCCGTACCTTGGTTTAGAATGAAGGAGGTCTTGTATCTCTCTCTCAGGACTTGATTTCCCAGCAACCCGCGAGGGTAGCCTGGGAACACTGCAGCTGGATTTCTCGGCAGGAGAAAAGACAGCGTCTCCCAGTGCGTCAGCTGGAGGGTCGGCTTCTTCGGAACTTGCTGCTGCAGGGCGTCGGGAAAGTAGTTAGTCGATCTGCTCCAAACCACTGTGTGTTTGTCTGGGCAAATCTAGGCATATTTATACTTTAAAGGTGCCAAGATTGACGTGTGATTTGACTTAATAACGTCATCCAAGACTCAGTTCCTTGAAAACTCCATGATTTCCTAGATAAATTAGTATTCAGGCAAGGGGATGTCCCTAGCTGCTCAAGGCGGGTTTCTCTAAGAAATCGTTGTTGATTCTTGGAACTTAGTGAAAGTAGCCATACCATACTTGGGCTGTACAGGCTCAGTCCAAATATGGTAATGATTTCTATGTCTATATAATGATTGGCTAGTTTATATCTATATATGGGCATGAATCGGGAAAATTTCACTAGGGTCCTAGATTCCTACACAACAAACAAAAGCGCAGAAAGAAGCAAGAGTGATATGTGCACTATTAGTATCAATTCAACACCCAAATATACCAATAAGTAAGTGTTGAACATTCCGGCTTTGAAAAGGAGCTTCCACTATGCTGTAACACTTGTCGCTGCAGTTTGGTAACGTTTGAGCTCTTTGAGCTAGAAACAAGTTTTTTTGGTTCAAGTCTGCAGATTATACGGCAGATGATGGATGATGCTGCAATTGCGGAAAATGTATGATTTTGCAAAAATCAGTGTAGCCAAACAGTTGCATAACTCCAGTGCCCTTGCTCATGCATCTGACTAGGCCCGGAAGTGATCCTCAATGGTTCCTACTTTTTTTGTCTCATTGATTTTACAGTGTAACTTCTATAGAGACGAGGAAGAATAAACCTGAGGTTACCATTCCACAACAAAGACTACCATACCACTTAGTTACTCACTTGGACACATAATTCCACTCAATGTAATTCCTATACACTAAATACCACATCCTTTCTATCCACATAATTTCACTGCACAACATATCACATAATTCCACTACACACAACGTACATTCACTCCACTCCAAAAAACATTAGTAAAAATGTTTTACAATTATAACACCAATAGCTCTTACTCTAGCAAATGTGAAACCTATTACATTGCAAATGCTTCTTTAACTACTAGTCTTGTTTGCAGAGTGGTGGAGAAAGGGGGCTGGGCCTCCAACCAGCGCTCATGAATTCTACTGCGAATGACTTACAGTAGGTACCAGGAGGGCTTCTTGGCCCCTAAAATCCCTCAGGAGTAAAGTGGACTTCATACCCCAACCCATAGCGTGTCAGGAGGCGCATTTGCAGAGTGTTGGAGAAAGGGAGCATGGCCTCCGAAGACGTCTTAGCAATATCACTGTGTGTTACTTACTGGAAGTACTAGGAGGGGTAATTGGCCCCCAGGTAAGTAACATATAGCATCAATTGTAAGTTCTCAAAGCATGCCATGCCTCCTTTGCCCAGCAGTCTGCAAATGTGCTCCCTGGCGCGCTCTTAGATGGGGATCGAAGTCCCCTTCGCTGCTTGGGGTTGTTAGGAGCTGACTAGCCTACCTGACACCACCAGTAAGCCCCCGATAGTAGGATTGCTGAGAGTGGGCACAGGCCACACACCCTTTTTCCACCACTCAGTAAACGTGCCTCCTGGCGCGCTCTTGGTTGGAGGATGAAGTCCCCTTGCCTCCTGAGGGTCCCTGGGGGCCAACTAGCCCACCAAGTACCTCCAATAAGTGCCACACAGCTGGATTGCAGAGAGGTGATCCGAGGCCACGCCCCCTTTTCACACCACTCTGCAAACATGCCTCCTGGGGCACTGCTGCTCGGGGATGAAGTCCACTTGTGTCCTGAGCTCCTTTTCTTGATTTTTTCTTTTTTCCACAGTTTTCTTGTAACTCGGAAATGTAAATTCATTCTTTATTAGATCTTTGGAATTAGCTAACTGTATCATGGCTGCCTTGCCATAACTCTTGAAAGCATCCATGATACAGTTAGCTAATTCAAAAGATCTAATAAAGAAGAAACTTACATCTTATATAGATAAGCAACTGCTAGACATGGAGGAATATAATTATCTGTGGGTTGACAATACTAAAGTATGAATAATCTACATTTTGCCCAAGATACATAAAGGAGGGAGGTTACCGCAAGGAAGACCTGTAATATCAGGAATAGGAAGCATGACAGAACACAGTTCTGAGTATATTGGTATGTATTTGGCACCATTTGTGAGAACATTGGCTTCATACATTAAGAACACAAGGATTTTTTTAAACAAATGACGGAAATAAGCTGGGAAGAAGATATGTTCATGGTCACAATGGATATGAATAGTCTTTATACTAGCATAGAGCAAGAGAAAGGGATAGAGGCTGTAAGATACTTTTTATCACCAAATCAGCCAGTTATCTACCCCACAAAAAAATTATTTTGGACTTAGTAGAATCGGTCCTTAAGAAAAATGTATTTTACTACAGGAGTCCCGTATCAAGGATTTTCTGGAATATTGACCATGTAGAAGTATATTAACTTTTAATTGAAGTAAAAGGAGAAGCTCTACATGTCTTAAACAAGATTTAGGAGACAGTGATAACAGAAGATGAGAATAATTTAATACATGGAGAAATGGGATTGATGGAATAAAATTATCAAAATTCAAAGTTGAAGCCCTGAAGTGGAGCGCAAAACACGTGTTGGCTTCTATCTGATCACTTGCAATGTATTGCCTTGGAGAATTAAGTTCAGGAAAGAATAAACACAACTTAAAGAATCAAACAAAAAGACTTATTGTGAATTGTTGCAATTGTAGATATCTCACTAATATGTTGTTTTATATGTTTGTAAAAAATACTAGTGGGGACCAGTAACTGGGATACTAAACACCGTGCAAAAACTGTCACCCAAATTGTATTTTTATTTTTACTAATCAGTAGCAAGGCGCTCGGAGGTCTGCACACTTGTGCAGGGGTGTGTGGTAAAATGCACTTAAAGATTTAACAATGGCAAAACACTTTAATAAAAGAGAGGTGTTAGCTAAGGATTTATTTTCAGGAGTTCTTACCAGAGTAGAGGGGGCTACAAGGGGTATGAGACGTTTCAGAGAATTGCTTTTAAGATTAGAATGAGTGCAGAAAAAAGAATCCATCAAGTGGTGGAATGTTATGGCCGTGAGGAAATATTTTGTTGCAGAGAGAACACCAAGGGGACTGAGAGTAAACATATTTCCTGCTGTTGAAGATTTAGATGAGAAAAAGTCTGAAAGGTGGGGGGAGAGATTGAATACAACATCTAAAGGGCTTATGATAATGCTTATTGAATTTGCGGATGATCGGAGAAAGACTCAGGCAGGCAAGAATTATGTGATATTAGAGACAGCCATGGATAAATATCAGGTGGAATTGCAGGAGAAAAAACGTATAAAATACTCCAGAGATGAGAGGGATTACAGATACAGCAGAGTTTACACGTATGCCAGGAAATTTGATGGCAGAGTGTGAAGTGGTAATAAGACAACCAATGTGAAAGAAAAGAATAGTAAATGTAAATGTAAATGTAAATGTAGTTGAGCTTATATAGCGCACAGCTACCCGCAGTGGGTGTCCCAGCGCTTGCTTAGGGAACCCGTCCTGATATTCCCCTGTGTGATAGCCCCAGCGGGTATCCACAAGGTGAAAGTCAGGCATCCCGCTGCGAGGGGCCGTTGTGGAGATTAAGCAAGCTATTGCCCAGAGTCGCAGAGTGTGAACCCGTGAGTCGAGAAGGCACCGGAGCGAGAATTATCGAGTCCATGGAATATTTAGCCCAAGACCCGCCGAGGCGGGGAATTGAACCCTGGTCCAGGACTGATCTCAGCTTCCGGGTCTGCCGCCTCTAACCCCTGAGCCACACTTCTCCACTAGTACTTTAAGTGACACCTCGAGTATGGGTTTAAGTAGTAGTGAATCTGATCTGGAAATAACTAGTGCAGGAGAACAAGGGTCATTAGCAAGATCTTTGTTTTTTTAAGGGAACTACAGAGGATGCGGCAACTACAATTTCAAACAGGGGAGAGAGCGGAAACAGGGCAGAAGAGAGGGAGAGGTAATACATGAGAGGTACCAGATCCTTCAGGAAGAGACAGAAACAGAGATGGAGTAAGAATCAAACTACAGTTACAGAGGGAGATAGAGCAGAAGAAGTAGAGAACTTGGTAGTAAACCTATCTAGCAAAGTTTTAACAGATGCTGAGAAGAGTGTCCTTAATAAAGGTTTAAGCTTTGCACCCACACATAGATGGGATGATTTGATCGCCAAGATTGATGTGAATCAGTTTGTACAAAAATTGAAATTGAGAATGTTTTTTTAATAGACTTGAGAGTTAAGAAACTGTACAGATCAAAAGAGATTTGAGTCATGTATCTATCAAAGAATTGATGGACATTGGGATTTTGGTTAGTTTGGACAATGAAACCAACTGTGATATTGAGGATATAGCCCTGGAACTAGATATTGAAACTGATCATTGTGTGTTGAGTAATCTGAGACCCAAATCTAGATTTGCACCAGCCATGAAAGGTGAGAATAAACTGGATGTGTTCACTAATCTTGTGATACAGGTTTTTGACAAACATGTGCCGATGAAACACAATTTTAATTTGAATAAAGAAGAATTTAAAGCAATACAGTGCAGACCCGTTCTCTTAAGATTGCAAATGCTGGAAACAGAAAATGTCTGTTATTTTGTCAGTAGTTTCTTAAAATGTATCATGAAACATAGAAAGAACCTCTAAAATCCTCGTCAGATCCACTTTGAGCGGCTCCTTGCACATTTTGATTAACTTTTTTTACTGTGAAATGAATTTTACATGAAACAATATGTAACATATGTATTTTTGTATTGTATGATATTTTCTGCTCTTTTATGGTTTTTCCATTGTGAATAAGCCGAATAAAGATTTTATATATATATATTAAAGCAATACAAGACTTGAGTGATGACACAATCATCATTATAAGACAGGCGGATAAGGGGGGCAATGTAGTGATTTTAAATCACTGTGATTATCACAATGAAGCATTACGACAACTGAGAGACCAAAAGAGTAATGAGAAAGCAGCCATGATACGGTTAGCTAATGCAAAGATTTAATAGAGAAGAAACTTATATCCTATGTACATAAACAGTCATGGATGAATATAATTATCTGTGGGTTGACAATGCTAAAGTATCAATAATCTACTTTTTGAACAAGATACATAAAGGAGGGAGGTTACCACCAGGAAGGCCTATAATATCAGGAATAGGAAGCATGACAGAACACATTTCTGAGTATATTGATATGTATTTGGCACCATTTGTGAGATGTTAGTTTCAAACAAATGACGGATATAAGCTGGGAGAAAGATATGTTCATGGTCACAATGGATGTGAATAGTATTTATGTATAGCATTTTAGGACCCTAGTGTAATTTTCCCGATTCATCCCCTTATATAGGTATAAATCACCATGTCCTTATATAGGCATTGAAATCCTAACCATATTTAGACATAGCTCATGCAGTTCAAATATGGCGTGGCTACTTCCACTGGTTCCGAAAATCTACAACAGCAGTTAGGAACTTTCCCTTGCTCGAATACTGACTTGTCCAAGAACTCATGGAGTTTTCAAAGAACTGAGACTCTTTGATGACGTTATTATGTCCACCTTTACGTCAAACCCGGCACCTTCAAGGTATAAATATGCCTACACTTAGCACAGCAAACACACAGTGGTTTGGAGCAGTTCAACTTTCTACTTGCCCAACGCATCCTGCCGCAGCAAGTGCCAAAGGAAGCCGACCCTCCAGCAGACGCACTGAGAGAGACAATGTCTTTTCTCTTGCCGAGAAATCCAGCTCCAGTGTTTCCAAGCTCCCCTTGCGGGGTGTTGGGAAATTGAGTCCTGAGCCTGACTTTCTTCATTCTAAACCAAGGTACAGAGCTTATTAGACCCTATGAAAAATCTTGGATAAACTCTTGGCAAAAAGAAACTAAACTCATGCTACACCATACTTACTTCTTCCCTTGTGCTAGACTTAGGTTAGGTACATTGGGGTAGGCGTATTTTACAAGCACCAGTTGAGTACTTTTAGTCTTTATTTATTAATGTATGTATTTTATGGCTTAGAAACCATACCATGCTTTCATAGTATTATTTTATAATACTCTTCCTGCTGTACGCATTATACTTTACAGCCAGTATTACAATTGTAGCAGTTAATTTCTTCTGCATGAGAAAGAAGACTGCTCAATAAATACTTTTTATTGAAAATGCCTGTGTCTCGATTTCTGTGCACATCTGGTGAAATGAAGCATGCACGATTGACTGAGTAAAATATCTATCTATTGTTTCCATGACTCTGAAGATCAGTTTTATCTTGGGGAAACAAAGTTGTCATGTTTATGCGGTTGTCAGAAACTAATCCCTTCTTGTTCATTTGAGAAAGCTTCTATTGACCTCTGAGATAGCTGGCACTCATAATTAAGTCTAATATATTTGATAGAGACCTAGTAGACATCAGTTCTACATCAAGTCTATAGGATATATTATTCCAATGTGCAGAGCCTATTGGGAATATAGGAACTACACTATATGGTGCCCAACGTTTGGTAAGGCACTAATGAAACGCTAGATACTAGAGTAACTCAGTCGTGCTTTTCACAAAGAACCCTTTTTCCAGTAAAATACTCCAATAGACGTCTGGAGTGGGTTAAAGAATAAAATATCCACCATAACTGAGTAGGACGAATAGTTTTTGGTTTTTAGTTTAACGTTGAAGGATACAGTGTTCCAAAATATTGTGCACCTTATCTTTGTTTCCTTGAAACTTGCTCTGCAAGACTTTCAACAAAATGTCGGATACCGACGAAGAGAACGGTGGACCTGCAAGAACTACAGCCCGACCGGGTGTAGACGTTACAGGTCTCCAACAGAATGACCCGGATGCAATAATCATCCCAGAAAATGTACGGAAAACAATTGCTATAAAGCTTATAGAGAATGGTCTATCAGCAAGAGGTGGTAAGGTAATTTTCATCATAGAGGCACATGAATATCGGTAGACAGAGGTATTCTATTCATGGATTATCTTTCCACAAGCAAATCCAACAATACATGTGTTCCACTTCTACAAGATAGAGGAACTTCCAGCAGAATACGCTCCTTTCGAGGATGTTGAAATTCCACTAACTTACCAAGAGCATCAGCTCTGGTTTAAAGGCGCCCTACAACATCAAAATCACATTACCATGCTCGGTCCACTAGGAAGACCAGGAGCGACATGGCCGGTACTAGCTAGCTATACACCACATCCCGTCATTGAACAAATGACAGGTCCAGAACTATTAGCTCAGCTAAAACAATTAATTAAAATCCATAGGCAATATGTCATGCAGACTCTCCTCTGAAAGGTACAAATTCAATTTTAAGAAATCACAAGTTGAAGGCAAAAGCCTGGTAGCAAACTTTCTAGAAAAATGTGTGCTGCTCCAACCTCCAAAAACGCTGAAACACTTGCAGTCAATTCTAGGCTTCCTGAATTTCAGAAGAACTTACATTCTAAATACGCGGAAAGGGTTAAACCTGTCTACGAATTATTAAAACCTGATTTCAAATCAAATAATTGGACTCAAAAACATACAAAAAATTTGAGTTCAGTGCAAACAGACATGTTAGCAACAACACATTTACAAACACGCGACAGTACGCAACCTTGTAATCCAAATCATTCCAGGAAGATGCGGAGTCACATACCTAACCTTTAATGAGGGAGAAAAGGTACCAATAGCTTACAAATCACACGTGTACACACAAGCTGAAATGAAATTCACTTCAACCAAAAAAATTCTGACAGCGGTTCAAACTGGCGCATGTCATTACTCCTGTACCTGCTTCAGCGGCAGTAACAAAAGCGAGCATTCCAAATGCAAAAGCTTTACATCCAAGATGGATACAATGGGTTAATTCTCTTGCTGCAACAGACGTTGAATACATTTTTGACCCCTACTTGAAAACACAAGAATTTCTCCAATATGAACAAGAATGCCCTCTGCCCACTGAGATTCTGCCTCTAGAACATTACGGATGTATAATTTATACGGACGGATCAGCACAGCCCGCAATTGGGGGTAAACAGGCTTACAATGCTGCATGTGCGATTGTTAAAGGTCGCTTGCACGATGGTAAATTCAGACCTATGGTCACAAAAACTCAATCTCTAGGAGACTGTACAGCTCAGCGGCTGAACTACAGGCTTTCAAGGTGGCGCTTGAAAATACCGATCGCGAATTGCCCACACTCATAGTGTACGATTCGGATTACTGCGTTCAATCTTACAACAAATACTTGCAGAAGTGGGTTCAGAATGGTTTCAAAGACGCAAAAGGTGGCACGATCAAGCATAAATTGCTTTGGGAACAAGTAGTTCTATTACAGAAAGAACTACAAAAGACTCACGTGATCCCATACACTGAGTCATCAGCGTCATGGCGTTCACGTTGAAAGGAGTTCATTGGCTGATGAAGCCGCAAAGGCAGCTGTGCAAATGGCTTTTGTAGCTGCAATCACTCATTCAAAAACAAAAATAGACGTTGAAACCATGCTAGCTGTTAATGCCACAAGCAAAGGCAGCGGAGCTGCGTTACCTCTAAATTATCCACTCGAATATACATACATAATTGATGCCAACTCCGTTACTTTTGCTCGAATCCCTGGAGTGGGGGATAGAGTAATTCTAAACAGGAATCGGAGAGGTGCTTTGATTCAAGAAGCACATATGGGAGAGGGTCTGATACATCAAGGGATCTCAAAATCTCTACTAGAATTAAGAGAGATGTACTGGTGGCCAGGGATGAGCGCCCACATTTACGAATTTGGAATTAATTGCGATGTCTGCTACAGAGATCACAGCTTAGAGCACCACCAGATACCTGACTACAGTGTAGCCAGCTCAGTACAGACACCATTGATAGACAGCATTAGACTTTCTACACACAGACAGCATCATGGACAAATGCGGTCCCACAACTATTAGGACAAGATTTATTTGGATGTGGCCTCAGTGCTTGGCTGACGCCCAAACTGTTATAAAAGATTTGCGAGTCTTTATCGGCACATACGCAATCAGCACGCTACAGTCTGACCAGGGACTTGCGTTTAGCACTCGAGCTTACAAGGAGGCCATGGCCAGTTTGGGCGTTGCATTGCGGTTTTCAAGTCCATTCCATCCTGAGGGAAATTTGTTAGTGGAAAGAAAAAACTGGGACATAAAGCAATATATAACAGCAAGGGTATCAGGCTCGGGTGACGGGTGGGTCAAACATCTAATAAGTGTCCAACGTAGTCTTAATAATCTGCCAAGAAATTCTCTGGGTGGAATCACTCCATATGAAATCCTTTTTGGTACTAGAATGATGGTCGAAGACATCGATCGTCATACTTCAGTGGTGGAACAAAAACCCTTTGATATCAAAGATTGTTTCGTTGTTTTGCAAGACTTAAACAAAAAAAGAAGAAGTCTAAGCAACACCATACAAAAGCCAAGGACCACTGAAGAAAAACCACCTGTCCCAGCAAGATCTGTCTGGATTCCAAAGATTGAGGATCTGGTCGGAGAAAAAATAGCAGATAAGAAGGAATTTGGGCCTTCTTATAGAAAACCAGTATCTGTACTAGCAATCTAAAGATCAAGAACAGTGTTAATGCCGGCCATTGCTGGAAGAAAGGAGAACCGGTCCATATCAATTGACCTGGTAAAACCACACCATGTGGCCGATAATTAGTAGCAGGCCCTGTGGACTCCAAAGATGTAGCAGACGACCGAATCTTGCTACTATCCAAGAGGTTCAAACTGAAAGACTCATCACCTTTGAAGAATCTGCAGTGAGAAAAGAAGGACTATGTAACAAAGCCTTGGAACTTGTGCCTCTTGAAACCCAAATAACAGTTCATCAAGAAACTCCCGTCTACAATGATATAGCCTCGGACTATACTAATATGACAAGGGATTGAGCAGCTCCAGCGATTTCAAGTAATCCAGATGCCATACCAACAATTTACAGAACTACCTCTGGCTATTTCATCAATTTTGATACATTTTCTGAGGATCCCATTGAGCCCGAAAAGACGCCAGCAAATAAAACTTTCAAAGAAAAAATAACAGAACTCTTTCATCAACTTGAAAATACATATCTGGTTTCACCATGGGTTGAATTTTAGATTGTGTTAGGTGTACTTTTTCTCCAACTTTGGCTCATTCTTGTTTTAAGTTTGGGAAAGCTGATAGATGAAAAATATAGTAAAATGGACACAGCAAGTAAGAACATCAACTTGCTCCTGAAGCCTTACAAATCATCTCATCGTGAACAACGAGACCTGTCATCAGTGAACATCACAGCCATTCCTCTACCTGGTGGTATAGCATGGGACAGAACTGATTATATGTGAAATCAATAAGGACTAGCCTATTTGTGAATTTACATAGACTCAAGACTGTAAGACAGGTTACAAACCCTTTTGTTTGTTCATGAAGCCCTCACCCACCAACCAGGTCGGTGGCATGCTTCATCATCGGGCCCACCCAGTGACACAAAGTGTGTCCCATGTGTGCTTCGATGCCTGATTACAGCGGAGCTGCTATGTTTCTGAGTGTGCAGTGTAGTGACGTGAAATTGGCCCCATGGAGTAGTCTGGCAGAGGAGTGGACCCTGGGAGGAAAAAGCGGACTCAGGGAGTTAGGGACCTGTGGAGAGAAAGCTTACCCGGCTCGTAGCTGAAGCGCTCGGTTTACTCACGAAACTTTAGGTCAGTGTCTGCATTGAACCTCTTGTTATCACTGCGGCCTCCGTAAGACTGTCCTGGGCCATGTTTGTGCCTTAAATGCAGTCTGCATTATTCGGATCACCTGTGCGGGGAAGGACAGAGAAAACAGACTATGCGAGGACACGCTGAGTCATGGCTATGATGAGCATGTGCAGGAGAGTAGTGTATCCTGCTGTGAGCATGCCCATGTGTGGGGACACGCTGAGTCATGGCTATGCTGTGCATGTGCAGGAGAGTAGTGTATCCTGCTGTGAGCATGCCCATGTGCGGGAGAGTAGAGTATCAAGCTATGCCTGGTACTGATTCTCGGCGCCTGCGCATTGGGTTTTGGCTCTGTAAGCTGTACTCAGTGTACACAGATTAGTGACATGGACGGTTGAGAAATAGAGCGCTGACGGCAAAAAAGGGACTTAAAAAGCTCTGTGGGGTTAAGTTGTAAGGCCAGGTGTATTAAAACTGGCTAATACAACAGAGGGATATTTAACACAGAGAGGAATCGAGAGTAGTGTGTCATGTGGGGAGAAAAAATTCATGTTTTTAGTGAGCTCCAGGGTATGGATCTTTCCGATTTCCCTGCACCTCTGGTGAAACGAAGCATGCACGATTGACTGAGTAAAATATCTATCTATTGTTTCCACAACTCTGAAGATAAGTTTTATCTTGGGGAAACAAAGTTGTCATGTTTATGCGGTTGTCAGAAACAAATCCCTTCTTGTTCATTCAAGAAAGATTCTCGTTACCTCTGAGCTAGCTGGCACTCACAATTAAGTAGAATATATTCAATAGAGAACTAGTAGACATAAGTCCTACGTCAAGTCTATAGAATATATTATTCCAATGCGCAGAGCCTATTGGGAATATAGGAACTGCACTACAGGAAGATATGTTCATGGTCACAATGGATGTGAATAGTCTTTATACTAGCATAGCATGAGAAAGGGATAGAGGATGTAAGATACTTTTTCTACACCACATCAGCCAGTTATCTTCAACACTCAAAAATGGTTTTGGAATTAGTAGAATTGGTCCTTAAGAACAATTTATTTTACTACAGGAGTGCCGTATCAAGGAGGTTCTGGAATATTGACCAAGTACAAGGACATAAACTAATTTAGGAGACAGTGATAACTGAAGATGAGAATAATTTAATAAAGGGAGAAATTGGAGTTATGGAATAAAATGATCAAAACTCCAAATTAAAGCCCTGAAGAAGCCGCAGTGGAGCACGAAACACATGTTGGTTTTTGTATGATCACTTACAATGTATTGACATGGAGAATTAAGTTAAAGAAAGAATAAACACAACTTAAAGAATCAACCAAGAAGACTTGTTGTGACTTGTTGCAATTGTGGATATCTCAGTAAAGTGATGTTTTATAGGTTTGTAAAAAATACTGGTGGGAACCAGTAACTGGGATGCTAAGCGCCGGGCACAAACTGTCACCCAAATTGTATTTGTGTGTATATATATATATATATATATATATATATATTTATATATATATATATATATATATATATATATATATATATATATATAAAAGGCAGCCCTGTTAAAAATCCAAATCACCGCGCAGCAGCGCGCGTGTACTCCTCTCATCAAACAATTACGCCAAGTCCAAGATTCTGCTACACAGCCATATACTTTATTAAGTATGAGCTTAACAAAAATACCCTTTTGAAAGATCTTACTTTTGACCCCACATCAAACATACTGATCAGCCTGGATGTGGAGAGTCTTTACACCAGTCTCCCTCACAAGGAGACGCTAGAAATTCTTGAGGAAGTCCTCTTTATCACACACCCAGACATGTAGTGCTTAAATGTTGCAGATTAGCGCTAACAGAAAACTTTTTCCGTTTTGAGGAAACATTGTTCCGCCAAACGCATGGCACTAGCATGGGCAGCACTTTTGCGCCGAGTGTAGCGGGCCTGTATGTACACCAACCAGAAAAACAGAAAATCTTGAATGCCAACAACCCCCACATACAACACATTAAAATGTGGAAAAGATATATAGACGACGTTCTATTAATATGGCATGGCACTGAAGAAGAAGCAGAGTGTTTCTTCCTTTGGCTCAATACACAAGACAGCTATTTAAAATGTACCCAGACCGTGAGCAAGTCCCATCTAGCATTTCTAGACCTTAACATCTGACTAGAGAAGGCATCCTAGCGACCACAACACATTTCAAGCTGACTGCAAGGAACTGCCTTTTATTATATGACAGTTTCCATCCCAGACACCTCAAACAGAACCTTCCTTTCGGACAATTCCTTTGACTCAGAAGGAACTGTACTGACAAACAGGACTATACCACACAGGCAAAAGACATAAGTGAGAAACTAATGACTCGCAACCACCCAAAACATCTGGTCTCAAAAGCAAAAAAGAGGGCGGGCAATAACAACAGGGAAGCCCTCCTTGAACCAAAAGTGACCAATGAAACAGAAATCAAACGACCAATATGCATTACCACCTTTAACACAGTGTCCGACCAAGTCACTAAGATAGTGAAAAAACATTGGAAAACACAAAACAGTGGCGGACTCAATATAACCACCCCAATGTTCAGCCACAGGAGTGGCATGAATCTGAAAAATCATTTGGTACACACACGACCTAGGATTACAGAAGACAACACATGCAGGTTACATCCTTTACCAACAGGCCACTACCCCTGCAGTAACTGCAGTGTGTGCCATCTAACTACAGCCACACAACAAGTTACTTTTAACAACAACACCACTTGGGAACTACGCTAGTTTACAAACTGCAATACCACTGGAGTGATCTATTTGATCACTTGCACATGCAACCTACACTATGTCGGAATGACCACGAGAAAAGTGAGCACTCGCATTGTGGAACATAGAAGTAACATACGATGCAAACGCCCCACCACACGAATGACGAGCCACTTTATTGAAAAACAATACACACCCAATGATCTCAGATGGGTGGTGTTAGAACACATTAAAAACAAGGAAAACATTGATAAGACATTGCATGAACGCGAACAGCGGTGGGTATTCAGACTCCAGACTGATACACAAGGTCTTAACGATGATATACCTTGGGGCACCTTCTGTCCCTAAGCAACCCAGGGTTCAGTCACTGTCATCCTGAACATACCTAAAGTATTGAGCAACAAGTTTTTTTGAACCTAATTGATTTGTGCCATCTTCAGTCCTGATAACATATCATATTTGATAGCATAGTGAAGATTCTGACAGGTCTTTAGCTTTCTTAAAACGCAGCTGACATGTAATAATGGCCCAGAACACAGTATAATAAAAAGTCCCACATAACTATAATCTGGGGATCCCCGTTGATAGGTTTTACCAGGAACTAGGCAGGACCGAATATTCTTTTCTCCTCAATGAAATCTGTATGAAGGGCCATTCAAAGCAAAATAATAAATAATGCACTCTCGACATCTCAAGGAGGCGCGACTCCTGCTAACAAAGGCCATCTTATGTGTAATATTTGCAAATATTGAGAAATAAAATAACAATACCACCATTGAAAAGAAAAAAAGAGGAATACCATGACTGTATCCCCTTCCCTGGGTTGAAAATCGACAGTCGCGATCTAACAGAATATGGCAGCCACACTTGCCAAAAAGTGGCGGCCATCTTCGAACACCCGCGCGGTCTAGCCTTGCCAATAGAACAAGCGGCAAGACAGAACGCGGAAGTGTTTTTAAAGCCTCCCTCGCCAGAGACACGCTAAGATGCGGTCCGGCGGAGAAGCAAAATAGGTGTGCTGGCGCAGCGTCCCCAGTTTTGAAGTAAGTGTACCTCTTTCCACACAGGTCCCATGACGAACGGGGTCTAAGCTACTCCAGTGATGCTGATAATATCATTTACCGAACAATTCGGAAACCACTAATAATTAAAGCCGCCATTGTCTCTCTTCTTTTCCTTTCATTCCTCCACGACAGGATTGTTTCAAAGGGAGACACCGCCCCCCCCAGAGACCATGAAGTGCTATTAGGCACATTGACAAGTAATGATCCATGCAATACAATTCAAAGTGTGACATGTGTGCTTAATTTATGTGTGTGTTAATACTGTCATATCAAGTCCTGTGTTGTTTTTATGTATGAATTCACGCCACACTCCACCTCTTGTGTTTATTCCTCTAGGCACAACCACTAGAACTTTTGAGAGTTTGCACGCACCAATATGGAGCAAAAACCACCCATATTTTGCGTGCAGCATGAAGGATGATGTGTCCCCCCACTCAGTTGAGGGGTATTTATTTCTAATGTTTTCCTTATTATATTTCAGATATACTATGAGAACTAAGAATCGTATGTATTCGTACGCATGCTTTTATTAAGTAGCGGCGTCCACCTTTCTTTATCCTTATAATTATTTTCCTATTAAGGTTCAAACAGGAGTGGCAAACACAGGGCTGGTCCCTGTGTGGTCCTGAGGAAGAGCGAGGGGTATCTCGAAACATGTCGACCATACACTGATTCCCTTCTCATTATAGATAGGTACACAGTGTTTTGAGCAGGAATAAAATTGTTTAGGTCCACTAGCACGGTATTTTTAAAATCACCAACACCCACTCCACCTCACATCACACCACACATAGTCCTTCACAACAAAGTGCTCCTACTTAACTCCGCAAGTCGTAGCACGCCCCAGCTCGTAGAGAGCTGGGATGGCCCCAATGATGAAGCATGTCACCGTGGGGAAACCCTGGTGAGTGAGGGGACTCAAGAAAGAAATCTTTCTTTCTTCTGGGCTTTTTTCCTGACCACATTGGCTGGAAGCCTTAGCCATAAGCTAGGTCTTTGAACCCAATACTTTGGGTCCTGTGTTTCATTATCTAATTGGTTGAGACATTACGAGTACGAGCTTGCAGCTCATTTGCTGAAAACTGTTGCAACTAGGAAGTGTTGGCAGCCATTTTGTGACTCAGTCCGTCAGCTCGCATCTGTCCCTCTAGAAGACATTGTGTCCATAAGTCTACCTCTGTGAGGCAACACTGAAAACATACCACTGCTCTGTCTCTGCGAGATACCCGTTTCACGTTCCCTCTCCCCACATCACCAGCTTGCAGCTATTCGTTTAGAAGCCAGTTCATCAGCTCACAGCTCTGCTTCTTCAGCTGTCCCTCTGTGAGCTGTTGTGCCTGCAGCTGTACCTCTGCAAGCCTTCACTGCTCTCCCTCATGCAGCTGTCTCAATGCGAGCCACTGTCCCATAGCTCTCCCTCTGCGAGCCAGCCCCTTGGCTCACAGCTCTCCCTCTGCAAGCAGTCGGGCCTACAGTTGTACCTCTGCAACTGGACACTATAAATATGCCACAGCTGTCTCTCTGCGCGATACCCAATGCATGAAGGGGTATCTCGTAGAGTGAGAACTGCGGTATATTCCCAGTATTGACTTTTTAGAGGTAGAGGTGAAGACCCAACGGCTTGTACAGGTAAACCTATGGGCCCAATGGCTCTGAGACAAAGAGCTGCGATCCGACCGGTGGTTCACAGAGGGAGACCTGCGGCCCATCGGCTCGCAAAGAGAGAGCTGCGGGCCGTCTCTCAGTGGAACAGCTGTGGGCCGACTGGTATAGGGAGAGATACGGGCCGTCGGCTTGCAAAGGGATAGCTGTGGGCCCTTGTCGTGGGGAGAGGGAGCGTGAATGGGTATCTAGCAGAGAGAGAGAGCTGCAGTATATTTCCACTGTTGGCTTGCAGAGGTACAAATGCGGACCCGACGGCTCTCAGAGAGAGAACTACGGGCCAACGAGCTGGCTTGCAGAGGAAGAGCTATGAGCCGTTCGCTCATAGAGGGACAGCTGTGTGCCAGAGCTGTGAGCCTACTGGCTAGCTTGCAGAGGAAGAGCTACTGGCCAATGGGCCTGCTCGCGAGGGAGAGCTATGAGCTAATGGGCTGCTACCAGAGGTAGAGCTGCAGGCCAGAGGGCTCACAGAGGCAGAGTTGCGAGCCGACAGACTGGCTTGAAAACGGATAGCTATGAGCCAGTTATGTGGGGAGTGGGAAAGTGAAGGGGATATCTCGCAGAGGGACAGCTGCATATGAACTCACAGAGTGACAGCTGCAGGCCGGTTCTAGAGGGATAGCTGCGGGCAGAGTCGCACAGTGTTAGTACTTAGTGATTAGTGAACAGTAAAAGACAGATATAATAAAAGACATGCTGCTAAAGGGATTAAGTATTGCACGTTATTACGAAATAAAGGTGGGTGGGGGCGTTTGTTTACAAGAGATGCTTAAGAAATGTGTGAGAAAAAAAGAAATGAAAACTAAATGTGAATATAAGTAATGGTAATTGTGAGGGTTTGTTTCTGTGCTGAATATACAGAGATGTTTAAGTGGGCAGGGTGTTATCGGTGCTCTTGACATTGAATCTTGTATAAAATTCTGGAGGGGTGTATTTTACAGGGACATAAGTTATTTACTTCAAAAAGATAAAAAAGCAGATGTTGACTGCAGTTTGTGACCGTAGGCTCGCAGCTCTCCGTCTGCGAGGCAGCCCGTCAGCTCACAGCTCTCCCTCTGTGACCCAGCCCGTTGGCTCAGAGCTCTCCCTCTGTGAGTTCTCAGCCCCCGCAGCTCTACCTCTGCAAGCCAACACTGTAAATATGCCATAGCTGTACTTCTGTGAGCCAGCCCGTCGGCTTGCAATACGTCCTCTGCAAGCCGTAGGGCCTGCAGCTCAACCTCTGCCAGTCAACATTGTAAACATATCACAGCTCTCCCTCTACGAGCCAGCCGGTGGGCTCACAGCTCTCCCTTTGCAAGCCAGACTGTCGACCGATGGCCCGCAACTCTCCCTCTGCAAGCCAGGCCATTGGCTCACAGCTCTCCATCTGTGAGCCAGCCCGTCTGCTCTCAGCTCTCCCTCTGTGAGCCAGGCCGTTGGCTTGGAGCTCGCCCTCTGCAACTCCTCTGGCCCACAGCTCTACCTCTGCAAGCCAACACTGGAAATATACCGTGGCTCTCCCTCTGCCAGATACCCCCTCCACCCTCCTTCACCCCATATCACTGGCCCGCACTGTCCTGCAGTTGTTCCTCCGCAAGCCAGTCTGCAGCTCTACCTCTGTGACATGGTACGCAGCTGTTCATGTGCAAGACAACAGCTCGCAGTTCTCTGTGTAGAAGTTGTCAGGCCTGCAGTTCTACCTCTGCAAGCCAACACTGGAAATATACCACAGCTATGTGGGTGCGAGATACTCCCTTCACCCTTCCTCACCACACGTCACTGGTCACACGTATCCTTTTGCAAGACAATGGCCCACATCTCTCTGTATGCAAGTCAGCCGGCAGCTGTCCCTTTATGAGCCAGCCCGCAGCTCTCCCTCTGCCAGGCAGCCCATCGGCTCATAGCTCTTTCTCTCCGAGCCAGCCCGTCAGCTCGGAGCTCTCAATATGCAAGTCCTCGGGCCTACAGCTCTACCTCTGCAAGCCAACACTGGAAATATACTGTAGCCGTCACTCTGCGAGCTAGCCTGTCTGCTTGCAGCTCTTCCTCTGCGAGCCATCGGGCCCGCAGCTCTCCCTCTGCAAGGCAGGCCGTCAGCTCACAGCTCTCCATCTGAGAGCCAGCCCATCGGCTCACAGCTCTCCCTCTGCAAGCCAAACTGTCATATCAGAGCTCTCCCTCTTCTAGTCCTCGGGCTCGCAGCTCTACCTCTGCAAGCAAACACTGGAAATATACTGTAGCTCTCCCTCTGTGAGCCAGCCCGTCGGCTCGCAGCTCTCCCTCTGCAAGCCATCGGGCCTGTAGCTGTACCTCTCTGAGCCAACACTGGAAATATACCTCAGCTCTACCTCTGCAGTTACCCCCTTCACCCTTGTTCGCCTCAAATCACGGCCCACAGCAGCCTGTAGCTGTTGCTGTGTGAGCCGGCCTGCAGCTCTCCCTCTGAGAATTGGCACGCAGCTGTTCCTCTGCAAGGCATCAGCTTGCAGTTCTTCCTCTAGAAGCCGTTGGGCCCGCAGTTCTACCTCTGCATGCCAACATTGGAAATATACAGCAGATCTGTCTCTGCGAGATACTCTGTTTACCCTCCCTCGCCCCACCTCACCGGTGGCAGGTATCCTTTTGCAAGCTGATGGCCTGAAGCTCTCCCTATGCAATTAGGCCCGCAGCTGTCCCTCTGTGAGCGGGCCCACAGCTCTTCCTATGCGAGCCGGCACTCAGCTGTCCCTCTAGAAGAGGACGGCCCACGACTTTTGAGCCAGCACGTGGGGGGGGGAAGTCTAACTCCCACTGTGTGCTATTTCTATACTAGATAAAGCTCTGTTTGTTGATTTTTATAAACAATACTCTCAGGGGCAAAAAGTGTTGGTTACAGTACTAAAGCACACGTAAAAGTTAATTAATGTAGTTTCGAGGTTTGCTGCTGGTGTTAAAGCTCCATACATGACTCAGCTGGCACATTACCAAAATGGGAATGACACCATATTTAATCTCTCTCCCCTCTCCATCCCAATGTCGGTCTTTTTGTTGCTCTCTAGCAGTTGATCTGTTTTAGCTTATGTACAACCACAATGAAATGTAAGCCTGTACCATTTTTTTGTTAATATGGTGCAGTGTTATGCTTGTTGAGTTGCAGATAGAAGTTTTTAAGCTAATATGGCTAACGTTTACATGTGGCATTTAGTTGAGAATATCACTGTAAGTATACAGATAACAATTTTTCAAAATAGTATCTACAAAGTTATCTGTAGTGGGTTGCAAAGGAAGTGCTGTGAGATGGTAGGGTGCGCGGGGCAGTGGGGTGGGGAGGGTAAAAGTAGGAGTTAGTGGAGTCACATATACAATGGAAAGGTGAATCTAAATATTTAAATACATATGTGCTGTATGTCCTGTGACACTACCTGCCACCCTACTGCTCCCTTATTCTGCTCTACCACCTTGCAGCATTCCCTCTGCAAGCAACCAGTAGAACTTACCTAATTGTATGTGGTTATTTTAACATATTAAAAGTGACCCTAGACCCTGTCTTCGGATTAGGCCACACCCCACGCCTCACAGCACGACCTGTGTGGCTGTGACTCTCAGCCCCGCTGCTGCTGCTACTGTGAGTTTACTGCCCCTCCTCGCTATAATTGTCCCTGCTCCTGTAATTTCTCAGTTATTTTTTGTCTAGCTGTCTAGTTGTTTCTAAAGTTGTCCCATTGTTTTTGCCTTATTCCTGTCCTGTCCTGCACTGTTATTATTTTATTGTTGTCCCCCTTGCCTTCTGGTTCCCCGCCTGCTCGGTTCCCGCCGCTGACTCCCCTATAGCCCTGACAGCCCTGCTCACCCATTTGCTGCCATGCTCCCACCTCCCAGCTGCTCCTCCCTCCCACCTCCCCTCATATGGCATCCGCAAGCAGTGGGCGCGCAGCTGGCGCTCCGAAGGCGCACCAAAGGCAAGCTTGTCTGCGCCCGTCTGTGCCTGGACCACGCCCTGCTCCAGAACCGCTGGCCCCCGTGAACACCACAACACCCATCTCCACTATGATGCCATCACCCTCCCCGCACTCAACACCGGACGATCACACACCTGCTTCCTGGCCAACCCAATGCGACCCAAGGACCCTTCTCCTGCAGGAACTGCAGCTTCACCAGCATCTGATCCGTCAATCCACCCACCAGGATAGGACGCAACCACCTCTGATGCATACTCCTGAACACCAAACACGCCATCATACTCTGGGACCTGCTTGACACATCCTCCCTGGACGTTGCCTTCCTGACAGAGACCTGGATGAACGACTCCTCGGCACCGACATCGCCATAGCCATCCTGGATGGCTACAAGATCACCCACAGAGACCTTACCAATGGAGTAGGAGGGGGAAACACCATCATCCACAAGTCCACTCTCAAGGTCTCAACCAACTTTGATGATATCCTCATCACTGCCAAACACCTACACTTCCAGATCCACACTGATCATAATACCACCCTCAGAGGAACTCTGATCTACAGTCCTGCCGGTACCCAGCCACACTTCAGCACTCCATTGCTGACTTCATCAATACGCAACCCCTTGCCCCCACAGACTACATCCACCTTGGAGACCTCAATTTCCCCCTCGAGAACAACAACAACACCAACTCCACCACCCTGATCGACAACCTTGCCAACCTCGGACTCAGGCAGCTCGTTACAACACCCACCCACTCTGCCAGCCACACGCTTGACCCCATCTTCTCTGCTAGCTCACACGTCTCCTTCAACCATACCACCGAACTCCACTGGACCGACCATCGCTGCATCCACTTCACCTTCCGGAAAAACACAACGCACCACTGCACCCAACAGATCCCCCGCCGCAGTTGGAGCAAACTCACCGAAGACCAGCTAAACACTGCCTCACTGGAATCCCACCCAAAGACCCCACCAACGCCACCACCAGCAACCTCAGGCGTTGGATCAACGACTGCACCAACACCCTCGCCCCGATCAAGAAACCCTCCAACAGACGCACCAACAAGAATGACAGCAGGTTCTCCACGGACCTCCAGACCTCCAAACAAACCTGTCAAAAACTAGCGAAGAAATGGCACCATGAACAGACGCCAGAGAACCACGAAGCCCACAAGAACGCCATGCGCCAACACCATCACCTCATCAGATCCGCCAAAAAGTCCTCCTCCAAGGACCGCCTCGACAACAATGTACACAACAGCAAAGAGCTCTTCAACTTTGTGAAGTAACTCTCCAACCCCAGCTCCAACACCGACATCCCACCTTTGCAAGACCTGTGCAACTCCCTTGCCTCCTTCTTCTATCGCAAGATCACAGACATCCACAACAGCTTCAACAACAGACCACCATAACAGCAAATGACCCCTCAGAATCCACGGCCACCACCGACAGCAACCCTCTGCTCACTTGCACTAACATCAACAGTGAGGACACCATCAAAATCATAAACACCATCCACTCCGGCTCCCCATCAGACCAATGCCCACACCACATCTTCATCAAGGCCAGTGCCGCCATCACACCTTGTCTCCACAAGGCCATCAACATCTCCTTTGAGAACACGACCTTCCCGGAGAGCTGGAAGCACACCAAGATTAACGCCTTGCTCAAGAAACCCAAGGCAGACCCGAGGGACCTCAAGAACTTCAGACCCATAACTCTGCACCCGTTCCTGGCAAAGGTCATAGAGAAAACCATCAACAAACAGCTGACCCGCTACCTCGAAGAGAACAACATCCTGTACCTGTCCCAGTCCGGGTTCCGCTGAAACGACAGCACCAAAACAGCCCTCATCGCCGACACCAATTACATCAGGGCCATGCTGAACAACAGTGAGACCATGGCCCTCATCCTCCTGGACCTATCAGCCGCCTTCGACACGGACTGGCACCACACCCTACACACATGCCTCCATGACGCAGGAATCTGAGACAAAGCACTGGACTGGCCCACCTTCTTCTTCTCCGGCAGAACCCAGAGCGTCCACCTCCCCTTTCTGATCCAAAGCCTCAAAGATCATCTGCGGCATACCCCAAGGATCATCCCTCAGCCCGACATTGTTCATCATCTACATGGCCCAGCTCAGCCACGTCGCCAGACTACATGACCTCAACATCATCTTCTACGCTGACAACACACAGCTGATCCTCTCCATCAACAAAGACCCACTCACTGCAAAAACCAAGCTCCATGAAGGAATGAAAGCAATCGCCGAAAGAATGAAGTACAGCCGTCTGAAGCTGAACTCGGACAAGATGGAGGTCCTCATCCTCAGCTCCACCCCCTCAGCCTGGGATGACTCCTGGTGGCCGACCGCCCTGCGAGCAGCACCGACACCCAATGACCATGCACGCGATCCTGAGGTTCATCCTTGACTCAACACACTCCATGACCAGCAAGTCAACGCCATCTCATCCTCCTTCTTCAACACCTTCTGCATGCTCCGCAAGATCTACAGGTGGATCCCCACTGACACAAGAAGAACGGTCACCCTGGCCCTCGTCAGCAGGTGACTGGACTACGGAAACGCCCTATATGCGGGAGCCCTGGCCAAATGGCAGAAACAACTGCAACACATACAGAATGCCTATGCCCGCATGATCCTCAACACCCCTCGCTACAGCAGCATCACACCCCACCTGAGAGACCTGCACTGGCTGCCCATAAACAAGAGGATCACTTTCAAGCTCCTCACCCACTCACACAAGGCACTCTATGACAGCGGACCAGCATACCTCAACAGACAACTCACCTTCTACACCCCAAACCACAAGCTCCGCTCTGCCTCCCATGCCCTTGCTACCGTTCCTCGCTCCTGAAGAGCAACCTCTGGCAGCTGATCATTCTCTTACCTTGAGCAGTAGCAGCACCCCCCCAGCGCCTCTAGACCCTTATGGGTGAGTAGTGCACTCTACACATTTCCTGATTGATTTATTGATTCATATAACAAAAAATTGAACCTTTTTTTATTTCTCAGAAAAATAGTTTGATTGGATTAAAAATTGAAAATGCCTAGAAGAACTGAAAAAAGGAAAGACAAAAAGGCAATCTACTTAAAGGACAGTCAAAAATGTGGTTTACAAGTAAATGAGATAACTACAAAAAGACTTTTTTCTGGTAAAAACACTAGATATTATTTTTTTTAAGTATTACGAACATTTAATGAAAATAACGTGACACAAAGGAAAATGAAGAATTTTTCAAGTAAAGAGAAGCAGACTTCGACTTCAAAATGCAGGAAAAAAATCATGATAAGGAAAGAGTATTTGTTACCAGTAGAAATAAACAATTTCAAGACATTTGTCAAAGACTTTTTTGAAATAGAGTAATTCAGAATTTAATAAAAAGGATGCCGCAAATATAAAAAGAAAGTGCTGCAATTCAAACAGAAACCGCGTGTTGAAAGCATAGTGGTTATTGCTTTTAAGTTAAAGCAAAAAATATTCATTTTGATTTTAAAGAGGATCAAACTGTTGGATAAAACAATAAAGATTGTAAAACAAAAAAAGTTGGTATTAGTACAGAACAGTTAATAGCTGAAGAAGTGCAATGGAAATGCACACAAGCTCCTGAGTATAAGTGGGGTTGTAGCAGTATCTGTAGTATTCAACAGGAACCTATTGATATAATGTGAAATTTATTATGAGAATATGCACAGAAAAGAGTTAAACAGAAGATTAGGTTGTTAAAAGGACTAGATCCTTGTAATGTAAGAAAATATTCTGAGGAGCAAGTGCATTCTCTGTTGTCATGTGAATAGGTGTGTTAAGTTAGCATGTGCTTTTTAGAAGTTAAACGCCATTTTTCCTTTGCTACTTTTGCACACGGCATGCAATATTATTAATGTTTAGATTTTAGCAGAATCTTTTGCTTCAGTCGAGAATAATATGTTTTGCCCATAGTGTCAGCCTTGCTTGGTAAGCTATGTCTGAACAGTGAGTTTCGAGGCCTTCAAGGTTATTTCAACACAGCGAAGTCTGATCAGTGCACGTACTAGACATAACATATATGCAGCTGGGGGCACCTATGAGTTCTGAAGTTTTATAATGCAATGCGCAGAGCATACAGGCAGCAGTCTGAAGAACTTCGCATGCAGAGAGCTGGCGTAGAAAATGATGTGATCCCTTTCTACTAATCCTTGGAGGTATGGGTCCGCCCTTGTAAACCCAAAGAGACCTTCTGTAGTTTTATAAAATAATACTAGCAAGGGAGGGTAGGACTCATATGTAATATAGCCTGCTTCCCGTTAGCATTTTATAATGCTTTCTCCCTTTGTATACTATGGAATAGTAACTATGCTGATAACCTTGTTGCTAATTATATGTTTGCTTGTATTAGCTAAGATATTGCATTTGAAAACACTGCATTAGAAATAAATGTTTCAAACTTGCCCGTGTCTTCATTTACTCCATGTTTTGGTCTGGTTGTGAGTCTAACGAAAGAGTGTTGATGTTTTCCACATTGCCTGAGGTATTCTAAGTCCATGCTCTAGGTTGTCTAATTATTGGTTCTATGAGAGAACCAGTAAGACACTGATTGCTACTCTGGTAGGGGATTCTGGATACTAAGGTGAGTGTTTGGGTCACCCTGATTCACTGAGGTTCCGGTTTTCTATGCACAGTTCTGTGTATACACAGGATCCCTGAGACATGGCGCTCAACGTTGTTGGTCTTATTACATGACGCTTGAGTAGTACTCCTTTCAGTCCTTAACCGCGTCACTATTGTTTCCGGATAATAGTAGTGTCGGGCAAACCTACCTATATTAGTATAGGTCTTTCAAGCTTGAATCCTTTCAAATGGTTTTCTATTGAATTACTAACCAGTTGTGCTACCTAGTTTTTCTTGTACCTCTATATTCCTTTGTCGCTATGGCTGGCATTGATATTCCACAGCATAGTCGAATTGCGGTTCGCAATCATCTGCAGACTTATAATGTCCCTATAGATGGCATGGCTGTGATCATGGTGGTAAGTGCGGAAGTTGCATACCCATTCAAACATTTTTATCCGTGGGTGACCTTCCCGGCTGTGAATGCTAATACAAATGTGTTCAACACGTACACAGCTACTGCCATGCCATTAGCATATCTCCCCTATAGGACACAGGAAGTTCCGATCAATGCTTGGCAGCACCAAGTTTGGTTTAATGGCGCCCTCCCCCACTCTTTGTACAATCCAAGATTAGGTCCTTTGTCCATTCCAGGTGCAAATTGGCCTGTTTTGGCTGGGTTTACACCTCATCCTCAACACAGGGCATGTCCCCTTGCTGATTTAAGACGACTACATTTAGTCGCGATTAATGTAATTAGGTCGTTAGTACAATACATAACCCGCAATCTTCCGGGCGGGGCCCCGGGTATTGCGGCGCTTCCTGCTGGACAGGGCGGAATGAAGCTTAGCCCTGTTATGGTCAATGCAGTGATGGGCAAGCGTCCCCCAGATAAGGACGATATGCCTTTCTGGCTTGCTGAGAAATTTGACCAGCTGGAAGCAGTATTTCCTAACACATCTCCTGTTGAGAAACACAGGATTCCGACAATTAGTTTGCCTAAAGACTTGATTCCAGAGACTGGTGACTGTGAGTCTTGGGGTAAAATTTTTGCGGCGGTGTATACGAGGTGCTTTGGCACTCTGTCAATGACTGTCGTGCCTACGGTTATTAAACGTGTTCAGGATGAGCACTGACCTGAGGCTGCGGTTGAATTGAGTATGCGGCTATGCTGTAAATAAATATGTAAATTCTTCAGAAGTACATCCTTAGAGTGTGGTAACAATTTATTGAATTTATCAACATGCCAGGGTATTTGCTTATTTCTCATTTAATGTGGAGCTAATCCAGACAAGACGTATATCTCCCTTATCTAGCTTGAGTCCAAGTATGCTGATTTAATTTGCATTTTCAGAATTTAAAAATGTTTTTCATGTAAAGTGTGTCTTCTGATCGATAGTCAAGGACCATTGTTTTGTAAATCGATTTATACCCAGGTCCTTTGATTTGATGGGTGATACCCCATTGATTTAATGGTATGCTGCAGTTTTGACGTAGTTTCCGATCTCTTGCTTGCGAATGTCAAGGGAGATGCGGTAGGCTTTCAGGTGTCTAATGCTTTGCAGGCCGTTCCAGATGCTGATAAACCCGCCAGTTACCGAGAAAAATTACGGCGGCTTATAAGACCGTGGGCCATGATAGTCTGGGTGTCAAGCCTTTTTCTACAAAAGAGAAAAAGCAACCCCAAATACAGAAGTCAGAGTCAGATGACCAACACAAGGCTAAAAAGCAAAATTGGCCGAAGAAGAAAGGTTAAAGGAAACAACAACAGCAACAGAAGCAGGGGTCACGTCCTGCATCTCCAGTGCCTGCTCCTCAAGAACGTATTTATGACTTGCGCGATTATAAAATCTCCTGATCGTTTTCAGGTTACTGAACAATGCTCTCCTTGTTCTTTAAAGGACACATCGGTCGTTTCGACCGGTGGTGGAGGAGGCGGCAGAGGTCGGGGTGGCCAGCAGAGACGCGACCATCCCCGCCCGCAAGAGAGTAAGGGCACGCAGGACGATTCGACACCAAGAAGACCCCAGTTTCAAAAAGAGGAAAGTTGCCGCTTTAACAGCGAGATATGCCACAGATAGTGAGAACGCAGCTTCGGAATCTGACATGGGCTCTGACCTTGCTGGACATTGCGGCGGAGGTGACCATTGTACGAGAGTCCCTGCGTCCACTACTGAAGGTGACAGCGACTGACCAGTATGTTGTTGTAGAGACAGCTGATACCAGAGTAGCTCCCCCTGATAGACTTTATAATATTGTCCTTTTAATCGAGGGTGACATACAACGTACCATAAAAGGGGTATTTTGGGAAAATCTTACAACTATCTATCATATTTTGTTAGCGGAGGCTGACTGGCCCCCACCTTTTGTTTTCGCAGCTCCGAGAGGGGGAGGAGGTGATCCTCCCTAGTTTCGCGCACACAGTCTCGAAGGAGCAAGTGCAGAATTTTGCAGAAGAGTGGGCTAAGTGCCTTGCGCCAGCTCTGTACCGCACACACTGTGGTTGGGATACATTTTCCCCACAACGTGAGATTCCTTTGCGGTCTATGCCACAGCCTCAACCCCAATATCCCATTCGATGTGAAGCGAAAGCTTCCGTCACAGACATCCTTGAACAATTGGAATTTCAAAGAGTTATTGAAACTTGTGTGTCCCCAATGAATAACCCTCTTTTTACTGTAACCAAGCCTGATGGTTCGTACTGTTTGGTATTGGATTACCGGCATTTGAACTCGCATTGCCGTACCTGTGCAGTACAGAATACTCACGGCTCTGCTTTAGTGGATAGTCTTGTGCGAAAACGGTTTAAAACCACGCTTCACATTTCCAATGGTTTTTATGCCCACAATTTGTAAGGTCTTAGTTCCCAATGGACCAGTTTTACGTGTGGCGGCAAACATCGCCAGTACAAACGTTTACCTATGGGCTACAAAATAGTCCAGGCGTGTTTGCTGCCCGTGTTGTCTCTCTCTTAGAGGGAGTTGACCCAGACACGTGTTCGTATGTGGATGCCATTTATCTCACTGATGACGAAATTTGGGCGGATCTGTGTCGCATTGACCACATCATATGTAGTTTTGCGGACTTCGGTTACAACTTTGCAAAGTCACACATTGCAGAGTACACAGTTCCTGGGCTATGAGCTCAACAATGAAGGACGAGGATTGGCTCCTCACTTCTTGGAGAAATGCGCACAACTGCGCGCTCCTACAACTCTGAAAAAATTATAGTCCTTGCTAGGTTTTTTGAATTTTGGGCGTACATACATTCCGGAATATGCCTAGCGGATCAAGCCTTTGTATGCTTTGATCCAACCTACTTTTACCAAATCTTGCTGGCTGCCAGAACACTCTGCCATTCTGCAATCTTTGCAGGCAGATCTACTAGAATCTAAATTCTCACTGACTCGTGATAACCAAACCAACCTGGTGATAAGAATCATCCCTGGGGCGGTTGGTTTCAAGTACCTTACTTTTACCGAAGGTGACACAGTACCTATCGCTTATAAGTCACACCTGTACACTTCGGCTGAAATGTGCTTTTCCACTGTGGAAAAAGTACTGACAGCAGGCAAATGGCGATTCTAAAAGAACAAGCACTGTCACAGGGAAAACGCATGTTCGTTGTTACCCCGTATCCTGCCCTTGAGGCAGTGACAAAAGCCAGTGTACCTAATTCAAAGGCTTTGCACCCACGGTGGATACAATGGGCTGCTTCATTGACTGCTCCTGATGTCACATTCATTTTTGATGCCTCCTTGCTGTCACAGGAATTTTTGCAGTATGAGTTTGTTCATCCTGCACCTTTGACTATGCGTCCTTTGGAGGACTTCCATTGTATCATTTACACTGACGGTTCTGCGCATGGGTCTAAGCACGCTTATGTTTTGGCTTGCGCAATTGTAGTTGGTACCATGGTGAATGATGAATTCAAGTCCGATGTTGTGCATGCACAGATATTAGGGGACTGTACCGCGCAATTGGTGGAGCTCCATGCTCTGGTGCTTGCATTGGAGTATGCAGATCCCAGTGTGACGACTCTTTATTGTGAGTGATTCTTACTACTGTGTCCAATCTTACAATGAAAACTTGTTCTTTTGGATTCAGAATGATTTTCGTGGTTCCAAGGGTAGCACAATAAAACATAAAATGATCTGGGTCCGAGTGGCAGAGCTTCAGTCTCAGTTGCCTCTCGTGTTTGTAATTCACACTCTCGGTCATCAGCGTGTGGGAGTTCACGCTGTTGGTAATTCCCTAGCGGATGAAGCCGTAAAACAGGCAGTATCTACATGTTTGGTTGCAGCAGTTACACGTTCCAAAAGTAAAATAGATGATGACATCTTAGCAGCAGTTGCTGCTACTGAGAAGGGAAGTAAATATCCTAAAGGATTCCCTTCGAAGTATACTTATCACTTAAGTCCCGATAAAGTACCTTATGTGAAAATACTGGACGTTGGTGAAAGATTGATTCCCAACGCGGACCGCAGGTCCACTCTGATTTCAGCTGCCCATGAAGGTGTTGCGTCTGCGCATGCAGGCGTCTCGGCTACTGTATCTCAGCTACAACAACATTTCTGGTGGCGGTGCCTGTACAAACAGACGCCTGTTTATGTCCTTCAATGTGACATTTGTCAGCAGATCAAGCCTTCAACTGTTGCGCGTCTGCCTCAGACACAGTTGTACATATCTAATAAACCGCTAGTTTGCGTTTATTTAAAACACTGCGGTCCCTTTTCTTCTGATACTGCATATAAGTACATCTTAGTTGCAGTTGACTCATGCACACACTTTATGTGGGTGTGGCCACATCGCAGCACTGATTCACGAACTGTCATGAAGGACTTGCGTGTCTTTGTAGGAATTCTTACCTGTGGTACCTTACATTCGGATCAGGATCCTGCTTTCGCCTCTAAGGTGTATAAGGATGCCATGACTGCGTTGGGGGTCCAAGTCAAGTTTTCGTCTCCATACAGGCCTGAAGGTAATAGTGTAGTGGAACGAATGAACCGAGATGCAGTCTCTGACGGCTCGAGTTATAGGCACTGGCAGAAACTGGTTGGCCCATTTGAATAGCGTGCAGCGTGCCCTTAATAATCTCCCTAGAAGGTATCTGAGTGGGCGGACCCCATACGAAATGCTCTTTGGTATCAAGATGTTCGTACCGGACCTTGATGGTCTAGACTCGGTGGCTGTTGCCGCCTCCTTTGACGTAGATGAACATTGCAATGTTTTACAGGATCTACAAAAGACAAGAGACAGTCTTGCAAAGGAACACTTGCCCTCCACATCGGATGATGCGTTGCAGATCCCGGTAGTTGGCTGGCTACCCCAAGTTGGTGAACTGGTTCGAGAGAAGATCGAGAACAAGAAAGAATTTGGTCCCTCTTATCGAGCTCCAGTCCGAGTGCTTGGCGTGAAGGGCACAAGAACAGTCATTTTACCACCACTTCCAGGTCGTAAAGAAAAGAGGTATATCTCCATTGACCATGTCAAGCTACACAGAGTGGCCGATTCTTCTTAGTATGCATCCAGCGATCTCATGTCCGTCGATTATGAGGAATTCTACTTTGCTTGCGGCTCCTACTAGTGGGCCTGTTGTTGCCTTTGAGATGCCTGTAGTCTCAAGTCCTTTATTGAGTTCATTACCTGTTGCTGACCCTGTTGAGGCTGAGTATCTTTATCCCTCCGACTTGTCGATGCCTGATTTGCAAACTCGCATAGCTACAGAATCCAGATTTTCATTTGAAACTGACTTTCAAGCATCGAGGACCCCTTCAAAAGTTTGTGTTTTGGTGACACTTTTTAAAAAACATTTTTTAATTCCACCTTGGACCTACATTTGGTTGGTGCTTTTTGCAATTTACCTGTTCATGTCAATTGGTTTTGTGGTACATTTTTTATACCTTGTCAATGGACACTATGTCGAGGAAAGAACTTGCATTCGCCCTCTTAATGGAACATTGGCTCCCCATTCCTCATCACACAGATTGAAGAGGGACCTGGCATTTGTTAACATCACTGCTTGGCCCGTCTTAGATGGAATTGTGTGGGATGCTATTAAATTTCAAATTCATGGACCCACTGAAGTTATAAATGTCCCTAATGTGCTTCGAGTATCTATGGGGGATGTAGTGAAACAAAATATACGTTCTGATGATTGGGATATTCAGGCTGTTAAAGCATTGTTTTCAGATTTGAAATGTTATGCTGCCTTTGATGCTGAGGATTTGTGTTTAGAATCTGATAATTATGGAAATTTGTATTGTTAACAACATTTTGGCAATCACTACCCGCATTGGGATAACACCAGGAGGAATACTGTTAATTATACACAATGGGAACATTGCCTGGCTCCCCTTCAGGATAGTTCACCTTCTTTTCTTAAAAAGTTTACTAATTTTACTGATTTTAACCAGTCCAATCCAAATGCATTTTATTTTAAAATGACCGAAAAATCCTCGTCCAAAGTCAGACTTACCGACACTAAATTACTGTACTCCAAATCTTTTCTAGACCAATTAGCTGTGGGTAGTTATGAGTTCTGGAAGGACACCAATAATTCTTAAATCTGTCTGGGGTTCTAAATCCTGGCAAGTGCAAAGCACTGAGGCTTTGCACCGTGCATGTCTCATCCTGTCCCATATGTTTTTTTTTTTATTCAACTATTTCAGAGACAACTTGCTTTGGATTGGCTACTGTTAAAAAGTTGAATGCCCCTACATTTCCTGATCTAGAGGAGTATTCTGGTTGGAGGAATGTAACTAAGCTTTCTATCTCTGATTTGTAGACTTTATTGTTGAATTCTTCCTTTAACATTTCCAGTCTGGATCCAGAGGGTTGGTTGCTCTGGCACAAAAATGCTGATGCTTGCCAGCATCGTTTTCTGGGTTTAGCTCATGGCTATACACGGGTCAGGGTGGAGCCCCGTTTTGAAAGTGGCCATTCTGTGACTACCTATTCTATAAGCAAATTATGTCAGAATTGGCTCAAACATTCCACTTTGGCGTCAGTTAAGCTTCACTTGTCTAAACTGACTGACGAAGTTGATCTGAATGATTTTGTGAAAGGCCCGGCTTCATGTAGATCAAAGAGATGGATCTATGCAGTATACAATGAAGTTTGGAAACTGTCCCAAATTGAGGCGGCTACCCGCCTTAGGGCTATAGATCAAGCCAATTTAGAAAAAGTGCTAGTGGTTGTAGATAATAGCATTAACACCAAGTATGGGCGAATTTTGCGAATCTGGCGTTCGCGAATTTAGCGGATTTGTTTTTTTTGTGTTCGCAAGTGTTTCTGCCAGTTCGCGAGGATTTGGTACTAGTTCGCAATTGCGAACTTACTTGTCGGCTCGCAACGGTCGCGACTATGTTGTTTCTACATCTGGTTCATCATCACAGCCTCCCAGCACCCTCTGTTTCACCACTGCCATCCTCTCTTTGACCCATGCCACCCTCTGTTACATCAATGCCACCCTCTGGTTCATCATCACTGTAGAAGATGGGGGGGAAAAGCAAGCCCACCTGCCCTGCTTGAACTGACATGAATTAATTTGGGGTTAGTTTATTAACAACACCTGCCCTGCCCCAACTGACAATAATGAATTAGGGGCTAATTAATGTGTCACTGAATTTGAAGTTCCAGCCTGGCACCTGCTTGTCTGCTCCCTTAGATGTAAATCAGGACCTTTGTGGCATACAGTTAAGGTCAGAGCAGGGTCACACAATAGTTGCAAGCAGGCAACCGAATTCTGGAGGGCCCCCTCAGGAAGCACTACAGGGAATCGTTACAAATCATGAGGTTGACCTTTTGCACCTGCTCATTGCTTTTGCTTTTGCAAAAATCGTTTTTTGGTTTTTTCGCGCTATTCGCGAGGCGCGGCGTCGTGCGAAACCGACCGCGGAAGCCGCCAATTCGTGCGAATGAGCTTTATATTTTTTTGCTGCTTGTTGTTTCGCAAGTTTTTTTGCAGTATTCGCGAGCCGCTTGCAGCGCAACACGCGAATTTACCCCAAGGTCGAGTACGGGCGCAGCCATTTTGTTTGCGTGACGTATTTCCGTTTCCGCCCGCTATGTATAATCTCGCGCAGTAAGCGCATTGCGAGTACAAGTTCGCACGAGATCGCGAGGAAAATCTCATGCGAACTTACTTTCGCGCTCGTGAACGGGCGCCGGCCATCTTGTTTTTCATTCATTTCCTGTGTCTGGGCATGGTGTTTAATCCTCTTGATATCTTTGCCATCCTTTGCTTGTTTTCAGTTTTTTTTGAACGATTTTGCTTCTTATCTATCCCTCTCTTTTCCTAGCTGTATATTTTTGTCTTTTCTGCTATTTTTCTTTACTTTTAAACTACTTTTTTAAACTCTTTTCTTTTCTTCTTCCCTATCCTATTCCTTCTTAATTTTCTACTTCCTAGTCCTACCTTACCTGCCCAGACCATGGTGAAGCCAGGCGCCGTGAAGCTGCCAAGGCACTTGAGGGACGCAGCGGCGGCGGGGAGGAGGGGCCCTGGACCCAGTGCCAGGAGGACAGCTTGCGGGCGATTGAGGGGGGAGCAGGTGATGCGACGGGAGATTTTCAGCCCGGAGGAAGTGGGCGCGCTGGTCTACTTCGTCCAGCGCCGCCTGCCCAGAACCATCGCGGGAGGCGGCAGGATCGCGGCCGGCGGCTACAACATCCGGGAGCGCCGGAAGTGGTGGGAGAAGGTGTGCTGGGCCATGTCCCAACTCTACGGGGTCCAGCGCACCTACAGCCAGGCCACCCACCACTGGATGGACCTGCTGGACCGGGAGCGCGACCTGCTGGACCAGCTCGGCTTGGAGATCCCCGGGCTTGGTGAGTAGTAGTAGCTATTTCATTACTCACTACTATGTTTTCTCCTGCTCTGTGTTGTTGTATTGCAAATATTTGTTTTTTACATGGAGCAAGCTAATAATGCCGCTGATGACGATTACATTGTAGTTAAATTATATTTCAAAATCTTCTGTGCATTTCAGGTGCACTGCTCTCCTTCTCAGTGGCGTTGCTACTATGCTTATTTGTTTTCTATTTTGTGGTCTCATTGGCCTGAGTAACTATTATGTATGAGTGTACTTTACAGAACTGCGTAATGCTAGACACTAGGGGGCAGATTACATTTACAAGCCCCTTGCGCCACGTTTACGTTGCCTTGCATGACGCAACAGCGGCGTAAATGTGGCGCATCCCTGCGAGTAATTATAGCATGACGCATCTAGGGAGATGCGTCACGTTATAAAGCCATGGGCCTGCACCACAATGGGTGCGTTCCTAGTACGCAGGGTGGGTGGTCCGGCGGCTGTGCGCCTCACAAAAGTGCCTGCGTGAAATCTACACGATTTAACGCAGGCACTTCTGCGACGCTGCTACGTCAATTCAATTCCTTATGCCTGCTTGAAGCAGGCGTAAGGACTGACACAGCATGTTAAGTATTGGGTGGCCCTGAGCATTACTGGAGTTGCATTGCGTTGGCGACGTGACTCCAGCGATGCGCCGCTCTTACGTGACGAGATGCGTCACGCAAGTGCCTACCCTTGCGCCAGGGCGCGCCGCATTGTAAATGAGGCGAATCTGCCGTGTCGCAAGGGTAGTTTTGCGTGACGCATTTGATCTGGCGCATCTCTGGAGATGCGCCAGAATGCGTAAGTAAGTATGCAGAATTGCAATTACCGTCGCATCCCTGCAAAGTAGCAGGGATGCGCCATTAATTGTGCGGCCCGCTACCACCACCAAACATGGTGCGCCGTATTTGCAATGCGGCGCACCATGGGCCCAAAACGTCACTGAAGCTTTACTGCTGGAGTTGCGTCGCAACGATGGCGCAGCTCCAGCAATGCTCTGGGGTACCCTATCTCCCCAATGCTGGGTCAAGCCGTACGTCTGCTTCAAGCAGGTGCAGGGTTTGTGTGATGCATCATTGTCCTAAAGGTGACTGATTGAAATTTTGTAGATTTCCCTCAGCCACTTTTAGGATGTGTTCCAGCGCAGGAATGCCCTTCCTTGCGCCGGAACGCCCCCTGATGGCGCGCGCAGGGCTTTATAACGGGATGCATCTCCCAAATGCGTCACGTTGTTATAATATTATACACCGCACCATGGCGCCTCTTTTGTTCAGCTGCTGCGTCACAAAAGTCACGCAAGAACGGAGCAAAAGAGCCGCAAGGGGCTTAAATCTGCCCCTTCCTTTGTACCCCTGACAATAAGAAAAATAGTGGCGGTGGATTGATAGTTTGACTATTTAAATGACTGGTTATGTAGCAGGCAACTGTTAGTGTTGTCACTGATCTGACTGAAATCACAATGGAGTTTGTCTGTCACTTTGCGTCTTGCCTGCGGACTGCTGCCTGCCAGTCCTAGGTGAACCTTTCAGTACTTTGTTTAGTGAGTTACGTGACTTTCGAAGTCGCAGGTCCGCAAATCAATGAAAACTAACCCTAATCAATATAATTTCGCAGAAATATTTTGTTATTGTTGTTTTGAAATGTTTGATTTGGTTGACATTGACAAGCAACAATCTTCCATGTTTTCTGTTCTTTCTTTCATGTTGTACGTCAGCTCCCCCCAGGGGCGAGGGGAGGACACAGGAGCAGCAGGCGGCGGATGCTGTTGAACAGGGCCAGGATCGGGCAGGAGAGGGCTCCTTTGCTGGCCCCAGTAAGTTTTCATTTTAGACTAGTACCTATTTTTCCTAGCGTTCCTCATTTGATTTTTTCATAATCGTCTTTGATCTTCTTGTAGACTGTATCTAAATTCTTATCCTGCCTCTACTATGACTCCCTGTGGTAATACTAGATTATTCTTATTAGTCTGGCGAAACTCCCATTCTAGTCAGCAATAGCTCTATCAACTTAGTGCAGTGCAGTCCTCTGGGATTGTCCATAATGTCTTTTGAAGTGTTCTATCTGCTTTCAAAATTCCCAACTATAAAATGTGAATGACCACCAAGAAAGAATAAGATACTACCTTTTGGTTTGGATAGGAGGACAATCCATACCACTACTGTTGAGGGGACAATTCTTCTGCAGAAACAACTATGGACAATAAATAGTGCATTGCTTATCAATTATAATAGGCACTGTTAGAGTTTCCACATACCTTTGTGATAACAGACTTTGAACCCCCAATGTCCTTACTGAGTGACTACATAGTGTGGCACAGTCATTTACCTCCCAAATTCATCCATGATTGATCCCCAGTCTGGACCAAAAAACACAGAGTCTATTTAAGTTTAAAAGCTTTATTAAAAGTAAACACATTTATTAAAATGAAGTCATAATAAAAAAACTAAACGTTTAACTGAGACTGGAAAAGTGGTTAGTGCTGACGATTAATTGAAGACATTTCTTGTGGTCGAGCCGAGCTCTCACCTTGTTTCAACTTGATCTTGTTGTTAGAAGTCCATCTTCTGTCTGTGTGGAGAAAAATGGTGCGTGTTAAAAAGCCAGCCTTCATCAGTTGTGCCAAAAAGTGCAGCAAGACAACACCCTTCCCTGGAAAAAGGGACATTTTTTTTAAATTTAGAGTACACAGTCACAAATTACATTGTTTTCACATGTCTTCATTCCTAGACCAAATACTAGTGAGTGGTTTATTCTAACATTCTTAAATGTACTTTGTAGGTGGAACATCTGGTGGCGGGGCCAACGCGGAGGTGGTGGTGCTCGACACGGAGGCGGAGGGCAATTCCTGAGGGGAGGATGCGGCGGTTCCAGTGCCCGCTGTGAGAGTTCAGACGGTGGTGGTGGCGGGCAGAGGTAAGCTCCTATATATTCCTTACTTATTGAGATTGAAGACGTGGCTGGGAATGAAAGAATATGAGATGCATGGCTGGGTGAATGATGAAGCAATGATTGGTGGAAGGACAACAGCCTGGGTGGGTGACACAGAAACTGTATGTGTCCATAATATACCTGGATCATGCTACTATCTGACTCTTAGATAGCATATGTGTATCTAGAGCAGGGGTACTCATAGTACGGCCCGCGGGCCGGTGGCAGCCCGGCAAGCCTTCCTTGGCGGTGCGCAGACCTTGCAGGACAATCACTGCTCCCCCGGCCCCCACAGAGCAGAGGCTTTGTTGTATTTCACCTGTTAGCGCCCCTGCATCTCCACTCTGACAATCACTGCTCCCCCGGCCCCCACAGAGCAGAGTAGAGATGCAGGGCCACAAAGAGGTGAAATAGAACAAAGCCTCTGCTCTGTGAGGCCGGGCAAGCAGTGATTGTCAGGGTGGAGATGCAGGGGCGCTACAACAAACAAAGCCTCAATAATATGTTAATGGTCTTTTAAAGACCTGTTAAGTACTTTGGTGTGGCTGTCTGTGTGTGCGCGTTGAGGAATCTGTCTCAGCCCGGGCTGAAGGCTGACACAGACAGTCACACACACAGTGAGATGACAGAGGGGGAGGGAGAGGGAGGGCAGGAGGGAGAGAGAGATGGAGAGGGAGGGCAGGAGGGAGAGCAGGAGGGAGAGAGATGTATGTAAATGCTGGGTCTGGTGGCTCAGTGGATGAAGGCATCTGCTGCAGGGACCTGTGTGCAACCTCATGGTCACAAGTTTTTGTTTTGCTTTAGCCCCGCCCCCTCTGACTCCGCCCCCACCAGGGCGTCCCTCGGCCACAAACTACACTGTAAATTTAGCCCCTGAGAGAAAGTTTGTGAGTACCCATGATCTAGAGAGAGTAGACGGTCAGTGGATGAACTAAGTGTAACTTTGAAGAGCATGTAACACTGCACCCGCATGTCCGTTCCAGTGTAGGAAAGGCAAGGAAAAGAAGTTGTAATTGTGTCCAAATACTACCATCAATAGTAGCGGTAGTTTGTATTGCAAGCACAGCATAGATCCGGTTATTACGGTGGCCACTCCCTACCTCTCTTAATAAGTTTAGTAGTACTCAGTCATTCATGTGTGGATGTATCACTAGTGGTCACTTAATAAAAAGCAAAGCACCTAAAGTCATCCCATATATAAGCAAAAACATCCCATTTGAAGTGATAGATAATCAGATAATTTATCGTCTTCAATTTTCCATTTCTAGTACTCATTTGCACTGTAGGGTGAAAGTTAAATTAATTAAGCAGTAGCCCTTGTAACAGAGTATTCTCAGTGCCACCCATAATAGAAAAGTAAGAGCTTCACCACCTGCATGTACTGGACGGGTACAGTAATGCAACGCAAGTCTAGGTCACTCATCATGGCGTGCGTCTCTTTTTCTCGGGTGCAAGTTCACAGCATAGATCCGGTTATTACGGTGGCCACTCCCTACCTCTCTTAATAAGTTTAGTAGTACTCAGTCATTCATGTGTGGATGTATCACTAGTGGTCACTTAATAAAAAGCAAAGCACCTAAAGTCATCCCATATATAAGCAAAAACATCCCATGTGAAGTGATAGATAATCAGATTATTTATCTTCTTCAATTTTCCATTTCTAGTACTCATTTGCACTGTAGGGTGAAAGTTAAATTAATTAAGCAGTAGCCCTTGTAACAGAGTATTCTCAGTGCCACCCATAATAGAAAAGTAAGAGCTTCACCACCTGCATGTACTGGACGGGTACAGTAATGCAACGCAAGTCTAGGTCACTCATCATGGCGTGCGTCTCTTTTTCTCGGGTGCAAGTTCACTGCGCTGGCATTATGCCGGCTTGCTGAAGATAACGTACCAATTTCCCTAAACAAGAGACAAGAAGAAGAATAAGACTGGTGTACTTTCATAGTCGACTCCAATGGAAGTCCATAGTGCTCGTAGAATTTGTTCCTTAAACTCCCACTAATGTTAGAGCAAGGATGAAGAAGTGTGAGGTTAGATAGATACTGGCCTCAATAGTTATGTAATGCGCTTGCAAGTTGCTAGTTGTACTGCAACACAAATTTCTGCTGAATGATTGAGTTAATCTTAAACAGCACTGGTTACAGACTATGTCTTTCTTTCTTCATATAGATGCTCCTTCCAAACAAACAAGGAGGAAGGAGCTGGCTAGAGCGGGCCGGCAACGGAGGATCGATGCCACTGTGGCAGAATATCGCCGTCTGGTGGCCCTGGAGGACGAAGAAAGTGTGCAGTCGACAACAACAACGTCGTCTGCATCGGCCTCCGTGCCCCCACGGGCTTCCACCCAGCACAGTGGTCCACCCAGACTGAGCCGGGCTGCCAAAGCCAAACGCCACCGCCGAGCAGCAAGGACAACAGCTTCCTCTCACAGCCATTCCACCTGCAAGGCAGTGAAGGCACGCCTGTGCCGCAGTACCCTGATGGTGTCCCGCCTTCAGCAGGAGCTCCACCACTTTACAAACGTGGTGGAGGGGCTCTGCGTAGAGCACGCCTTGCTCCGCCAGGAGCATGATGCCCTGGCCCAAAAAGTAGACAGCATCCACCCATAGTGTCCCTTGCCCCTTTTTTAGAGACTTTTGGGGGGTGGGAATTGGGAGTTGGGTTTTTGGGGACTTTTGAAGGACAATCGTTGGGGTTAGGGAGGGTCTTGCGGGAGATTATTTTGTTAGGGATATAAATATACTTTTTCAAACTTTATCTGAGCATACCTGTTTTTTACTGCTTGCCTGGTGGGTGGGGGTTTAACAGTGACTTTGTTTTCCTGAAAGTTTAGTTCCATTTTCTTCCTTTAAGTGTAAATGCCCAAATGTTTTCAACACTAAGTGCCTCTCACAGAGTAAGTGAAGTGAATTCAAGAGTCCTAGGACTTTAGTAGTACTACCGTCAGTCTCTTTTCTCTCCTCCTAATACTCCATTATACCCCCAAACCACCAAACGCTTATCTTACCTGTAATTTGTGTTTGAAAGTAGGGCTAGACCCAGGGATGGCTCCACGGGAAACAGCGAATAAGGTTGGCAATCCTGGTCGGATAAAATTTCCTCATAGCGGTGGTACTAGTGGTGTGACACAGTGGCAGTTGCATGCCTATGAAAAAAAAGAAAATTAAATCTGGTTTGTCCTCCTGAGCAATTCAACGGTACAATAGAGAATATAGCAGGTGACAGAAGTACACTAGAACAGTGCCACATTGTAGCCTAACAAATGGTAAAGTATAACTACTAATTCGGTTGAAGTTCTTTGACATTAGCCATGGGTCTTTGTCAAGCAGAGTAAGAATATATCCTCGGATTTCTTCACCAGCCTGTTGCTATCACCTTATCCTCCCCAGCTAGTGTGTGGATTTATTGCTGTAATTTAGTCACACATCAATCAAAACCACACAGCCCGGGGGAAGAGGGTTAAGGTTTGAAAAATGGATGGGTACGGGGGTTTTTGGGAAAGGTTTTGGGAGACAAGAAAAAATAGCACAGCATGGACAAACAATTGTGAACATAAACAAATCTTTGGGTACAAACCTATCCATCAATCTTTGAAAGTGCATGCACTACTGCATGCATGTCAGTGAAAAGTAAGTAGTACTTTCGACAACTGTGGAAGAAAGAATGCGACAGTACAGGGTGTGTGGAAATATTGATAACTATTTTCAACATAAGGTCTCGGTTGCCAGATACCTGAGAGCCTTGCTGGTCACTATAAATCCATTCACAACACTCAATGGGGTTGGTCTGGAAGGTATAGTAGATAGAAAAGGCACAATTGCTCTTTTTCTAGGTGTCCCCTCACTCACCAGGGTTGCCCCTTGGTGACATGCTTCATCATTGGGGCCATCCCAGTCCTCTACAGGCTGGGGCGTGCTGCGACTTGCGAATTACGTAGGAGCACTTACAAATGACTATGTGTGGTGCAGATGTGATTGTGGAGTGGTCTAAGTGATGTGTTAAGGGATCAATTTAGAAGCAGAGAGAGATCCAAGAAATGCAGTCACAGTCAGAGAAAAACACAAGGGATACTGTATCTGTATGTTGTTGTAGTTGTCCTGTTGAATGTGGTAAGTAAGTTGCCTGCAGAAAAAAAATCCTCTTATTAGCGGCACTCCTCCATTGCAGCCGACGCTTCGTCCATCAATGTTGGTCACCAGAAGACACCCTGTAAAAAAAGCACAGCATGGACAAACAATTAAACATAAACAAATCTTTGGGTACAAACCTATCCATCAATCTTTGAAAGTGCATGCACTACTGCATGCATGTCAGTGAAAAGTAAGTAGTACTTTCGACAACTGTGGAAGAAAGAATGCGACAGTGCAGGGCGTGTGTGGAATTATTGATAACTATATTCAACATAAGGTCTCTGTTGCCAGATACCTGAGAGCCTTGCTGGTCACTATAAATCCATTCACAACACTCAATGGGGTTGGTCTGGAAGGTATAGTAGATAGAAAAGGAGAAATTGCTCTTTTTCTAGGTGTCCCCTCACTCACCAGGGTTGCCCCTTGGTGACATGCTTCATCATTGGGGCCATCCCAGTCCTCTACGGGCTGGGGCGTGCTGCGACTTGCGAATTACGTAGGAGCACTTACAAATGACTATGTGTGGTGCAGATGTGATAGTGGAGTGGACTAAGTGATGTGTTAAGGGATCAATTTAGAAGCAGAGAGAGATCCAAGAAATGCAGTCACAGTCAGAGAAAAAGACAAAGGATACTGTATCTGTGTGTTGTTGTAGTTGTCCTGTTGAATTTGGTAAGTAAGTTGCATGCAGAAAAAAATTCCTCTCATTAGCGGCACTCCTCCATTGCAGCTGACGCTTCGTCCATCAATGTTGGTGACCAGAAGACACCCTGTCCACTGCCTTCCTGATGCTGAATTGTGGCTCGCTAATGTGAAGCCTGACTCCATCCTTTTTTCCCCATTGCACAGACTGAAACCCGGCCTGTAATTATTCAACGAAAAACAGGAAGTGATATAATATTACAACACCACTGATAAATAAATATAAGGTATGTAGGCTGTGGAGTGCAAAAAGTCACACTTTGATTTTCCTAGTAGACAGTACAATATTTTTGAAAGTGCGTACTCTGTCTGAGTCAACTTTTGAAGGATAAATAAGTATGGGCAAATTAATGTAGCGGATCTTTCCCCTCAAGCTAGGTGTACTGTAAACTGTGTTTTAGAACAAAATTAGATCTTCCCAGCAGTGCTCCCACCCAGACCCTTACTAAAGCCAGTCGCAAAAATGTAGAAGACCCCCAATCAAATTTCAAAAAACGAGGCCTAGCAGAAAACTGGTGACAAAACGTACTTTGAAAGTAGGCCCAAGTACCCCCTTACCCACCGTGGATTGCATTCAAACCACTTGCAAGCAACCAAGCAAAAGTATCCATAGCCAGCATCGCTCCAAGACTCGAAAACCCCCCCACCCAAACACATGCAATAGAAATACTGCTAACCCTAACAAACCCTAAGTTAAGAATAGTGGCAAAGGCTTTCTTTAACTATGCCAAATCCCCCCTTTCCCACCATGGATTTTCTTCAAATGACTTGCAACCAAAATTACACATTCTCACGAGTGCTCTAAGACCCCAGAACTCAGTTGCAAAAATCTAGAACACCCCGAAACACATGCAATCCTGCTGCTAGGGCTAACCCTAACGAACCCTAAGTTACAAAAAGTGCCAAAAGGCTTTTCCGGGACGATTTTGTCCCAACCACTTCTACCCGGTATTAGACCTTCCCAGGAATGCCCCAAGACCCGCCAACCCACCCGCCAAAAAGCATAACAACCCAAAACAGGCCAAAAGCAAAATCTCATACTTGCAATATTTCTCGGCCTTCGGTCCAAACGCGCTGCGTAGCTAGGCCATAGGTCCGGTTTGCCACCACGGATTTCCTGAAAAGCAAATTCAATCAAGATTAGAGTGTCCCAGCAGTGCTGACAGACCCCGAAACTCACCCACAAACACCAGGAAGCCCCCCAAACAGGCCCCCGAAAACGCTACATTGAGCAAAATGTCAGAAATAGCAACAAAAAAAATCGGTGTGGATTTTGTCCAAACCACTTTTATCTGGTATTAGAGCTTCCCAGCAATGGCCCCAGAGCCGTCAACCCAGGAGAAAATGAGTAGAAGACCCCTAAACAGCCAAAGAGCAAAAGTACAAAAATGGGGACTCTGTCATTTTTTCAAGATTTCCCAAATCACTCCGCGCGCGCTCTGCAGCTAGACCCTAACTCCCCTCTGCCACCATGGATTTGCTTCAAACCACTTGCAAAGTAAAGTATATATAGCCAGCAGTGCGCCCAGACCCCGAAACCCACCCACAAACACCAGGAAGCCCCCCAAACAGGCCCCCGAAAAGGCTACACTGAGCAAAATGTCAGAAATAGCAACAAAAAAAATCGGCCTGGATTTTGTCCCAACCACTTCTACCCGGTATTAGACCTTCCCAGGAATGCCCCAAGACCCGCCAACCCACCCGCCAAAAAGCATAACACCCCCAAACAGGCCAAAAGCAAAATCTCATACTTGCAATATTTCTCGGCCTTCGGTCCAAACGCGCTGCGTAGCTAGGCCATAGGTCCGGTTTGCCACCACGGATTTCCTGAAAAGCAAATGCAATCAAGATTAGAGTGTCCCAGCAGTGCTGACAGACCGCGAAACTCACCCACAAACAGACGGAACCCCCCTAAGAGCACCTCAAAGGCAAGCAAGTCAGCAAAAACACTAAAAAATTTGTGCCTTGGATTTGGTCCAAACCACTTTTAGAGCTTCCCAGCAATGGCCCCAGAGCCGTCAACTCACCTGCAAAGAGGTAGAACAACACCCCCACAAGTGCTGAGTCTTTCTTCATTGGGTGTAAACCAGCCCTCTGCTTTGATGGAAATAGGAGTCTGGAGGAGGAGGATATAGAGGAGCATGTTCTTCTGAACTTGTGAACCTGAGGAATGCAGACTGCGGCACCTTCAAATCAATTAGCAAACAAGTGAAGACAGTTCTGCTGATGGGCTTGTTTTTGTGATTATCTGATTAAAGTTTGAATTAAATTAACTGTGCACAACAAAGAAAGACAGACACACAGGAATAAAAGTGAATAAGGACGAAAAAGAAAGTTATTGATTCGTTGTCTCATTTTCAGGGCTCGGTATCACGGTCCAGGAATAAGAATAAGGCTTCGTCATCATACTCTGCGAATTCAGACAGAGTGAGCTCAGTGTCACCTGACAGAGTAGAAATTCCCTCATCTATGTTGCTGGCCACCTCGTCTTCATCCGGCACGCTTTCTCGTACTCTGAAATCTTGTGGTATGAGGTGCTGATTCATCTTGATCCTTGTTAACCTCTCCACATTTTTGGGCGAGAGGCGGCTCCGTTTGGAAGTTAGAATGCCACCAGCAGCACTGAAAACACGTTCAGAAGACACGCTTGAGAGTGGCAAGACAAGTAGTTTAAAGACAGGTTGGTGAGCTGTGGCCACAAGTCTTTTTTCCCATGCCAATACGCCAATGGGTCAGCATTAACATAGACCTCTGTTGAGTCATTCAGATAGTCCTTGACCATCGAATCAAGGTTCTCCTGCAAGGTTCCTCCTCTTTGCTTAGCTGTTGCTGTGACCTTTTGAGAACCAAACCCAAGCCGAGCTAGCCAATCCTCTTCAGCCTCCAATGTTACTGTTGCGTCTGGTGGTGGTGCAGATGATCCGGTTGCCGGTTTCTTTAACGGCTGAGAGGTCACTTGTGCCGCAGCCACAGGTGCAAAAGAGGATTGTTGTGACTGGGGATGGCCTTCTGATGCTGATGTACTGCCTTCTCCTTCAATTTTCTGCCGTTCTCTTTCAAACCTCTTGGCTGAGGAGGCTATCCACCGTTTGTAAGTTGTAACATCTTCATCAGCAAAAGGAAAGAATGCTTGGCCTGCCAGCGCCTTTTTGTAGCGTGGATCCAGAATAGTAGCACAAATGTAATGCTGCTCTGAGTGGATACTTTTAAGACGTTCATCACCTTGTAGGTGCTCCAATAATTTCTCAGCCAGAACAAAAGAGTCTTGGTTGTTTGGATCTTTTTGAAACACAGAACACACCTCCTTCAGTTGGTGCTCCAGCATGTACAACAATGGGATAGCTTTTCCCAAATTACAGTCCTCCTTGCTGACTGCACTCGTGAAGAACTCAAAAGGACGAAGCATGCGTATCAGGCTTTTAACTATGTTCCATTGTGCCGCACCCATCCTCAGGTCCTCCTTCTGAGCTGTACCCTCCTGTGTTAAGAAATAGTGATCGAGTACCGTATACTGCTCATACAGACGCTCAAGCATGTAGAAGGTTGAGTTCCAACGTGTTACCACCTCCTGGATGAGTGTTTTCACTGGTAATTGACGTTGATATAGCAGGGTCCTCAGCTGCTCCCGGGCCTTAAAAGAATGGCTGAAATGGTTGCACATTTTTCGGCAGGTGTCCAATACTCTGTACGCTGCACTGGCTTTATTACCCAAGAATTTTTGGACAACCAGGTTTATACAGTGCACCAAACACGGCACTCTGAAATAGTAACCCTGCTTCATGGCCTTAACTATATTGGCGCCATTGTCCGTGGAAACATAATCAACCTGGCGTTTTTTTTGGGGACAGCCAGTTAAGGACCTTTGTGTTAAAGACCTCCAAAATGTTTTCTGCTGTGTGACGTTTATCCAAACCAAACATGGCTAGTGTTGCATGTTTCCGAGCAGCTTTAAAAACAATGTCCGCGTCAACACCTGTGTTTAGCTTTGATTTAACCCCTGAAAAAGAGACCCAGTGTGCAGTGATGCACATGTAATCAGCGCCTGCGCCACTGGTCCACATGTCTGTTGTCAGATGTATAGTGTGAACAGCACTCTTCTGCAAAGCTGCCCCAATCACCTGCAGAACATCTTCATGTAGTGCTGGAACCGCAACTCGGGCAAAATAGAACCGGCTAGGAACCTTCCATTTAGGGCAGAGCGCTGCCACTAATTCTAGAAAACCAACCCCTTCTACAAAAGAAAAAGGGAGAAGGTCCAGAGCTAGCATTTTAGCCAGCTTAGTGTTATACAGACGCGTCAGTGGGTGGTTGCGTTCATATTGCACTTCTGTAAACAACATCTTTTTAATGTTGCCCTGGACCAAGGATTTACGGGATGATACGCTCGCTGATGAACTTTTTCGCATTGATGTCCCACTCTCTCCCACACTCTTAGTGTGGCTCACATGGGGTGTGCTGCTGACAGGGGTACTGGGTGTAAGGGAAGTGTTTGAATCGTCTTCTTCCTCCTCGTCATCATCAGATGAAAAATCAACGTTTTCATTACGTGCAAGTCGGGCTTCCTTGACCGCGTCTAGGTGCGCAAACCATTGGACAGTGTGCGTTCTCTTAAGATGACCTCTCTGGCCTCCGGTACCATAGTTGGTACCAAACTTACCACGACTAACTCGAAGCTTACAAATGCTACAAATGGCTATGTTTTCCTTTTTTGGGCAAACACTAAAGAAGTCCCAAACTGGAGACTTGAAATGTCTTTGGGGGCCGGAGGAGGCGGCGATACTGGTGGTGGTGGTCCTGCTGCTAATGCCAGATGAAGTGGAGGATGTGGATTGCCGAACTTCAGTACGTTTTGCACTTTCACCACCACTAATTGAGGTTGAGGTGGATGGAAGTCCCTTCTTGCGAGGAAGAAATATGGAAGCGGTAGGTGTTGGTGTACTAGTTAACTCCAAATCCAATGATTGTTGTGTTTCCATTGACTCCTCGTCGACATCATCATCACGCTCAGCAGCTTCTCAAAATGTCTCTTTGCTGCATGCCCGCTGGGGCTGCAGTGACCTTTATGATGACTGGCTCGTCGTCGTGAGAGGCTTTATCAGCAGAAGTATCCGTCACTTCTTGTTGAGCCTCATCACACTCCATAGCTATGAGTTTTTCGACGACCTTCCTTTTACGCTTAGGTATCTTTTTCAGATCATGGTGTGCCTCACTCTCAGACTGCTGTGGTGGTACCCAATCGTCATCCAGATCATCAGTAGGAGGTGGGCTTGAAGAAGATGTAGACACCCCCCTTGATCTTTTCCTTGCTAGGTATGTGGAAGACAATGAATGATCATCAGGAGGAGTGGATTCCTCAAATGATACCTCGGTCTGATTGTCAATTTCCTGATGTGCCCCTGCTTCGGGAGGAACAACTATTGTGGGCACTTGTGACCCTCCATGCACCTCTGCTTGCGCATCTCCTTGCGCTGCCTCTCCTTCCACATGTACTTGGGCTTGTACTTGCACATGTTGTTGTTGTTGCGGCTATGGTTGTTCAACACTTGTCAGATGAGTTACAACAACCTGTGTTGATTCAGGGACATTGCTGCTACTTTCTTGCGATGAGCCAACATCACTGGTTGATGGTGATTGAAGAAGTACACTGACTGCCTCTGAAGCACTCAAGGGCTTTGACCTAAGTTGGCGTGGTGGTGGAGGCACTGAACCCAATGGAGTGGGGGTGCTGCTCCCAGCTTGGTCCCCAGCAGATCCTGCTGCTGCTGCAGGCGTTCTTTTTTTTTTGCTCCCAAAAATCGTGGCGGCCGGCACACCAGTCTCCTTGGTAACTTGCTTCTTCTGCTCCTTACTAGCAACTTTCTTGCTAGAGGAGCTACAGAGACCTTTTTTTGGGGCCATCTTCTTCAGAGCAGGTCAGACAGCAGGCCGCAGTTGCACGAATTGTAGAGTTGTCTGAGGCCAGACGTGACGTCGCGTGACGTTATGCTGCACACACACACCGCTGCAGGACTTCTTCCTGACACTGGTGGTTCTCTTGAGTCTTGTGCACCTAAAAACAAATGGAAGACAGAGGAACATCAGTTCAGTTATACACCCCAAAAAAATCGAAAAAAACACAGAAAAATCAGCACAATCCCATGCCCTCCATGATGCTTAAATTCAAGACACCCCACAGAAAGACTAGGCACATGCAACACTCACTAGTCACTACCCCTGGTGAAAAGGCCACTACAGCAGGCCAAAACATGAAAATCACAGAAAAATCAGCACAATCCCATGCCATGATGTTTAAATTCAAGACAACCCACAGAAAGACTAGGCACATGCACCACTCACTACCCCTGGGCCCTGGGCATATTGGATGAAAGCTAGGCAAAATGGGTGCAGGCCTGAGAACACTCCCTGCATTCAAAATGGCCCCCTCCATCACAGCACATGGCCAGGGCCTGTAGCAGCACTCAAAATGGCCCCCAACCACATGGCCTGTCCATCCACAACAGGCCCAAAAAACGAAAATCACAGAAAAATCACCACAATCCCATGCCATGATGTTTAAATTCAAGACAACCCACAGAAAGACTAGGCACATGCACCACTCACTACCCTGGGCCCTGGGCATAATGGATGAAAGCTAGGCAAAATGGGTGCAGGCCTGAGAACACTCAATGCATTCAAAATGGCCCCCTCCATCACAGCACATGGCCAGGGCCTGTAGCAGCACTCAAAATGGCCCCAACCACATGGCCTGTCCATCCACAACAGGCCCATAAAACGAAAATCACAAAAAAATCAGCACAATCCCATGCCATGATGTTTATATTCAAGACAACCCACAGAAAGACTAGGCACATGCACCACTCACTACCCCTGGGGCCTGGGCATAATGGATGAAAGCTAGGCAAAATGGGTGCAGGCCTAAGAACACTCCCTGCATTCAAAATGGCCCCCTCCATCACAGCACATGGCCAGGGCCTGTAGCAGCACTCAAAATGGCCCCCAACCACATGGCCTGTCCATCCACAACAGGCCCAAAAAACAAAAATCACAGAAAAATCACCACAATCCCATGCCATGATGTTTAAATTCAAGACAACCCACAGAAAGACTAGGCACATGCACCACTCACTACCCCTGGGCCCTGGGCATAATGGATGAAAGCTAGGCAAAATGGGTGCAGGCCTGAGAACACTCCATGCATTCAAAATGGCCCCCTCCATCACAGCACATGGCCAGGGCCTGTAGCAGCACTCAAAATGGCCCCCAACCACATGGCCTGTCCATCCACAACAGGCCCAAAAAACGAAAATCACAGAAAAATCACCACAATCCCATGCCATGATGTTTAAATTCAAGACAACCCACAGAAAGACTAGGCACATGCACCACTCACTACCACTGGGCCCTGGGCATAATGGATGAAAGCGAGGCAAAATGGGTGCAGGCCTGAGAACACTCCATGCATTCAAAATGGCCGCCTCCATCACAGCACATGGCCAGGGCCTGTAGCAGCACTCAAAATGGCCCGCAACCACATGGCCTGTCCATCCACAACAGGCCCAAAAAACGAAAATCACAGAAAAATCAGCACAATCCCATGCCATGATCCAGCCCCTCCATGATGTTTAAATTCAAGACAACCCACAGAAAGACTAGGCACATGCACCACTCACTACCCCGGGTGAAAAGGCCACAACAGGCCCAAAAAACGAAAATCACCGAAAAATCAGCACAATCCCAAGCCACCCAGCCCCTCCATGATGTTTAAATTCAAGACAACCCACAAAAGACTGGGCACATGCACCACTCACTACCCCGGGTGAAAAGGCCACAACAGGCCAAAAAAACGAAAATCACAGAAAAATCAGCACAATCTCAAGCCACCCAGCCCCTCCATGATGTTTAAATTCAAAACACCCCACAGAAAGACTCAGTGCACCCACCACTGAGTACCCCTGGGCAAAAGGCCCCAAAACAGCCCAAAAATCGAAAATTCCAAAATTGTACTTGCAGCAATTGTAATGCCCCAAACAAACTTACTTGTGAAATTTCTAATCCAAAAGTGATCCAAAGAAAGTCAAAAAGGCCTCAAATCCAAATATCCAGCAGCATCCACAAAAAGTAATCCTTCCCGCTCCAGATCCAAATGAAAAGTGACCAGTAGATGGACAAAGCACTGGGAGGAGCCTGCTGGACAGGAACTGGAAGTTGAAGACTGTGGGGCACTTCCTTCCTCCCACCCCCCCCCTCCCCAAAATGGACTCCTCGCTAAAAAAGTGCAGGCAAATGTCAACCTAAGGAGTTATTCAGATAAAAATCAGCATTTCAAGAAGGTTTATGCTGCTTGCTGGTGGATTTCTTGTGCAGAATTGCAAATTTTATATTTTCGCGTGTGCGAGATTATTGCTGCTCGCCGCATCTCAAAGCTTGCAATTGCGAAGTACCGCGAGACGTGATCACGGCGTACTCGCGTCGTTGGCAAGCCGCGATTACGTAATCGCGCTTGCCAAATTCCCGCGGGATCCCGCAGCAAGATCCAAAATGGCGCAGCACTCGCAAAATATCAAGAAAAGTAACTCGGCAAACGATGATAAACGCCGCGCGCCGCAAAATTGTATCACCAAGAAAAAAAAAATCCGCTGCGTGCGGATTTTGCGGGAAATTCGCAAATCTCGCGGATTGCGAATTTACCGAAAATCCGCAAAATCCGCCAGCGTAAAGGATTTTCCGCCCATACTTAATTAACAAGCTTTCTTCCCGCATTTACACGTTGGATAATATTGTGTCATCTGTTTTTGATATTGTACAAGATGAAGTGTCTGTTTTGTACCATGGTCAAAATCAATTGCGTTCTATTATGCAGTTTGCATGGACCCTACAGACCCTTAAGGCTGGCAAAGTGCCATGGCACTACATGAATACGTCATCCTTGTTTGCCCCGTTTAATTTGACTGACAAGCAGCGTTTAATGTCAATGAAAGATGCAACTTTTTCCATGTTACACATTGAAAAGTTAGAACCCTTGCCTTTTTCGGTGGCTGAAACTAATTCTGCAACGTGGCTTATCCACGGGTTAATTACACTGCCGTTTTCTCTTTTTAAGTTCACTGCTTGTATGAAGCACCATGCTATTGGCAGATATGAGCCTCTCGGTACTTCTTATCTTCATGAAGCTTGGTCGCTTCCATTTACCTATAGGTGCCTGCGAGAGGATAAAGAAGTTTATTTGAATGGTGAAGACTGCACTGAAACACCTGATCACTCGCTAATATATAGAAATATTCAATTGCATGGCTCTTGTAACCATAATGAGCTGAATTTAGCCTGTGTTTTGAAGGGCACACCTGTGCCTGCCATCGGTACCACGTTTCCTTTACTGGCAAACGGTAGCTATTGAGTTTTGAATAATAAGTAGTGTTGTGGGTTAGTAGCGGGCATTCCTTATGTCATTACCGTCAGTGAACGTGTAGTTTGTTGCAAGAATGTAATGTATCCTCCCCCGCATGGAAGACTTGATGTTTCCATCTGGCCAACGATTCCGACCTTGAAAGCAGAGTTTAACAAAATGAGTCGCATAAGAGCTCTATTGTCCCAGAAAGAAGTTGCCCTCACATCTGCTCGTGAAACATTCATCCTTCACGTTGCTAACACCCGTACTGGTGGAGAAGGGTCTTGCCGGTGGCAGTGGCAGGCTCTATCCGCTCGCGCTGTGTGTTACTAATGTGTCACACTGTTAGCGCTGATACATAGCGTGTTATTTTAATTTTAGCGAGTAAGGCTAATTTTAAATGTTTTGTGTGCATAATTAATTTCTTGTCACTCACATCCTTGCCGACTCCTGCCCCGGTCCGCCGCGTCCATTTCTGGGCGTTTGTTTGTGGAGGGTGAGGAGGAGCCTAGCACTTCCGGGCTCGGGCGGCCAGGTCAGCGTTCTAGCTGCGCTGTAGGCGGTGTGTATTTAATCTGCAGCCTCACTCAGTCACGCTGTGGAGAAGCGTCTTGCCGGTGGCAGTGGCAGGCTCTATCCGCTCGTGCTGTGTGTTACTAATGTGTCACACTGTTAGCGCTGATACATAGCGTGTTATTTTAATTTTAGCGAGTAAGGCTAATTTTAAATGTTTTGTGTGCATAATTAATTTCTTGTCACTCACATCCTTGCCGACTCCCGCCCGGTCCGCCGCGTCCATTTCTGGGCGTTTGTTTGCGGAGGGTGAGGAGGAGCCTAGCACTTCCGGGCTCGGGCGCCCAGGTCAGTGTTCTAGCTGCGCTGTAGGCGGTGTGTATTTAATCTGCAGCCTCACTCAGTCGCGCTGTGGAGAAGGGTCTTGCCGGTGGCAGTGGCAGGCTCTCTCCGCTCGCGCTGTGTGTTACTAATGTGTCACACTGTTAGCGCTGATACATAGCGTGTTATTTTAATTTTAGCGAGTAAGGCTAATTTTAAATGTTTTGTGTGCATAATTAATTTCTTGTCACTCACATCCTTGCCGACTCCCGCCCCGGTCCGCCGCGTCCATTTCTGGGCGTTTGTTTGCGGAGGGTGAGGAGGAGCCTAGCACTTCCGGGCTCGGGCGGCCAGGTCAGCGTTCTAGCTGCCCCTACTGCCTATAAATGTGTGTTGGCCAGCGACCGCGCAGCGGACGCGTGCAGCGGGCGCGCCGGAAGTGCGCCGAAGTCGAGCCAAAGTCAAGCCCGTCTGCGCCCGTCCGCGACTGGACGGGGCGCGGGGCCATACACCCTGGTCAACCAAAGCCCCCTCACATACGGTATGATAAACAAACTCTGTTGAATCTCCGTCCTGCTATAACTCTACCATGTTTACACTCTATGAAGGCTCTATCATTACACAACTGTTCTATGTGCCCTTTTTTTCCAGAAACTGGCTCTATAAAAGACTCCCCTAAAAGCCTGATAAAAGCAGCACTGCTTAACTGTAGATCTCTCAGTAAACACTGCATCCAAGTTTATCATCTACTCGAGGATGAAGCACTCGATATTTTGCTTTTAACTGAAACCTGGCTTGGCGAACACTCTGACCCAGACATCATAGAGGCGATGCCTCCTGGCTATTCACTCGCCAGGCTTGACAGGCAGGACGGTAGGGGCGGAGGAATAGCTATCGCTGTTAGAGCCCCACTGGAATGCTCCTTATCTCCCCTGACAATTGACCATTGCGAAGCAGCTTCATTTATTATCACACTGGGGCCTCAACACTCCCTATCAAGTATTCTTATATACAGACCCCCAGGCAGACTGTTTGATTTTACAGCTAGCCTAGTAGAGGCTACAGCACATCTTGCCTTGAGGAAATCCAGACTCTTGGTGCTTGGCGACATGAACATCCATTTTGACGATGTCCTAGACAAGGATGCCTCCTGCATAAAAGCAGAATTACTTTCCTTACAGCTAGCTCTTAAAAACCAGGACCCTACTCACAGACAAGGTCACCTGCTCGACCCTATATTTGGTAACTGGAATGGAGTAGAAGCGCTTCCTCCAATACCCGTTCCCTGGTCTGACCACTTTGTCATTCCCTTACAAATATGGGTGTCTGAGTCTGAAACAAGGAACGATAGCACGCAGATTTACCAAAGTCGAAAGTGGAAAAACTTTAACTTAGACACTTTCATTGACAAACTTGAAGCGGCAGGACCTCCTGGAGGGTCCGATTGTGAGACCGCCTATACATGCCTCAAGAACTGTGTCCTAACTGCCCTAGACAATACCGCTCCCATTCGTAGGTCAGTAATTAACAAGAAAATGAGAAACCCCCCCCCGTGGTTTACATCAGAACTTCAGGTTGCAAAATCTGCATGCAAAAAAATGGCGCACCAACTTCTGCCCCACAGCTAAAAACCATTATAAAAAAGCGCAAGCGAGCTACTATAAACTAATTCGTTCAGCTAAAGCACTTCATTATAAGACCCGCATTGGAGAGGCTGAGAACTCCTCAAAGGAGCTCTTTAAAATTTTTAAAGAAATCTCTGTGGTAACTAATGAGAGCACTGCCCAGAATGACTCTGTTGAAACGTGCAATAATATTGCTAAATATTTTGCCAGTAAAATCACCAACATCTACGCAAACTTCTCTAATGACTTGCCCTCTGGCTCTGACTTTACTGAGAACTTGGAGATCACTCATGCTAAGACATGCCTAAATTACTTCTCAGTCCCTCCTACCACGATTTTAACAAGTATCTGTAAAAGCATCAAATCAGGCTCCCCTCAGGATCCTGCCCCTCCCAAGATACTAGCAGCTAGCCTTAAAGTCTTAGAACCACACTTTAGACAGATTCTCCAACTCTCCTTTTCTACAGCCACCCTCCCTGCGGAGTGGAAGAAAGCCATTGTACTTCTGATAAAGAAAAAAACGAACATCAGTCAGGACATCCTAGAGAACCTGCGGCCCATCTCGTTGCTACCATATCTGGCGAAGGTGGCCGAAAAAATAGCTAACAGCCAACTCATGGCCCATTTAGAGTCTAATAAAGCCTTCCACAATTCTCAATCAGGGTTTAGGTCAGGATATTCCACTGAAACCGCCCTTCTGAGAGCGACCGAAACCTTACGGGCAGGCGCTGATGAGGGCCAGACCATGGCATTGATTATGCTGGACCTTAGTGCCGCGTTCGACACTGTGGCACATTCCATCTTGCTGCAGTGTCTGAACAAAGCCGGGGTCACCCAGGAAGCAATGGGCTGGCTGAAAGCCTTCCTCACCAACCGCTGCTTCCAGGTTCAGAGAGGCATGTACCTCTCTGATAGCATAGCCTTAGAACAGGGGGTACCTCAGGGCTCTGCCCTGAGCACCACCCTGTTCAATCTTTATATGGCCCCCCTGGCTGAAGTGGTTCAATCGTTCGGCATTGAATTAGTTTCATATGCCGACGATACCCAACTTCTCATCTCCCTGTCCCAAGCCCCCTCCATTGCGGCAGACAACTTTAAAACCTGCATGCAGGCTCTGGCAGGATGGATGACCCAGCACTGCCTGAAGCTAAATGGTTCAAAAACGGAGGTTCTGGTAATTGGAGGCAGGGATACGAGCTGGACCAAGGAGTGGTGGCCATCATGTCTGGGGCCGTTACCCACCCCCTGCAAAGCAGCCAAGAACCTGGGGATCTGGGTTGATCCTAGACTCTCCTATGACAGCCATGTGCACAAACTGGTAGGGAAATGCTTCGGGGTTATGAAGACCCTGAACCGTACCCTAGACCTTCTCCCTCTTGAAGCCAGGCGCACTATGACCCAAGCTCTAGTGACCTCGAGGATAGACTATGGCAATGTGCTTCTGCTCGGAACAACGCAAAAAAACATCAGGAGACTCCAAGTACTCCAAAATACGGCAGCACGCCTAGTCCTTAGACTCCCAAAAAGAGCAGCCTCCAAACCTGCCCTAGCCACTTTGCACTGGCTTCCTATAAAAAAGAGAGTCCTATTTAAAGCACTTCTAATGTGCTACAGGATAATCTCACACAAAGCTCCCCCCTACATGACTGATCTGGCTATCACCTACGAGCCTAACAGAACTCTCCGCTCTGGGGGAACTGGACTGCTTAAAATTCCCCGCATCAAGAAAGCCAGAATGGGTGGCTGCTCCTTCCGTGTAATGGCCGCCAAAGAATGGAACTCTCTCCCCATGAGCATCAGACTAGCGGATTCAAAGACCACTTTCAGAAAACTTCTGAAAACCCATTTGTTTTCCCTTTAATTTCCTCTCCTGGCCCTGACTTTTCTCCACAGCGCGGGGACACGCCGGGATGGCGTCACCATGCGCTTTACAAGCCCCTTTATTATTATTATTATTATTATTACTGAGGTGCATGCCTTAATAAATACTGATCTGCCTTTGCATTTCTGTGAACTAATTCAAACTATCTTTAATGCGTCCTCCACCACAGGGCTGGCTCACTTTTTTAAAGTTATGAGCAGTGGCCTTGTGAGCTCGTTTCAAGCTATATTCGGTATCTTTCCTGCATTTTTCCATTCTATTTTTTGCAGCCGATTTGGTGGATTTCCTTTAATGCTGGCTCTGGTTGCAGGCGTTCTTCTGAAATGTTGTTTATTTCAAAATGGATGCACGTCCTGTGTTGCGAGAAGGGCTGTCCTGCTTGCTGCTGCTCCTGACAGACTGTTTGAATACTATGGAGCGCTGCCTCTTGCAACTTTAGGTGCAGCTTATGGATTATCGTTTTGATTCTCCTTTTTCACCTGTGTTCAGCCGGTATTTCATTGCCTGAGTAGTGATTTCGACTGGGCCCTGGATTTGTGTCTCTGCACAATGGTGCCTCCCGACGTGGATTATGACCAGCTTATGGGTCCCTTAGTTTCTCATGACCTGTTCTGTTCTGGCGGAGGGAATATGGCCTTTGCAGCGATGCATGGAGTCCTGGGTCGTTGGAATATATTCGCAGCGGCGCAAGATTTTTTGGTGCACAGCTTTATTGAGAACCCACCGAGTTGTTCTCTGATTGTGCTAGAGGCTCCGGTAATTGAGGAACATGTATGTTCTTTCCCTTTGATGAATTGGATGGCGGAGCAATTCTGGGATGAGAACAGTGACTTCCTGTTGGAAGCTGTTGCTGCATATTTCGCATATTCAGTAATGGATTAAAACATCCACATCTGGATTCGCCTATTGGCTTTGAAATTTAAATGGTCCAAATTTGGAGAAAAGTTTTTTCTTTTTCCTGTGATTTTTCACCTATGCAATTTCGGTCCCGTTTACGACTATTGTTCTTAGACTCCGCTTTCCTAAATTTGCCCCTTATCTTATCTTATCTTATCTTATCTTATCTTATCTTATCTTATCTTATCTTATCTTATCTTATCTTATCTTATCTTATCTTATCTTATCTTATCTTATCTTATCTTATCTTATCCGTGCTCGGATCAAGGGAGGGTGTCATGTGAATAGGCCCTGCCTTTACACTGTGTTAAGTTAGCATGTGCTTTTTAGAAGTTAAAGGCCATTTTTCCTCTGCTGCTTTTGCACACGGCACGCAATATTGTTAATGTTTAGATTTTAGTAGAATGTTTTGCTTCAGTCGAGAATAATATGTTTTGCCCATAGAGTCAGCCTTGCTTGGTAAGCTATGTCAGAACAGTGAGTGCCGAGACCTTCAAGGTTATTTCAACACAGCAAATTGTTTATTAGTCTGATCAGTGCACGTACTGGACATAACATATATGCAGCTGGGGGCACCTCTGAGTTCTGATGTTTTATAATGCAATGCGCAGAGCTGGAAGAAGGAAAGGAGGGGCGGAGTCAAGATGGCAGGCTAATGCCGGTACAGAGTAGCAGCGTCCCTTGAAGGCTCCCGGCTCCCTGCTTTGCTGATTTTCTTTTCTATGGGAGACTAGCTTGGACTCTATCTTGGATTTGAAAAGCAGAGGAGGAAAAAAGAATTTTCCTTAGGATATCACCTACCAGGGGCACTTGAACCTAGGAGACGAAATTCAAACTGCCATAAGATGCTTTGTCTCTTCACTGGCTCGTGGAGGCGGCGTTTGCTCCTATCCGGCATGTCGAGTTCACGGCCGTTCTACAGACTTGGGGCCAGCTGGGCAGGCTCTGCACTGCTGGTGGCTTTGATTACACCGGAGTGTGGTTCGGGGGGAGCGAGGACATCAATACAGCCTGGCTTGCTCGATGTCGGGCCAGCGCTACAAATGAGGATGCCTACAAAAATCGGTACCAGATCTACACGAGCAGGGAGAGGTACCAATTCAGACCCGCCAGCATCAGCGTCATTCCCCCCCCCGCCACAATGGATTTAATCACTTCAGGAAAAGCAGCAGTTTCGGAGAAGACTGCGCAACTAGCGGGTAAAAAGCAGCTGATTCGTGCTCCGCTTTTTGTTGTGTCAGAAACTAACATTACTGGGAGGAATGGCGGCAACAATGTATCTAGAGATATAAACTTGTGTAACAATGTTTCAGAGCACCCTGACCCAGGAGCTACAGGCGTGGTCTCAGCAGTAGCGGCTGGGGGAAGGGTAGGAGCCAAGATCGTAGCTGATAAACAGCAAACAAATCAACCACTCGCACTACCCTTAAGGACTCGGTAAAGCTGGTGAGACTGCTAAAGTAGCCGAATTAATAGATAAATCCAATGTGGGAGTCTCTGCCGGTAGACCCTCTGGGAGTGGGGGTAAGGGAGGCGGAGACCCCTTTGAGGATGAGACTGCTCCTGGTGGGAATAACATGAACAGCACCAACACCAGCATGGAAGTAACAAATGAACTCTCCCTGCGGTCTGGCTCAGTCATAGAGGATCAATTATCTGATGATGCCGATCTCCCGGAGCCGTTTGGCTTACTTGTAGAAGAGACTGAAGAGGGCCCGAGTGTTGATTATGAGTATGAAGACGAAGGTTGCAATGCTGTGTCTGGTACTTCTAAACTCCCGGTGCAAAAAAAAGGAAGGACCAAAGCTAAAAATAAACTTAAGAAGGGGAATACTACTGCTCTTGCCTCTAAACTGGCTCTTCCATCTTCCAATGTGCATATAAAACCCATAAGAGATAAGAGCCCTCTTCGAAAATGGATCCAAGCAAAGGGAGGTGTTAAGAATATGGCGTTACGTTTGTCTGGTGCTAGCCCCACGGAAGATATTAATCTAAGAGACAGAGCTAACTCTATGGATAACACAACATCTCCTTCCTTTGCTCAAGCTAGCACAAAATCAGCTTGCTCTGCTCTAACAAAACCTGGCTCTGAATGTGATCTTGCCAGCAATAATATAGGACAAACAGTTTCTAGTAATTATACAAGCACCATTAATGCCTTAAACTCCAATGCAATTACAAATGTGTCTACCACCGTGGATGACGTAATTCCTACTCCAGGTACTCCATATATTAATGAGCTGCCAGCCCTCGAGGGTCCTTTGGACCCAGGATCTGCTCCCTTTTCTTTTGACCTCATTCTTAAGACTCTTACAGACCATCAAGCTGAAGCCCTGCAACACTTTCTTCAACTCAGGGAAGATCATAATAAATTACAGAACTCTTTACTGGAAGTATCTAGCAAATTAGGGGGGCTCACAAAAGAAATAGAAGAGCTGCAACAAAGAGTGGCTGAGGTGAAAAAAGTTACGGGACATACAAAGACTTTAACCAACCAACATGACCTGCAAATAAATAACCTTGAAATTAAGTTGGAAGATTTAGAAAATCGTCAAAGGAGACAAAACCTCTGACTTTTTGGCATCCCGGAAGGGTCAGAGGGGTCTGATCCAAGGGCATATGTCGTAAAATAATTTCTAAGGGGTTTTATAGATCTCTCAGATTGGGACTGGGACTCTTTACTGGAAGTATCTAGCAAATTAGGGGGGCTCACAAAAGAAATAGAAGAGCTGCAACAAAGAGTGGCTGAGGTGAAAAAAGTTACGGGACATACAAAGACTTTAACCAACCAACATGACCTGCAAATAAATAACCTTGAAATTAAGTTGGAAGATTTAGAAAATCGTCAAAGGAGACAAAACCTCTGACTTTTTGGCATCCCGGAAGGGTCAGAGGGGTCTGATCCAAGGCCATATGTTGTAAAATAATTTCTAAGGGCTTTTATAGATCTCTCAGATTGGGACTGGGACTCCCAACTTCAGAGAGTCCATAGATTACCTCTCTTTCAAAGAAACAAAGAAAGCAAGTTTCCACGTCCTATTTTGATTCACTTTGGTAATTTTCTACTGCGACAGGCAGTCTCTTTAAAAGCCAGACCCAGTGCTCCTGTCACGATAGAAAATGTAACTTTTTTTGTTCGCTCTGATTTAAGTAAACACACAATGGAAAGACGATGGAAGCTCCGACAGATGATAGATCCTTTTAAAGCTCTGGGCTGTGAGGTATATTTACAGGAACCAGCTCGCCTTAAAATTATCAAGGATGGTCATACGCTTTTTTTCACTGATCTAAAAGAGGATGTATGACGGTACGACGCGGGCTATTAACACGCGTACTGTTACAACGCATGTTTTACAACGCCGCTGTAGGGTGCGGACTTAGGAATAGTTTAATTTACTATTCCAACACCAGTCCCCGTGGATAGTAGGGAAGGTGTTGGAATAGTAAATTAACTATTCCTTGTCCTTGAGCGCCCTCCAGCGCAAGTCGTGGTTACGACTTGCGTTGTAAGAGACGCGTCGTAATGGTAGCGTGGGGTAACATCCGCGTCGTAAAGGATGTTCCCCTCTAAAAGAGGCAGAGCAGGCTCTCTCTAAATTTAACACATAGATAGTAACTATTGGTATATACAGGGTTTGGATTGGTTCAAGCTCCACCTTCAATGTAATACTAACATAGGTGCTAAATGGGTAAATGCATCTTACACTTTGTAGAATATAGTTGGTGTTTGTCTCAGGGTTTTCTCATTTTTCACAAGCTGAATAATGATTATAATCTTTATTATCACCAGTGAGATCTCTCTTACTAATTTATCTTCTTTCTTCCTTTTCTTTTTTTCATGACTTTTTTTCTTTTCTATTCATTCTTTATAGTCTCTCATAGGTTTTGTTTCCTTTCTTTTCTCTTGCTTTGCAGGGAATGTCAGTCGATGCCTTCTCGCTGCTATCTTTGTAGGGCTGCCTTAACAGCGGCGGCAAGGTATTGAGGGGTGCCCTCCCTGAAGGGACTTAGGGGAGGGGTTATGGGGGGTGGGTTCAGGGTTTCTGGGACAAAAAATTGTAAAAATGTCAATGTGAGAACAAGAATTAATAAAAAAGATTGCTCTAGTTTCGTATTCAATTATACAGAGGAAAGTACAAAATGTTTTATCTTTAAGGAATGTATTCTCTTAGGTGCATAGCCTGGAATGTGGCTGGTCTTAATAACAAGAATAAGAGGAGGCTGGTTCAAGAGGAGCTTAATTTGTATAATCCCCATTTGGTTTTACTTTCAGAAACCCATATTGGGTTTGAAGATAGGAAACTATATGGGCAATTGGCTTACAAGCTTGTCGTCTGTTCCACTTTAAATGCTTCTATCAGGGGGGTTGCATTATTGAAACAAAAGCAATTAGGCATTGAAATTATTCGAACAGCCGCTGACAAGGGAGGCAGATGGGTAATTGCTCAAGTAAAAAATTAACACTGTTTATATGTTTTTTGTGTTGTATATGGGCCTAACATTGATCTACCGGGTATGTATGATCGGCTAAACGTTGAATTACTAGATTGGGAAGGGGAGCTATTGATAATGGGTGCTTCCCCGTGAATGCGTAAAGTCCGAGCCGCTATTTTAGAATTAAGTCGCTTGCATGATTTAAAAGATGTTTGGCGAACAATACATCCTAACCTGGCAGGATTTACTTACTATTCTGCGCCACATAAATTATGCACTAGAATAGATATGGTTTGGGCGACTGATAAAACTATAGATCACAGCACTATAGCATTATGCCCAAGAGTCTCATCAGATCATAACCCCATTCTTTTAGAACTTAACATCGTTACTAGGACGCAAAGCCCTTGGCAATTTACGTTTCCCAGATATCTTCTTTTTGATGCAGCTTTTATTATTCTGCTGAAAGAACACGTCGCTGAATTCATTAAGATTAACTTAAACACTGCTGCAGTAATATCTGTGTGGGACGCGTGTAAGGCCAGTATAAGGGGCCTCGGCCAGCAAAACGTTTTTAGAAAAAACTCTGAACGCCAGCAAGAGACTAAGGTTATGACTTCCAACATTCTGTCTTTGAGAGCTTTGCTGGCAGAAGCCCTTTTATCAGGAAGGACTAATACAGATGATTTAAGAATCAAATTAGTGAATCTTCAGTCAGCTACTAAAAAGACACTTGTCGAGAAATATACTGTGAAATTACATAAGTTTCATCTATCTCAGTATGAGAGCGGCGATAGAATTGGCAAAATCCTAGCTTATAAGGTTGCTGACAAGAAAGCTAATACAGTAGTTAGGGCTATTAAAGGAAGGGATACTACAATTTACAAACAACCTGAACAGATATTAGATCAATTTGTTAAATACTACGGTAGTCTATATACTCCTGAAAAATCTCCCACTAATCATCACATATTATCATATATTAATACAAATATGAGTGACAAGAAGGATAGAGAAGGAACTGGTCAACTTGATGGAAATATTACCCTCACAGAGATAAGGTCAGCTATAGCTTCCCTCCCCTCAGGTAAAGCAGCAGGGGAAGACCTGCTCCCTATTGAACTATATAAGATATGTATTGAGAAGCTGCTTCCTCTTTTCAGTCTAGTTATTGATTCGATCGGGGAAACAAGGAAAGCTCCTATTTCTTGGATTACTGCTAAAATTTTATTTTTTCTTAAGAAACATAAACCTGCAGACGAATGTGGGTCATATAGACCTATCTCGCTAATCAATGCGGACGCCAAGGCTTTTGCGAAGATTTTGGCTACCCGACTCGCTCCCCTTATGCCGGAATTAGTGAACATGCAGCAGCACGGATTTGTCATGGGGAGAGATACCACCGCCCATGTTAACACGGCAATATTTGCTTTTGACGTTGCTTCAGTCAACTCCACCCCACTCGGTATGGTAATGCTAGACGCTGAGAAAGCTTTTGACCGAGTAGGGTGGGATTATTTATGGCTGTGCTGAAGGCATTTGGAATTCAGGGTCAATATTTAGGTTGGATATGTTCTTTATACGATCATCCTACTGCTAGAATAAGTTATGCCGGTATGACTTCATCTAACTTTTCCATAGCTAGGGGCACCCGGCAAGGGTGTCCTTTTCCCCCTTGCTGTTCGCCCTTTCTATGGAACCTTTTTTAAATGCTCTTCAGGCCCAAACAGATATTACCCCTTTCCAACATGGTATAAATACTTTAAAAATAACCACGTACGCGGATGACATTACGATTTATACCACAGATGTGATTTAAGCTCTCCCGGGGATCATTAAAGAAGCAGACAACTTCGGGGATGTCTCTGGATATAAATTGAATGTTAATAAAATGCAGGTCATCGTCAATTATAAACCATTGATACCGGTCTAAGGTATATGTAAAACTGCTATATATTTAGGAGTGAAAATCTCTGCTAATATTAGTGAATTAATTAAGCTCAACTACGACTCTTTGTTAAAGGATGTAGCACTCTCATTAAAAAAATGGCATAAGATCCCACTTAGCTTAGTTGGACGGATTAACTTAATTAAAGTGAAAGTATTACCTAAGTTTCTTTATTTATTCAGATCAATTCCCCTTCGCCTTAATAATCTTTTTTTTTTATTAAGTTGGATGGGAATTGCAGCAGCTACATCTGGGGATATAAAAAGGCTCGTAGATCTATGCAGCTACTGAAACTCCCAATTGAAAAGGGAGGGTTACATTTCCCGGATTTTAAACTTTATTTTTTTGCAACTTTTTTTGGTCATCTCCGTAGTTTGCTTTTGACGGAAAACCCTTTGTTCTTTTTTCAATTTATGCTGGGTTCTGATTGTAATCAGTTTTTGGCTAGAGTTCATGACCCAAATTATTTCAAACGGGTCAAGTTTAAGACTGCCAGGGAGATTGTTAGAATTTGGATCTTGATTTTGACTTTCAGCAAAACTTTGTTCTTTCATCCAGAACTACAGTTATGGGGCAACCCAGGACTTCCTGAAACTTTTCCAGATGGGGCCGGGACCTTATGGTTCAGCTGTTGTATTAATACTTTAGGTGATTTATATGGCCCTGATGGATTATTGAATTTTGCATTACTTAAACTTCTTTATATACTGAATAATACTATGTACTTTAAATATATGCACATCAGGGACTTTTTAGTCCGAAAAATGAAAATCAATGAAGTTGTTGACTCAGATATTTTACCGTGTCTTTATTCGGACACGACAGTGAGGGCTATAAACATCTAAATCAGATGAAAGCTGATGACTGTATTAAACTAGCGCCTAAATGGACCGCCAGTATGGACCTCAATATTACACCGAATCAGATATCTGCTTCTTTCTGTCGTACCAACAGATTAGTTCAGTCTTCAAGTTTAAGACTTCAGTCATACAGAACTATTTGCCAACTTTATTATACCCCGCGAAGAATTTCCAGCTGGTCAACAAGCAACATACTTAATGATCGTTCTAAATGCCCTAAATGCAATCTTGCGGCAGCCGATCTAGAACACATGCTCTGTTCTTGTCCTGCATTATCCGAGTTCTGGAGAGGAATAGAAGGTGTGCTTAGTCAGAGGCAGATTATTTTTGCTCCTCTATCAGCTCAAATGGTATTGTTAGATATACAGGAACTGAATAGCCCACATAACGATTTAATTACTATTTTAATAGCATGTGCAAGATTGACTATTGCTAGGGCCTGGATCTATCCAAAACCTCTGCATACTGTGGAGTGGTGGTCGCTAGTTAATGAATTTTTTTCGATGGAACTAGTACTAGCCAGAGTAAGGGGATCCCGTTCTATGAGGAGACACTAGAGAATCTGGGGAACATTTATGTAAATTTTAACCATAGACTCCTCTTTGCTATTGATCAGTCAGGATTGTACATTTTTTTTTCTGTACCTATGATTTATTATTATGTTACCAGAATCTTTTTTGATATGGATTATACCTCTGTATTAATAATTTACAATGGATTGTCCGATTGTATGACAAATTAATGACTTTTGTTTCTTTTTCTTTGTCCGTTTCTCACTAAGATAATAAAAAAATAAAAAAATAAAAAAGCAATGCGCAGAGCATACAGGCAGCAGTCTGAAGAACTTCTCATGCAGAGAGCTGGCGTAAAAAATGATGTGATCCCTTTCTACTAATCCTTGGAGGTATGGGGCCGCCCTTGTAAACCCAAAAAGACCTTCTGTAGATTTATAAAATAATACTAGCAAGGGAGGTTAGGACTCATATGTAATATAGCCTGTTTCCCTTTAGCATTTTATAATGCTTTCTCCCTTTGTATACTATGGAATAGTAACTAAAAAAAAAAAAAAAAAAAAGGAAAAGTAACTATGCTGATAACCTTGTTGCTAATTATATGTTTGCTTGTATTAGCTAAGATATTGCATTTGAGAACACGGCATTAGAAATAAATGTTTCAAACTTGCCCGTGTCTTCATTTACTTCATGTTTTGGTCTGGTTGCGATTCTAACAAAAGAGTGTTCATGTTTTCCACATTGCCTGAGATATTCTAAGTCCATGCTCTAGGTTGTCTAATTATTGGTTCTATGAGAGAACCAGTACGACACTGATTGTTAGTCTGGTAGGGGATTCTCGATACTAAGGTGAGTTTTTGGGTCACCCTAATTCACTGAGGTTCCAGTTTTCTATGCACAGTTCTGTGTATACACAGGATCCCTGAGACACTGTCTTGTCTTTCAAGAAAAGTGTGTAAAAGTGTTTTTCATCACTTGAGGATGTTAGTAGTACACCATTCAGAAATGCAGAAGTTTGTAAGGAAAGCGTACTATGTAAAAAGTCTTGCATTATGTTTAAGAAACTGAATACAGCTGTTTTACACAGTTCTTTATCAGATGTACAAAAAAAGTGTGATGATATTGAGTTGCAATATTTTTGTTCATAGAAAGTGAAAGTTTGACAATTACATATGTTGAAGGACATGAAAAAATGTGATTAGGATTTATCAGTTTGAGGAAGAAATTAGAAAGTTTAACATAGTGTGCTCTGAAATTCCAAACGATGTCTGTGTTTGTTGTCAATGTACTAATTATAAAACTCAAACTAGGAATATTGATTTGTATTTTAAATTTGAAAAGAAGAATAATGATAATTGGAAGGAATTTGCAACTTACTTGTTAGTGGACTGTCAATTTGAGTTAGGCAGTGATCAACATGTTTGTAAATATTGTTATAACAATTTAGAAGAGAACAAAATGCCCGCTAGAGCAGTACATAATAATTTAGAATTAGTAGCTATTCCGGAGGAACTGGCTGATTTGAATACATATGAGTCAGTTCTAATTCAATCTGTTCCTCCATTTCAAACTATAATTCGCATGGAGCATAAAACAGGTAAATTGCTACCAACAGACTTACAAAGAGGGCTGAAAGGAAAAGTGGTGTACTTACCTTAGGATTTTAGGAAAAATAGTGAAATTGTTGGAGAGAAAAAAGAAAATGAAGCAGTAGTCATTCTAGTAAATAGTGTACCAACAAAGAGTCAGAAATATGGCAAGAATTTGTGGATGTTAATAAACTTCAAAAGGCTACATTATATCTTGTGGAGAACAATATTTATTATAAAAATGTAAATGTGGAAGAACAGGTAATAAGTTTGGAAGATGAATCTGAAATTTCAAGTGGTGAAATAGAGAAAGTGGACGAGTCAAGGAGTGAAGAGATTTATGAACATTACACAATATTTCCTTTACATTCAAAAGAAGTAATAGGAAACAGCATTAAGTTATTTCAAATGAAAAAAGCAAAGGGAACTCCAATGAGTGTATTGGAGAAAAGCTTGGAAGCTTGTAGTTTTCCACAGCTGTTTCGTACTGGAGAAGTTGGATGATATGATGACCGACCTGTACATATTGCAACTTCAGAATAAAAAGATTATACTCTGAAGATACTAGATTTCGACAGTGCATTCGATATATATTTCACCTTTTGTTTGAAAGTGATCTGTCTTCTCTGTCCTATGCAGTGAATCACATACATAACACTGGAGTTCATCAATCACTTTTTTCAGCAAAATAATTTGTGGAGAAAGTTCAACAAACAGATGAAAATTTAGAAGCAAAATTAATTAATTTGATGACATGTCAATGAGGAACAAATGAGTATTGGTATCGTCATCATGGAGAACTGTAGTGTATGTTACGGAACTTAGGAACACCAACATGGTTTTTGACACTTAGCTGTGAGGAGTATGCATGGGAAGATTTGCTTGAATCTCTACGAGAAGCAAATTCCAATAATAAAAAATGTTGAAACGAAGACACTTGGAAAAATGTGTTCTTTGAATCCTGTAAATGTCTGCAGACATTTTAATCATAGGTTCCAAGCAATGATGTATTTTATCTGCAATAAAAAGAAAGCCACCTCTAGGAGAAGTTACTGGTTTCTTTTGGAGAAAGGAGTACCAAGCGAGAGGTGCTTCTCTTATTCATATGCTATTTTGGATCAAGAATACACCTAAATTTGGATCTGATTCAGATGAAATAGTATTGTCTTTCATTGAACAGTATGTGACATGTGAGATTCCAAGAGAAGGAGGAGAAAGAAGCTTGAGACAGCAAGTTTTATGTTTCCAAAGTCACTGTTGTGGAAAGTACTGCCGACGAAAATACAAGTCTAAAGAACATTTTTACACCAACTGTTGGTTTGGATTGCTATATCCAGTCATTTCTAAAGGAAGAGTACATTCTCTTTTTTCTTCTATAAGGCACACAATAACTCGCAAATCTCCAAAGAATACCTACAACTTAAAAAGAACAGAACTCTCAAAGTATATTAATGACTACAATCCAGTTATCTTGAAAATGTGGAATGCAAACATGGACATCCAGTATGTTGAATGATATAATATTTGGCATCGTCAGCAGTGCATTCCGGGGTGGCGAGTTTTAGTTAGCTCAACTAACTATAACGGCGGAATTTCTCTGGTTTTGCCCGAGTGAAATATTAAACTAACTATAACATCCATTAAACCTGTGTTTTTTTCAGTGAATGTCAAAGGTTTTTTGAATGCTAATTTCTAACTATAACGTCCCTGAAACCTATGGTTTTGAATGAGTGAAATGGCCAGCTAACTATAACACCGCTGAAACCAATGTTTTTTCTGTGAATTTATAAGGTTTTCTAAATGGTACTTTCCAACTATAATGTCTCTGACACCTACAGATTTTTTTCAGTGAATTTCAAAGATTTTTAAATGCTAATTTCTAATTATAACATCTCAGAAACCTATGTTTTTTTCTGTGAAATTCAAAGGTTTTTTAAAACCTAAATTTAAAGTCTGATAGTAGTTATACCTATTTTTTTGTACTGATTTTCTACAATTTCTTAACTGTTTATGAATATTGCAGTCATGAAATAACATTATATAATTTTTTGTTTTCATTTTTTATTTTAATATATTTATAAAATTTTCTTTAAAAAAAAATGTTATTCCCCAAAAAATTCATAGTCACACATCCAAAGCCTACACATCACGGTGGGTGCGTGGATTCTAGCTGCCATTTTAGAAAAGTCTTGAAGGATCCGCGTATGGTGTGCCACGGCTACGTGTCTTTCAGTTACATCATATGCATTTAATATTACCTGATATGCACGATTGGTATGCGACCAGTCTGCGACTCCTGCTCCTGCATATTCGTGACACATGCGTATTACGGTACCAGATGCTTGTGGACTCCCTCGTGACGTCATATACGTGCTGGGGCACGCGAATCCCGCAAAAAAAATGATGTTCTAAAAGGATATGTATGTGTCTTTAATATACATATTAGGGCAATAGATTATCTAAGATATTCATAACAATAATATATTTGTACTTATAATAAACATAATATTTTTAAATACATTTTCGCGAAGTCAGGTGTGTGCATCATGAGCGCAGAGTGCGCAGGTCCCATGTGACCTCAAAAAGAAGATTTTATTGGTTCATAACATTTCCCACTGTAACTATTGAAGGACCACACCCATTTTAATCATTCTCTTTGGAGCATCTTTAGAGAGACATCTCTTTTCCTACAAGAACCCTTTTGCTTGTTTTTTTTGTTTTTTTTTTCAAAAAATATCAAACAAAATGGCATTTGGACAGCAGCAGGAGAAAGTATCTTCTGAAGAAGAATTCTTGCAGGAGGCACCATGTCCACATAGGCCGGAATATGCTGTGTGGAAATTCTTTACTTTTCCACCTGGATGGAAGAAAGTAAATGCGAGAAAGGTGACATGCAAAATTTGTGATAGAGTACTGTCAAGAGGCAGTGAAAAAACATACTCTTGTGGCACTGCTTCTATATACAACCATCTCTGGACCACACATCCTCTCAATCTTGCTCGGGAGGAAATGAGGTGAGCTGCTTTGAAACCCTCACATGCTGTAGCAAGTACGTCTTGAGCATCCTCAGGAACGCCTTTCTCGAGCAACACTGCGTGAAGTGTAAGAAACATATGCTTTGGTGAGCAGTCAGTGGATGCAGTTTGTGCTGCGCAATGCAACCATCATTGTTAATTTTTATTTTTTTTATTTTTGGAATGATACGTAATTCCAAAAGTTTACTGTTTTATTCGTTCGTTTGTGTTCATTTTTTTTAAAAAACACCCCCAAAAAATCAAAATTATTGAAAATAAAAAAATACAAAAGAAAAATGAAGAAAAAAAAAGTTCTTATCAGAACTACCTTATCTGGTTAAAGAAAGAACTATAATTGCAAGGTAATGTGTGAAAGTTTGGTTGAATATATGTATACAGCATGATTGCACTAGTAGTACATTGTGAATTTATAGGTGAAGATTTATGAGGAAGTACTGCAGCATGACACTGCAAGCTCTTTAGCTGCACTGCACTGTGGCACTTCCGAGCATCTCCAGATTTATGATTTTTCATGAATCTGGAGATGTGTCTTTTTCTATGGGTATTACGTGGGAACACCCACAGCAACAACTATGAAACACCCCTTCAACACAAAGTTCTGTGTATGAAGGGGTAGTATTTACAAGGGGAGGAAAAACCATGCAGGGTGGCTTTTCCTCTCCTTGTAAATATGAAGGAGTGCCTGGCGCCATCACTACATTAAAAAAATGTGACGTTACTGGTGGCGCAGGGTGCTTGTAAATCTGCCCCATAAGTGCTTAGGTATTGGCAGACTGATAAAATAAGAACATAGTGCTGGATGGCTGATTAAAGAATTGCATAAGACTGACAGGAGGTATCCAATGCTGCATGGGTACTACTTCAGTATTTAATGGAGTGGACTGATATTATGTATCTGCTTTGAGATTTGTAGGGATTATGCACAGAATATTTTATGTGTACTTGTGTTGGTGCCTAGTTCATTCTATAACTGGAATGATGACAGTGCTGCAAACAGAGTGAACCCTTAATTTATAAGTGCTTACGTATTGGTGGAGTAATAGGATAAGCAGATAGCGGTAGATAAGTGATTAAAGAAGTGCATGAGACAGACTGGACAATTCCTACACTGCATGAGTGCTAACTGGGTATATAGAATATTGCATCCATAGTATGTAGCTAGTTAGAGGTCTGCTTAGATAGTGCACACAATATTATAGCTGTACTTGTGTTAGTAGCTAGGCCATTCCATAAGTTCATAACTAGTAACTAGAATAATGACAGTATTACAAACAGAGTGTATAGTGAATTTATAAATGCTTAGGTATTGCGGAGTGATAGGAAACATATATAGTGCTGGATGGGTGATTAGAGAAGTGCATGGGACAGACAGGAGTATTCCTGGGTTGCATGGGTAGTACTTTACTAAGTAGCTGGTTAGAGGTTTATATATATAGTGCACAGCTGAATGTAGTGGTGCATTGATAGTGTTTGGATTACTTAATCTTACCTTGACAGTAGTACATATAAAAAAAGCTAAACTTTTGAATGGTCAGAGCCTTTAGAGCCAGAGAACTAGGGGGCATATTATCAAGGGATTTATCTCCGCTTTTTTGGCTTTAAAAGCCAAGAAAGCGGAGATAAAATGATCTCCCTATTACCTAGCTGTCGCTAACACCAGTTAGCGACAGCTAGTAGGAGATAGCGACCATCTTGGGCCCCGCTTTGCATGTCAGAGAAATTTATGACTAATGACATGCAAAGTGGGCGTGCCAAGATGTTAGCGTCTGGAAACAGTCGCTAACACCGCTATCTCCTATTACCAACTTTTGGAGATATTCGCGCTAAGCGCGAATATCTCCAAAAGCTAACACCTGCCCTGAGCAGTTCTTAGCCATGTTATCCAATGGGAGGTGGATAACATGGCTAAGAGCATTTGCTCGGTAATGCATGAATATCGCTGACTTTACAGCGATATTCATGCATTTCAGACGATTTTTATCGCTTAGGAGATAAACCTTGATAATAGCAAGGCTCCTAAGCGATAAAAATCGTCGCAACACGGCGATAAAATTATAGCCGCTAAGCCAACATAGCGATAATTATCGCTAGTTGTTGGTAATATGCCCCTAGGTCACCAAACGTGCTTTAGAGCTAGAGAACCAGGTCACAAGAGCTGCTCTAGAGCCTAAGAACCAGGTCAGAAGAGCTGTTCTAGAGGCAGAGAACCAGGTCAGCAGAGCTTCTTTAAAGTGAGAGTACAAGGACAGCGGAGCTGCTCTAGAGCCTAAGAACCAGGTCAGCAGAGCTGTTCTAGAGGGAGAGAACCAGGTCAGCAGAGCTTCTTTAGAGGGAGAGAACCAGGGCAGCAGAGCTGCACTAGAACCAGAGAACCAGGTCAGCGGAGCTGCTTTGGAGACTGAGAACCAGGTCAGCAGAGCTGCTCTAGAGCCTATGAACCTGGTCAGGAGAGCTGCTTTAGAGGCAGAAACCAGGTCAGCAGAGCTGATTTAGAGCCAGAGAACCATGTCAGCAGAGCTGCTCTAGAGCCTAAGAAGCAGGGCAGCAGAGCTGCTCTACAACCAGAGACCCAGGTCAGCAGAGCTGCTCTACAGCCAGAGACCCAGGTCAGCAGAGCTGCTCTAGAGGTTGAGAATCAGGCCAGCAGAGCTGCTGTAGAGCCATAGAGACGAGGTCAGCAGAGTTGCTTTAGACAGAGAGTACCAGGTCAGCAGACTTGTTTTAGAGCCAGAGAACCAGGTCAACAGAGCTCTTTAGTGGGAGAGAACCAGGTCAGCAGCACTGCTTTAGAGCCAGAGAACCAGGTCAGCAGCGCTGCTCTAGAGCCAGAGAACCTGGTCAGCAGAGCTGCTTTAGAGCCAGAGAACCAGGTCAGCAAAGCAGCTCTAGCGGCAGAGAACCAGGTCAGCAGAGCTGCTTGAGATGGAGGGAACCAGTTCACCAGAGCTGCTTTAGAGCTAGAGAACCAGGTCAGCAGATCTGCTCTAGAGCCAGAAAAACCAGGTCAGCAGAGCTGCTTTAGAGGGAGAGAAGCAGGTCACCAGAGCTGCTTTAGAGTAAGAGAACCAGGTCAGCAGAGCTGCTCTAGAGCCAGAGAATCAGGTCAGCAGAGCTGCTTTAAAGCCATAGAACCAGGTAACCAGAGCTGCTTTAGAGCCAGATAACCAGGTCATCAGAGCTGCTCCAGAGCCAGAGAACCAGGTCAGCAGAGCTGCTCTAGAGCCTAAGAACCAGGTCAGCAGAGCTTCTCTAGAGCAAGAGAACCAGGTCATCAGAGCTTCTCTAGAGCAAGAAAACCAGGTCTGCAGAGCCGCTGTAGAGCCAGAGTAACCAGGTCAGCAGAGCTGCTTTAGAGGGAGAGAACCAGGTCAGCAGAACTGCTTTAGAGCAATAGAAACGGGTCAGCAGAGCTGCTTTAGAGCCAGAGAACCAGGTCAGCAGAGCTGTTGTAGAGCCAGAGAACCAGGTCAGCAGAGCTGCTATGGAACCTAAGAACTAAGTCAGCAGAGCTGCTCTAGAACCAGAGTACCAGGTCAGCAGAGCTGCTTTAGAGGGAGAGAACCAAGTCAGCAGAGCTTCTTTAGAGCCAGAGAACCAGGCCAGCAGAGCTGCTTTAGAGCCAGAGAACCAAGTCAGCAGAGTTGCTTTAGATCCAGAGAACCAGGTCAGCAGAGCTGCTCTAGAGCCAGAGAGCCAAGTGAGCAGAGCTGCTTTAGAGTCATAGAACCAGGACAGCAGAGCTGCTCTAGAGCCTAAGAACCAGGTCAGCAGAGCTGCTCTAGAGACAGAGAACCAGGTCAGAAGAGATGCTTTAGAGGGTGAGAACCAGGTCAGCAGAGCTGCTCTATAGGGAGAGAACCAGGTCAGCAGAGCCTGGCTACAGCCAGAGAACCATGTCAGCAGAACTGCTTTAGAGCCAGAGAACCAGGTCAGTAGAGTTGTTGTAGAGCCAGAGAACCAGATCAGCAGAGCTGCTGTGGAGCCAGAGAAACCAAGTCAGCAGAGCTGCTTTAGAGGGAGAGAACCTGGTCAGCAGAGCTGCTTTAGAGCCATAGAACCAGGTAACCAGAGCTGCTTTAGAGCCAGATAACCAGGTCATCAGAGCTGCTCCAGAGCCAGAGAACCAGGTCAGCAGAGCTGCTCTAGAGCCTAAGAACCAGGTCAGCAGAGCTTCTCTAGAGCAAGAGAACCAGGTCATCAGAGCTTCTCTAGAGCAAGAAAACCAGGTCTGCAGAGCGGCTGTAGAGCCAGAGAAACCAGGTCAGCAGAGCTGCTTTAGAGGGTGAGAACCAGGTCAGCAGAACTGCTTTAGAGCAATAGAACTGGGTCAGCAGAGCTGCTTTAGAGCCAGAGAACCAGGTCAGCAGAGCTGTTGTAGAGCCAGAGAACCAAGTCAGCAGAGCTGCTATGGAACCTAAGAACTAAGTCAGCAGAGCTGCTCTAGAACCAGAGTACCAGGTCAGCAGAGCTGCTTTAGAGGGAGAGAACCAAGTCAGCAGAGCTGCTTTAGAGCCAGAGAACCAGGCCAGCAGAGCTGCTTTAGAGCCAGAGAACCAAGTCAGCAGAGTTGCTTTAGATCCAGAGAACCAGGTCAGCAGAGCTGCTCTAGAGCCAGAGAGCCAAGTGAGCAGAGCTGCTTTAGAGTCATAGAACCAGGTCAGCAGAGCTGCTCTAGAGCCTAAGAACCAGGTCAGCAAAGCTGCTCTAGAGACAGAGAACCAGGTCAGAAGAGCTGCTTTAGAGGGTGAGAACCAGGTCAGCAGAGCTGCTCTATAGGGAGAGAACCAGGTCAGCAGAGCCTGGCTACAGCCAGAGAACCATGTCAGCAGAACTGCTTTAGAGCCAGAGAACCAGGTCAGTAGAGCTGTTGTTGAGCCAGAGAACCAGATCAGCAGAGCTGCTGTGGAGCCAGAGAAACCAGGTTAGCAGAGCTGCTTTAGAGGGAGAGAACCTGGTCAGCAGAACTGCTGTAGAGCCAGATAAACCAGGTCAGCAGAGCTGCTTTAGAGGGAGAGAACCAGGTCAGCAGAGCTGCTTTAGAGCCAGAGAACCAGGTCAGCAGAGCTGCTCTAGCTGACACTGACTGATTGACACTGACTGACACTGATTGACTGACACTGACTGACTGAAAATGACATTCACTGATTGACTGACACTGACTGACACTGATTGACTGACACTGACTGACTTACTGACACTGACCTACACTGACTGACTGAAACTGACTGACTGACACTGACTGATTCTGACTGACTACTCTCTACTACTCTCCTACTTACTCTCTACTACGCACTCTCTACTACTCACTCTATACTACTCTCTACTACTCACTCTCTACTACTCTACTACTCTCTACCACTCACTCTCTACTACTTACTCTCTACTTCTCTCTACTACTCACTCTTTACTACTCTCTACTTCTCTCTCGCTCTACTATTTACTCTCTACTACTCTCTACTACTCACTCTCTAGTACTCACTCTCTACTACTCTCTCTCTACTACTTACTCTCTACTACTCACTCTCTACTACTCCCTACTACTCACTCTCTACTACTCACTCTCTACTACTCACGCCCTACTACTCTATAATACTCACTCTAATACTCACTCTCTACTACTCTCTACTACTCACTCTCTACTACTCACTCTCTTCTACTATCTACTACCCACTCTCTACTACTCACTCTCTACTACTCAATATACTACTCTCTACTAATCACTCTCTGCTACTCTCTCTACTACTCTCTACTACTCACTCCCTACTATCTATTACTCACTCTCTACCTCTCTCTACCTCTCTACCTCTACCGCTCTACCTCTACCTCTCTACCTCTACACCTCTACCTCTACCACTCTACCTCTCTACCTCTCTTTACCTCTCTCTACACCCACACATATGCACATATATATGCACATATATAGATTTATATATATGTATGTGTGTATATTACCTACTGGCGGTAGGATCGAGAGACAAGAGGAGGAGAAAAACGAAGGGGGAATTTAATGAAAGGGGGCAAGGTAGACCCCTCTTGACCCCCTAGGAATGACGTTGGGGTTATTAAAGGGTCCCGTGGGGCAAATAAAAAAAATTAGATTTTTCGCTGTAGAAGCGCTTCCCGGTTCGCGAACCAGGTCGCGAACCGGTAGCGAAACGAGAATTCGCCATTTTGTGTTTCGTTTTAATTAAATTACAAGATGGAGGAAAAACAATGTGGGAAATGGGTATAAGGGGGTACGGGAGAGGTATCCTGACCCCCTATGTGTTCTACAAACTCTCAACCAGCCTTGGATAGAAAAATCCTGAAGAATGTACAAACTGAAAATCAGTTTTTGTCTGCATAGCATCGGCAGCAACACTTGAGTTAGCTTTGTGTGAAGCCGCCATATTGATTCAAATCAATAGCGTCCCCCTGCACACATTCAGGGACCTGGTCGTGTCTTCAGGTCAAACGGATTGTGGGACAAGATGCAGAAAGGAAGAGGAAAAAAGTTCAGCCAGACCCCTGGAGCCGGTCGCCTATGTCGGGGGCGATCTTAGACCACACCAGGGCAACAAGACTTGGGGAGGGGGCAGGAGCCAAGCGCCCCCTCCCAGTCCACGCCACCACACCGTATGTTGAAAATCCGAAGCCATCGTTCTACAAACTCTCAACCAGCCTTGGATGGAAAAATCCAGAAGAATGTACAAACAGAAAATCAGTTTTTGTCTGCATAGCATCAGCAGCAACGCTTGAGTTAGCTTTGTGTGAAGCCGCCATCTTGATTCAATCAATAGTGTCCCCCTGCACACATTCAGGGACTGGTCGTGTCTTCAGGTCAAACGGATTGTGGGACAAGATGCAGAAAGGAAGAGGAAAAAAGTTCCGCCGGACCCCGGGAGCCGGTCGCCTATGTCGGGGGCGATCTTAGACCACACCAGGGCAACAAGACTTGGGGAGGGGGCAGGAGCCAAGCGCCCCCTCCCAGTCCGCGCCACCACACCGCCCCTCGGGGGTCTCCGTCATGCGGTTCAGGGAGGCACCGCAGGCAGCTGTTCTTCAGATCAGTGGCTCTCACCGGCAAGGCTCCCCTCCGTCAGCAGCAATCGTTGGCGCTGTGGTTGCGGCCGGAGGCCCCGCCTAGTCAACGCCCCGGCCTCTACATGTCGTAGGCCGCAAGAGTGGGTGCAATTCAGCTGTCCGAGCGAGACTTGGGGAGGGGGCAGGAGCTAAGCGCCCCCTCCCAGTCCGCGCCACCACACCGCCCCTCGGGGGCCTCCGTCAAGCTCTTCAGGGAGGCACCGCAGGCAGCGGTTCTTCAGATCAGTGGCTCTCACCGGCAAGGCTCCCCTCCGTCAGCAGCAATCGTTGGCGCTGTGGTTGCGGCCGGAGGCCCCGCCTAGTCAACGCCCCGGCCTCTCCATGTTGTAGGCCGCAAGAGTGGGCGCACCTCTGCTGGCCGAGCGAGACTTGGGGAGGGGGCAGGAGCCAAGCGCCCCCTCCCAGTCACTTTCTTTGCCATGGGATCTCCTTGGCTGTTCAGGTAAAAACCTCCCTGTCCCTTGCTCCTCTTCCTCTTCTTCCTCCTCTTGTTGTAGGATGATCTGAGGAGGTGGTCCTCTCTTCCTAGGAGGAGGTGGTGGTGGTGGGGATGCACCAGTTGAAGCTACAACACTTGCTATTGCTAAGTGATGAAAAAAGGTCTTCCTCTTACAAAGATGAAAGTCAGAGTGAGGAAACAAGGAGGGGTTTTCATCATTTGGGACCAAAAATAGTTCTGAACCAATGAAAAGTGTTATTTTTAGGTCACATGACCTAGCCTTACATAATAAGGAACCCAAAAGTGAAATGAACCAATGAAAAGTTTTATTAACAAGTCACATGACCTGTTATGCTTACGTTACGCGCTGCGCACCTCGCCCCGGATTGCTTCCAGGAAGCTGCGCTTCGCGCCTCGCGCACCGGAGCACTTCCGGGTGCGCTAACGCAGCGCGTCATATGACGCATTACGCGACAACGTAGGTCCAGAATATAGTCAAAATGTCTCCACCAACCAGCGGTCGGAACAGAACCCCTTTCAGCAGTCTAAAAAGTTCTGTTAAATGACAACAGAAGGGACAGGCAACAAGAACCATCAGTCAAAGAGGGGAGGGCAAGTTCTTCTCTACCGGGTCACGTTGGGGCTCCACCGGAACTGATCGAATTGGTAGTCTACAGTGTTTCTGGATGTTTCAGACAGAAGCTGGCCTCAGCATGAGAGCACCCCTTGGCTACGTCGTGGCCATTCCGCGAGCAATCATGGCAGTCGCTCCCCAACTGAAGTCTGCAGGAGTCGGGGGCCTGGTGACTTTTGTAGAATCTTCAAGGCTGAGGGGACGCTTTTGGGAATGGGGCCCATGCCCTAGCAGTCAAGCGTCCGAGTTCCAGCGTTGCCCAGAGCCATCCTTGCAGGCCAGGCCCAAGTCTGTGGAGCGGACGCCATTTCGTGAGCTCCGTGGCAGCCGCCTGTCGCTGTACCGCAAGATTGGGTGCAATTCCGTTGGATGGCGGGTGAGACGCTGTAATAGCAAGAGCAGGTGCAATTCAGCTGGCCGAGCGAGGCACTGTGTCGCAAGAGCGGGCGCAAGTCAGCTGGTCGAGTGAAGCGCTGGGGTGTAGCTGAGAAACCTCCACCTGGGGAGGTGGGGGAGGCTCGTTAGCGCCGCCTCTCCCTTCTAGTGCACCCCACATCGTCTCCTGGCGCAGGTATATGTGATGGTCGGATCAGGGCACCGCAGGACGTGTCTTCAGGTCAAACGGATTGTGGGACAAGGTGTGGAGCAGGCGCAATTCAGCTGGCCGAGGGAGGCACTGTTCCGCAAGAGCGGGCGCAAGTCAGGTCGAACGGATTGTGGGACAAGGTCCAGAATGGAAGAGTCACCAAAAAGCAAAAAGTTCCGCCGGACCCCGGGAGCCGGCCGCCTATGTCGGGGCGATCTCAGGCCACACCAGGGCAACAAGACTTGGGGAGGGGGCCGGGGCCAAGCGCCCCCTCCGAGTCCGCGCCATGACACCTCCCCTCGGGGGCCTCCATCAAGCGGTTCAGGGAGGCACCGCATCACATTGTTTTCCAATGCAGTCAGGTCCACAAACAGCCCCCACTTACTTTGAGAATAGTGAAGCTGCAGCAGGTGCAAATAAGCTTCAGACAGTGTTACAAGGGCTGCTCAGAACCCTCAACTATGGCACCCAACATCCAGGACTTATGCCATTTGTGCAAGGCAGTGACATCGAAGCATCTCAGGGACCAAGCAACATACCATATCCAGAGTCCTTCCCACAGCCTCTGCCTTCCTTCTTACCTAGTTATGGTTCTTTCACTCCCACTCCAGGCTTTTAGTCTGTGGATGGAAAATCATGAACCTACACTCACGTATGAAAATCTTACTATTGATGCTTGACTGAGGCCAAGGAGATCAGAGTGCATGAGTCTCATGCTCGATCGATTGAGCTAGCCGGATCAGGCAACAAGAAGGTGGTGGTGGGGGTGGCGGCATCAGCAAGGCATCCCCCCACACAACTTGTCGGACATCACCTCTGGATGTACTGGGGACGAGCCTTGGCGCATGGTGTCGTCCCCGGGCAATTTGCACAACGGTCCTCCACCCCTAGGCCGCCAGCTATGCTACCTCAACAGGAACAGTGATGGATGTTGCAGCAGGCTGCCATGTAAATAGTTATTTAATAAAAAGTTTTACCATGTTACTTTGCTGGTGTGTTGAATATATTAATAATATTTGCATAGGGTTTGTCGTTATTTTGAGCGGGGTGGGCGGCGGAGCCGAGCTGTCTTGCAGCCATCATGGTGTCGAGCTCAGTTCCTCTCACTAGTTTCGTATTTCTCATGAGGGGTTGTTCCTAATGTTTCTATTTTAGCGAGGTCAAAAAGAGATCCCATTAGTGGCCTACAGATTTTGTTTGATTCCTTTTGTTTTTTTAACGATTTTTCACTATCTGCAAAGACTAAATAGAGTATTGCGACTCTGTGCTTCTTTGTAAATAGAGAATGAACCAAAGAGAACCAATTCCAAAACAGTAAATGCAAGGATAACAATCAATCAAATGGAGAGGGAAGCTGGCACGACGGATTACAACAGGGGCAAAGGCCTGCGTTACCTACCCTTCACTGTCTGCAAAGAGAGAATACTCCTAAAAGAAAAGAGGGGGGGGGGCAGCGTTCAAAGCATATCAGCGTGCATAAACACGAAAATGTTTTTACCTACCACGTAATTGACATTTTAAAGCTTTTGATATTTGCTATTAAAAAAACATTAAAATTCACTGAAAAAACCATAGGTTATAGACCATATATAGTTAGGAATTAGCATTTACAAAACCTTGAAAATTCACTGAAAAAACCATGGGTTATAGACCATATATAGTTAGCTGGAAATTTTATTGACATAAAACCAATGAAATTCCATATATAGTTCGTTGCAGTAACTATATATCGCGCACCCGCAATCCACTGCTGATGATGTCACATATTACATCATTCATGACATGGTCAGTGACATCACTGATGACATCACTGATGACAACTCAAATTTCATCACTGACAACATCACTGATGACATCATTCATGTGATAATACGATGAACCTCTTCAGACTCTAATATAACCTTAGATACACTCAGTGTACTGAAATAAGGGCTGCACTCTCAACACTGAGAGATGTCCTCTAGGATCCAGAAATGTCCTTGAATCAAGGTTTCACAAAAAGATTATGACTCTACTCCAAGAGTTGTAGTCTGAATGTTTTATTCACATGTGTTCATAGCTTGTTATGTTCACAAGCGTTTGCTGCTGTTCCTGTTCCATTAACACTTTGCACTCATACCATCCCAATGCATTTCAGCATTTCCATTATGCCTTCATCTGGGGATATATTTCTAAAAACGAAGAAATGCTTATATTTTACATCATGTAAAAAATAGTTCATAGGCTGCCTAATAGATGCTAAATAATTATACAACAGCGAGTTCATGCAGTGTGAGTGGTTAAAAAACGGGTTTGTCACAATAAAGGGTGATATAACGTGAAAGAAAAAGATTATTGTTAAAATAATAAAGTCTAAAGTGCAAGGTGAAAAAACATGTGCGTTATGTTGCTGACTCGTGCTGGTAGGAATATAACTTGTGCATTTCAGCTGCTTAACTAAAGTAGACGGAGTGCTGTGAATTATATACAAATAAAAGCGAGAATTTAGCATGTGAAACTCCTAAGCTTGACATTAATCAAACACCTTAGTGTCTTACAAATTCAGTGGCTAAGGGAAACGCTTACCGCGAAAGTGCAAATGTGCGTCTGTGATGGTAAAGGCTGTAGCTGGGTTCGGCAAAGGTCTGTGACCCGGAAATAAATATACAGAAAAGGTTGATTGAGGGCGCGACCTAGTAGGGACTGTGTTCAAAGTAAAATGCAGGGGTGAAAACGGGTAGGGAGCGCGTTAAAAAAGTGGGATGTTTAAGGATGGTGAAAAAGCATGGTGAATGAAAACCAGTGGTTCACTAGAGATCACAATGAATAATGATACTAAAACTAACATGTAGTATAATAATATCAGGCAATGTGAACAAACTAATATAATTAAACATGAATTACAAGCTTTGAATGGTGAAATGAAAAAACCACTCTGCGCAGGTAAGGAGTCATTGGCTGGGGCCCCAGTTCTTCAAAGATAACATAAATATTCCACTCGGTCATTTAGGCCGAATGGTTTCATGCTGCTTAAGGTGAAAATCCAATAATTTTCTCTTTTTAATAATTCCTGATGATTGTCTTTACCCTCTTGTTGTTTCACAGTTTAAAACACGCAATATCTTAGCTGGCTGATGCCATGACCAGCTTCCAAGAAATGTTGAGCTACAGTGGATTTTAGGTGCTTATTCCTTATATTAGATTTATGCTCGGTCAGTCTTATCTTGAGTTTTCTCTGGGTTTGTCCGACATAAATTTTGCCGCATGGGCATTTCAACATATACACCGCGTTGCTGGTGTCGCAGGTTGCTGTAGCTCTTACTTTCATTTTATTGCCCTTCATGGGCAATTCTACAGCACCGGCCTATGCAAATATTTTTATGCATAGATTCGAAGAAGACCACATACTCAACAAAACTGAATGGATGGATCACCTAAAAATATTTGTGAGATTCATAGATGACATCTTTTTGATTTGGCAAGGCCCTAAAAACATCCTGCAAGAACAACTGGCACTATTAAACACCATAGACCAACGCATTCAATTCACACATGAACTCCACAAGGAATCTATAAATTTTCTTGATGTCAAAATCACCAACACTCCCACAGGATTCACCACCAGTCTATTTCGGGAAAAAACAGACAGGAACAACACATTACACTATTCTAGTTTTCACCCACAACCATTAAAAGACCACTTACCATACAGTCAGATCATCAGAGCCAAAAGAATCACCTCGGAAAACCAGCAATTCCATCAAGAGATGCAAACCACTCTACAGAGATTCAAAGCCCGAGGGTACCCACACCATGTCCTCGAGCAGGCCATCCAACGATCGGAAACCAAAACCAGGAGTCAACTACTGTCCTACACAGCGACAACTGATACAGAAGCAATCACCATAGTTTCCAAATATTCCACAGCAAGTCACCAATTCAAACAAATAATCAGAAAACATTGGGAAATCCTAAGGATAGAGCCTGACTTCAACAAAATCTTTGACATTCAACCTACCTTTGCTTTCACAAGAGCAAGAAACCTAGGAGAACTGTTAAAAACTCCCTCAACCAACACGGAATACAAAGGAACAATCCCATGCAGAAACTGCAACCACTGCAATAATGTTATCCAAGGGATTACAGTTAACCACCCCATGAAGGGCAATAAAATCAAAGTAAGAGCTACAGCAACCTGCGACACCAGCAATGCGGTGTATATGTTGAAATGCCCATGCGGCAAGATTTATGTCGGACAAACCCAGAGAAAACTCAAGATAAGACTGACCGAGCATAAATCTAATATAAGGAATAAGCACCTAAAATCCACTGTAGCTCAACATTTCTTGGAAGCTGGTCATGGCATCAGCCAGCTAAGATATTGCGTGTTGGAAACTGTGAAACAACAAGAGGGTAAAGACAATCATCAGGAATTATTAAAAAGAGAAAATTATTGGATTTTCACCTTAAGCAGCATGAAACCATTCGGCCTAAATGACCGAGTGGAATATTTATGTTATCTTTGAAGAGCTGGGGCCCCAGCCAATGACTCCTTACCTGCGCAGAGTGGTTTTTTCATTTCACCATTCAAAGCTTGTAATTCATGTTTAATTATATTAGTTTGTTCACATTGCCTGATATTATTATACTACATGTTAGTTTTAGTATCATTATTCATTGTGATCTCTAGTGAACCACTGGTTTTCATTCACCATGCTTTTTCACCATCCTTAAACATCCCACTTTTTTAACGCGCTCCCTACCCGTTTTCACCCCTGCATTTTACTTTGAACACAGTCCCTACTAGGTCGCGCCCTCACGCAACCTTTTCTGTATATTTATTTCCGGGTCACAGACCTTTGCCGAACCCAGCTACAGCCTTTACCATCACAGACGCACATTTGCACTTTCGCGGTAAGCGTTTCCCTTAGCCACTGAATTTGTAAGACACTAAGGTGTTTGATTAATGTCAAGCTTAGGAGTTTCACATGCTAAATTCTCGCTTTTATTTGTATATAATTCACAGCACTCCGTCTACTTTAGTTAAGCAGCTGAAATGCACAAGTTATTTTCCTACCAGCACGAGTCAGCAACATAACGCACATGTTTTTTCACCTTGCACTTTAGACTTTATTATTTTAACAATAATCTTTTTCTTTCACGTTATATCACCCTTTATTGTGACAAACCAGTTTTTTAACCACTCACACTGCATGAACTCGCTGTTGTATAATTATTTAGCATCTATTAGGCAGCCTATGAACTATTTTTTACATGATGTAAAATATAAGCATTTCTTCGTTTTTAGAAATATATCCCCAGATGAAGGCATAATGGAAATGCCGAAATGCATTGGGATGGTATGAGTGCAAAATGTTAATGGAACAGGAACAGCAGCAAACGCTTGTGAACATAACAAGCTATGAACACGTGAATAAAACATTCAGACTACAACTCTTGGAGTAGAGTCATAATCTTTTTGTGAAACCTTGATTCAAGGACATTTCTGGACCCTAGAGGACATCTCTCAGTGTTGAGAGTGCAGCCCTTATTTCAGTACATTACGCCTCCAGACAGAAGGCGATACTCTGGAGATCCATACAACCTTAAAAACCTATTAAAAAACGCTGTGCGCCCGGCAAATAACCCTTCTTTTCATCAAAATTAGTCTGCTCTACTGCTGGACAGCACGCACAGAACATGGAGGAAATATTTAATCTTACCGATGCAAGAGCAGAAACTTTTGCGTATTCTAATGAGGAAGTCAACAGAATATACGCACTCATCAGCGAAGAAACTACTGAATTAACCACAAACCGCAGTAAGGAGCAAAACATCAAACAATTATTATACCTGTCAAAGAAAATAATCAACCAACGCCTGCACGCGAGCACCATGGTTAAGTACCATAAGGCACAGAGAATACCGAGAGGCTTAAGAATACCATTAAAACCATCTCTATGCAAAAACGTCCAAAGATTCAAGGATAGATGGTACGCCATTCTTAATAAGTGCAGCCTCGACCTAATATTGTTGATTATCGAAGAATTATCAACCATTTTGGAAGAACTTGCCACTGAAATCTCCCACGTGAAGACAGAATTGGAAAACAGTTACACAACTGAAGAACTCAACAAGATCATGGAAGACATAAACACCCAACTAACCAAACATACTGCTGAAGTCACAGAACGCAAGATCCGCAAACTAAAAAGGGACACCATAGATTATAAAATGGGCGAGGTATATACATGGGCTGATATTTATGCTAAACGGCAACAAAACAAACCCTACACAGCAAACACTGAAACCTCATCCTCCGAAGACGACATCACAAACCCACAAGGAAGACGAAATCGACCTCCACCGCAGAAAACAACACCTAACCCCCCAGATAATGCTATTTCTTCGGAAGCACCATCAAAATCAGCCGAGCCTTTTTTAGAGGTAGGCCAGGATCAACGCGAAGACCCAGGAGGTCCAAAAGAACAAGAAAAAACAAGAGAACCTCCACAAACCAGGACAGCAACAATCAAAAAGACCAAAGGGAAATAACTGACAACTTGGTAATCAACATCTCGGACTATCATTTCAGTGAAATCCAAATGAAAATTCTACAAAGAGGAACTTCGTTTATACCTACGGCCCGAACCAACAAACTAGAGCTAGAAATCTCATTTTACAAGCTCATGAGGAAACTTCGGTTAAAACACTTTTTCCAAAACATTGTACAAACGCCCACAGACCCCCAAGAAGATCAACTCAGGGGATTACGTCCCAAAAGCAACTTTCTTGCACCAGTCTCACATAAGAGTCTCGACACCTATGAGACCTTAGTTCGAAATGACTTATCCAAATTGAACTGTAACCGACAACCTAAACACAAAAACTTCACTGTCAAGGAGATCAGCACTATCAAATCCATTGCTAACAACAAGCAAGTGACATGTGTCAAAGCTGACAAGGGTGGCGCCATAGTAATTCTCAACACCTCTTACTATGATCAACAAGCGATGGTTCACCTCTCGGATTCTAAAACTTATCTGAAACTACCCAATAACCCCACCGTCCAATTCAAAGAAAAACTTGATACAATACTCAACAAAGCTGTTGAGAATAGTACAATTTCTGAGAAAACCAACAAGTATCTTACTACCAAGCATCCTAAAAGTCCAAAATTCTTCTTGGTTCCCAAGATACATAAAAATCCAAAAAACGCCTCCTTGCAGGCCTATTGTATCGACATGTGGCAGCATCCACGATCCTGTGGGAAAATTTCTTGACAGATATTTTCAACCTGTCGTTACTTCTCTTCCAACGTACATCCGTGACACCACGGATTTTATCAATAAACTAAACCAAGTACAAATTGAGGATCACGGTCAAATATTTTTGTGCACAGTTGATGTATCGTCCCTATATACATCCATCCCACATTCAATGGGAATTGAAGCCATTGAGTACTGTTTACTGAGAAGTGATCTGGACAATCATCTAAAACTTTTTCTCATGGAACTCCTACAATTTACATTGTTTTTCACCTATTTTACATGGAAGGATGACTGGTACCAGCAACTAACAGGAACATCTATGGGCAATTCTACAGCACCGGCCTATGCAAATATTTTTATGCATAGATTCGAAGAAGACCACATACTCAACAAAACTGAATGGATGGATCACCTAAAAATATTTGTGAGATTCATAGATGACATCTTTTTGATTTGGCAAGGCCCTAAAAACATCCTGCAAGAACAACTGGCACTATTAAACACCATAGACCAACGCATTCAATTCACACATGAACTCCACAAGGAATCTATAACTTTTCTTGATGTCAAAATCACCAACACTCCCACAGGATTCACCACCAGTCTATTTCGGAAAAAAACAGACAGGAACAACACATTACACTATTCTAGTTTTCACCCACAACCATTAAAAGACCACTTACCATACAGTCAGATCATCAGAGCCAAAAGAATCACCTCAGAAAACCAGCAATTCCATCAAGAGATGCAAACCACTCTACAGAGATTCAAAGCCCGAGGGTACCCACACCATGTCCTCGAGCAGGCCATCCAACGATCGGAAACCAAAACCAGGAGTCAACTACTGTCCTACACAGCGACAACTGATACAGAAGCAATCACCATAGTTTCCAAATATTCCACAGCAAGTCACCAATTCAAACAAATAATCAGAAAACATTGGGAAATCCTAAGGATAGAGCCTGACTTCAACAAAATCTTTGACATTCAACCTACCTTTGCTTTCACAAGAGCAAGAAACCTAGGAGAACTGTTAAAAACTCCCTCAACCAACACGGAATACAAAGGAACAATCCCATGCAGAAACTGCAACCACTGCAATAATGTTATCCAAGGGATTACAGTTAACCACCCCATGAAGGGCAATAAAATCAAAGTAAGAGCTACAGCAACCTGCGACACCAGCAACGCGGTGTATATGTTGAAATGCCCATGCGGCAAGATTTATGTCGGACAAACCCAGAGAAAACTCAAGATAAGACTGACCGAGCATAAATCTAATATAAGGAATAAGCACCTAAAATCCACTGTAGCTCAACATTTCTTGGAAGCTGGTCATGGCATCAGCCAGCTAAGATATTGCGTGTTGGAAACTGTGAAACAACAAGAGGGTAAAGACAATCATCAGGAATTATTAAAAAGAGAAAATTATTGGATTTTCACCTTAAGCAGCATGAAACCATTCGGCCTAAATGACCGAGTGGAATATTTATGTTATCTTTGAAGAGCTGGGGCCCCAGCCAATGACTCCTTACCTGCGCAGAGTGGTTTTTTCATTTCACCATTCAAAGCTTGTAATTCATGTTTAATTATATTAGTTTGTTCACATTGCCTGATATTATTATACTACATGTTAGTTTTAGTATCATTATTCATTGTGATCTCTAGTGAACCACTGGTTTTCATTCACCATGCTTTTTCACCATCCTTAAACATCCCACTTTTTTAACGCGCTCCCTACCCGTTTTCACCCCTGCATTTTACTTTGAACACAGTCCCTACTAGGTCGCGCCCTCACACAACCTTTTCTGTATATTTATTTCCGGGTCACAGACCTTTGCCGAACCCAGCTACAGCCTTTACCATCACAGACGCACATTTGCACTTTCGCGGTAAGCGTTTCCCTTAGCCACTGAATTTGTAAGACACTAAGGTGTTTGATTAATGTCAAGCTTAGGAGTTTCACATGCTAAATTCTCGCTTTTATTTGTATATAATTCACAGCACTCCGTCTACTTTAGTTAAGCAGCTGAAATGCACAAGTTATTTTCCTACCAGCACGAGTCAGCAACATAACGCACATGTTTTTTCACCTTGCACTTTAGACTTTATTATTTTAACAATAATCTTTTTCTTTCACGTTATATCACCCTTTATTGTGACAAACCAGTTTTTTAACCACTCACACTGCATGAACTCGCTGTTGTATAATTATTTAGCATCTATTAGGCAGCCTATGAACTATTTTTTACATGATGTAAAATATAAGCATTTCTTCGTTTTTAGAAATATATCCCCAGATGAAGGCATAATGGAAATGCCGAAATGCATTGGGATGGTATGAGTGCAAAATGTTAATGGAACAGGAACAGCAGCAAACGCTTGTGAACATAACAAGCTATGAACACATGTGAATAAAACATTCAGACTACAACTCTTGGAGTAGAGTCATAATCTTTTTGTGAAACCTTGATTCAAGGACATTTCTGGATCCTAGAGGACATCTCTCAGTGTTGAGAGTGCAGCCCTTATTTCAGTATATTACGCCTCCAGACAGAAGGCGATACTCTGGAGATCCATACAACCTTAAAAACTTATTAAAAAACGCTGTGCGCCCGGCAAATAACCCTTCTATACACTCCGTGTAAACAGACACTCACAGATTGTCACTCATTCATGGAGTTATTCATACACCTAGTCAGTCATGCAAAGAATCAATCACACCTCCCTTTCCTCAACTATACAGTTATACACACCTTACTTATTCAAACATATTTTAACACATATTTACTCTCTTATACAATCACTGATTCAAGTTTTCAATGATCCATGCAGCCACTCACACATTCACTAGCTCTTATACACAGTAATTTATATATGTCAACTCTCACATGTACTGTGTTTTACATATGAACTTACTTTGACATGTAGCACTGAGAAACCAATTACTCACCAATACACTCATGCACACAGTCAACCACCCATACAGCTGTTTCCACATGCAGTTTTGAACCCATACATCTAGTGTATCAACTGTTCACACATCTATGCACAGAGTCACACACCTCCCAGCCACCCACACACACACACTCACTCTCCCATACAAATACTTGGGCAACCAATCAATAACACATATAGTTACTAATATAGCTACTGATCAACACATGCACCAGTTTACAGAACAACAGATATAATGATGCACAAATTAAGACAGTTTAGTCACTAACCCATGCACTCAGAAAGACACATTTAATCACTCTCTCATACAGTCAGTCATGCACCTACTAAATCCTTCATCCAGACACTTATGCATCCACACATTCTTCAATATGTAAGACATATTTTTACTTTACAGAAACATACAGTCACTGGATGATGTCATCAGTGATGTCACTGACCATGTCATGAATGATGTAATATGTGACATCATCAGCAGTGGATTGCGGGTGCGTGATATATAGTTACAGCAACTAACTATATATGGAATTTCATTGGTTTTATGTCAATACAATTTCCAGCTAACTATATATGGTCTATAACCCATGTTTTTTTCAGTGAATTTTCAAGGTTTTGTAAATGCTAATTCCTAACTATATATGGTCTATAACCTATGGTTTTTTCAGTGAATATAGATATATATACATACACATATGAACATATATATAATCTGCATATCTTTATAAATACAAATATAAATGCATGCATACATATACATATACATATATGCATACATATGAATGTTATGTACATGACAGTTTGAAAAACACTAATACAAGCAAAGCTAAAAAGCCACCAAATTACACACAGAATTGCTTTAACTTAAACGAGGGCGAGATCTATTGCATTTTCAATGCTTGTTTAGTTTGGTTCCATCAAGAAGGCATTCAGATGTGTTACACATTTTGCCATACATTCTTAATGTTGATCATTAGATCACTGTAGTAAAGCTACTGCTCACCAAGGAAGTCTGCTGCTGGTATTCAAAGTGCATGTTTCAGTCTGCATGTCAGAATTCTTTAATGAAATAGAAGATGATTTGAGAAGTCAAAATGTGCCCTAATTTTTCTTTCTGCAGAACTAATCATAATTTCTATGGCAAAATGAACCCCCTCATTTTTTTCCTTTGCAAATTAAATGTTTTAAGTGTTACCACTTTATTCCAATCAAAATGGCTTCAGGTGTTCCATAATTTTGTCATAAAAAGACAGTTAGCGCTCTAGATGTTCTTTAGAACACTCCGGGACATTCTGTCATTGGGCTATACTTGGGCTACATATGGGTGGTATTTGTGCTACATTTGGGCTCTTTTGTCTCCGGTGGCCATCTTGGGAGTCTTATTTGCTATGAAGTTTCTTAATTTTCTCATTTACTACAGTCTCCTCAGTAGGAAATACTTTCAATTATTTACTTTGATTCCATCAAGAGGGCATTCAGATGTGTCACATATTTGCCTTAAATTCAGAATGTTAGCACTCTAGTTGCTTATTAGATCGCTGTAGTAAAGCTACTGCTTACCACGGAAGTCTGCTGCTGGTATTGAAAGTGCACGTTTCAGTCTGCATGTCAGAATTTTTTAATGAAATAGAAGAGCATTTGAGAATTCACTCTAAATGTGCCCTAATTTTTCTTTTTTCAGCACTAATCATAATTTCTATGGCAAAACCCACTCATTGTGTTCCTTTTAAATTAAACTGCTCACTCTCTACTACTCACTCGCAACTACTCTCTACTACTCACTCTCTACTACTCACTCTACTACTCTCTACTACTACTCTCTACTACTCACTCTCTACTACTCACTCTCTAATACTCTCTACTACTCACTATACTACTCTCTACTACTCTCTACCACTCACTCTCTACTACTCTCTCTACTACTCACTCTCTACTACTCACTCTCTACTACTCTACTACTCTCTACTACTCTCTCTACTACTCACTCTACTACTCTCTACTACTCACTCTACTACTGTCATGGTGATCCTTATTGTTCTTGCACTATGTTAAGTTAGCATGAGCCTACTTGTAGTTTAAATGCCATTTTTCTATTCTGCTGCTTTGCACACGGCACACATCACTGTAGATGTTTAGGGTTTATCAGAATGTTTTGCTTCACATGAGAATACTATGATTTCCTACAAAAAGCAGTCTTGCTTACGCTTTGTCTGTACAGCGAGAGCCAAGGCTTTCAAGGTTCTCCTAACACAGTGATAGTTGCTTGGTCTGATCAGCGCACGTTCTAGCCATAACATACATGCAGCTGGGGCAACCTCTGATTCTGTCGCTTTTAATATTGCAACGCACAGGCATGCTCATACACTTGAAGAACATTTGCATGCAGAGAGCTGGTACAAAAATGATGTGATCCGTTTCTTTTAAAGACCAAAGGTATGGGCCCGCCCTAGTGAACCCAAGATATAAAATACTCCATCAGAAAGGGAGGGTAATGTTTAGGTATAACCTAGCCTTTGTACCATTGGCATTTTAACATGCTTTCTCCTTTTGTATTTTATGGAATAGTAACTATGATGATAATCTTGTTGCTGATAATATGTCTGCTTATATTAGCTAAGATATTGCACCTGAGATTATGGCAATAGAAATAAACATTTCAAACTTGCACGTGTCTCTTTTGACTCTCAGTTCTGGATTGACTTGACAGTATAACTAAGGAGTGTTTGTGTCTTCCACGTTACCTGAGGTTCCTAAGTTCATGTTCTGGGTTGTCGAAACCATTGGGGTTATGGTAGAACCAATGAGACACTGATTGCTAGTCTGGTAGGGGATTTTGGATACTAAGGTGATTTTTTGGTACACCCTAATTCACTGAGGTTCCAAGTCTCTGTGCACAGTTCTGTGTAGGAGCAGAACCCCTGCGACATTGCGACCAACGTTGGTGGTCTTAATGACACAACACTTGAGTAGTACTTCTGTCAATCCTTTACACCTTTGCTACTGTTTCCGGATAACAGTGGTGTTGGACAAACCTACCTATATTTACAGAGGTCTTTTCAAGCTTGAATCTTTCAAAACGGTTTCCTTTTGAATTACTACCCAGTGTTGCTACGTAGTTTCACATTGTACCTCTATCTTCCTGTGTCGCTATGGCTGGCGTTGATATACCGCAGCATAGTCGGATTGCGGTGCGCAATCATTTGCAGAATTTTGGCGTCGGGTTGGAAGGCATGGCAGTTATTTTAGTGGTGAGCGTGGAAGTTGCGCACCCATACAAATTTTTTAATTCGTGGGTGACCTTCCCTGCTGTGAATGCGAACACTGGGGTGTTTGACACGTATAGTGCTACTGTCGTACCTAATGAATATGTACCATATAGGATGCAGGAAGTTCCAATTAACGCTTGGCAGCACAGAGTTTGGTTTATGCGCCCTCCCCCACTCTTTGTTAGGCTCCAGGTTAGGTCCTTTATCCATTCCAGGCCCTACTTGGCCTGCTTTGGCTGGATTTACGCCGCATCCTCGGCATCGAGCTGTACCCGTTGCTGATCTGCGGCAGCTTCATACAGTCGCGATCCGTGTAATTTGCTCGTTAGTACAATACATGACCCTCAATCTCCCGGGTGGGGCCCCGGGAGCTGCGGTGCTTCCAGCCAGACCGAGCGTTGTGAAGCTCAGTCCTGTTATGGTTAATGCTGTGATGGGCAAGCGCCCCCAGGATAAGGATGAGTTTCCTTTCTGGCTTGCGGAGAAATTTGACCAGCTGGAAGCAGTATTTCCTAACACGTCTCCTGTTGAAAAACACAGGATAGTCACAATTAGTTTGCCTAAGGACTTGATCCCAGAAGTCGGTGATTGTGAAACTTGGGGCAAGATCTTTGCGGCGGTGTATGAGAGGTGCTTTGGCACCCCGTCAATGACTATACTGCCTACGGTCATTAAACGTGTTCAGGATGAGCATGGATCGGAGGCAGCAGTCGAGTTGGGAATGCAGCTATGCGGTAGTATTGACGTAGTTGCCGATCTCGTCCTTGCAAACGTCAAGGGAGATGCAGTGAACTTTCAGGTGTCTAATGCTTTGCTGGCCTTTCCCGATGCTGACAAGCCTCGCCAGTTACCGAGGATTATTACGGCGGCTTATAAGACCGTGGGCCGTAATAGTTTGGGAGTCAAGCCTTTCTCTGTGAAAGAGAAGAAGCAACCCCAAGGGCAAAGGTCAGAGAGAGATGACCAGTCCAAGGCTAAGAAACAAAATTGGCCGAAAAAGAAAGGTCAGGGGAAACAACAACAGAAACAGGAGTCCGTCCTCCATCACCTGTCCCTGCGTCTACAGAACGTGTATATGATTTGGGCGACCGAACTGTGATTAAGTCACCTGATAGGTTTCAGGTTCCTGATCAACGCTCTCCTCGTTCTTTACAGGACTCATCGGCCTCTTCGACCGGTGGTGGTGAAGTCGGCAGAGGCCGGGGTGGCCCGCAGACTTGTGACCAGCCCCGCCCCAAGGACGGCAAGGGCAAGCAGGACGATTCGACACTGAAGAGACCCCAGTTTCAAAAGAAAAAAGTTGCCGCTTTAACAGCTAGATATGCCACAGATAGTGAGAACGCAGCTTCGGAATCAGACATGGGCTCTGACCCTGCTGGACAGCGCGGCGGAGATTACCATAATTCGAGAGGCCCTGCGTCCACTACTGAAGGTGACAGCGACTAATGAATATGTTGTTGTGGAGACAGCTGATACCAGAATGGCTCCCCCTGATGGACTTTACGAAATTGTCCTTTTAATTGAAGGTGACATAAAACATACCACAAAAGGGGTATTTTGGGTAACTCTTTCTACTACCTATGACATTTTGTTAGCGGAGGCTGACTGGCCCCCACCTTTTGTTCTCGCAGCGCCGCGCGGGGAGGAGGTGATCCTCCCTAGTTTCGCGCACACAGTCTCAAAAGAGCATGTGCTGCATTTTGCAGAAGAGTGGGCTATGGCCCTGGCACCGGCTTTGTACCGTACACATTGTGGTTGGGATCAATTTTCCTCGCGCCACGAGATTCCTTTACGGTCTATGCCCCAGCCCCAACCTCAATATCCCATACGATGTGAAGCAAAAGCCTCTGTCGCAGAAATCCTTGATCGATTAGAATATCAGGGAGTAACTGAAGCTTGTGTGTCACCAATGAATAACCCGCTTTTTACTGTGACCAAGCCTGATGGTTCGTACCGTTTGGTATTGGATTACCGGCATTTAAACTCGCATTGTCGTAACTGTGCAGTACAGAATACTCACGGCTTTGCTTTGGTGGATGGTCTTGTGCGTAAAAGGTTTAAAACCACACTTGACATTTCTAACGTTTTTTATGCCCACAACTTGTTTGGTCTTAATTCTCAATGGACCAGTTTTACAAGTGGCGGCAAACAACGCCAATATAAATGCTTACCTATGGGCTACAAAAATAGTCCAGGCGTGTTTGCTGCCCGTATAGTCTCTCTCTTAGGAGTGTAGACCCAGATGCCTGTTCGTATGTGGATGACATTTATCTCACAGACGACGAGATTTGGCCACATCTGTGTAGAGTTGACGGCATAATTTGTAACTTTGCGGACTTCAGTTACAAATTCAACTTTGCAAAGTCTCACATTGCTGAGTACACAGTGTTGTTCCTGTGTTACGAGCTCAACAATGAAGGGCGAGGATTGGTTCCTCACTTCTTAGAAAAATGCGCACAACTGTGCGCTCCGACGACACTGAAAAAATTGCAGTCTTTGCTGGGTTTTTTGAATTTCGGGCGTACATATATTCCCGATTATGCCCAGCGAATCAAGCCATTGTATGCTTTGATTCAACCAACTTTTACTAAATCTTGCTGGCTGCCTGAACATTCAGCCATTTTGCAATCCTAGCAGGCTGATCTTCTAGAATCTCGATTGTTACTGACTTGTGACAACAAAACAAACCTGGTGATAAGAATCGTCCCGTTAATGAAGGAGACACAGTATCTATTCCTTACAAGTCACACTTGTACACTTCTGCTGAAATGCGATTTTCCACTGTGGAAAAAGTTTTGACAGCAGTGCAAATGGCGATTCTAAAGGAACGTGAACTGTCACAGGGAAAACGGATGTTGGTTGTAACCCGTACCCTGCAGTTGAGGCAGTGACGAAAGCCAGTGTACCCAATTCGAAAGCTGTGCACCCTCGGTGGATACAATGGGCAGCATCTTTGACATCCTCGGATGTCATGTTTATCTTCGATGCCTCCTTACAGACACCAGAGTTCTTGCACTATGAATTTGTTCATCCTGCTCCATTGACTATGCGGCCTTTGGAGGATTTCCATTGCATCATTTACACCGATGGCTCTGCGCAAGTTGCGCATGGGACAAAGCACGCTTACGTTTCCGCATGTGCCATTGTGGTAGGTACCATGGTAAATGAGGAATTCAAGTCCAAGGTCATACACATGCAGACCTTAGGGGACTGTACCGCACAATTGGCAGAGCTTTGTGCTCTAATGCTTGCATTGGAGTACGCAGACCCTAGTGTGTCAACTCTTATTGTTAGTGATTCTTACTACTGTGTCCAGTCATACAATGAGAACCTTTTCTTATGGATTCAAAACGATTTTCGTGACTCCAAAGGTAGCACGATAAAACAAAAAATGATCTGGGTTCGAGTGGCTGAGCTAAACGAGCAGTTGCAACTCGTATATGTAATTCATACTCTTGGTCATCAGCGTGTGGGAGTCCACGCTGTGGGTAATTCTTTGGCCGATGAGGCCGCAAGAACTTCAGTATCGACAAGTTTGGTTGCAGCAGTTACACGTTCCAAAACTAAGATTGATGATGACATCTTGGCTGCTATAGCCGCTACTGATAAGGGAGGTACATTTCCTAAGGGGTTCCCTTTAAAGTATACATATCTCTTAAGTCCTGATAAAGTTCCTTATGTGAAAATACCTGACGTTGGTGAACGGTTGATTCCCAACGCGGACCACAGGCACACACTGATTACAGCCGCCCATGAAGGTGTGGCGTCCACTCATGCAGGCGTTTCGGCTACTGTAAGTCAGTTACAGCAGTGTTTTTGGTGGGTGGGACTGTATGAACAGACACGTGACTATGTCCTTCAATGTGATATCTGTCAGCAGATTAAGCCTTCTACTGCAATGCGTCCGCCACAAACGCAGTTGTACATTTCTAATAAACCACTGGGTTGTGTTTATTTAGGTCACTGTGGTCCTTTTTCTTCTGATACTGCGTATAAGTACATCTTAGTAGCAGTTGATTCATGCACACGCTTTGTGTGGGTGTGGCCTCACCGCAGCGCTGATTCGCGAACTGTCATAAGAGACGTGCGTATCTTTGTAGGGATTTTTGCCTGCGGTACCTTCCATTCGGACCAGGGTCCTGCTTTCGCCTCTAAGGTGTATAGGGATTGCATGGCTTCGCTGGGGGTCCAAGTCAAGTTTTTGTCTCCATACAGGCCTGAGGGTAATAGTGTTGTGGAATGAATGAACCGTGATTTACAGCAGTCTTTGACAGCTAGAGTTATAGGCACTGGAAGGAATTGGCTAGCCCACTTAAACAGCGTGCAGCGTGCCCTAAATAATCTCCCTAGAAGGTCTCTGGGTGGGCGAACCCCATACGAAATTCTCTTTGGTATCAAGATGTTCGTCCTGGACCTTGACGGTCCGGACTCGGCGGCGGTTGCTGCCTCCTTTGACGTAGATGAACATTGCAATGTTTTACAGGATCTACAAAAGACGAGAGACAGTCTTGCAAAGGAACATTTGCCCATCACATCAGACCCTGTGTTGCAGATTCCGGTAGTTGGCTGGCTACCCCAAGTTGGAGAACTGGTTCATGAGAAGATCGATAACAAGAAAGAATTTGGTCCCTCGTATCGAGCTCCAGTACCCGTGCTTGGCGTGAAGGGCACACGAACAGTCATATTACCACCTCTTCCAGGTCGTAAGGAAAACAGGTATATCTCAATTGACAATGTCAAGTTACACAGTGTGGCCGATTCTTCATAGTATGACTCCTGCAGTCTCCTGTCCATCGGTTTTGAGACCTTCTGTTTTGGCTCCGGCTCCTGCACCTAGGTCAGCTGTTGCCCTCGAGTTGCCTGCTGTTCCCAGTCCTTTATTGAGATCACATCCTGATGCTCACCTTAATGACACTGAGTACACATACCCGACTGACTTATCCATGCCCGATTTGCACACATGTTTGGCATGAAAATCCAGATTTTCATTTGATTCTGACTCTCACACATCAAAGAACATTTCAAAAGTTTCTATTTTTGCTATTTGGTTTAAGAGACATTTTTTGATTCCTCCTTGGACCTACATTTAGTTGGTGCTTTTTTCCATTTATCTTTTCATGTCGATTGGATTTGTGGTGTATTTTTTCCGTCTAATCAATGGACATTATGTTGAGGAGAGAACATGCATTCAGCACATCAATGGAACTTTGGCTCCCCATTCCTCATCTGTCAGGGCTCCAAGCATTACCTGATATGTATATTCTTGACTCTCACTTGCGCAGGAGCAGAGATGGTTTCTGGCTCGGGAACTAGACGTTAATACCCAAATCCCAAGAGACGATGCCGGCAGGTCTAGAAGAACCTCCCTACATCATCCTCCGGGAAGGGGGTGTGGATAAAATAATAAACAGAGAAGAGACTGGTCCGGAAAGTTTCTTCAGACAACTTCCTTCTGGGTGTCTACGAGTAAGAAACCTGAAAAAGGAGCACACCATTAGTTTCCCTACTCTCCTATCCTGACTCTGGTATTCACGGGGTTCTTTTATTAACTCACTTTACTATTTCTGGACCTTGCTTCTCTTCTTAAGGGTTATTGTGCTTTTCTCGTCTAGTCAGTTGTTACTGCATAGGAAGACAAGGACGAATGAGTTAGATGCCTGCTAGTGCTACTCTATTGTTTAACTACGACTATTATCTTCTAGAACATACTTACTTCACTAACTAGCCGATGTCGCTGTAATTGGATTCTGTAAGGTTGCAGTTATTTGAATGCCTCTCAGCCAAGTCTTTTCCTTATTGATAAGTCTTTATCTTATTCCTTCAGGCGACAGCTTCAAGGTTATGCAAAGTTCATGTAATTGTTTCTTTCTTTGTTCACTCAAAAAATACTCAAGAAATAGTTCTTTCCTTATTTGACATGCTAGTTCAATTACTGTTGATAATCTTCAGTTTGGCCAAACACTGGTAATTGTTGCTTAGCTTTCAGTTCGCTGACGGGCTCTCTCTTTTTCTTTAGGGTTTCTCTCCTCGGAAGTCATGAACTGTTCACTTCTCTCTTCGACGACGCTTCGGGGGTTTTCTTCACCACTGGAATCTCGAACTTGGAATGGGGAAAGAATTGCTACGCGTTTGAATTAATACGCTGTAACAACATTTCCTCGACACTCGCGCTAAACGCAAATGGAGTACTACAACAAGGATAATTTAGAACTAAGGATTCAAGGAATTCACCAGAGCTACGCACACAGGTTTATCTTCGCTAACGGTTCAGGTGAAGTGCGTAGTTTCCAGAGCTCGCGCTCCGTTCGTACTCTCCGCATCAGAACGAGGTTAAACGACTAGAGCGTCAACCTCACAGCACCACGGCACTGTGGCAGCCATTTTGTCTCTCCAGACTCGGACCCTATCAGAACATGAAGAATATGCAGGAATCCTGGCATCATCTTGGGCTGATACTGAACCACATATTTGCGAGTCCAAATGACGGGTTCTGACATCATCACACAGGTTGAAAAGAGACTTGGCTTTTGTTAATATCACTGCTTGGCCTGTCTTAGATGGGATTGTGTGGGATGCAACTAGGTTTCAGATTCATGGGCCCACTGAAGTTATCAATGTCCCTAATGTTTTACGGGTTTCTATGGGGGATGTGATTACACAAAATATACGTTCTGATGACTGTGATCTTCAAGCCATGGAAGCGCTGTTTTCTGATTTGAAATATTATGCTGCATATGATGCTGAAGATTTGTATCAAGAATCTGCTAATTATGGTGATTTGTTCTGTTACCAACATTTTAGCAATCACTTCCTACATAAGGCTAACACCAGGAGGAACACTGTTAATTATACACAGTGGGAGCACTGTCCAGCTCCAGTGTGTGGCAGTTCTGCCTCTCTTTTGAAGCGATTTACTTGCTTCAATAATTTTGATCGATCTGATCCTAATGCATTTCATTTTAAATTGACTGACAAATCCAATTCCAAGGTTAGACTTACCCACACAAAGTTGTTGTATACTAAGTCCTTCTTAGACCAGTTGGCTGTGGAGGGCTATGAATTATGAAAAGATACTATTGATCTTAAATCTGTTTGGGGTTCTAAAAGTTGGCAAGTGCAAGGCACAGAGGCTTTGCATCGTGCATGCCTCATCCCGAACCACATGTTGTTTTTGAATTCTACGATTTCACAGGCAACTTGCTTTGGAATGGCTACTGTTAAAAAATTAAATGCACCTTCATTTCCAGATTCAGGAGAGTTTCTGGTTGGGATAATATTACCAACATTTCCATACGTGAAGCACAGGCCTTATTACTGAATTCTTCCTTCAATGCTTCCAGTTGGGACCCTGAGGGTTGGATGCTGTGGCACACAAGTGCTGATTCGTGTCAAAATCGTTTTCTGGGTTTAGCTCCAGGCTATACACAAGTCAGGGTGGATCCCCATTTTGAGATTGGCCATACTGTGCCGACATACTCTATAGGTAAATTGTGTCAGAGTTGGCTCAAACATTCCACTTTGGCGTCAGTTAAGATGCATTTATCTAAATTGTCTGACAATGTTAATATGAATGACTTTGTGAAAGGCCCTGCTTCCGGTAGATCTAAGAGATGGATATATGCCATTTACAATGAGGTCTGGAAGCTGTCCCAAATTGAGGCGGCTTCCCGCCTTAGAGCTATAGATCAGGCAAATTTAGAAAAGGTGCTTGCAGTTGTAGATAACAGCATTAACACACTTTCTTCCCGCATTTATACTTTAGATAACATTGTCTCATCAGTTGTTGATATTGTACAGGATGAAGTTTCTGTTTTGTACCATGGTCATAATCAATTGCGTTACATAATGCAGTTTGCGTGGACCTTGCAGACCCTGAAATCTGGCAAAGTGACATGGAATAACATGAATACGTCCTCTTTGTTTGCTCCTTTTAATTTAACTGAAAAACAACGTTTTATGTCAATGAAAGATGTGACTTTTTCTTGTTGCACATTGAAAAGTTGGAACCTTTGCCCATATTGGTTGCTGAAAAAAATTCTGCAACCAGGCTTATCCACGGATTGATAACTCTTCCGTTTCCTCTTTTCAAGTTCGAAAATTGCATGAAGCATCATGCACTGGGCAGATACGAACAACTGGGCTCTGCGTATCTCCATGAAGTCTTGTCTCTTCCATTTACCTACAGGTGCCTGCTGAGGGAAGGGAAGTTTATTTAAATGGTGAAGATTGCACTACAACGCCTGATCACTCATTATTGTGTAGGAATATCCAATTACATGGTTCTTGTAACCGAGAACAGCCGAATTTGGCATGTGTTTTGAAAGGCACCCCTGCTCCCGCAAATATGCCGACATTCACGCTGCTGGCTAATGTAAGTTATTTACTTTTGAACAACGAAGATTGTTGTGGGATGGTGGCAGGTATCGTTTATGTGGTTACAGTTAGTGAGCGGATTATTTGTTGCAAAAATGTAATGATTCCTCCTCCCCATGGGAAACTAGATTTTTCCATCTGGCCGACGATCCCAACCTTGAAGGCAGAGTTCAATAAGATGAGTCGCATAAGAGCTCTTTTGTCTCAGAAAGAAGTTGCCCTGACATCTGCACGTGAAACATTTGTCCTTCAAGTTGCAAACACCCGTACTGAGGTACATGCCTTATTAAATACTCATCTGCCTCTGCATTTCGGTGAAGTAATTCATACTATTTTTAATGCGTCATATACCACGGGCCTGGCACACTTTTTTAAAGTTGTAAGCGGTGGCCTTGTGTCCTCCTTTCAAGCTATGTTTGGGATATTCCCGGCCTTTTTTCATTCAATCTTTTCTAGCCTTTTCGGTGGATTTCCTTTAATGCTCGCTTTGGTAGCTGGCGCCCTATTGCTGTTTTGCTTATTCCAGAATGGATGCACTTCCTGTGTTGCAAGGAGATCACTCCCGGCTGTTGCTGATCCATAGCAGGATGCTTGAGCGTCCAGGCTGTCTTTCATTGCCTGAGTTGCGATTTCGACTGGGCCCTGGATTTGTGTCTGTGCTCAATGGTGTCTCCCGGTGCGGATTACGATCAGCTTATGAGCCCCTTAGTTGCTCATGACTTGCTTTGTTCTGACAGAGGGATTATGGCCTTTGCAGAAATGCACGGAGTCCTGGGACGTTGGAATATATTCGCGGCGGCGCACAATTACTTGGCAGGCAGCTTTGTTGAACTGACCCCGAGTTGCCCTTTAGTGGTACTTGAGGCTCCGATATTTGAAGAACACGTGTGTTCTTTTCCTTTGCTGAACTGGATGGCTGACATGTTTTCGGACAAGAACAATGACTTCCTCTTGCAGGCAGTTGCCACATATTTTGCATATTCACTGATGGATTGAGAAATGTTCTCTATTCCCTCTCTTCCTATTTGGAGGTCGGGGTTTGGATGTGATACTTTTTGTTTTTTTATTCCTCACCATACATTTTTTTAGAAATATGCTTTTTCGCTTTGCTAAGACCAGTTGGATTGTTTTTTCAGCCTTATAAAAAAAAAATGGAGCAAAAAATTGTTTTACAAACTATTTGTATTTTTTTTACTATTACGCATTTTGAGCTTGGTTCTGACTTTCATATTTGAACTCTGCTTTCAACTTTGCATTATGTCTTGTCCGGGCACGGATCATGGGGGGGTGTCATGGTGATCCTTATTGTTCTTGCACTATGTTAAGTTAGCATGAGCCTACTTGTAGTTTAAACGCCATTTTTCTATTCGGCTGCTTTGCACATGGCACACATCACTGTAGATGTTTAGGGTTTAGCAGAATGTTTTGCTTCACACGAGAATAATATGTTTTCCTACAATAAGCAGTCTTGCTTATGCTTTGTCTGTACAGCGAGAGCCGAGGCTTTCAAGGTTATCCTAACACAGTGATAGTTGCTCGGTCTGATCAGCACACGTTCTAGACATAACATACATGCAGCTGGGGCAACCTCTGATTCCGTCGCTTTTAATATTGCACCGCGCAGGCATGCTCATACACTTGAAGAACATTCGCATACAGAGAGCTGGTACAGAAATGATGTGATCCGTTTCTGTTAAAGACCAAAGGTATGGGCCCGCCCTAGTGAACCCAAGAGACCTTCAATAGATATAAAATACTCCATTAGTAAGGGAGGGTAATGTTTAGGTATAACCTAGCCTTTGTACCATTAGCATTTTAACATGCTTTCTCCTTTTGTATTTTATGGAATAGTAACTATGCTGATAATCTTGTTGCTGATAATATGTCTGCTTATATTAGCTAAGATATTGCACCTGAGAATACGGCAATAGAAATAAACATTTCAAACTTGCACGTGTCTCTTTTGACTCTCAGTTCTGGATTGACATGACAGTATAACGAAAGAGTGTTTGTGTCTTCCACGTTACCTGAGGTTCCTAAGTTCATGTTCTGGGTTGTCGAAATCATTGGGGTTATGGTAGAACCAATGAGACACTGATTGCTAGTCTGGTAGGGGATTTTGGATACTAAGGTGAGTTTTTGGTACACCCTAATTCACTGAGGTTCCAAGTCTCTTTGCACAGTTCTGTGTAGGAGCAGAATCCCTGCGACACTACTCTCTACTACTTTTGACCACTCACTCTCTACTACTCAGTCTCTACTACTCTCTACTACTCACTTTCTACTACTCGCTCTCTACTACTCTCTACTACTCACTCTCCACTACTCAGTCTCTACTACTCATTTTTTACTACTCTCTACTACTCACTCTACTACTCACTCTCTATTACTCTACTACTCTACTACTCACTCTACTACTCAATCTCTACTACTCTCTCTACTACTCACTCTCTACTACTCTCTACTGCTCACTCTCTACTATACATTCTCTACTACTTGCTCTCAACTACTCGCTCTCTACTACTCTCTACTACTCACTCTACTACTCACTCTAAACTACTCTCTACTACTCCACTACTCTCTACTACTCACTCTCTACTACTCACTCTCTACTACTCTCTACTACTCACTCTCTACTACTCTCTCTACTACTCACTCTCTACTACTCACTCTCTAATACTCACTCTCTAATACTCACTCTCTACTACTCTCTACTACTCACACTCTACTACTCTCCCCTACTCACTCTTTGCTACTCTCTAATACTCACTCTCTACTACTCTCTCTACTACTCTCTACTACTCACTCTCTACTACTCACTATACTACTCACTTTACCACTCACTCTACTACTATCACTCTACTACTCACTCTAATACTCACTCTCTACTACTCACTCACTACCACTCTCTCTCCACTACTCTCTCTCTAATACTCACTCTCTACTACTCTTTCTCTCTCTCTGCTACTCACTCAATACTACTCACTCTCTACTACTCAATCTTTACTACTCACTCTCTACTACTCTCTACTACTCACTCTCTACTACTCACTCTACTTGTCACTCTCTACTACTCACTACTACTCACTCTCTATTACTCTCTACTACTCACTCTCTACTACCTACTCTCTACTACTCACTCTACTACTCTCTACCACTCACTCTCTACTACTCTCTACTACTCACTCTCTACTACTCACTCTACTACTCTCTACTACTCACTCTCTGCTACTCTCTCTACTACTCTCAACTACTCTCTACTACATACTCTCTACTCTCTATTACTCATCCTCTACTCTCTACCTCTCTACCTCCCTACCTTTACCTCTCTACCTCTACGCCTCTACCTCTACACCTCTACCTCTCTATCTCTCTCTACATGAACACATATGCACATATATATGCATATGCATTTATATATATATGTATGTGTATATATATAAACACATACATATATAAACATATATATATTCTGCATATCTATATAAACCCGAATATAAATGCATGCATTCGTATACATATATATAGGCATACATATGCATGTTAGGTACATGAAAGTTTGAAAAAACTAATAAAAGCAAAGCTAAAAAGCCCGCTAATTACAAACAGAATTGCTTTAACTTAAACGAGGGCGAGACCTATTGCATTTTTAATGCTTGTTTACTTTGGTTCCATCAAGAAGGCATTCCGATGTGTCACACATTTGCCATAAATTCTTAATGTTAGCACTCTAGTTGCTCATTAGATCACTTTAGTAAAGCAACTGCTCACCAGGGAAGTCTGCTGCTGGTATTCAAAGTGCATGTTTCAATCTGCAAGTCAGAAAGAGGATTTGTGAAGTCAAAATGTGCCCTAATTTTTCTTTCTGCAGCACTAATCATACTTTCTATGGAAAAATGAGCCCCCTCATTTTGTTCCTTTGCAAATTAAATGTTTTAAGTGTTACCACTTGATTCCAATCAAGATGGCTTCAGGTGTTCCATACATTTGTCATACGTAAGACTGTTAGCGCTCTAGTTGTTCTTTAGAACACTCTGGGAAATTCTGTCATTGGGCTATACTTGGACTGCATCTGGGTGATATTTGTGCTACATTTGGGCTCTTTTGTCTCTGGTGGCCATCTTGGGAGACTTATTTGTTATGAAGTTTCCCAATTTCCTAATTTACTACAGTCTGCTCAGTAGGAAATACTTTCAGTTTTTTACTTTGATTCCATCTTTACCCTAAACGAGGGTGAGACCTATTGCATTTAGCATTTTTAATGCTTGTTTACTTTAGTTCCATCAAGAAGGCATTCAGATGTGTCACACATTTACCATTATTCAGGATTTTAGCACTCTAGTTGCTTATTAGATCACTGTAATGTTGTTTTTAATGAAATAGAAGAGGATTTGAGAAGTCACTCAAAATGTGCCCTAATTTTTCTTTCTGCAGCACTAATCATACTTTCTATGGCAAAATTAACCCCCTCATTTTGTTACTTTTTAAATTAAATGTTTTATGAGTTACCACTTTATTCCAATCAAGATGGCTTCTGGTGTGCCATACATTTGTCATAAGTAGGACTGTTAGTGCTCTAGTTGTTCTTTAGAACTCTCTGGGAAGCTGCAGTAGAACACAAAGGATTCAACTGACAGTCTCTGCCGTTGTTGGATGTACATGTTTTACTGGGAATGTCAGACTTCATTCTCACATGACTGAGAGAGATAATGTGAATTTACAGAAAATATACTCTCAGTTTAGCTTATAAATCACTTTCCAAACCTCTGTAGGAAAAGCATGAGACAATAGATTTCTCTCAAACATGATTCATGATATCCCAGTAGAAGGCTTTTCACATGGTAAAATCACCTTAAAACACACCACAATTCCTAAAATGAGTATAGTACCAGCAACAAATTATTTATAATGTAACTAAAGTCTTAAAAGCTCCTAATAACTGCTATGCTTTTTAATGAGGTACTATCATGTATATTGGTCCCAAAATGGCTGCCAACACTACTTGGATGAAGTGCTGACAGACAATCAGATCTCACGATGAGATGTGTGGTTAGGCTCCACCCAGATATATATATATTTTTTACCTTTGATATCTAAAAAACTACTGAACAGATTTACACCATTAAACAAAAAGGCACGACTATGAACCAAGGGCTACCCTTTTGCCAAATTTGGTGTAATTCTGTTCAGCAGTTCGGGCTGTAGCTGCGTTTAAATGTTCCTATTGAAAATTGCATGGGGAAAACATGTTTTGGGACTCCCCCTTTTTCTCGGCCTCCGCTTCACGAATCACCAGAGTTTTTATGAAAACCATCTCTAAAACCTATTTTCCATTTCCGCAGTGATGCCAGAGATCGAGATGACGTCAGTAATTGCAGATATCTTGTGCATTTTCACAATGAATGATGAATGCACGCATCAACGGGAATGCCCTGATTGGCTGGACGCAACCTGAATTGAAAGTTGCAGCCATCATTTTATCTATCGGGAACGGTTCCAGAGGCTGAAAATATTTGTGAAGCTCACATAAGGGGTTAGCGACCACTGGTGCGGCCCCCTTTGTACCATTGCGCGACATCACGACTACCAGCGTCATCGCAAATATTTTTGAAAATAGAAACCAAATCAATGAATCATTAATATGCATTGTTATAGAGATATTGATAAATGGTTTTATAGAGTTATTTATATAGTGAGTTATCTATTGTGATGGTTAGAATTAATTATATAGTTATAATTTTTTTATGTGGTGGTGGCTATTGAATTCCTGCTTTTGCATTGCGCTTTCATGACGTAACCGTGGGTATCTCGATGACCAAAGTCATTATGATCTCTGGCCTTACTTCAAAAAACTGAAAATAGGTTTTAGAGATGGTTGTTCTAGAAATGAATTAGAAAAGCATGAGTTTGAAGGGTACCGTAATAAACCTTTAGTGTGTAAAATACTGTAATATATGTGCATATATGTGTTTTCACTTTATTGAAAAGATGCGATCGTCGCGCATAACGACATAATTGCGATGTCCCGAATAACCGCTAAAACAAAGAAAATAGGTCTGAAAGATTGTTTATAAACAAACTTAGCGTACAAATATGATTTTAAGCATGCTATGAAAGAAGTATGCATATAGTAATTTGTGTAGTGCAATGTTCAGAATGGATTTTTTATCTATTATTTTTGGATGTGTTGTGGTAATTGGATGTCTGTTTTTGTTCACCATTTTCGCAACATGTCCTCGGGAATTGCGATGTCACTGCGACTATTAAAAAACATTGCTTATTAATCCCATGAAGAAAATACAAGCTTATAAAAATACACCTTATAGAGCCAATTTAGAACAAAAATAAAACTTAAAAATTCAATAAAAAATCATAAGTTACATGGACGTGATAGCTAATAGAATTTGAAAAAACATATAAATTCACTAAGAAAATATAGGGTAAAGTGACATTAGAGTTTGGATTTGGCATTTTAAAAACCTTAGACATTCACTGGACAAAAGCAAGGTCACAGGGGGGTTACAGATAGGAAATACAATTTAAAAAAACTCAGAAATTCACTGAAAAAACGTGCCTATGATTTTGGCATCATTTGACGAAGCTTCATTACATTTTCCTACAAAAGTATGTAGTGATTCTTGCTGTGCACGGAAAGCTTTGGTATGATCCGTCAAGCAGCAGCAGAGAAAAAGAGTGGGTCAAAATGTATGTTCCCAATATTAATTTCAGCAGACTATTCAGACTCCTACAGCCCAAAACACTGAAAGGAGTTACACCATAATAGGCAGAAAGCCAGCTTTTGGTATGCAGTTTGTGGGAGTTATTAAAGGAAATCCAAATTTGTATATTTACGATTGCTACTACTTCACTACTAACATTTTGCTTGTGGAGAGACCTACATAGCTCTGATGGGATGCCAATACTTCAACGATCTTTGCACTCGGCTTCAGTCGAATGGGAAAAAAAGAAAAGGGGTAGGGTAGGAAAACGCGCTAGAGGTTTGCAGTCAGTGTTCGAGAAGCAATCAGCTTTAAACACCACTTGCTGCTTTAATTCCCTCCTGACCTCCCCTCCGATGCTCGCATGCTCGCTACTGTCATTTCATTAGCTTAGTGCGCTTTGGAATCGCGCTGCCAGAACTTAGTCACTGTTCTTTTTATAAATAACACATTTCACTATTTGCACCTGTTTTTACCTTCGCACTGCGCTGCTAAGACTCTGTACTTACCTGCATGTGTTGATTGACTACTCCTCCCCGTTCCGCCACGGAAATTTCTGATTGTGTGGAGGGAGTGTCGCACAACCAGGAAGTGACGTCAGAGCCCAGATCAGCTGGCCTCTGCCGAAAACGACAAATACGCATGCCCTGGCCGACGCACAGCAGACGTGCTGCTGGCGGGCCGAAGGCTCTCCAAAGTCAAGCCTGTCTGCGCCTGTTCGCGCCAGACCGCAGCCAGGAGCCTGAAACTCTGTCAGTTTCCATGCTGCTCTTGCCCCTGACCAAAAAGCTAGGATAACCTGTTCCAACCAAGACTTGTTACTAATTAGGGATCGGTCATCTAACCCCACCCTGGCCAGTGGATCTCATGCAGGCATCCACCACTTCCCTCTCATTTTGGAAGGCCCCTTTTCATGTATCTACTGTGGTTTCCAAAGCCTTCCCACAGCTTCCAGTAAGCCCTACACTAGCCGTGTGGATAGTAACACCCCCAACAACGCCAACTGGGACTGTTTGCTAGCTAATGTCCGCTCGATTCCCAAACACGCTACCAATATTTGGGATATATTAGCCACCTCTTGCCCTGACATTGGGTTTTGACAGAAACATGGTTAAAACCCTCTTCCACTCCAGCCATTGCTTTGGCACATCCTGAGGGCTACCTCATCATAAAGCTGGATAGACCCCACAAGACCGGTGGAGGGACCGCTATCATATATTAGGATCCAATAAAAGCTACTATAATAGATCAATATCTCTGTGAGAAAATAGAAATTCTCATATTCAGGTTAATCTCCATACACAACTGAGCTGGAAGGGTGCCCTTGTTTACCGCCCTCCTGGACCTCTTTCCAGCTCCATTACCATTCTCATGGACCTGATTGTTCTCCATTTAATCTCCTCAAATAAATTCCTTCTCCTTGTGATTTTAATGTTCATAGTGAGGACACTCAGGACCCACAAGTGGCCACCTTCCTTAAGGAAATGACAACATTCGGCCTTATAAAAAGAATGATGCCCCCTCACATACTGCTGGTCATACCTTGGACCAGGTCCTATCCAACTCCTCCGAGATCATCTACAAATTCACCAACCCTTTAACTTGGTCAGACCACTCGATGCTCTCATTTGACCTGGTGGGTCCTAGGAAGCATGAACATAAAGATTCTTCAGTAACCCATAGCCACAGACAATGGCACAAATTCACACCAACCCTTTTTAATAAAACTTTTACCCACCCCACTACTCTTCCACTGACACTATTGAGGAACGCCTGAAGACTTTCCAAGACTCTATCAGACACACTAAAGACAATCTGATCCCCATGAAAAAATACGCTGCGTTCTCCACCCGTCCCCAGACCCCTTGGTATTCGACAGATCTTAGATCAGAGAAGAGCTAGTGTAAAAATCTTGAACGACTTTGGCGCCGATCTAAAGGCATGCTAGACAAAAAAGTTCAAATCTGCCCTTGATAAATATCATAAAAATCCTAGGAAAGCCTGTAAAAACTACATAGCCACCCAAATCGAGCAAGCGGACAACACATCAAAAACTCTGTTCCACATTCTCAATACTCTGATCAATCCCAAAGCATGCAACCCTGATGAAGAACTTTCCCAATCATTATGCAATACTATTGCTGCCCATTTTGCACAAAAAATTGAGGAAATCTACAATAAAATATCCGCCCTAACACCAATCACAGCCCACTCCCAAAACAAGGAACCTCCCACCCACCCAGTCTGTGCACTCTGAAAGACTTCCCCCTTCTCACCACACAAGACACAGAATATTTACTGAAATCTGCAAAATCTGGCTCCCCTACAGACCTTATACCCACCAAAAGTGCAAAAAAACTCGCTATTGAATTGGCGGAGTCTCTTTGTCCCATTCTCAATTAATCTATCAGACAAGGCACACTCCCTAAAGAATGGAAAGCTGCACAGATTATGCCAATTAAGAAAAATGCTAAACTATCGCCAAACGTCGTTACCAATTATCGACCAATCTCACTGCTCCCCCTGTATAGCAAACTACTGGAAAAAAACATTACTAAACACCTCTCATCCTTCGTGGAGTCATCTAACTGTCTTGATATATCTCAATCAGGGTTCCGTCCTCGACACAGTACTGAACTGGCCCTGGTTAACGTAGCAGATGACATTTGTATGCAGGCGGACGTGGGTTGGGCAGTAATTCTCATACTGCTCGACCTGTCTGCCGCATTCGACACAATCTCCCATCAGATCCTGCTAGACAGACTAGATTCAATAGGTGTCCAGGACACCGCTTTTGAATGGTTAAAGGACTTCCTTCAAGACAGAACACAAACAGTAAACTTTGGACGTTTCAAGTCCAATACCACAATGGTGACCAAAGGGGCACCTCGGGGCTCTTGTCTCAGCCCCACCCTTTTTAATGTGTACATCTCCCCCCTAGCGGCACTTCTTAGGAACATCGGGTTTACCCCGATCTCCTACGCAGATGATACACAACTCCTTCTATCGTTTAATAAAAATAACCCCAACATTCAAGACATTTTTGCTAATGGAATGAAAGCAATATCTTTCGTTGATGAGCTGCAATTTTCTGCAGCTTAACACAGGCAAAACAGAAATCATGCTTTTCAAAGACACCACCACCTGCTGGGCCCCCAGCTGGTGGCCTGAAGAACTCGGGGCAGCTCCATCACCTAAGCCACGGTTAAAAACCTAGGAGTTCTTCTCAATAACAACTGGAATATGGATGAACACATTGGTGCTACTAAATGAGCATGTTTTCACGCCCTCAGCTTGTTGCGTAGTCTTTCATTTCCTCCCCCCTCCACACAAAAGACTTTAATCCATGCATTAGTACTCAGCCGCCTGGATTTCAGCAATGCTTTGCTGATCTTTTCTAAAGAATCTGCCCTTCAGAGTCTGCAGGTTGTGCAGAATACGGCGGCCCGTCTGGTCACTAGCTCCCCGTACCGTACCCCCATTCTCTCCCACTCCTGCGTAAACTTCATTGGCTGCCTATTCGCAAAAGAATACACTTTAAAATCTGTTGTAAAATATTCAAAAGTCTAAACCAAATGGGACCGTTCTACCTCGCCAAAAAATTGTCCAAATACACACAATCTCGCACTCTCCGCTCTGAGGGGAAATGACTTCTTGTGATACCCCGCATCAAACAAACCAGAATGGGAGGCAGATCCTTTTCCTACCTTGCTCCCAAATTATGGAATCCACTTCCCCAGGATATTCGCACCTCTACTAACTACCTGTTCTTTCAGAAAAAATAAGAAACCCTGCTTTTCTAATCACTGTCTCACTTGCTTTGCTATTCACTATCTCCCATCTAGTCTCATCCGAGCGGGGATACACCCTACCTGGGTTGATTCAGGCACTTTACAAATGACAAAAATAAAATAAAAAATAAAAAACCCTGCCTTCCCCAGCCCAGGTCTTGATGTCCCAGAGGGTCCCGAGCTGGGCAAAAAAAAACATATATATTTTTTCATTCACAGCAATTTTCACATCATGTTTGTGAATATTGCTGCACATTTTTTTTATAAAAACTAGCGTGGTCTCCCATGATTGGTTTGTATTAAGCCCGGGGGGGCAGGTCCCATGGGCTTGTCTCTTTTATTAAATTAAAGGACGGGAGCACCTTTGGCCCCCCTCCATAGGCTTTTTTGTGCCCTATTGATGATCCAACCCTTGGTGCTTATGTAAAATTCAATGTGGGTGGGCTGGGTGACCCCCCAAAAACCCAAGACCTCCACGTCCCTGGGGCTATAACTAGAATGAATGGGAGAGCTGCTCAGACCCCTCTGAGCCCCAGCGACAGCCACCTCCTTGAGTCAAATAATTTTTCAAAATGAAGGAGGGGGCCACACGGCTTCCCTCCTGGGGTAAATATGACCCCAGGGACCTCCACCACCTCTGGCCAGCCTATGCACAAGAAAGGAGGGAGCCACCCATCCCCCTCATTGAGCCAATTATGGCCCTGGGGACTCCCACCTCCCATGGTCAGCTCCTGCTATGTCCTGGGGTGTTGACCCCCGGTAAAGCTGTTTTCTTTTGCTTAGTGGGAGCTTTGACAGCTCACACCAAGCAAAGGAAAGCACTCTGGTTCTAGCAGGGGGGAGCTGTCAGAGTGCTCCTACCCACCGGAAGACGAGGTTTCATCTCTTTCCCTGCCGCAGAGATGCAGTATGAAAAGTGTATAAACTATTGCTCCTGCAAGAAGGGAGATGTATTTCCAGCAGCTTGCTGTGAAGGAGCCTGGGAGCCGGATTGGACCTCGGCAGCCTTGACACTCCCCCTGGGGTCCCAGGGTAAAGGAACAGAAAGAGGGAAAATAAAGGTCAGAAATGAGCAGAAAGAGGCAGAATAAAGGTAAAAATAACTAGCAGAAAGAGGCAGAATAATGGTCAGAAACAAGTAGAAAGAGGCAATACAAAGGCCAGCAATGAGCAGAAAGAGGCAAAATTAAGGTCAGTAACTTTCAGAAAGAGGCAAAGCAAAGATGAATTTCAAGCAGAAAGAGGTAGAATGAAGGTCTGAAATAGGCAGAAGGGGGCAAAGTTAAGGTCAGCAGCAAGCAGAACGATCTAGAATTAAAGTCATACGGGAGCAGAAAGATGCAAAATAAAGATGAGAAACAAACATAAAGAGGCAAAATAATGGTCAGAAATGAGAAAGAAGAGGCAAAATAAAGGTGTGAAATTAGCTGAAAGAGTCAAAATAGAGGTCAGCAAAGAGCAGAAAGAGACAAAGTAAAGGTGAGATACAAGCTGAATGAGGCAGATTAAAAGTAATCATCTAGCAGAAAGAGACAGACTAAAGGTCAGAGATGAGAGGAAAGAGGCAAAATAAAGGTGGGAAACAAGCAGCAAGAAGCAAAATAGAGGTCAGAAGGTAGCAGGAAGATGCAGAATAAAGGTCAGAAGAGAGCAGAAAGAGGCAGAATAAAGGTCAGAATGGAGAAGAAAGAGGCAAAATAAAGACCAGCAGCATTCAGAAAGAAGTAGAATAAAGGTCAGCAATGTGCAGAAAGAGACAAGATAAAGGTTAGAACTGAGCAATAGGATGCAAAATAAATGTCAGCAACAAGCAGAAAGTGGCAAAATAAAGGTCAGCAGAAAGTAGAAATAGGCAAAATAGAAGTCAGGCGCAAGCAGAAAGATCCAAAATAATGGGCAGAATGACCAGAAAGAGGCAAAATAGAGGCAGAAATGAGCAGCAAGAGGCAGAAAAAGTAGCAGAAAATTAGTAGAGGAGGCACAAAACCGAAAGCAGCAGAGAGTAGCAGATTACAGGCAAGCTGGACAGGAGGACCGTCAGGGGGAACTGACACAAGGACCTGTTCCCATCTGCCTCCTACCTTTTTACCATGCTACCACTGATAGACCTACTAATGTATCCACTCACAGACCCACTCACAAACTCATGCTTCATTCACATTGCCACTCAGAAACTCATACACCCACTCACAGACACACTCAGACACTCATGTACCAACTCACAGATTTACTCAAACACTCATTCACCCACTCACAGACCCATAGAACAACTCAAACATAAACTCACAGACCCACTCAGTCACTCACACATCCACTCACAGACCCATTCAGAGAATATTGCATGCTCTCACATACCCACTCAGACACTCATGTACCCTCTCACAGAGCCAATCAGACACTCATGTTCCCATTCACAGATCCACTCAGACACTTATTCACCCATTCACAGACCAATTCAGGGACTCACATAACACGCATAGACCCACTCAGACACTTGTGTACTCACTCACCCACACAACCAGAGACTTGTCCATCTAAATACAAACATTCAAACACACTCATGCACCCACTCACACACCCAGTCAGAGGCTCACATACTGACTCACTGATCTACTCAGACACTAATGCACCCACTAAGACTCACTCAGACATTCACAAAGCCAGTCACAGACCCACTCTGATACTCACACGCCAACTCATAGATTCATTCAGATGCTCACACACCCACAAACACACTCACAAATCCACTCAGAAACTCATACAGCCATTCACGCATCTACTCAAGTGCCTCAATGGTTACAGGTTACTGTTATGAAATACAATTTCAAACAATTCACAGAAAAAACTTTGAAAGTGGGTGTTTTAGTGTTTGGTTCTGTTTTGAGTGAATCTGTCAGTCGCTGAGTGAGCGTCTGTGTGTGTTTATATGGGTATATAAGTGTATGTGAGTACATATTGTTTTGTGCAGATAAAGCATATATGTTGGCTTATGGGTTGTTAAGACTATTAGTGCTTGTAGGTAGCCGGTTCTCTATATATTGTACTAAAACAAAGTACACTGTGAAGAGAGTCAAAGGAATCTTCTTTCTCCCCAGTTACAAAATTGCTTCTACCAGGGATTGGTCCTAGGCCCATCTCTTTACTTTGTCTTTCTATGTCCAGGAGTTGAGCTTATAAGTTAAATCTTCTGGAAAAACCTTCCAGCATGAGAGCCTCCTCTGAGGGCTCCCCATCTCTATCGGAGTGGAGGGCTCCTCAGACAGATCTACTAATTCTGGATTATCTCTTTTAAACTCTGCTAACAGCCTTCTCTGATCTGCTATGTCAGCATGAGTTCTAGTTTTAATACCATAACCCTTACTGAGGGCCCTGCACCTGGCATAGGACAGTTCCATGGACAGGGTCAGATTGAGCTCCTGAGCCTTATTATCAGTATCACCCATTACTTTACTAAAGTTGGGACCTTTTAGATAGGAAAAATCCTAAACAGAAATACTTTTCGTAACTACTGCAATCGACTTTCTAACCACTTAATTTCAGAAACTTAGCGAAGGCACTAGCAGTTCATTTTAGACATTTAGAAAAACTCTACCAATTGAAAACAAGCATTTGCAATGCAATAGGTCTCACATTTGCAAGAGTTGGAGCTATTGGCATTGTAAATGACAATGCCTTTTATTCATTTGTTTTGAAAACCTACTAGCAGTGCATAAACTTGTACTTTGTACGTATAGTCCTTGCTTACGAGAAGCAAGACTGGCAGTAAAAGAGACTGGGTTCCGCTACCGATTCTATGTCTCTCTACATCTTCCTACATTGGACCTGGTGAGGTTATTTACATGTGCAGACACATTTTCAGCCTATATTAAGTGCAGAATATTATGTGGGAGAAACTTTTCTCTTTTTTTCACTGTGAGCAGCAGCAATACTTGACAACTTTCAGGGACTGCAAGATGGAGGGCACACTACTGCATACACTGTGGAGCTGACCCCAATTTGGTGCCTTCTAGGCGGGGTTGTAGGTTAACTATAGGAGGTCCGGGGATATCCCCAGATTAGCAGCCTCCATCTGTGTTGCTGGGCATGTGGGGCCCCTCAGATCTGTCATGATTCCAGAGGATTCTGATAAACATCTGCTGCATTTTGCCCAAAAATGGGGAGGCAGGGTCCCCCACCTGAATCGAGATTGGGAAGCATTCATGGAACAGTGTAAGTTGATGGTAAAGGGGGTCTACAGGGGTAGGGCTGTCAATGGAAATTTCAGAAAACTTTGGGCAGCTGGGGCTCGGGGACCACTTAAGGGATTTGGCAAGGTGGCACTGTTGGGGCGTTCACCTGTGGGACGATGGACCTAGTAGGTGCAGACCCCTCTCACGGATCACACACCTGGGTGATGGGATGGTTTACTACCAGCTGTAAAAAACAGTGTGTTCATTGCTTGGCCCTCAACTTTTTGTGTGGGAGGTTGGGGGGTTTGATGGGTGCTTGGGGTGCAGTATGATGCTTGCATTTATCTGTTTTGCTATGCATAAAATAATAAACAAATAAAACAACACTACAAATATGTAACAACTCAGCAAACATCATTTCTATGTTGGCTTCAAGTAAGACGCCCACAAGAGGAATAGGCGCACACCCCCAAGTATTCAGTTCAAATTCAGTGATTAGGTTCAAATAAAACAGGCCTGTGATGTAGGCAGCATTATTTAAGCACATAGATAAAGCATGAAAACACATCGCACCAACATATTACAATAATTTTGACAACTCAGTAAACTGCTTTTAACCATATATTCACCTCCTTCTTTAACAGATTAAGGTGGAACTGACTGAATGGAGTCCTGATGGGTCTAACTTTAATTTCTGGTCTTGAGAAAGTTTGGCTAAGATGTGAAGGTTGGTGCATGAAGAGGGGGAGTTTACTGACCCGGGGAGAGTTAGTTGTAGCCCACCACCCCTGACTCTTGTTCTTGTGTCCTGGAGCCCCTCGTGGTGAAAAGCAGGGTTTCCTGCATCTCAGAAGGGTTGATTGACAGGTGTGATGGCAGGGTGTAGGCTGCAGCAGTCAGGCTACACGTGCATTTAGAGCATTGTGATTCAAGGGGCCCAGGGTTCAATGTCTTTCTTATAGAGTCTATAGGGACCCACCTGGGCTGGGGTGAGTGAGTGCATAGGGTTAACTTTATTTTTATTTATTTATTTATTTATTTAATGCATTTTTATAAAGTGCGGACTTTACCCGAAGGTGTCAGAGTGCTGTACAATAGAACCTGTTACGTTACATGAGAGAACTGTTGCAGGAATAGAACAAAAGGCACACAATCTCAAGCACAGCATGAACAGACTGTACAAGCAAAAATAAGAATAAATATGACAAATTATACAATGACTAAAGAACTTCCTGGCGAACAATAGCAGGCCATAGAATCAAAACAATGTAGGCAAAAGGAACACAATATCAAACGCAGGAAGCACAGGATGTACAAACAAAAAGAAAAATATTTGTGACAAATTTACAGTGACTAAAGAACTTCCTGGTGGGGTCTGAGAAGGAGGGAATTAGTTCTGAAAGTGTCTTTGGAATAAAATCTGTCTAAGTGGGAAGTCATCTAAACAAGGATCGGAGTGGTGCTTCTTTTGTGATATTTAAAAATGGAATGACTTACTCTTCACAATCCCATGGGTCCGCGAACCGTGCGTAACTATCATCAGCCCATGGTATATCACTTATGAACACATGTACAATCCCTCCAAGCATGAAGTCCCCCTCCTTGTAGTATCTCTGCTGGACGCTGCTCTTCAGGGCGCAGCCAGATGTTTGCGTCACAGCTTCCCACGGTGAACAGTGAGGCACCAATGAAAACAGCGATAAACTCCACCACAGCACACAGGAGCAGCTCATATCCGGGACTTGCATTGCTGCTGGTGGTGGAGGGCAAGGTGTGAATGACGTCACACAGAAGCAGGCTGATGCACATGCAGTGTGACGTGGATCTGTGACCTCTGACGTGGATCTGTGACCTCTGACGTTGCCTCGATGCCTTTTTCTTCTGCTTCTCCCTGAAAAACTGAAACACCAACTCCCTTCAATAAACAAAAATAGAGATGGCTCCTACTCTCACACAGTGATTCTGAAGGGTCAGAGGGCAACTGTCTGTCTCTGACTTCACCCCAGCTGAGCCTCTGATGATTAGAGCCTCGAGGCGCTAGAAGTACCCCCCTCCCCTGGACTCTGGGTCACAGTGCAGCTGTCTGTCTCTGACTTCACCCATGGTGTGAGCCTGATAGTTAGAGCCTTGAGGCGCTAGAAGTATATCCCTTCCCCTGGACTCTGGGTCACAGTGCAGCTGTCTCTCTTTGACTTCACCCCAGCTGAGCCTCTGATGATTAGAGCCTTGAGGCGCTAGAAGTATAACCCTTCCCCTGGACTCTGGGTCACAATGCAGCTGTCTCTCTCTGACTTCACCCCAGTTGAGCCTCTGATGATTAGAGCCTCAAGGCGCTAGAAGTACCCCCCTCCCCTGGACTCTGGGTCAGGGTGCAGCTGTCTGTCTCTGGCTTCACCCCAGCTGTGCCTCTGGTGATTAGAGCCTCGAGGCGCTAGAAGTACCCTCTCCCCTGGACTCTGGGTCAAAGTGCAGCTGTCTGTCTCTGGCTTCACCCCTGCTGCACCTCTGGTGATTAGAGCCTTGAGGTGCTAGAAGTACCCCCCCTCCCCTGGACTCTGGGTCAGGGTGCAGCTGTCTGTCTCTGGCTTCACCCCTGCTGCACCTCTGGTGATTAGAGCCTTGAGGTGCTAGAAGTACCCCTCTCCCCTGGACTCTGGGTCAGGGTGCAGCTGTCTGTCTCTGGCTTCACCCCAGCTGCGCCTCTGGTGATTAGAGCCTCGAGGCGCTAGAAGTACCCCCCTCCCCTGGACTCTGGGTCAGAGTGCAGCTGTCTGTCTCTGGCTTCACCCCAGCTGAGCCTCTGATGATTAGTAAGGGTGGGCGTAGTTCGTGAAGTAGCGCTACACGAAGCTACGCGAACTGCACTTCGCACTACGCAAACTTCACGTAGCACTACGCGAGCTGCGTAGTAGCATGTTCGCACTGTGCAAGATGCATTTTCAATGATTGCACAGTGCGGACAAGCATCCGGCAATATGCAATCATTGAAAATGGCATCTTGCACAGTGCGAGCTGTAGTTTTCTGCTGCTCGAGTAGATTATTACTCGAGCGGCAGCTTTCTCAACGCGAACTGGTAGTTTCTCATTGAGAGCGGTCGCAGGCATGCACAACCACTCACAATGAGAAACCTGACCCTCCCCGCGTTGAGAATCTCGCGGGGATGTAATTTTGCTTGCTCGCGGTCGCGAACATGACGTTGAGGACCGTGAACAAGCAAAAAATGAACTATGCACTACGCTATGCTGCTCTACGCGTGTTTGCACTGTTCTACGTGCAGCTCGCATAGTGCGAAGTTGCGCAAACTTCGCAAACTCCGCGAGCGTAGCGTAGTGCTTCGCCCAAGGTTAATGATTAGAGCCTCTTACTTCACCTTGGCCCCTCATAAAGTCACTATCTCTTCCACCAGAAAAACAACAACAGCCTCACTATGAGGTTCGACTTTGGCTTCTCAGCACATTGCATAAGTGCGGACACCGGGTGAAGTAAAACACAAATAAGCACTCATCAAGATGCAGGCTGTGGCTCGATCAAGGGTAACCTCTCTGTATCTTCCCCTACTGTGCACCTTTGTCTGTCTTCACACTTGCCCCCAACCACCTCCTCTCCTCACCCCACCACTGACCTCTGCTGGGTCACCCTCACCTCATGCACGTTTGTTGATTCTGCTCGATTTGTGGAGCTCACATTTCTTTTCCATCAGCTCCCTCAATCCCTCACATGACCATGTGCCGAGGGTCACCGTCCACGTGCACTTCTGCCCGAAAAGGTAAACTCTGCCAGTCTGCCCACCACCTCTGATCTATAGTGAGCTGCAGGAACAATAGCAGCAGATAAAAAAGTGAGAACTGAAACAAATAAATGCCCGGGCATATATATGACAGGTGGACCCTCATGGACCCGCTGTTCAGACCCGTTCCCCAGGGTACCTGAATAGAAGCTGGCACTGGTGGAAGACACCCACTCCTGTGTGCCCGCCCCCTCCTCCTACCAAAGTACTTTGAAACATCCATCTAACTTTAGTACCCACTAAAGAGATAGTAAAGCCCTTTTAAAAAGCAGTTACTTTTAAGCAAGCAGCAAAATATCATTTATGTCAAGGTTTAATTAGTTTTCCCTTAAGCATCTCCTTGCTATTAACACTTGTTTAAAACATTCTAAATGTTCTTCTAATTGTCTCCCTTCTCTGTCCTAAGCAGTGAATTCGATGCTGCAAAGCAGAGCTCTTCTTATCACTAATACAAAGCCCAACTAAACAAGCACAAGTAAAGCACACAGGCTGAACACTGCTCACATACCTGGAGTCCAGCTTCACAGCATCAGCACTTCTGCTCTCGAACAAATCTTCCTTCTTGCAGCAAAAACATCACATAAGATTCTGTGAAATGGGATAACAGGGAAAGACTGCACATGGTACAGGTCATGCCCTCTTCTTATAGACGGGACCCACTGCATATGATGAAATATTGCATCAGGATTACTGACTTCTAATTCAACCTATACATAGATTCCAGGCCAGGGAACTAACATGTTTGTTTAGATGGACTGACAGCACAGTCAATTATTCCATTATAATATTCCATTCCGAAGGGGATACTGAGTAAAAACATGTTTGTATCTTAAGGTTTACATCTCTGAGGTTTGCAAAGAAGAGCATATGGGCAAAAAAGAAATTGTCGAATTGTAAAACCATCATCACCAATTCAAGGAAGGTTTATGGGCCTGATATACAAAGGGTAACTTACACTTTAGTGCAAGTTTACCATAGTTTTCTATTCACAAAGATACTTAACGAGTAGTATCTTTCCTACAGACGAGTCTCTGCACATAAACAGATCAGACTGTCCTATCTTTTACGTGCAGAGGCTCCGCTGTAGTAAAGATACTACTCGTAACATATCTTTGCGAATAGCAAACAATCATAAACTTACCCTAAAGTATAAGTTACCCTTTGTGAATCAGGCCCTATGTTTGAATACATTAAAGAACTGACAGACAGGACATTTTAAAGTAAGATTTTCACCTATGATCTTATTCTCTTACAAAACTCCTACCTAATCACAATATGCTGTTTCTTCTACTTTATTGCACCATTTTCCTTACCACAACTTGGGAGAAAGAGATTCATTGTGGTGCATAGAAGCCCACCTAATGTAATTAGGTCACTATTTTATGATTTATACAGTTGAATAAAGCTTTCTTGATTAATTGATTCACTATCTTGTTGGAGCCAGTTAAAACTTTCAGTAATTAAAACTTGAACTCAGCCCCTGGGGTAGCCATGCTGTAGAGCAGAGAGGCATAATGCGCAAGGGGCGAACCAACTGTGTGGTGCTCCGGAAGCCCTAACAGGGATGCTAAGAGAAGTCCCTTTAGTCCCAAGAGCCTTAGGAACAGCCATTGTTGGTCAAGACTCACTCCAGCAAAGGCCACCAGCATGTTCAAGGCAAGGTCCCAGTTAGTAATGTTCAGCTTGGTACTTCAGGAAAGTCCTTTCACAGCTTGTTGTGGCCCTGTGGCTTATACAGGAGATCAATCAACTCACCTACAGTCCATTTCTTTGTAATCCACTTGAAAAAAAGTTAGAGCAGGTACAGCCCTTCAGCTATTCTCTCAGGTCCCAAACCACAGGTGAAGTTCAGTAGTGTTCTGTGGCGGGTGCCAAGGGATGCCACATTTATGCTTAGTTCTAGGTTGTGGGTGAATCCTGGTCACTCCCTAGACCAGTAGAGAAAAGTTCACAAGGGCAATCCTACCTACCTTTCCAGCAGTTTGCAGCAGTTCCTCTGTGACCAACAGTAAACATTCCTCAGTGCACTTCACTCACTAACTCCAAGATGAACAAACCCTTCTCCCCTTGTTCAGAGCCTGTGAGCCTACGCAGAGTTGTGGCTAGGGTAGTAAGCAGATCTCTCCCCAGTGCTTATGTCCATGTGTGACTTTCAACTTGCAAATCATAAGGTGTATTTAAGAACACCACATACCATAGCCTTATAGGGGAGTTGTCAATGAGGAGTTAGGCAATTTTTGCATGTTCTACGGGTCAGAGCATATACACTGGAACCAGATTAGCAGTCTCTAAGTACACACACTCGAAAAACCTGCAACATCAGTCCACAGAAAATGGTGTGAAAAGAGGCACTTTCTAAAACTCCCTAATGAAAGCTGATGTGATTCTCCCCTCTCATCTGCATTCGCCACCGGAGATGCTTGTCGTTAAGTTGAACCTGGAACTGAGTCTCAAACGGATTTTGGGGGCAGATATTTAGAAAAATCACGAAACACAATGCACAACACAACTTGTTGTGCTGAGCTGCATGAAAGGGAGAGTTTAGTTATGTACCATATCTTTGAAGACATGGCTCATTCCTGTCCTCCACCTCTGCTGGTCCACAATCCACAGTGTAGCGCCAATGCAGGCACCCTTGTGCCATGGTGAAAGTGTGCCTGTATTACAGGTAGGATTGCTTCTGTGCAGGCAGGGACCCCTTACTGCACAAAAACAATCCTTGTGGGTATTTTCCTTTTTTAAAGTCTGCTGCAGAAGGCAGCACACTTAGAATGAGGGAATGGGGAGAAATAAAGTTGTTCCTCTTGTGGGAAGGCATACAATTCTGACACATCCCCACCTACCAGTGTTGTAAATCTGAGAATGCTTCAGAATAGATGTGTGAGAACACCCATGCACCACACGTGTACCTCCCACACCATGCAGACTAACGCAAAGCAACGCTTGCACTACCTTGCATTCCTCCAGGCTTACCAAGATCCCTGATCATGGTCCCCCTAATGCCACTCATTCTGCAGGTCTCTCAACTCTGCAGCTTATGTCCTTACTCCTCTGCTCTGCGTATATTATTAGCCCAGCACTCACTTTTTCTGTTGCCTTTTTTCATTGCCTTAGCCTTGCATTGCTGCATTAGTTTATATATCTTTGGTTCGATGTGTTTGTCATTGTAGTGTAGTAATAGTATCTGCAGCCTTTACTCTGCGTTAGACTTTGTACTGCATATTAGTATCTGTAGACCTTTAACACTGCTTTAGCCTTTCTTTTACCGCAATATTAGTGCGTTGTCTTCTCCTGCTGCGGCTCCTGTTTTCCTTAGTCACTTTGTATAGATTTGTATTTTTTGTTTTGTGTAGTCTCACCTCACAGCTTTCTCTTTGTCCCACTGATCGCCATTCCTTGCCCAAGGAGCATCCTAGGGCTTTGCTAGTAAACTGCTACAGATCCAGAAAGGTATGCAGGTGAAAATTACCTCGTTTTTATTTCCTTTTTAAAATTTGCTTCAGATTCAATACAGCACATGTTATTGATCCAGCGGCCTATAGGAAATATGTCATAAACTACACTACCTAATCCCACACTAATAGTCAAAATCAAACATAAGGCCCATAAACTAACATGACATATTTTGACCAACTGAATCATGTGACTTAATTAACCTATTCACAAAATTATATACATTTATATACATCTGCGGTAAAATGAATACATAACACTTTAATAACCCCAAAATTAATTAAGCCACTGTGGCGAAAAGATCTTGCTAATGATAACCTAAACTCATGAAATAACAAGGCCAGCTTGCTTTTTCAAAGAAAAATATTGATTAACTTTATTTCAGGAAAGTGCATTAGAAATCTTTATTAAGCATTTTATTAAGTATTTGCCAAAGTTTTGACAAATGTAAGTAAATCAAAACATAATTCAAAATAGGAAATACCAGTTTGCCCTCATCTAATTCTAAGTCCCTAACTACACTTGCTCCATTTAAGAATAATGAAAAAAGTCTCTTTAGGTCTTACGTGCTCCAAGAGAAGTCCGTCAGCATATACCCTCATCAAAAGTCAGCAAGAAGCAGTGAGCACTCTCTTCTCCGGGGAAGAGTTTTTATACCTTTCTAAGCTAAACTAATCTAAGAAAACTTGTAATTTTTCTGCTCAAGTCGAATCCTGATTGGCCAACAAGTGACAGGCCACCATGTCACTCCATAATTTTGGCACTCATCATTCATCGTCATTCCTTGAGATAAGAAAACGACTTTCATTCAATGTTTCCAAAAGTAGTTATTTATTATATTTCTTAGTTCAAGAGTTCCATATTTGAAAATTCAGTTCAATTTCATTGCAAATCGTGGTAATCGTTTATACAAACTCAAACATTGTCATTTATGTGGGTCCAATGCATTTCGGGCATTGATGACAAGCCCTTCGTCAGGGAATTGACACTACAAATGACAGTAAAACCATAGGTTAATTTGGGGCCAGAAAAATGTATGCAGAAAACAATATAAACCTCAACATTGAATCATGTGAGTTACTAATTATCACAATAGTACATATTAATAAAGTTGTGCAAGCGTAAAAGTGCAGTAAATGATGATCGTGTAAGTAGCCATTAGGATTCAGGGTGGGTAAGTGAAAACGGGTATTATAGTGAGCGTATATATCTATGGTTGACACGGGTAGTAGTTCACTTATGTGAATGGCTGTTGGATTTGGGGTTAAACTTACATGTCTGTCGGTTGGTCAGGATCGCGTGATCTGAGGGAAGACAAAGTAAACAAAAAGAGCCGTCAGCGCCTGTGGGCGTGCGGACCTCAGTAGCGTTCGCATCTACTAGAAGTGGGATTGTAACCACTCACCTGAGAGAATCTGAGACGCGAATAATCGGCCGGTGCTCGTCTGCTCGGTGACGCCGGTGACAGCGAAATTTTCCCGGGTCAATTTCATACGGAAAGTTGCGATCACGTGGTTGGTCACGTGTAGTCAATAACGAAAACAGACTAAGGAAGTGCTAATGGAAGGTGTAAACAATACGAGGGGAGTCTCTGAAAAAAGACTCGGCTTCAGGAGAATATAAAACATCTGAGGGTGAAACATTAAATTATAATAGGGGTGAAAAATTAATTAAGGGTGAAAAATTAAATCATGGTAGGCCACGGTGGTATTGTAGTTGGGGAGAGGGGTGTTGGTGGGGGCGTGTTGAGTGTCCATGGTGTGATGAACATACACATTAACAGTCAATTCGATAATCAGAGCAAAATACTTTACAGGTAGCATGCAAATTCTATTCTTTCGTTCAATCCTGTTGGATTCTGGGTAGATAGTTTCTGAATCCAATAATTTTCTCTTCTTAGTAGGAATTTGTTATTGTCTCTCCCTTCTTGTTTGGTTATAGTCTCAAGGACAATGAATTTAATTTGAGATATGTTGTGGGATTTCTCAACGAAGTGGGCTGATAGTGCTGATTTGGAATTTTTTAATCGAATGTTAGATTTGTGTTCCGTGAGTCGGACTTTGATACGTCGTTCGGTTTTCCCGATGTACATTTTCCCACATGGGCACTTGATCCCATAGATTAGGTTAGCAGTATCGCAGGTTGCATTCACTTTGAGTTTGATAGTGTGACCTTGACTCGGGTGGTTGATGGTATTTCCTTTAATTATGTTATTGCAGTTACCGCAATTTAGGCAAGGTTTAGTGCCAGTGTAGGTGGTTTTATCTTCAGGTTTCTGTTGGAGGATTTCTCCCAAGTTTTTAGCCCTAGTATAAGCAAATATAGGTGGTTGGGTAAATGCATTTTTGAAGTCTGGTTCCATATTGAGTATAGTCCAATGTTTCATTATGGTTTGCTTGTATTTTTTACTGCTCGTAGAGTATTTAGAAACCACTACTATGCGTGTTTGTTCAGTTTTAGTAGTCGGTGTTAAAAGTTTGGGTCTGTCCTGTTTATCAATTCTCAATTTGGTTTCCTCAATTAGGGTCTTGGGGTACCCTCTCTTTATGAATTTTTGTGACATTTCCGTTAGTCTCTGTTTGAGTGTTGTAGTGTCTGAAGTGATCCTTTTCACTCTTGCCATTTGTGAATACGGTAAGTTACGTATTAGATTGGGTTCATGGAAGCTAGAGTGTAACAGTAGATTATTCCTGTCGGTGGGTTTTACGTGTAGGTCTGTGATGAATCCATTCGGTGTTATGGTAACCTTCACATCCAGGAAGTTAACTGACGTAGCTGAAATGTCCCAGGTAAGTTGGATCCTCTGGTCAATTGCGTTAAATTTGTTTGTAGCCTATATACAAGCATACCCCATGATATGGGGATTGAAGCCTTGGAATCAGCTCTTTTGAACACTGACTTAGACCAGGATTTCCAACTGTTTCTAATGGAACTAATGCATTTTACCTTATACCACAGCTATTTCAAAACCCAAGACCACTGGTATCAACAACTCACCGGGATGGCCATGGGCAATTCGGCCGCACCCGTGTATGCAAATCTGTTTATGCAGTGGTATGAGACACAACATATCCTGAAGAATATAAACTGGACCAATCACCTTAAGATGCTAACCCGATACATTGATGATTACTTCATCATATGGGCAGATACAGAGGAATCCTTGAGATCGGAACTTACCAAATTTAACGCAATTGACCAGAGGATCCAACTTACCTGGGACATTTCAGCTACGTCAGTTAACTTCCTGGATGTGAAGGTTACCATAACACCGAATGGATTCATCACAGACCTACACGTAAAACCCACCGACAGGAATAATCTACTGTTACACTCTAGCTTCCATGAACCCAATCTAATACGTAACTTACCGTATTCACAAATGGCAAGAGTGAAAAGGATCACTTCAGACACTACAACACTCAAACAGAGACTAACGGAAATGTCACAAAAATTCATAAAGAGAGGGTACCCCAAGACCCTAATTGAGGAAACCAAATTGAGAATTGATAAACAGGACAGACCCAAACTTTTAACACCGACTACTAAAACTGAACAAACACGCATAGTAGTGGTTTCTAAATACTCTACGAGCAGTAAAAAATACAAGCAAACCATAATGAAACATTGGACTATACTCAATATGGAACCAGACTTCAAAAATGCATTTACCCAACCACCTATATTTGCTTATACTAGGGCTAAAAACTTGGGAGAAATCCTCCAACAGAAACCTGAAGATAAAACCACCTACACTGGCACTAAACCTTGCCTAAATTGCGGTAACTGCAATAACATAATTAAAGGAAATACCATCAACCACCCGAGTCAAGGTCACACTATCAAACTCAAAGTGAATGCAACCTGCGATACTGCTAACCTAATCTATGGGATCAAGTGCCCATGTGGGAAAATGTACATCGGGAAAACCGAACGACGTATCAAAGTCCGACTCACGGAACACAAATCTAACATTCGATTAAAAAATTCCAAATCAGCACTATCAGCCCACTTCGTTGAGAAATCCCACAACATATCTCAAATTAAATTCATTGTCCTTGAGACTATAACCAAACAAGAAGGGAGAGACAATAACAAATTCCTACTAAGAAGAGAAAATTATTGGATTCAGAAACTATCTACCCAGAATCCAACAGGATTGAACGAAAGAATAGAATTTGCATGCTACCTGTAAAGTATTTTGCTCTGATTATCGAATTGACTGTTAATGTGTATGTTCATCACACCATGGACACTCAACACGCCCCCACCAACACCCCTCTCCCCAACTACAATACCACCGTGGCCTACCATGATTTAATTTTTCACCCTTAATTAATTTTTCACCCCTATTATAATTTAATGTTTCACCCTCAGATGTTTTATATTCTCCTGAAGCCGAGTCTTTTTTCAGAGACTCCCCTCGTATTGTTTACACCTTCCATTAGCACTTCCTTAGTCTGTTTTCGTTATTGACTACACGTGACCAACCACGTGATCGCAACTTTCCGTATGAAATTGACCCGGGAAAATTTCGCTGTCACCGGCGTCACCGAGCAGACGAGCACCGGCCGATTATTCGCGTCTCAGATTCTCTCAGGTGAGTGGTTACAATCCCACTTCTAGTAGATGCGAACGCTACTGAGGTCCGCACGCCCACAGGCGCTGACGGCTCTTTTTGTTTACTTTGTCTTCCCTCAGATCACGCGATCCTGACCAACCGACAGACATGTAAGTTTAACCCCAAATCCAACAGCCATTCACATAAGTGAACTACTACCCGTGTCAACCATAGATATATACGCTCACTATAATACCCGTTTTCACTTACCCACCCTGAATCCTAATGGCTACTTACACGATCATCATTTACTGCACTTTTACGCTTGCACAACTTTATTAATATGTACTATTGTGATAATTAGTAACTCACATGATTCAATGTTGAGGTTTATATTGTTTTCTGCATACATTTTTCTGGCCCCAAATTAACCTATGGTTTTACTGTCATTTGTAGTGTCAATTCCCTGACGAAGGGCTTGTCATCAATGCCCGAAATGCATTGGACCCACATAAATGACAATGTTTGAGTTTGTATAAACGATTACCACGATTTGCAATGAAATTGAACTGAATTTTCAAATATGGAACTCTTGAACTAAGAAATATAATAAATAACTACTTTTGGAAACATTGAATGAAAGTCGTTTTCTTATCTCAAGGAATGACGATGAATGATGAGTGCCAGCCATGGGATGTAACTAGAGCACCTCTAGTTTCACGTCTGTAAATACTTCAACCGGCGCCGTCGGACCCTCGACGCCTCCAGGCTGAGCACCACTAAAAATCACTAACTTCTTAACTGTATGATCAACTTGATATAAAATCAGCAGTGCATCTTCCACAGTACAATACTCCATAATTTTGAACATCGGTTCCAACTCTTTCATAGAGTTCATTGTTTATAGCTTTCGAAATGCGAGGCTTCCTCCAACTTGCAACATTTATTGGAAGGAATCATAACTTCCTCAGTTTGTCAAACTCCTCTGCCGGTTCCTGGCCTTGGCCCCGCTGACCAAAAGAACAGTCAGCTCATCACGTTTCTTTTTAACATTACGTTAAACAAACTTGGCAGCGAGCATTTTCCAAAGACGGACTCTTTGCTTTTTCTGAGCAGATTTTTTCCAAACATGAATGAACCAGGCCCAAAACCACTTTTACGATAACTATTATATAAACAAACACAAAAGAATAATTAATGCATAGAAATGAAATTCGTTCTGTTGCCACCCACCATTGCTAATGATTAACCCATTAGTCTAAGTTATCTAGCAAAAGCAAACAGATAAAGCAGCATTTATATCTACTATTCTTCACTTTAGTCCAGCAGGATTCTCCGCATAAAAAATAAAATAAAACAAAATAATGACAACATTGACAACAACATAACATAGACAATGGCACATATACACCAAGCACATGCCATTATTTAATCAGCCGCGATTAGTATCAACAGGACGACAAACAAACAAACAAGATTAATAAATTATTTAATAAAAACGTACTTGCTGCAACACAGAGCACATATGTTACACCCATTATGTTCGTGAATTTGCAATACTTAATCTAGGTTGGGTCAGTAAACACATAACACACATCATTTACATTGTTAATTGGTTATGGAAGTATAACTTCACGAGCAAAAATGAAAACATTTCCAAAACTCGCTCCATCAACTCTCTCATCTGGTGATTTCCAAATCACCACACCACACCCAAAATTTAGCAAATTTTGTTTAGAACGAATATGCTTTGATTTCACTGTGTTAGTAGTATCTAAAAAGCTGTTTCAGCTGTCTCTTTGCAGCTATCATATTGAGCTCTACGAAACTCCTCCAGCTCTACCTCTTCCTCCTGTTCATTTCTGATTTTGTAAGTTCTTTTCTTCTCTTTCATGTACTTCTTTCTCTTATGCAACATGCAACTGACCTTCGTCAAAACTATCACAAAAATTATTACAAACAAAGGTGTTAGAATCTTGCCAAGAACTGAACCACCAATCTCTTGAAACCAGGTTTTGGTAGCCTGGAATCTTTTAGAAAGTCGTTCTGAGAAATCATCCTCTTCTAAGGGAACTATTTCTGAATGCATCTCTGTAATGTTTTTAATGTACATTTCAATATTCTTACTCTCATCTGGGATATATGTACAACAATGCTGGACATGTAAAATGCCACAGACTCCTCCCTCATTTGCTAGGAGTATGTCCAGGGCAAGACGGTTTTGCATAACCATCGATCTAAGTGCAATGACCTCGGTATTCACTAATTGGAAACCACCAGCTGTGTCAGTTGAGAACCTGTCAACTATTGTGGACAAATTTCTGATTCTTCCTGCATTCAGGGTTATACCTACTAATGGTGATTCAGAAAAGGTGGTGGTGGTGATGAACAGAGTGTCTGAATTAAGCAGACCACTCTTACCCAGTCCAAGGATCAGGGCTTGATCCATCACCGTTATTTAGCTCACTGCCCCATCCCAGCTCAGAACTGGCTATATGCAAATTAGTCTGTCCCTGGCCCAGTGCATCATGGGAACAGGGCAGACCAAACTACCAAGCCAATTCTTCACCAGAAAGGAGACAAGCTTCCGGGGACCGGTTTCTGGCATTTCAGCCGTCGTCGGCCCGGCTTGCTTGAATCCTGATGGAGCAGTGAGCAAGGGACTCATGTCTGAGTATACCCTGCCACACCTATAGTGGCCAACAATGATTCAGAAAAGGGGGTGGTGATGAACAGAGTGTCTGAATTAAGCAGACCACTCTTACCCAGTCCAAAGATCAGGGCTTGATCCATCACCGTTATTTAGCTCACTGCCCCATCCCAGATCAGAACCTGGCTATATGCAAATTAGTCTGTCCCTGGCCCAGTGCATCATGGGAACAGGGCAGACCAAACTACCAAGCCAATTCTTCACCAGAAAGGAGACAAGCTTCCGGGGACCGGTTTCTGGCATTTCAGCCGTCGTCGGCCCGGCTTGCTTGAATCCTGATGGAGCAGTGAGCAAGGGACTCATGTCTGAGTATACCCTGCCACACCTATAGTGGCCAAAAACGATTCAGAAAAGGGGGTGGTGATGAACAGAGTGTCTGAATTAAGCAGACCACTCTTACCCAGTCCAAAGATCAGGGCTTGATCCATCACCGTTATTTAGCTCACTGCCCCATCCCAACTCAGAACCTGGCTATATGCAAATTAGTCTGTCCCTGGCCCAGTGCATCATGGGAACAGGGCAGACCAAACTACCAAGCCAATTCTTCACCAGAAAGGAGACAAGCTTCCGGGGACCGGTTTCTGGCATTTCAGCCGTCGTCGGCCCGGCTTGCTTGAATCCTGATGGAGCAGTGAGCAAGGGACTCATGTCTGAGTATACCCTGCCACACCTATAGTGGCCAAAAACGATTCAGAAAAGGGGGTGGTGATGAACAGAGTGTCTGAATTAAGCAGACCACTCTTACCCAGTCCAAAGATCAGGGCTTGATCCATCACCGTTATTTAGCTCACTGCCCCATCTCAGCTCAGAACCTGGCTATATGCAAATTAGTCTGTCCCTGGCCCTGTGCATCATGGGAACAGGGCAGACCAAACTACCAAGCCAATTCTTCACCAGAAAGGAGACAAGCTTCCGAGGACCGGTTTCTGGCATTTCAGCCGTCGTCGGCCCGGCTTGCTTGAATCCTGATGGAGCAGTGAGCAAGGGACTCATGTCTGAGTATACCCTGCCACACCTATAGTGGCCAAAAACGATTCAGAAAAGGGGGTGGTGATGAACAGAGTGTCTGAATTAAGCAGACCACTCTTACCCAGTCCAAAGATCAGGGCTTGATCCATCACCGTTATTTAGCTCACTGCCCCATCTCAGCTCAGAACCTGGCTATATGCAAATTAGTCTGTCCCTGGCCCAGTGCATCATGGGAACAGGGCAGACCAAACTACCAAGCCAATTCTTCACCAGAAAGGAGACAAGCTTCCGAGGACCGGTTTCTGGCATTTCAGCCGTCGTCGGCCCGGCTTGCTTGAATCCTGATGGAGCAGTGAGCAAGGGACTCATGTCTGAGTATACCCTGCCACACCTATAGTGGCCAAAAACGATTCAGAAAAGGGGGTGGTGATGAACAGAGTGTCTGAATTAAGCAGACCACTCTTACCCAGTCCAAAGATCAGGGCTTGATCCATCACCGTCATTTAGTTCACTGCCCCATCCCAGCTCAGAACCAGGCTATATGCAAATTAGTCTGTCCCTGGCCCACTGTATCATGGGAACAGGGCAGACCAAACTACCAAGCCAATTCTTCACCAGAAAGGAGACAAGCTTCCGGGGACCGGTTTCTGGCATTTCAGCCGTCGTCGGCCCGGCTTGCTTGAATCCTGATGGAGCAGTGAGCAAGGGACTCATGTCTGAGTATACCCTGCCACACCTATAGTGGCCAAAAACGATTCAGAAAAGGGGGTGGTGATGAACAGAGTGTCTGAATTAAGCAGACCACTCTTACTCAGTCCAAAGATCAGGGCTTGATCCATCACCGTTATTTAGCTCACTGCCCCATCCCAGCTCAGAACCTGGCTATATGCAAATTAGTCTGTCCCCGGCCCAGTGCATCATGGGAACAGGGCAGACCAATCTACCAAGCCAATTCTTCACCAGAAAGGAGACAAGCTTCCGGGGACCGGTTTCTGGCATTTCAGCCGTCGTCGGCCCGGCTTGCTTGAATCCTGATGGAGCAGTAAGCAAGGGACTCATGTCTGAGTATACCCTGCCACACCTATAGTGGCCAAAAACGATTCAGAAAAGGGGGTGGTGATGAACAGAGTGTCTGAATTAAGCAGACCACTCTTACCCAGTCCAAAGATCAGGGCTTGATCCATCACCGTTATTTTGCTCACTGCCCCATCCCAGCTCAAAACCTGGCTTTATGCAAATTAGTCTGTCCTTGGCCCAGTGCATCATGGGAACAGGGCAGACCAAACTACCAAGCCAATTCTTCACCAGAAAGGAGACAAGCTTCCGGGGACCGGTTTCTGGCATTTCAGCCGTCGTCGGCCCGGCTTGCTTGAATCCTGATGGAGCAGTGAGCAAGGGACTCATGTCTGAGTATACCCTGCCACACCTATAGTGGCCAAAAACGATTCAGAAAAAGGGGTGGTGATGAACAGAGTGTCTGAATTAAGCACACCACTCTTACCCAGTCCAAAGATCAGGGATTGATCCATCACCGTTATTTAGCTCACTGCCCCATCCCAGCTCAGAACCTGGCTATATGCAAATTAGTCTGTCCCTGGCCCAGTGCATCATGGGAACAGGGCAGACCAAACTACCAAGCCAATTCTTCACCAGAAAGAAGACAAACTTCCGGGGACCGGTTTCTGGCATTTCAGCTTTCGTCGGCCCGGCTTGCTTGAATCCTGATGGAGCAGTGAGCAAGGGACTCATGTCTGAGTATACCCTGCCACACCTATAGTGGCCAAAAAAGATTCAGAAAAGGGGGTGGTGATGAACAGAGTGCCTGAATTAAGCAGACCACTCTTACCCAGTCCAAAGATCAGGGCTTGATCCATCACCGTTATTTAGCTCACCGCCCCATCCCAGCTCAGAACCTGGCTATATGCAAATTAGTCTGTCCCTGGCCCAGTGCATCATGGGAACAGGGCAGACCAAACTACCAAGCCAATTCTTCACCAGAAAGGAGACAAGCTTCCGGGGACCGGTTTCTGGCATTTCAGCCGTCGTCGGCCCAGCTTGCTTGAATCCTGATGGAGCAGTGAGCAAGGGACTCATGTCTGAGTATACCATGCCACACCTATAGTGGCAAAAAAGGATTCAGAAAAGGGGGTGGTGATGAACAGAGTGTCTGAATTAAGCAGACCACTCTTACCCAGTCCAAAGATCAGGGCTTGATCCATCACCGTTATTTAGCTCACTGCCCCATCCCAGCTCAGAACCTGGCTATATGCAAATCAGTCTGTCCCTGGCCCAGTGCATCATGGGAACAGGGCAGACCAAACTACCAAGCCAATTCTTCACCAGAAAGGAGACAAGCTTCCGGGGACCGGTTTCTGGCATTTCAGCTGTCGTCGGCCCGGCTTGCTTGAATCCTGATGGAGCAGTAAGCAAGGGACTCATGTCTGAGTATACCCTGCCACACCTATAGTGGCCAAAAACGATTCAGAAAAGGGGGTGGTGATGAACAGAGTGTCTGAATTAAGCAGACCACTCTTACCCAGTCCAAAGATCAGGGCTTTATCCATCACCGTTATTTTTCTCACTGCCCCATCCCAGCTCAAAACCTGGCTATATGCAAATTAGTCTGTCCCTGGCCCAGTGCATCATGGGAACAGGGCAGACCTAACTACCAAGCCAATTCTTCACCAGAAAGGAGACAAGCTTCTAGGGACCGGTTTCTGGCATTTCAGCCGTCGTCGGCCCGGCTTGCTTGAATCCTGATGGAGCAGTGAGCAAGGGACTCATGTCTGAGTATACCCTGCCACACCTATAGTGGCCAAAAACGATTCAGAAAAGGGGGTGGTGATGAACAGAGTGTCTGAATTAAGCAGACCACTCTTACCCAGTCCAAGGATCAGGGCTTGATCCATCACCGTTATTTAGCTCACTGCCCCATCCCAGCTCAGAACTGGCTATATGCAAATTAGTCTGTCCCTGGCCCAGTGCATCATGGGAACAGGGCAGACCAAACTACCAAGCCAATTCTTCACCAGAAAGGAGACAAGCTTCCGGGGACCGGTTTCTGGCATTTCAGCCGTCGTCGGCCCGGCTTGCTTGAATCCTGATGGAGCAGTGAGCAAGGGACTCATGTCTGAGTATACCCTGCCACACCTATAGCGGCCAACAATGATTCAGAAAAGGGGGTGGTGATGAACAGAGTGTCTGAATTAAGCAGACCACTCTTACCCAGTCCAAAGATCAGGGCTTGATCCATCACCGTTATTTAGCTCACTGCCCCATCCCAGATCAGAACCTGGCTATATGCAAATTAGTCTGTCCCTGGCCCAGTGCATCATGGGAACAGGGCAGACCAAACTACCAAGCCAATTCTTCACCAGAAAGGAGACAAGCTTCCGGGGACCGGTTTCTGGCATTTCAGCCGTTGTCGGCCCGGCTTGCTTGAATCCTGATGGAGCAGTGAGCAAGGGACTCATGTCTGAGTATACCCTGCCACACCTATAGTGGCCAAAAACGATTCAGAAAAGGGGGTGGTGATGAACAGAGTGTCTGAATTAAGCAGACCACTCTTACCCAGTCCAAAGATCAGGGCTTGATCCATCACCGTTATTTAGCTCACTGCCCCATCCCAACTCAGAACCTGGCTATATGCAAATTAGTCTGTCCCTGGCCCAGTGCATCATGGGAACAGGGCAGACCAAACTACCAAGCCAATTCTTCACCAGAAAGGAGACAAGCTTCCGGGGACCGGTTTCTGGCATTTCAGCCGTCGTCGGCCCGGCTTGCTTGAATCCTGATGGAGCAGTGAGCAAGGGACTCATGTCTGAGTATACCCTGCCACACCTATAGTGGCCAAAAACGATTCAGAAAAGGGGGTGGTGATGAACAGAGTGTCTGAATTAAGCAGACCACTCTTACCCAGTCCAAAGATCAGGGCTTGATCCATCACCGTTATTTAGCTCACTGCCCCATCTCAGCTCAGAACCTGGCTATATGCAAATTAGTCTGTCCCTGGCCCAGTGCATCATGGGAACAGGGCAGACCAAACTACCAAGCCAATTCTTCACCAGAAAGGAGACAAGCTTCCGAGGACCGGTTTCTGGCATTTCAGCCGTCGTCGGCCCGGCTTGCTTGAATCCTGATGGAGCAGTGAGCAAGGGACTCATGTCTGAGTATACCCTGCCACACCTATAGTGGCCAAAAACGATTCAGAAAAGGGGGTGGTGATGAACAGAGTGTCTGAATTAAGCAGACCACTCTTACCCAGTCCAAAGATCAGGGCTTGATCCATCACCGTTATTTAGCTCACTGCCCCATCTCAGCTCAGAACCTGGCTATATGCAAATTAGTCTGTCCCTGGCCCAGTGCATCATGGGAACAGGGCAGACCAAACTACCAAGCCAATTCTTCACCAGAAAGGAGACAAGCTTCCGAGGACCGGTTTCTGGCATTTCAGCCGTCGTCGGCCCGGCTTGCTTGAATCCTGATGGAGCAGTGAGCAAGGGACTCATGTCTGAGTATACCCTGCCACACCTATAGTGGCCAAAAACGATTCAGAAAAGGGGGTGGTGATGAACAGAGTGTCTGAATTAAGCAGACCACTCTTACCCAGTCCAAAGATCAGGGCTTGATCCATCACCGTCATTTAGCTCACTGCCCCATCCCAGCTCAGAACCAGGCTATATGCAAATTAGTCTGTCCCTGGCCCACTGTATCATGGGAACAGGGCAGACCAAACTACCAAGCCAATTCTTCACCAGAAAGGAGAAAAGCTTCCGGGGACCGGTTTCTGGCATTTCAGCCGTCGTCGGCCCGGCTTGCTTGAATCCTGATGGAGCAGTGAGCAAGGGACTCATGTCTGAGTATACCCTGCCACACCTATAGTGGCCAAAAACGATTCAGAAAAGGGGGTGGTGATGAACAGAGTGTCTGAATTAAGCAGACCACTCTTACTCAGTCCAAAGATCAGGGCTTGATCCATCACCGTTATTTAGCTCACTGCCCCATCCCAGCTCAGAACCTGGCTATATGCAAATTAGTCTGTCCCCGGCCCAGTGCATCATGGGAACAGGGCAGACCAATCTACCAAGCCAATTCTTCACCAGAAAGGAGACAAGCTTCCGGGGACCGGTTTCTGGCATTTCAGCCGTCGTCGGCCCGGCTTGCTTGAATCCTGATGGAGCAGTAAGCAAGGGACTCATGTCTGAGTATACCCTGCCACACCTATAGTGGCCAAAAACGATTCAGAAAAGGGGGTGGTGATGAACAGAGTGTCTGAATTAAGCAGACCACTCTTACCCAGTCCAAAGATCAGGGCTTGATCCATCACCGTTATTTTGCTCACTGCCCCATCCCAGCTCAAAACCTGGCTTTATGCAAATTAGTCTGTCCTTGGCCCAGTGCATCATGGGAACAGGGCAGACCAAACTACCAAGCCAATTCTTCACCAGAAAGGAGACAAGCTTCCGGGGACCGGTTTCTGGCATTTCAGCCGTCGTCGGCCCGGCTTGCTTGAATCCTGATGGAGCAGTGAGCAAGGGACTCATGTCTGAGTATACCCTGCCACACCTATAGTGGCCAAAAACGATTCAGAAAAAGGGGTGGTGATGAACAGAGTGTCTGAATTAAGCACACCACTCTTACCCAGTCCAAAGATCAGGGATTGATCCATCACCGTTATTTAGCTCACTGCCCCATCCCAGCTCAGAACCTGGCTATATGCAAATTAGTCTGTCCCTGGCCCAGTGCATCATGGGAACAGGGCAGACCAAACTACCAAGCCAATTCTTCACCAGAAAGAAGACAAACTTCCGGGGACCGGTTTCTGGCATTTCAGCTTTCGTCGGCCCGGCTTGCTTGAATCCTGATGGAGCAGTGAGCAAGGGACTCATGTCTGAGTATACCCTGCCACACCTATAGTGGCCAAAAAAGATTCAGAAAAGGGGGTGGTGATGAACAGAGTGCCTGAATTAAGCAGACCACTCTTACCCAGTCCAAAGATCAGGGCTTGATCCATCACCGTTATTTAGCTCACCGCCCCATCCCAGCTCAGAACCTGGCTATATGCAAATTAGTCTGTCCCTGGCCCAGTGCATCATGGGAACAGGGCAGACCAAACTACCAAGCCAATTCTTCACCAGAAAGGAGACAAGCTTCCGGGGACCGGTTTCTGGCATTTCAGCCGTCGTCGGCCCAGCTTGCTTGAATCCTGATGGAGCAGTGAGCAAGGGACTCATGTCTGAGTATACCATGCCACACCTATAGTGGCAAAAAAGGATTCAGAAAAGGGGGTGGTGATGAACAGAGTGTCTGAATTAAGCAGACCACTCTTACCCAGTCCAAAGATCAGGGCTTGATCCATCACCGTTATTTAGCTCACTGCCCCATCCCAGCTCAGAACCTGGCTATATGCAAATCAGTCTGTCCCTGGCCCAGTGCATCATGGGAACAGGGCAGACCAAACTACCAAGCCAATTCTTCACCAGAAAGGAGACAAGCTTCCGGGGACCGGTTTCTGGCATTTCAGCTGTCGTCGGCCCGGCTTGCTTGAATCCTGATGGAGCAGTAAGCAAGGGACTCATGTCTGAGTATACCCTGCCACACCTATAGTGGCCAAAAACGATTCAGAAAAGGGGGTGGTGATGAACAGAGTGTCTGAATTAAGCAGACCACTCTTACCCAGTCCAAAGATCAGGGCTTTATCCATCACCGTTATTTTTCTCACTGCCCCATCCCAGCTCAAAACCTGGCTATATGCAAATTAGTCTGTCCCTGGCCCAGTGCATCATGGGAACAGGGCAGACCTAACTACCAAGCCAATTCTTCACCAGAAAGGAGACAAGCTTCCGGGGACCGGTTTCTGGCATTTCAGCCGTCGTCGGCCCGGCTTGCTTGAATCCTGATGGAGCAGTGAGCAAGGGACTCATGTCTGAGTATACCCTGCCACACCTATAGTGGCCAAAAACGATTCAGAAAAGGGGGTGGTGATGAACAGAGTGTCTGAATTAAGCAGACTACTCTTACCCAGTCCTAAGATCAGGGCTTGATCCATCACCGTTATTTAGCTCACTGCCCCATCCCAGCTCAGAACCTGGCTATATGCAAATTAGTCTGTCCCTGGCCCAGTGCATCATGGGAACAGGGCAGACCAAACTACCAAGCCAATTCTTCACCAGAAAGGAGACAAGCTTCCGGGGACCGGTTTCTGGCATTTCAGCCGTCGTCGGCCCGGCTTGCTTGAATCCTGATGGAGCAGTGAGCAAGGGACTCATGTCTGAGTATACCCTGCCACACCTATAGTGGCCAAAAACGATTCAGAAAAGGGGGTGGTGATGAACAGAGGTTCTGAATTAAGCAGACCACTCTTACCCAGTCCAAAGATCAGGGCTTGATCCATCACCGTTATTTAGCTCACTGCCCCATCCCAGCTCAGAACCTGGCTATATGCAAATTAGTCTGTCCCTGGCCCAGTGCATCATGGGAACAGGGCAGACCAAACTACCAAGCAAATTCTTCACCAGAAAGGAGACAAGCTTCCGGGGACCGGTTTCTGGCAATTCAGCCGTCGTCGGCCCGGCTTGCTTGAATCCTGATGGAGCAGTGAGCAAGGGACTCATGTCTGAGTATACCCTGCCACACCTATAGTGGCCAAAAACGATTCAGAAAAGGGGGTGGTGATGAACAGAGTGTCTGAATTAAGCAGACCACTCTTACCCAGTCCAAAGATCAGGGCTTGATCCATCACCGTTATTTAGCTCACTGCCCCATCCCAGCTCAGAACCTGGCTATATGCAAATTAGTCTGTCCCTGGCCCAGTGCATCATGGGAACAGGGCAGACCAAACTACCAAGCCAATTCTTCACCAGAAAGGAGACAAGCTTCCGGGGACCGGTTTCTGGCATTTCAGCCGTCGTCGGCCCGGCTTGCTTGAATCCTGATGGAGCAGTGAGCAAGGGACTCATGTCTGAGTATACCCTGCCACACCTATAGTGGCCAAAAACGATTCAGAAAAGGGGGTGGTGATGAACAGAGTGTCTGAATTAAGCAGACCACTCTTACCCAGTCCAAAGATCAGGGCTTGATCCATCACCGTTATTTAGCTCACTGCCCCATCCCAGCTCAAAACCTGGCTATATGCAAATTAGTCTGTCCCTGGCCCAGTGCATCATGGGAACAGGGCAGACCAAACTACCAAGCCAATTCTTCACCAGAAAGGAGACAAGCTTCCGGGGACCGGTTTCTGGCATTTCAGCCGTCGTCGGCCCGGCTTGCTTGAATCCTGATGGAGCAGTGAGCAAGGGACTCATGTCTGAGTATACCCTGCCACACCTATAGTGGCCAAAAACGATTCAGAAAAGGGGGTGGCGATGAACAGAGTGTCTGAATTAAGCAGACCACTCTTACCCAGTCCAAAGATCAGGGCTTGATCCATCACCGTTATTTAGCTCACTGCCCCATCCCAGCTCAGAACCTGGCTATATGCAAATTAGTCTGTCCCTGGCCCAAAGCATCATGGGAACAGGGCAGACCAAACTACCAAGCCAATTCTTCACCAGAAAGGAGACAAGCTTCCGGGGACCGGTTTCTGGCATTTCAGCCGTTGTCGGCCCGGCTTGCTTGAATCCTGATGGAGCAGTGAGCAAGGGACTCATGTCTGAGTATACCCTGCCACACCTATAGTGGCCAAAAACGATTCAGAAAAGGGGGTGGTGATGAACAGAGTGTCTGAATTAAGCAGACCACTCTTACCCAGTCCAAAGATCAGGGCTTGATCCATCACCGTTATTTAGCTCACTGCCCCATCCCAGCTCAGAACCTGGCTATATGCAAATTAGTCTGTCCCTGGCCCAGTGCATCATGGGAACAGGGCAGACCAAACTACCAAGCCAATTCTTCACCAGAAAGGAGACAAGCTTCCGGGGACCAGTTTCTGGCATTTCAGCCGTCGTCGGCCCGGCTTGCTTGAATCCTGATGGAGCAGTGAGCAAGGGACTCATGTCTGAGTATACCCTGCCACACCTATAGTGGCCAAAAACGATTCAGAAAAGGGGGTGGTGATGAACAGAGTGTCTGAATTAGGCAGACCACTCTTACCCAGTCCAAAGATCAGGGCTTGATCCATCACCGTTATTTAGCTCACTGCCCCATCCCAGCTCAGAACCTGGCTATATGCAAATTAGTCTGTCCCTGGCCCAGTGCATCATGGGAACAGGGCAGACCAAACTACCAAGCAAATTCTTCACCAGAATGGAGACAAGCTTCCGGGGACCGGTTTCTGGCATTTCAGCCGTCGTCGGCCCGGCTTGCTTGAATCCTGATGGAGCAGTGAGCAAGGGACTCATGTCTGAGTATACCCTGCCACACCTATAGTGGCCAAAAACGATTCAGAAAAGGGGGAGGTGATGAACAGAGTGTCTGAATTAAGCAGACCACTCTTACCCAGTCCAAAGATCAGGGCTTGATCCATCACCGTTATTTAGCTCACTGCCCCATCCCTACTAATGGTATCACCGCTTCAAAAATGTCTCCCAAAATTTCTGAGAAACTTTCTCTTTTATACCTGTTAACATGGTTACTGATTTCGAATGAGCCTTCTGCATTTCTTTCAACATGATATATTTTCGGAAAAACAAGACCAACAAAACATGTCCCGTACCAATGGTCCAGAAGATTATAATAAGCTTTGTCTCCACAGATAAAATAAATCCCAGGAAAAATTGGGTCTTTACCGCCTTTAAATCCCCAACCCCCCATGATTTGTTAAGGGTCCTCACAATTGCTAGCTCCCACAAAGTAATTGTCAAAAAGTGTATTGTCTCGTCTAATGCAAAGCTTGCCACTAATTGGCTTATCTATGTGAATTGCAACAAAGTCAAAGATTTGCCATTAAACTTTTCATCCTCCTTCTGCCAAAATTTGGATTTGGTCTGTTTGACCATCTCATTTCTTTTATAAATTGCCCTTCTCTCCTCAACAAGATTCAGGAAAGTCTTTTCCTCAACTCTCAATTTGCAAGTTAAATTATTTCTGTAAGCGTATTCGTAAGTGAGTTCATTAGTAACTAAAAAGAATTCTCTCATTTGCTTAGCTTGTTTGTGTTCATTTAAAGCTTTCTCAACTTTTAGGTTAGCAAAGATTTCATCGTAGTTTGAGTAATATTAGGCCTAGCGACCAGTTTGATAAAATAAACTAGCTATCACACTGCAGGTCATGCCATAAGTAAGAGGAAGAATATTGTATGTCACTCCCTCAGAAACAAAAGCAGGTAACTTTACACAAATATAGCAATCTTTGACACCCATGACCTTAACATACTCTCCCAATAGTCTTGAAAATGTATTGCTAGAAAAATCACCAACAGACCTGTCTTGATGAGCTTCTGGTCTGTGATCAATAACTTTGTAAGCTTTTTCTGTTGCACTATGTTTGTCTTGACTAACTGAAGCTTTGCTTGTCATATTGATTTTGTACATCTCCTTATCGATCCTGAAAGGAAAGATGACAGCTAAAACTAACCAGAGCAGAATTAATATGAGCCTACACATCAGAGTCATCTTACAGCAATTTTTAAAAATGGAAGATTTCGAAGTGTCACGCTTTAAAACAAAAAGCATTTTTCACTAGCCTTATCACAGAAAGAGAAAACAAAAATGAATAAATAAAAATTCAAAAATTTTAAATATTTTTAAACACCCCCCTTTTTTAATTTTTTTTTTAAATCTTCTAACAACATTTCTTCAAACTTGCGTCACAAGTTATTTTCCAGCTAAACACAATTTCTTCGACCTTGTGTCACCTAACACAATTTCTTCAGCCTTTTGCCAAAAACAAAAACCTAAATTCTAATAGATTAGTACTTCAATCATTGTCACTATTGTCCTCAATTTCTTCCTGACTGCTACTATTTATTTCTGTTACAGGCGGAATTATAATATAAGCCCACTCAGGAGACTTATATTTTTGATTTGGCTTCAAAACTCTCTTTGTTTTCCTAGAGATAACTTCTATTTTCCTCCCTTTTTTCTGCTTTCTTTTCAGGGTCCTCCTGACTAGTTATCTCATTCACCTGTTCTTTTGATCTGTTTATCAATCTGAATCTCAGACTTCTGGTTTCACTTGGCCAATTATCACCTTTTCTTGGTAGTTTCTTCTTTGGCTCAGTTACATTCGATTCTGTTCTCCAAGATCTCTTTCTCAATTTCCCTTCTTGAGAATCTTCTTCACTTTCTTTAGAATCGCTTTCAGACATTTCAATTCTAGACTCAGGTATTTCTCTAATCGGCAACTTCACTCCGTTAGGAACAATACTCCCATTACTGGTACTCGGCAATTCGTCTTCTTCTTCTTCGATTACCTTCAACTTCCCAGTTTCAGTTTTCTTGTTCCTGCATTCTTCTGTTTCCTTTTCAGAATTTTCTGCTGATTCTTTTTCTAGCAGATCTTCATTTCCAGAGTCTACAACAACAATTTCTAAATCTTTTTCAGTCAAATCCCCATTCACAGATGTATTTTCCAGATGTCGACCTTCCTGTGGATCTTCAGAATCTGGATTTACTTCAGCTTCTTCTTCAGAATCTGAATCAGCTGTTGTATCACTCTCTTCATCAGAGTTTTCAGGTGTAGGTAAAGGAATAGTGTGACTGGAATGAATCCACCTTTTTATTTCTCTACACTTTATTGAGTTTGTTGTCACAAGTATCACCTGTCTTGGTTTCTGCCACCTCGGCACCAGACAGTTTCTTCTTCGGTGAACTTTTGTTCTCACCCAATCTCCAGGTCTCAGATCATGTGTTTGCACTTTGTCTTTTGACTGTACTTCAGTTGCTAACCTGATTAGACACAGAAGTCACGACATCAGATAATCTCTTACAGTAATCCAAAATTGCACTGTCATTAATGCTCAACAGTTTTCCTACTGGTATAAATGCCTGTCTCATGACCCTGCCCATGAGGATATCATGAGGACTTAGACCTGTCTTTTTATCTGGTGTACTTCTTAAAGTCATCAGAACAAGTGGAAGAGCATCTGTCCACTTTGTACCTGTAGCTAAGCACATTTTTCCTATTCTGTTTTTGATTGTTCCATTAATTTGCTGTACAACTCCAGATGCCTCTGGTCTGTATGCACAGTGTAACTTCTGCTCAATGTGTAATGCTTCATAGATTAATTTCAACAGTCTGTTGTCAAAATGACCTCCTCTATCACTTTCAATAGTCACAGGAAATCCGAATCTTGGTATTATCTCTCTCAAAAGCAATTTTGCTACAGTAATTGAATCATTATGACGTGTGGGGAATGCTTCTACCCATCTTGAAAACAAACAGACAATTACCAAAACATATTGTAGCTTGTTGTGTTTGGGCATCTCAATGAAATCCATCTGTAACCTGGTAAAAGGACCACCCTCCCGACCAATGGTTCCCGTTCCCACAACGGTCTTTCTGTTGGGGTTCATTTGTTGACAGATCAAACACCTTTGACAGAGAGATTCTGCAATCATTCTAAATTTGGTATTGAACCAAGTTTCTTTGAAAAGCCTAATCATTAAATCTCTTTCAATATGACCTTGACCATGGTACATCCTAGCCATATCAGCAATCATGCAATTTGGTAAAACTACTCTGCCATCTTTGTATGTCCAAACTCCATCCTCATCTCGCTGTCTACATTCTGCTTTCAACCATGTATCTTTTTCCTCATCATCAGCTTCATCTTGTAAATCTTTGATTTCCTGCCATGTCTCAACTATTGATGTTATCAGTGAATTCAAACCAAATTCTTTGTTTTTCTCCCGATTTAGTGCAAAATTGTTTTTTGCACAATACTTTGCAATTTCATCCGCGTAAGCATTTCCTTTGGTGATAAAATCATCACCTTTTTTATGAGCAGCCCATTTTACTACTGCAATTTCTTTTGGCAACTGTATGCCATCAATTAATCTTTTGATAAACTTTGCATTTCTGATTGGGGATCCTGCTGACTTCATATAGCCTCTTTGAGACCAGAGCTGTCCATAACCATGCACAACTCCATACCGATACTGGCTATCAGTTATTATGGTGACTCTCAAATCTTTTGCTATTTCACAAGCACGAATTAAAGCAACCAATTCAGCCACTTGTGCTGAACGAATTCCTTCAAGACATGATGCTTCTTCAACGTCTGCAACTGTGCAGACTGAGTAAGCTGCTCTTAGAATGCCTCCTTCTGATATTAGACAAGAACCATCTACAAAATAAACATGATCTGATTCAGGCAATGGTACATCTTTAATGTCCTGCCTTGGCTTGGTGCAATATTCCATAACATCCAAGCATTCATGCTCCATGCTATTTTCATCATCAATTTCAGTTTCAGGTAGCAACGTGGAAGGGTTCAAATTCACACACCTTGCTATTGATACATTGTCTAATCCCAGAATTATTTTTTCATATTTTGTAGTCTATTGCTTGTCAGGTTCTGCGTTTTGCTTCTCGTAAGGAGAATTTCAACTGAATGAGGAACATAGACTTTTACAGGAAATCCCATAATGATTACTTCACTTTGCTCAAGGCTAACACTAGTTGCTGCAACTGCTTTTAAGCAACCTGGTAAAGCTTTTGTGACTGGATCAAGGACTGCTGAAAAGTAAGCAATAGGTTTTCTCAAATTCCCATGGTTTTGTATTAACACAGACAATGCACATCCTTCCCTTTCACTGCAATACAGCTTAAAATCTTTTTCGTAGTCAGGCATGCCCAGAGCTGGAACTTCACACAAGCTTCTTTTTAGTTTTTCAAAAGCTTCCAACTCAGTTTCAGTAAGAACAATTGGATCTTTTATGTCTGATTTTGTCAATCTCTGCAGTGGTTTTGCAATTACCGAAAATCCACTAATCCATTGACGACAGTATCCAACCATTCCCAAAAACATTCTGACCTGTCTTTGTGTTTTTGGAGGTTGCATTCCTTGAATCATTTTTATTCTTTCAATTGTCACCTGTCTCATTCACTTCGCAATTTTATGGCCAAGATATTTTACTTCTTGTTTACAAAACTGCAATTTTGCAGGAGACACTTTATGTCCCTCATCTGCTAGATGATTCAAAAGAGTAATTGTATCTGAAACACAGTTATCTTTTGTTTTTGCTGCAATCAACAGGTCATCGATGTATTGGACCAATGTCGATTTGCCAGGTAGATTTAGATCTTCCAATGATTTCTTTAACAGCTTGTTAAAGATAGAAGGACTCTCTGTATACCCCTGAGGAATTCTACCCCATGCAAGGGTCCTACTCTGGAACCTGGACGCAAAGATTTCCTGGCTCTCTGGATGCAATGGAACAGTAAAGAACGCATTGCAAAGATCAATGACAGTATACCATTCTGCATCATGCGGAATCTGGTAAAGAATGACTGCTGGGTTTGGAACAACTGGACAACAAGGAACAACAATTTGGTTTACCTTTCTCAAATCCTGAACATTTCTGTACTTTCCATTTGGCTTTTTGATTCCCATAATCGGTGAGTTACAAGGACTACTCACAATTTCTTTTAAAACATCTTGCTTAATGAATTTTTCAATCACAGGAATAACACCTTTAATTGTTTCAGCTTTCATTTTGTACTGAGGAATGTTTGGAAATTCTATTCCCTGCTTCACTGTAATTTTGACTGGATCTACATGTTTCATCAGACCCATTTTGTTTCCTGACAAGTCCCAAATCTCAGCTTTGACTGTCTTTTTTAATTCTTCAGGCAAATTTTCTTTATCAAATGCAGGAAATAATTTTGTTTCTTCTGATTCAACCATCATCATTGTTAATTTGTACAGCCCATCTTCCTCCATGGTTTGTAATTCAATTCCTTCTGGTGAGCAATATATTCTGCAAATCATTTTGCACAATATAGCTCTCCCTAGTAAGTTTACAGGACTGCTGTTGCAAACTACAAACCTGTGTTTGTCTTTAAAATTGCCAATTTCCACTTTCACAGGCTCAGTCAGATCTGTTTTAATTTGCTGATTGCTTACACCAACTACTTGGATAGTATCCCCAGAGAGAAGCAGGTCTTCAATTTCCACTGATCTAACAGTAGAACGGGTAGCACCAGTGTCCACAAGAAAAGTGATTTCTTTGTCATTCACTTTACCATTTACAAATGGACCAGACTGGTCAACCTCAAGAGTGGCTCCAATTACACACTCTTCCTCCTTCTTCGGGCATCGTCATAAACAGTCATCAGAATCACTTCCTTGAGTTCCTGTTAACAAAAATTGTCCTGATGCACTCTGCACATTTGATCTTTGAGCTCTTATTACCTGATCACTTCCGCTGAATCCTGTACTTGGATTATATTTTTGGCCACCCCCGTAATTAGGAAGTGGAGGCTGTGTAATCTGATTCTGCTGTTGTTGTGCTAACTGTCGCTGTAGCTGTTGCTGAAGACTCGAATCATTCAATTGCTGATGTAACTCTTGCTGCAGATTTATGTCATTCTGCATCTGTGGATTAAATGATGCATTTTTAAAATTTCTTTGCGGGTTTTTACACTCGCGTTTCCAGTGTCCAATCTCTCCGCAATTAAAACAAGGTAATATCTGCTTTAGCTCTTCAATATTAACATTAAACTTTAGCTTGTTAAAATTATTTTTAAACTTTCCTTGACCCTGACTCTGGTTCTGATTTTGAACAAAGTTAACATTTTTATTCTCAAGATTTGCAATCTGATGGGGCGTGGCTTGGGCGCCGATCGGGATGACGGCGTGAGCTTGCAGCTCCGCGCGAGGTCCCATTATTTCTCCTGAAAACTACACCCGGGGGATTCCTGATCGATGTAATCCCTCTGTGAAGTATTGGGGAACCATCGGAGAGCGGCTGAGGGCTCTCGGGAGACCGACTATACTGCTGAGACCCGGTAGAAGACGTCGGAGGTGCTGAGCGAAGTGGGAGGAAGATGGCGGCGTGCTAGGATGGCGATCTCTGTGCGAGGACCGAGGCGGACCGGACTAGGACTGCAATGTGAACCGCCTCCGGCGAGTCCGGTGCGGCTGGGACGTGCCTGATCGGGGCCTGGGAGGTGGATTTGGGGGTGCGGAGGCCAGTTTTGGACTAGGGCACAGCTTGTACGTCGCCCGCTTATGCCTCCCCCCTCCCCCCCTGTCTCGGCTCTGGTGACTGTGATGCAGCCGGCCCCAGTATTCCTGGTTATTAGAGTCGCCGGTGTGGAAGGGGCACCTGCCTTAAGATAGCTGTTGGTGTGCACAAATCCAATTGCAATAACTTCGACTAAGGAAGCTTTGCAACAGGACATTGCGCAGGTCGCTACAGGCCTGGGTTTCCTGAGGGCGGATCATGCCAAGCTGTCGGACAAAGTAAAGGATCATGAGCAACTCCTTCAAGATTTGAAACCGGCGGTGGCGACCGTGGAACATAAAATAACGAACATTCTCAGCCGCCTGGACACTTTGGAGAAACGAGCAGAGGATGCCGAAAGTCGTAATCGACGGAAAAACGTACAGGTTGTAGGCCTGCCAGAGAAAATTGAAGGGGGTGACGCAGTGGCCTACATGGAGACCTGGCTTCGGACGGTGGTGGCGCCGGAGGGCCTCTCCTCCTTCTTCTCACTGGAACGGCTCTGCCGCCCTCCTAGACCGATGGTGGTGAAGCTCCTACACTATAAAGATCGGGACCTGTTAATCCAGAGGGCTCGAACACTGGGCCCATTTGAGGTGGAAAATAATCGAGTAACGATATTCCCGGACTATACGCAAGAAGTTCAAAGGAGCAGAGCGTCTTTCCTGGCGGTAAAAAAGGAGCTGAGGGAGGAGGGCATTCAGTGCTCATTGCTATTCCCGACAAAGCTACGAGTAATCCTGGATGGGAATACTCAATTTTTCCAGACTCCTGATGAAGCGTGGTCGTGGCTAGAGTTGTATCGCACTGGCACGGACAGAACTGGTAAAAGTCAGCGGGAGAGGCCTAAACCACTCCAGATCCGGAAGTCTCAACGAATCCGTTCGCGCAACAAGCTTAAGAGAGTGGAGCGGGAAGGTTAAATGGCAGCGGACAAGAGAGAGGCGCTGGCTGCGACGGCGAGCATCACGAGGTCGCAACGGGAGGGGGACCTGGTTGTATCGGACTCTGGTGAGGACGGAGGCAGGACTGGAGAAGAACTATCGGAAGCGGAGAGCTCGAAGGGCCCTGCGGTCACCCCACAGACATCCGATGGGATCTTCAATGAATGACCCATGTTTGGGACGTGTGGTACTGTGCTTTACGGGGAAATACTCGGCTAGTACTGGAAGGGCTGGCAGATAGGGTGGTGCATAAGCAGTGTGGGATGGAAGGCGCGGAGCGGGGGGCTCTGCCTGCCCTGGGTCGGCGATAACTCACCCCGTTGGGGCCCTTAAGGCCTTCTGTGGTGGCGACCACAGATTAGACTGATGTGTGTTGAGTTCAAGGTTTGGAACGGGGCTGAAACTGGGTTATTAGACTCTGTCCTGGGGAGTGGGGTTTGGGGAGTTTCTTTTGTAATTATTTGTAATTATTTTGGGGGGGAGCAACCGCAGCGATGTGGGCAATGACTGGATGTACCTGATTAGGATCAGAAAGGATTACCATGGGGACGTTACCTAATTTGAAGTGCCTAACATGGAATGTCCGAGGACTGCGAACAATGATTAAACGCCACAAAGTACATGCTTATCTGGTGAGGCGGGGTGTCCAGATTGCCATGTTACAAGAAACTCATTTAACTAAACATGAATGTACTGCACTACAGAAGAGGTGGTGAGGGCAGGTTTTTGGCACAACTTATTCGGCGTTCGCTAGAGGGGTACTGATATGGGTTCGAGCGGGCATACCGTTTCAGGTGGTGAATCAGCTGGTGGATCCTGAGGGTAGATATGTGGCGGTTGAGGGGAGGTTATATGGCCGGGATGTGGTTTTGTGCTGTGTATATGCCCCAAATGTTGACCAGGCTCACTTCTTTGATGGCCTGTCGTGCTCACTGGCCTCCTTCCTGGCAGGCCCTGTGATTCTAGGAGGGGACTTTAATTTGATAACTAATGTGGCACTGGATAGGTCGCACCCTCCACTGGCTGACTCCCCGGTATGTAGACTAGCTGCACAAGGGAGGTGGGGACTGCTGGATGTATGGCGGGAGCAACATTTGAATGGTAGGGATTATTCCTTTTTCTCGCCCCTCCACGATTTACACGTTAGGATCGATTCGGTCCTGTGCAGCGGCTCCCTGGCTGCCATGGTCACCCATACGGAATACCTGTCCAGGACCATTTCGGATCACAACCCCTTGTTGGTATTCCTACAGTGGCAACGTGCGAGGTCTGCAATCCCGACTTGGCGGCTTCGGCCCGACACCTTGGAAGACTCGGTGTTTAGTGCTGCGGTCCAACGAGGCATAGACCACTATTTTGAGGAAAATGAGGGTACAGCTCATACTAGATCTACTGAATGGGACGCGATGAAAGTGGTGGTGCGAGGAGTGTGCATGGGTAGGTTCTCGAATGCACGACAGTCAGTTTTGAATGCGCTTGCAAAAGCGGAGGAGGAGTTGAGGGAGCTAGAGCGGCGTAGACCGGACCGACCGGACTTACAAGCCCGGTTATTAGACGCCAAAGAGGTGATGGCGACTGAAACGGAACGGCTGAGAAGTTATGATTATAGGCAATATATCATTAAAGCACATGCCGAGAGGGATAAAGTGGGCACGCTCCTTGCTAGGATCACTAATCCAGAGGTCAGGGGCTGCCCAATCTTGGTCATTAAAACTGATTCGGGGGAGATGGTTTATTCACAGACAGCGGTGGTGGAGTGTTTTCGGACATATTATGCAAAGTTATATGAGTGCCAGCTGGGGGTGGAGACAACGGAGATTCATGATTACTTGGAATCGTTGCAGCTGCCTGTGCTGGACGTCGATGATGCGAAGGAATTAGGAGGGCCTATCACGCTCACCGAGATCAGGGGGGCCATTAAACATATGGCAAGGAACAAAACGCCTGGGGTCGATGGTCTGCCGATTGAATTTTATCAGAAATACGTGGATAGTTTGGCGCCCAGATTACTGGTGGTGTACGAGGAGGCTAGAGGACTGGGGTACCTGCCCAGGTCAATGAGGGAGGCACTAGTAGTGCCATTGTTGAAACCCGGTAGAGAGGCAACGGATGTAAAGTCCTATAGGCCTTTGTCCATGTTGACAGTAGACTATAGGATACTGAGCCGTATTTTAGCCACCAGGTTGGCTCTGCATATGACTAGGCTGGTCCACAGGGATCAAGCAGGGTTCAATCCCTACATGGAACACAACGCTAAATATTCGTCGCCTAATTGGGATACTGGATGGCGCTGCGGACACCGACGGTGACCCGGCAGTGTTGTCTGTGGATATTGAAAAAGCCTTTGATAGCCTGGAATGGGCCTACTTGGCAGAAGTACTGGCGAAGTTTGGTATTGGCGAGGTGTTTAGTGGATGGACGAAAGTGTTATATTCTTCGGCAGCGGCGAAGGTGCGCCTGGGCACTCTGGTTTCATCAGATTATCCGGTCTGTAGAGGGACGAGACAGGGATGCTCGTTATCCCCGTTGCTGTTTGCACTGGCAATGGAACCATTGGCGGAGCGAGCCAGATCTGGAGTCCTGTATCGGGGGATTGCGCAGGGTGAGCAATCACATTATATATCTCTATACGTGGACGATTTGTTGCTGTACCTAGGGGATGCGGGGCGGGCTCTGGAGGGAGCGATGGATATGTTGTCCAGGTTTGGTCGGTTATCGGGACTTATGGTGAATTGGGCGAAGACTTGCATCTTTCCGCTTAGGGCGGGCACTCAGTCCCCTTCTCGGGATTTGGGCGTGATCTGGGAGCCATCTTGCTTCACTTATTTAGGAGTCCGCATATACCATGAGGTCGCAAATTTGTTGGAAGGTAATATAGGGCGTTGTATAAGAGCACTGAGAGGCTGTATATCCTTCTGGGCCTCCCTCCCTTTATCAGTACTGGGCAGAGTGGCTCTATTGAAAATGGTGGCGCTCCCAAGGTTACTTTATTATTTCCGCACGCTGCCCGTTTGGATTCCTCAGAGGATCTTTAAAGACCTGAGGATGATGGTGACGGACTTCCTCTGGGAGCACGGACGACGTCGAGTAGCTTTGAACACCTTGCTCAGGCCCAAGCTTGAGGGGGGAATGGCGGTCCCCGATTTTGAATTGTACTATTTAGCTGCACAGCTCCAGATTCTTACACATCACGTGGCTAGGGTCTTCAGAGGGCCGGAGCACGAGCGGGGGATCGGTATACAACGTCACGTTCTGGCTTACATAATTATGCAGCAGAAACTGGAGTTGAGAGGCCTCACTATGGAGGAAAAGACGCTCAGGTTATGTTGGCACAGGAGTTTGAGGAGAGCAAAGATGACCCGGCCTTATGCGCCGGAGATACCGTTGGGAATGTTGACCACGCTGCCGCACGGCGGTGACTGGTCTCCACTATTGGATTGGGAAGAGTTGGGGTTACATATGGTGGGAGACCTGTATGTAGATGGAACGTTGGTCCCCTTTCAGACGTTGCAGGAACAGTTTGGGCTGCCGGAAGGGAGTTTCCTCATGCATGCAGCTGTGGTGGCGGCAGTTCAGAAATACTGGAAAGGAGGGCTCATTGAGCCGGAAACGACCATGGCCTGCCAGTACGTTGTGATGGCCACAGGTACGGTTAAGGCGGTGACTTGCCTCCATAATAGGATGTTGCATGAGGGGTTGGGTCAAGCACAGCGGTTACTCCCGGGGCTGGATATGTCCCTAGTGGGATAGGAGGGCTCGAATAGGCAGTGAGGGTAGTATAGGGACACATTAGACCAATTTGATAGGTGTCCATCATTAGACGGGTTTGGGTCCTGGATTAAGAGTAACAGTCGCTTAACTGGAACGCTAGCGAAGACTGGCTGGTGTGGGGGGGGACTAGGGGTTTAGGAGGGTAAAATGCAGATACATAAAGGTGTTATTGACCAGTTTTCCCTATGGGATGCTCACTGTGATGTTCTCGCTGGAAGTGTGGATTAATATGCCGCCCGGCCTCCGGGATGCGGGCTAAATGGCTGTGTACGATTTACTGTTTATTTTAACCATGAGTGGGGACACCATGAGTGTGCTGGTTAATCTATTATATGCAATGGTTACTAATTCTGCAATAAAAACAAATAAAAAAAAAAAAAGATTTGCAATCTGATGTTCGGCTACCTTCACCTGTGCCCACATTGCTTTTTCCTTTAACTTTTTCTTTTTTGCTTCCAATTCATCACTGCAATATTTTGCCTTTCTCAGAATATCGTCAACTGAATTTGATTGCCATCCGACAATATTATTCCCGGTCATTTCTCCAATTTCTGGTCTAAGACCATAGACAAATCTGTAGATAAAATGGCTCATATCTTTTTCATCTAATTTTTCATAACCCCTGTACTGCTTAAAAACCAGTAGTAACCTTTCATAAAATGAATGAACTGACTCCTTTGGTTCCTGATTTGTTCTGTCTATTTTTACCCAATCAACTTCCTTTGGGGCAATTTTCTTTTTCAACCAGTAAATCACTTTGTCATACAGATCCATGACCACTGATGCTGGAGCACCTGTTTCTTTGTTTCGCTCTGGTTCTGCTTTTGGCCAACTCACAGCAATTTTACATTCTGTCCAAAGATCTGATGGGACAACAATGTCAAAGAATCCATCTAGATCAATCCACAAAACCTTCGAAACTTTGATAAATCTGTCTACCTGTCGGTACCATTCCACTGGCTTCTCTCTCAGCCGGGGAAAATCATTTGTAAAAAGCAAAATATCCTGTCTTGACCATGGAACATTACCATATCCACCACCTGCAATTTCCCTCATTGGAAACTGTTTAGACAGATTATCCAACCTTTCTTCTTCTCTCTTTTTAGTCCATTTCACTCTCCACTTACTCAAGTCACCCAATTTTTTGATGTATACAATCAATTCCTTTATATGCATAATTCTTCCCATTGTATTAAAGTTCCCAATGTCCTTCTCAGTAAAGTCTAATCTGTAATGTTTTCCCAAATTTTTCTGTCTGTTCAAATCAATCCCTAATTCTGAAGCCAATTCTTCCATTTGATCATATTTATTTTTCGTTTTCCATTAAATGCTTTTACTGATGACCAGGAGTTCATCATCTCGATAATACTTCAAACTTTCAGGACCAATTGTGCCAATTATTAACTCTTCTAAATCTGCTTTTAATTTTGCAACATCAAGTTTTGAATTAGACTCTCTTTTTTCTGAAGATTCAGCATCTGACTCTGCACCCATTGGTGTCTGGTTTAAGGAAACCTTGATTAAAAGTTAAATCAGGCATTTTCGTTTTCTCACGATGTATTTCAGTTAAATCCGAATACAATTTTTCAGCTACTTTCTGAATTTCTGCATTTAATGGAATTGTCAAACCTGGCTGTTTAATTTCTCCCTGATCAAAAACAGGCTGAACAGGACTAATCGTTACTGGAACCGTCACAGCTTCCATGCCTTTTGTTAACTGTTGGATTAATTTCTCTTTTGATCGTAAATATTCTGAAGAATTTGGACCTTCCTCACTTCTGGTAACTCTCATTGAATTTCTAGAGACTTCAGGAAAATTTCTGCTTTCATTATAAACACTAGAATTAGTTCTTGTTTCAAACTTTTCTGGGGTTTCAAAAGATTCAGAATTATTTGGGTACAATTTAGGTGATTCATTTAATGGAGGTGCACTTGGTGTGGTTTCTGAAGAAACCATCGGAGTAGACTATGCATAAGGCGGTCTTAATGAGGGCTGCTTTTTATTTGTTGTATAAATTTCTTCTAAGACTGGATCTTCTGATTCACTTTCTACAACAACATTATTTTTCTTTTCTGTATTCTTTTCACCTGGAGTCCCTAATACCATTTCTCTTATTACATAGAGACCATCGTACATGCTTGCTTGTCTCCACATACGCATTCTATCTTCATGCGTTTCTCGTTTGTAAACCGATGCTTTAGGAAGTCTTTTTAACCCATTCGCTTCCTTCTGAAGTTGATACATCTCATCTTCCCATTCAACTAAAGCTTCAAATTGAGTTGGTCTAGGCTTTGGTACAAGAGCTAAAAAAAATTCTCTCAAATTTCTCAAAATTCTCATATTAAATGAACCATCATCCGGCCAAGCCAAAACACTATCGTTCTTAGTGTATTTTTTCCAGACATCAAACCATAGGCAAGTATGATAACCATATTCACCTTCCATATACGCTGCAGGTGTTTTGTACTTATGAAGTAATTTACCACCTCGCGTTTCAATTTTCTGGTCGGGTGAAATAAAAATTTTAATCTTTTGAAATAGTGTAGGCTTTTTCTCAGCTTTCCTGTGAAAATAACTCATTTTAAAACAAATCCGCTTAGTTGGAAATGTTCGTGAAAATTTCCTGTTTGTTCCGCAACGCTAGCCAATCCGCGCGCGAAACACACCAACAAGCCAATCAGGTTTGAGCTACGTCACCACCTTGCCCAAAGAGCCAATCAGCTCACAGCTCATCCAAGTCACGAGAGCCAATCAGAGTACAGCCTGTGACATATGCTAACCAATCACTGCGCGGACCGTGTGACGTACACAGCCGCTGCGGTTTTTCACGTCTCACTCACAGCGCTCACCCCTCCTTCACAAAAATTTTCACAGCGCCATTTTAAGAACGCTTTTTCAATGAAACTCAATTATTAATGACAAGAGAACAAACCATTTGTCTGTTTCACTAAAATAAAGTGACAGAGTTTACAGTCATACAAGAATTCTTTTACGTGGAATAGACGACGCTACTCTCACGGAATATACATTTGCTGATAAAGTCAATTTTACTCTACCCTTCAAACGTAATAACGAACGCGTTTCCCTCTGAATGCACATAAAGTAGCAATTCAAAGTTTGATTCGAACGAAATTTCGGAATCATTTACGCACTTTCAAACGGAAAGTATCCTAACCATACACACGCGAAATCTTGGCAGGACTTTAACCAGCCACAGATAACCTGGTTCGCCAGCAAAATAAACAACGTTACCTTACCCTTCACTCAAGCTCGGATATGTTCTAATACTTTTTTCGCAGTGAGTTTTAGAACGGGCCCTTTGTCCCTATACTCAAAGCTGGAATTTCATTGACAATCCTCACTATACATGCATTCTCTCTAACGCACATATATCCCTAACACGTGTTGTACGACCACAACACTTGTGATATACATTAATACCACTGTTTTGAAACAGATCAAATGCACTGTGTGATTTCACTCATATCACACCTCTCTGTACCGGTACAACTAGGATTTTTCACACTGCAGGAAAAAACCTTTCAACTACACGTAACACAAGTAAACGAACTCAACATATGTTAAACATCGATCCTATGTAACTACCATGTAGCATGTTGGTTACCATAGCTACCATCAGTCTGCTACCAGGAAATTGATCCAGCGGCCTATAGGAAATATGTCATAAACTACACTACCTAATCCCACACTAATAGTCAAAATCAAACATAAGGCTCATAAACTAACATGACATATTTTGTCCAACTGAATCATGTGACTTAATTAACCTATTCACAAAATTATATACATTTATATACATCCGCGGTAAAATGAATACATAACACTTTAATAACCCCACAATTAATTAAGCCACTGTGGCGAAAAGATCTTGCTAATGATAACCTAAACTCATGAAATAACAAGGCCAGCTTGCTTTTTCAAAGAAAAATATTTATTAACTTTATTTCAGGAAAGTGCATTAGAAATCTTTATTAAACATTTTATTAAGTATTTGCCAAAGTTTTGACAAATGTAAGTAAATCAAAACATAATTCAAAATAGGAAATAACAGTTTGCCCTCATCTAATTCTAAGTCCCTAACTACACTTGCTCCATTTAAGAATAATGAAAAAAGTCTCTTTAGGTCTTACGTGCTCCAAGAGAAGTCCGTCAGCACGATACCCTCATCAAAAGTCAGCAAGAAGCAGCGAGCACTCTCTTCTCCGGGGAAGAGTTTTTATACCTTTCTAAGCTAAACTAATCTAAGAAAACTTGTAATTTTTCTGCTCAAGTCGAATCCTGATTGGCCAACAAGTGACAGGCCACCATGTCACTCCATAATTTTGAACATCGGTTCCGACTCTTTCATAGAGTTCATTGTTTTTAGCTTTCGAAATGCGAGGCTTCCTCCAACTTGCAACATTTATTGGAAGGAATCATAACTTCCTCAGTTTGTCAAACTCCTCTGCCGGTTCCTGGCCTTGGCCCCGCTGACCAAAAGAACAGTCAGCTCATCACGTTTCTTTTTAACATTACGTTAAACAAACTTGGCAGCAAGCATTTTCCAAAGACGGACTCTTTGCTTTTTCTGAGCAGATTTTTTCTAAACATGAATGAACTAGGCCCAAAACCACTTTTACGATAACTATTATATAAACAAACACAAAAGAATAATGAATGCATAGAAATGAAATTCATTCTGTTGCCACCCACCATTGCTAATGATTAACCCATTAGTCTAAGTTATCTAGCAAAAGCAAACAGATAAAGCAGCATTTATATCTACTATTCTTCACTTTAGTCCAGCGGGATTCTCCGCATAAAAAATAAAATAAAACAAAATAATGACAACATTGACAACAACATAACATAGACAATGGCACATATAAACCAAGCTCATGCCATTATTTAATCAGCCGCGATCAGTATCAACAGGACGACAAACAAACAAACAAGATTAATAAATTATTTTATAAAAACGTACTTGCTGCAACACAGAGCATATATGTTACACCCATTATGTTCGTGAATTTGCAATACTTAATCTAGGTTGAATCAGTAAACTTCACAAGCTGAAATGAAAACATTTCCAAAACTCGCTCCATCACTATAAGGCAGATATGTCCATGCTTTAGACCCTATAACTGCAAAGGACTTTCCACCATGAGATTTTAGTCAGAAAGAAGGAGGTCTAAGAAAGTTCTCTGCAGATGATATTAGGCTCTGCTGAGGTAGGTAGTGGCAGAACCATTCACTAAGGTATTTGGGTCCAGGTTTTTTAATATATCTTCTATAGAAGAACAAGAGTATTTTAAACAGAATCCTTTTATGGATTGGTACCCAGTGCAAAGTATGGAGAGCACCATTCTGTCATATCTATGCATGAGACATTGTGTCTGCCAGACTACAATACTCCAATATTAAAGACAAAAGGACAAAAACACTGTTTTTCTGACCACTGAAGGTAAAAAGAAGAGACAGTCTCTCAAAGCTTTTAAAAGGCTGCAACATCAAGGCTTGCAGCAAGAAAGAACGATTAGTGTGAAATGTGACCCCTAGATTTTTGCCAACACTTACAGTGGCAGGAGGAGAGGGGGCCATCCTTGGCCATCACTGTGAGGGGGTAACAATTACTCTCCCCAAACAAGAGTATTTCTATATTTTCAGAATTGTATTGATGATGACTGGCTTGCATCTACTGAAAAATGGCACCTATACAGTTCCATGGGTTAATTTCTGTTTTTGATGAGCTCTTATCCAGAGACCAGATCAACTGAGTATCGTCAGCACATGACATAGTGTCAATTCCATAAGAGGCAATTAAAGACATTAGTAGAGCCATAGTATTGTCTCCTATTAGTCATAAGGGGGTTTTAACCAGTTTAAGGCCTTATCCGATATTCCGGCATCTTGGATCTGTTGCAATAAAATGGCATGTGAGATGGTGTCAAAAGTAGTGGATAAGTCTAACAATCTCAGCACTGCATTGTTTCCTGCATCCAAGGTCATTCTCACAGATTCTAAAACCTCGAGAGGTACTATTCAGTTGAATACTCAGGCCTAAAACCAGATTGAGGGAGATGAAGTATGTGGGAATCCTCAAGGAAAGATGTAAGTTGTAGGTTAATAATTATTGACAGGATTTTACTTAACATACGGAAAAGGGGAATGGGCCTTTGATTAGATAGAGTGGTAGAGATGTATTTTATAAAGATTTAACAATCACTTACTGTTGCTTTGTTTAGTGAGATCTGTATTGTGTTGTTAATGATGGGATTTATTGCATCAATGGCTGCATGCAAGATTCCTGAAGAACAAGCATTGAGTGCTGATCCTGACTTACATGAGAAAAGCATCAACAGGGATGTATTAAAGCCATCTCTTGAAATTGAGCCAGCCTCTGTTTCAGAGGTATTTCTAGCCTTTGTAGATGGAACATTTTCTTGGTCAGTGCTTGAAGTCAGATTGAAGCCTTGTTGGATGGCCTAGATCTTATCCTTGAAAATCAGAGATACCATTGCTCAAAGAGTGGCAAGGAGAAATATCGTAGCTACTGCTTTTGGATGCAGGAATGGTTTAGCAGCATAAAAATAGATTTTGAGTCAAACCTCACCTATCCAATTTTTTAGGTGTAGTAAAGTTTTTGGTGCTCCCTTTATCAGTCTATGAAATCTTTTTTGAGCGGTCCCAAAAAGATCAAGATACTCCTATTAGTAAGCTATGCACCATTTCTGTTCTACTTATTTGCACTGACAGCTTACCTCTATTTATGCTGGGGTGAACCACGATGCTGAGGCTTTTGGGTGGATATTTTTGAAAAGTATGGTGGGGCCTAATTCTGAAGCAGAATTTTGGATCCATTTATTAAATGACTCGAGATCCTCCCTAAGTTTCCTAGTCAGAATTGGGGCAGTGTCAGTGAGGCTGGGGATTAATTTGGGACTGGATCTCATAGCTCCCCACTTACTAGTGTTCAGATTTCTCACTTTCTTATCTTTTTGCTTATTGTAGGGACTATTGACTAGTTTAAATAAGATTAGGCTGCAATCTGTTCAGGATTGAGGGATAGGGCTTTCAGACAGAGCTCAAGGTGATTTGAAAAATTTTTGTGAAAGGTGTGACCCAGCCTATGGGTAGGATCCAGAACCCTTTGGGTGAGGCCTAATGTTTTAGGGGTAGCAATCAAAATATTAACTGCAGAATTTGTAAAAAAAATCCACATGAAAATGAAAATCACCCAATGTCATGAAGTTGGCAAACCGGACAAGGAGAGAGGCAAGTGCATTGTGGAGGGTAAAGCAGGCATCCTGAAATTTTCAAGGAAGGTATTCACTTTAACACAGAATATTTAATTCTCTGCTCCTTTAAGTGGAGCAATCTCAAAAAGATTGCTTTGCAGATTCATCATTCTCACCTCCCTGTACCCTTTCTTCCTACCAGGACCTTGTTAATGGAGGCCACAAGGTCATCCTATTCTTCAGGACCCTGATCAAATTTACCCAGTGCGATTCATTTTGCAGGCCCCTGCAGCTCTGCGTATATAAGCCCAGCACTTGCTGTTTCGGTTGCCTTTTTTGAATGCCTTAGCCTAGCACTGCTGTGTTAGTGTCTGTAGCTTATGTTCATCATGTTAGCCACTGTAATGCTGTATTAGTACCTGCAGCCTTTCTCTCCGTGCCAGACTCCCTACTGCTTAATAATAACTGCAGCTTTTTTTTACTGCTTTCGCCGTTGTACTGCTATATTAGTGTATTGTCTTCTCCTGCTGCTGCTACTGTTAGTCACTGGTATCTGTTTCTTTTTTTTCTCCTCGCCGCTCACTCTTTTTCCTGATGCTCGCCCCTTCACGCCTATTTTCATCTAGCTCTGATCTTCCTGCACCCCTCCCTCCTCCCAGGTCCTACTAAATGGAGGACGCTCCAAAGGCAATCTTGTCTGCGTCACTCTGTGCCTGGCCCACGCCCTGTCACGTGGCTGATAGTGAAATTGTCAAGGGATAGGGATATTGTCGACATTGCTAAGTTAGCATGAGCCCAGCAACAATAATGGTGCTTTTGCACACGTTACCACACAGCTTTATTTTTACAAGACTCTGTTTATGCCTTTCACATGAGAACTGTCTGCTTGGTTCATTCTCTGCCTGTTCCTGGAGTTTAGTCTTCACACTGTGAGCAAGGTCGATAAACAATGCCCCGTGTTATTCTGTTCTGGTCAGTCCCTCGCACCTAGACAAAACATGCTAATACAGCTGAGGCTGTAAACCTGTGCTGTGATATTATGGGGATGCATGTCTATGTAACAGATACTTGGAGAGGGAGCTTTCCAGGGAGAAGAGCCATGTGGTTCCTATGAAGTAGATATACCATTTAGGCACTAGGGTATGGGGTCTGCTGACAAAGCCCGGAGATCTTCTGAGGGTGGTTAGGCCTTATAGTCCTTTATCCACTGTCTTTATATGATGCCATCTCCTTTAAGATATTTGGCCTTGCTGCAGTGCTAACTGTGTTAGGTTTGTGCATTTTGATACTGGTTGTGGCACGTATACTGCGTTTTAGAGCATGATAGTGAAAATAAATATTTTAAACTATATTCGTGTTTCAGTCAATTATTATTGTGGACATGTATGAGAGAGTGAGAGAAAAGCAGTATCTTGTTACCGCGATTCCTGAGAGATCTGGGAGTGTTGTGTACTGGGGTTTCTAATCATTTGCTTCTTCAGGACTGTGTAGGAGAGCAAGTGAGTCACCATAGCTATCCCATCCTGGGTTCATGGGCACCAAGGTCGTAGGAAGGCTTAGCCTCTATTCACTGAAATCCCATATACCTAAGCATAGTTCTATGTATGTGCAGAATCCCTGCAGCAGCCCTAGTTTCCACAGCAACTACTGCTCTCAATCCTTTCTACTCTCCACCTTCTTACCTTTCACCTGCCAGCACTGCCTCTTCTCCTGCAACACCGGTGCACACACATGCATGACAAAAACCACCAACAAGCACACCATGTCAACTTTAACTGCACAGAGCTACTCAACTGCCTCCTGCTCAGTGCATGATCACTATGCAGGCACTCCTCTAAGATCTGGGAAAATATTAACTTCCTCACTCCTGAAATCATCTGCAACATCACCAAGACCTGACTCAGCCCTCCTCTGCTTCCAGCATCACCAGAGCTACCCCCAAGGGCTGCAGGACAGTACACCCAGTCTGCTCCAGCAAGCACAGAGGCAATGTCAACATCATCCGCAAGGATACCATCTGCTATACCACTACCGCTGACAAACCCACTTCAAACATGAAATATTTCAAGTTCTAACTCAACACTGATTGCAGAACCACCATCAGAGGCACCCTCACTTAGAGATCTTCAGGACCATGCCACAATGTCTGGAACACCATTGCCGACATCCTTGCCCCGGTTACCATTGACTCCAAATACTACATCTTCCTCAATTTCCACCTTGATCACCTAAATCACACCAATGCAACTAGCCTTCTGGAAAGCATGAGCAACATCAGCCTCATACACCTCATCCCCAACTCCAATCACATTGCCGGACACATGTTGGACCCCATCTTCTTGGCCAGCAACAGAATAATTACAGTCATGTCACAGAGCTCACCTGGACTGACCACGCTATTGTCCACTTAAATTGTGCACCAGAAAGGATCTCTTCAAGTCTACCATCAACTAATTCTACCAATTAATGAGAGACATGAGAAAGAGTGGCTTAGCCAACCCACCAAAGCCAGTTCCAACCACAGGAAAGCACCTATCAACATTGTCAGAAAATTCTCCAACCCCTCGGTCACTGAAAACAGCAACACCTCTTCTCAGGAAATTTGAAACACCTCGACTTCTTCCATGACAAGAACTCTGTCATCTACAAAAACTTCAAACATCAACCCACCAACCTCCACACCCTCTTTGCTCCCACAGACATGGACCATGACCACCTACTGACTTCCTGGGACATGCTCACCATAGAAGACACCTCAGTCATAATGAGCTCCAACCACTCTGGATCACCCATGAACCCTGGCTCCACCACAGTTTTAACCTAAAAGAAACGGAGATCAGCAGCAACCTCCACTCTCAATGCATCCATCATCACAGCCACCTTCCCCAAAGAATGGAAGCATGCAGAGGTTAAGGTCCTGCTCAAGAAACCATCTGCTCACCCCATCAAACTCAAGAACTATCACCTCATTTCTCTGCTCCTGTTTTATACCACTACAGTCCTTGAAACAGCCCTCAACCTTCAACTCATTAAACACCTGTAGATCAACAACCTGATGGACACCTCCAGTACAGATTCTGCACCACCCACAGAACTCGGACCACCCTGATTTACACTGTAGATGACCTCACAACCCTCCTCGACCGTAAGAAACAGCAGCCTTGATTCTACTTGACCTCTCTGCGGCATTCAACACCTTTTTCCACCAAACCTCTGTGAAGAGGCTTTATCGCATTGGAATCAAAGGTGACGCACTCAAATTGATTACTTCCGTCCTCACCGGAAGAACACAAATGATCCGCCTAATTCTTTTCACCTCGAGCCGCAAGAGCATCATCTGCGACATCTCTCAAGGCTCATCCCTTAGCCCAACTCTCTTCAAATCCTACATGTTCCCCCTGGCTAGCATCATCACACGGACTGGACATCATATCCTATGCAGACAACACCCAGCTCATCCTCTATTATCAGAAAACCCCTTCAGCACATGACGAGCAATGCTGACTGGATGAGAATGGAACTGCCAGAACTCAATACTGCAAAACTGAGGTTTTGATCTTCAGCAACACCCCCCTTGGAATGCCATACCTCTTGCCCTCTGAACTAGGACCCTCACCCACAAGGACACACCATGCTAGCAATCTTTGCATCATCCTTGAAAGCAAACTCACCATGAAGAGCCAGATCAAAGCAATCTTGCCTGCCTGCTTCTTTGCTCTTCTCATGCTCTGGAAATCTTCAAATGGCTCCCCATCAGCTCACGACTAACCATCAACCAAGCCCTGGTAACAGGTCCGCTCGACTAAGGCAATACACTATATGTCAGAATCACCACTCACCTTCTGAAGATACTGCAGACCGTTCTGAATGCTGCAGCCTGACTTATCCCTCCTAACAGTAGTGCTTTCTAAGAAACAATTCTAAGAAGTTCACGAGGAAGAAGGATGGTCAGAAGGCCATTGGCACCCTGTATAAGGGACTGTGTACTACACGGGTCCTCAAGTCACATGATTTCAGCAAAAATGTTTTAGCCCAAACAGATACACCTGGTTTGGCAATGGGACAGTGCTTTCACAGCTGATTGATGGGGGTCAGGATTAACCTGTCACCTTTAACAGCAGGTGACTACTCTCTATTGAGTACAGTTAGAGTGCAATAGATCGACTAGCATTTTCAGTTTTTTGTCACTAAAGAAGCTAAGACAGCAATTTATGAAGGTTTTGCATCACCATGGAGCCACGCAAGGGGATGCGCGGGGACAAAAATCCTATAATGAGATTTATCAAGGCTTACAAGCCCAGATTGAATGACCCTGGCATGGCTTGGTCAATAAAAAAATCTGAGCCTTCCTGAGTCAGACAAGATATTACAGGAGGTCTGTCAAGGAGTACGACACCATTATAGTGGAACATTTTGGGATGATATATCAAGCAGGGGCCAAAAAAAAGAGGTTTCCCATGCAATTTCTCATAGTGATTTCAGACACAACTGCAGCCTGAACCACTGAACAAAATTACACCAAATTTTCTAGAAAGACCTCTGTGTATGATTTGGTGTAAATCTGTTAAGTAGTTTTGGAGTTATTAAAAAAAAAGGTTTATATATATCTAGAGAAGCCGATCAACCATAGATCCACAATAGAGGATCTGCAGATCCACACAGCAACAACAATGCTGTGATTGACAGGCTGAAAGGAAAGTTGCAGCTGACATTTTGTGATTCGGGACACGTTTCCTGGGGGGGAGAGGGAATAGGATATAAGGGGTCAGTTTAGAGTCATCCTGACTCCATGATTTAGGGGTTTCATAGGGGGCCCTCATGGGCAAGAAATTGCCCAAAATATTTTAATTTTTCATGAACGAGGATCCTCAAATCCATTGCAGCGCTCAGGACAGCCTACTGCGTGAATCTACAGTGGATCTGCAGATATAGACCGCATGCAAAAAAAACACTCACTCACAGACCCAGTTAACACTTCCAAACTCTTTCACACAAATATAAACCCATTTACACAATTATTCACAAACCCACTTGCACACCCATTCATATGCTCACATACCCACTCACAGACCCACACAGCCACTCACACACCCATACAGCAATTCACAGACCCATATGGTCTGACCCTTCTCACCTGAAAATCAGGTACTTTGGAAATGGAGAATGTCCAATCTCTCACCGAGTGCTTTACCCACCACACTGATTGAAGAACAGCAGTGGATGGAAAAACACCAGGGGAAAGAAGGTAAACAGGGGAACAAGAGAAAGATTTTGAATGTCCTAAAACAGCTCCTTCAAGGAAGGTGTCTAGAATAGATGATTTTTGGGTAACCAGCCTCCTTTAGCAGCAAGAAGAAATGTAATCTGCATAAGCCAAGCACTATAGAAAAGAAACGTAGCCTCGTTTAATAAGGTCACATCTCCCATATAATATTACTAGATAATGTTTGCCTGAAGCTCACCTTAAATCTTTCACAGTTACATTGAATGAAGAAAGTACAAAGCACTATGAAGTAACAATATTCAGTGTTCCAAAAGAAATGCTCCCTTAGAGCAAAGTCTGAGAAGTTCTGCATATATTATTGTACTTTAGGGCTGAAGGAATGATCTCCAAAACTGCTAAAGAACTTCTTTTTGACCACTCAAGGAGTACTTGAATGAGGCTCCTCCCATTCAAAAGAAAAATAGGAGAAACAGTGCACTGACCCACAGAGGAAGTAAACAATATAAATTGCGAGTAACCATTCAGAAAACCTGGGGGAAAAAGCCAGACCCAAAAATGGAACAGTCTTACTCGTCAACCAGATGAGAGGCAGGAAAGATACCACCAATGAGTAGGAGTAAGTGACACCAACGTAGACAGGAGTACAAGAACCACAGAATAGATCTTCTTGTCCAGAGTACTAATCAGTGATCTCATGAACTCCAGATTTTTCCAACAAGAACAATAATGTAAGCCAAGGTAACCAGCAAGACCGCTGGAGGCTGGAAATTCTTCTGTGTTCAAGGAACCGGACACTAAACAAAGTGCAGAGGTCACTGAAGGCAGCCTCTAAATAGTCCAATGCGACTACACATCACCAGTTAAGTGGTTGCTCCACAGTTACATGTGGCAGCAACACACTGGCTAATTGAAACCAAAGAGTCCTTCATACACACAGAAAGACCAAACTCACAGAAGAGGAGAAAGGAGAAAAAGGACATATGGGTAATGGCGAGAAAAAGGTAAAAACATATGAAGGAGGCATGTCAAGTAGAGGTGATATGGGACGTAACACCACAACCCTCTCACGTAACCAGCTTCTCACCCACCTACTCACATACCTACACAGACATTCACACACTCTCATGCCTGATATAGCCACTCACTGACACATTCAGTTACTCACACACCCATTCCCAGGCCGAGAAAACCACTGACACACCTACAAAACTACTGACACACTCACTCATACACCAACACAGCCACTAACACACAAACTTACAGACGCAAACAGCCCCTGATGCACCCACTCACACACTTATTCACACACTCACACACCATTCACACACCCATTTACACACGCACATACCAATTCACGCATTCACATACCCAATCATAGACTCACAAAACCACTCACATACCCATTCACAAACCCACATAGCTACTCACAACCCCACACACTCACATACTCTCCTACACCCATACAGCCACCCTCTCACTGACCCATAAAGCCACTGAAAATTCTACTCACAGACCCACTGGCACAGCCACTCATGCATTCATTCACTCACTCAATTGCCCACTTACACACCTACAGAGCCACTGACACACCCACTCACAAACCCAGAAAACTACTCTGAATCCCACTCACAGATGCACAAAACCACTCACATAGCTAGTCAAATACCCATATATACACTCACTCATACAAACACACACTCATACACCCACACACCAAGTTACAGACTCACAAAACCACTCACACACCCACTCACAGACCCAAACAGCTACTCATACACCCACTCACAGATATACACAGCCACTGAAATACCACTCACACACTTTTCCACACAATCACAAACCCATTTTCATACTTACACACCCATTCACACATTCATATACCCAGTCACAGACCCACAAAGCCAGTAACACCCCCATTCATAAACCTACACAGCCACTCACACATCCACTCATACAACCACATAGACAGTCGTACACTCTCCCACACACCCATGCAACTATTTAAACACCGTTCACAGATGCAGAAAACCAGTTACTCTGAGATTCTTCGGTTTTCGACTTTGTCTCGTATCTGACCGCCATTTTGTGCCCCGTCACCATTTTGTGTTGCCCTCACTCAGGCAGCACGGCGAACAAAGTGTTTTTGCCTTTTCCAGCTACTACGTGTCTCTTCTGTTAAAAAGTAACCCCCTGCCCTTGTTTACGAAACCGATATCAGGGTTTGGCCGAGTTCACTAATCCATGTCTAGGCTGATTAACCCCTGTCTCGACCGACTGTTTGTGTTTTCCTATTCTTTCCTTACGTTATCTTATCCGACTGGCCTTCGCTATTCTCTCATTGTATTCTCTTGTTACACAACTATCCTTTGAGGCACACAAATACGTCCTGCCACCTGAAAATTGGATTGTAGGCACTGGCATTGATTAACTTGAGGGGAGGGGTGAACCTAGGGCCTGAAAGAAGGGCATATTTGAGATATTCGATAGCTTGTTTTGCAACTTTTTCTATTGGTCAGTTTTGTACGCATTGGGAGTATACCTTGTAAATATGTGTGCTATAAAAGATTTTGCGCCACGGAATAAAGTGGCAGTCTACTGAGAACCTACTCTGTACTTCTGGGACAACTGTGCTTAGCTGCAGCTAATAAACTTGGTTTTCTACGGCTAACAGAGTGTCTCATGTCTCTGTCCGATAAGGCAGGTGAACTCGGAGATTCAAGGCGTGCCCTGCGCCGCCCGGCCCATAAGGCCCGGTTCTCCAACTGGCGCCCAACGTGGGGCGGCTTCAGTGGTAGCGGTTCAGCCCGAGGGTCGTGAGGAGCCTCGCAAGAAAATTCTGGAGGATTCGCGAACCACGTTAATCGACCCCTGTATGTCGAAGTGGACGGAAGGTCTTTTGCAGCGCGGCTACTCCTTTCTGACAGCTGCTGACGACTGCTGCCCTGACTGTTGCCCTTCCTTGGCCCTTTGGTGATGACTGGTATTGCGAGACGTTACACGGACCTCTGTTGGCATGAGAGAACACTTAGTTAAGTATTCGTGGGTAGCGCCCCCTTCTTTGTCTTGTTTTTTGTTTTTTGTTATTCGACTGTTGCAATAGCCGAAGCCAAGGGGTGAGTACGTTTGTGCTGTGTTTATTGCTTTGACCCCTTGGAGGTTGTGAACAGACCAGTGATTAAAGAGATGCCTGGCCTTAGCAAGTTTAGGAAGTTTTGTTGTTTTGACTGTAATAGGTATTCCCGACTGGAGGACTCTTGTCCAATTCCTCCGGTTGGAACTCCCACTTATGAGCTTTATTCGATACATGGTATTAGCCCCATTTTTTTTAACGAAACATGGATCCGATACACAAAGAAAGATGGTGTTCTGCAGTGGCCACAAAATGGTAGCTTTGAGCCTGACATATTACACAATCTATAAGCAATTTTGTTTAAAAGAAAAGCCCGGCCGGCAATGTTTGACTCTTTCCGCCTCTGGCGTAAGGAAGCCAAACAGAAAGAAATTAAGCAGGCAAAAAGAGATAAGAAAGTGCAAGGTATGACGATTATACAGGCTGCCCAGCAGTTTAAAAATAATTAGACTGATCAGGCGATTGAAGTCTCGGAAAGACAGCATCGTATGGTAATAGATAGATGTTACCCTGTGTTGCCTACTCCCCCACAGAATAAGGATCTTGACGAAGATCCCCTAATGTCCCATTTGTTGAGATTGCCTCCGGCCTATGTACCAGGTGCTAATGCACCCTGATTGGTACCACTTGTCCAGCTACCTGTTGTTCAGCCAATTGATCCGGCTCTTCCACCATTGCCCCTTCCAGTATTACCACCCGCCTCCTTTGCCACCAACTTCTGTACCTCAGTCTCCTTTACCATCGGTTCCCCTTGTAACTGTTAGCCCTTCTCCTGCTGTGCTTAATACCTTGTCTCCTGTTTTATTGTCAGATTCTCCCACAGCCCGTAAACATTTGGTCGATACTGTTTCTGTTTTTTTCTCCCCCTTCTTTGGGTCTCTCAACAAGTTATGTTGGATTCTCTCACTCACAAATGGATCATGAGTGGTCCACAGTATAGCACACACTATATCCTGAGCACCTTTCTCCAGTGGAATGCGCCCACGCAGAGATATGTTTTCAATGTTATGTGTGATACTCTTGTCAAAGGATGGGAGGATATGGATTTGGATTTTGTTCCCCAGGGTTTGTTAGACGTACAGGCTAAATTTGATGAAGGACTTATTGTGGGTTCCGAAGTTGAGGACGCCGTAAAGACACTTGCCACTTTCAGGTCTTCATTTTTCTCTCAGAATTCTCTTGAGCCTGATCCTGCAGTGAGACACCAAGTGAAACACTACCCTATGCGAGAGGTTCCCCCAATGTGGAGAGATGCGGTTCCAGCCCAGCATGGTAATCAGCCTATTCCAGCTCACTTCCAGCGTATATGGGTACATTTCCCCTGGAAACAGTCTTTACCAGACCCTCGTAAAAATCCTGCTGGGTATTATAAGGAGCTGTCCCAGACTGTTAATGCTTGTATTATGAATTTGGCCGATATAGATATGCTGATGGGAAATGTAGTCACATAGGCGTTATGGGCTCGGACTGGTAGGGAAGACAACGACTCAGTTTTAGGCGGTAATTGGGCTGCTATAACTGCCGCGGATGCAGCACACGTAGGTGGTGCTAAACCCGATGATTTGATTACTCAATTGCCTGGTAGGATAATCACTTTAATGAAGACGATGATGCCTGCCTTACGTGTTAATTGGGATAAGCTAGCTGCGTGTAAACAGAAGAAAGATGAGAGTGTCTCCGATTTCTTTACTCGTTTTGAGGAGACTTTCATCGACCATAGTGGTCAAGATATGAGTACTGAGGGTGGACAGCGATTATTCGTGGATAAAGTTGTATTTAATTTACTTCCAGAATTATCGCATAAATTGAAGGACTCCGAAAGTTTGTGGGCCGTTTCTTCATCTGCTCAGATATTAGCAACTGCTCAGTATTACGAGAATAGGGATAAGGAGGAAAAGGATAAACTTGAGAAAAAGATTAAAGAATTAAAAACAAAGGTTCTTTTGCAACAGGCTTATCCCCCTCGTTCTGCTCAGCGCCAATTTCAACAGCCTCCACAGTTTCAAAGGTTGTTACAGAAACCTGAACCCTTTGTTCCGCGACCTTTGTTAGGTCATAATCAATGTGCGTATTGTAAGGAGGAAGGTCATTTTAAGAATAGCTGTCCGGTTTTATTGCAGCGTAAGGGTGGATTGCCAGGGCCGAGAGGCCGTGGTGGTTTTCAATCAGCACCCAGAGGAAGAGGGCGAGGTGCGTTGTCACAGGGCCAGCATTCCTTTCCCCCTCAGAATTTTATGAATTATTTCGATCAGCAGAATACTCAGTCTGCACAATATTACAATGACGAATATTGTGTTGAAAGTGAGAATCAGGATTTTCATGCTAGCTAGGACAGCCATGGGCAAAGCAAGGGAGTCGTATCAGTTCCAGTGGATCAGAAAGGGCCTTATGTTAATGTTGTTGCATTGGGTGTTTCAGAGCCATTTCTTTAGGATACTGGTGCAATGAGAAGTTCTATCATTCACTCCAAACTCCCTGGGGCACCTTTTTCTGGCTTAACAAATGTTTCTGTAGGATTCTCCGGCGCCCCAGTTAGCAACCGGGTTTCTTGCCCTTTGCCTATCTCTATTGGTCCTTATGATTTGGAGGCCCCGCTCATTTTAACGACTGGTTGCGGTGAGAATTTGTTGTGTTTGGATTTATTGAAACATCTGCATGCAACATTGTATTGCTCCCCCTCTGGTGTACATCTTACTTTACGTGATAAATTGGTTTCTCCTATGTATTTGTCTAAGGACCAATTGCCACCCGAATTGCGTTTACTTCCTGCTACGCTTTGGGCTACGGGTCCGAATGATGTTGGTTTGCTCCAAATTCCACCTTACGTGATTACTGTCAAGCCCAATGTTAAATTGCCACGCATTCCTCAGTATAAGATTTCTAACGATGGTGAAAGAGCTTTGTTGGCTATCATTTATGATTTATTTCAGAAGGGTGTGGTTGAAGAAACGAGAGGAAATGTTTGCAATAGTCCTGTTTTGCCTGTTCTTAAACGCACTGATCCTTCTCAGCCTCCTGTATATCGTTTTGTGATCGATCTTCGGGAGGTCAACAAAATTGTTGTTCCCCAGTCTCCTGTTGTCCCGGATATCACTGCCTTGCTCACAATGATACCTGTTTCAGCTGCTTGGTTCTCAGTTATTGATCTCAAAAATGCTTTCTTCAGCATTCCTATTGCTGAGGAGAGTAGGGATCTCTTTGGCTTCTCTCTCGGAGGCCGAAGTTTCCGATTTAAACATGCACCTCAAGGTTATTGTGAGAGTCCCTCCATTTATAGTCAGGCTTTGAAATCTCAGCTTGATGCTTTTTCTTTGCCTCCAGGTGCTACTCTTATTCAATATGTAGATGATTTCTTAGTAGCTGCTGATTCAGAGGATGTTTGCAAGAATGTGACTGTTTCACTTTTGCGTCATTTGTCTGATCTACATCATAAGGTGTCATCCTCTAAACTACAATATTGTCGCCAAGAGGTTACCTATTTAGGTCATCTCTTGTCGAAGGAGGGAAGGCGATTGACCCCAGAACGTATTCAAGCAATCGCAAAAATGTCTGTACCATCCACACAAAGGGAGGTGCGTGCTTTTCTGGGCATTACCTCTTATTGTAGACAGTGGATTCCGAATTTTTTTTTATTGGCTAAACATTTGCTGGCACCTACTCTGAAAGACACACCCCAACCTCTTCCTTGGACTGACGAATGTCAGAAGAGTTTTTCCGACGTACGTACTGCTTTGTGTTCTGCCGCTGTGTTAGGTACTCCGGATTACAGTAAACCTTTCACACTCTACGTACATGAAAGAGAAGGTTGTGCATTGTCAGTTTTAACGCAACAATTTGGAGACAAACAGCGGCCATGTGCCTATTTTTCGGCTACATTGGATCCGGTAGCCAAGGCACTGCCTAGTTGTCTCAGAGCTACAGCAGCAGCAGCGATCTCCATTCGTCAATCTGCTGGACTGGTACTGGATAACACTCTTGGTGTTATGGTACCACATGCAGTAGATACTCTTTTAAACAGAACGAAAACACAACATCTCACAAGTGCCCGTTTGTCTGGGTACGAGCTGACGCTCTTGGCTAGTCATATACACATCAAGCGATGTAATGTTTTAAATCCAGCAACATTGTTACCCATTCCAGAAGAGAAAGACACCCAAGAACAGCATGACTGTTTTCTCCGTACAGAGGAGGAAACGAAAGGCAGAATAGACTTAAAAGATACACCACTCGTGGACCCGGATGGGATCCTATGGGTGGATGGGTCTTGTTTCAAGCTTCCCAATGGTGAGACGACTGCGGCCTATGCTGTTACCACCTTGCATACAGTAGTGGAGACAGCACGCATTACACAGAATTCAGCCCAAGCAGCTGAGCTGATTGCACTAACGAGAGCGTGTGTGTTGGCTAAGGGAAAGAGAGTGACTGTTTACACCGATAGCCAATACACCTTTGGCGTGGCTCATAGCTTCGGCCGCTTGTGGAAGGAAAGAGGATTCTTTACTTCCCATGGGACTAAAATACAGCATGGTCAGTTGGTAACTGATCTTCTTGAATCACTTGTTTTGCCTACCCAAATAGCAATAGTGAAATATAGTGGACATAAAAGGATCACTGATGATGTGGGCCACGGGAATGCTTTTGTAGACGAGGTAGCGAAAGAAACAGCGAGAGATGACACAAATCGCATGTATGTTGCAGGCCCTGCAAGATGGGTTACAGAAGGAGGATTGTGTGAGGACACAGTAGAAAGTGTGAGAATGATTCAAGAAGAGGCAACCGAGAAGGAATTGAGTAAGTGGAGAGAAAGTACGGGAATGTTGGATGTGACAGGGTGTTGGATGGAATTGTCAGAACATCAACGTTGGCTGTTACCAGACGCCTATGTACTGCGTGTAGTCACTATGGCGCATGGTCCAGCCCACATCAGTGCAAAAGGGATATGCAAACTTCTGGCTCCAGTATGGCTGAATGAAGGAATCCATAAATGTGCAAAAAATGTGGTGAAACATTGTATTGTTTGTTTGATGCATAATCCAGGAAAGGGAATCACAACTCCGGCAGGTCATTTTGCTCCCCCTACATATCCTTTTGAGGTATTACAAATTGATTACATTCACATGGAACGTTCTAATAACCTCAAGTATGTTCTGGTGGTGGTGTGTGCCTTTTCCAGATGGGTAGAGGCCTACCCCCTAAAGGATAATACTGCTTTGTCCACTGCTAAAGCCCTCTTGAAGGAATTCTTCCCTAGGTTTGGTTTGCCGCAAATTGTCTGGAGTGACAATGGAAGTGAATTTGCAGGCCAAATTATGCAGAAGGTGTGTGCGGGTCTTGGTATTAGGCAGAAATTCCATGCGGCAAACCACCCTCAGTCAGCGGGTTTGGTAGAGTGCTATAATGGCACCCTCAAGCTCAAATTGGCAAAGATTCAGGCCAGCACGGGTCTTGCTTGGCCCGATACTTTACCTTTGGCACTCTTATCTACGAGAACTGTACATTCTCGTTTAGGACTCAGCCCATACGAGGTCGTTTTTGGGCGCCCAGCTAACGTCTGGGGAGTCCCTCGACCTAAGAAGTACTCTGATATCCCGTATCCTATGTTGATTGACTACTTACATGACCTCACCACTAAATTGCGTGCTCTTCACCAACAGGTTCAAAACGCTTTGCTGGATGCCTCTACAGATCCAGGTCATTCCATCCAACCCGGTGACTAGGTCTGCCTGAAAAATTTTTCGCGGAAAAAGAATCTGGAACCTCGTTGGGGGCCACCTCGGCAAGTTCTTCTGGTGACACATTCAGCAGTAAAGGTCATCGGAAAAAAGAATTGGATCCATGGCGTACACTGCAAGAGGGTACCTTTGCCTTTGCCTTTTGATCAGTGGGTCCGTAAGGGTGTAGGTGATAGTGAAGGCGAAAGGGTCCCTCGGTTTGTACCTTTCAGTAGTGCACGTCTGGATCGGACAAGGTCTGAAAAAATAGACGACGACGTGTTGCTAGAAGCTGTACCATCACATCTGCGATTGAATACAACAAACTCAGAGACTTTGTTTCGGGAACAAACGGTACCTGACAAAACTCGGTACAACCTAAGACCTAGACTGATTAAGAAAAATTGAACTTTTTCTCATTTTCTTTTTTATGGTTACACTTTTGAGAGACATTCTTTTTTACTATCCATCAAGTTGCAGGGTCACAGTATGAGTCTTACGCTGTGACCTGAGTAGTGACAGTAGGTCTGCAGGACTTGCAGTGTCATAGGACGGCTAATAACCACAACTAAGTGATCCAGGAAGATTACCGTGAGCAACGCTTTAGAGAATGGATATTAAAGTAGAAAAGAGTGATACAAAGCAAGAAATGAAAAGTAAATATAAGAAATTATTGTTTAGTCCATTTGGCGTAACTTTGTGCATTTTAATAAGTTCATGTATTTTACTGGCTTATGTGGGTTGGGTTGTCCACACTGTGCAGCAAGCACCTGTTTCTTTGCCTTTTTCTACTACTGCCTCCCCGCATCAGTTCCATACACTCCCTGAGCATGAGCAAATTAGGAGAATAGAATATTTTAACAATTCATTCATCCAGTTGTTACATCAGCATCAACTTGTAGTTAATACCACTGACTGTTGGGTTTGTGGGATCATGCCCCATAACACTGAGAGAGGGATGCCATATTTAGTTCTTCCATTTTCCTACAAAGGTCCTGCTTGGGCTTATTTAGCCATGTTTTCTAATGCATACCAGAATCAACTTCCATATCCTCCTGGTGGTCCATATGGTGTTGGAGCAGATTTTAGTCATAGTTCTTTGATAAAGGGAATAGTGACCATGGCTAAAATTGCAGAAATTGGTAAGATTCCTGTTGATGAGAAACGAGCGTATGATGGTTGGAACGTGACTCGTTACATTACTAGCCTCACAGATAAGGCTAGACGAAGAAGATCCTTGCCAATTTGGACCATACCTCATCAAGGTAATTTATGTCTACAGATAAATGGTCAAAATATTAAAAACCAACAGGAAAAGAGTGTTTGTTCTCATACATACATCTATTCACCCCAGATTTCTTCACCGTTAGTGCCATCTCAAGGCACATATTTTGACTGTCACGACAGAGCCTACACATGGCTTCCCACCTATTTTTCAGGAACATGTTATGTGGCTTTTCTTCTCCCTCCGACATACACTGCTCCTTCAGGTCATCACAAGAAAAGATATGGCAGAGGGGTTATCATTTCTGAAGACACAGCAAGACAAGAGGGAGGAGAATTTATAACAGTGTTTCTTCCTTTTTGGGGCCCAATGGCCAATAGCCGAAACATTAGACAGTGAGTTCGTGTTGTTGAGTCTACAATAAATGTGACTTCTGGAGCCTTGAGTAATTTAACAGCCGAACTTCAGGCAGATCGCCTTATGACTTTGCAGAACCAAATGGTTCTAGACATTGTCCTTGCAGATCGAGGAGGAGTCTGTAAATTGATTGTGTCTAGTTGCTGCATTTATATTCCTGATAATGCCCCTACGGTATACCAAGCCATCTCTAAATTGCACCTAATTTTCAAGTCTATACACCAGGACACAGGAGTTTGGTCTGTGATGAGATGGTTTTGGGGAATACTGTCCACATGGGGATGGAAGGCATTAACCTTCCTTGGAATGGTTTTGGCCATCATTTTTTCTTGTTGTCTTTATTTACAGTGTGGCCCTGCCATCTGAGGTCTTTGTGCCACCATGTGTGTCCCAAGGCCTGTGTCACAGAAAACAGAGAACATTAAAATAATGTTGCAGCAACAGCTTGACGACCTCATGACCATTGACATCGACTCAGACTAACTTTAGTCCTTTGTGTTTTGCCTGAGTAATGGCAAAAGGTCTGAGGTTCTTCGGTTTTCAACTTCGTCTCGTATCTGACCGCCATTTTGTGCCCCGTCGTCATTTTGTGTTGCCCTCACTCAGGTAGCACGGCGAACGAAGTGTTTTTGCCTTTTCCAGCTACTACATGTCTCTTCTGTTAAAAAGTAACCCCCTGCCCTTGTTTACGAAACCGATGTCAGGGTTTGGCCGAGTTCACTAATCCATGTCTAGGCTGATTGATCCCTGTCTCGACCGACTGTTTGGGTTTTCCTATTCTTTCCTTACGTTTTCTTATCCAACTGGCCTTCGATATTCTCTCCTTGTATTCTCTTGTTACACAACTATCCTTTGAGGCACACAAATACGTCCTGCCACCTGCAAATTGAATTGTAGGCACTAGCATTGATTAACTTGAGGGGAGGGGTGAACACAGGGCCTGAAAGAAGGGCGTATTTGAGATATTCGAGAGCTTGTTTTGCAACTTATTATATTGGTCAGTTTTGTACGCATTGGGATTATACCTTGTAAATATGTGTGCTATAAAAGATTGTGTGCCACGGAATAACGTGGCAGTCTCCTGAGAACCTACTCTGTACTTCAGCCCCCCCTTACATCTCTCAACCCCACTCCATCGGGCAAGGGGTCCCCCAGGGGTCGGCGCTTAGCCCATCCCTATTTAATCTATACGTTCAGCCTCTCGCAGTGGTAGCAAAAGAGTGGGACCTTACGCTGGTGTCATACGCTGACGACACACAGCTGGTCATCACACTCTCAGAAGGTCCTTCACCTTCGGCAACCAAATTCAGAGATGGCCTCGCAGCAGTCGCACAGTGGATGACGCTCAACTGCCTGTAGCTAAACGCCGGGAAAACAGAGGTCCTCCTCCTGGGAAAAAAAAAAAATCCCACCCTTTGGAACCATCATTGGTGGCCCTCTGTGCTTGGCCCCACCCCCGTGCCAAAAGAAGTCGTCAAAAACCTAGGTGTCTGGCTTGACCCCTCACTTAACTTTCAGTCCCACACAAAGAAAGTGGCAGCCACGTGCGTGGGTCTCATGAGGAGCCTCAACCCCATACTTGGATTCTTTGACTCCAAAACCCATCAAATCATCATGCAAGCTATGATTCTTGCCCGGCTGGATTATGCCAATGTCTTACTCTTGGGGGCAAACAAAGCTGAACTAGCAAGACTGCAGCGTATCCAGAACTCGGCCGCTAGAGCAGTGGTTGGTCTCCCACGCAGGTGCTCTGCCAGAGCCACCATTCGCAATTTGCACTGGCTGCCAATTGAATCTCGGATCCAATTTAAGACCTTGACCATGGCATTTAAAATTCTCAAATCTGAATGCCCCGAACTCCTGCGCCCACTCCTGGTACCATATACGCCCCAGCGCAACTTGCGCTCTCTGGGACAACACCTCGTGATGGTCCCCCGAACTAAGCTCTGTAGACAGGGTGGACGTTCCTTCAAAGTCTTAGGAGCTAAGCTATGGAACTCCCTACCTCCGCACATCCGTGACCAAACCAATCTGATCACTTTCCGAAAGGTACTCAAGACCCATCTCTTTTCTGTCATCTAATTCCTCTGTTGGTCCCCCCCCCTCCCCTCAGGTACTGGTTAGGTCAGCGCCGGGATGCTCCGTTGCTGGGGCAGCTGTTTGCGCTTCAACAAATAAATAACATAACATAACATAACTTCTGGGACAACTGTGCTTAGCTGCAGCTAATAAACCTGGTTTTCTACACCTAACAGAGTGTCTTGTGTCTCTGTCCGATAAGGCAGGTGAACTCGGAGATTCAAGGCGTGCCCTGCGCCGCTCGGCCCATAAGGCCTGATTCTCCAACTCACTCAGTCAAAGACCCTTAAACCCACTGATATACCCACTTACAAAGCCACCCACAGAGCCATTCACACACCCATTCACATACCAACACACCCACTCACATATCTACAGAGCCACTCACACACTCAGAAAACCATTCACACACCCACTCACAGAGCCACTGACACACCCACTTACACTCTTGTTCACACACACATCCAGTTACACACTCACACAGCCATTCACACACCAGTCACAGACTCACAAAACCACGTACACACCTACTCACACACCCACACAGCCGCTCACCACTCACACACCAATGCAGCCACCCACATTCCCACTCACAGAGTCTTACACTCTCTCACATACCCATTTACAAATCCACACAGCCGCTCACACACCCACACAGACACTTACACAAACTCTCAAATACCCATACAGCCATTCACATGCCCACTGTATTAAATGTGTATTAAATGTGTTAGTGTTCTGCATGATTGGTTTTGGGTGGGAACAGATCCGCGGAGCTGTTGTGGAACTAAGATGTGTTGCTGTTTTGTGTTGAATGTGTGATTTTGATCCGAGATGGATTTGAGTGATATATCTTAAAAAGTATTTGAAAATAAAATAAAACCAGTGTTTGGGAAAAGGGTTGACTTTGAAAAGTACCTTTGTGTTTATGATGTATAGATGATAATTAGACATAGAATATGGTATATAGAGCACATGTTGTGGTCACAGAGAAATGCAGAAACAGTTTTATTTGGCATGTTTCCTAGATTTCTCTATCTATGGACACAGTTTGGTTGTCCACGGCCCAGAAAACAAATTTTGGTCCACGATCCAGACTCTGATGACTTTGGAGACAAGCAGGAGTAGAAAAGTGGAAAAGGCTACAGCAGAATGAGGTAGTTTTGAAAATTAAAGGCAGATACAATGGAGGACTGAAAAAAAATACAAAACAACACATTTAATTTAATAGCGGAGATGTGCAGGGAACTATAATTGAGTAGTGACTTTAACATAAAAAAGTAACTACCTCTGTGATTGGCTTTGGAAAAATAAAAAAAGTAATGTTGTTTGATCTATGCTTGGAATTTCTTACAGTCAAGCACATCTGCTACAGTTAAGTTGAAGTAAGCTGCTTTTTAGAGAAAGCCTCGAGAACTTTTGACCACGTGATAGTTATAGACAATTGGAAACATAGTCAAGTCAAGTCAAGTCAAAGAATTTATATAGCGCGCTACATACCCAGAGGGTCTCAAGGCGCTTGAGGAGGGGTGGGGAATTACTTGTCAAATATCCACGTTTTAAGTTGCTTTCTGAATGCTAGGTGGTTCTGAGTAAGGCGAAGGTAAGTGGGAAGTGAGTTCCAGGTTTTAGCTGCCAGGTAGGAGAAGGATCTACCTCCCATGGTGGTTTTGTTGATGCGAGGTACAGTGGCAAGGGCTTGGTTGGATGATCGTAGCTGGCGGGGGGGGGGAGTAGAAGGACAGTCGTGTGTTGAGGCATTCTGGTCCGATTTCGTAGAGTGCTTGTGTGCGTGGGTTAGGAGCCGGAAAGTGATCCTCTTATTGACGGGAAGCCAGTGGAGGTTTTTCAGGTGACCAGAGATATGTTCTTTACTCGGGATGTCTAATATGAGCCTGGCTGAGGCGTTTTGGATTCGTTGGAGTTTTTTCTGGATCTTAGCGGTAGTACCGGCGTAGAGGGTGTTTCCATAGTCCAGTCGGCTCGTGACCAGGGCGTGGGTGACCGTTTTCCTAGTTTCGGTGGGGATCCAACGAAATGTTTTTTTGAGCATGCGAAGAATGTTGAAGCAGGATGAAGCGACGGCGTTGACTTGTCTATTCATTGAAAGTGAGGAATCCAGGATGACGCCCAGGTTCCGTGCATGGTCTGTCGGGATGGGTGCTTTTCCAAGGGCTTCTGGCCACCAAGAATCGTCCCATGCAGAGGGGGAGGTACCTAAGATAAGGACTTCTGTCTTATCTGAGTTCAGCTTCAGACGGCTGTGTTTCATCCATTCGGCTACTTCTTTCATTCCTTCGTGTAGGTTAGTTTTGGCGGTGCTGGGGTCATTGGTGAGTGATAGGATCAGTTGAGTGTCATCCGCGTAGGAGATGATGTTGAGGTTGTGTTGGCGTGCGATGGCCGCGAGGGGGCTCATGTATACGTTGAAAAGGGTGGGGCTGAGTGAAGACCCCTGTGGCACGCCGCAGATGACTTCAGTGGCCTCTGACTTGAATGGTGGAAGGCGGACTCTCTGGGTTCTTCCGGTGAGGAACGAGGTGATCCATTCTAGTGCTTTTCCTTGGATTCCAATGTTTCTGAGGCGCTGTAGAAGGGTGCTATGGCAGACTGTGTCGAAGGCTGCGGAGAGGTCGAGGAGGATGAGGGCGACTGTGTCTCCATTGTCCAGTAGAGTTCGAATGTCGTCTGTTGCTGCGATGAGGGCGGTCTCCGTGCTGTGTTTTGCTCGGAAGCCGGACTGTGAGGAGTCGAGGGAATTGTTGGCTTTGAGGAAGGCGGCGAGCTGGTTGTTGACAGCTTTCTCGATGACTTTGGCCGGGGATGGAAGGAGCGAGATGGGACGGTAGTTTTTGAGTTCGGTGGGGTCCGCTGTGGGTTTTTTCAGAAGGGCGCTGAGTTCAGCGTGTTTCCAGCTTTCCGGGAAGGTGGCGGAGTTGAGGGAGCAGTTGATGACGTCTCGGAGGTGCGGTGCTATGATGGAGTCTGCTTTGTTGAAGATGTGGTGAGGGCATGGGTCTGTGGGGGATCCTGAGTGGATGGAGTTCATCAGGCGGATGGTGTCCTCAGTGGAGATTGGGTTCCTGTCATAAAGGATGTTCGAGGGTGGTGAAGGTCCCGCAGATGGTTGGGTGGGTTGGTCTCCGGGTTGGTTGTCGAAGCTGTTGTGGATGTCTGCAATTTTGTTGTGGAAGAATGAGGCTAGGGAGTCGCAGAGAGCTTGAGAGGGGGTGATGTCGTTGGAGTTGGCCGAGGGATTGGTGAATTCCTTGACGATGTTGAAAAGTTCCTTGCTGTTGTGGGCGTTGCTATCAAGTCGGTCCTTGAAGGCGGTTTTCTTGGCCTTTCGGATCAGTTGGTGGTGTATGCGGGTGGCGTTTTTGAAGGCGTCCTTGGTGCTGGTGGTTGGGTCTTTTTTCCAGGCCTTCTCAAGGGAGCGGCAGAGTTTCTTGGATTTCTTAAGATCATCGTTGAACCAGGAGGCCTTCTTGCTGCCAAGTTTGATTTGTCGTTTTTTCAGTGGTGCTAGGATGTCGGCGCTGTTGGATAGCCATAGGGTGAGGTTGGTGGCGGCTTGGTCGGGGTTTGAGGAGTGGGCTGGGGGGTTTAGAAGAAGCGATGAGGAGATCTGGTCGATGGTGATTTTGTTCCAGTTTCTTTGCAGAGTTGGTTGGGGGTGGTTGTTGGGTTTGGGCTTGTTGTAGGTAAAGTGGACGCAGCTGTGGTCAGTCCAGAGGAGATCCGTAGTGTGGCTGAAGGAGACATGATTGCTGGAGGTGAAGATAGGGTCGAATGTGTGACCTGCGATGTGGGTGGGGGAAGTGACCAGTTGTTTAAGTCCGAGGTTGGCGAGGTTGTCCAAAAGGGTGGTGGAGTTATGGTCGTTGTTCTTTTCCAGGTGAAAGTTGAGGTCTCCCAGAAGGATGTAATCTTTGGAGGGGAGCGCGTGTGGAGTGATGAAGTCCCTGATGTCCTCACTAAATTGTGCGCGGGGTCCTGGAGGTCTGTAAAGGAGGGTGCCTCTGAGTGTGGTCTTGGGGTCGATGTGGATCTGGAAGTGAAGGTGTTCAGAGTTGGCGAGATTGACGTCTGAGCTGGTTGAGTTGTGGATGGATTTCTTATGGACAATAGCGATTCCTCCTCCTGTGTGGCCGGTACGGTCCTTGCGTATGATCTTATAATCTTCTGGGATGGCAATGGTGATGTCTGGGGCAGAAGAGGCGTTCATCCATGTTTCTGTTAGGAAGGCGACGTCCGGAGAGATGGTGTCTAGTAGATTCCATAGGTCGATGGCGTGCCTGTGTACCGATCGGGTGTTGAGCAAGATGCATTGTAGGTGGTTGGGGTCGGGAATCTGTGGTGTGATCGTAGCGGAGTTGTTGACGATGCAGTTGAATTTACAGGAGTAACATGAGAAAGGTCCGTGGGTTTGTCCAGGAGCGGCTTGGGCGCAGTTGGGGGAGCGGCCGGGGTTAAGGGCTAGGAGGGTGGTGGCATCGTAGGTAATGCGGGAGGGCTGGGCAATGCGAGGGCCAGGGGGTCTGGCACTGGGCGCGGTCCAGGCGTGGACGGGCGTAGACGGGCTTACCGTTGGCGCACCTTCGCGCGGCCGTAGCGCGTGGACGCTGCGCGTTGGGACATCTGACATTAATGGATGGTGGAGGGGGCGGAGCGTGGGCGGGTCAGCTGGGAGGCGGAAGCGGGGAGGCGGGGCAGGGGAAAGCACAACAACAAAATGGTGGGAGGGATAGGAATCGAAACCAACACAGTGCAATGCCAGCTATGAAGGAATGCACTGAAAGCAGGTGAAGCGCAAAGGACTGAATACTGCTAGGAATGTGTAAAAAGCGCTACCAAATGCAGTTATGTTCAAGCGCTACCCAAATGAGCCAAGCACTAGCGCTATGACAATTAAACACGAAGGCTGATTGTTATTTTAAGCGCCACCACAGTTAGCAAGGCACAGAGCACAAGCGCTATGAAAATAAACACGAAGGCTGATTGCTACTTTAAGCGCCACTACAATTATCAACAACAAGAGGTGGTGAGGGACAGAGTCTCTGAATTAAGCAGAAAGCTCTCACCCAGTCAAGAGATCAGGGCTAGATCCAACACCGTTTTTTAGCTCACTGCACCATCCCAGTTTCAGAACCTGGCTGTATGCAAATTAGTCTGTTCCTGTCCCAGTGCATGATGGGAACAGGGCAAACCAAACTACAAAAGCCAATTCTTACACTGGGAAGGAAACAAGCTCCCGGGGACCGGTTTCTGGCATTACAGCCGTCTTCGGCCCGGTTTGCTTGAATCCTGATGGTGCAATGAGCAAGGGTCTCACATCTGAGAATACCCTTCCACGCTTAGGGTGGACAAAAATATTTACAACAAGAGGTGGTGAGGGACAGAGTCTCTGAATTAAGCAGAAAGCTCTCACCCAGTCAAGAGATCAGGGCTGGATCCAACACCGTTTTTTAGCTCACTGCACCATCCCAGTTTCAGAACCTGGCTGTATGCAAATTAGTCTGTTCCTGTCCCAGTGCATGATGGGAACAGGGCAAACCAAACTACAAAAGCCAATTCTTACACTGGGAAGGAAACAAGCTCCCGGGGGCCGGTTTCTGGCATTACAGCCGTCTTCGGCCCGGTTTGCTTGAATCCTGATGGTGCAATGAGCACCACCCCCTTTTGTAAATCGACTACAATTATCAAGGCACAGAGCACAAGCGCTATGACAATTAACACGAAGGCTGATTGCTACTTTAAGCGCCACTACAATTATCAAGGCACAGAGCCCTATGAGTCAGTGAAGCCAATAAGTCTCAAGAGCTACGATACCACACACGAGGGCTGCTTGAAAACGCTTTAGCTGTGGGCACTGGAAAGAGGATTGCAAGCAGGAGCCAGGCAGCGTGGGGGAGCAACCGTTCGAGACGAGGCCCAGTATTGCATCATCTATGGACTCACATGCTTGAATCTTCCCAGCTGTCATGGTGGGAGTCCCATGGTAACAGTAAAAATAGCAGTACTGAAATATTAACATAGACCTCCATAGAACAAGAAAACACAATGTATTAACCTTTCAATATCATTTTATAACATCCAAAGTTCATCAAATCAGAATAGAGACTTCAGAGTACTCTTCGCCTACAGGGCCACCATACCTCAGATTTCTTACCGCACATCGTGTGGTAGGAAGTCTCTCTGACCTCTGGTCAGTGAGTTTAACTTTTGATCTCCAGCTTTCAGCTTCTGCTACATTCAAGGTATTGTTGAACGGTGTCTTTGCCTAGCCTTTCTTTTGAAATTCCAGAGCCTTAAAACGCTCTGTTTGTATGCCCTTCAAGACCTGTGGGAAGTATAGACGTTTCTTAGAAGACCCCTACAAACAGTGTCCTTATTGCCTCTACCCTGACCATGAACCCAGATGCAAATATTGCTGTTCTTTTTCAGCCAAAATCCTCATGGATAGGGAGGGAAAGCTGCTCTCTGGCTCCAAAGAAGAAAGCTGCTTCAGGCTTGGAGTCTAAACGTGAAAAAAAGCTCATTGTTCCTATAAAAAGAGAAAGGAAAATGGTACCTCTTTCCACCAAAGGATAATAGGATAAATCTGAGAAAAAACACCACAAAAAACTTCTGGCAGAGACTTCAAAATCTTTTTCAATGGCAAATTTTGCTCCCCGACTCCTGTCATTGAAGATTCTGACATCTATGAGGAAAGCTGATGTTTTTGCACCATGGATGACCTCATCAGTGACGGGCACTACGACAACGGTTCAGACATCGAGAACAGAAGTGTTGTCAGGCTCTCAACGGAGACTAACCATGTTGTCAGTGTCAACAATATCATCACCGTCGACAAGGATTTGCCACCTTCCACCGGCCCATCGACAGAACTGCTGAAGGCTGCACAGCATCGATGATGTTGCAGATGGCTGTATCAGCGACGGGTCCGTTGAAGGATGGGAACACCAGCTTTCTGCATTCACAGAAACAAATGCAGGGCTTTTCTAAGAATTACCCTTTTCCTTCAGCTCGTCTATTAGACTTCAAAGAGTCTGAGGCTGAAGGCTTGTTCAGCGCTACATACAGTCCATCCCATTTAAGGGTCAAATCTCAGGACTCGGGCGATGAAGACATTGAGGACAATGATGCATCCTCTTACATTGCAGGGGAATAATCTTTTAAGGCTAGAGATCTTTTTCTGTACGGCAACCTGATGCCTTCAAGGAGTAAATATTCTGGTATTTTTGGTGTCAGACTTACGTTATATGATAGATGCTATCTTGTGCAGAGAGAGAATATGTCTATTATATATAATCCATGTACATATACACTAGACTGGCAGCAAAAGCTGCTCCCAAAGATGTTCCAGAGCATTGTTCAAAGGAATCTCCATTGGGCATGGAGTAGTTGTGTTGTAGGGCAATTTTAATGAGGAGATAATGAAAATGGTAGGCACATCCGTGGGACGTTCCCATGTATTTAATAGTTTCTCCATTAACAAAATGCTTTCATCCTGAGGTATGTTGATGTGTAGAGATGATATGTCCAGAGGGACTAACCAATCTGCTTCATTATTGAAAGGTATGTTTTCTATAAGATTTATCATAATAGGTTTCTTGCATTGGGACAAAGTCCCTAATGACAAAATAGGTAATGAGACAGGATATTGAGGCAAAAAAAATCAAACTAACTTAATATCAAATATGTTGGAGAGGAAATATCGAGTGCAAGAAAATTGTTGTCGAGAATTTCGATTTGAAGTGATTTTAAGAAAATAGACGTCAATGTCATTTGCAAAAATATAGTTGTTTAAAATATACATTTTTTTAAATCAGTTTTATGTATTTTAGTATATATTTTAAGTTGATGTCATGTAATTTTTTTACATAAGCATTGTTTATGCTTTTTAATATATGTGTTACATTTTGACTAGTTAAAATAGCGTGTTGTGGGTTTATAGGGGAATAGGGAGGGAAGTCATTTAATTATAATAAATTAATGGGTTTTTTTAAATTTGATTATAATTATTTAATTGATATTTAATAGTGTTAATTGTGCTTTACGTTTTTTATGGTCAATCTTATGTGTGGACTGTGGGGTTTATAGGGATAAAAGGTGTTGCTAATTAATTAATTAATGGATTGATAATTAATTATAGTAATTGTGTAATTGTTTAGGTACAGGTTGTGGGGCTAATATGGGTAAAGGGTGGAAAGTAATGTATTTTTAATTGATTAATAAATAGTTGCTAATTAGAATTAAACAATAATCTGATAATAATGTTTATTGTTTAATTAGATTGTTGGGGGATGTGAGTTTTGGGATAACAGCGGTAAAAGGTTGGGGGATACATTCATTTTACTTAATGTATAATTAGTTGTTAAATACTATTAGTTATTTAATTGAAAATTATTTTTTATTGTTAAAGTTCAATTCTAGGTGCAGGTTGTAAGGATTATCAGGGTAAAGGGTGGGAAGATAAGTATTTTAATGAATGATAATTTGGTTGTTAATTTGTAATATGTATTTAATTGATAATTAATTGTGCAAATATTTTTTAATATATATTTTAGATGTTAGAGTTTTCTGGGGGCATAGGGTAGGAGGAAGATCAATGGTAAGCAATTAATAATAAGTTTGGTCGTAAAATCAGTTCCGTTCGTGGAATTTCCGGATTTTTGGCAATTTCGCGGTCCGCGAATCTCGCGGATTTGCCCAAAAATCCATAAATTTGCAAGCTGGCGGATTTTTTTGCTCTGTCGTGCTTGAAAAATACAATATCGCGTGCGCAGCGTTGACTTACGGTGATTCTGTGTTCGACGAGTTGTTTTTCTCCCGGTTTACGTGGCCTGCGCCATTTTGGATCTTGCTGCGTGATCGCGCGAGAGTTTTGGACCGCGATTACGTCATCGCGGCCCTCTATCTTGATTTGTCGTTTTTTCAGTGGTGCTAGGATGTCGGCGCTGTTGGATAGCCATAGGGTGAGGTTGGTGGCGGCTTGGTCGGGGTTTGAGGAGTGGGCTGGGGGGTTTAGAAGAAGCGATGAGGAGATCTGGTCGATGGTGATTTTGTTCCAGTTTCTTTGCAGAGTTGGTTGGGGGTGGTTGTTGGGTTTGGGCTTGTTGTAGGTAAAGTGGACGCAGCTGTGGTCAGTCCAGAGGAGATCCGTAGTGTGGCTGAAGGAGACATGATTGCTGGAGGTGAAGATAGGGTCGAATGTGTGACCTGCGATGTGGGTGGGGGAAGTGACCAGTTGTTTAAGTCCGAGGTTGGCGAGGTTGTCCAAAAGGGTGGTGGAGTTATGGTCGTTGTTCTTTTCCAGGTGAAAGTTGAGGTCTCCCAGAAGGATGTCATCTTTGGAGGGGAGCGCGTGTGGAGTGATGAAGTCCCTGATGTCCTCACTAAATTGTGCGCGGGGTCCTGGAGGTCTGTAAAGGAGGGTGCCTCTGAGTGTGGTCTTGGGGTCGATGTGGATCTGGAAGTGAAGGTGTTCAGAGTTGGCGAGATTGACGTCTGAGCTGGTTGAGTTGTGGATGGATTTCTTATGGACAATAGCGATTCCTCCTCCTGTGTGGCCGGTACGGTCCTTGCGTATGATCTTATAATCTTCTGGGATGGCAATGGTGATGTCTGGGGCGGAAGAGGCGTTCATCCATGTTTCTGTTAGGAAGGCGACGTCCGGAGAGATGGTGTCTAGTAGATTCCATAGGTCGATGGCGTGCCTGTGTACCGATCGGGTGTTGAGCAAGATGCATTGTAGGTGGTTGGGGTCGGGAATCTGTGGTGTGATCGTAGCGGAGTTGTTGACGATGCAGTTGAATTTACAGGAGTAACATGAGAAAGGTCCGTGGGTTTGTCCAGGAGCGGCTTGGGCGCAGTTGGGGGAGCGGCCGGGGTTAAGGGCTAGGAGGGTGGTGGCATCGTAGGTAATGCGGGAGGGCTGGGCAATGCGAGGGCCAGGGGGTCTGGCACTGGGCGCGGTCCAGGCGTGGACGGGCGTAGACGGGCTTACCGTTGGCGCACCTTCGCGCGGCCGTAGCGCGTGGACGCTGCGCGTTGGGACATCTGACATTAATGGATGGTGGAGGGGGCGGAGCGTGGGCGGGTCAGCTGGGAGGCGGAAGCGGGGAGGCGGGGCAGGGGAAAGCACAACAACAAAATGGTGGGAGGGATAGGAATCGAAACCAACACAGTGCAATGCCAGCTATGAAGGAATGCACTGAAAGCAGGTGAAGCGCAAAGGACTGAATACTGCTAGGAATGTGTAAAAAGCGCTACCAAATGCAGTTATGTTCAAGCGCTACCCAAATGAGCCAAGCACTAGCGCTATGACAATTAAACACGAAGGCTGATTGTTATTTTAAGCGCCACCACAGTTAGCAAGGCACAGAGCACAAGCGCTATGAAAATAAACACGAAGGCTGATTGCTACTTTAAGCGCCACTACAATTATCAACAACAAGAGGTGGTGAGGGACAGAGTCTCTGAATTAAGCAGAAAGCTCTCACCCAGTCAAGAGATCAGGGCTAGATCCAACACCGTTTTTTAGCTCACTGCACCATCCCAGTTTCAGAACCTGGCTGTATGCAAATTAGTCTGTTCCTGTCCCAGTGCATGATGGGAACAGGGCAAACCAAACTACAAAAGCCAATTCTTACACTGGGAAGGAAACAAGCTCCCGGGGACCGGTTTCTGGCATTACAGCCGTCTTCGGCCCGGTTTGCTTGAATCCTGATGGTGCAATGAGCAAGGGTCTCACATCTGAGAATACCCTTCCACGCTTAGGGTGGACAAAAATATTTACAACAAGAGGTGGTGAGGGACAGAGTCTCTGAATTAAGCAGAAAGCTCTCACCCAGTCAAGAGATCAGGGCTGGATCCAACACCGTTTTTTAGCTCACTGCACCATCCCAATTTCAGAACCTGGCTGTATGCAAATTAGTCTGTTCCTGTCCCAGTGCATGATGGGAACAGGGCAAACCAAACTACAAAAGCCAATTCTTACACTGGGAAGGAAACAAGCTCCCGGGGGCCGGTTTCTGGCATTACAGCCGTCTTCGGCCCGGTTTGCTTGAATCCTGATGGTGCAATGAGCACCACCCCCTTTTGTAAATCGACTACAATTATCAAGGCACAGAGCACAAGCGCTATGACAATTAACACGAAGGCTGATTGCTACTTTAAGCGCCACTACAATTATCAAGGCACAGAGCCCTATGAGTCAGTGAAGCCAATAAGTCTCAAGAGCTACGATACCACACACGAGGGCTGCTTGAAAACGCTTTAGCTGTGGGCACTGGAAAGAGGATTGCAAGCAGGAGCCAGGCAGCGTGGGGGAGCAACCGTTCGAGACGAGGTCCAGTATTGCATCATCTATGGACTCACATGCTTGAATCTTCCCAGCTGTCATGGTGGGAGTCCCATGGTAACAGTAAAAATAGCAGTACTGAAATATTAACATAGACCTCCATAGAACAAGAAAACACAATGTATTAACCTTTCAATATCATTTTATAACATCCAAAGTTCATCAAATCAGAATAGAGACTTCAGAGTACTCTTCGCCTACAGGGCCACCATACCTCAGATTTCTTACCGCACATCGTGTGGTAGGAAGTCTCTCTGACCTCTGGTCAGTGAGTTTAACTTTTGATCTCCAGCTTTCAGCTTCTGCTACATTCAAGGTATTGTTGAACGGTGTCTTTGCCTAGCCTTTCTTTTGAAATTCCAGAGCCTTAAAACGCTCTGTTTGTATGCCCTTCAAGACCTGTGGGAAGTATAGACGTTTCTTAGAAGACCCCTACAAACAGTGTCCTTATTGCCTCTACCCTGACCATGAACCCAGATGCAAATATTGCTGTTCTTTTTCAGCCAAAATCCTCATGGATAGGGAGGGAAAGCTGCTCTCTGGCTCCAAAGAAGAAAGCTGCTTCAGGCTTGGAGTCTAAACGTGAAAAAAAGCTCATTGTTCCTATAAAAAGAGAAAGGAAAATGGTACCTCTTTCCACCAAAGGATAATAGGATAAATCTGAGAAAAAACACCACAAAAAACTTCTGGCAGAGACTTCAAAATCTTTTTCAATGGCAAATTTTGCTCCCCGACTCCTGTCATTGAAGATTCTGACATCTATGAGGAAAGCTGATGTTTTTGCACCATGGATGACCTCATCAGTGACGGGCACTACGACAACGGTTCAGACATCGAGAACAGAAGTGTTGTCAGGCTCTCAACGGAGACTAACCATGTTGTCAGTGTCAACAATATCATCACCGTCGACAAGGATTTGCCACCTTCCACCGGCCCATCGACAGAACTGCTGAAGGCTGCACAGCATCGATGATGTTGCAGATGGCTGTATCAGCGACGGGTCCGTTGAAGGATGGGAACACCAGCTTTCTGCATTCACAGAAACAAATGCAGGGCTTTTCTAAGAATTACCCTTTTCCTTCAGCTCGTCTATTAGACTTCAAAGAGTCTGAGGCTGAAGGCTTGTTCAGCGCTACATACAGTCCATCCCATTTAAGGGTCAAATCTCAGGACTCGGGCGATGAAGACATTGAGGACAATGATGCATCCTCTTACATTGCAGGGGAATAATCTTTTAAGGCTAGAGATCTTTTTCTGTACGGCAACCTGATGCCTTCAAGGAGTAAATATTCTGGTATTTTTGGTGTCAGACTTACGTTATATGATAGATGCTATCTTGTGCAGAGAGAGAATATGTCTATTATATATAATCCATGTACATATACACTAGACTGGCAGCAAAAGCTGCTCCCAAAGATGTTCCAGAGCATTGTTCAAAGGAATCTCCATTGGGCATGGAGTAGTTGTGTTGTAGGGCAATTTTAATGAGGAGATAATGAAAATGGTAGGCACATCCGTGGGACGTTCCCATGTATTTAATAGTTTCTCCATTAACAAAATGCTTTCATCCTGAGGTATGTTGATGTGTAGAGATGATATGTCCAGAGGGACTAACCAATCTGCTTCATTATTGAAAGGTATGTTTTCTATAAGATTTATCATAATAGGTTTCTTGCATTGGGACAAAGTCCCTAATGACAAAATAGGTAATGAGACAGGATATTGAGGCAAAAAAAATCAAACTAACTTAATATCAAATATGTTGGAGAGGAAATATCGAGTGCAAGAAAATTGTTGTCGAGAATTTCGATTTGAAGTGATTTTAAGAAAATAGACGTCAATGTCATTTGCAAAAATATAGTTGTTTAAAATATACATTTTTTTAAATCAGTTTTATGTATTTTAGTATATATTTTAAGTTGATGTCATGTAATTTTTTTACATAAGCATTGTTTATGCTTTTTAATATATGTGTTACATTTTGACTAGTTAAAATAGCGTGTTGTGGGTTTATAGGGGAATAGGGAGGGAAGTCATTTAATTATAATAAATTAATGGGTTTTTTTAAATTTGATTATAATTATTTAATTGATATTTAATAGTGTTAATTGTGCTTTACGTTTTTTATGGTCAATCTTATGTGTGGACTGTGGGGTTTATAGGGATAAAAGGTGTTGCTAATTAATTAATTAATGGATTGATAATTAATTATAGTAATTGTGTAATTGTTTAGGTACAGGTTGTGGGGCTAATATGGGTAAAGGGTGGAAAGTAATGTATTTTTAATTGATTAATAAATAGTTGCTAATTAGAATTAAACAATAATCTGATAATAATGTTTATTGTTTAATTAGATTGTTGGGGGATGTGAGTTTTGGGATAACAGCGGTAAAAGGTTGGGGGATACATTCATTTTACTTAATGTATAATTAGTTGTTAAATACTATTAGTTATTTAATTGAAAATTATTTTTTATTGTTAAAGTTCAATTCTAGGTGCAGGTTGTAAGGATTATCAGGGTAAAGGGTGGGAAGATAAGTATTTTAATGAATGATAATTTGGTTGTTAATTTGTAATATGTATTTAATTGATAATTAATTGTGCAAATATTTTTTAATATATATTTTAGATGTTAGAGTTTTCTGGGGGCATAGGGTAGGAGGAAGATCAATGGTAAGCAATTAATAATAAGTTTGGTCGTAAAATCAGTTCCGTTCGTGGAATTTCCGGATTTTTGGCAATTTCGCGGTCCGCGAATCTCGCGGATTTGCCCAAAAATCCATAAATTTGCAAGCTGGCGGATTTTTTTGCTCTGTCGTGCTTGAAAAATACAATATCGCGTGCGCAGCGTTGACTTACGGTGATTCTGTGTTCGACGAGTTGTTTTTCTCCCGGTTTACGTGGCCTGCGCCATTTTGGATCTTGCTGCGTGATCGCGCGAGAGTTTTGGACCGCGATTACGTCATCGCGGCCCTCTATCTTGATTTGTCGTTTTTTCAGTGGTGCTAGGATGTCGGCGCTGTTGGATAGCCATAGGGTGAGGTTGGTGGCGGCTTGGTCGGGGTTTGAGGAGTGGGCTGGGGGGTTTAGAAGAAGCGATGAGGAGATCTGGTCGATGGTGATTTTGTTCCAGTTTCTTTGCAGAGTTGGTTGGGGGTGGTTGTTGGGTTTGGGCTTGTTGTAGGTAAAGTGGACGCAGCTGTGGTCAGTCCAGAGGAGATCCGTAGTGTGGCTGAAGGAGACATGATTGCTGGAGGTGAAGATAGGGTCGAATGTGTGACCTGCGATGTGGGTGGGGGAAGTGAACAGTTGTTTAAGTCCGAGGTTGGCGAGGTTGTCCAAAAGGGTGGTGGAGTTATGGTCGTTGTTCTTTTCCAGGTGAAAGTTGAGGTCTCCCAGAAGGATGTAATCTTTGGAGGGGAGCGCGTGTGGAGTGATGAAGTCCCTGATGTCCTCACTAAATTGTGCGCGGGGTCCTGGAGGTCTGTAAAGGAGGGTGCCTCTGAGTGTGGTCTTGGGGTCGATGTGGATCTGGAAGTGAAGGTGTTCAGAGTTGGCGAGATTGACGTCTGAGCTGGTTGAGTTGTGGATGGATTTCTTATGGACAATAGCGATTCCTCCTCCTGTGTGGCCGGTACGGTCCTTGCGTATGATCTTATAATCTTCTGGGATGGCAATGGTGATGTCTGGGGCGGAAGAGGCGTTCATCCATGTTTCTGTTAGGAAGGCGACGTCCGGAGAGATGGTGTCTAGTAGATTCCATAGGTCGATGGCGTGCCTGTGTACCGATCGGGTGTTGAGCAAGATGCATTGTAGGTGGTTGGGGTCGGGAATCTGTGGTGTGATCGTAGCGGAGTTGTTGACGATGCAGTTGAATTTACAGGAGTAACATGAGAAAGGTCCGTGGGTTTGTCCAGGAGCGGCTTGGGCGCAGTTGGGGGAGCGGCCGGGGTTAAGGGCTAGGAGGGTGGTGGCATCGTAGGTAATGCGGGAGGGCTGGGCAATGCGAGGGCCAGGGGGTCTGGCACTGGGCGCGGTCCAGGCGTGGACGGGCGTAGACGGGCTTACCGTTGGCGCACCTTCGCGCGGCCGTAGCGCGTGGACGCTGCGCGTTGGGACATCTGACATTAATGGATGGTGGAGGGGGCGGAGCGTGGGCGGGTCAGCTGGGAGGCGGAAGCGGGGAGGCGGGCAGGGGAAAGCACAACAACAAAATGGTGGGAGGGATAGGAATCGAAACCAACACAGTGCAATGCCAGCTATGAAGGAATGCACTGAAAGCAGGTGAAGCGCAAAGGACTGAATACTGCTAGGAATGTGTAAAAAGCGCTACCAAATGCAGTTATGTTCAAGCGCTACCCAAATGAGCCAAGCACTAGCGCTATGACAATTAAACACGAAGGCTGATTGTTATTTTAAGCGCCACCACAGTTAGCAAGGCACAGAGCACAAGCGCTATGAAAATAAACACGAAGGCTGATTGCTACTTTAAGCGCCACTACAATTATCAACAACAAGAGGTGGTGAGGGACAGAGTCTCTGAATTAAGCAGAAAGCTCTCACCCAGTCAAGAGATCAGGGCTAGATCCAACACCGTTTTTTAGCTCACTGCACCATCCCAGTTTCAGAACCTGGCTGTATGCAAATTAGTCTGTTCCTGTCCCAGTGCATGATGGGAACAGGGCAAACCAAACTACAAAAGCCAATTCTTACACTGGGAAGGAAACAAGCTCCCGGGGACCGGTTTCTGGCATTACAGCCGTCTTCGGCCCGGTTTGCTTGAATCCTGATGGTGCAATGAGCAAGGGTCTCACATCTGAGAATACCCTTCCACGCTTAGGGTGGACAAAAATATTTACAACAAGAGGTGGTGAGGGACAGAGTCTCTGAATTAAGCAGAAAGCTCTCACCCAGTCAAGAGATCAGGGCTGGATCCAACACCGTTTTTTAGCTCACTGCACCATCCCAGTTTCAGAACCTGGCTGTATGCAAATTAGTCTGTTCCTGTCCCAGTGCATGATGGGAACAGGGCAAACCAAACTACAAAAGCCAATTCTTACACTGGGAAGGAAACAAGCTCCCGGGGGCCGGTTTCTGGCATTACAGCCGTCTTCGGCCCGGTTTGCTTGAATCCTGATGGTGCAATGAGCACCACCCCCTTTTGTAAATCGACTACAATTATCAAGGCACAGAGCACAAGCGCTATGACAATTAACACGAAGGCTGATTGCTACTTTAAGCGCCACTACAATTATCAAGGCACAGAGCCCTATGAGTCAGTGAAGCCAATAAGTCTCAAGAGCTACGATACCACACACGAGGGCTGCTTGAAAACGCTTTAGCTGTGGGCACTGGAAAGAGGATTGCAAGCAGGAGCCAGGCAGCGTGGGGGAGCAACCGTTCGAGACGAGGTCCAGTATTGCATCATCTATGGACTCACATGCTTGAATCTTCCCAGCTGTCATGGTGGGAGTCCCATGGTAACAGTAAAAATAGCAGTACTGAAATATTAACATAGACCTCCATAGAACAAGAAAACACAATGTATTAACCTTTCAATATCATTTTATAACATCCAAAGTTCATCAAATCAGAATAGAGACTTCAGAGTACTCTTCGCCTACAGGGCCACCATACCTCAGATTTCTTACCGCACATCGTGTGGTAGGAAGTCTCTCTGACCTCTGGTCAGTGAGTTTAACTTTTGATCTCCAGCTTTCAGCTTCTGCTACATTCAAGGTATTGTTGAACGGTGTCTTTGCCTAGCCTTTCTTTTGAAATTCCAGAGCCTTAAAACGCTCTGTTTGTATGCCCTTCAAGACCTGTGGGAAGTATAGACGTTTCTTAGAAGACCCCTACAAACAGTGTCCTTATTGCCTCTACCCTGACCATGAACCCAGATGCAAATATTGCTGTTCTTTTTCAGCCAAAATCCTCATGGATAGGGAGGGAAAGCTGCTCTCTGGCTCCAAAGAAGAAAGCTGCTTCAGGCTTGGAGTCTAAACGTGAAAAAAAGCTCATTGTTCCTATAAAAAGAGAAAGGAAAATGGTACCTCTTTCCACCAAAGGATAATAGGATAAATCTGAGAAAAAACACCACAAAAAACTTCTGGCAGAGACTTCAAAATCTTTTTCAATGGCAAATTTTGCTCCCCGACTCCTGTCATTGAAGATTCTGACATCTATGAGGAAAGCTGATGTTTTTGCACCATGGATGACCTCATCAGTGACGGGCACTACGACAACGGTTCAGACATCGAGAACAGAAGTGTTGTCAGGCTCTCAACGGAGACTAACCATGTTGTCAGTGTCAACAATATCATCACCGTCGACAAGGATTTGCCACCTTCCACCGGCCCATCGACAGAACTGCTGAAGGCTGCACAGCATCGATGATGTTGCAGATGGCTGTATCAGCGACGGGTCCGTTGAAGGATGGGAACACCAGCTTTCTGCATTCACAGAAACAAATGCAGGGCTTTTCTAAGAATTACCCTTTTCCTTCAGCTTGTCTATTAGACTTCAAAGAGTCTGAGGCTGAAGGCTTGTTCAGCGCTACATACAGTCCATCCCATTTAAGGGTCAAATCTCAGGACTCGGGCGATGAAGACATTGAGGACAATGATGCATCCTCTTACATTGCAGGGGAATAATCTTTTAAGGCTAGAGATCTTTTTCTGTACGGCAACCTGATGCCTTCAAGGAGTAAATATTCTGGTATTTTTGGTGTCAGACTTACGTTATATGATAGATGCTATCTTGTGCAGAGAGAGAATATGTCTATTATATATAATCCATGTACATATACACTAGACTGGCAGCAAAAGCTGCTCCCAAAGATGTTCCAGAGCATTGTTCAAAGGAATCTCCATTGGGCATGGAGTAGTTGTGTTGTAGGGCAATTTTAATGAGGAGATAATGAAAATGGTAGGCACATCCGTGGGACGTTCCCATGTATTTAATAGTTTCTCCATTAACAAAATGCTTTCATCCTGAGGTATGTTGATGTGTAGAGATGATATGTCCAGAGGGACTAACCAATCTGCTTCATTATTGAAAGGTATGTTTTCTATAAGATTTATCATAATAGGTTTCTTGCATTGGGACAAAGTCCCTAATGACAAAATAGGTAATGAGACAGGATATTGAGGCAAAAAAAATCAAACTAACTTAATATCAAATATGTTTGAGAGGAAATATCGAGTGCAAGAAAATTGTTGTCGAGAATTTCGATTTGAAGTGATTTTAAGAAAATAGACGTCAATGTCATTTGCAAAAATATAGTTGTTTAAAATATACATTTTTTTAAATCAGTTTTATGTATTTTAGTATATATTTTAAGTTGATGTCATGTAATTTTTTTACATAAGCATTGTTTATGCTTTTTAATATATGTGTTACATTTTGACTAGTTAAAATAGCGTGTTGTGGGTTTATAGGGGAATAGGGAGGGAAGTCATTTAATTATAATAAATTAATGGGTTTTTTTAAATTTGATTATAATTATTTAATTGATATTTAATAGTGTTAATTGTGCTTTACGTTTTTTATGGTCAATCTTATGTGTGGACTGTGGGGTTTATAGGGATAAAAGGTGTTGCTAATTAATTAATTAATGGATTGATAATTAATTATAGTAATTGTGTAATTGTTTAGGTACAGGTTGTGGGGCTAATATGGGTAAAGGGTGGAAAGTAATGTATTTTTAATTGATTAATAAATAGTTGCTAATTAGAATTAAACAATAATCTGATAATAATGTTTATTGTTTAATTAGATTGTTGGGGGATGTGAGTTTTGGGATAACAGCGGTAAAAGGTTGGGGGATACATTCATTTTACTTAATGTATAATTAGTTGTTAAATACTATTAGTTATTTAATTGAAAATTATTTTTTATTGTTAAAGTTCAATTCTAGGTGCAGGTTGTAAGGATTATCAGGGTAAAGGGTGGGAAGATAAGTATTTTAATGAATGATAATTTGGTTGTTAATTTGTAATATGTATTTAATTGATAATTAATTGTGCAAATATTTTTTAATATATATTTTAGATGTTAGAGTTTTCTGGGGGCATAGGGTAGGAGGAAGATCAATGGTAAGCAATTAATAATAAGTTTGGTCGTAAAATCAGTTCCGTTCGTGGAATTTCCGGATTTTTGGCAATTTCGCGGTCCGCGAATCTCGCGGATTTGCCCAAAAATCCATAAATTTGCAAGCTGGCGGATTTTTTTGCTCTGTCGTGCTTGAAAAATACAATATCGCGTGCGCAGCGTTGACTTACGGTGATTCTGTGTTCGACGAGTTGTTTTTCTCCCGGTTTACGTGGCCTGCGCCATTTTGGATCTTGCTGCGTGATCGCGCGAGAGTTTTGGACCGCGATTACGTCATCGCGGCCCTCTATCTTGCACAGCGAGAGTTTGACAACGCGAGTACGTCATAAGGGCCCACAATCACGCATCGCGGGAGTAAACAATTGCGAACACGTAGATGCGGCGCGCAGCTGACTTCTGGCCGGAGATTTGAACAGCTCGCTTTCCCAAACTTGCAAAAATTGCAATTCTGCAGAAGAAATCCACCGCAGGCAGCATAAACCTTCTGAAAATGTTTTTTTATCAGAATAACACATCAGATTGACATTTGGCTGCACTTTATGGTGCAAGGAGTCCATTTTGAGGGATGGTGGGAGGAAGGAAGTGCCCCAGAGTCTCCATCTTCCTGTTCCTGTCCAGCAGGCTCCTCCCAGTGCTTTGTCCATGTCCTAGTCACTTTGGATTTGGATCTGGAGCTGGAAGGATTACTTTTTGTGGCTGCTGCTGGATATTTGTATTTGAGGACTTTTTGGACTTTGGAGTTTGGATCACTTTTGGATTTGAGATTTTATAAGTAAGTTGGTGTTGTTTGTTTGGGGCATTGCAGTTGCTGCAACTACAATTTTAAAAATTTTCACAACTTAATAAAATATATATTGTGGGTAGCCACAGTATTCAGTAGGCCCTGGGCTAGTCAAAGGTGCATGATACAACTGTTTCTGTGAGTTTTTTTTAACTTAAATCCTATTTATGTCATGGAATTTTAGCTCACTGTTATATGTGTTTTTTTTTAATTTTGGGGTGCCTGTAAAGCCTCACTAGCCAGTAGGCCCAGGGGTAGTGAGTGGTGCATGTACCAAGTCTTTCTGTGGGGTGCCTTGAATCTAAACATCATTGAGGGCATGGATGGCATTGGATTGTGGTGATTTTTGTGTGTTTTTTTACTTTTTGGGGTGGGGTTGGGGCCTGGTCATGTGTGTGGGGCAATTTTGAGGCCTGGTCCAGGCAGGGCCTGGCCATGTGGTGGAGGTCAAGGGGCCATTTTGAAGCCAGGCAGTGTGCTCAGGCCTGCACCCAGTTTGCAATGCTTTTAACCATTATGCCCAGGAGTACTTAGTGGTCCATGGACCTAGTCTTTCTGTGGGGTGTCTTGAATTTAAACATCATTGAGGGCATGGATGGCATTGGATTGTGGTGTTTTTTGACTTTTTGGGTGCTGTTGGGGCCTGACCATGTGGGTGGGGGCCATTTTAAGGCCTGGTCCAGGCAGGGCCTGGCCATGTGGTGGGTGTCAATGGGGCATTTTGAAGCCAGGCAGTGTGCTCAGGCCTGCACCCAGTTTGCCTTGCTTTCAACCATTATTCCCAGGGGTACTCAGTGGTCCATGGACCTAGTCTTTCTGTGGGGTCTCTTGAATGTAAACATCATTGAGGGCATGGATGGCATTGTATTATGGTGATTTTTGTGTGTTTTTCGACTTTTTGTGTGCTGTTGGGGGCCTGACCATGTGGGTGGGGGCCATTTTGAGGTCTGGTCCAGGCAGGGCCTGGCCATGTGGTGGGGGTCAAAGAGTCATTTTGAAGCCAGGCAATGTGCTCAGGCCTGCACCCAGTTTGCCTTGCTTTCAACCATTATGCCTAGGGGTACTCAGTGGTCCATGGACCTAGTCTTTCTGTGGGGTGTCTTGAATTTAAACATCATTGAGGGCATGGATGGCATTGGATTGTGGTGATTTTGTTTTCCAACTTTTAGGGTGTTTAACTGATGTTCCTCTGGCTTCCTTTGCTTTTAGTTGCACAAGATAACCAGCAGTGCCAGGAAGAAGTCCTGCATCGGTGTGTGCATCACAATGTCACGTGACGTCACGTGTGGTGACAGACAACTCTGCAACTCGTGCAACTGCGGCCTGCTGTTCAACTTCTGACATCTGAAGACGATGGGCCTAAAGAAAGGTGGCTGTAGCGCCTCTACGAAAAAAGTTGCTACTGCCACTGCCAGTAAGAAGGAGCAGAAGAAGCAAGTGGCACCACCTACCAAGGAGACTGGTGTGCCCACAGACACCTTTTTCGGGAATAAAACCACGCCTGCAGCAGCAGCCGTGTCCGCCGGGGACCAAGCTGGGAGCAGCGCCTCCGCTTCATTGGGCTCAGTGCCACCACACCGAGTTAGGTCCAAGCACATGAGTGTTGCAGAAGCAGCCACTTTAATTGTTCACTCACCATCGACCAGTGATGTTGGCTCATCGCAAGAAAGTAGCATCCAATCAACGACGGGTGTAACTCAGCGGATGAGTGTTCAACAACCACAGCCACAACGACAACCACAGGTGCAACTATTATGATCGCAAGTACATGGGCAAGGAGAGGCGCAAGTACATGCGCAAGGAGAGGCACAAGTACAGCCGCAAGGAGAGGCGCAAGTAGAGGCACAACTAGAGGCGCATGGAGCAGCACAACTGCCCACAATGCTTGTTCCTCCAGAAGTAAGGGTACATCAGGGAATCGAGATTGAAGCAGAGGTATTATCCGAGCAAGCCACTCCTCCTGATTTTGATCCATTGTCTTCCAGATCCCCAGCAAGAAAAAGGTCAAGGAGGGCTACTACATGTTCTTTTTCAAACCCCCTTCCTTCTGATGATCTTGATGTTGATTGGAACCCACCAATGCAGTCTGAGAGTGAGGCACGCCATGAGCCGACAAAGGTAGCTAAGCCTAAAAGGAAGGTTCCCGCAAGGCTTCGACTTATGGGTGATGACGACGAAGAAGAAGTGTTGTATTCTGCTGCTGATGAACAGTCTGACGACGACCCAGTCATCACAGTCGTCACTCCAGCCCCAGCGGGCATGCAGCAAGGAAATTTGACCCTATCCCAAAATGCTGCTGAGCGGCATGTGGGCGGCCTGGCACTGGTACCAACACCAATGCAGTTAACTACTACACCAACACGACCTACAGCTTCCATATTTTCTCGTCAGAAGGTCCGGCAGGGACCTCCATCCAGCTCGACCTCCATTACCTCAAGTAGTGGTGCTGTAAGTGCACAACAGAGTCAAATTCAGCGACACCCATCCTCTACTTCATCTGGCATTGAAAGTAGCACCTCCACCACCAGCAGACATTTCCAATCCCCAGTGTGGGACTTTTTTAGTGTTAGCAAAAAGCCAGAAAACATGGTCGTTTGTTCGATTTGTAAAGCTGTAGTTAGTCGGGGTAAGCGTGGTACCAAAAACACCACACTATCATTTGGGAGTCGCACAAGAGCAAGACCTGGGAACCCACTCGTACAACAAATCCAAATGTATCCATTCATATTGCATCTGCTGATGACGAGGGGCTGATCGTACAGGAGGGAAGTGAAGAAGCGACATACATTTTTTCTGGTACACCCAGTACCCCTGGTAGCAGCACTGTAGTGGTAGCGCCCACACCCTCTACCCCAGCAACATCTATGAGACACACTAAGAGTCTGGGAGAGACACCAATGCGAAAAAGTACATCAATGAGCCTAACTGGTTTGAAGAAGTCTGCATCATCATCATGTAAAATGTTTCCATAGGAAAGTTTGCAAGCATTACAGATTAATCTTCAAGCTTCTTTGTATAGGAATGCTTACATGTTTCCATAGGAATGTGTGCATGATTTGTTATTGGAATGTTCAAACATGTTTGCATAGGAATGTTTACATGTTTGCATGGGAAATTTTTACATACACATGTTTGCACGGATTTGCATATGAATGCATGTGCATGCTTCCATAGACATATTTGTACAGGTTTGCGTTCCAATTTTCAGATATGTTTGGATAGGAATGTTTGCATGGATTTGCAGGGGACTCTTCAGACATGTTTTATAGAAATGTTTTACAAGTTTGCATTATGATGTTTGCATAGAAACGTTTACATCGGAATGCTTTCACTCGTTTGCATAAGAATGTTCAGACATGTTTGCAACAGAATGTTCACATGTTTGCATAGAAATGTTTGCATAGGAAGATTTGCACATGTCTGCATGTTTGTACCTTTGCACTCTCTCAAGCTAAGGCATCCCCAAAAACAATGTTCATACCATTAATTACCACAGACTTGACCCTTTCGAAATTTAGACAAGAACTAATGAAAAAAGCTCCAATGCTCTTAATTCCCATATCAATCAGGATTTCTAATGAATGGCAAATCACCTGTGAGGGTCCAAGGTGCTGTTATTGCTAGCTGCTTCGCTCTACTCTGTTTATTCAAACAGCCTTGTCTTGAGTCCTTTTCAGGAATCCTGGAACAATGCAGCATTCCTGGAGGGGAGGGGAACGCCGTTCCAGGCTTTAACTGCCCGGTGATATAAGGAGCATCCTCCACTGTTAGATTGGATCCAAGGGTGGGGTGTCTGCGAGGAAAGGGATGTGGATTGCACGTGTCTGGTTGGTTGGTAAAAAGTCATTAGTTTGTTCATGTATTCTGGTACTTCAATGTGTGGGGCTTTGTATGTGTGGGTAAGCATCTTAAACTAGCATCTCTTCTGGGTCGGGAGCCATTCTAGATGCTTGAGGTGTGGGGTGATGTGAGTGCATCTGGGGAAGTCAAGGATGAGTTTTGCCACTAGGTTTTCTTTTGTCTGTAGTGTATTTACGAGATGGGTAGTGGTAGTGGTTCCTGTGTAAAGAGTGTTACAGTAGTCCAGCCTGCTGGTGACGAGGGCTTGAGTGCGGGTCTTTCTGGTGTCAATTGGGAGCCACCTGAAGATATTACAGAGCATGCATAGGGTGTGGAAGTAGGTGGATGAGACTGTATTTACCTGTTTATGCATAGATAACTTTCTGCCAAGATGATGGTCGTGTGGTCTGTCGGGGTAGGGGAAAGGCAGAGTCCAGTAGGGCACCAAGTGTCATTCATTACATAGCAAAATGTTGTTCCCAAAGATGAGGACTTCCGTTTTGTCCTAGTTGGGTTTGAGGTAGTTGTCCTTCATCCACTTGGCGTCATTCTTCATACATATCAAGATGGAGGGACTCAAAATACGTCTGTGGATGTAGGTTCAGGTGATGGTCTTCTGTCAGCAATGGGATGAGATAGTTGTCATCAAACAGGAGATGATGTTGTGACCATGCAATCTGATGGTGTTGGTCAGGGGGTCATGCATGTATTTAAGAGGGTAGAGCTGAGAGTGATCTTTGTGGATGCCACAGATGATCTTCTTGTGATCTGAGGAAAATGGTGGGAGACAAATTCTCAAGGTTCTTCAGGTGAGGTATGAGGTGATCCATTTAAGGGACTCTCCCTGGATTCTGATTTGGGGGTGTCTGTGGTATCTGTTGATCAAGATGTGGGGGGAGATGCCCCTGTGTCGAAGGTGGCTGACAGGTCCAGGTGGATGACGTCTGTTTTGCTGTGGTCTAGGAGGGCCCTGATGTTGTTGGTGGCTGCTGCTATCAGGGCAGTCTCAGTGCTGCAGTTGGCTTGGAGTCCGGATTGGGAGGGGTCCATTAGGTTGTGGTGTTACAAGTGTTTGGTTCAGTTGCTGGTTGATGCCTTTTTGATAGCCTTCATCAGAGAGGAGAGCAGGGAGATGGCCAGTGGTACATTGGATCTTCTGGGATAGCAGATGGTTTCCTCAGGAAGGCCTCACTTCAGCCTGTTTCCAGTCCTCATGGAAGGAGGCATTGTTGATGGAGGTGCTCAGGACTTCCTTAAGCTTGTCACTAATCATCCTGCAACCGAGTCTGACAATGTGGTGGGGACATTTGTCTGTGGGTGCTCCAGAGTGCAGGGAGCTTATGATAGTGATTGAGTGGAAGGGTCCCAACGGGTGAGCAGGTGTTTGGGGCATTTGTTCATCGGTGTGAGTATGAGAAGGCTAATGCTGTTGGCAGTGTTTTTTGGGGTTTGAACTTTTTGTAAATGGTTGATATTTTGTCATTAATAATGTCCACCAGGATTTCACACAGTGCTTGGAAGGAATTGATGTCGTACCTAGTGGCTACTATGTTGGATAACTCCTTAATAATGGTGAAGACCCCCTTGCTGTAGTTGGTTCTGGCTTCTATGAGGTCTGCAAGAGCGTTCTTCTTTGCTTCTTTCAGGCGGCAGTGGTACTGGTTGAGTGCTGTTCTGTAGGTGCTATGCTCTTCTGTCTTTTCACTAGTATGCCTTTTCCTTTCTAGTAGCCGGCAGTTGTATTTGAATCAATGTTTATGTATTATGGTCCATAACTTTAAAATTAATATTTAATCAATTTACCTGAGCCATCACAAAAACTCTAATAGTAAAAGGGTGCACTCTAAACCTCTCTATGTAGGATGTATACAATGCATTTTGTTTCATAATTTTTACTTTTGCTCTAGCATTTGATTTTACTGTGGAAGAGATGGAGCTGTGGTATTTCCAATGCCTTCTCTCTATTGCTAAATACAGTATGATGAGGAGCTGTGGCATGTACACTTTGATCTCTATATTAGTAAACATATCAAGATGTGGAGTTGTGGTATTTACAGTATTCTCTATGCTAGTAAACATAATATGACATGGAGCTCTGATATTTCACTGTGGGGTTGATTTATGAAAGTGTCACGCAGTGCAGCGCAACAAACCACCTTGCTGCGCTACACTGCATGACAGGGAAAGGGAAAGGATGTACCGTGTTTAAGGCAATTTGGCACATTCCTACCTGTTCAACTGCGTTTGCGCCATTTCAGCAGCCTAGAGCCAAAGCAGGCACCCTTGCACCATGCTGCAAGGGTGCCTCCATTGCATGCAGGACTGTTTTTGTGCAGAAATTGTCCCTTTCCTGCTCAAAAACAATCATGAGAGGCATATTTCCCTTTCTATGTGTGCCGCAGAATGCAGAACACATAGTAATAGGAAGTGACAAGGAGAAATAACAATATATCTCCTTGTTACACCTCTTCTAGGAAGGCATATCTTTTTGCCGCATTCCTCGGTTTACCAGTTCTGGCAAATCTGGGGATGTGTCAAAACACACGGGAGTTGCTTTGGAACACCCGTTCAATGCCCATGGAATGCCTTCCTAGGGCAGATTAAGGCAGTGCAGTGATTTGCGCTGCTTTGCTTGTCTCCAGATGTATGAAGCCACTCAGGGCCATGCAAAGTGGCTTTTCGTGGATTCATAAATCTCACTTAAAGTTTGTGTCACGCATGTACCACCTTGCGTGGTGCAAATATGTCTCAAACCTGGTCATAAATATGTCCCAGTGCTCTCTCTATGAGTAATAATAATGCAACATGGAGCTGTAGTATTTACACAGTGTTCTCTCTTTTAGTAAATATAATAAGGAATGGAGCTTTAGTATTTATGCTGTGTTTTCTCAGTTAGTCAATAAAATACAAGAGGGAGGTGTTTTATTTTACTTGAAAGAAGATTTGCAAGGCAACTTGCTGCATTGAGCTACTTTGAGTGAAAGGGAGAGGGCAGAAATCCTTCGCACTTACAAATATATGAAGCATTATTGCTCTCGCTTGCAGTGGCCACTGTTTGGTGCCAAACAAAAATACAGGCCCCTCTTCCACCAAAGTGCAAGGCTTTCTGCATTACAGGCAGGATTGTTTCTGTGCAGAAAGAGACATCTTATATTTACAATGTGTTTTCTCTCTCATTGAATACTTTATTTCACTCTTTGTTAGCTGAACGCTGGTAACAGCTGACATGACATCACCCTCTTCTCTTTGACATGGACAGAAACCGTAAAGGGTGGTATTTGATGTCCTAAATTTGCAGTTGTCAAGACCCCTACAGAACTCTTACAGTGCACGTCCATTGGGGCTGGTGACAAGAACAGCACCTGAGGCCCCGGGCATTGTAGAGCCACCAGTGACCGCATCAGGGAGCGAAGGGACTTGTGTGTGTGTTAATGGCAGCTAGCCCTCAGGACTTCTAAATCAGGTCTGGGTGTCAGAGCAGCTGCAAGCCTCTTCTGTAAACATGTTTTCAAATGGCATGGTGCTGGCTCCAGGGCAAAAATTACAAACAGACAAAATCAATGCCCTGTGGTTTAGATCTAAAAGCAAACCAGCATAGAAAACACTTCAAAATGAAGGCTTTACATTCAGAATTACATCTGGAAAAACTGTTTTATGTAATTATCCAGTGCATCATCAAACTCCCTCACATCAAGTCTTGGACAGTAGGAATAAACTCACTAATTAATAATGTAGACTTGACGGTCCAACCCACATGTTCCTGGTGTAAGAAAGAGACAAAACTCAGTCTCCAATTGAAAAACTTCAGGATTTATTATGTGAAATACATGTGGCAGCAAAAAATACCCACCTCACTTCAGGGAGCTAGTCTACTTTATCACAGGCAGGTCGTCAACTTCCAAACAGTGTTTTAATAACAATATGCTCTAGATTATTAACCCAGTAAAAAAGTGAGATAAATGAATTGGCAAATTAGAAAAGTTTAGCAATCTTATACAAATACATTGTTTTTCACTGCCATTTCACTGTAGATCCCTGTGTATAAATATTTTCAATTCTTTACATATAATTTTACGTCTGTGAATTAAAAGTATACCTTATACATTTCATCAACGTCAATCATGTGATGTTTCCCACACCAATACTTTTATACTGTGCAATATAACAGTTCCACATTATATAAACATTCAATCACGCCCAAGTGGGCATATCTCATTAATCACATATGTATCCTTCAAACAATATTATTACTTCTAGCTCAATTATCACTCTTGATCTGTCACTCGTTTCAATCATGTAAATTCTCGATCACGCAAAAAGCATAAAATCCATTTTTTCAGCAAGCATTTCATGATAAAGTTTAAACATTCATTCACTTTTCAACTAAGTTTTACATAGTTGAAATGTACCTGAGGCCCTTAAGGGCCTCAGGTGCATTTCAGTTCTATACGATTTCATATGACATCTGGCACTTGAAAACACTGGCACATGAACAAATAAATCAAAGGATACAAGACTTCATCAAAGTTCCAAATAGGTCAGCTTCTAATGTATTTACCCCCTTCTCAGTGACCACTTCTTAACCTAAAATATGTGCAAACAAAGTGAGGGGAACCATAAAAGGGTTTTAATTTTTTGTTAAACCATTGATAATAGGTTTACCACTGAGAGGAAGAAGGCCTGCTAGATGATATGTCTACTTTAGAATCAATCCATTTTTATTGCGTGGTGAAAGATCATTAATACACAGCTTAGCTGCCTACATCCGGACACCGGCAGAGCGTAGTCTTAAAAGCATTACACAGCATCTGGGTCTACATCCCAAGGGGCGACCCCGCGGTAAGTTTCAATCCACAGTACAATGATAAGGCACTGGATAAGAGACCACTTTTATAGAATAAAAGCAACAGAGAAATAGACAAACAACCCAACCTTCCCCCACCCTAACCTCCTCAAAACCCCCCTCCACATCAGTTTATGACCATCACTTCCACCCCTACCTAGCAGCAAAGCTAGTAGCTAGTGTCTTTCAGATTCAGGATCAGAAGCACCAGGTGGCTATAGTGGTCTGAGTTGTTGGATTTACAGGTATTTCGGGCACGTAACTTCCCTCATGTCTTTGGTAAGGAGTTGCAGGAATGGGGCCCATATTTTCGCATATTCCACGCCCTACCAATATACACTGAACAAAAGGCGTTCCATTGCTAAGATGTGCCAAAGCCGCTGAGTCCAATCTCGAGGGTCTGGAGCTAACGAGGACCCCCAATGTGCTAGTAGAACCTGTTGTGCTGCAAGAAGTGCTAGGACTATCTGCTCACCCCTCATGGATCTCAAAGGGCAGGTCCCTGAATGGGGAATCCTAGCAATGTGTGCTCAGGTGCTCGTGGAAATGTAATCTTAAATGCAGTATCAAGGTCATCGAGATTTGCTGTCCATTCCTGCCCCAGTTTCGGGCAAGGCCACAGCAAATGTACCAACCTGCTAGTAAGACCACAACCCCGTCACCAGAAGTCTGACTTAGTTCTATCCCACGACCTGAAGCGCTCTAGGGTATAATACCTGTTAGTGACTACTTTATAATCAAACTCTGCACCCGCTGAATTGGAAGCAGTGTGATGAGTCTGATAAAAGATGTGTTCCCATTCTTTTTGCGTTAAGGGCCTCCCTATTTCATTTCAGTCTCTCACTGGACATGTGCCTTAGTGCATCGTTTCTTAGGCAGTGCAATCATCATAGTGTAAAATTCAGAAATGAGTTTGCGATTGTACGTTTTACAGACCAGCCACTTTTCAAAAGTTGAAGTGGGGCGGGACATCGTCGAGGTTTAACCCATCAGGATGTACTGAACTGTAACCTATTATCAACTAAGATTCCAATCACTTCAATTCCTGAAGTATGTTACCTTCCCTCTCTCTGATCAGAATTCTATCCAAGACACATAATTTTAAAAGGCTTCTGTCTTTATTGTGCTAACTATGAAGTGTCAAGCAATTGGGTACTGTTTGTCCTCAGTGATGGTTGTGAGTGCATAGTCCAAAAACTTTCTTTTTGCCTGGTTTATAGTGCTGCCAATGAAATATTTATCACATGGGTAGGATAAGGCATACATGCAATATTCAAAGTTGCATTTCAGATGGTTCTTTATTCTAAAGGGCTCTTGCACTGTAGGGAATTATATCGTTTTCTCATTAACTATATTTAAACACTTTGCAATAGCCATATGTAAAATTCCCAGAATATTAGTTTTCACAGACTCTGGCTAAATGTGTCCTGTAAGCATGTACTCCTTCTGAAAGTTATCCTCAGCTTGCCATCAATATGCTTGCCTAAGTGGCTGTTGGTCTCTTAAACTTGCCAATATTTTGTCAGTATGTTTTTTACTTACCTTGTGGTAAGTACTAGTGTACTAATGAACCACTTTGTTTGTGAATCCTGTGTGAATTTCTGATGGGAGAGATACTTCCTGTTCAAGAATTGAGGATTTAGAGTAACTTCTTACTAAGAATCTCCTGGTCATGACTTCCCTTTCTTCCTGAAAGACCTGCTCTGAACTGCAATTTCGATTTGATCTGAAGAGCTCTCTGAAGGGAATGTTGTTCACCAGGTTCCTAAAGTGACTGCTGTTAGCATAGACCAGACTATTACTGGATGTTTTCTATGATAGCGGCTACTCTCCAATCTGTTGTGTTTCACCTTCAGTTTAAGATCTTAAAAATGTGATCCTTGTAGGATGCACACAGCTTGTGAATATCAAATTGACAGTGTTATCATTAAAATCCTGAGCATATGTCAATATAGCGAACCCAGAGGATGATGTTTTCATCAAAGATTCATAAATATTTTAATTGAAATTGTGTGCTTTGTTTGTTATTAATACAATTGCAACCTGGCAACACATATACTACTTGGACTTACAACACAATTAGTAGTAGTATATAGAACATCTTTTGCTTACAGTATGGATAAATAAAATAACATAAAGTAAACTGCATTGAGTACAATAGACAAGTATCAATAATTAAATAGAAGCAGATTCTTTGGTGTGTTTCTTGTCCCAGCAGGGTGAAGATTTATTGTATCCAGACTTGAGGAATGTCACAATATGCCGACACGTGTTTCGTCGTGTGCCGTTGAGTCAACACGACTCTTCAGGGCTGGTGGTACAAAACATAGTGTATACATATTTAGTGGTACGTCATATCACAGAAATAGGCTGCATATGGTGACAAGAAGTGCATCACGCATGCAGTAGTGATGTGCGTATCCAGTCGCACAGAGTGGGTGTGATGGGTGATGACGCTCAAGATACTGAGAGTGTGCCACTCTAAGGAAGTGAGTGGTTTTCCTTGAGTGGTGGTGCCCTGGGTGTGAGGTTTGCTGGTATTAAGTTAAAATTGTGGCAAGCGTTCACGCACACACGGTGGTCCTGCATACCTAGGGTTACAGAGTGTCAAAATATCTTGGTGAGGGCAAGCTAAAGTGAAGTATAATAAAAAAAAAGTTTGTGGGTGACAAGTTCATACCGGAGTGTGTGGATATAATTTGTAGTTTAAGAAGATTGGTGATATCTATAGTGATATAATGAGATACATGCTCTCTCTACGAGGTTCAGTTATTACCTTTAGACTCAACTCCTGGATGTGGGTTGAGAATAGTCTGGAAGTTATGGTAATGTTTCACATGGGTGGATTAGAGAGAGACTAAAAGGCGAGAGGAGAAGAAAAAACATCGTCAGGAAGGCATAAAATGAGGAATGTGCGAGAGCCTCTCGGTGGATGGCTAAAATTAAAATTATAAGATCGACCAGGACACTGTATTGGAAGTATCCTTACCACTGGGTTTATTTAAATTCAAAACAATTGGTAGGTGGGTAGTGGTGGAGTGTCCAGTGGAGTTAGAAGCGAGATCGCGTTCTATCCGCTCTGTTTCGCCCTTTTTGGGTGTATCAGAGACTTTAAGGTTTTAGCGCTATGGTAAAGGAATAAAGTAAAATAACAGGATCATTGGACTAAAAGTAGCATACATCGCGTCAAACTCTGTCAACATTTATGGTAAAATAACTAAAAAAAATACGTGGATAGCGGTAACGTTCTGTACCTGAATACGGGTGTGTTTCAGGCATTGACCGGGAGGGGATCCATCAAATTGAAAACATCTGAAAACGGGTTCGTTTTCTCAATTGGCGGTATGCTGTAAGGGTTTTGAAATTGACATGCACGCATTAGAAATGCGAAAGTAAGTTCGCGTGGGCTCATTAGCTCCATAATACTTGGAATCTAGTTGTTAGGGAGAGAGGGCAACGACTTACCCGTAGTTAGGTATCCCTCCTCCGTTGGTTCCCGGTGGCCGTCTGTCGTGAGCGGACACCTGACCGGAGGAGGAGGTGTTACTATGTAGGATTGCTAAACATAGAAGATGTCGGTTTGTTTGTATGTTCAAACGTGGCCGCCATCTTAGCAAGGGGAAATCATGATGCAGAATGCATGGTGCTCGCGTACTGACATGTTGTGTAGACAATAATTGTATGTCTACGTGCTACGTATATGGAAGGAGAGGAAAAGTAATACCGAAAGGGAGTCTTTAGCCATATTGTCATTGTACTAATTTTTTGTTCGGTGCATGGTGCTCGCGTACTGGCATATTGTGTAGACAATATTCGTATGTCTACGTCTTGTATATTATCGAAGGAGATGATGGATATTACCGAATAGGAAGCATTATCCATATTGTTGTTGTACTGATAATTTGTTCAGTGGAACAAATTATCGTTGTTCTGTTTGTCGGATAGGAGGGTGGAAAATTACCGAAATAGGTGTCTGTACCTCCTACTGTTACTCAGTGTATATGAGTGTGGTGTATTTTTAAAGAAGGTGATTCGATAGAGTAACATTCCACCAGGTGAGGGTGCATTATCATTGTTGTGTATTGGTGACTTCATAGATCACATTTTTATACATTTTAAACAAAATTAATTCATTTTTGTCTGATCTCGCCAACGTTCTAATAGATCATGAGAAGCTGGCCCCAACTGACAGTTGTAATAGGTTATAAAATATCCAAAATACCATGTATGATTTTAAATCAACAATATGACAAGCATTATATAAATTGCAGTATGTGCATTTTTAAGTGACATTCTCGTTCCAAAAGATGTAGACCTTTATACAAAAGAGTGTCTGTGGTCGTTTCTTGTGAGCTTTGTCGATAAATAGAAATAGATATGATTAGTTTTCCAAAAGTAGGATCCCCAAAGGTAACTTATTAGTTACCCAGAAAGTATTGAAGCTCAGGGTCAGAGTTTAGCCCATGTTCCACGCTCTGTAGACGCATGATCCATGTGGCCTCCCTACGTCTGAGCGTCAATTCTCTGTTGTCCCCTCTGATGTTGAGGGGAATCATGTCGATCCCAAAAACACGCGCTTTGATGTCATCCTCTAGAGGTTGGCACTCAGCTATGTGTATAGCTACTGGGTACCTCGGATCTCTTTTCTGTATAGCCCTCATGTGTTCTGCGATTCTTTCCTTGAGTGCCCTGATGGTGCTGCCAACATAGATTTTACCACATTTACATTCGATTATGTAGACAACAAATTTGGTCAGGCAAGTGATGTTGTGATTGATTTTATACACTGTCCCTTCCGGACCCTTGAACGTTGTGGTGCCATGTTTACCCCAAATACACATGGAACAGAAACCACATTTGTGGAAACCCAGACCTCTTGTGGATAGCCAATCTCGTGCCGTAGTATTTGAGGGAACTGTGGGGCTCAATGTATTCCTCAGAGTGAAACCCTTTCTGTACGTGATGGCAGGTCTGTCTGGAAGGAACTCCTTAAGCACAGGATCCTCTGTTAACAGTTTCCAGTGTTTGTTGAAGCTCTTTTTGGTAGTGTGGTTGAGTGCATTGAATTCTGTTATCAATCTGATTTGTTGTCCGGAGGACTCTGTCTCCGTGCGTGTCTTTAGACAATCAGGTCTCGGGATGGTTCTGGTTCTTTGTTCTGCTATCTTAAGGGATGTGTTAGAGTACCCTCTTTTTAGAAATCTGTCTTTCATAATCGAGATACATTTCACGAATTCATTGGATTCGCTGCAGTTACGTTTGGCTCTTAGGAATTCTCCATATGGGATAGAACGTAACTGGTGTTCAGGGTGAAAACTGGAGGCATGGAGTATAGAGTTACAGGACGTTGGTTTCCTGAAAAGTTTGGAGTGTAGTTGGTTGTCCTTTACGTAGAATTCCAAATCTAAGAACTCCATACTAGTGAGGCTGTGTTTATGGTGAAGCTCATTTCCCATGTATTATTGCTTAAGTGTTCAAAAAAGGATTGAAGTAGTTCTTCAGAGCCTGACCATAACAGAAAACAATCGTCAATGTATCGACCCCAAAACACTATGTAGTCGATATATTGGATTCCTTTGGTGCCCCAAATCATGTCAGCCTCCAGGGCCCCAATGAAGAGATTAGCAAAGGAGGGTGAGAATTTGGAGCCCATGGCTACTCCCTTCTTTTGCCGATACCATTTTCGATCAAAAATGAAGAAGTTGTTTTCTAGAATGATCTTCATCATGTGTAGTAGCATGTTAGTGTGTGCCCAGAGAGAAGCCGGTCGGTTAGATAAAAGTTTGGTGATGGCTGCTAAACCTAGTTCCGGATTGATGCTGGTGTAGAGAGACACCACATCCAAGGTCACTAATATGGTGTCTCATTGCCACTCCATGTCTGACATGATGCTCAGTATGTGTTTAGAGTCTTGTATGTAAGACGGAAGATTTCTGACCAGAGGCCCCAAGAAAAGATCCACATACTCTGCGATTCTTTCGGTGGGACCTCCAATCCCCGATACTATCGGTCTTCCTGGAGGAAACGGTAGATTTTTGTGGACTTTGGGTAACGTGTACAACCACGGATACGTGGGTCTGAAGACTTTGAGGTACAGGTACTCGTTGTCATCCAGAAGACCAGATTGTTTCCGGGTGAGTAAGAGTCCATTGATTAAAAGTGTTAGTGGACCAATGGGGTTATGATTGAGTAACTCATAGCATGAGTCATCATTGAGTTGGCCTTGAATCTCGTTGTTGTAGTCGATCAGATCCATGACCACCACATTACCCCCTTTGTCCGCCTCCCTGATGATGATGTTGGGATTGTCACTTAAAGTGGAAAGTGCTAACCGTTCCCCTTTGGTTAGGTTGTCTTTGTATTTGAACTTGGTGTTTAAGTTCTTGGTATTGGTTCTGTTGAGATCCTCAAGAACATGCCTGTGAAAATTATCAATCACATTACCACCTGGTAACGTGGGTGTCCATTTAGATTTGCTTTTCAAGCCACTCGCCATGCTGTAGTCAGTTTCAACATCAAGGTCCTCTAGTAAACTTTCCATTTCAAGAGGACTGTCTTCCCTATCTGTCAAAGAAAGAAGCAAGTGTGTGGATTGCACATCTTTAATGGTCAAAGAAACATCATCAAAAACATTTGGAATGTGTCTAGGTTGACTCTGCCTGTTCTGTAATCCAGCAAAATGTTTTTTTAGTTTAAGGTTACGAATGAATTTAAAGACATCTATCTTCGTTTGGCACATGTCACCGGTAGCATAGGTTTTGCAAGTAATAAGCACAGGAAGCAGATGTAGCTTTGTAGTTTATTAGTAGATTGGACCCTAAGATGTCACTGGTAGAGAAGTTCAGCTGCAACTGACTCTTACATTCCTATGTACACACAGTGGTCACTAACATTCCACTGGAATTAAAGGAACAGTAATAATGTAGAAACAGGAGAATGTAACACATCCTTCTTCTTAAATAAAAAAAACAAATAAAAAAAAACTATGTACATTGCAATGACACATTCTATATATATACAGAGTCACATCAAATAATCTTTAAGCTTGACAGGTTTCACAATGATTCGTCCTGACAATCTTCTGGAGCTGGAAACATCCACCTTTGGAAGATCAGATGACGTGGATTGAACATGAGGAGAATGAACAGAACTTGGAACAGAACTAGTACCAGACCCCTTTTCCAACCAAAGATCACGTTCTAAATCATTGCACTTAACAACATTACATACATTCCATTTTTGTCCATCATCCAGCAGAACGCAATTACCCAATACCTTCAACACCTTCTTGGGACGAGACCATCAGGAAGAACCATCCTTGGATAACCCAAAACGAGAAGATCTCACCAAATCACCAATTTGAAAACCACATACACGTTTCATAATTTTATCATTATGCCTGTCCACATACCTCTTTTGGTAAGAGCTCATCCTACTGTTGAGATTTTCTTTATAATTGCGACCAGCAGAAATCTTGAGCATCCACGCAGGAGTCACCTTATTACCAGCAGAACGCCCCTTCAAAAGATGAAATGGAGATACCATGGTAGCAGAATGTGGAGTATTCCTATAACTCCAAACCAAATTTTTGACAGCAACTTTGCAATCATTGCCACCTGACACAGCTAATTGTATACAATCTTTTAAAACACGCTTGAACCTTTCTACCATGCCGTTCTCCCTTGGGCAATAAACAGCCGTAGTAATGTGTTTAATTCCACATGAATGTAAGTAACTTTGGAACTCTGAAGCAACGAACTGCGGACCATTATCAGTTGTGATGCTCTCAGGAAAACCTTCCCTATGAAAAACCTCCTCACAAAAGTTAACAATGCTGGAAGCTTTAACCTCCTTAACAAATGCAACCTCGGGCCATTTGCTATAGTAATCCATCAACACAATGGCAAATTTACCAGTAATACTACCAACACTGAACGGGCCACAAATGTCTATAGCAAGTTTTTGCCATGGTCCACCCGGAAATGGAACAGCAGAGATTGTGGTTTCTTGAGAAACATGAGATTTATCACTACATGTGCAAGCAGCGCAGTTCCTTACACATCTATCAATATATTTGTCCATACCTGGCCACCAGAAATCACACCTACACCTTCTTTTCATCCCAGACATGCCTGAGTGCCCTTCGTGCATAAGATCCAGTAACCTATTTCGTAACGAAGACGGTACGACAAGCTTGTCAGCTCTTCTAACCACACCCACCACAAGGTCATAAGAAAGTTCAGGCCAAACGGTTTTATATTCGGATAAGTCAGAATCACTCCAAGAAAAATTATTGCATGGTGATGCTAAGCGTGCAATTACCTCCTTCAATACCACATCATCCTGAACAGCTTGTCTCCATACCTCCAAACCTATAGCACCACTGCAAGCTTCATCCACAGAAGCAATAGACCAATCTTCATCTTGTTCAACCACAACATCTTCACCTCCAATTGGAAGTCGAGATAGGCAATCAGCATTGACATTTTTGATTCCAGGTACGTATTCCATTGAAAAATCATATTCTTGTAACTTATATATCCACTTGGCAATCCTAGGCGTGGCTTTCCCTGCACCCTTAGTGGAAAAAATATCAACAAGGGGTTTATGATCTGTCCTCAACTCAAAGTTAGTGCCCCAGACATAGTTCCTGAAATAATTCACACCCCAAAAGCAAGCTAAAGCCTCTTTCTCGATGACAGAGTAAGAAGGTTCAGCACCCTTTAATGTTCGTGAGGCAAAGGCTACCACCCACTCAAATTTGTCTTTCCCTTGCATCAAAACAGCTCCAAGCCCATATGCACTCGCATCCACCACAATGATCGACCTCTTGCTGGGATCATAAGGTTTAAGAGCAACAGCATTTGCAATTTCTTTTTTTACATCATCAAACACAGCTTGACACTCTGTGGTCCATAAAAACTTCGCATCTTTTTTCATCAACAATCTTAAGCAAAAGACCTTAGAAGCAAAATTTGGTACAAATTTCGAGTAATACTCGGCAAGACCTAAAAAAGATCGGAGCTGGTCTTTATCAGATGGTGCCGGAGCGTTCTTGATGGCATCTAATAAGTTCTTTTTAGGTTTAACACCATCTGCAGATAAAGTGTGCCCAAGATATTCTATTTCATTGGTGGCAAATTTGCATTTCTCAGCAGCTACAGTCAATCCAGCCTTTTGAAGTTTACCCAAAACATCATGCAGAATCATGTCATGGTCACTCTTATCAGCACCCCATACAAGTACATCATCTTGAAATACTAACATGTTAGGTGTGCCTTCAAGGACTCTGCACATGACTCTGAAAAACGGCCAAAGCAGAGGATAACCCAAAAGGCATTCTCAAAAACTGAAATGCACCCTCAGGAGTGATAAAGGAAGTCAGATGACGGGATTCTGGATGTAACTTTATCTGATGTTATGCATTTGACAGATCAATGGACGAGAAAAATTTTGCATCTTTAACAGAAGCAACCATTTCATTAATCTTGGGTAAGGGAAAGCGATCTACCCAAATATTTTTGTTTAAATCTCTCAAATCAACACACATGCGCAATTTTCCGTTGGATTTGTGTGCCAAAACTACTGGACTGAGCCAATCAGATGCTTCGATCGGTTCAATAATGTTCTGATGACAAAGGCGATCTAACTCCAATTTGAGTTGAGATCTTAACACTAACAGCACATTACATACTTTATGAACAATAGGGGTACAATCAGGTTTAAGAACTATTCTGTGTTCAAATTTTTTGAGACATCCTAATTTAGGATTAAACAAATCAGGGAACTTTTTATGCAATTCTAACACATCATTGTCATCCTGAGTTACTAAAACTTCTTCAGAATTTTTTCTATGCCAATTAGGAGATAGTAAAACTTGGTCAGGATGATTTGGATCAAGGGTCAATCCTAAATTCCATAGTTCTTTCCACCCTAATAAGGCTCTCCCCTTTTCCACCACATAGACAGTTCCAAGAGTGCTCCTATCCTTAAAAATGATTTCAGATGAAAAACATCCAATCACAGGTAGTCTAATGCATAGATAACCCACAGGAGATCTTTGTGAGAGAACTAAGGTGGGTTTACCACACGTTTCCCACATGGTCTTATCAATAATGGTATACAACGAGCAAGAATCAGCCCAAAGAAATAACTTGTGGTTGTTGATAGTGACTTCACATTTAGGTGGTTGAATCTCTTCAGAAATATGATTAACCTCATCATCATTCCAAATGGTCATAACTTCAATATCACTATCGCTATTAGAGTAAAGGGATTCATCAATGAAATTTACAGAGCTTTTCCAAGCACTGGGATTCCCTGACCTGCACATCCTAATTTAGGATTAAACAAATCAAATAAAAAAAACAAATAAAAAAAAAACTATGTACATTGCAATGACACATTCTATATATATACAGAGTCACATCAAATAATCTTTAAGCTTGACAGGTTTCACAATGATTCGTCCTGACAATCTTCTGGAGCTGGAAACATCCACCTTTGGAAGATCAGATGACGTGGATTGAACATGAGGAGAATGAACAGAACTTGGAACAGAACTAGTACCAGACCCCTTTTCCAACCAAAGATCACGTTCTAAATCATTGCACTTAACAACATTACATACATTCCATTTTTGTCCATCATCCAGCAGAACGCAATTACCCAATACCTTCAACACCTTCTTGGGACGAGACCATCTGGAAGAACCATCCTTGGATAACCCAAAACGAGAAGATCTCACCAAATCACCAATTTGAAAACCACATACACGTTTCATAATTTTATCATTATGCCTGTCCACATACCTCTTTTGGTAAGAGCTCATCCTACTGTTGAGATTTTCTTTATAATTGCGACCAGCAGAAATCTTGAGCATCCACGCAGGAGTCACCTTATTACCAGCAGAACGCCCCTTCAAAAGATGAAATGGAGATACCATGGTAGCAGAATGTGGAGTATTCCTATAACTCCAAACCAAATTTTTGACAGCAACTTTGCAATCATTGCCACCTGACACAGCTAATTGTATACAATCTTTTAAAACACGGTTGAACGTTTCTACCATGCCGTTCTCCCTTGGGCAATAAACAGCCGTAGTAATGTGTTTAATTCCACATGAATGTAAGTAACTTTGGAACTCTGAAGCAACGAACTGCGGACCATTATCAGTTGTGATGCTCTCAGGAAAACCTTCCCTATGAAAAACCTCCTAACAAAAGTTAACAATGCTGGAAGCTTTAACCTCCTTAACAAATGCAACCTCGGGCCATTTGCTATAGTAATCCATCAACACAATGGCAAATTTACCAGTAATACTACCAACACTGAACGGGCCACAAATGTCTATAGCAAGTTTCTGCCATGGTCCATCCGGAAATGGAACAGCAGAGATTGTGGTTTCTTGAGAAGCATGAGATTTATCACAACATGTGCAAGCAGCGCAGTTCCTTACACATCTATCAATATCTTTGTCCATACCTGGCCACCAGAAATCACACCTACACCTTCTTTTCATCCCATCCTCGTCGCCACTTTTGCAAGTAATAAGCACAGGAAGCAGATGTAGCTTTGTAGTTTATTAGTAGATTGGACCCTAAGATGTCACTGGTAGAGAAGTTCAGCTGCAACTGACTCTTAAATTCCTATGTACACACAGTGGTCACTAACATTCCACTGGAATTAAAGGAACAGTAATAATGTAGAAACAGGAGAATGTAACAATAGGGATTAAAGTTAAGGCCTCTACTAAGTAGGGAGACCATCTCTGGTGTCAAGGGAAATGAGGGCAAATTGATGACTTGTACTTTGTCATTTAGTGTAGCTAATTCTTCTGTGCCCCTGACCTCAGTTTCCTGCGATAGTCTTCGCTTGTTCCCGCGTTTGCCCCTGTGGGGTTTGGGTCTATGGCGGTTCTTGGTGGCTGTGTCCTGCTGCCTTTCCTCACACGTTCCATTTCTAAAAAAAAGGTTGAACTGTGGGGCTCTGAATTCGCTAGAATTTCATTTTCAATGTCACTGAGCCCAGTAGAGCTTAGGGAGGTGGTGCTGGAATTAACGGAACTGGTGGTTGTGGTTCTGCCTGACTGTGGGCCTGCTTTGGGTTTAGGGATCAGGGAATCGTAATTACGATCAAAGGTATAAATTCTACCATTTTTATAATCTGCCTCATCCCTTTTGATCTGACGTGCCTTTCTGTTCTTTATTTCCGTCTGATGCTTGAGAAGAATCTCATCTAGTAGGGTGTAATTTTTGACTGTGGCTTCAGGTTTATTCAAATCTTTTATCTCCTGTTCTACAATAGAGATTTCTGCCTGTAATTTCGCGGTTTTGCGGTCAGCACTCTCGATGAGAATGTCCATGAGTGTAATGGAATTCTGATTGAGTGAGTCTTCCCATTTGATCATGAGATCTCTGTCTAGATCATCGTAGGTCGGAAAAATGTGGGATCGTAGTCCTCTGGGGACTAATTTGAGCTTTAGATAGTGTTTTAGGGTTGCTCCGTCCCACCAACGGGAGTTCTCTTGTTTCTTGAGTTTCTCCAATTTGAAGAACTTGTCTCTTAAACCCTCTATGCACGCAGGGCCTGCCGTGGCCGATGCCTGGTGTGTTGGCATGCCTTTGGCCAGGTTGTCAAAGAGATCTGCTGCTGCCTTATCTCTGTCCATAGTGTAACGGACAGGTGAGAAACTCGGGGTGAGGGCGATAATTATGTTGGTAAAGTGGAGGCACCCTATCTGAAGAGATTAAAGTAAACTGCTTGGGGGTTTTATTGAAGTTCAGATATCAGGGGCGCACTGCCTCAATTTCTACGTTACTGTGTGTAGTTCGAAAAGTGGTAGCTGTGTAGTGCGTGAAGAGCAGGCGGAAAAACACCCTTAACCGTCTAAAAAGTCAGAGACTATACGATAATTATACAGCTGTGCTCTCGCAACTACAATAAAGTGTTACACAATTGAGTACAATAGACAAGTATCAATAATTAAATAGAAGCAGATTCTTTGGTGTGTTTCTTGTCCCAGCAGGGTGAAGATTTATTGTATCCAGACTTGAGGAATGTCACAATATGCCGACACGTGTTTCGTCGTGTGCCGTTGAGTCAACACGACTCTTCAGGGCTGGTGGTACAAAACATAGTGTATACATATTCAGTGGTACGTCATATCACAGAAATAGGCTGCATATGGTGACAAGAAGTGCATCACGCATGCAGTAGTGATGTGCGTATCCAGTCGCACGGAGTGGGTGTGATGGGTGATGACGCTCAAGATACTGAGAGTGTGCCACTCTAAGGAAGTGAGTGGTTTTCCTTGAGTGGTGGTGCCCTGGGTGTGAGGTTTGCTGGTATTAAGTTAAAATTGTGGCAAGCGTTCACGCACACACGGTGGTCCTGCATACCTAGGGTTACAGAGTGTCAAAATATCTTGGTGAGGGCAAGCTAAAGTGAAGTATAATAAAAAATAAGTTTGTGGGTGACAAGTTCATACCGGAGTGTGTGGATATAATTTGTAGTTTAAGAAGATTGGTGATATCTATAGTGATATAATGAGATACATGCTCTCTCTACGACGTTCAGTTATTACCTTTAGACTCAACTCCTGGATGTGGGTTGAGAATAGTCTGGAAGTTATGGTAATGTTTCACGTGGGTGGATTAGAGAGAGACTAAAACGCGAGAGGAGAAGAAAAAACATTGTCAGAAAGGTATAAAATGAGGAATGTGCGAGAGCCTCTCGGTGGATGGCTAAAATTAAAATTATAAGATCGACCAGGACACTGTATTGGAAGTATCCTTACCACTGGGTTTATTTAAATTCAAAACAAGTGGTAAGTGGGTAGTGGTGGAGTGTCCAGTGGAGTTAGAAGCGAGATCGCGTTCTATCCGCTCTGTTTCGCCCTTTTCGGGTGTATCAGAGACTTCAAGGTTTTAGCGCTATGGTAAAGGAATAAAGTAAAATAACAGGATCATTGGACTAAAAGTAGCATACATCGCGTCAAACTCTGTCAATATTTATGGTAAAATAACTAGAAAAAATACGTGGATAGCGGTAACGTTTTGTACCTGAATACGGGTGTATTTCAGGCATTGACCGGGAGGGGATCCATCAAATTGAAAACATCTGAAAACGGGTTTGTTTTCTCAATTGGCGGTATGCTGTAAGGGTTTTGAAATTGACATGCACGCATTAGGAATGCGAAAGTAAGTTCGCGTGGGCTCATTAGCTCCATAATACTTGAAATCTAGTTGTTAAGGAGAGAGGGCAATGACTTACCCGTAGTTAGGTATCCCTCCTCCGTTGGTTCCCTGTGGCCGTCTGTCGTGAGCGGACACCTGACCGGAGGAGGAGGTGTTACTATGTAGGATTTCTAAACATAGAAGATGTCGGTTTGCTTGTATGTTCAAACGTGGCCGCCATCTTGGCAAGGGGAAATCATGATGCAGAATGCATGGTACTCGCGTACTGACATGTTGTGTAGACAATAATTGTATGTCTACGTGCTACGTATATGGAAGGAGAGGAAAAGTAATACCGAAAGGGAGTCTTTAGCCATATTGTCGTTGTACTAGTTTTTTGTTCGGTGCTCGCGTACTGGCATATTGTGTAGACAATATTCGTGTGTCTACGTCTTGTATATTATCGAAGGAGATGATGGATATTACCGAATAGGAAGCATTATCCATATTGTTGTTGTACTGATAATTTGTTCAGTGGAACAAATTATCGTTGTTCTGTTTGTCAGATAGGAGGGTGCAAAATTACCGAAATAGGTGTCTGTACCTCCTACTGTTACTCAATGTATATGAGTGTGGTGTATTTTTAAAGAAGGTGATTCGATAGAGTAACATTCCACCAGGTGAGGGTGCATTATCGTTGTTGTGTATTGGTGACTTCATAGATCACATTTTTATACATTTTAAACAAAATTAATTCATTTTTGTCTGATCTCGCCAACGTTCTAATAGATCATGAGAAGCTGGCCCCAACTGACAGTTGTAATAGGCTATAAAATATCCAAAATAACATGTATGATTTTAAATCAACAATATGACAAGAGTTATATAAATTGCAGTATGTGCATTTTTAAGTGACATTCTCGTTCCAAAAGATGTAGACCTTTATACAAAAGAGTGTCTGTGGTCGTTTCATGTGAGTTTTGTCGATAAATAGAAATAGATATGAGTAGTTTTCCAAAAGTAGGATCCCCAAAGGTAACTTATTAGTTACCCAGAAAGTATTGAAGCTCAGGGTCGTAGTTTAGCCCATGTTCCACGCTCTGTAGACACATGATCCATGTGGCCTCCCTACGTCTGAGCGTCAATTCTCTGTTGCCCCCTCTGATGTTGAGGGGAATCATGTCGATCCCAAAAACACGCGCTTTGATGTCATCCTCTAGAGGTTGGCACTCAGCTATGTGTAGAGCTACTGGGTACCTCGGATCTCTTTTCTGTATAGCCCTCATGTGTTCTGCGATTCTTGAATGAATGAATGATTACACATTTCTATAGCGCATGGTTACCCTAAGGCATCCCAGCGCTTATGTGGTCAAGTCATCTCCATTAACTTTAGCAGAATAGGAAGGTTTTCAGCATTTTTCTAAACCTGAGATGGTTCTCCTCCAAGCGGATAGCATCTGGAAGATTGTTCCAGAGCTTTGCAACCTGTAGAGCGAAACGTCTGCCCCCGGTGTGCGATCTCCTGAACCTGGGGATTGCCAGTAGATTCTTATTGCTGGATCTCAGGGTTCTGCATGTTTGATAAGGCATAAACAAGGGTGCAAGAATGTCTGGTCCCGAGTTATGCAGAGCTTTGTGAGCAATAGTCATTGCTTTAAATTGAATTCGTTGTTGCACAGGCAACCAATGCAATTGCCTCAATGCTGGTTTGACAGAGGTTCTGCGTGGGATGTTTAGTAGCAATCGGGCAGCACAGTTTTGGATGGTCTGAAGGATCTTGATAGTCCCTTTAGGGGCCCCTAGATAGACTGCGTTGGCATAGTCTAATCGTGATAGTATAAGGGATTGGACTAGGATCCTTCTAGCCTCAAAGGGAAGTAGTCCTAAAATTTTTCTGAGTGCTCTCATGAGGGCGTAACCAGTCCTCGCTACCTTCCGGGCTTGGACCTGAAAATTAAGGGCTGGGTCGAGCCACACTCCCAAGCTCTTAATTTGCTCCTTAGGGGTTGGAGGCTGCCCCAAAGAGTCCGGCCACCGCATATCCACAGAGGTAGGTGGTTTATGTCCTAACATCATGACCTCTGTTTTAGCTCCATTAAGCTTCAAAAAAGAGTCATTCATCCAATCCTGAACTTTACTAAGACAGGAGGATAGGTTGTTATAAGTCGTCTCCTGCCCCGACAGGGAGATGATAAGCTGAGTATCATCATCTTTCCTTGAGTGCCCTGATGGTGCTGCCAACATAGATTTTACCACATTTTACCACATTTACATTCGATTATGTAGACAACAAATTTGGTCAGGCAAGTGATGTTGTGATTGATTTTATACACTGTCCCTTCCGGACCCTTGAACGTTGTGGTGCCATGTTTACCCCAAATACACATGGAACAGAAACCACATTTGTGGAAACCCAGACCTCTTGTGGATAGCCAATCTCGTGCCGTAGTATTTGAGGTAACTGTGGTGCTCAATTTATTCCTCAAAGTGAAACCCTTTCTGTACGTGATGGCAGGTCTGTCTGGAAGGAACTCCTTAAGCACAGGATCCTCTGTTAACAGTTTCCAGTGTTTGTTGAAGCTCTTTTTGGTAGTGTGGTTGAGTGCATTGAATTCTGTTATCAATCTGATTTGTTGTGATCACTCTCAATTGTCGGTAGGACCTCCATATCCCGCAAGATACTCCATAAATTCAGCCTGTTGTAGGTAAGGGCTCCAGCTGGGTCAGACTTCGTCCTCCCATTAACAGCCCTAAGGTCAAATTCCAAATTTAAGGAATTGATCTGAACCGCCACTTGGGTCCACCTCCTAATGGGGGCAGAGTTAGGGCAGGAATCCCTCTCCTAGAGTCCTCTTCGTTGGTTCCCAATGTATCGTCCATCCCAAGAGGCTCAAACGTGCAATTCAGGTCCCCCGCCACCAAGACGTGAGATTTATTGGGACACTGCCTGAGCAAGTCTTCTAACACCGATACTATGGGTGATTGTGAGCCTCCCTTCGTGCCTCTGGCATAAATATTGAAAATATCCAAGATCAGAACACCCCGTGCACCCTTTATTGAAATGCTAAGGAGATCGGATGAGTTGGTGGCATGCTGAACCACCTGACAGTCGAGTGAGACAGCAACCCATATGAGAAGGCCTCCAGAAGGGCGGCCCTTCCCCGAGGGAGGGGCTACTGCGGGAACAAAATAAGATGAATAGCCTACCTTGTGGCAGGGCTCCCTACTCCAGGTTTATTAAAAGATGCAAATAGAGTAACCCTCCACAAGAGAGTTCCAGTCAGGTAGGCCCAGCTTCCTCGAGATGCCCGCAACGTTCCAGCTGAAAATCTTTAGATCTGGATTCGCCACAGCCGTCACCCTGTGGGGCTCGGGGCTAGGAACCCTCTCCCTCTCAGCAGTTAGCCCTGATGCGCTATTCCCCTGTTTGCCCCCAGCAAGCAGGTCAATATCCTGCACTGAGTGGCTATCTTCAACTGGCAGTAATGGAAAGATGGCATTACTATTACCTAGATCGTGAGAATCAAGGGCATGACCTGGACTTAAGGGCTGGGTGACCACCCCGCGATGAGTATCATTTCAATATCCAGGCTTCCTCCCATAGAACCCAGGCCAAGCAGCTGGCTGGTGAGGTAGGGGGGTGAAGAGGTTCTCAGAGAAAGTAAAATTGTTACTCCAGCCCCAACTCAAATGTATGCCATTATAGTTTCCTACAGGTCTTGGGTAGAAATAAGTTAAGTCTACTTTATCGATGCCTGCTCCCCCAGTTCCTTGATTCTGATTACAAATTGTTTGGGCGACCCTACCATCCTTAAAGTTTACCACCACACAATCTCCCTCAAGGTGCTTATGTCCATAACCTACCCATCCTACCTTTCTAACTCCTAGGTTCAGACCATCTAATTACCTGGGTAGAGGTCTATTAGTCCTTAGCCAGTGGAAGGTTTTATTTTTTAGTGCTTGGTAGGATTCTTGATGATCAGCCTTCAAGGAAGGTATGTTTGTGAGTATGGCAACATAAGGCTGACACTCTGGAGGTAAGTTCACGGGTGGGATTTTTAGGGCCACTTTAGGGGGCAGTGCTTTGGGTTGGGTGGCTTTTGGGAGTTTGGTACTAGTTCTGCTAGAATGGGCTTGCTCAGAGCCGTTGGTATTCAAAGTTCCCTTTGATTTAGCCGGACCATTTCTACCGGGTATATCAGCCCGGACAGACTTCTTAACTGGGGCAGTGCAAGGCTTTGGTACATTCGGTTGTACTGAAATAACCGTTGCAGCCAACCCTGAGTGAGTAGCGCTCCATGAGGAAACCACAGCTTGGACAGCAGGGGCATTTGCCACTACCATCGCATTTGCAATGATCGAAGCATTGGGTATGCCCTGTGGGGATGTAGGAAATGCCCGGGGAATGGATTCCCCTCCCTGTCCATCCTCCCTAATTCTAGAGTGCAAATTAATAAGGGATTTAAGAGAGAAAAAGTTGTCCAGTGTTACTTGCTCGAACCTGTCCAGCCTCTCTCCCAACCCTTTAACTCTCTCTAAAACCAGGGGCAGCAGTGATTTCATTATTTTCCCTATTTGGGCAGTTGTGAGAGGTTCATCTGGTGGGGCTACGGTGCAGTCTGTTGTTTGATCTACACATGGCTTCTCAGCTATATTGTTAGAGAGTTCTCCCCCTTGAGCCCCAGAGGGCTTTTTATGCCCGAAACGGCGCCCGCTTTAGTTCCACCTGCCCTGGCACCAAGCTTCCTAGGTCTCTTGTAGAGTTTAGGAAAGCTGCCTTTGTGCGGGCTAGCAATCCTTTTCCTTTTGGTATGGACTGAACTCTTGGAGACTGGCGGTGGCAAATCAGGTGGAATAGAAATATCATTCTGGGTAGTAGAAATAATAGGGCGGGGCGTAGGGACAGAGATCTCGCAAGGCCGTAAGTCAGAAACAATATCGTCAATAGGTGGAGCTATGGCTGCCCAGCTCTCCAACCTGTCCAGACTGACCCTCAAGGCTGCAACCCGTAGATGCTCTGGAGGGGGGAGATAATCAACAGGGGGTCAGGTGTACGTGCGGGTGAGAGAGCTAGCGCCAAGGGACCCAGAGAGGACCATTGACTCGGAAGATGTTCTCTGGAAAGGTGCTGCTCTGACATTGCAATCTCCTTCTCGATAACTGTGATAAACTGATCCATTGTGCCTATGGCACAACCAGAACCTCCCTCTCCACCCCCTCTCAGACTCTTCCCTGAACGGGTAGGCATTAGCGCATGCAGAGAAAAGTTACGCACAAGCCCAGCAAAAACAACTACCCAACTATAGAGCAAACACAGTATAAATAGTGAGTCCCGCTGGACATACAAGTACGACCACAGTTTTCAGAAGGTGGCCCAGCCCAGCCTTGGCCGGCCCCGAACTGCCACAGACGGCCCGCCCTTTGCCCGGGCTTCGCCCGGCGTCCCGCTCGGCGGGAGAAAGGGCAGATTATTAAGGCGCATGACAGGCCGTGGGCGGGGCTAGCAGGGGGCGCCGACAAGCAGTAGAATGCCATGCAGGGACTCCTGGTCAAGCGAGTCCCTGCGCTCCTCCCCTGCAGGTGTTGGTCTTGCCCCCGGTGCACACAAGTTCCACAGCAGCCCCTCCACAGAGTCAAACGCCGCAAAGCGGCACCCGCAAAGCGGCACCCGCAAAGCGGGTGCGGTGAGTCTTGGGGGCAGTACAGGGCAGGGCAGGTCAGCACAAAGGGTCACAGCACCAGCCACCTCCAGGTGAGTCCTCTCTCTAGTGCAAAGTCCAAGGGAATAATAATATAGTTTGAAACATCCTTTGAGCACCTCTTCAAATTTGGATATGTATGAACTTTTTTTTATAACATCACACATAGCAAGTTCTAGATTCAGAGCTACACATTGTACAACTGCAATGTGATCGCAATTGTCCCATCCTTGATGTTTGGAGACTTCATCCAGTAGCTGCTTCACAGCACCAGATTTAGTACCGAGGTTCACAGCAGCACCATCTGTTTTCAGACCAATGCATTTCTGGCTCAGAATATCCAAAGATATGCCCATGCTTTCCAGGCCAACCATTATAGCATTTTTCACTCCAGATGCAGTGGAGTTTTTCTTCCTGACAATGTCACACAGATGGGTAGCAAGTGTGCCTTCACAAACAAATCATACATAAATCAGTTCCTGTTCCTGAATTACTTTGTCAGTTGACCCATCTGACAGAACACTGAGGAACCTAGCATTTCCTATCTGGGATCGAATTGTCATTTTTAGGGTCTCGGAAATTGCTAATACAAAGGTACGGCATGCATGATAATTTGTATAATTTTCTAAATTCCAGTCAGGATTGTTCTTTTTCTTCAGTCTGCAGAGTTTTGGAAACGTAATAAAAGCCTCACCTTGTTTTGCAAGATAATAGGCTGTATTAAATAAAATGTTTAAGTGCCCAATATTATTTTTCATGCATTTTTGTGATTGATTTGGCTATGCAGGTCTCCTGTGGGTTTTGAATCACAGCTTCATGCAATATGTATTTTTCAGGTGATTTGCTTTTGTTCTGCCATTCCAACGTCTCCCTTTTGAATTTTTCTGTCACACCAACATATAGGGAAGACTTAGTATCTGCGAGATGAGGACATTTCCTGCAAACTCGACAATACAAAACTTGAGATTTTTTAAAACTGGTCTTGACTAGGACAGCTCCGTTACTTTCCTTTTCTTCAATCTCTGCCCACTTGAAATCTTCAAGCCATTTCTGTTGTACAACTCTCTGTCTTTTTGTTTGATCATACTCCCTTTGCGTTTGGTGGATTTCTTCTAATGACTTCATTTTCCAAACTTCTGAACTCTCTCCTGCATTATTCATTGGCGTTTTAGCTCCAGTGGTTTTTCCCAACCACAACCTGGTATCTGCCATTGCAGCTGCCCTCTCTGCCTGTTGTCTGCCGTGTCCTCACTTGATAGCCAGCACTGCTTCTGTCCGCTCTGATCTAGAATCAAAAACCATAACTGTAACTGATTTAAAATAACATGAAGTTTGTAAAAACTACTAAAGGCTTGACATTTGCTTTCAATATTTAATTAAAGATCATGGCTCCAATTACTTAACTGCATGATCAGATCTGCAACTCACTGGCACTCTCAGTTTCACCCCAATTTGGAATGACCTCTAGTGGTACTGAAAGATGTGCAACACCAGTGCTTTCAACTGAAATAACTCACTATCGGGACTAGTCTGCTCTTGACAAGTGCGGGTTCTAATATGTATGCAGATGGGGGCAGGAAAATACCTGTTCACTAAAATTAAAAGGCCTGCCTGACGCTTCATCTAAAGTCAGAACTGAAAAGAATTCCACTTAGCTTAAACTTATTAGTGATCGCATCAAAAAAACATGCCAACGCTTGACATTTTTTATAATGCTACCCTTCTTGATGAATTGATGTAAAGTGGTGGTGTAAACCATAAGCAAACAAAAAAGTTCTCAGTACAATTTTAAGATGGTCTAAGCATTGGCATAGGCAATAGGTCTCGTCTTTGGGACCTTATAAGTGTTTAACGAAATGCAGTTGATGTTGTTGCACCAAGAATATTTAATTGTGCTGCAATAAATACTTATTATTATTATTATTATGAACACTTGTAGAGCGCACTGCAACCCTGCCAGCATCCGGCATCACTAAGGCTGTCGGCTACACAATGAAAGAGCGACATATTATCCCGACAATCTACTTCTACCCCCCTTATTATATCCTGGGAAATAACTTATAAGGTTCCAAAGGCAAGAATACGCAGGGGGAACTGTTTGTTGGCCAGTGGGTAGTCAGTGAGCAAGCTCAAACCACCCGGGGGGTCTCTGCACGAAAAACAGTAAAATAATGGGGCCAAATTGTGCATTTTCAGCCCTTTATGTCAGCAAAACGAACTGATTTCTGAACATCTGCTACTCATGAGTTGATTTTGTGCAAGCTCACTCCTCTCAGTTAATTCACGGTTCCCAGCCCTCACAACAAAACTCCTCAGACTGCCCTCAGAATTTACTTGCACAAATAATACTGCATTTGCTCCTCAGTGATGCGGGTGCACTTTGCGCCATTCTAACAGTGGACTCTCATATGGGAGCTTTCATTTCGGCACTGGACTACTAGGACACACCTGTTGTTCTGAATTCCCAAGACAGGATCAAGGAGGACTTACATCACAGCAATGTATGCACCAATGAGACTAACAAAAGAAAAGGAGGCAAGGGCCAATGTCAACTTACCCACGACAGGCACATGGGATCACCAGCCGGCCAGCTGCAACACTGCTAAGCCAGGCAGGCACGCACAGAGCAGTTAAAAAGTCCCTGGTCAGGCACGGTACTCTCACATATTAGAAAATCCTGCTCCCTAATAACCAGCGAATCAAGGGCCCATGGCTGCAGCACTGTTCTAAAAAATTAGGGCGTTTTTAGAAACTGTAAAAGGTTTATTAATTGATTTTTATAAAGGCTTCACATATGTGATGTTTCACTTCTTTGAACTCCTCTCTCTTTTTTTCTCACTGTGTCACCCAACCAGAGAAAAGCAATGAAGCTGGTAAAATTCTCAAACTTCACCATGTGAAAAATGAAAGTGCATGATTTCCATTTTACTTAGGTGGAGTCCATCATTTACTGATCACATGGAATCAAGAGTAAATACTGTCTTATACTAACATATTATCCCTTAATTTATTTATTTCATGTTGTGCTCAGAGCCCACCTGGCCATGATTGTCTTGGCAGATCACTGTACAGTAAACATTTACAAAACACAATAATAACATTTCTTTTTTTTACTTGTTTTGTAACAGGTGCGCTGAAGAAATGTGGGCTTCATGGTGCTGTAAATCAATGCTCTTTTATCTCTCAACGTGGAGACTGGGGCCCACATGCATCATTGTGACATTTTGCACTCCCTAATTTGCGAAAAATAAGGAATCGCAAATTAAGAAGTGCAAAATGCTATGCATCATTATTTTCGGTATTCATTTGTGATTCGGTAAAAATCGCAATTTTTACCGAATCCCAAATGAATACCGAATTCTTAAGTTAATTTTCGCAATTCCCATTGATTCCTATGGGCCAAAAGGCCCATAGGAGTCAATGCGAATTGCGAGCGGCACTTAGAAAATTTCAGGGGTGCAGGGGGGGGGTCCAAAGGACCCCCCCATGCACCCCTGAAATGTATTTTTCGCATCATGTTTCAAACACACATGTCCTAAGGACATGTGTGTGTGAAACATGAATGTTGAAAAAAAACATTTAAAGCATTTTAAACACTTTTTCCAAATTTACTGAGTGGTTCGCAAACGGCCGATTTTAAGGAATCGCACCGTTTGCGAATGAAAAAGTGCTTGATGCATGTGGGCCTGGGTGTCTACTTTTCTTTCACTTACTGAAAAAAGCCTGGTGGTTCTGATAAGTGACCTTGTGAGTCTTGCTGAGAAAGGGAAGGATAGGGTGTTGTTTCCTTCTAACTGTCATTCAAAAACATTTTAATTCCTATTATATGTGTTAAAATACAAATAGACAGGATAGCACCAATACCGCACTTCTTTCAAAATTTTAAGTGTGACGGAAACAGATGGCAATCAATGAAACCCTATTTTCACACATTATCGTTTGTGCGCTACATAGTTGTATCTTTAAAACTGTATGTATGTGCAAAATGAGCAGGCATTTCAATGGATGATTTAGAGTCTGCAAACGAGTGTGCTTCCACACCATGCTTCAGTAAAGTAGTTTATGTGACAGTGTGCTCCTACAGAACCGGGTTCGATTCTCGGCGCTGGCGGGAAGCTTAATAGCATCCTGTGATTCTGGGCAAATCACTTAATCTCCCCCTGCCCAGAATAATGTGTCTATAATGAAATGAAATGCAACTGGTGCTCCTGTAAATCGCGCTGATACCTTCGGTCAAGTTCGAGCTATATACAACTCAAAGAAATAAAAAAACACCCTTTCAGGACTCTTCATCTAAATTGGCCTGGCTCATTTGCGACACCTGTTAATTAAACATTTTCAGAATCCGTATGAGTTCAGTGAGTGCAGCACCACCACTCTGAACATTAGGGGACAAAGAGACTGAGTGCCTCATTTATGAAAAGTGACGCATCGCTGCGTGAAAACAGCGATGCGTCACTTTTCACTGCGCACTCCTTGCGACACCAATGATGCGTCATATTTAATGTATGACGCATCATGTCGCAAGGAGTTACAGATACGTCAGTATTTCTGAAGTATCTGTAAGCGCAAAAGTGACGCATTGCTGGAGTGTCTCACAAAAGTGACGCAACTCCAGCAATGCGTCCTTTCACATGGGGAAAGCACCATGTGAAAGGGCTTGTGTCAGTCTTACGCCTGCTGTGAAGCAGGCGCAAGATTTTGACGCAACAGCATCCTAAAAGTGGCGCAGTGAAATCTCATAGATTTCACTGCGTCACTATTACAAGGCTTTTTGCGGGGGAACGCCCCCTCTGCATACATTATACCTGACGCAGGTATAATGTGGCGCAGGGGTTTAAAAAGTGACGCATCTACCTAGTTGCGTCACTTTTTAAATATGGCGCAACAAGGCGCATATTTTACGCCGCTGGTGCGTCACAAAAAGTGACGCACCGGCGGCGCAAAACTGGCGGCGCAAGGCCTTCATAAATGAGGGCACGAAGGCTTAGAAGTAAGAGATGCAGAAGCACGCAGTGATGATACTAAGGGTAACAGCCAGGGCTACTATGGGGCAATATACAACCAAATTATGCAAAAACCTTGACAAATTTGGCGACAAAGAAAATACAAATTAAGCAACACGTTGAGGCTCAGAATTATTTAATCTAGTCACTTTAGCACACATTGCAGTGGCATGTACAACAATTTCTTCCAATAAAACCAATTTAATAGCAGAACACAGCAATCCGCAACTGAAAGGCAACCAGTTTACATTTGCAAATGGCCTGTCTCTGCGCGGTACAGTTTTCAGTCACTTTTCATGCATTTGAGCTTGAAACAAATATTTTTTGTAGGAAAAGGAGTGGCTCAGAGGTGAGGGGTCCAGACAGGCGACAACGAGTAGAGTCAATATACGAGACCAGGGAGGGGGGCTCAGAGATGAAGTCACGAACAGTATGGATCATAAGAGAAGGGAGGGCCACAGAAGCACGCGAGACTGATGAGGAGGATTGGACACAATATGAAACTAAAGAAAGAGTAGGAAATCCTCCGACAAGCCTGTATGAAGGGCCTGCCATCATCCTATGGAGAACTGGGACAGGAGGACTGACATGTGACCGTAACCAATCCCGCCACTAACGTTACCTCGTCAGGATGACTCCTTCCCTGCCTATTCTTCCATTACCCCATGGTTTAATCTTTTCTATATGTTTATTTTCTACAAAAGAAAAGAAGCAATAAATAATGTGTTAGAAATATATATATATATATATATAATATTTTAAATGGATAGGAGCAACTTCTGCTCAGAACGTTTTGTGTGAAAACCGTATTGAATTCAGGGGCGGATTCCTATCAGAGGTTACAGATAAAAACAGGGACTGAAACAGAAGAGTCACACATACTACATAGGAGTAATGCCAGCTAGCAAGGTGAGCCTGTGAATGAAGAGCAGACGGGTAGTACTAAGTCACCCTGGCTCACTTCCAACGTGCTGCACACCAAGACATAACTTAATCACATACTGAATTGATTCATTGCACACCTAGACGAGACCTGGGGCCTTATTTATGAAGGCCTTGCGCCACCGGTGCGTCACTTTTTCCCATGTTAAAAGTGACGCACCGGCGGCGCAAGGCCTTCATAAATAATCCCCCTGGTATCTAACGCTGGGACAGACAGACAACGTAAATGAGCACTTTTTTGAGGAGGAAAACATAAGGGACTCCAAGAACGGCTGTTTAGCTGCAGGTGTGGGAGGAGGCGGGGCCGCCATTTAGGAGAGATATATGTCCAAAAAAAAGAATAGCATAGCCAAAATAAACCTGGATGAATGAGGTGTTGCAATAGACAGACAGACCATTTCGAAAAAGAGCCATCGTTGGAACGGTTTCCTCAAACATAAATCAACAATTGGTTTGCAGATGCTGTTCAGGCAGGGATGTTCATGCTGTAAATATGGGGTCAGACACACTTTGCACAGGATCACATGTAGCCAAGGCAGGAACCGGCGCTATAAATAAAGCCTGTGCCTTCTAGGCGCATGAGGGGTGAGTGGACACGTCACATGAGCGTTGCATCTCCCGCCGTGCACGGAGCAGCAGGCCCGTCAGGCTCCGGCAGGAAGACGATTAAGGAACCGGGGCAGGCGTGCGAGGTTCCGTTTCTAACAGGGAGCTGACAGAGCAGGCCGCAGGCATCCCGGGCCCCGAACCAGGGGGAACGGCAGGTCTCGCGGCACCTACTTACTGCTCAGTCACTGGTATTCACGCTTTCACCAGTGCTGGAGCATATTAAAATGAAGGGGAATCGAAGAGCCTAAAAAATGAAAATAAAAAAAGACACTATTTTAACCCCTATGAATGAACCCGCAGTAATGAATTGATATTTGTATAGCGCTTTTCAGCCACTTTCTTATGTATATAGCGCTTCGTACACCTAGCGAGGTACTGAAGCGCTCCCATGTATCAGGTTTATGGGAGTCACTGCACACAGCTAGGAGGCCGCAACCCCGGTGTGGCTCCAATTATAGGAGCTATGTCCGCATTACTGTCCAGTTCTGGAGGAGACTGCTGGAAACCCAGCTTGTAAATAGACCCTTGTCCCTCCATTGAAGCACGGGCTCCCCGCCGCCTCATTCGACATGCCGCATATCTTTGATAACTTGAACCCTCGAGTGAAGGGTAAGTTAAACAGAAGCTTCCAGACCCCATGGGGTTCCCAAACATCCCCCAGCTGTCCAGAGCGGAGCCCCGCTGATAGCGCGCTCTTTCATGTGCAACAAAACGATATGTTAATGTCAAAAACTGACTCATCTCTGCAAGCAAATCGCCCTGCACTCCATCCCGACTCCACCGATGAGAGAGCGTGGTGGCATGCTACGTCACTGCTGCACTTTCAGCAGTACAGGGCGGGGGCATGTAAGGGCCGTCATTGCTAGCGTTTTTGCGTGCTACAAGATTGACGTCCCTGGGACCCACAGAAAAAATAGGCAGCGCACCACACCACCACCACTAAGTTAGGTGGTCTGTGCATGCTGCCCCCTAGAGCCTTCACCGTGCACCGCACCACCCCCAATCATGCTGCCCCCTAGAGCCTTCATCTGCTACAGCAATACCCTGCCAGATAGCACTCGCCAGGCCCGTCAAGTAGGCCTTGAAACTGACTCGCCCTTCAGGAAATTCACTCGTATTTGGGAGCGGTCGAGTACATTTTTCGACCCCTGCAAATGCAGGCCTATCACAAAAGCACACTGGCTGGCTACACAAAATGGCCCTGACAACATGTTCAAACATCTCCACTGTCCACTAGAGAGCAGCAGAGAGCTAGTGGAAACGGAGCGGAGCATTTGAAGCAGCAAACAACAAACGAGCAGGGCTAGCGGGCCGCTGCCGCCGCCGAGCAGCATACAATCGATGTTCTAGCGCTTGGAGGTCCTTAATCCTCCAAACCACCAAGCCCTAAGCACCCCAAATAGCTGCCAAGTGACCGCCAAAACATCTCGGCGGCGCAAGCGGCTCCCTTACGTCAGGTCGGGACATCACGGCACCGCAGCTACAGCGGAGCTACACGGAGAGGCGTGGAGAGGCGAGGCGAGGTACTTGCACACCGCACCTGCACCAGTGCACCGGGACACCCATCCACCAGCCTCTAGCCTGCCCCCCCGGCACACAAATTCCCCCGCCTGCGAGTTGATGCAGGAGCAGAGAGAGAGAGAGAGAGAAAGCTTTTTGGCGGTCCTGGCATAGCATTAGTAACGCGGAACTCGGATGTGACCATTGATTGTGGTGAGTGTGTGCACGAGATAAACTGTCACCTGTACTTTCACCCACACTCACCCCATATTGCTCTGCTCCCGTCACTTTCCTCATCTTCCCTCATCTCACCTCCTGTGCCTGCATGTGCCTGCATCACCTGCACCGTTAAAGCCATCGCCCTAACCCGTGGCCTCTCTGCAGACTGAGATCTGCTGTGGGGGTTTCTTGGCGGGGGGCCCTTTAAAACTTTATCGGGAGGCTCGTACCCACACCGCAGTTACATCTCACCCACAATCAAGCCATAATCAAGGCAAGACCCTATAGAACTGTACTGGATTGATTCTGGAAAAGTTCAGCTGATCAGAGAGACTGCGAGCGCGGCTGCCGTTAGAGGCAGCTGCGAAGTAAGAGCCCGGGGTGGTGGCCTAGGCTGGTCTGACTAGGTCTGACTTTGCCAGCAGTCCCCCCTGTGTGCCCCGCTCGCTCCAGCTAGACCTTCAGTGGCCTCCAACAGAAGGGCGCAGACGCCGGGGGGAAACGCCTGATTGATTGCCATTGAAACATCCCAGCGACTACCTTGCAATAGGAAAAAGGTGACAGCCAAAACAGGGAAAAACAGGGAAAAACAATGAGGACTAGAAATTCGTCCTTACTGCAGGCACAGGAAAAACCCCGACCACATACAACAGCCAGGAGACGGAAGGCAAAACTTTTCTACCCCCAGGTGCCGGTGGCCTTTACTGCGGACCTGGGCTGTCGGAGGGGGGAACCGCGGGAACATCTGGTGCTACCGGTGCAATGCCAACGTCAACGTCCCCAGGACCACCAACTGCGTTCCCAGCACTGACATCGCCGCAAGTAGGGCAAGATAGGAGGCGTTTTAATCCGGCTCACTCTATCCCCTGTCCTGGGGCAAACATCTCTCTAGGAAATAGAGACATATGAAAGCTTCTTTTATCCCCTGGTTACAAGTCCAGCAGCACCAACTAGATCTTTAAGCTGCACTTCGCCCAACAAATTCATAGAGGTCTGCCTACCCCCTAGTCTTACTGCCTTACGGGCTCCAGGAAGGCCCCTATCACCAATAATAACCATGCTACAGGGTGGCATACCCCTCAAGCCAGAGGCTCCGGGCAAGGTCACATCCACATCCGACTTCACTAGACTAATAACTTCCTTACACCACCCACCGGAAGATATTCATTCGAACTTGAACCTAAATGGGGCCCTCACAGCTGACACATCGATCAGCACATGTAGCACAACCCCGGTAACAGGGGAGCACACGCCTGACGCAACCAGTCACATACATGAAATCTAGGAAAGAGGAGGCATCATAGAAATACTGGCCCCCCCACCTTCGAACTTGATGCACCAGAGCCCCCGGAAACAAGATAAAATGACCTTGTTACCATCTTTAATGAGTAGAAGCTCGGATAGGGGGGAGAGCCCCCCAGTGATCACAGATCATCTAACTCTGATCAACGAGACACTCATCTCTATGACAGGTGCGGCAATCATGCACGCCGACAAGCTCGATGCCCAGATAAACATTCTACAAACTGTCGCAAACTTAATATCTGGAATCGACTGTAAACTGGACCATCTGAATTCCCTGATTCGTAGAGCACAGGACAGCACGCACTTTAAGCCCGAGTCATGTAGCTGCAGTCCAATCTTGAACAATTTAGGAAAACTTCCGTTCATCATGACCACACTAATCAAGGACCTCAAGAATGAAGTCGGCAAGATCAAGGTCCCGATCTCTCAGGAACCAGCCCCGCACTCTCTAAAAACAGAAGGTTTAGGAAACTCAACAAACCACTCTATACAGATTAATAAGGAAGATAAAACTGTCTGGGAGGCGCCATTACCCATGCTCAGCATGAGTAGGCCAGACGCTATTACGACCAAAACACAAAATCATGAGCCCCAGCAAATCACCACACCAACCGGCCCAGACTTCCACACCCTATCTAGGAAAAACAAGAACAAATTAAAAAAACTCAACAAGGTAAACAGAAATAAATCTCTCGCTCCAAGAACCATCCGGGAATGGCTACGGCCTGAGAACGAGATGCCCGCCCACATTGTGAATCAGGAAACGACCAAACTGGGAGCAACCGTTAAAATACTGGAAACAATCGAGTCAAACGTCGAAGACACTCATTCTACTAACTCAGCAGTAGCCTCACTTATAACCCCTCAGCTAGTTTTAACAGCACCACACTTAAAACAAGCAATGGACCCCTACGGTCAAAGTTCCGCCGAAGCAACTGAAGCAAACTCAAACAGATACGACCGCCAGGTTGCTGCTCTATCAATGTCTGCGAAGGGTTGCGCACCGCAAGCGTCTTTGACTGCTACAGACATCAGGGAAATTGAACAGCCGCTACTAACCATAAGCGCCCCCAGCCTGTTACAGATGGAGGCCCACCCGCGTCAATTGGGGCCATTGGGGTTAAATAGGCATGCAAATGACAGTCAACTGGACACAGCACAAATACCACAAAAAGGAGGCCATGGGGCAGACCCAGTCTACCGAATAACCCACCCCCAGGATCGCAAGATAACGTTGTACCCTGACTATGTCTCCCAGGGGACGTGGGACATTCTCAACCGTAGTAATTTATTAAAACTTTTTGCAAACATCCCAGGGTTGGAGGGAACTAACACTACAGACATTGAAACCATCTCTTTCCTCCCGCCAGATGCGGAGGAGAAAAAAGAACCCACAGAGCTAACCTTCATAAGCCCGCAAATGGCCGAGGCCCTGAAAAGCCAGCACAAGCTATTGGAAAGTTGGGGCATAAAAATAAAACCTACGCGCATACAAAAATATCCACTCCTTTTAAAAACTCAAACTGCACACTCCCAGTTGGAAAACACAGATCAGCGAATTGGAGGAAAATCGCGCCTGCATGCCCACCTCACTGACGCGCCTCACGTGGCGCCAATCCTCTCGGGGTCCAAAGGCGCCACAAACATTGGCCCAACCATCAACACCCCAATTAAAATAACAACTAACACAAATCAGAGCACACGTATACGCGCAACCTTGGGACAAGTAAAGATTGGAACTGGCTGCCGCTAGCATTAAACTCAGGATCCTAACACAGCCACGACGCCTCGAGCCACCCCTCCGCAATATGACCATCGCTCAACAAAAGCCTCCAGACAGGGACCACCCCCGGCTTGCTTGAAAATCATGACTTGGAACGTCGCAGGGCTCAGGAGGCTGCTTCTTAATAAAAACGCTGTGACATTCATGGAAGAGGCAGACATCATCTGCATACAAGAATCCTGGCAGCTCCATCCGCTCTCATTAAGAGGATACGCAGAATATGGAAAACCTGCAAAAAAGCTCAACATATTCGGAAGACCGTCGGGGGGGATATGTGTCTACATAAAGCATTCACTCAACCTGGAATTCGTGGTAAACCCTAATCTCCCAGACAATCTCCAGGCAGGCATCCTGAAAGGCTGCCGCCTGTCAAACGGACACCTTGCGTTCTTACTAATTAATCCCTATCATAATTCACACGGGCCCATATCCAATTTGACCACGCTGACAACCCTTCTCGAGTCCTTAATCCTCCAACATCCGGCCCTGGAATGCATCATTCTTGGTGACTTCAATACCCATAATATAGGGATATCAACCACACGACGACTTCAGCCTGGGGCCACCATTGCTCTGAATGACCTACTAAAAACCTACAAGCTGGCGACAGCACACTCGGTCCTCCTAAATCTCAGCCCAGGGTCTTTCGTCGGTCCTACTTATAACAACCAAACAAAAATCGATTACGTCATTCTCAGCAAAAAACTACAACCTCTCATGTCAAATTTTAAAGTCCACCCGCGCAGTGATAGTGACCACGCGGCTTTAACCATCACATTGAATCTCATAGCGGACACTCACCACAGGCTTGCATACATCGGAGCATCTAATGGCGAAGATCTGATAAAGCTGCCAAGAAAAATTAAATGGGTACAGACCTCTATCACATCTTTTAACCACTGGGCAAATCAGTGGTCAGGCTGGCCACCGAATGAATAGAAAAAGGGCGCAATAGCCACCTGGAATGCCATCACTGGGACCCTGGCTGCGATCCTTCGTGGAACCTTAAACAGCACATCTAACAGGGACTCTCCACCCACATACGGACACAAGGTGGAACTCAAAATCAGCGCTACACAACTGAGCAAGAAACGTAAACTCTTCTACAAACATGGCACAAGGTCAATGAAGAAACAACTTCAAGATGCCAGCAAAAGTCACTCCAAGAAGGTTTGGGAGGCAAAATGAGATCACTGCGAAGCACAATGGCTGAAAATCTTTGACTTGCTGAGCCCAGGAAAATCGCATGAGTTTTGGCATTACTTAAGCACCCTCGGTCGATGCACAAACCACAGAGAAAACGCCCTCAAGGCTTCCATCTGGGTCGCCCATGTAAAAGCCCTTTACATTGAAACCGGCCACGTCATCAGGCAAAATGAAACAATTAACGTTGGAGCCGATCCAGACCCAATCACCGAGATGATTGCCCCGCCGGGAAGACTGTCGGTATCCAAAATTCTAAAAAACATCAGACAAAATGGTGCCCCGGGGCCCAACGGCCTTCCCGGACACTTATTCAAGGCAAATATTGATTTTTGGTCAAATACCTTGACTCACTTGTACACTGAATGCTGGCTCCTGGGGGATGTCCCTGATTCATGGAGAGGCTCGCTACTACAGCCAATTAAAAAAAAAGGGCCCTAAATCTGAACCATCAAACTTTCGCCTGATTGCCCTGCTGGATATCGAGGGAAAAGCCTACGCCAGTGCGATCTTGAGGGACCTCACAGACTGGACGAATGCCGAAGGTCTCCTCCCATTCTGTCAAACTGGATTTAGATCAGGGTCCGCCACAGTCGATAACATCACTGCACTTTCTTATCTGGTCCACCATGCTCGGACACGCAAAAGCCCCCCCTTATTCGCCTGCTTTATTGACTACTCGGCGGCGTTCAACGGGGTAGACCGTGCAATCTTGTGGAGAAAGCAAGCCCATTGGAACATCAATCCAGTTTTGTTGAGGGCGAGTCAATCCTTGTACCATAGAAACGTGGGTAAGAATTAAACTCTCGAGGGACCATGCATCCGCAAAAATCAATACGGACCATGGCCTAAAACAAGGGTGCGTGCTAGCCCCAATGCTATTTAACTTATACACAGCGGACATGGAGAGAGCCTTGTCTGGGGCAGCACTGCACATGAGGTTCCGTGAGAATCGTAATGACGTTTTGGGCTTGATCGAATATGGACGAGTTTGGTATCTACGAACCGCAAATGACGAGTTTAGTAGGTGTACGCGTTTTCGCTACACTACTTGGAAGGGTTCGTCTTATTTGCGGGTTTCTTCATCTGAACCCTCGGGTTCCATTTTAGATACGGCATCCATTTTGTTTCTTGCCCTCACGTAGCCGGTGAACGGACAATGTCCGCTTGATGACCCTGGGATGCCTAAATTCTTGTGGAAGATGTAGAATCCTTTGAGTGTGTCTTTATGACTAGGGGAATGACAAGGCAAAGGCAGATGGCTCCGCTCGAGGCTCATCTTGCCGTGCCGGTCTATTGTTTCAGCCTTGCATGCGCTAGGCTTGAGTCCTTTGATCCTGTAATCATGCTTTCGATATTGCCCCCACACTCTTTTCAATCTGTTGTCTGTCTTTCCTTGCACCTGTTTTTGTCCCTTCTCTTTGCTCGTTTACAACCAGATTGGAATGTGCCTAATGGTGGGATAGCGTGCTTTTACAGTTGGGAACCGGCAATGTTACTGTAATTATGTTCCGGGTTTCTGAAAACATGAATGCGACCCTTTTGAAGTTACTGTGGGAACTGATTTGTAACCTTTTGTTCGTATGTTGTGCAATGGCGAAAATGAGTATAAAAGGAGCAATCCACTTTTGCAATTTGAAGCAGACTCTCAGAACCTACACTCAGCTGTACTTCTAGCGATTTCTGTATCCCTGCAGTAAATAAATGCTGATCTTTGACGCCGAAGGAAGTGTCCCGTGTCTCTGTAATTTGTACGCCGGAACAGGTATCCCCACGAAGGTTTCAGGTGTTGTGCCCTGGCACCGCTGGGCCTTAATTTAGCCCAGTCCTTCAGTTGGCGCCCAACGTGGGGTGACATCAGCGGTACCAGTCCAAAGCCTGACGATCGTGAGGAACTTCGTGTGAAATCTCCGAGGGAAGGTGCACCCCGCTTCATTGATCCTGTTGTCGAAATAAGTGATCCGAAGATTTTTCCCGCGAAGATTCCCGCTTCCAGACGGCTGCAACAGACCGATGCCCTGACTGTCGACCTGTTTTGGCACCTGGCGTAGTCCTTTGTACGGCGAGACGATAGACGGGCCTTCCTGGTGACGCCATTGTTCTCTTCGTGGGTCGCTCCCAGTCTTTAGTTGTTGGTTCTTTGGTTCCTTTTTGGGACATTTGCTTTGTACTTTGGTTGTTGAAACTTGGTTGGTTGCATGGTTCCATTGCATTTGTGGTCCTTAGTTGTTGGTTCTCTCTTTTGGGTTTCTCTTTGATGATTGCAATTGCCAAAAACCGAGGGTCTCGTATTTTTTGCGAGGATATCGTAATTCGATAACCCTTGAAGTTTAAAACTCGGTTAGTGTGCACGATGCCTGGCCGTAGTATTTTGTTTGGTTTCCTTAAGTGTTGCAGCACGGATTCCCGGTTGGAGGACTCGTTTCCGATACCTCCAGTTGGAACTCCGATTTATGAGCTCTATAGTCGACATGGAGTAGGCCCCATTGTCTATAATGAATTCTGGATCCGTTATACAAGAAAGGATGGCGTCCTTAGTTGGCCACCCCATGGTAGTTTTGAAACTGAGATTTTAGATAATCTCGAAGCAAAATTGTTTAAAAAGAAAGCTAGGCCAGCGATGTTTGATTCCTTTCGGTTATGGCGCAAAGAGGCCAGACAGAAAGAAATCAAGCAGATTAAGAAAAATAAGAAAGAAGGTATCATTTTGATGATGCAAGGTGCAGAACAGCATCAGCGAGACAAGGCAGAGAAGGAAAAGGAAGTTTCTATTAGACAGAATAGCATGGCGGTGGATAAATGTTATCCGGTTTTACCGTCAAGTTCTGAAAAGGAGGAAGAATCATCGAAAGAGGATCCTTTGTTATCTTATTTACTAAAGTCACCACCTCCTTATGTACAAGGTACTATAGCTCCTATAGTTCCTCCTGTTCTTCCACCTGTTGTTCCGGCGGCTGCTGGTCAGCCCGTAGGTGGTCCTGTTCCTCCGAATCCCCTTGTTCTTCAAGGGGGCCCTGCTCCTTTACCACCTCCTCCTCTTCCTACTGCTCCTACGTTTACTCCTAATATTGTTGCTTCTGCTCTTCTTTCCTCTTCTCCTTCTGTTCATAATCGTATTCCTACTTCTGTTGCTACTGCCTATTCTCCACTTCTCGGATCGTTCCTTGAATCCGATTTCTCTGAAACTCCACAGAGACAAAGTCAAATCCCTGGTGGAAGGGAGAGTGCGACGCTAGTAACTATGGCGCGTAGGTGTATTAGACACCCTGCTATGTACACTTCGCGCATAGTTTTCGATACATTCTCTCAGTTTAATGAGCCCACACGGAGATTCGTGTTCAAAGAGATGTGCAAATCATTGAGAGAAGAGTGGGATAATGATGAGTTAGATAATGTACCGCCCGATTTGACTGAACTTCAGGGTCAGTTTTCGCACGGTATGATTGTAGGTGGAGATGTACGACGTGCATTAGAGCGATTGTTAGCTTTTAGGTCCAAAGCGCCTTCTCGAGTGTCATTTGACGAAGACTCTGATGATCAGAAAGCATCATCTGGTCAGTATCCTATGCGAGAGGTTCCCCCAGTGTGGATGCCAGGTGATGCTGCTGTCGTTCCTCCAATTTTGCCACACTTCCAGAGAGTTTGGATACATCTCCCATGGAAGCGATCAGAGGTTTTGCAGGTGAAGCAGTCTTTGCCTGACCCCCGGAAGAATCCAGCAGGTTATTACAAGGAGTTATCCCAACTTGTCGATGCTTCTATTATGAACCTTGCTGATATTGACATGTTATTTGGTAATGTCGTACCGCAACCAGCCTGGGCGAAAATTCGTCAAGAGAGTCATGCAGCCGAGTTAGATGGTGATTGGGCTGCTCTTGTAGCGGCTGATGGACGACAAATTTGTGGGACTAAGCCTTAACAGCTAATTATGGATCTACCCCAAAGAATTATCACGCTCATGAAAACACTCATGCCAGCGATGAGGGTAAACTGGGATAAATTGTCTGCTTGCAAACAAAAGAAAGATGAGAGTGTCTCCGATTTCTTTACTAGATTTGAGGAGGCATTTATCGATCATAGTGGTCAGGACATGAGCACTGAGGGAGGTCAATGATTGTTTGTCGATAAGTTTGTGTTAAATTTGTTACCTGAGCTATGCAACAAATTGAAAAATTCTGAAAGTGCTTGGGCTGTCTCTACAACGGCTCAAATATTAGCAATGGCTCAATATTATGAGAATAGGGAAAAAGAAGAGAATGATCGTGCAGACAAGTAAACGAAGGAGCTAAAAACTAAGGTCTTGTTGCAGCAAGCGTATCCTCCACGCTCGAATCAAAATGATTCACAACAGCAATATCGACCGCAAGCGCAGTCTTCTAGGATGCAGTCGCGCTCTGACTCCTCTGCATCCAGATCTATGCTTGGGTATAATCAGTGTGCATATTGTAGGGTAGAGGGCCATTTGAAGTTCAACTGTCCTGTTTTACGTGACCGAATGAATGGTGTTTCGGTTCGAGGAGGTCGTGGTGGTCCTCAGCAGGCATCTCGAGGTAGAGGTCGTGCCCCTCTCAAAATCAAAATGAGCGTTCTACTCCTTCATCGGATACGAACAATTGTTTTGATCAGCAAAATACATCGTCTAGTAGATCTGCACAGTATCATGTGGATGACTATTATGTTGAGCATGAGATTGGTGCAGACGATGATTACTAGGACAGCCATAGACAAAGAGGGGGAGTAGTATCAGTTCCGGTTGATCAGAAAGGGCCTTACGTCGCAGTTGCCACATCGGGCGTAGTTGAGCCTTTTCTGTTGGACACTGGTGCAGCAAAAAGTTCCATCATGCATTTGAAACTCCCTGGCGCACCTTTGTCTGGCTTAACGAATGTTTCCGTCGGATTCTCTGGCGCCCCGGTTAGCAATCCAGTTTCTAGCCCTTTGTCCCTTACGATCGGGCCACGGTAGCTAGAGGCTCCTTTGATTTTAACTACTGGTTGTGGTGAGAATCTCTTGGGTCTGGATTTGCTGAAGCGGTTGTATGCGACTTTGTACTGCTCTCCGATGGGAGTGGAGCTTACATTAGGTCAGAGAGTGATCTCTCCTATGTACTTATCGATTGATAAGCTCCCACCGGAATTGATTTCCCTTCCTGAGTCTTTATGGGCATCAGGTCCCAATGATGTGGGCCTACTGGACATACCACCTTATGTAGTCCAATTGAAATCAGATGTGAGATTACCACGTATTCCCCAATATCGTATTTCTCTTGATGGCGAGCGAGCGCTATTAGCGGTCATTTATGACTTGATCGAAAAGGATGTTATTGAAGAAACTCGGGGAAATGTGTGTAATAGTCCTGTGTTACCCATTTTGAAACGAACTGATCCATCCAAGCCTCTGGTGTATCGTTTTGTAATTGATTTGAGAGAAGTGAATAAAATCGTGATCCCACAGTTTCCCGTGGTGCCTGACATTACAGCTTTGCTGACACTGATTCCAGCATGGGCCTCCTGGTTTTCGGTGATCGATCTGAAGAATGCTTTCTTTAGTATCCCGATTGCTGGGGAAAGCAGAGATCTATTCGGCTTCTCATTAGGTGGTCGCAGTTTTCTGTTTAAATGCACACCACAGGGCTACTGTGAGAGTCCATTGATCTACAGTCAAGCCCTTAAGAGTCAACTTGATGCATTTGTGTTACCTGCTGGTGCGGCCTTGATTCAGTATGTTGATGATCTATTAGTGGCTGCCGACACTGAGCAAATTTGCAAAGCTGCTACAGTATCGTTGTTAAAGCACTTATGTGACTTACATCACAAGGTGTCACCTTCTAAGCTACAGTATTGTTGTCAAGAAGTAACCTATTTAGGTCACTTATTGTCAAAGGAGGGAAGAAATTTGACCCCAGAAAGAATTGCAGCGATTGCTCGAATGACTGTGCCAACAACTCAGAGAGATGTACGTGCCTTTCTAGGTATCACGTCATACTGCAGGCAATGGATTCCGAATTTTTCATTGTTAGCGATGCCATTGTTAGCTCTTACGTGCAAGGATGTTCCGACTCCTTTGCCATGGACTGAAGATTGTCAGAATAGTTTTTCTGAATTGCGTGATGCGTTGTGTTCGGCTCCTGTTTTAGGTACCCTGATTACAGTAAGCCGTTTACACTATACGTTCCCGAGAAAGAAGGTTGTGCGTTAAGTGTTTTGACGCAGCAATTTGGCGGTAAGCAGCGTCCATGTGCATATTTTTCTTCGACCTTAGACCCAGTCGCTAGAACGTTGCCGAGTTGTTTAAGAGCAACAGCGGCAGCTGCGGTGTCCATTCGACAGTACGCAGGTCTGTTCATGGATAATATGCTCACAGTGATGTTTCCGCATGCAGTTGACACTCTCTTGAATCGAACAAAGACTCAACATCTGACGAGCGCAAGGTTGTCCGGTTATGAGTTGACACTTTTGGCCAGTCATATACAGATAACACGTTGTAATGTGTTGAACCCAGCGACATTGTTGCCAATTAATATGGAATCAGGTGATGTAGCACCACATGACTGTTACTTAAGAACTGAAGAAGAGATGAAGGGTCGTATTGACCTGAAAAACACTCCATTGGTAGATCCCAATGGTACTTTGTATGTTGATCGTTCATGCATCAAGTTGCCGAATGGTGATGTGACAACTGCGTATGCTGTAGTGACGTTGAGTACGGTTGTGGAAACTGCGAGACTGAGTCAGAATTCGGCGCAAGCGGCAGAGTTGATTGCGTTAACGAGAGCGTGTGTTTTGTCTAAAGGGAAGCGAGTGAATGTGTATAAAGACAGTCAGTATGCATTTGGCGTAGCGCATAGCTTTGGTCGATTGTGGAGAGAAAGAGGATTTATGACATCACATGGCACGAAGATCCAACACGGGCAGCTCGTGAACGATCTTCTTGATGCACTTACATTGCCTAAGCAAGTGGCAATCATTAAATGCAGCGCGCATCGAAAGGTTACAGATGATGTGGGTCGTGGTAACGCGTTTGCAGATGAGATTGCTAAGGAAACGGCCAAGAATTTGATGGGTCGAATATATGTTACGAGTTCAGTGAGATGGCCGACGGAGACTGGTATGTGCGAGGACACAGTTGAGAGTGTGAAAGCAATTCAGAATGAGGCCACCGAAACTGAAAGGGCTAACTGGAAAGAAAGCACGGGGAAGTTAGAATTGAATGGATGTTGGGTTGACTTGTCAGAATATCAGAGATGGATGTTACCGGATGCGTACGTGCTTGCCGTTGTTACTATGGCCCACGGCATGTCACATATTAGTGCGAAAGGTATATGTAAGTTGTTGTCTCCTGTATGGAAGAATGATGGGATTGCTAAGTGTGCTGAGAGAGTGGTTAAGAACTGTATGGTATGTTTGATGCATAATCCTGGCAAGGGCACCCCCACTCCACCTGGTCATTTTGCTCCTCCTACATGCCCCTTTGAAGTTATCCAATTGGATTTCATCCATATGGAGAGATGCAATAATCTAAAATATGTGTTGGTTGTAGGGGTGGGCGGAAAATCCGTTCCGCTCGCGGATTTTGCGGATTTTCGGGAAATCCGCAATCCGCGAGATTTGCGAATCTCCCGCAAAATCCGCAAATCCGCGAGCAGCGGATTTTGCTCGCACTGCTCGCACTGTTCGCGTGAGTCCGCGTGAGTTCGCGCCCCGCGAATAAGTGCAAAATTGCAGAAATACGATCCTAGCAAAACTGAAAGTAACTACTTACCAGGTTCAAAAGTTCAGGCTCATCATTAGTAGCCATTTCCTGTAGTGCTTCCTGAGGGGCCCCTCCAGAGTTCAGTTGCCAGTTGAAACTATTATGTGACCCTGCTCTGAACCTCAGAATAGTTACACATATGCCACAAAGGTCCTGAATTACAGCTAAGGGAGACAAGCAGGAGCCAGGCTGGAAGTTCAAATCCATTAATCAGCCCCTAATTCATTATTGTCAGTTGGAGCAGGGCAGGTGTTGTAACTAATTTTGCAACAATGAAAGCACTTAGCAAGTGCAAAAGATCACTAATCAGGAAGCACTAAGGAAGCAGGTGCCAGCTAAAAAAATATTTTGTGACACATTAATCAGCCCCAAATTAATTCAGGTCACTTGAGGCAGGGAAGGTGTGCTTTGCTTTGCCGAAAATAATGTACACTGGACAACCAGAGGGTGTGGTGATGAAACAGAGGGTGGCATGGGTGGGCCAGAGGGTGGCATGAGTAGTCAGAGAGTGGCAGTGGTGACAGAGAGTGGCAGTGATGAAGAAGAGTGTCCCAAACAGGCTGGACACGTAGAAACAAAAAGTTCGCGAAACTTGCGACCCGACAGGTAAGTTCGCAATTTGCGAAAGTGTACAGAACCCTCGCGAACTGGCAGAAACACGGGCGAACACAAAAAAAAAAAATCCGCAAATTCGCGGGAATTCGCGGATTTTGCGGATTGCGAATCCGCAAATCTGCAAAATTCGCGAACGCGAGATCCGCAAAATTCGCTCATGCCCAGTTGGTTGTGGTTTGTGCGTTCTCCAGATGGATTGAGGCCTACCCTCTTAAGGATAATACTGCCCTGTCCACAGCAAAAGTTCTGCTCAAGGAATATTTCCCCAGGTATGGCATGCCACGGATCGTATGGTCGGATAATGGAAGTGAGTTTGTGGGAAGTGTGATGAAGAGTGTGTGTAAGGGTTTGGGAATTCGCCAAAAATTTAATAGTGCTAATCATCCCCAGTCGGCGGGTTTAGTGGAAGGGTACAATGGTACTCTGAAACTGAAACTTGCCAAAATCCAAGCAACAACTGGTTTAGCATGACCTGACGCATTGCCTCCAGCTCTATTATCGACCAGGGTGACTGTGCACTCTCGAGTAGGGCTTAGCCCATATGAGATTGTGTTCGGCCGTCCTGCGAACATTTGGGGAGTTCCAAGACCTAAGGAGTTTGACAGTCTTGAATATCCAATGTTGATTGATTATCTTTATGATCTGACTGCTAAATTGAGTTTGATTCATCAACAGGTTTTTGAGGCTCTGCCGGCACAAACAGAAGGACCAGGACATCGGCTCCAACCCGGTGACTGGGTTGTTGTCTGCAATTTTGGGAGAAAACGGAATCTTGAGCCGAGGTTTGTGGGACCCTACCAAGTTCTGTTGGCAACGAGGACTGCAGTTCGGCTGGACGGCAGGAAGCATTGGGTGCATGCCACCCATACAACGAAAGTTCCGCTCCCATTACCAGCAGATAATTGGTCTCAGAAAGGATTTGCCCCGACTGAGACTGAAGTTATTTCACACTACGTGCCATTTAGGGATGCTCAACTTGTAGAGAACGATTTAGCTCAGTCAGATACACCTGTTGAATCATTTGAAACTGTACCTTCGTCTTCAGCATTGGAGAATTCAAGTTCTGAACTGTCACCTGAACAATCGAACACGGTTTTGCCATCTGAACCATTGTTTGAAGAGCAAACTCGACCTGGAAAATTTCGATATTTTCTTCGATCGCGTGATATGGACAAATACAATTTCCCTTCTATTTTTGAATGTACATTACCCCCTCACTGTTGCTATGAACATTGTGGACATTTGCATTTTTCTTTTCTGATTTTTGAATTTTTTATATATCACGTGTGTCTCTTTTCCGTGCAGCTAGGAGACTTATATTAAACTGAATGTTCAATTGATTAAAACCTACCATCTGGGTTGACCGTAGGGCCGTGCGAGTACCTCCTTCTGTTTAGCAGGTTTCTGATACTAGGTCGGTTACTTTTGTCGGTTTCTGGGAACTCCTGGGAATTGATAATCGCTACTCAGAACAAGGTGCGTCAAGAACGTTACAGACGGTTTTTAGAGGATGGAGTTCTCTAAGCTGTCGGAAATGGAGAGGATGTCGGCGCAAAGATCCAAATTGCATTTTGCGAACAAAATGTTTTTTGTTTCAGGTTTTCATGTTGTTCCTAACTGTTTCTATGCTAATGGTGGGTGGAGTGTATTTTGGAATTCAGTCGCTATTTCCTTCCACTTCACCTACTCCTCCTTCTCATGATTTGAATTCTGTTCCCACTATTTCTCCACATTCCTTTCATCTTCTGCCCCAACATGAACAGGTTAGACTTGCGGAATTTATGAACACTTCCTTTGTCCAACTTCTGCATCAGCATCAGTTGGTGATGAATACTACTAACTGTTGGGTGTGTGGGTTAATGCCACATACCATGGATAAGGGTATTCCGTATTTCGTTCTTCCCTATAGCTCCCAGGGGTCAGCTCGAGCATTTCAAACCATGTTCTGTAGTGCACTAGATTCTTACCCCCGTCGAGAGCCACGCTCCACAGACCTTGGTCTTGGCCCGTACCACAAGTCTTTGGCGATAGCGATTGCTGATTTAGATAGAGATATTTTCGATGCATCGCTTATTCCAGAGGAAGAGGTGCGAGCATACAAGGATCTGAGTGAGGCCAAGTATAGTATGTCAGTGGGTGAAAGACAGCTTAGGAGCTTGTCTCTGATCTGGATTGTACCCCACCTAGGTCATTTTTGTCTGCAAGGTCTTGGTCAAAATCCGAGAGCTCAGCTTGGGAAGAGTGCTTGTACTGAGACGTACGTTCTACCGATGCTCTCTTCCCCTGTATTTTTGACTGCCAAGGGTACCTATTTTGTCTGTTATGATCGCGCTCATACGTGGTTGCCCTGTGACTTCTCGGGCACATGTTATATCGCAAATCTTTTGCCACTGACTTTTACAGCCGCCTCAGACTATCACAAGACTAGAGTTGTGAGAGGCGCTATTAGCAAAGAGGACACTGCCGGTCAAGAAGCAGGAGACTTCTTTAAGGGTTTCCTACCGTTTTGGGAACCTATGGTCAATAGTAGGAACCTGAGACAATTGACTTGTGTGGTAGAATCAACTGCTAACATAACTGCAAGTGCTCATGGTACCCTGACAGCAGAGCTTCAAGCGGACAGACTTATGACGTTACAGAACCGTATGGTTCTAGACGTTGTACCTGCAGACAGAGGTGGTGTGTGCAAGGTGATCCATTCGAGCTGCTGTATTTTCATACCTGATAACGCTCCAACTGTTTATCAAGCCATCTCGAAGTTGCATAAAATCTCCGAGTCCATACACGTGGACGAAGGTGATTGGACGCTTCTAGGATGGTTTTGGGGTTTGATGTCGACTTGGGGTTGGAAGATCCTGATGATTGTAGGGGTTGTTGTGATGTTTCTGTTCACGTGTTGTCTTTGCGTACAGTGTGGTCCTGCCTTATGTAGCCTCTGTGCTACAACGTGTATAAGAAGGACATCTGTTACCAGAGAGACATTGATGGATAGAATAATGTTCCAGCAACATCTGAACGATCTGTTGAATATCGATATTGATTCTGATATCGACTAGTGCTTGCCTACATGAGGGCAAAAGGAGCGTCTGAGGTTCCGTGAGAATCGTAATGACGTTTTGGGCTTTATCGAATATGGACGAGTTTGATATCTACGAACCGCAAATGACGAGTTTAGTAGGTGTACGCGTTTTCGCTACACTACTTGGAAGGGTTCGTCTTATTTGCGGGTTTCTTCATCTGAACCCTCGGGTTCCATTTTAGATACAGCATCCATTTTGTTTCTTGCCTTCACGTAGCCGGCGAACGGACAATGTCCGCTTGATGACCCTGGGATGCCTAAACTCTTGTGGAAGATGTAGAATCCTTTGAGTGTGTCTTTATGACTAGGGGAATGACACGGCAAAGGCAGATGGCTCCGCTCGAGGCTCATTTTGCCGTGCTGGTCTATTGTTTCAGCCTTGCATGCGCTAGGCTCGAGTCCTTTGATCCTGTAATCATGCTTCTGATATTGCCCCCAGACTCTTTTCAATCTGTTGTCTGTCTTTCCTTGCACCTGTTTTTGTCCCTTCTCTTTGCTCGTTTACAACCAGAGTGGAATGTGCCTAATGGTGGGATAGCGTGCTTTTACAGTTGGGAACCGGCAATGTTATTGTAATTATGTTCCGGGTTTCTGAAAACATGAATGCGACCCTTTTGAAGTTTACCGTGGGAACTGAGTTGTAACCTTTTGTTCGTATGTTGTGCAATGGCGAAAATGTGTATAAAAGGAGCGATCCACTTTTGCAATTCGAAGCAGACTCTCAGAACCTACACTCAGCTGTACTTCTAGCGATTTCTGTATCCCTGCAGTAAATAAACGCTGATCTTTGACGCCGAAGGAAGTGTCCTGTGTCTCTGTAATTTGTACGCCGGAACAGGTATCCCCACGAAGGTTTCAGGTGTTGTGCCCTGGCACCGCTGGGCCTTAATTTAGCCCAGTCCTTCACACATCCCAAAGATCGGCGGGACAAAAATTCATTTTATGCAATACGCCGACGACCTGGTGCTCTTGGACCATACGAGAATCGGGCTACAAAAGGCGGTGACTGCACTCGCCGTATACAACAATAAAAATAAGCTTGTAGCAAATTCATCCAAGTCCAAAATCATTATCTTTAGAAAGTACCCAAAGAAAAAATCATTAAAATGGAGGCTTGGCCACCTTTTGCTGGAAAGAACTCAGCGGTACACTTACTTGGGCATATGCTTTCAGGAGTCGGGGCTCTCAAGCGCGCACCTAAAGACCATCCAAGGCAAAGGCAAACCTATAACTTACGCTATTTGCAAGTTTCACGCCTCCTTATATAGCCCGTCCACAATGGCCATCCAACGAGTTCTCAAAGCAAAATTAATGCTGGCCCTAAATTATGCTCTCCAGGCATTTCCAGGCAAACTGCATAAAGAACTAGAAAAAATTCACTGCAGAGCCTACAAGAGACTATTTCATCTTCCGAGGTGCATCAGAAATACCCTCGTTCACTTAGAGTTTTCACTCAATCAGCAATACTTGGAAGAGATGGCCGCCCTAAGCAAATACTACTTTTTAACAACGACGGCCAAGGAGAACACACTTAAGGCAACGCTGAATTGTATCTTCAGAGAACCAGGGAATCCCTGGTCGGCCACTTTCAAGGCGGCGAAGGACCATCTCAATCTCGCCATTGAGTTTTGGAACCCCGAACATGTCAGCTATACTGCCATCAAATACTTCATCAAAAAACAAGTGCGGCCCGATCACGAGAACTGGACCTGGAGTCACTGGCAAAAAAAGACCTACACGAGTCCCTGTTCTTACCACATACCCTGCATAATCCCAAACACCACCTCAAGCAGGCCGTGGGCCGCGCTGCCCTTCATAAGATCCTAGCCTACAGACTACACCCGCTGCCCCTTAAAGAACTATATGCCTTCGGCATGGCCAGCTCAGCAGCCCAGGAATGCAGGCTCTGCAGGTACAAACGTGAGTCATTGGCCCATCTTCTATTCTGCTGCCCGGCCCTGCGCATGGCCCGCAGTCTCTATCTCAGGCCAATTTTAAGACAATCAGGAATCCGTACTGCAAAGGAGGCGACCATCTACCTTTACACCTTGACAACGGTAAAGCATATGGCCTCCTTCGGAAAGTTCATCCATCAGACACGAACTCTGCTGATGGCCGCGGAGGGCCTCCCCTCATAGAGACTCTGCAGACCCACGCCTCAATATGATCCTCATTCATCGCAACCCCGCCTCCCCGGCGGCATAAACTCCCTTGGTTTTAACTTTTGTAATTTTGTAACCTTGTATTTTGTTTTAATGTAATGGTTTTCAGTAACCAAACAATAAAAGAATTCATTCATTCATTCATTCATTCATTCACATGTTCAAACATCAACAAGCAAGAAGGCATGGACAAGAAAGAACACCTGCAGGCCTACGGCAAAAGCACACTGGCAAGCTACACAAAATGTATACCGGCTACACATTTAAAAATCAACAAGCAAGAAGGCATGAGCAACAAAGAACACATTCAGGCCAATAGCACACTGAATGGTTACACAATGGCCGCCTGCCACATATTCAAACACCAAAAGCGAGAAGGCATGGATAACAAAGAAAAAATGCAGGCCTATGGCAAAAGCACACTGGCTGGCTTCATAAAATGGTTGCTGGCCATGAGTTCTAACAAAAACAACCAGCAATAAGGCATTGCCAACAAAGAACACATGCAGACCTCTGACAAAATCATACTGACTACTTCACAAAATGGCCTCCGGCTCCATGTAAAATGGACGCCGGCCACAGGTTCAAACAACAACATGCAAGGATGCATGGACAACAAAGAACAAATGCAGACCTATGTACAATGACTACGCACAATGTCTGCCTCATAGAACAGAGAACAAAGGCAAAATGATGGCATATAGTGAACACACACTGCCCGGACAAAAAACAAACAATGTTGCCCCAAACAAAGGAGGCATGTAAAGAAAAAAAGTTAATTACCTTTAATTCAACTAACAAAATATTACCTCACCCAAAATTCATTATTTTTGCAGAAACAAACTGGAAATGCAAAAAAACACATTTTCCATTTCATCAAATTCCAACCCTAAATCATAGATGATTTAAAGGAACATATACCACAGGAACAGTTGTTTCATTATCAACAATGCCTAGTACTGGCTGAGTGCTTGGACCTTGGGTAGACTAGACAATATGGACAGATGAAAAGTGCAAATTTCACAAACACATAAAGGATTTAACTGTGCAACATTTTTCTCTTATGATAGCTAAAAGAAAAATGTCATGCAAAAAAATAGGACATCCACCACAACCACAATACAATTGAAATATTGAAAAAAAGGAGAAACTATATAATGGTGCATGTCGTCTATCAAACAACACCCTTATGCAAAAGTTTTTTAACTTACTTGTTGAGATGTCATAATTTAAAAGAAAGTCCCTAAAATGCAATGGAATATGCAGCAAGAATTGCAGATAAAAAGCGTGTTCCTGTCACCTCGAAATCCAAATGAAAAGTGACCCAGAAATGGACAAAACACTGTGAGGAACTTTCTAGGCTGGAAGAGAGAGTCGGAGTTTCTTAGGCACTTCCTTTCTGCTGAATAAATAATGAAAATTAAAAAAGTGCATGTTGCAATAAAAAACTACCTCAACCATGTATTCGAATAGAATATTCACTCGAAAAGGTATTTTCAAGTTGATATAGTAGCTTCGTAAGTAGACAATCTACTCAGGAAGCAGCCATGAACTCTTGTGCCTGCCAGGATTATGTAATGCTACCATAAGGCTCCGTCGTGACTGATAATCACACCAGGGGCCAGCAAATCAATCAAAAAGAATTGACAGTTGTATGGTGCATTGCAGTTTGCAGATCAAAAAGATTATAATGAAGCAGTTCAATTCAATTTCATTTCTTCTTTATTCGGATATAAAGAAATATCCATAAAAGTACAGAATAAAATAAAGACAGCGCATACATAAATAAGAGATTAAAAATCAATAAGTGCAATGAACATATTAGTATGAATACACAAGATTATATACATAGTTCAATATAGTCAATTCGACAAATCAATCATATATCAATCATAAGCTTACAATTTAGCTATAGGTTCAGAGGTAATAAAGTGCAATATTCCAGGTAAAGCAGCATACAATATTAAAAACTGATACTTTAGCACATAATATTAAAAACAATAAAATTATGCAGCTCACAAATAAATTGATTCAAATGCCAAGCATACAACCAAACTGTCTACACTGTATTAATAGAGGCACAGGATCGAGACAGCCAGTCTCAAGAAGGTACTAACATGGAATATTAAATTCTCCCCATTGAGCATGACAATCTCCCTATATGCTTCCATAAAATCAGTAATGTTGTGAGCCTTGAAATAGGGAATCAATAGCTGCTTACTATATACTTGATAGAAATCTCAGAAAAATAAAAAAGTGTAACAGAGATTGACTGCCGCTGTTTCCACAAGGGCAAAGCAATTGCTCAAGATTAGAGTTGAAGCCTAGGGGAAAGCAAAGTAAATATTTTAGGGTGCCAGCCCTAAGGTGAAAGAGCAGACTTCATTCCCAGCCATTAATCGCCTTTAAGAGATATCTAGCTGGATATTGTGTGGGGTGGCCTTCTACACCTAACATGCTTATATACCGGGCAACTGAGGGTTTCAAAATTTTCCGCTCACTTCTCAAGTTGCCATAGTAAGCGTACAAGGCCCCCTGATTGTTCTTTTTATTAATGCCTGCCATATTTCCTGGATCTGTTAAAATCTACGACAGATTTAAGATACTCAGGCTGGTTTTGACAGCTGCCAACAATGGTATGTCTCCACCCTTTTACAGTTAAGACGATCAACTATGGTATCTCTGGTTAGCGTAGCTGCTGGATTTTACCATACTTTCATCAAGAAGATCACAGGGTGGGTCCTAATATAATCCTCAATAATGGACAATTTTAGCTCATGATGGCAAACAAAAGAGGAAGAACTTATTGGTTCCCCCAAAACTCTCCGACAAAATCTATTTTCTTCCAACTGAATATTGTTACAATTTACATGACCCCGGATTTCTGCTCCATATGTTGCGGTAGGTAGGCACTGAGGGCCAGATGGAGGTAAATACTATTTACTGATTCTTAAATACAGAATTTTACTGATTCGATATTTAAGAATAGGTAAATAGTATGTTGGTAATTATTCTGTAAATTTTACAAAACCTGTAAGATTCGGTATTAAAGAATCAGTATTTACGGATTCGGTACTGATTTCCGGTCCAGGGAAGGCATGGCTTGGCAGTTCGGGCTGGACTGTTCCCATGAGGCACAGGGTCAGACTGATTTGCATATAGCCATGTCTGAACTGGTGTGGCAGAGTGGGCTAAAGAACGGTGATGGATTAAAACCAGATCTTTTGACTGGGTGTGCGTGTTTCATTGGTTCAGATGCTCCGTCCATCACCACCCCCTTTTGTACCGCTTTTGGCCGCCATAAGTGTGGCAGGGTATGCTCAGACGTGAGTCCCTTGCTCACTTTGCCACTGGATTCAAGCAAGCCAGGCTGAAGACAGCTGGAATGCCAGAAACTGGTCCTCGGAAGCTTGTTTCCGGTCCAGGGAAGACATGGCTTGGCAGTTCGGGCTGGACTGTTCCCATGAGGCACAGGTTCAGACTGATTTGCATATAGCCATGTCTGAACTGGGGTGGCAGAGTGGGCTAAAGAACGGTGATGGATTAAACCCAGATCTTTTGACTGGGTGTGAGTGTTTGATTGATTCAGATGCTCCATCCATCACCACCCCCTTTTGTACCGCTAAGGGCATGTATGTCTGCCACATGGCACAGTCAAAAAAGCACAAATTAGCTTTTTTATAGGTTTCAATATTTACCACCAACTTGTAGTTGGTGGTAAATAACAAATCCTGAATGCAAGAAGGCACTCAATTGAGTGCCTCCAACATAGCTATTTGGATTTGGTAATTACCGATTCCATAAAATAAGGAATCGATAATTATCAAATCCAAAAAGATGCCTCCTACATCCCAAACCCTAAATACCGGTCGGTAACAGCCGAAATTCAGTAATTTCGGCTGTTACCGACCGGTATTGGGCTTCCTACATCTGGCCCCTAGTTTTTTTTATTTTCAACAGGGGTAGCACTACCTCAGTTCTTCTTGATTCTGGTAGACACAAAATCAAATCGGTAGCTGTAAAAATGTACTCCTGCTATGAGCCAAATGGGCAGCCCAGGAGCCATTATCTGAAAACACCAAGCCCAAATATGGGAAAGTGCGTGTGCATATCAATTTTTCAGAGCCAGAATGAATTACATTTACAGAATATTAATCGGGGCGCCAGCTCATTAAAAAGGATTTTTTTAAATGTGTGCAATGGTCCAACTTGTTCATAAAATCCACAAAGTCCCCAACTAAAGTGCGCAGTGCATTGGGTGTGCAGCCCATTAGGACTGCATCATATGCATACAACAAAGCAGGTAACACATTACCATTAATCATTGGGACGCCCTTAGTCAACTTGGCCCCTCTGCGTGAAAAACAGAGGGGCCAGTACGCATCCCTGCCTGACCCCTCTGCCAATCAAGATATTCGCTCAAACTGCCCCGTCCCTGCTAATCCTTCTCACCCTAGCTCCCAGGTCCCTAATTAGGTAGGCCAAAAAATATACTAAGGCCTCGTCCAGCCCATACTTTATAAGACATTGCCAAAGACATTATCTATTTACAAAATCGAATGCTGGGGTAAGATCCATAGAGGCCATGTAAATTGGGGACTGAAGAGCTATGGTATATTTACCGATTATCAGATTTAAGTTAAGGCATTGCTCTACAGTTCCCAGTTTACTTCTGAACCCCAGCTGACATTTATCTAAATTGCATTCGTCCTCAGCCCAGCTCCTGATATTATTAAATAAAACCCGCCCAAGTATCTTCAAAGTGTTGTCGATCAAGGAGATCTGTCTGTAACAATTACGGTTGGTCCTAGATCCTTTTTTAAAAATTGGGACTATGATGCTGGATCACCATGTGCTGGGGATGTGGCAGTTTGTTAAATTATTAAAAACATTAAGCAATAGCGGAGCCCAGAATTCAGGATTGTGTTTAATAAGATCGATATAAAGCCCATCTGGGCCAGGGGCCTTATTGCCTAAACTTTGGTCAATAGCATTCTCGACTTCAGTTAAGGATATCTGAACTTGTGTAGCAGCTTGAAGATCTATATGAAACTCATTCTGAGCAGGAGCTGTACATATTTTGGAAAAACACCTGTGCTTCACTTGTTATATTACAGTTCAGGGAGTTAAGTTATGACCCATAGATCTCATACTTTTGACAGATTGCCAGAACCATTTGTCTTATTGTCTGCAAAGGCCAAACTATCCCATTGATCTTTTAAAACCTTATCTTTCCTCTGTTTAACCACTTTGTTACATTGTTTCCTCAGTGATCTAACAAGACTTGAATCTCTTTGTGTTAATGCCAAGTCGGCACGAAGCTCTCTATTGGCCCTTAAACAATCACTGTTAAATCACTTGATATTGTATTTGTTAGAGGTCATGCGTTTTGAGGTAATTTGTTTAATGCCTTTGCATCGATGTATAAAGGCTACTACTACCTCAGGATTAACATCCATAGGCAACAAGCAGGTATCGACAAGTGATTGATAGGATGTTACCACGCTCAAGAACACAGTGGTATTATCAACACCTTTAATTGTCGGTTGAGGGTATTAAATTACGAGCTCCTTGTTCTACAATAAGGTTGGCTCTAGGAATGACCCTGAACGTGACCGAGATTGGATTATGATCCCCAAATACAGTGGGTATGACCTCCGCTCTAACTAAAATATCTTCAAACGTGGCTGATATAAACACATAGTTGAATTTTTAAACACAGCCATGACCTCTGAACGTTGGTATGAGATGGTTATCATTTCGGTTTATGGCTGCAATGTCCATCACATTTAAGAAATCATATTTTAACAAATGATCAGCTAATTCCCGCCCCCTTTTGCACAGATTTATGTGTGGTGCATGAACGGCATCTGATATATTCGCCCCTGAGACCTTAACATTAAAATCTCCTCCCAGACAAATTCCAGCTAGAGTGGGGTTCCCTGATGGGATTTGTATGTCTGTCACATAATTAAAAAGATTGGCACTAATCGTATTTGATACACTTAAGAAATCATTATGATAAAAATTAACAAAGCAAATGGATACCAATATGTATATATCCAGGCTTGGAAGTTTGGACTATTAGTAGAAATATTTTTGATACTCCTGCCTGATAAGATTTTGAACCAAATAGAAAGGCCACCCGAGGGTCTTCCATATGCAGGAACTGATGCACAAACATTGAAACACTGAAAACCCTCAAGGGTTAGATCCCCTGTAGCTCAAGTCTCCTGGAACATTAAGATGTCAAATTTGTTAACCAGGTTAACCTAATCCTCTTTGTTTACTTGGGATCAAGTTACAACAGAAGAGGTAGGAAATACTCTCAAATCCATGAAGAGCGGATCCCCTAGGGACCCCGCCCCTCTACGGATCCTCAAGGAGGTAGCTTCCACGGTCATTCCTCCCCTTACTAATCTGATCAACGCCTCACTCCAACAGGGAGTCGTTCCACCGAGCTGGAAGACGGCCGTTGTAAAAGCCATATTAAAGAAACCTTCACTCGACCCTGAAAATCTGGCTAACTACAGACCTATTTCTCTACTCCCAGGAGTCAGCAAAATTGCAGAGAAATTGGTCAATAGGAAACTCTCGCAGTTTCTGGAGGCCAATCACAAGCTAAAAAGTTCCCAGACAGGCTTTCGACCAGGACAGGGCATGGACATCGCCCTCCTGGCGGCGGTAGAGGAAGCCAGAGCGCTATTGGATGGGGGAGGATCAGTGGCAGTGATCCTCCTCGACCTTAGTGCAGCGTTCGATACTGTCGACCACCAACTCCTTATTAAAAGACTCAAAGGAGTTGGTGTGGAAGGCTCTGCTCTATCCTGGCTTTCATCCTTTTTAGCCCAACGGACCTACCAGATCTGGGAGAAGAACGCCCGCTCCTCCGAGATGCCCCTCCAATGTGGTGTACCTCAGGGCTCCTCCCTGAGCCCTACACTATTTAATATCTATATGTCCACATTGGAGGAGGTTATCACCCCATTCGGAGTGAGCGTCGTCAGCTATGCTGACGACACACAACTGGTGGTGTCTCTGTCCCACCCTAAACAACAAACAGCCGACCTATTCAACTGCCTCACGCAAGTCCACTGCTGGATGAATAGGTCAGCCCTAAAATTGAATGGGACAAAAACGGAAGTCCTTCTTCTTGGCCCAAAAGGAATCTCACTCTCCCCGAACATCTGGCCAGCTTGTTTGGGTCCCCCCCCCCGATCCAAAAACAGAGGTAAAAAGTTTGGGTGTGTGGATCGACACTGACCTCTCATTTTCTACACAGGCAAAGAAAGTATCAGGGATCTGCTTTGGGCTCCTGAAATCGTTAAGGAAAGTTCTGCCCCTCTTACCCTTTAATTTCCAAAAACTGTTAATACAAGGCCTAATAATATCGAGGCTTGACTACAGTAATGTTATCTATCTAGGCGCTCCTGAAGCGACCCTCAACAAGCTTCAGAGAATCCAGAATACTGCTGCCCGGATCATCACAAATACCCCTGCCAGAACCTCCGCGAAACCTGCTCTTAAACTCCTTCACTGGCTCCCCATAAGGGAGCGAGTCAAATTCAAGGCCTTACGCCTTGTTCAGAAATCACTGCAAAATCAAGGCCCCCCAGTCCTCAGCAAATTCATCACACCCTATAGAGCTACAAGATCCCTCCGTTCAGATACATAAAATCTCATCATCACCCCCAGATTCAGGAAAGTCCGATCAGGAGGAAGACGTTTTTCAGTCCAAGCGGCCCGCCTCTGGAATTCGCTCCCCCGCAATTTGCGTCTTGAAACTCAATACCTACGTTTTAGAAAGCAGCTTAAAACTCATCTTTTTCCTTGGTTTTTAATATCTCCCCCTCATCCTGAATCTTGCTCCCCTCCCCCCAGCCCCCCTTTTCTTTCCCCTCCCCCCGTTTTGCCCGTAGCCCGCTGTACTGTAGAGTTAGGGTCTCCAGCGCTGGGATACTTCAGGGTGACTATGCGCTCTATAAAAATAAATAATAATAATAATACTTTAGAGGCCAAGCTAGTGACATTCCAGCTTAACACATGCAGGTTATGGTTGGAGAGCTCAGAGACATCACTTACCAAGGGGGCTGATACTGATGTAGTGAGAGCTAGTACAGTGGGCGAAGATATGGGGGGCAGTCAATCCAGTGTGCCTAGGTCAGTAAGGGGGGTAAACCTGTTTTGTAATGAAAATGGAAAGGTGACTGGTAGAGTGTTAAAGTTATTAGGTTTATAAAAATAACCAAGAGGCAATGACCAAATGTCAGTAGGTAAGGAGTTATTATGCTCTCTTACACTTAATGTAGATTTTACCAGTGCCGACCGACGGAAATTAACAACAACACAGTTTCCTTCTATAGTCTTATTTAAGGGGCCAACCCAGCCAACCCTGTGCACCATAAGAATATCACTGATATTTTGCATACTTAACCCCTTATGTTTTACCAGCCAATGATAGAAGCTTTCTAGGCTGGAAGAGGAAGTCTGATTCTCTTAGGCACCTTCTTTATGCTAAATAAATAATTAAAATTAAAAAAAGTTCACGTTGCAATTAAAAACTACCTCAACCATCTATTTGAGTAAAATATTTACTCGAAAAGGTATTTTCAAATTGATATAGTTGCTTCTTAAGTAGACAATCTACTCAGAAAGTAGCCATGAACTCTTGTGCCTGCTAGGATTATAAAATGGTAACATAAGGCTCCGTTGTGAATAATAATCGTGCCAGGGGCCAGCAAATCAATCAAAAAGAACTGACAGTTGTATGGTCCATTGCAGTTTGCAGATTAAAAGGTTTATAATGAAGCAGATCAATACAAAAACAATATTTTTTTGATCTCAGGATCGTAAACATCTTTTATTTGGAATCCTTGCTTGTAAATGAGGACAGGCCTTTGTGAGACAAGTCTATGAAATAGCTATCAAATGGCTGAGCGCTATGTGTCTGACAGCATTGGCTAATGCTGCCTTTTGGCTACAGCTATCTCTGTTTTACCAGTGATCTTATCATAATAGGCCAACTTGTCCCACTATAAGCTAGAGAATGGTCTCAGAAGCCATAGAATAGAAAAGGAACGCTGATATTATAAGTGACAGCACAGTAAGGGATGGTCCCAGTAAACACAATAAACAGATATTCATAATACGTAAAAAACAATGCATACAATAAACTACTGAATAGTGTTATTTAATCCCACCGTCATATTTTCAAATATATAAATAACATATTAGAATGCATACACAATGTGCCTAGGAAACCCTTAGAAAGATTAATATTCTATAAGTTCTCTTTGCTTTAATTGAAGAACAACATAGAGAGAACTGGGCACAGATCATCATGGATAAGGTAGGGTATTTACCTCCAAAAATACATATCGGAAATGGACTTAGGCAAGGCTGTGTGTTGGCCCCTTTGTTGTTTGCCATTTTTCTTGCTGATCTACCAAAGGCCCTAGAGATTGATAGAAGTGCCAGCCCTACAATGAATGGATTGAAGCTTTCATGTCTGCTTTATGCAGATGATTTGGAGATTTCTGACAGCGATGGGCCTTCAAAGGAAATGAAATGTCTTCCAAGAATACTGTGTGCCAAAGTCCCTAACTGTAAATGTGGATAAAACTAAAATCTTATGTTTTGGAAAAAGAGATGGAGGTTTTAGCTGGTATCGAGGCCCCTTACAATTGGAGGTAGTAAAAGAATATAGATACCTTGGGTCTGGTTTGAAAATACCTTAAAGTGGCAAACTCATTTGACAGCCCAGAAAGCAAAAGCTTTTATTTCAGTGTGTGGGCTGAAACAATCTAACAGTGAATATGGTGACTTGTCACATAGACCTGTGCTACAGGTGTTTAATGCAATGATTATTTATTTATTTATTATTACATTTATTAAGCGCACAGCTACCCGGAGGTTTCCCGGCGCTAAAGCAAACTGAACGGTGAAAAGAGGGAGGGACATTAGTTGTTAAAAAGCCATGTTTTTATTCCTTTACGGAATTTCAGAAAGCACGATTCCGTGCGCAAGGGTTGAGGAAGAGAATTCCATAAGGATGGGGCCAACAGGGCAAACGAGCGGCCACCCATTTTGGCTCTGTTGATGCGTGGAATTTTAAATTTGTTTTGTGACGAGGACCTGAGTGTACGGGGGGGAACATATTGTTGGACTAAAGCAGCAAGATAACACGGGGCTCTATCAGTCATGATTTTATGCATGTAGCAGAGTGCTTTAAAGTGCACTCTGCTTTCAATGCGCAGCCAATGCAGGTTACGCCTGTGATGAGTGACCGATGATCTTGCGGGAAGTTGGCAAATCAGACGAACTGCCATATTTTGAACCACTTGGTATTTTCTGGTTACCTCTTTGGCAGCACCTAAGAGCAGGATGTTCCCATAGTCCAGGCGTGAGATGACAAGGGCCTGGACCACGGTCCTCAAAGTGTCTGTAGGCAGCATCCAAGTGATCTTCCTCAGCCACCTGATGATGGTAGTACAGGTGGCCGCAACTTTCACAACATGATGTTTGAAAGTGAGTTGGTTATCGAAGATCACACCGAGGTTGCGCACAGACACTGATGGAATGGGTAAAGGACCCATCTCCGGAGGCCAATGGTGAGGGCCCCAGAGAGAGGTGTCGGGTCCAAACAGAAGCAGCTCTGTTTTGTCCCCGTTGAGCTTTAGTTTGTGCTTCAACATCCAGTCCGATATATGCTTTAATCCAATTTGGAGAGAGGAGGAAGGGAGGTTTTTGTTAGTGGAAAGTGAGTAGATGACCTGCGTGTCATCAGCGTAGGAGTAAATTGTGAGACCAGCCTGTTCGGCCAAGAACGCAAGAGGCCTTACGTACAGGTTAAAGAAGAGGGGACTGAGGATAGAGCCCTGGGGAACACCGTGAGAAGAAGGAAGGGTGGAAGATACAGAGGTAGAAGAAAAAACCTGAAACGTGCGATCAGACAAAAAGTTAGCAATCCAGGCCAGGGCGGTACCACCAACACCAACTGCCTCCAAGGTGGATAATAAGATGGAATGGGAGACGGTGTCAAAAGCGGCACTCAAATCAAGCAAGATGAGTGCCACCGTCTCACCATTATCCACTTGGCGCCTGATGGTTTCTGACACGCCAAGGAGAGTAGTTTCCGTGGAGAAACCAGCCCTGAAACCGGACTGGGATCCATGGAGAAAATTGGAGGACTCAACAAAAGAACTAAGTAAGGAATTGACATGTTTCTCCAAAATCTTGGAGAAACAGGAAAGCAAAGAAATAGGGCGAAAGTTGGAAGGATTGTTCGGATCAGCATTGGCCTTCTTTAATAGTGGTACCACCATTGCGTGTTTCCATTCATTCGGAACAGTCGCTTCTACCAATGAGGCGTTGAGGACATCCAAAATAATGTGGAGAGGAGCTGGGTCAAGGGAACCCAGAACTTGAGGGGGGAGGGGGTCAAGGGGAGAACCAGATTTGATGTCCTGAAGGTATTTTTTAAAAAGCGCAGGGGAAATAGGATCCCAGGAAAACAATGGGGGAGTGGTAGGCAAGGAACAGGGAGGAGTAACCAGGGGCGCGACATGGGTAGGGGTAGCAGAAGTGGAATTAAAAATGGCATAGATTTTGTCTATCTTTTCCCGGAAAAAATTAGCTAGAGCATTACACTGTGCAGTGTCTAAGCATGGATCTTTCGGAACTGAGGAAGCACCAGAGAGCTCCTTAACAATTTTAAACAGGGCCTTGGGCCTGTTTTGAGCCGTGAGTATGGTGTTATTGGCAAAGTTAGCTCTAGCAGTGTCACATGCCGCATGGAAGGATTTAAGAGCGGATCTATAATTAGCTTTGTGCTCGGGGTTATACTTTGCACGCCAAATACGTTCAAGTTTCTTACAATTGGATTTTTCCAGGCGTAAAGAGTCATTGAACCAGGGCGCCGGGGGGTGGTGAATTTGAGTTTTATTTTTTTGGGTAGGTAAGCAGGAATCCAAGGCTGTGGTTAACCATGATGTAATTATGGGTAGCTCTTTGATCGTTATATTAGAACCTGACGGGATAGAGTTGGCCAGAGAAGAGTTAAATCTGTCAAGGTCTAGACGTTTCCAGTTCCTACTAGTTTTGTGGGTAAGGTCTGGCCTGGAAATGTCAGCTATACATATTTTAACAGAAAACTTAACTAAAAAATGATCTGACCAAAGAACAGGGGTAGAGGATTGATAGGAAATGGTCGTCAGATTGGAAATAATAGGGTCTAAAAGGTTACCGGCCTTATGAGTAGGGTCGGAATTGTAGAGATGCAGGTCAAGAGCTTCAAGATCTTGTAAGAGACGTTGAGCAATAGCACACGAGACAGACAGATACCTCCTCAAGTCTAGTATGGATCAGAAGTACTTTGTCTTAGTGGCAAAGATAGCTGGGACTCTAAGGAGGGAAAATGCCTGAAAGCCCTCCTTTCGCTTCCCAGTTCAGCAATGGTCCATGCAATCAGATTAGAGTTAGGTACAACTTCATGGAGCGTACAGGCCCAAGTAAATTTATTAAGGCTGTGGAGATGACAGGACCCAGACGGGGGGGGGGGTGGTACAGAAGGTCTCCCTCTGGTGTAGGAAGGAGATCGAATCAAGCAATTTAAAATGGGCCAAGGAGATGAGATAGAAAATGATTACGGTTGAAGAGAACTTAAAGGTGAGATTTTGCCAACAATCACTCCAGTCTGAATTCACTAAGAAGGATCTGAGGACACAAGGCCTTGAGCTGTCTAGGACAATTGATCATGGCTATTTGAGCTTGAAACCATCAATTCAATTTATGACTGCAGCCTGGCTACACGAGTCTTGGTATCCCTACTTGGACACCCTTCCGAATGAGTTAGGATAGGCATTAACCCCTGGATGACAAATCAGAGGGAGAAGGTCAATAAGCTCCACCCAGATGGGAATTGTAAATGCCTGATGGGCAGTAAGAGTGATATGCTGCACATATTGTTAGACTGTATTGCGCTCATACCTCAGCGTAAATTGCATCTGAGACCTGTTTTTGTAAAATACGAAATAAGGTCTCGTGCTCAGGCGGTTGACTTACTCACAGAAATGCCTAACCTCGAGTTGCTATTGCACTCGGAAAATATATGAAGTCTGTAAAAAGCTCCTAGTGAAATATTGTATAATATTTTTAGAATTATACTGGGTTTTAGTGATTTTAAGATGATTATTTATTGTATTGTGGATTCCGGGTTGGTGGCAGCAGCCCGGCGCCATTATTGAGAGACGCTGTATAACGGCAGACTGGACTACAATTGCTCTTTTTAAATTAAGCTTGTGATATTGATATGTGCTTTTAAACAGTTCTGTGTGACTGCAACGGTGTTCGGTTTGCGTGCAGGGCGGCTGACCCATAGCGCCATTTGCACCCTTACCTTCATAGCGGCCCCTCTGCCTTGGTCCATCGCGGCTTCTGCCGATTGTGTGGAGGGCGGCTCGCCTACCGCGGCTTCTAGTGCCGGGCTGGTGGTGGGAACGGGCGCCATATTGGGAGGAGCCAGAGAGCGCAGGGACCTGTGGCAGCGGTCCAGTCGCTCGAGGCTCCCTCCCATAAAACGATTGGGAGTCCTTCCTCACTCGTGGATTCCGGGTTGGTGGCAGCAGCCCGGCGCCATTATTGAGAGACGCTGTATAACGGCAGACTGGACTACAATTGCTCTTTTTAAATTAAGCTTGTGATATTGATATGTGCTTTTAAACAGTTCTGTGTGACTGCAACGGTGTTCGGTTTGCGTGCAGGGCGGCTGACCCATAGCGCCATTTGCACCCTTACCTTCATAGCGGCCCCTCTGCCTTGGTCCATCGCGGCTTCTGCCGATTGTGTGGAGGGCGGCTCGCCTACCGCGGCTTCTAGTGCCGGGCTGGTGGTGGGAACGGGCGCCATATTGGGAGGAGCCAGAGAGCGCAGGGACCTGTGGCAGCGGTCCAGTCGCTCGAGGCTCCCTCCCATAAAACGATTGGGAGTCCTTCCTCACTTGTGGATTCCGGGTTGGTGGCAGCAGCCCGGCGCCATTATTGAGAGACGCTGTATAACGGCAGACTGGACTACAATTGCTCTTTTTAAATTAAGCTTGTGATATTGATATGTGCTTTTAAACAGTTCTGTGTGACTGCAACGGTGTTCGGTTTGCGTGCAGGGCGGCTGACCCATAGCGCCATTTGCACCCTTACCTTCATAGCGGCCCCTCTGCCTTGGTCCATCGCGGCTTCTGCCGATTGTGTGGAGGGCGGCTCGCCTACCGCGGCTTCTAGTGCCGGGCTGGTGGTGGGAACGGGCGCCATATTGGGAGGAGCCAGAGAGCGCAGGGACCTGTGGCAGCGGTCCAGTCGCTCGAGGCTCCCTCACATAAAACGTAATGTGGTGGAGGGAGCGCAGCGGACGAGCGCAGCGGGCGCGACGGAGGCGCGCCGGAGTCGCGCTAGAGTCAAGCTCGTCTGCGCTCGTCCGCGAGCGTCCGGGACCAGGGGCTGGGGACGCTGTGTGTCCTCTGGTGTATACTTCCGCCGAACTATTAGCGCTAAGACCTTCCACCATGAAGTGCCCTCCCATACCCCTTAATGCGGTGAAGCGGACATTCCGCCTAGGCATCAGTAATCCCATCACCCTAACTACGAACTCCGCCTCTACCTACGCGGTCTCGGCAAGCATGCCAGTTACCACTTGCAATTTTAGATGTCTTTATTTAAATACACGTTCCATGTCCAAACATCAGATTGATATCTTTCTGCTACTATCCGATATTAAACCGGATTTACTCCTGTTGACTGAAACATGGCTTACCCCGGACTCATTACCGGATATCTTGGCCGCCTTACCTGCTGATTATTATATTATCTCTGTGATACGACCGGCAGGTAAAATTGGGGGCGGGGTGGCCATCATTTCCAATAAAAAACATCAACTTAGACAACTCCCCTCCCTGGATATTCCTAATGTGGAGAATATTGTTGCCAAATTGGATACTGTCAATGGGACACTTGTGGTGGTTTTACTATACCGCCCGCCCCAAACCATGGTTATGTTCCCTGCTATTCTTGCGGAGCAACTGGCCATGTTAGCCACTGATAATTCAAAACTGCTTTTGGTCGGGGATTTAAATCTCTGGTTTGATAATATTCTATCTGACCCCCAAGCAGCAGAGACTAGGGACCTTCTGAGTGATCTGAATTCAACACAACATATAGACACTCAGACCCATCAAAAGGGCCACAGTCTCGATCAACTTTGGTCATTGAATTTAGCCATTGATCTTATCGATATTAAACCTTGTAGCTGGTCTGATCATTTTATTATTAGTTTCTCATTTTGTGTTGAGAAAGCTCTTCAATTTAAGCTGAAGGCCACCAGTTTGACTCGGAAATGGTCCTCGCTGGACATGTCTGCTTTCTTAAATCAGTTAAAGTCTACTCTGCCAGAGCAGAGCTCAGATGTGGAGATAGCCGAAGGTAGGCTTCAAGACTGGCTAAACTCGGCCATTAATGTTTGTGTTCCCCTCACTCGCTTTGATAACTCGCGTGGCGCGGATGCGCATAAATGGTTTACACCGGAGTTGAGGAAACTAAAACTTGAAGTGAGGCAGCAAGAGAGAACATGGCGCTCCAACTACTGTCCTCAAGCGAGGATCGCTTATTGTTCTACCCGAAAAGCCTACCAAAAAACACTACACACCCACAAAACTGCTTATTTCTCTTCTAAAATACTTAATGCCACCAACAAGTCGAAAGAAATTTTCAGGATTGTGACGGAGTTGTGCAATGATGAGAGAACTTCTCCCCCGGTTATCCCCTCACAATTGCTCTGCAATTCGCTGAATGACTATTTTAATGATAAAATAGTGCTGATTAAGGACACTTTATCCAAACTTCCAGTTTGTGCCCCGATTGACGACACTTTTTTAAACCCTCTTACCCTGCATTCCTTTCCTTTAATCACTCACCAAACCCTTCAAGACTTACTCACTAGAGTTAAATCAGGATCTCCTCAGGATGCCTGCCCTCCCCAAGTAATGAGAGAAATTGGTCGGGCGCTCCCAAATAGCCTGATTCCACTGCTTAATAACTCCCTTGTGTCAGGGAGTGTCCCTAATAGTTTTAAACAGGCCTTACTGATCCCTCTGAAAAAAAAACCCGGCATTGATTCCTCTGACCTCTCTAATTATAGACCAATATCGTTACTGCCTTACCTATCCAAAATATTGGAGGCGCACGTAACTAACTGCCTATCAAGTTTTGTGGAGGCTTCCGGGTATTTACAACCCAACCAGGCAGGCTTCCGGCCTGGTCACTCCACTGAGGCAGTGATATTGGCCGTCCAGAATACTCTAAGGTCTAATGCAGACAGGGACTTACACCAGGCCTTGGTGTTACTGGACCTGTCTGCGGCGTTCGACACGGTTGACTATACCATCTTGGTCAACCGTGTCGAACAGGCCGGTCTTCGAGACTCGGCCTTGGCCTGGCTCAAGTCTTTTATTTCTGGACGTACTCAATCGGTTCAACTAGGCTCCTTCACAGCCCCAAAAAAAGCCTCCTCCTGTGGGGTTCCTCAAGGATCTTCCTTGTCCCCTTTATTATTTAATTTGTACATGCGCCCACTGTTATTTTCTTTACGAGAGTTCAAGGTCGATGTCTATAACTATGCAGACGACCTGCAGTTGGTTTTTGTGCTAAACTCCCACAATGCTGCTGAGGAATTTCGAGCCACCATGTCTTTCATCCAGAGGTGGATGTCCCTAAACCACCTTAAGTTAAATCCGGGAAAAACGGAGCTCATTCTACCTGGGAAGAGTGAGATCAGCTGGAGTCCTAGCTTCTGGCCATCGGACATGGGCGCGCCTCCAAAAAAATCCCGTACAGTGAAAAGCTTGGGAGTGACTCTTAGTGAGGATCTTACCTTGGTGAGCCAAGTCGGAACTGTGGTCTCCTCGGGTTTTTTTCAATTGAGGAAGATCAGAAAAATAGCACATCTTCTTACAGGCCTGGCTTTAATACAAACAGTCAGTGCTCTGGTCCTGTCCCATATCGATTTCTCCAATGGCCTCTACTTGGGGGCGCCTATTGGCCAACTTAAAAGACTGCAGTACTTGCAAAATCAAGCTGCGAGACTTATCTGCAAAGTACCTAAGTGGGAATCGATTAGACATGGACTAGAGACTCTGCACTGGCTGCCTGTAGAACAGAGAGCCACTTTCAAGGTGGGTTGCATTGTGTTCAAGGCTCTGGAGGGTAAGGGCCCTATGTTCCTTAGATCACTACTGCGCAAATATACACCTTCGCGCAGTTTGAGATCAATCCACAAAGATCTACTTGAGGTCCCTCGTTTCAAAAAGAAACGTCAAGGGGGCAGCAGCTTTCAATTCCTAGCCTCCTCATTGTGGAATTCCCTCCCCTTGACCCTGCGACATAGCAAGGATCTCCTTGCTTTTAGGAAGGCATTTAAAACTCTTCTTTTTTCCCAGGCCTACTGTAAAAAATAATTGTTTTTCTTTTATGCACTGTTATGTTTGATTCTCTCACCAGCGCCAAGAAGCCCCAGGGCGTATGCGCGCTTAACAAATAATAAATAACATAACATAACATAACTTAATATGAACTACATTTTTTTCCGGTGCCATAATGGGAGAGAATTTAAATGAGTATTTTTTTTTTTTGCATTTAGTATTGTGGCCCCTAGTCTGAATATGGTCATCAAAAAGCACATCTGGAATAAGAATTTATTGAATAAATATGTTTTTATTGTTTGTTATTGAATATGCATTTATCCCTGTTTAATGTTTTATATTGTTGGGTATTGCAGGTATTGCACTCAACTTGTCCCACTATATGCTAGAGAATCGTCTCAGAAGTCATAGAATAGAAAAGGAACGCTGATGTTATAAAAGACAGCACAGTAAGGGATGATCCCCTTAAACACAATAAACTGATATACTCACATTACGTAAACCACAATGCATAGAATAAATGACTGAATAGTGTTATTTAATCCCACCATCATATTTTCAAATATATGAATAACATATTAGAATGCATACACATGTGCCCAGGAGAAAGGAAGGGGGGTATTGGAAAAAAGGGGGTGATTTACACGAGGATGAGGTGTCATGGACAGGTATGGAAAATAGTTCAAATAACTGATTCACATTTGGCATCAACATTGGGCTCATTATTTCACCACTACTACACAAGAGTTTGAATAACTTATAATAGCCAAGCTACACAGCAAAACACAGTAGAAAAATCTCAGTTGTCTATAGGATGGCTCGAAGAGAAGTGTCAATGTTTCAACCCCAAAGACTTGTAGGTTAGTAGCCACCTTACATGGGGATCTTCCTCAGGACTGTAATAATAGAGTGGGTACCTAGGGTTCAAGTGAAATATTATTAAAGGTAAATGCCTCCAAAGGGACAATAAAACACACTCAAGAAGAGGCCATTGGTCCTCAAATTTAGAGTATAAGGCCCTAGAAGGAGGGCTGAATCGTGAATCGATCGGGAGCATAGGCTCCAAAGCAGAGCGGGGCAACTGCACCTGCAAGAGTAAGGTGGAGTTTCACACATTAAAAAAAGAAAAGAGCATGAACAACCATGTGGTCCGCTCTTTCCTTGAGAGTCCAGAAGCACCATCTCTGCAAATCCTCTGGAATCTATCAGTGACATTAGTTTACTTTAAGTGTGGTCAATGCAAAGCCTGTAAGATGACCATTCAAACAAAGAGGTTCGCATATAAACAACAAATGATTGATTTAAAGTTGTTTACCAACTGCAACACCAGCAATGTAATTTACAGGATTATATGTCCTTGTGGGCTCATCTATGTTGGCCAGACCCAGCAGAAAATCAAAGCACGGATACTGCCACACTGGAGCAGAATAATGTGCGATATGCAAGGGGCACCTTTGGTGGAACAGTTAAACATTGCAACATATGCACCCGAAGAGCTCCACTGGATAGTTCTTGAGAAAGCGACCCTGGGCCCAAGGGGGACAACATCGGATCGATCCTCAATATAAGGGAGTGTAAATAGATGACACGTCTGGACTCCATAAAGAATGGACCGAATGAATTAGATTCCAGCTACGCTCAGTCAGCCTGTCTCACATCAGAGTGAGGGTGGATCTCTACTGAACTTTTCAGACATAATGTATCCAGAATGGGCCTGCTGTCATGAATATAATGTGATGTATTTTTACCCTTTTGGCAGAGACTTACTGACATAATGCACTATGTACCGGACTATGCCAGGCTGTGTATTCATGATGACCAGCCTAATCCAGTTGTCCTACTATGGTCTCTTGTTTGTTAATGACAACTACCCCAACATGAATGTTTTTACTATGCCATTGTTTTGGCTAAACATGTGATCTATCTTTTATAACCTAGCTCTATAATCATGGTGATACTCCAAGTACAGAATTACCGTGGTTGGTCCGGTCATGATTTCCATTCAATGTGATACCCTGATTGTGGATCAATATGCAACTGTCCATCTTTAACTTAACATGTGGGGTTTAATAAAGTGGTCAACTGCTGGATGTATAATCCCATGTCATCCGTCAAGTCAGTAGCAAATATATCTACAGGCTTTTAACATAAGTAGGAAGGGGTGCTCCATTTGTTTATAAGTTCATGGTTCATTTTATATCCATCAATGTTAAATTGACACCTATATAGATTGTCATCGCTGTGAGGATGCCTTTTTTAATTGCGCATGACCCAGGATTAGGTTCTGAACCCCGTCGAGTCTATTATCCCTTTCTATGCTAAGGGCAGCAGCGCGGTGATGCTGAATGCTCAGCATCCAGAGTCTGCTACCGGGATGTGAGAATCGTGATGTTAGGAATGCATGCGTCTATTTAAGCAGGGAGTCCAGCTTCTCTCCCTCCATCTTGATTCAGACAGCAGACCGCCCTTAGTGGCAAGAACCCATGAGCGATACGCTCCCTTATACCTTTGACTCTGTCTCTGTGTTGTCTTTAATACGACCTAATGCTTGGCCCCTTTTTGACCTCAGATTCTGCTTCGCCTGACCCGGTCACCCCCTGATACAGTTCAGACCACCAAAGAGCGGTGAGTTTTTACATTTTAGCTTTTTCTGGTTTGCTCATTTTCCAGTGTGGTAGAGGGCTCCAACTAATTTCCCCATGCCCCTTCCTCTCCCCCCCAGATTCAGTGCCTTCGAGGGCGACTGTTTTGGGACCAAGAGCAGGTCATTCTCATGCTGCACATGGACGTGGCAGGTGGCGGTCCATTTTACAATATAATATGAATATTGCGAAGCCCTTTATTAATTTGGGGGTTTCATTTTTCCTTTCCGATTGAGCTGATGATTACGGCTGGATTACTTCAAATAGTTTGGATCGGACATGTCGGAATATATCCGATGAGGGTAAGTGTTTAGCTGTCACTACTTCTGGTACTACTTGGTCCCTCTTGAACCTCTGGCCCAATGTCATTATTTGAATGGGCGAATGTGTGAAACTACACCTTACTCTTGCAGGTGCAGTTGCCCCGTCTCTGCGCTTTGGAGCCTACGCGCCCAATCTATTCTTGATTCAGCCCTCCTTGTAGGGCTTTATATGGTAAATTTTAGGACCACCGCCCTCTTCTTGAGGTGTTTGAAGGGGGGACCTTTGCCTGTTTGGAGCCTTATCTGCTGCCACCTCTCTACCCTGCAAGCAGCTTTCTGACTCCCTCTCGCCGCCGCTACTTCCCGCCAGCGGCCGCAGAGAGGAGAGGGCTCAGAGGGCACCAGGGACTACATTTCCCAGACGCCCCGCAGCAGAAGCCGCACCCACCGCTATTTACCGTGCCAGGAGGCGCATTAAAAGGAGGTCAGCCCCGGTGGAGTGGGGGGACCTTTGCCTGTTTGGAGCCTTACCTGCTGCCACCTCTCCACCCTGCAAGCAGCTTTCTGACTCCCTCTCGCCGCCGCTACTTCCCGCCAGCGGCCGCAGAGATGAGGGGGCTCAGAGGGCACCAGGGACTACATTTCCCAGACGCCCCACAGCGGAAGCCGCACCCACCGCTATTTGCCGTGCCAGGAGGCGCATTAAAAGGAGGTCAGACCCGCGTCGCAGGAGCTCGTGCGGGACTGCGCCGGGCTAAGCCCAGGCAAAGGGCGGGCCATCTGTGGCCGTCCATGGACGACAGTGGTCGGGCGGGCCACCCCTCTAAGCTGCGAGCAAGGTGAGAGAAAATTCCAAAATGGGGAAACGTATTGTCAATACAACTACACAGGTTCCTAAGAACTCTTCTGCTGTGCCTCCCTCATTCGAAAGCATGCTGGAGAATGCTTTTAATATGTTACAACCGAAATTGCAAATACGGAGAGAAGAATGTCAATGGGACTTTCATCTTCGTATTTAGACCCCCAGACTAGTTGTGAAAATGGCGATCGCATTAACACCTTGCCGCTCTCACCTGTAGTTACAATCTTAAAAACTGCTCAGCTACCCACATCAACTACTGCTTCGTTTGCTGACAGTAACATAATCACTATCACTGACTCCCAGCAAGACCCAAAGGATATTACTGATACTTGTAGCTCTGCCCCCAATTCTAAGTCTGCTGGGGAGAAAAGGAAGAGAGGACCTTTAAAATCATCTGTCAACAAGAGGAAACAACCCCCTCGTAATAAAGACCAACCAACTCCGCAGGACATGTGGTCTCGAGGAAAGACTGCATCAAGTGGGGAACCGGCCAATGAGACTGTACAACTAGACGATAACAACATAGACCCAATTATAACAGGAGCAGGGCCAAACTCCATTTGTACACAGACTGAGTCATTTGTTGGAAATGGTACAAACAACAAGATAAATGGGAATCTGGTTGATACCATAGTGGACTCAACTTTTAAACAACTGAAAAGTCTAATGGATAAACAGTTTAATCTTATTTTTAAATGTCTTGATAGGTTAGAAAGCCAAAAGGAAAGTTGCTATCATCATTGATCAGATAAGGGGTGATAGGTTTCTGAAAGATATGGAGGCTGCCAACAGGGATACTGTTGGGGGAAGGGACGACTTCTGTACATTGGGTACTAAGAATGTAAGCGGAAAAAGTGTCATAGGAACCAACCAACCTTTGCTTTGTGTTTCTCTGGGCTCTGCGCCGGGCACACCGTCGCAGACTGTGTTGCCTGCGGGAGACAGGCCTCCTGTCCCCCCGAGTCTGCCCGTGGTAGCTCCATTTGGAAGATCCCTACCGGTTACTACAAAACCTGCTAATGGTGACATAGACAATAGGCCAAATGCTGTCACACAATCAAAAAAACAGTCCGAGCCCATCCTTCATTTGCCCCCTGAAGCCTGCCCATATGTCTTAATTCTGGCAGGAGTACCCCCCTTGAAAGAGGAGCAAAGTGAGTCTTGGGTTCAGCTGAGAAATAAGTGTATTGACTGGCTGTCTAGGTATAAATAGGTGGGGATGGAGATCTCCAACGATTTTCTAATGGTATGACAGGTGGGATGGGTTGGCCCCTCGGTTAAGAACATCCTTGAAGATTGTATAGTTATGCATTTTAGGCACCCATCCCTTGTGAAATACATATTCAGAAGCAACAAAACCCATTTTAGTCCCTCAACGTCCATATCCCCGTTACCCCTGGGATTTTTCTATAGACCACCCCAGAGATCATTCAACTTAGCCACACCAACATACCCACTATATAAGCGGTTCGGCGCCTTATCTGATCTGGAGAGTCAGGACTGACCACCAAAACGTCTCCCTGACACTGTAGAAAGACCTCAGTATATTGAAAAGGACCTCCAGGGTATGACTAAATCTAGACCCATTAATACCTCTTCCAAGGCTTGCACGGAGGTAGTACCGCTAACCGGTTCTAACACCAATGATCTTGTCACTCCTGATCATAGTTTGAATATACTCAGTTGGAACCTTGCTGGTTTAAAGGCAAAATTGGAATTGGCTGATTGGACTGACTGGATTAGCAATTTTGACATCTTAATGTTTCAGGAAACATGGTGCACCAGTGGTCTACTTTATGAGGGCTTTGTTTGCCATAACAGTACTGTACGGAGTCCTGCAGTGGGCAGACCTAGTGGGGGTCTATCCACATGGGTAAAGATCACAGCAGGCTGTAAAATTAAACCCCTGGATACTAATGATAGCAACTTCCAGGCTATAATCTATTCCAACAGGTTGAAGTTATGTTTAATAAACTTTTACAATAATGATTTTATTTCACAACCGAATAAGAATTTTATAAAATTATTTGATTTTATCGATAAAATTGTGGATGGTCATACATATAGCAAACTGGATGGAATCTGCCTGGGAGGCAATTTCAATGCGCATTTGCACAAGGGAAAGGTAAACCCAGTGGCTACATTTGGTTGGGTATTACCCTGCAAAAGAGGGGAAGAACTACTCAACCACTTAGCCACTCGGGACTTAGTCAATGTTATGGAGAAAGCGGGCTGTTCAGCGGCCAAAGTTCCACTGCCTACTTTCAGAGGGCGTGGTTGTTGCTCCACAATCGATTATGTTTTTATATCTTCCTCCCTTGTGAACTGTCTAGCAAAGGCTGATGTTTTAAGCACTGTCCACAGTGACCACAACCCAATCCTGACTGTAAATAAATTTGCCAAAAAACTGGAAAAGCAGAAGGAAATAGAGGCTAGAGACCTGGTTGCGTCAACAGACAAACTCAGAGTAATCTGGAAGGGCATTGATAATAAGGCCCTCTTAGCATGTATCACAAATATGTATCCTTTACTTGTGGAAACGTGCTTGTCTAGTGATTGCCCAGGTCTAGAAATTATCCGGGCCTTTTCAGGGTTATGTGAGGGTATCAAAAAAGAGATTTCCAAACCTGTTAGTCACTCAAATAAAAATCCTAGTTGGTTTAACGGCACCTGTTCACGAGCTAATCGTGATCTTCGGGAAGCCGTTGTAGCAGAACCTAGGGACTTGTCTCTGGTTAGAATCTTGAGAACACGTTACAAGCATGCAACTAAAACTTGCACAGAGGAGTTACTAAAGGAGCGGTGGGATTCCCTTGCCCGTTCTGCCGCACTCAAAGATGTCACCGGGTTTTGGGGTGAGATTAAATCCATGAGGTCTTTGGGCTCAAATTTGCCCACAATTAACTGTAACATAGTTGGCAAAACGTGGGAAGATCACTTCTCAAGCATATATGCAGCACCACAAAAGACAGCTGACATTACTTGTTCATCTATGGTGGTTAATATCTCCATAACTGAAGTGGAAGATGCCATAAATCAGAGTGCGGGTAATAAAGCACCTGGCCCCGACGGATAATCTATTGACCAAATTAAATCAGAGGCAGATTTCTGGTCCCCACTATTATGTAATGTTTTTAATAATCTGTCCCATACCACCATCCCACAAACCTGGTCAAACAGTATCATCATTCCTATCTTTAAGAAGGGCGATAGACTTAACCCTAGTTGCTATCACCCTATATCTTTAATTGATACTACTTTGAAGATTTTAGGACGAGTGATTTTTAATAAGATCAGGGTTTGGGCAGAGGACAACCAGATTTTACACTCTTATCAGCTGGGATTCAGGAGTAATGTGGGAACTGTGGAACAGTGTTTGAACCTAAATCTCATATTGGGCAAATACACCATCGCCAAAAAGGTCCCGCTTTACCTGGGTTTTATGGATTTCAGTTCTGCCTTTGATTTTGTTAACCGTTCACAATTATGGGAGATTCTTTTAAACTACGGGTTGGACAAAGCTTTAGTACACTTTGTGGCCCATTTGCACAGAGACCTGAAAGCGCGGGTCAGGATAAATAATGAAGGCGAGGTCTCCGGGGATATTTTAATTGGTAGGGGGGTTAGACAAGGCTGTGTTCTAGCTCCTCTACTTTTTATCCTGTATATAAATGAATTGAGTAACTCCCTGTCTAAATTAACTAGTGACGTTCCTAGCATTAATGGTAAATTACTTCCCGCACTTTTATATGAGGATGATGCGGTCCTTATGGGCCGCACGCCAAAAGCCCTCCACACTTTAATAACGGGTTTTGTTTCTTTTATGGCTAATCTTGATTTGTGCACTAATTTTAATAAATCATATATAAAGTCTTGTGGGACTAAAAAGTATTGCATACATCAAATTGTGTCAGGGAAAGAGCTTCTAAAATGCACTAGCACTTTTCCCTACCTGGGCCTGATTTATTCAGACTCAGGATCATGGCAGCCTCATGTAGCCCATGGGAAAAATAAACTGGGTAAGGCCATAAATTCTATAATCAGCCTCCGACAGCCGAAACGTGCTGAGGTCGTAATACCGTTACTACAGATCTATAGAACCCAATGCCTACCAACGACAACCTATGGTGCAGAGGTGTGGGGGTACACAAACTGTAGTAGTATACAAACTGAAGAAAATAGATTCTGTAGAAAGGTATTAGGGGCGTTTATTTCGGCACCCACCTACATATGTCACAAGGAATTGAACCTTTTTTATGTGGAGGATTTTATTAGGTCACAGCCGGCATTATTTTGGTTAAAGATTTGGCGGCATCCCACAGCCTCCTTAACACAAGAAATAATTACGGACTGCCTAAAGTGCGATAGGGATAATCACATACCTTGGCTTGAGGCAGTAAGAAAAGTTTAGCTAGTGTGGAGTTGGAGCATACATTCTCCTCCCCTCTATCCATTGAAGGTATAACACACAAGTCCGTGAGAGGGGCATTGTATAACTTGTACCGGATAGAACGGGAAAATATGGAGCTCCACAAATCGACAATTATTAGATATACCCCTCTCCTGGTGCCACCTGGTAGGATTAACAATATGCCACAGGTATATCTTAGAAAAAACCTTGGGAGATGGACCAGGAGTTTGCTTTTCCGACTTGGGGATGGGAGTATTAAATATTCACTCTGCTTCCCGTTGGGTTTCAACAAAAATGTGGAAAACCTCTTCTGCCCGTGTGGCACCGGATGTAAACAAACACTGCTACACTTTCTGTATTTCTGTGGATTCTATGTTAAATTTACCAAACAGTATCTAATCCCTTATTTCAAAAGTCATGCTATGTTGACCTTAATTCGGCACTCCAGGTAACATAGCTGTTAGGCTGCGATGAAATTATCCTCAGAGTTAGCTCTTTCCTTCAATCTGCGATACGCTCACGAGCATCTATGAATATGCCTTAGACAATAATGAAATATTTGCACATCACTTTGCGGTTTTTGCACATGGTTCTAAAGTTTACACAACGTATATTTGCACATTGATATTTTGGCCCTGATTTTTTTTGGAATCTATAATGCCGACTATCTATACTGTCTGATTATATTGTAAAATCTGATGTCATTTATTGCACAGTGTTGGTGTCAGACTTTTGCTATCGAATGCTAGAAAAATCATCAGTATCGCATTTCCTTTGCACATTGGTTTTATTGCCATTTTCCTAACCCGTTTTTTCTCCCTGGTGTTTTTATGTGATTTTTACACTTATGTTTTATTGTTGTGATAAGCTGGATTTTTATGGATGTTTTTATATCCGAATAAAGACCATTTGACTTGACTTGACTTGAGGTGTTTTATTGTCTCTTTTGAGGCATTTACCTTTAATATTATTTCACTTGATTGACCCCATTGCAACCCCCCCCACAGTACATTGAAGCCGGCTAGCTCAGGCTGCCTCCGGCACCCTGAAAAACCGTCGGAGGGGGCAGCTTGATCCGTCGAGAAGGACCGTCTGGAAGGACGCAAGAAACCTTCACAATCTCCGGGTTCCTGCTCTGGAGCGCCGCACCGCACCCCCACCCTGCAAGCAGTGAGTGCCCCCCCTCACTTACCTGGGGGATAAGCAGCGGGAAGCCATCCATAGGCGGTTCCACCGGGACACCCGGGACCGGTGGCGAGCCGCGAGAGGAAGTGCCCATAGGCAGTGGCAACGAAGGAACGCCTTCTCACACAATCACCGCTGATTCACATCGTCGAGAGGCGGCCGACCTCGCATCAGGAGGCGGACCTCGCGCCGGTCCCGACGATCATCACCGACCGGGCTGCCTGGCCCTAAGTTGGCCGACCGCCCACAACTGCAAGTCCCACTAAAGCTACAGGTGAGCCCAAAGCAGGAAAAAAAGGCCCCCGCTACACGAGACCGCTGCCGCAGCTAGTGGACCCAGCGTCATCCCACAGGGGCACCTCCCCACGCCCTCCATGCTAGTACCTGACACTCGCTCTCAATCAGGGTTGCCTGACCTTAATATGGCCGCCACCCGGGATATCACTGAAGCAGAGAAATTGGACCTGATCCGCCTGTTTTAAGCCCACTCTTGACTTCACTCGACCTAAGTATTTGAACAGGGCTTTTGGACCTGCTCTGCCCATTTCAGACTCTTAGACCTCTTGCTTTGCCAGTTTCAAGACTGTAACTCTGGCGAGCTAAGATCACTCCGGTGAGCTAATTGGGCAGGGAAACCGGTCTGACAAATGCATTAACATCAGCGTATCTATTTCTCACAGACTAGGGACTTCAGAGGCCCTAATCGACAGTGCCTCCCACCAGTACTCGCAGTACACCACTCACTTACAACAATCACCCGACTCCTCTCTCCAAGGGACACCTGTCTCCCACCTAACTCACCACCACGCCCGACTTCCGATGCCAAAGATCGCCTCGGGACATGCTGACCACCGCTCTTGCCAGAGCTGACTTCATCTGACTCCAAATGTCCCCAGGACCCCGGCGCTAACCCCCTATATCACTGGACAGCCCTCCCCTACACCCCTCGTGAACACCGACCACACCCCATGCAGCCTTCCCCGATACACTATTCCCCCTGCGCATACCCGCTACCTCTACTTCGATTCTACCTCTACACCAATTCTATCAACCCTGGACCCCTCCATCCTACTCACCCCCCTTTCCTGCCCCGGAGGTCTCGCCCTGTGGAAAATTGATTCGTATTACTAAACATTATCTGCGCCATCTTGCCCTTTTTCAATGCCACACTTATGTCGCACACGGCAGCCATTTTAGATGCCTTGTCTCTCTGCACGCCGCCAACCTCCAGCGCGGCTCCCCACCCTCGCAAGCATTTTTCCCACGCACTGGTCACCCCCGCTCTCTCTCCCTCTCATGTATGGGCCATAAACCCCCTCCATCTGCGCTGCTCTTCCCTGAGAATCATACCCCGTGCCTGCCCGACACCTCCCTTTCATCCTATTCACTATCGCACCCTCTGACACTCCTCTTCCTCCGTGTCCGATTGTCCAGGACGGTCCCAGGCTATCACCTAGCCCTGCGGATTCAGTTTATGGCCCCAACTATAAAGAATCACCCCTCTTCAAAGGAGTTACAGTAGATCAAGGCCCCCGCCCCATGAGATTCATCACACCACACGCATTCCGGGAATCGATGGAATGCCCTGCTGTTCCTACCACCTGATAACGATCCTGTATTGTGATTGGGGAGGGGATTCTCACTGAAGGGATGTGTGGGAACGGGCCTGAAGCGGAAGATTCCGGGGATGTCTTTCCTACTTCAAAGTACCTTTATTGTAATAAAGAATGTCTTCCTGCCATAAATGCATGTATAAGTGGCCAGGCCTCAGAGATGCAGTTAGAGCACCTCGAGAAGATTCCCTGTTGGTCTGATCTGATGTTTTCTCCTCCGGAGAGAATAAACCCTTGTTTCCTGCCTTCCAGTCTCCAGCGCCTGCCTCTTCATTGATTAATACTTTGTGGGTTAAGAGGCGACATCGCCGGGCAATACTTAAGGTTATTTCGTTCGATTGATTTCCCTCCACTTTACAATTGGCGTCCCAAGCGTAGGGCTCATCAGCGACACGTGGATCCACTGGGAGAGGTCCTGACGACAGAGTGAACGACTGCAACAATCGGGAAAGAGCTCCTGCCTGATAGACCCTCGTCTGCCAGCCGATCATCCGAACTTCACTGGTTCAGATTCGACCTCTCTCGAGTGATCTACGGTCCTGACTGGGAACCATCAGGAGTGCCGCGGCAATATCGGCGATTGGAGGACGATCGGGCGATGGAAGTGGAAGACGAAAAACAGTCCATGCGGTCCGGGTAAGGTCGTGTAAAAACGACAAATTGCGAAACGATGATGGTTCTTTGAGACATTCGCTGCTTACAAACAAGGAAGAGTACAAATACTCTATCTTCCTTTGTGGACAGTGAAGGGTGGGTAACGCGGACTTTTGTCCCCCTTTGTAATCTGTTGTGCCTATCTTTTCTCCCCATTGTTTGTTTGATTGATTGATTGTCAGGGTAGCTCCCTTTTTGATTGTTAGAGTAGCTCCTTTTTGAGATATTCACTGTTTGCAAACAATGTAGAATAGCAATATTCTGTCTAGTCTTTGCAGGTAGTGAAGGATAGGTAGTGCGGACCTTTGTCCCCCTTTGTAATCTGTCATGCCTATCTTCTCCCCACTGGTTGGTAGCTGGTTCAGCCCGGACCGCTTGTTAGAGGTGGATCATCCAGTCCCACTGGAAGGCACCCCTAACAAAGACATGTTCACAAAGCATGGACTAGTCGCCATAGCATATAGCAAATTATGGCACAGGTATACGAAGAAGGAACCCCAGAGTCAGTGGCCACTGATAGGATCCTTTGAAGAGAGCAAACTAGATGCATTAGATGAAGTTCTAAAAACTCGTAGAACGACACCGACCATGCTAGACAGCGTTGGCCTGTGGCGCAAAGAAGCTGTACAGCGAAAGAAGAAAGAGGAAGCTAGGCTAGACAAGGAGCTACGTAAAGCAGCCCACCTAGCCGCAAAGAAAATAGAGGAAGAAATAAAGGAGAGAGAGGAAGCTAAGCGAAAACAAGAAACCGAAACATCGAGTCAGTGTCCTGTTAGAACACCCTCTACGCTCTACCCTGAATTACCCTCGAAACATCGAGCCAATGATGATCTCTTATTAGGTCCCCCGATCATCTACATGCCCCCTCCATATGCCCCTTCCCAACCTTCAGCACAACACCCGCTGCCCCCAAGCACAGGCGAGAGTAGCACCAGGGTATCGGTCCCCATGGCCTCCGCGCCAGCCGAACCCCTTGTACTAGATACAGCACAAGCGACAATGTTAGATAACCATGAGGCCCGAAAGACAGATTCCACGAAGACGAACAGGTTGAGCAAAGATGAGCGAGCAGGGATTGACAAGGTAGTCAGGACACTGGTAGAACGAAAGGAGAGTGAGGAGCACATCATGGATATGTACAAATCATATGCGGGAAGCCACAGACGACACTTTGTCGTACGATTGTGTTATCATGCCCTAAATGCCTATGAGGACCGATATCGAGACAAAGGTCCCGAGAGCCTAACGACTCTGTATAGAAAGGTTGATATCGGGGATGAGGGCGAGTGTGACGTGACGGACCTCCTTGCGCGTACGCTTGAGGTTTTCCGCCACCTCACTGAACCAGGGTTGGAAGCTAAACCTACAACACCTGTAGCTACCGAACCACGAGCAGAACAACCTAGCACCATGATGCCAATAAGAGAGGCTGCCCCCTACTGGGTCCCCCCACGAGGTCAGGGAACGCACAATGATGTTAACCATCAGGATGCAAGAGGGAGGGTAGTGTATAACTGGGTTTACCAACCATGGGACCGACAAGACATCCTGACGTTCCGAAAATCTCTGCCCGATTTGCGGAAAAACCCCACTGCCTTCTACACTGAACTAGGTACAGCCTTAGGTTTGACGATTATGACCCTAGCTGACATCGACTTGTTTTTCGGGTTATGTCTGCCAGCTGATGTGTGGAAGCAGATCCGCAAGGTCGACCACCCTGAGCTGTTCGGACATACCTGGGGACAACTCGATGAGATCGACAAGCAACGAGGTGCCGGACAAAAACCCGTAAAAGCTATTCTTGAACTCCCGGACAAGATCGTCCAGAAACTCAAGACCCTGATTCCCGAGAAGAAAATAGACTGGTCGATAGTGACGGCCTGTAGACAGAAACCACAAGAAGACGCTTCGGAATACTTTTCTAGGTTCGAAACGGTGTTCTCCGACTACAGCGGCCAAGATATGACCACTGCAACCGGACACCACTTGTTCGTCCAGAACTTTGTGAAGGGTCTGGTGCAAGAGGTTTCTCAAAAGCTGCAGGCGAGCGAAAGCAGCTCGGCAGCCTCTAAACCAGCGGCGATTCTCCAGATGGCCCAATACTATGAGCATCAGAAAAATGAGACCAACAGGGCATCCGAACGTAAAAAGAAGGAGTTGAAAGAGAGGGTCATGATAGCTCAACTGCAGGGGGTGACGATAGGTAGGGAACTCTCCAAAGGAAACTACCAGTCGAGAGCCCCTAAGAATACACCCTCCAGAGAACGAACGTCCGCACCCTATGCAGGCCGAAGGGATATAGACGAAAACCAATGCGCGTTTTGCAAGGGATACGGTCACTGGAAGTCGCAGTGCCCGGTCCTTTATGAAACGAACAAGAACCGAGAGGCTAGGAACGGGACGAACGGACAAAAGAACAGGGACCAAGGAAGGGGACACACCAATGATGCTAACTATGACAGATCAAGCCGACCGAACACATTTGACCGCCCACGACAGAATCAGTGCCAGCAGTCCGATTGCGAGAACGCTCACGATTTTGCATAGGACAGCCAGGGACAAGGGAGGGATCCAGTCGAGCTTTGTGTTGACCAGCAAGGTCCTTACGTCACTGCTAAGGTCCTGGGTACGAAGTCCCCATTTTTGGTGGTCACTGGGGCAACACGTAGTGCGTTATCCAACAACTGATTCCAAGGGCACCCTTGTCTGGCTCACACGTGACATCAATAGGCTTTGATGGAACGCCCTCTACTAATCCCTTATCTGCACCGATTCACTTTGACTTAGAGAACAACATCACGGACACGACCTTCCTGCTATCTTCCAACACCCCCGCTGCCATTATGGGTCTTGACCTCCTGAAACACTTTCGAGCCACCATTCGGTGTTCCCCAGACGGAGTACGAGTCATACTGTACGATAACCAGAATCTGTTTAGGCCTTGTCCCACCCGACGCATGTTTTCGATCACTGACGCTGACTTATCCCTACTCAACACTTTACCCTCATACCTTTGGGCCAAGACCGACTCAGACGTAGGACGCATGATGATAGACCCTGTACACATCACTGTACGGTCAGACGCTATGCTCCCAAAGCTCCCACAATTTTGGATATCGCCCGAGGGCGAGAAGGCATTGGTAGAAATCATTCAGTCCTTGGTCAATGCAGGAGTGGTAGAGGAAGTAGTCAGTAACGTCTGTAACAGCCCTATCCTACCCATTGTTAAGAAGCAAGGCGAGGGAGATGAGAAGGCTTATCGCTTCATCATTGACTTCCGAGAGGTGAACAAGGTAGTTGTACCTCAGTACCCAGTAGTCTCCGACATCACCACTATCTTGACCCTGATCCCCTCCACTGCCACTGTCTTCACCGTCATAGACCTCAAAAATGCTTTCTTTTCCAGCCCCATCCACCCAGACAGCCGATACCTCTTCGGCTTCACCCTAAAGGCCCGTTCATATAGATTCTGTAGAGCACCCCAGGGCTACACTGAGAGCCCCAGCATCTACAGCCAGGCTCTCAAGAGACAGCTGGACGCAGTCCAGCTCCCGGACGGGGTGCTGTTAATCCAGTATGTCGACGACATTCTCCTGGCAGCCGACACCACTCCACTTGCCATCACAGCCACCATCCAACTCCTGCACTTCCTCGCGGAGAACGGTCACAAGGTCTCCAAGAAGAAGCTGCAGTTCTGTCAACCCCAGGTGACATACTTAGGCCACCTCCTGTCCAAAGACGGGAGGAAGCTCACACCCGATTGGATCCAGACCATCCTAGAGACCCCTGTTCCCAAAACTCAGAAACAAGTTCGCTCCTTAGTAGGCCTCATGTCCTTCTGTCGGCAGTGGCTACCAAACTTTAGTCTCATTGTCAAACCTCTACTCTCTCTGTTAGCGAAAGATGTTCCCTTCCCACTCCCTTGGACCCTTGAATGCCAATCCTCCTTTCAAGAACTACGAGATGCCCTTTGCTCAGCCCCTGTCCTAGGAACCCCCGACTACACCAAACCCTTCTCCCTCTTCACCCACGAAAGGGAATGGTGTGCTTTGTCTGTCCTAACACAACCCATAGGTCCCAAGCAACGCCCTTGTGCCTACTTCTCTGCCACTCTCGACCCCGTAGCCAGAGCTCTGCCCGCCTGCCTTTGAGCGGTAGCCGCCGCTGCCGTCTCTATCCGACAAAGTGAAGGGATTGTACTTTCGAATTCCCTCACAGTGCTGGTCCCCCATGCTGTCGACACCCTCCTGAACCAGACTAAGACTCAGCACCTGACTAGCGCACGACTGACTGGTTACGAATTGACTCTGCTCGCACCCCACATCACACTGAAACGATGTACCACTTTGAATCCTGCCACTCTGTTGCCCCTCCCTGATGATGACCCCAATGTGTCCCCTATGCATGACTGTGTGACCCTCACGGACGAGCAAACTAGAAGTAGGGCTGACCTCCGTGACACTGCTATCCCAGACCCTGATGGAGAGCTATGGGTAGACGGCTCGTGCATTAAGCTCCCCGATGGCACAACCTCAGCTGCCTATGCAGTCACCACAGCCCGGACGGTAGTTGAGACGGCCCGCATCACCCAACGGTCCGCACAAGCAGCAGAACTGATTGCCCTCACACGAGCGTGCATCCTAGCAGCAGGCACAGTTGCAAACATTTACACTGACAGCCAGTATGCCTTCGGGGTGGTTCATCATTTTGGACTCTTATGGAAAGAAAGGGGATTCCTGACTTCGCATGGCACACCCATCCTTCACGGAGATCTAGTCTCTGCCCTGACCGAAGCAGTCCTCCTCCCCAAGCGGTTAGCGGTGATAAAATGCCAGGCGCACAAGAAGGTAACAGATCTCATTGGACAAGGAAACGCACTAGCTGACATAACTGCCCGAACCCCAGCCGAGAATAGGACGACCACACACATGTACGTGACTAGGTCACAGGCGGAGAAATGGAAGGATGCTAGAGAACACATTAGGGACATACAGATGGCCTGCTCCCCCCAAGAACTGACTGAATAGACACGGGTGGGACTGAAAGATGATGAAGGCTGCTGGCTGACAAAAGACACAAACAAATGGCTGCTACCCAATTCCTACTTGATCCCCATACTAACCATGGCACACTCCCCAGCACACATAGGATCTGCCCCCATGATTGAACTCATCACCCGAGTCTGGCACAACAACAAGATTCCCGACTCTGCTAGACGCCTAGTTCAGCAATGCTTAATCTGCTTGCAACACAACCCAGGGAAAGGAACTGTTGTCCCTCGGGGTGGGTTCGGGGTCCCCGACCATCCTTTGAAGTCCTACAGATGGACTACATTCAGCTAGAACGTTGCCTGGGTTTGAAGTACGTCCTTGTTGTCGTGTGCGCCTTTAGCAAATGGGTGGAAGCCTATCCCACACGCGACAACACTGCCATGACCACTGCCAAAGTCCTGTTAACAGAGTTTTTCCCCCGATATGGCCTTTGTCTGATTTTATGGAGTGACAACGGCCCCCACTTCATAGCTGAAGTCATCCAACTTATCCTAAAGGGGTTGGGTGTAAAACAGAAATTTCACGCAGTCTTCCACCCTCAATCTGGAGGCCTGGTCGAGCGGCACAACGCCACTCTCAAGCTAAAAATCTCTAAGATTGTTGCCTCCACCGGACTGAAGTGGCCTGATGCCCTCCCACTGGCATTGCTATCCATGTGTTCCACCCCCACTAAGCACCACTTGACCCCCTACGAAGTAGTATTCGGGCGACCTATGAACATTTGGGCCACGCCTAGGCCAACTTCGATCCATGATGTCCCAGACGTCCTAATGTCTGATTATCTGTACACCCTCACTAAAACCTTAACTTTCATTCATCAGCAGGTGCTGCAAGCCATCCCAGACGCTTCCAGGGGCCCAGGACACAACATTCGCCCAGGGGATCACGTCTTGATCCGCAACTTCCAGCGTGCCAGAAGCTTGGAACCTCGGTGGACGGGCCCCTGGCAAGTCCTGATCACTACACGGACGGCCCTTCGAGTGGAAGGCAAGCGTCACTGGGTGCATGCGCACCATTGTAAACGCGTCCCACCAACCCTGACGACGGAAAAAGACATCGCGACTCAAGAAAAGCTCCTGACAAAAGACAGACCATCATTGAGCTGTTACACCGACCCAGAGACACTCGAGCTGGCAAAGTTTCCCGATCCCACTGTGCCGTCCAGGGAAGGGTACAATCTACGTAAAAAGGGAGGAGCTTCGGCAAATCAGACCACTGACTAAGTCAAATGTCAGAGCGGTAGCCTAACACACTCAAGGTTGCCAGGAGAGAGGTCGGAGGAAGCTGGTGGTTCTGCCCACTACCGAGCACTCTGAAGATGATGGAAGCGCCCGATTCCCCAATGATGAAAGCAACCGGATATCCGAAGATGACCTACTGAAACCCAAAGACTGACAAGCTGCACAGCTCAAAGACTATAGCCATTTTTGTTACCCTTCTCTTTTGCCTCCTCCTCATGACAACCTTCTGGATCGTCGAAGAAAGCACACCCGCTCACAAAACATTGCTCCCCACTGAACTGCCGATAACTACCAAAGAACACTTCCTGATTGCGCTTTCACCACAGCTCTGAGAAAGGCGCAGGGAGTTCTGGAATAACTCCTTTGTACAACTGCTGCACCAACACAACCTTGCCGCTAATGCCACTAATTGCTGGATCTGCGGGCTGCTGCCCCATGCCACCGGACACTCCATCCCATTCATTCCTTCGCCTTTTTCCATCCACGGCTCCTGTCTTGCCTGGCTGATCCTTCTGCAAGAAAGCCTTAAAGACAATGCCACTTCAGAAAGAACTGCTTCGCATTTCTACCACGGGATATGGCTGAATAAGACTGGGCGAACCGCTGCTCCTTTTTGCTCTCTGACCTCTGGTGCCTCTATTCACATGGACATCCCTGCCAAAGAGCGAGTGGAAATGCAGGTGTTCCATAATCCAGCCAGACCCACTTTCTCCTACCTCCAGAAACGAACAGCCGCCACTCTGACTGTGGCCCTGTCTGTCGTCAACGTCTCAGGCCTTGTGTGCATCGAAGGCCTGGGAACGCAACTGGTGGGCCACAGCACCTGCACCATCACCAGGACACTGGATTCATCCGACCCTCCCTCCTTTGTTACTTCTCCAAATATGTACTTTGTTTGCGGCACCAAAGCATACACCTGGCTCCCCAAAGGTTGGGGGGGCACTTGCTACATTGCCTTCATTCTTCCACCTACGTATGTGGCCCCGGCAAGCCACCACTGGCAAAAGCATGCAAGGGACATCGACCAGGCCGACTCTACAGGAGCACAGTTCCTGGATGCCGTAAAGGGACTTGTGCCATTCTGGGGTCCGATGACGAACAGCCGTGCCATCCGGCATTTGACCCAGGCAGTTGAAACCACCATGAACATCACAGCTGGCATCTTGACCAATAACACCGCAGAGCTTCAAGCAGTCTGCCTGGTGGCTCTTCAGAACCGTCTCGTTCTAGACGTGGTTCTGGCAGACCATGGAGGAGCATGCCGCATCATTGGGTCCAGCTGTTGCACCTACGTGCCAGACAATTCGCCTTCTGTTTACAAGGCCATCGAACACCTCCATAGACTCTCCTCCGAGGTACACGAGGAACAGGAAGGATGGTCGCTCGGGAGCTGGTTATGGGACTCACTGATAGCCTCGGGGTGGAGGTTGTTCACATTCATTCTAATTCCGATTGTGGTGCTATGCGGGTGTTGCTTAGGTATTCAATGTTTGCCTCCTCTGTGTTCATTATTTTCAAATTGCATTTGCCCAAAGACTTTGGACTTACAGACTGAACACATGAAAGCTTTGTATGATGCAGAACTACGTGGCATTATGGGGATCGATCCGAATTAACAAGTTGGCGAGAAATGTTAAAAGGGAGGACTGTGGAAAATTGATTCGTATTACTAAACATTATCTGCGCCATCTTGCCCTTTTTCAATGCCACACTTATGTCGCACACGGCAGCCATTTTAGGTGCCTTGTCTCTCTGCATGCCGCCAACCTCCAGCGCCGCTCCCCACCCTCGCAAGCATTTCCCCCATGCACTTGTCACCCCCGCTCTCTCTCCCTCTCATGTATGAGCCATAAACCCCCTCCATCTGCGCTGCTCTTCCCTGAGAATCACACCCCGTGCCTGCCCGACACCTCCCTTTCATCCTATTCACTATTGCACCCTCTGACACTCCTCTTCCTCCACGTCCGATTGTCCAGGCCGGTCCCAGGCTATCACCTAGCCCTGCGGATGCAGTTTATGGCCCCAACTATAAAGAATCACCCCTCTTCAAAGGAGTTACAGTAGATCAAGGCCCCCGCCCCATGAGATTCATCACACCACACGCATTCCGGGAATCGACGGAATGCCCTGCTGTTCCTACCACCTGATAACGATCCTGTATTGTGATTGGGGAGGGGATTCTCACTGAAGGGATGTGTGGGAACGGGCCTGAAGCGGAAGATTCCGGGGATGTCTTTCATACTTCAAAGTACCTTTATTGTAATAAAGAATGTCTTCCTGCCATAAATGCGTGTATAAGAGGCCAGGCCTCAGAGATGCAGTTAGAGCACCTCGAGAAGATTCCCTGTTGGTCTGATCTGATGTGTTCTCCTCCGGAGAGAATAAACCCTTGTTTCCTGCCTTCCAGTCTCCAGCGCCTGCCTCTTCATTGATTAATACTTTGTGGGTTAAGAGGCGACATCGCTGGGCAATACTTAAGGTTATTTCGTTTGATCGATTGCCCTCCACTTTACAGCCTCCCCCTCAGCCCAGCTAAGATGCCCCCGGCCGCACAATTGGACACGCATCTCTGCCCCTCCTCTAACCACCTATCTCCTCAAGGGAAGAACACCTTCGTTATAACATTCCCACGCAGCCTCTCCTTCAAAGCAAAAAAACGCTTCAAACAGAATATAATTAGGCTACACCCCGAAAGGCTAGTTGTTGACACCTACCACTGCACAACTAGAGGACATTTTCCACACCAACAGACCTGACGCTTGGGTAACCATCTTTAACTCATCCCTCCCTGTCTCCAAAACCACCTTCACCGAACATAACCGCAAACTAACTTTCACCCCCTGACCTAACAGTCTTTGACCGGAGACATCTCCATCACCATCTATGAGAATGGCACCACTCTAATTCAGATGAAAGACGAGAACCTAGAGTTCTTCGACTCTCTCTTCCCCACACTTAAGATGGCTACTATCTATTACCCTCACAAAACCACCCCCTCCCAACCTATTAGCTCCTTAAAAACTCCCAGTCCTCAGAGCATGTCCCCGCCACCCCAACGTCCCCTCACTACTCTACTTAGTCACTCCGCCAATCAGACGACACCATCAGCCGTAGCTCCCCCTATTTCACAACTCCCGTCCTCCACCCTTCACTCCCAACCTCCCACTATGCAGCCACCCTCTCATCCCCAAAGGACCTCCTACTCCCCTCCCCCTAGCTCCCGAAACACCCCTAACTACCAATTCTCCACCCCTAGTGATCCACCCCAGTGTCCCCACCATTCCTTGCTCTTCCACTCTGCCAATCCCACGTCCTCACTGCCCCAGCTCCCCCTTTCTCCCTACCCCCGTCCTCCTCCCATCACTCCCAAACTTCCAGTATTCAGCCCCCCACTCATCCCCAAAGGACCCCCACCCCCCATTCCCTAGTTCCCAAAGCACCACTAGCTCTCAGCCTTCCCCCGTAGAGATCCTCCCCCTAGAGATCCTCCCCTCCTCTCCCCCTCACCCGAGCTGTTGCATCGCCTCGACCTTATTGAAGTGCAGATCGCGACCCTGATCCTTGACCTGAAGGAAACCCTATCTGCCCTAGGGAACCTCCAGTTACCCCCCTCCCTCCCCACTACTCCAAATCCCTCCTCCTCCCCCTAGGAATGACTATCCCACTACCATCCAGGCTCATCCACACCCGGGTTCCCTGCCTCCTTGCACTAAAGGCCTGACGGAACCGCGAACAGTCAATCCCAGAAGAATTATAACCTCCCTCTCCTGCAGGAAGTGAGCGCACTTGTCACCTCGTACGAACTCCCCCCGAACCAGTCAGCCCAGACCTCACTCACAATCTCGACTCTCACCTCTTTGATACAAGTCATCACCGGAGTAGGTAGAGACCTCCCCCCCCCGTAGAGCCACTAGACCTCCACTGTTTCTTTCCTCCATACCCAGAGCCAAGCCTGACAATTTAAAAGCGAAAGAAGACCCCCCCATGAACTGTATGCTTATCAACAGCCGGTCCGCTGTCAAACATGCAACGGAAATAGCTGAAGCCATCCTCGCTCATGACCTGGATTTAGCCTTCATCACGGAAACGTGGCTAAGCACCCTATCCCTCCCCATTCTGGACATGCTGGTGCCACCCGGTTTCTCAATTATCCACAAAGACAGGCCTTTACACAAAGGTGGGGGCATAGCAATTATCCACAAAAATTACCTCTCCATCTCTGAAGCTCCCTCCTGCCTGTACAGTTCCTTTGAAAGCCTGTCAGTCAACATCAAATCTCACTGTCACAGTTCACGTCAATGCCATCTCCTATACCATCCCCCAGGCAATTCCAATGAATTTAGAGCTCAGCTGTCGGATCTCATCACCCAATCAGCACTTAACAGCGATGAGATTTTAATTCAAGGCGACCTCAACCTAAGACGGAACAAATCCAATAACCCGCTGATTCAATCTCTCAACACCCTTCTGCAAGACAACGATTTGATCCAACACTGTTCAGAGGAAAAGCACTACAGAGGAGCGACCCTGGATGCCATCATTGCAAACAAAAATGCGATCTCGATTGATCACATCATCCCGGTGGACTGGTCAGACCACCACATCATTCTCTTTCATATCATTCAGCTGGCCCTATCCCTCCCACCCACCCAAGCCCACCCTAAGTGGGTTAGGAACACTTCCAGAATCCCCCGAGACAAGCTAGAAGAAGGTCTCAGCACACTCCTCCCGAACACAACTTAGTCCCTCTCAACCTCGGATCTCACCTCGCTCTACTATTCCAACCTGGAGCTCGCCCTGGATCAGCTGGCACCTCTGAAACTAAAAAAACCCAGAAGCATCCCCTCCGGGTCTTGGGTCTCTACTGACATTAATGAGGAAAGAAGACACCTAAGATCCTTGAAAAGAACCTGGAAAACCAACGCCACCGCCCTCCACCAGGACCAACTCAAGATAGCACGCAAAAACTATTATACCCACATCAAGAGCAAAAAGTCATCCTTCTTCTGCTCCTCCCGAGACAATGCCAAAAACCGCCCCAATGAACTTTTCCACATCATTAGGAACCAAACTTCCATCGCTAAGGAAGCCAACTTAGTAGCATCCAAGACCCAGTGCAAAAACGTTGCTAGCTTTTTCAATTAAAAAATCGCCAAAATTGATCGCTCATTCACCACGAGTCCTGCACCCAACCATAACCCCCCAGTAACCCCGCCTATCCACTGGTCATCCTTCCAGCCGGTTAAGGAAGAAATGATAAGCAATCTTATCGCCACCGCTAAACCCTCATCTCATTCCCTCAATCAACTTCCCTCGAGACTGACAAAGGATTTGAAGCTCACTCTAGCCCCTATCTGGGCCAAGATCATCAACAGCTCCTTGATCGAGGGATTCATCCCCGACTGCCTTAAACTTGGTCAAGTCACACCACTTCAGAAAAAACCTGGCCTTGATCTCCTGGACATGAACAACTTCAGACCGGTCTCGAACCTTCCGTTCCTAGCCAAAATTCTTGAAAGATGCATGCTTTCACAATTAACCCAATATCTTGAGAATTCTAATCTACTGGACCCACACCAGTCAGGGTTCAGGAAGGGCTGCAGTACTGAAACCGCAATCCTAAATCTCCTAGATGATCTGTACATGTCACTCGACTCTAACCAAAGTAGCCTCCTCATCCTCCTTGACCTCTCGGCTGCGTTTGACACAGTGGATCATACCCTCCTACTTAATGCCCTCCGAGAGAGAGCGGGCATCGAAAAGACAGTCTTAAAATGGTTCTCCTCTTTTCTTAACAACCGCACTAAAAAAATAGAGATCAACAGCTTCGAATCTGACCCCCTCCCCATCAGCAGAGGAGTTCCTCAAGGCTCGGTACTCTCTCCACAACTCTTCAACATCTAAATGGAACCCCTCACCTCACTCCTAAGGAACTCCAACGTCCCCTTCCACCATTACGCGGATGACACACAACTCTATTTGGAAACCACTTTGATCGCAGACATTCACAGACTAAATGCTACACTCATGGAGGTCCAACATTGGCTCGCAGCCAACCACCTCAAACTGAATGAAGAAAAAACGGAAGTACTCCTAATCACGAATAAAGATGAAAACCCACAAATAGTGGAATGGCTCAAAGCCTTAAATGCCCTCAATGTCTCTCTAACGCCAACGGACTCCGCAAAATCCCTAGGAATCACTCTCGACCCAAACTGGACATGAATAAACACATCTCTAAAACCGCCAAAAGCGCGTTCCTGAACCTGAAACTTCTATACAAAATCAAACCCTTTCTCCCCCCCAAAGACCTGAAACAGGCCTCGCAGGCACTTGTGCTCTCCAGAATTGACTATGGCATCGCAGCGCTGACTGAAACAGTCAAGTCGCACCTGGGACCTCTCACCTCCACCCTCAACGCAGCAGCAAGAATGGTCACAGGAACGAAAAAATTTGACCACATCTCTCTGACACTCAAAGAACTGAAATGGCTCCTGATTGACCAATGAGCCAACTTTCGCACAGCTTGCCTCAAACATAAAGCCCTGCATACAGGAAAATCCGAATACCTGGCCTCCAAACTCAAAAGGGCGAGTCAGTCCAGGAACCTCAGAAGCTCCAACACACTACTACTCATCCCTCTGAAATCACAGAAACGCAAAACCTCAAATAAATCCTTTGCGGGAAATGCCCCCAGGATCTGGAACACCATCCCCCCCATATCAGAATGACCGCCTCCGTCCCGCAATTCAAATCGCTACTCAAAGCCCTCTGCCTTGAACACTCTGGTGCCTAAGGAGAACCCCACGCCTGACGGTGGAAGTCCTCTATCTCTCTGAATCCAGAGCCGGTTGACCCGCTCCTGATCTCCGTCCCATATTGCGCTCAAGTTACTGTTGTACATCGCCATCGTCCACAAGAACACCATACGCGTCTCAACTAGCTCAGAAGACAACCTCGCGATCGCCGAACACCTTCACTTCCAGATCCACACCGTCCCCAAGACCACACTCAGAGGCACCCTCCTCTACAGGCCACCAGGACCACGCACAAAATTCAGCGACATGATCACATACTTCATCACCCCACACGCCCTCCCCTCGGAAGAATACATTCTACTGGGAGACCTCAACTTCCATCTGGAAAAGAGCAATGATAGCAATACTTCCACCCTTCTGGACAATCTCGCCAATCTCGGACTCAAACAACTTGTCAATATCCCAACACATTGCGCAGGACACACACTCGACCCTATCTTCACTTCCTTCACTCACACCACACCCCTCCTCTGGACGGACCACAGTTGCGTGCACTTCACTTACAACAAGACCACGATCCACAACCACCCTCAACCAACTTTGCGAAGAAATTGGAACAAAATCACCATCGACCAGATCTCCTCATCGCTTCTTCAAAAACCACCTGCCCATTCAACGAACCCTAACCAAGCCGCTATCAACCTCACACAATGGCTAACCCAAACAGCCGACAAACTAGCACCCCTGAAAAAACATCAAATCAAGCAAGGAAACAAGAACGCCCCCTGGTTCAATGATGACCTCAAGAAATCCAAGAAGCTATGTCGCTCCCTTGAAAAAACTTGGAAAAAAGACCCAAACACTATCACCCTAGCCGCTTTCAAACATGCCACCCGCAAACACCACCAACTAATCCGAACTGCCAAGAAATCAGCACTCAAAGACCTACTAGACAACAACGCTCGCAACAGCAAGGAACTTTTCAACATCATCAAAGAATTCACCAACCCCACCGCCAGCTCAAACGACATCACCCCCTCCCAAGTCCTCTGCAACTCCCTTGCCTCATTCTTCCATGACAAAATCGCCAACATTCATAACAGCTTTGACAACCAACCCGTAAACCAGTCCACCCCACTCACCTCCGAACCTGTACCTCCTCCAAACAACGTTGTCGAATGGAACCCAATCACCACAGAAGACACCATTCACCTGATGAACTCCATCCACTCGGGATCCCCTACAGACCCTTGCCCCCATCACAGCTTCAACAAAGCAAACTCCGTTATCGCACCCCATCTCCGAGACGTTATCAACTGCTCCTTCAACTCCGCCACATTCCCAGAAAGCTGGAAACACGCCGAACTCAGAGCCCTTCTGAAGAAACCTACAGCTGACCCATCCGAACTCAAAAACTTCCGCCCCATCTCGCTCCTCCCATTCCCTGCCAAAGTCATTGAGAAAGCCGTCAACAATCAACTCGCTGCCTTCCTCGAAACCAACAAATTACTCGACTCCTCACAGTCTGGCTTCCGAGCCAAACACAGCACCGAGACCACCCTCATCACAGCAACAGACGACATCCGAACTCTACTGGATAACGGGGACACAGTCGCCCTCATCCTCCTTGACCTTTCTGCAGCCTTCGACACAGTCTGCCATAGCACCCTGATACAATGCCTCAGAAACTTCAGAATTCAAGGAAAAGCATTGGACTGGATCATCTCGTTCCTCGCTGGAAGAACTCAGAGAGTCCGCCTCCCCCTTTCAAGTCAGAGGCCTCCGAAGTCACCTGCGGCGTCCCGCAAGGATCATCACTCAGCCCCACCCTCTTCAACGTCTACATGAGCCCCCTCGCAACCATCGCACGGAAACACAACCTCAACATCATCTCCTACGCTGATGACACTCAGCTGATCCTCTCACTCACCAAAGACCCAATCACCGCCAAAACCAACCTACATGAAGGGATGAAAGAAGTAGCCGAGTGGATGAAGCACAGCCGTCTGAAACTAAACTCAGACAAAACGGAAGTCCTCATCTTAGGTGCATCCCCTTCCGCCTGGGATGATTCTTGGTGGCCAACGGCCCTAGGAACAGCCCCCACACCGACAGACCACGTACGGAACCTGGGCATCATCCTGGACTCCTCACTCTCGATGACCAGACAAGTCAACGCCGTCTCATCATCATGCTTCAACATCCTGCGTATGCTCAAAAAAAGATTTTGCTGGATCCCCACCGAAACAAGAAAAACGGTCACCCACGCACTGATAACTAGCCGTCTGGACTACGGAAACACCCTTTACGCCGGTACCACCGCAAAACTGCAGAAAAAACTTCAACGCATCCAAAATGCTTCAGCCAGACTCATACTAGACATCCCTCGCAAAGACCACATCTCCGGTCACCTGAAAGACCTGCACTGGCTCCCTGTCAACAAAAGGATTACGTTCCGTCTCCTCACCCACGCACACAAAGCCCTCTACGAACTCGGACCGGAATGCCTCAACACGCGCCTTTCCTTCTACACCCCCACTCGCCAGCTGCGTTCGTCTAACCAAGCCCTTACCGCCGTCCCGCGCATCCACAAACCACCATGGGAGGAAGATCCTTCTCCTACTTAGCGGCCAAAACCTGGAACTCCCTCCCCACCCACCTCCGCCTCACTCAAAACCACCTAGCCTTCAGAAAACAGCTTAAAACCTGGTTATTCGATAAGTAACCCCCCCCCCCCCTTCCTCAAGCGCCTTGAGACCCTCTGGGTATGTAGTGCGCTATATAAATTCTGACTTGACTTGACTTGACTTATTTGCTGTGAAGCGCTCTTATACCCCCAGGTCCAGCTAGCGCTATACAAAACTTCAATAACCTCACAAGAATCCCTATCAGTCAGGAACCCGCCTCAACCACCAGCACGCCCACACTCAAATGTATTCTCCTAAATTGCAGATTGGCTGCCCGACATGCAGCAGATATAGCTGATCTCATCCTCACACATGAACCAGACTTGTTATTGCTTACTGAAACTTGGCTAAAAGAATCACCACTACATCGCGACCATGACAGCAATAGTTGACGAGGTAGCACCTCTACAACTAAAAAGAGTCTCTCTGAAAGACTCCAAACCCTGGTATAATGGTTTACTCAATGATGAGAGACGCTCCCTCAGAACTGCAGAACAGATCTGGAGGTCATCACAGTCTTCCAACCACCTTATGATCCTTAGATCAAAGAGAAATGCATATTTACGCAAGATCAAACGCACCAAAGCTTATTACTTTAGCCTCCAAATAGACCAGGCAAGAAACCGTCCAAAAAAACTCTTTGAGTTGATCAAATCTCAATCTAAGGAGGCACCTCAGTGCCCACAAGACTCTGAATGCTCGAAGCAAAATTGTGAAGAATTCTCCACCTTCTTCTCCCTCAAGACCAACACCATCAAGAAAGACCTCCTAAAGGACCTAACATTATACGCGAGAACGAATACACTAACTTCTCCTTCTCCAATGACCATGCCAGGTCAACCCCTATCAAAATATAATCCTAACAATAATGCAAGCTGGTCAGCTTTTTCCCCCCATCACTGACTTCATCAGCCCACATGCCCTCGCCTCCGAGAACTACATTCTACTGGGAGACCTCAACTTCCACCTGGAAAAGAAAAACGACAGCAACACCACCACCCTTCTGGACATCCTGGCCAATCTTGGTCTCAAACAACTTGTTGACACCCCCACCCATATAGCCGGACATACGCTCAACCCAATCTTCTCATCCAGCAAGTACATCTCCTTCGATCACACCACAGCTCTCCATTGGACGAACCACAGCTGCGTTCACTTCAGTTACAAAACTACCTCGACCCACAACCCCCCACAACCTTTTCCACGAAGAAACTGGAATAAAATCACCACCGACCAACTCCTCACATCGCTCAACCAAAACCCCCCCACCCTCTCATCGAACCCAAACGAAGCTGCCACCAAACTCAAACAATAGATTACTCACAGCGCTGACGAATTAGCACCTCTGAAAAACCACCAAACCAAATAGGGTAGTAAAAAGGCCCCTTGGTTCAACGACGACCTTAAAAAGTCCAAGAAACTTTGCCGTACTCTCGAGAAAACATGGAGAAAAAACCCAACCACTGACAACCTGGCCTCCTTCAAAGCATCCACCCGCAAATACCACCAATTAATCCGATCCACCAAGAAAGCAGCATTAAAGGATTGACTCGACAACAATGCCCCTAACAGCAAGGAACTTTTCAACATCGTAAAAGAATTTACCAACTCCACCGCAGCCTCAAACGACATTACACCCTCCCAAGACCTCTGCGATTCGCTATCCTCTTTCTTCTACAACAAAATCGCCGACATACATAACAGCTTTGAGAACATTTCCAAAGAACAGTCCACTCCACCCGCCTCCGAACCTAAACCGCCCCCTAGCAACCTGAGCACCTGGAACCCAATCCCCACTGATGACACCATCCGCCTAATGAACTCTGTTAAAAAGAGGTCCAGACACTGGATGAGGAGTAGTTTAAGTTTAATAGTGAAAACATCACCAACAGCTCTCCAAGACACAGCTCACTCCTCCAGGCTCCAAGGCTCCAGTGCTCATGGAATGACCAGGAGTAGAACCAAATGAACTTGTAAATGAATGTACCTATGTCATAACATAAGAGGAAAGAAACAAGCATATGTACATTACAACACATCCCCTTTACTAAAGAAAAAGGAGAAACAAGAAAGAACAAAAGTAAAAACAAAACTAATCATTGAAGCATGAAGAACACACCTGAAAAGGAAACAAGAAGTTACAGCAAACTAAACATAGTCTCTGAAACGAGTATGTGCTTGATGAGCTCTCTGAGGAAACCTTCTAAAAGGGACAACTCCATCAGCACCAGAAGGGGCGGAGGAAGAGGGAGAATCCACATGGGAAGAAGAAGAAGAAACCCCAGGGGAGAACTTACCAAGCCTAGACATGCTCCATTTACAGCCATTTTGCAAGGTAACAACATTGTTGTGGATCTTGGTAATCCTGAAAGGACCCATAAACTCAGAAGCACCTTTTTTTTAAAATCTTGGTTTTTTAACAAGGACCCAATCTCCCACACTCCACAACATAGGTTTGGTAGAATTCTTCAAATCATAACGCTCTCTGTATCTTTGTTGGTGAGAGAGAATCCTATCCCCCACACTTCCCCTATCCAAAGGAAGAAAAGATTTGAGAGGAAGCCAAGGGGGGTTCAATTTAGAAGAGGCTTGCCTACCTCGTAGTAGGAAAAATGGGGAAGACTTTGAAATGTAATTGATGGTGGTGCGATGTGCCCACCAAGTATCACACAAAACATCCTTAAGGGAACATTTCATTTCGATAGCTCTCTGCACACACCCTTTAACAACACGATTCATTCGTTCAGCAAGACCATTGGCTTGAGGCGCATAGAGTGCGGTTCTAAGATGGCATATACCATGGTCGTTTAAAAAAAACTCCATATCAGTGGAAATAAACTGAACACCATTATCTGTAATGATGCATTTGGGAATTCCTTCAGAAGCAAATTCATCACGTAAGAAATCAATAACCACCCTAGAAGTGACAGTGGCTACACACTTAGTGGAAACCCATTTTGACATATAGTCCACAAGAAGAATAACAAATCTTTCAGAATGAGTAAGTAGATCAAAAGGTCCCATGATGTCCAAACCCAGTTTGGACCAAGGTTGGTTAGGAACAGACACAGGAGAAAGAGGTGCCTTACTCACAACCTTGGACTTATCATTAGTGGCACACTGATAACAATCTTTAACCACTAGTTCGACATCACTGTCCATATTGGGCCACCAATTCCTTTCTCTAAGGCGAGCTTTGGTAAAACTCCTGCCCATGTGTCCATCATGGGCAAGATTGATGAGTTTTGAACGCATCACGGAAGGGGGGATCAGTCTCTCACCACGCATAACAATGTCATCAACAATGGTAAGTTCATGTTTAATTGACCAAAAAGGCAAAAGGTCACAACTGATGTCTCTGCTGTTAGCGGGCCAACCTTTAACCACAAAATCCTTGACCAAGGGTAAAACTAAGTCATTAGATTGAGCAAGAACCCAATCATCCAGAGAAGCAGCACTCTCGCAAACCCAAGACACCTTGACAGTACCTAAATCTAAATGTTCATCCAGATTCTGCAAGGGTAAACGTGAGAGACAATCAGCAATCTTATTTAGTGATCCAGGAACATATTGTACAATGAAGTTAAACTCTTCTAACCCCTCACTCCAACGTTTAAGTCTGGGAGTTAATCTTTCACTCTCCATACAAGAGAATACTTGGATTAAGGGTTTGTGGTCAGATTTCACAATAAAAGGAATGCCCCACAAATAAAACTTAAAGTGTTTGATAGCCCAAACCACAGCAAGAGCCTCTCTTTCTATACAAGAATAATGTTGTTCAGCCTTTTTTAGTGCCCTGGAGGCAAATGCCACAACTCTTTCACCACCATTGTCCACTTGAGAAAGAACTGCCCCCAATCCGGAAAGACATGCATCAGTTGAAAGGATGGTCTTTTTCTTAGTATCAAAGTGACCCAAGCTAGGTAACTGACTGATGGTCTTTTTTACAACCAGAAATGCACCATTGCAATCATCACTCCACTCAAAATGGACACCTTTTTTGAGAAGATTCCTAATAGGTTCAACAATAGAGGCAAAATTCTTAATGAATTTGGAATAAAACTCAGCGAGGCCAAGAAATGACCTGACTTGGTCCTTATCAGAAGGAGTGGGAGCCTCAGCAATACTTTTGGCTAATTCCAATTTGGGTTGTATATCTTCACCAGAAATTACATGACCAAGATAGGTAACGGAAGTTACACCTATCTTGCACTTAGCTTTGTTAACTGTTAGACCTTTGTCAGCCAACCTGAAAAAAACTGCTCTCAAAACCCTTTCATGTTCCATATTGTCTTTGCCAAAAACCAAAATGTCATCTTGGAAAAATATGACATTTGGGACATCACCTACAACCATTTTCATAATTCTCTGAAAGCAAGCAGCAGCGGATGCCAGCCCAAAAGGCATCCTAACAAAACGATAAGCTCCTAGAGGAGTAACAAAGGAGGTGAGATGCTTGGAATCCTCATGAAGTGGAACCTGTTGGTAAGCTGAGGACAAATCAAGAACAGAGAATATTTTAGCCCCTGCAAGCATTGTTATGGACTCAGGAATATTAGGTAGGGGTTGTTGGTCTACCCAAATACATTTATTTAAACCCCTAAGGTCCACACACATGCGAATGTTCTTCCCACCATCCTTGGGGGCCAAAACTACTGGGGCCAACCACTCTGAAGATTCAATTTCTTCAATGATATTCAACTCCATGAGTCTAGAAAGTTCTTGTTTGAGAGGAGCAAGCATCATGTTAGGAACTTTCCTAACTTTAAACACACATGGAACCGCATTCTTCTTTAAAACAATTCGGTGTTGAAAATCTTTCAATAAACCCAAACTGTCTGAAAAAACATGCGGAAATTCATCAAAGAAAATGTTGGAGATAGAGATTTGATCAATAAGCATGACTTGGTCAGTGGGTTTGAGAGCATTAGGATTAAGAATGATTCCCAAATCTCTCTGGTGTCTCCAGCCTAAAAGATTGTCACCTCTGTAGGCAACATACATTTTTCCCACAGTTTCACAACCTTTGAAATGGATTCTCATAACAGTATATCCAGATACCTCAATATGAGAACCATTATAACTAACAGCATTAATATCTGGTTTAAACAAGTCAAGTTTAGGAAAACTTTTGTTCCAATTCTCATTTCCAATTAGGGTAAAGGGAGAACCAGAGTCAGCTAAGACAACAAAATCTTCTCCACCAATAATTACATTACACTCAGGCATGCCAATGGGATCAGCGTCAATATTCCCATCACTTGTAACACTAGAAACAACAAATCTAGGAGAATCTGAGGAAGGCATGGAGCATTCAATAGAGTGTACTTTGGTGGAGGATTTACATACTCTGGCATAATGTCCTTTAATGCCACATTTGATACAAGTGGAAGATTTGGCATAGCAATTGGGAAAGGAAGAAGAATGATTAGGGCTGCCACATCTATAACACTTGATCTTACTACGATCAAAAACAGTATTTGGCTTGGTGTTTTGCATAACTTTACAAATAGTGTCTTCAGAGATTGTCGGTTGAGGGGAATTGAGAGGTTGAGCAACTTGAGGAATACTACTGGAGGCAGAAGAACCATCAGGAGAGATTTTGTGTTCTTTCATCTCCTTAGCCCAACCAGAAGTATTCTCAATACCCTCAACAATGGCTAAGGCTTCTCTGAGGGAGGGATTTTTAGACAAGAGTTTCTCTTGTACTCTGGGGTTATTTGTACACCTGACCAACTGGTCACGAATCAAGGAATCAGTGAGTTCTCCAAACTCGCAAGTACGAGCCAATGTCTTTAGAGAAGCAACATACAAACCAACCTTTTCTTTAGGCTCCTGTACTCTTGCAAAGAACTTATGACGCTCCAAATCCACATTAATTCTAGGACCAAAATAATCCTCTAACATTTTTAAAGACATGTGAAAAACATCTGAAGGAGAGTCACCAGAACCATCATTGATGGGTATTTCATCTATACTCTCATAAATATTACGACCCTCCACACCTAGATTGTGCAGTAATATTGCTTGTTTTCTTACAGCAGAAAATTTTTCACCGCCTATGGCTAAAAGATAAGAATCAAAAAGATTTTTCCATTGTTTCCAAGGGAGAATAGGTTCAACCTTTTCACACAGGAAGGCAGGGGGTTGGGTCATGGAAGAGGAAGAAGCCATAGTGTGGTGAAGCAAAACAGGAAAAGAAAATAAATAAACTGCAAATATAAGTGTGTGTGTACCACAGAAAATACACAGTCAAAAACCCAAAACAATAAAATCAAAACGTAAAACCTGAAAACGCTGATAAATGAGAAGTAAAAGTTGTTGTGGAAATAAAGTAGAGTCGAATTGTGTAGTCAGGTGAAAGTAGTCAGGAGAAAACGCTGATCGTCAGTGAAAGCGCTGATCGTAGGAGGAGATGACGATGCTTGGTTGCTAAGGAGAAAACGCTAATCGTAAGTGAAAGCGCTGATCGTAGGAGGAGATGCCGATGCTTGGTTGCTAAGTAACAAACAAAGCAAAGATGGCGGCACATATGCGCAATGACGTGGCGTCGTGGTGTTCAGACGTCGCGTTCAGACGTTGCGCAAAGGATGCCGGGATATCAGGGAAGGCAGAACTCGATGGCGGAGTTCTATGCCCAACGCGGCTCCACTGCGAATGTCAACACGGCTCCAGCACGTCGATGGCCGAACGAAGAGAGAGAGCGAGGGAGCTCTCGAGGGAATAGCCAGAGCGTGCACAACGGCAGGTAAGACCGTTGGAAGTCAGAGGTAAACAGGGTAATGAATTCAATAGAAAAACGAGCGCAAATTCAGTCTCAAATCCAGGAGTGTTGAATTTCAGCGCAATTTGAGTCCCAAATCCATAAGTGATGAATTTCAGCGCAATTTCAGTCTTAAATCCATAAGTGATGAATTTCAGCGCAATTTCAGTATCAAATCCCCAAATGTTGAATTAAAGAAGTCACAAATCCAAGCAGTTTTAAATCCAAAGAGTCCCAAATCCTGAGAGTTTTAAAGTCACAAAGTCTTAAATCCAGAAGAAGGCAGATAAAACCATAGATCCAAACTATTTTTTTTAAAAAAGACAAATCCAACGAAAATCCAAAAGTGGGTTCAGGGTTGAGTGGTGATGTGGCTTGTCCCTTCCAAGCTGCCAATCGTCGCCAGTGTTAAAAAGAGGTCCAGACACTGGATGAGGAGTAGTTTAAGTTTAATAGTGAAAACATCACCAACAGCTCTCCAAGACACAGCTCACTCCTCCAGGCTCCAAGGCTCCAGTGCTCATGGAATGACCAGGAGTAGAACCAAATGAACTTGTAAAGGAATGTACCTATGTCATAACATAAGAGGAAAGAAACAAGCACATGTACATTACAACAAACTCCATCCATTCAGGCTCGCCAACAGACCCCTGTCCTCACCATATCTTCAACAAAGCAGATTCCATTATCGCACCCCATCTCTGTGATGTCATCAGCTGCTCCTTCAACTCCGCTACCTTCCCAGATAGCTGGAAACACACCGAACTCAGCGCTCTCCTGAGGAAACCCACAGCAGAACCCTCGGAACTCAAGAACTACCGCCCCATTTCCCTCCTCCCATTCCCTGCCAAAGTCATTGAGAAAGCCGTCAATAGCCAGCTCGCCGCCTTCCTTGAATCCAACAACTCTCTCGGCCCATCACAATCCGGCTTCCGAGCCAAACACAGCACCGAAACCACCCTCATTGCAGCGACAGACGACATCCGATCGCTACTGGACAACGGAGAAACGGTTGCCCTCATCCTACTAGACCTATCCACCGCCTTTGACACAGTCTGTCATAGCACCCTCATACAACGCCTCAACGACATCGGAATACAAGGAAAAGCCTTGGACTGGATCATCTCATTCCTTGCCGGGAGAACCCAGAGAGTCCGACTCCCCCCATTCAAATCAGAGGCCACCGAAGTCATCTGCCGAGTACCAAAAGGATCGTCACTCAGTCCCACCCTCTTCAACGTTTACATGAGTCCTCTCGCTTCTATCGCGCGACAACACAACCTCAACATCATCTCCTACGCAGACGACACCCAGCTGATCCTCTCCCTCACCAAAGACCCCAATACCACCAAAACCAATCTTCATGAAGGCATGAAAGAAGTAGCCAAATGGATGAAAAACAGCCGCCTAAAACTTAACTCAGACAAAGCGGAAGTCCTCATCCTAGGGTCATCCCCCTCTGCCTGGGACGACTCATGGTGGCCATCGGCCCTGGGCACAGCACCCATACCCACAGACCACGCACGTAACCTGGGCATCATCCTAGACTCCCCCTCTCGATGACCAGACAAGTCAATGCCGTCTCATCCTCCTGCTTCAACGTACTTCGTATGCTCAAGAAAATCTTCCGTTGGATCCCCACCGAAACAAGAAAGACGGTCACCCACGCACTGGTCACTAGCTGACTGGACTATGGAAACACCCTCTACGCCGGAACCACAGCCAAATTACAGAAAAAACTCCAACGCATACAAAATGCATCAGCCAGACTCATACTAGACATCCCTCGCCAAGCTCACATTACCGGCCACCTGAAAGACCTCCACTGGCTTCCCGTCAACAAGAGAACAACGGTCCGTCTCCTCACCCACGCACACAAAGCCCTCTACAAAATAGGACCTGAATGCCTCAACACGCGACTGTCCTTCTACACACCCACCCGCCAACTAAGATCCTCCAATCAAGCTCTCGCCGCAGTTCCGCGCATTCACAAATCCACCATGGGAGGAAGATCCTTCTCCTACCTGGCGGCTAAGACCTGGAATTCTCTCCCCACCCACCTCCGCCTCACACAGAACCACATTTCATTCAGAAAGGAACTTAAAACCTGGCTATTCGACAAATAATACACCCCCTCCCCCAAGCGCCTTGAGACCCTCTGGGTGGGTAGTGCGCTATACAAATTCCTGAACTTGAACTTGAACCTACTCCGAAATGGCCTTATGCAAAATTATCAATGCTCTGAACCCAGCCAACCACTCCGCCGACCCACTTCCGGCAAACGCAGTCAAAGACCTCACCCCATTGCTTCTACCTCTCTGGTCAAAGATCATAAACAGTTCCCTCCAACAAGGATGCATCCCAGACACCCTCAAAATAGGCCAGGTCTCACCCATTCTAAAGAAGCCTATGGCAGACCCCACGGACCGAAGCAACTATCGCCCAATCTCCAATATCCCCACCCTAGCAAAGTTGCTGGAAAAATGTGTACATCTACAGCTAAGGAAACACATTGACCATTTTGACCTACTCAACCAACACCAATCAGGTTTCCGCGCTGGCATCGGCACAGAATCAGCCATGACACACATCATGGATGATGCGCTGCAAATACTTGACCAAAATGGATCATGCTTACTCATCCTACTTGACCTATCTTCAGCCTTTGATACAGTTAAACACGAGAACCTGTTAGACCTCCTGAAACACAGAATTGGCCTATCTGGGGCAGTGCTAAACTGGTTCACATCATTTCTCCAAAACCGGACACAACAATACAAAATCAAGAATGCCCTATCCAAGCCAGTCCCAGTGACCTTGGGGGTACGGGAAGGATCAGCATTTTCTCCAACACTGTTTAATCTCTTCTTGGAACCTCTAACGGAAATTCTACAAACCTGTAATGTCCAATATCACATGTATGCAGACGATACACAGCTAAACCTCAAAATACACTCATTAGAGGATGTCAAACTACTCAACACAGCTCTCAGTAACTTACAAATGTGGCTGGCAGAAAATTGTCTTAAATTGAATGCACTAAAAACTGAATTTCTTCTAATTGCCCCACCGGCCCAAATCCCGAAATTGCAAGACTGGATCAAACATATTACGGCGTTCAATGTACAACCGATCATTGTGGATTCAGCGAAGTCACTAGGAATAACTTTGGACAGTAACCTCAACATGCAAAAACATATCAGTATTGATACAAAGGGAGCAAACCTTCAGATAAACACATTGCGGAAACTAAAACCCTTCCTTCTACACAATGACTTTAACACAATGACTCTTTCATGCCATCTTTGGCCAAGCCACTAACAGGGTAAAGACACACGTGTTTACATTCTAAATGTGTTTACATCAAATATTCAGGGATAGTGAAGTTTGATTCCATTACCATAATACAGCAGCACCTCACTAACATTATTGCAAATAATCTTTGTGATCCTCTGCCATTTCTCATATCCGAGGTCCGGTTTTGATCTCAAAGAAACAGTTTTTGTGGATGTTGCTTGGTGTTGGAAAAACAAACATTTCTCTGCCAAATATCTGTACTGGACTCCAATACATCACCCACATTAAAAATACATTAAAGGAAAACGGTATGTAAAAAAATCTGTTAAGAATTATTCAAGGCATCAGAGCAAGAACCGTTTGCTCTATCAGGGGGCCACCTAAAAGGATTGGGTGCTGCACCAAGGCCCATTTTGCACCCGCCTTAAAAATTCTGTGTGCATGTGTGTATAAGCCAGGCAGTGCATTAGTCCTCTGAGGGTGATTGGCTTTGCAGGTATGCTAGCCAGCTCTGACATAAAAAACAATAGGTAAGCCATGCAATGTTATCAGCTGCACGCACCTTTGCAACATTTTTCTTTGCTCAAACCCTAAGACTTTGTTACCTCGCCTCGCAATCAGAACCATCCTAGCTGTGTGGATCTTTCTCAGGCATCACTGACCACGTTCTTCACACTGAACACGTCATTTGTGTTTTTTCACTTTCATTCTTTTCATCAAAGGTAGGGGTGGGCGGAAGTTGCGTAATCGCATTACGCAAATCTCCGCGAAATGATAAAAAATCCCAGCAAACACTCAGAAATTCCGCAAACACGCAGAATTGCTTGTTCACAATGCTTTTTTCCTGTTCCCAATCGCTGTTTGCATGCTTGGGGGGAAATATCTTGCAAACACGCATTTTGAGAACGTGAAGAAGCACAAAATTTCACGAAATTGCAGAACGCAGAATTTTGGGCAATTTTGCGTTCTCCGCGGAATGCGAAATTACCCAAATCCTGCAAATTCCGCAAGCTGAACGGAATTTACCACCCAGGCCTATTCAAAGGTGACCATTCACGACTTGCTGGTGTGAAAAAGTTTTGCTGTGGCAGCAAGTAACTAACACAGCACGACATATGTAAATATGCACAACTGCATTGCGGGTGGGGGTACAATGTGGTAGATAATCTATAGGTTATCCCTCACTCATTCCAGCCTGCTCACTGTGGTTGAATTGTGAGACTTCCCCTGGGCTTGGATCAAAATCTACTACTCGCATATCAACCTATAGATAACTGTTTTAGCTGATCACTAGTTCTTTCTACCAAAGAGACTCAAAGTTTGTTTATCATGCAGTCCTCTGACTTCAGATCACTAGAATAAAGCTCTTGCTTGGATTGTGACATTGGGCTCGGACCGCCTTGCAAAGTTGCCATCACACCCTGGGTGCCAAGGCTAGCTTTGCCTTCCTGAGGGCAAAAACAAGCAACACGATTTTCACATATTTTAGACATTTGTGAATTGTATTAATAATATTGCAGCATTGTGTTTCATTCCTACACAGCCATGTTCTTTCAAAGGACAATATTATTAATCCAGCTTTGTGCAATTAAGTTTTGCCTGTGGATTGTCATAGCAAGTCAAAAGCGTGGTTAGCTGAATATCTAAAAAGGCAACCTTGTTTAAAATTTAATAATGCTCATGTGAGCAACTTGTATCCTTTGTCGACTGCCATTCTTCTCTTCGAGCTGTAGAGGATCTGTCATAGTAATTGACAATTGTGTTTCAGTTGTACCCTGGGTGCTAACTACTGCAATATGTGACATGTTGTATGTATGTCGATATGCGGGGAAACAACCATAACACCACAACTTTTACAATGCACTACCATCACAATGCAACCATTACAACGCAGGTACCATTACAAGGCATGCCATTAAGACACATGCCATTACAATGCATGTGCTATTACTATGCATGCCATTACAAGGTAAGTATAGGTAAGTTTTTAATTTTAATAATATTAATTTATTTTAATTTCTTTTAATTTAATAAACTTAAATTTTTTTTTTTATATATTTTTAATTTTAATGTAACTTTTTTGTTTTATAAATTAGTATACTTATAATAATTATAACATTTTAATTACATTTAATATTTTATTTCATTATATTTTAATTTAATTTACTAAATATTAATTTAGAATAGTAATTTTAACCCCTACACTATCCAACACTTACCCTACTATTACACCCTCCTGGATTTAGACTAGTAATTTTAAGCCCTCCACTATCCAACACTTACCCTACTATTACACCCCCCTGGAGTTAGTATAGTAATTTTAACCCCTACACTATCCAACACTTACCCTACTATTACACCCCCCTGGAGTTAGAATAGTAAATTTAACCCCTACACTATCCAACACTTACCCTACTATTACACCCCCTGGAGTTAGAATAGTAATTTTAACCCCTACACTGTCCAACACTTACCCTACTATTACACCCCCAATAAAAATAAAAATAAAAAAATAATAAAAATTAATTAATAATAAAAATTAATAAAATTAATAAAAATTTATTAAAATAAAAGAATAAATAATTTTTGTAATTTAATTAAAATAAAATAATATTAATAAAATTGAATACTTACCTATACTTAGGTTGTAATGGCATGCATTGTAATAGCACCTGTGTTGTAATGGTTGCGTTGTGATGGCATGCGTTGTGAATGTATGCGTTGTAACATTATACATTACGATATGCAGAGTGTAGTATTTGTGGAGGGGCCATTCAACATGGCCCTCAAAAGGTAAACCCTTGAGTGGCTCATGCCACTACTCCCTCTCCCTCAACAATAATGATAAAGATCATTCCTCTCAGGGCCGTCTGCATGTGCTGTTTACGTAGTCCGTCGTTTCTTAATGATGTTGTTATAAAGAATGGTGCAGTGAAATCAAGACAGCAACGTCTTGAGTTTGGTTCCAGTTATTTCCTGTTGTGATGTTGCTCTCAAATAGGCTAACATTGTTTTTTGACAATAGGTGAAGTTGCACTGTGGTAATAAATGCATAATTTGACTTTGTCAGTGCATTCGTCTAAATAACGTGCTATTGGGCCCAATAAGTTTAATCAGCAAGGCATACAAATGTAACAAGATTCCATTCCATGGTATCTAAGATATTCCATCAGTTGGTGGAATAGAAGTAAACCTGCAGATTTGATTAGGAACATTTCAGAATCTACTTGGAGTAGCTTAATCTACTTGGAATAGGTCAATCTCGGGACCTTCCTCCTGCTTTGTGGGTTTGGATTGGTTCTAAGGCAATTCCTATTATCAACACACCTCTAGTGCTTGAAGATACTGCAACTCCTTGGTCACTACTATGTTCTAAGCCAGTGACTGTTCATAGATCTACAGATGTTAGCATGTGCTTTGCTAACGAGTATTGCACAGGCATCAGCTTGACAGGCCACTAAGCGACTGACACCAGCCCAGTCCAGCTGGTTTGTTGGAGGCACCAGTCAGTCATGTGACTGACACACACTGTCGCCCCACCCGGCCTTTCAGGTGATCAACTCGACAAGTGACTGACACTACCACAGCCATGCTAGTCGGCATGACATGTGATTTACTTTTCTCCAGGTCTACTAGCCTTCAGATTTTCTAGTTTAGCATTTACCTCTGAACCACAGCTCTACCTTCCTCAATGTACAGGTACCTACAAGAACCTGGGTCCCAATGGATGTCCACAGCACCCCAGCTTGCCACTGTTTTCAAGTAATACCACCCAAAGGCTCTTCATTGATGTCATAACTACACTTTCACAGTTGCGTTATTAACCTTCCTGCTTTCTCAGATTTGCTTGAAAATGCACCATTTTCTCACTATTTAAAAAACAAAAATTCCCTGGGTGAGAATCCCCCCCCCCCGGGAACATCCTTATAAAGGGCGTGCTTGCTCGCTCTTCACAGGACACTTATCCCGTCCTTTTACACCTCGCCATTTTTAAGTGTCACCATCCGACACTGGAACTGAATCACAATCACAGAGGAATAAATAAGAACAACCTTAAGCACATCACTTTATCAAAAATGGCCTCTCATGATAATAATAAAGTGCATGCTCCTCAACTACAGATCAGCAAATAAACACGCAGCAGAAATCTAAGACCTAATTCTCTCAATTAAGTTCAACATAGTTATCCTCACGGAAACGTGGTTAAACAACTCATCTCATCCTATCATAGATCTACTAGTCTCACCTAGTCACAAGATCATTTGACTAGACAGACCAGAGAAAACGGGTGGAGGAATAGCATGCATCTACCACAATACTCTTTCATTACACCAATTGGAAACAATAGCTGTACCAATTTTTGAATATCTTAACATCAATATCTCTTGCAACAGCAAATCCATTTGTAATTTACATGCCTTCTATCACCCTCCGGGCAATAACACTTCGTTCATCGAACAAATCATGTAACCCTTCACAATAAATGATAATCTTCAAGGACCCCAGATTTTCCTGGGTGATTTTAATTTGCACTGGAATGACCTAAACAAACCCTCAGTGAATTGCCTAAAATCGTTTCTTTTAAACCATGAGTTGTCCCAAATTTGCAACAGACCTACACACAAAAAGGGTGAGACTTTGGACCTTTTCATCTCTAAGTCATCACTATCTCCTTAGAGTTTATTACCCCATGTGATTGGGCAGACTATTATCGCATAACCTTCCTTATCAACTTAAAGGCGATCCCAAAAAATGGCCAATCACAGAAAATTAAACATTGGAAAAGGAATCTTCGTATAATAAACCACAATGAACTAACCACTCTATGCAATAACACCTTGATCCCACATACCAACATGGAGGATGTCAATGACCTCACAGACTACTACAATGCTTCTATACGGGAAGTCATGGACTCCATCGCACCCCTTCAACAGAAAAATATTTCCCCCAAAAAATAAAAGCCATGGTTCAACACAGAAAGACACAATTTAAGTACAGCATAAAGAGCATAGATATACTCTCCATCCATGCAATTGTTAAAGCGCTTAGGATCAATGAGGAACACATACAATAGAAGAATAAGACAAGTGAAAGCTAATTTTATCAGAACTCAGAAATAGGGCCAAAAAATGATTCAAAATAGTCAAACAGCAATCACGCATTACATCAAACCAGTTAGACTACGGATCCAGCACCCTGCCAAATTGCGAAGGACGGGGCACCTTCTTCAAGGATAAAACAACAAAGATAGAGAACGAACTTCAACTAGCAAAGGAACTACTTCCGGCCACCGCAGTCAGCTTTTCATACGCCTCCCAGTTTGTGGAAGGGAAGGAGCCGCCCTGGCCCCCTTCCAAAAACAATGCCACTTGGAACACCTTCTCCCCAATCAGCGAACAGGAAATGCACAATATTCTTTCTTCTTTAAACCCATCTAACCACTTCAGGCACCCTCTACCTCCCATCATATTCAAAGAAATCAAAACCTGTATTTTCCCACTATGGTCAAATACTTTGAACACAACATCAAAGCACTATCCCTGACTGCCTAAAAGTCGGTCAAGAAACACCCACCTTAAAAAGAACTATGGCAGACTGCTCTGTCCCTAACAACTTCCGGCCCATCTCCAATACCCCCACGCTGACTAAGCTCTTAGAAAAATGTGTACAGAACAACATCTCAATTCACATAGAAACCGTTCAACTACTCGATCAACCCCAATAAGGCTCCCGTCAAGATCACAGCACAAAATCTGCTCTTACTCATATTGCAGATGTCATACTAAAAATGCTGGATAATAACAAATCCTGCCTTCTAATAATGCTTGATTTATCTGTTGCCTTTGACACTGTCAAACACGACAACCTACTGAAACTACTGCAAAATAGGATGGGCTTATCAGGGGTCATGTTGCAATGGTTCTCTTCATTCCTCCAAAACAGATCCTTAGGAGTCAAAATTAATCAATCTCGCTCTGAGTCCTACCCGATAACTATTGGTGTTCCTCAAGGATCCTCTCTCACCTCCATTCTCTTTAACCTATTCCTGGAACCACTAGCAAACCTCCTAAAATCTTCTAACATCCACTACCATATGTACGCAGATGACACTCAGCTTTATCTCAAAATTGCCTCTCCAGAGCACATTATATCCCTCAATTCCATCCTACAAAATACACACCTCTAGCTCACAGTTAACCACCTCAAACTCAACGCTGATAAATTTGAATTTCTTCTCATCTCTCCTCCGAACTATAGCCCAATGATTGGTCTATGGTTGAAACAACCCTCAAATGCTCGCCCCACATCATAGACTCTGCCATATCCTTAGGTATTATATTAGACAAACACCTAAATATGCAGGATCACATTAGTACAGTCACCAAAGGAGCGGACTACCAACTGAGCATTCTGAGGAAACTTAAACCCTATTTCCCACAAGAAGACCTAAAACAAGCGGTCCAAGCCCTAGTTTTACCAGACTGATTTATGGTAATGTCACACTATGTGGCCTTTCTAGATACAAACTGGCCCCTCTCAGAGCCTCCCCCAACGCGGCAACCAGATATGTCCTCGGAACTAAAAGAAATGTGCACATCTCACCAACCCGAGGAACCTTAAACTGGCTACCATATGAAGCAAGAATCCAATTGAAAATTGCTTGCAGGACATACAAATGGTTATGCTTTAACACCACCAGTTACCTGGCCCAAAAGCTAGACCAATCAGGGGGCAGCAGATCCTCACAGAGTGCGCTCATCTTGCTTTTGAAACCCCAACAACCCACAAAAAGAAAACTAGCGCTAGAACATTGTCGGCTATCACACGCAAGATATGGAATTCTTTACCACCGGACCTTCGCCTAATTTCCTCTACCTCCGCCTTCAAAAAAGAAGCCAAATCTTATCTACTGACTAAGTTCTAACCCAAGTCAATATATCGGTGCCCTTGAAAAGGTATAGATACCAAACTCTTATGTAGAGTGTACTTCCTAGTACCGGCTTTATTCCAGTCCAATCCCTGTTATACAATTATCACTTTATGATATGTTCAGCTCTCACGCATATATTTGCCTGTTGACAAGACCAATTGTTAATCTTGTTTTCTTCATGTAAAGTGCTCTGATACCCACCAGGGTCATGTTTGCATTATATAAAACTTTATAAATAAATTAATTAAAATAAAATATGATTCAATGCTATCTTTCTAAGTGGGGGCTATTTTTTATTCATTGTTCTATTCCCTCGTTACACCTCCCCACCCATGGTATTTTTGCCACCTATGAACAAAGTGCAGTATGGTTCAATTTGTGACTGCAATGTTGGCTGTGAAATGTGTGTCTGCTTCAGATAATGCAGCATTTACAATGTTTTCAATGCATTGCAAACTGAAAACACAAGGGGGGTCATTAGGATGGTGACGGACTTTGTTTGCCTGCCATCCTATCGGGGAATGTGAACGCCTGCCATAAGGGCAGGGGTCCTGTGGGGGCAATTAGGATGCACCCGACAAAGTGGCGGGCGCATCCTGCATTCCTGTCATTGTGGCGGGTGGAGCACTCAGCACCGCCCGCCACAATGCCAGGAAGGCATGTTGTGCACTTGCATGCACAGCATGACAGGTACGGCGTGGTGCCTGCCATGTTGTGCATGGAAGTGTACCCCCCATGTATACCCCCCACCCCTCGGAGTCCCTGGGGGCCCGCAAAGGGCCCCGGCAAGCATTTACCGCATGCCTTTACGTGGCAGCAATGGCGCCATTGAAAGGCATGTTTCCACCCCCATGATAATATGACTGGCGGTGTCTGACAGACACCGCCACCATATTAAACTCTTTTCGGCCCGGTCAACAAGTTGACCGGGTGGAAAAGCGGCAGACGGTCTTTCAGTCCACCGCGGTCCCCCCGCCATAGTAATATACTGTGGCGGGGGGAAATGGATGGCGGGCGGGGTCGGATCACGGGTGGATCGCCACCGCCATGCGGGCAGGTGGTGATCCGCCTGTGATTCTAATGGGCCCCTAGGTGTGTTGTTTCACTTCGCCCACTCAGTTACTTCTTGGTAATTCACTCTTTTATTTTTCCATAAGTTCCTCTGCCCCAGCCTACCAAATTGGAAAATGCATTCTTGGCACGTGGCACATTTAATTCTTTATGAAGTAATTTAAAAACATGTTTCATGGTTTCCCATAATATCAGATTTATTTTAGATTTTGTTCAGATTTTTCCCTTCCGAATTATACAGTGACGGTAATGATTGCATGTCACATTTGGCATTTGGGATACACAGTGACAAATGTGCCAAATTAAATCAATATAGCCATTTTTGTTCCCTGTAATGCAGTCCATCAGATTAATTTCCTCCAACATCTACTTACACCATACAGGATAATATATTATTATGCTCATTTCATACGTGAGGCGCAGGACGTAGTATCTTATTAATTATTCATCTGCCTCTTTGGAGACAGGGTAGATAAACAAATACATTGGATGAAGAGCAGAGCCACTGGAATTAAACATTGATAATTGTCAACAAAAGCTGTAGACAGTAGAAAACTAGACAATGTCCTGGCTTGCAATAAGGATGACTTCATTACTTCATCATACAATTAGGTAACCGAGTGCACTGTTTTATCACATTTGTGTTGTCTTCAATTTTGGTTGATTTTAGCGTCCGTGCTGGGTCCGTGGTTCGCCCTTCTACCACGTGGAATAGGTAATCAACATGTAACATAGTTTAATATTAAAGAAAACTACTTCTACCTTATCAGACGCGAAGCATCTCTGAACCGCGAGCTTCTTTCTTCCCAAATGACACAAAACAAACAGGGAGCAGTTACCTAATTAAAGCCCCTATCAAATATGACAACTATAAACATACTAAATAAGTGACTAAACTATTTATTTCGTATTATACAATGATTTAAAAATTACTGTTGCATACTAATAAAATACTTAAAATTATATCAGTTTTTTAAATGTATTATCTCTTTTTTACATGATGTAAAATTATAATAATAAATAATATGAATTAATAATATGTGATATAAGTATGAAAATGTATATATAGCAAACAACAATTAATAAAACATTTCATTAATGTTATTTTTTGTTTAAAAAATATCGGAATTGTGAATAAAATAATATTAAATGTAATAATTATTAACATTCATATATAATAAATAATATTAATAATTACAATATATTACGTCTGTATAACAAAATTAAACAATGTTATTTTTATGTGAAATATATTTAGAAATATTTACAGTAAATACCTAACATATTTCTACCAGTTGTAATAATGTTAAAAATGAAAAACAATATTTAGCACTAATTATAAAAAATATACTAATGTACCAAATGTCCTTTACAAAATTGATATGCATCATGCTATATTTGTAACATATATACAATTATGAAATATATAGGGGTCGATTCCGATTCGGGAAACAAAACCGTCTGACGAATCGTATTCGTAGACATATGAGGGGTGGGTGGATATCACTCCCCGCACTGCCCAATACAATGGGGGTTGGTGGATATGACTCAATTCAATTCAAAATATCTTTATTCGATTGTTAGATGCAATCATAAAAGTACAGATAAAAATTTACAATATAAAAAAGATACATATATAAAAATACAGGAATTCATTAAGTTCATAGAAATCAAGCACAAAGGGGAAAAACAATTACAGTTATAAAGTGCAGTTATATTACCATACATTTCCTAATATTCATCACACTTTTTAAATACAAAATTGTTATTGCTACACATAAATGGTTGTCAAGGGTTTGTATATTGATCATCGCCGCACGACACCAACAGAGTCCTACTTCTCTTAAAGATGGCAATAAAACATTTTTCCTCATTACATCATACAATTTACAAAATAGGAAAACATGAATGGTACTCTAGGGTGAGATATTGTCACAAGGGCAAGGAGGTAGATCGTGCGTCCAATTATTAATCATAGGAAAGCTAACCAATCTGTAGAAGATGTCAAATCTAAAGCGCGAGAGTAAAAAGCGCTCATATTTATTAGTTACATATATTAAATAGGGCTGGATCTTAAAAGTTGCTAAAACCAGTTGATGCTGCTGAACAGAAGGTTTTAAGACCTCCGCTGCAGTCCTGTGAGAGTCCAAATGAGCTAGGCACTCCTTCTTCAAACCTTTCCGTGAGATTGCTGAAATATCCATAGGATTCCAAAAACATTCTTCTCTCCCAATATCTTTTAAGAAATTAAAAACATACTTCACTCATGGTATTTTTGTAGCACCCTCCAATTTTAAAATGTCTATCAGGACATCTCTGTTTAAACGTGTTGCTTCTTGTGTCCAGAGTCTGTGCCATAACAGCACTGGCTCTAGTTTAATAAGGTCTGTTATGTAGGAAAGACCTAGTTCTGAGTGATAATTAAAATTAGAGGAGCTTTTGGCGAGTGCCAGAATATATTTTAAAAAAGAATTTTCAGCAATCTGGATAGGCGTGGAGTTTGCAAAACCCCAGACCCCACTACCATAGGTAGCACCAGCTACGCATTTAGCTTTATAGATTTTGATTAATTCTGCAGGGGGTCTAGTCCCTAGTTTATTTGAAAAGATTTTAAGAGCAGCGGTCGATCGAAGAATCTCAAGCTTTTTAACAGAAACAGCTTGGGTCCACGTCTCGTTTTGGGCGAACAGTATCCCAAGGTAAGGAAAATGCTTGGCAACTTCGAGCTTCTGTCCTGCTAAAAAAATAGGCCTCTTAGGTTTACTTTGCCTACCACAATACATAGTGAAAGTCTTTGATGTATTGACTTTCAGGCCCAACTCATTCATAAAGCGGGAAAAGCTGTCAACCACCCGCTGTAAGCCCACTTGAGTACGTGACATAAGTTCAGCATCGTCAGCGTACATAAGTGCTGGTATTGGGCGGCCTCCTACAAATGGGAGATCCAAGCTATCTTTGCACAAGACTTCTTCCAATCCATTTATATACAAGTTAAAAAGGAAAGGGGCCAGGACACAGCCCTACCTGACCCCACTCCTGATTGGAATTTTGTCGGTGCGTTATCCATTTAGGCCAAAGCCAACGCGGGCTGAAGCGTTGCTATAAAAACGTTTGAGATAATAAATAATGTTAGATTCAACCCCAAGTTGTTCTAATATTACCCACAGTTTAGAATGGACCACACAATCAAAAGCGGCCGAGAGATCTACAAAGGCCAAAAACAAGTTACCCTGTTTTGCCCTCGTGTATTTCCAGACCAGCATTAACAAATTCAAACCTTGTTCTACTGTCCCCAGGCCGGAAGGAAAGCCATATTGAAGATCAGACAGAACAGAATTTTCCTCCGCCCACTCCAGGAGCCAGTCCAGGATGACTCTACCCGCTATCTTAGGGAAGGAATCCAGTAGGGAAATAGGCCTATAGCAGGCTGGATCCTGTCTATTTCCCTTCTTATAAATCGGAACTATGACTGATGCCACCCAAGTGGGCAGGAATTCAGCAACGCAGCTAGCGTTAAGCACCTGGACCAGGAGGCTTCTACTCAGAGCCTTTTTAACCTCCTTGAGAGTAAAATACAAGTTTCTACTAGGGGAAAAATCAGAGGTGGGGATCAAAGACCCCACTTGTTCCCCTCCTTCATATACTCTCGAGAAGTGTCTGACCCAGTCTGAGTCACATATTGCTATATCTATTTTTGGACTGCCATCTTCACTAAGACAGGGAGTTCTCACAATTTTCCAAAAGGTTGTGCTATCATTTATTATGGATGCTGAATGAAGAGCCTCCCAAGCTTCAGACCTCAAAGTGTTTTTCCTGTCTTTAATTGCTATTTTATAATCTTACCTAGGTCTGCGGATTGCCTCAGCAGATCAAGGTTTATTGTGCAGCACCTTTTTTAGGGCTGCATAGGCCCTAGTGCATCTGGAATCAAACCAGCCTCTCTCTTTCTTTCGGTTCTTAAACTGCCTGGTGAGGGAGTTTTTAATTTTGTTCGATATTACGGAAAAGGATGCAAGACGAATTTCAGGTGGTGAATCTATCTCTAGACACGTTGTTATTTCTAAAAGGCATTTATCAACCACTGTTTTAATTATCTCTGCCTCATTTATCATAGCCCATTTTAATGAATATCCATTAATGTTACCAATAGCTAAATTAGTGTCCAAGCTGTTACATTCTTTATCATTAATCAGCGTGGATACAGTAGGTAACAGGATAGTCACGCAAAGCGGAAAGTGGTCGCTCAAAACTATATCAGGAACACCAAAAGAATGGATTCTGTTCCCACACTTATTGGAGATAGTGATATAGTCTATGGTTGTGGAGCAACCTCTACCATTGAATGTTGGGGCTAGTGTAGGGGTAGAGATACACATTTCATTTGCAAACCCTAGGTCGAAATTAGCTAACACGATGTAAATTGTTCCCCTAAAACAGTATGTTTAAAATGGAAAAGTCCCTCACCATCATCCCGTGTTACACCACACCTTAGTTGTCCTTAGTTAATTTACACAAATTACAGTTGAAATCCCCCAACATGATTATCATCAATGTGTGCTTAAAACGTTTTTCCTGTACAAACAAGGCTTTAGTCAGTTTCCTTAAGACATGCGTAACATCATCACAGGGAATATTATTATACAGATTGACAATTACAATTGGGATATCACAAGCCAGGCCAAGTACCAAAATTTGAAAATAAATGTCTTTAACAGGTTCAGTAATTTTCTCGAGCTCTAATTTGTTAGACCAATAGACACTCAAGCCACCCCTAGGTCTTCCACAGGGAACAGCTACAGCTGAAGTATAAAAAGTTCTATAGCCATTCAAATGTACTGGTTTAAGGCTCCATGTTTCTTAAAAACAAAGCAAGTCTTGGGATTCAATGAAATCCCTCCAAATTGGGTTTTCAATTTTAGATCTAGTGCCAGCTATATTCCATGATGAAATTTTAAGCACCAATGGACTTATCAGGGGGATAGACGGGTCAGCAGGGGACATAGGGTGAGGTCGATGTTTGAAAAGGGGGCCAATTGGACACCCCCCCGCCCTATGTCCTCATCTGCTGTCAGAACACCCCCCCCCCCGAGCTCCACATCCTCACACATGGCTAAGACTACAGATGGGAATTTCTCCCCAATTGCAATTGCATGTTCACTTATACAGAAATCAGGATGAGAGACTTCATCTAAACCTGGTGCAATCGGGTTAATAGTGTCCGACTGCAGTCAGTCGATATTTTCCAGACCACTAAGAGTTTCATAGTAATTAAATGTTGGAATTCCATATCTTCTGACCCATGGTTCTTCTAAGTTCATGGGCGGGCAGCGGGGGCTGTGCGTCTAATTGGTCGAGGAGGGGAATGGAAGTAACCAAGGGGAAGAATGTTAACAGAGTGTGAATCATAAGTCAACATGGCCACTCTTTCAAACACTGTATTAACCAATTGAAGGGACCAAAATGATAGAACTACACAATCACCCCTCAGCATTTTTATCGATGTGCCTATACATGTTGCTCTTCTAGCCATTTTAAACTCTGAGAAAAGATGATTTTTAAGTCCAACCCTAGATGACAGGAAATAAAGGGATTTATTTCTCAGGGTTGACCAGTTTTCAACAGTATTAGGGGGGAGTGGGGATACATTTGCCAAAACTACAGTATATGGTGTTGCTTCTAGTGGGAGATTTAAGTTGAAGAGGTTCGGCATTACCCCTTCCTCAAATTGATCCTCTGATTGATCCTCTAATCTTCTGTTTTGTTGAGATGGTACATACTAGGACACATTCGGGGCTACCATGGGTGAGTCAACAGACCCATTGTTATTAGTTACAGTATCTCCTCTTAAGCCTTTGTGATTAGGTCGATCAGTAAGCTTTGGGTTAAGATGTTTGGATTTGGCTGGTGTTTTAGTTGGAGCTGGTGTTTTAACAGGTACCGCCACTTTGGCAGGAACTGGCACTTTAGCGGGGGCTAATGAGGTAGTTTTAGAGCATGTGGCACTAAAGTGAGGTAAGGACTTAACCTCACTTGGGGGCGGCTTCTTGTCAAGTTTTCCCTCGATGTTAGTTAGCCTTAATTCTATATTGTTGACTTTAAGAGTAATAGGTTCTAAAAAAGTCATGGAAAGAGTTTCCATTCTCTCCCAGAATGAATCGTCTTTTAAGTCCCTACTAGTAGTTGGTAGAGGGGCAGTTTATATCTGATCATTCTCCTCGCTCCCTCTACTCCCATTTACATTTTCCATAACTTTATTTGGTTTAGATTTAGTGTTCCTTTTACTAGTTTTGCTTGTTTTACTAGATTGTATTTCTCTAGCAGTATGTTTTTTCCTAGATCTAGCCTTCTGTCCTCTAGTTCTCACACAGGGGCTATCACTAATATTTAGAATAGGGATTGGACTTCCCAAAATGTCTTGTCCCTCTTTGCCTGAGACGTTCTCATTTAGAGGAGTGGGATCGCTGATCTGATTGCTGACAGATAGAGAGGGGGTCATGGATAACCTTGCAGTTAGGGGCAATAATTCAATTACATCCGTGGGAGCCCTAGGTGACCTCTCGTCTATTGGTGTGATACTACTTCTTCCAGGCAAAGCAACAAAAGAGGGGGCTAGTATGGAATCCTGGGAGTTAGTAGTTAGCATTGACATATTTGTATTAGCTAAGGGGGGAGGAAGCCAGGTGGCAGAGATAAGTGTCTTTCGGTGCTTTCAATAGCAGAGGCGACCACCCCGATCGTCTGCTGCAGCATTCTGTCTATTGCTGTCAGGGTAGATAATGGGGTATTAGCAACTACTCTTGTTTTCCCATTCAAATGAATGGGAGTATTTGTCCCCATATGTTTTAGCAATACACTTAAATATTTTGGAATGATAGCACAGTGGAATATTCACAATATTAACACACTAAAAATGCATGTAACAATGATTGCATCAAGAATATAAGAATAAGAATAATAAACTTATAGCTATGTAGTATATAAAAGGCAGCAAGGCAATATTTACAAGTACTCAGTCCGCAGGCTGGAACAAGGAAGAAGGGTAGACCAAGAGGGATGGCCTGGCCCAGCCCAGCCTCGGCCCACCCCGGACGGCCACAGACGGCCCGCCCTCTGCTACGCGGGACGAACGCTGGGTGTTTAAGTGCCTCCGGGCGCGGAAGTGCAGCTGGTGGGCGGGACAATCCCGCACGGTGCTCTGGGCGATGTAGTCCCCCTGCACTGCGGCCGCTTAGTTGGTAGGTCAAGGCAGCGGGGGGGACAGGCGAGCGGGGATGCGCTCACGGTGCAGGCACTAGGGTGAACTCCCAGCAGTGCCCAGACATGAGAGGGGTGGGTGGATATGACTCCCAGCAGTGCCCAGACACATGAGGGGTGGGTGGAAATCACTCCCAGCAGTGCCCAGACACAAGAGGGGTGGGTGGATATGACTCCCAGCAGTTCCCAGACATATGAGGGGTGGGTGAATATCACTCCCAGTAGTGCCCAGACACAAGAGAGGTGGGTGGATATGACTCCCAGCACTGCCCAGACATATGAGGGGTGGGTGGATATCACTCACCGCACTGCTCAATACAATGGGGGTTGGTGGATATGACTCCTAGCAGTGGGCAACAATATGGGAGTCGGTGCAAGGCTTAGGGCCAGAAGGATGCAATGGGGAGGACCAGAAGGCTACAAGAGGGAGGGAGAGAAGGCTTCAAGGGAAATGGTAGGAGGGTGTAAGGGGGATGGTGAAGAAGCTAAAACTTTGGCCACCCCCATCACCAATACTGTGTACACACAAGCCCACTTGTACTCATCACATAATGGCCCAGGTACACACCCATGCACCATGCTCAATGTACAGGGAGTGAGAAAGTACTGCCAACAGTACTGCCAACAGCACAAGTCCCTCCTGTGACCAGTGCAACACTAACATCAGGACAACAAGGTCAGATATCTTGCACAGGAGCTCACAACCATGGTCATGGCATGCTCCATGGGGGGGACAGCCACACCATGAGTGAGGCCCAGTTGCAACTCACACTCCAACTACCAGCACGGTCTGTCACACACACTCCTTATATAAACATAGCCAGCTGGGACAGGCAATGTAGTGCCCCACTGTCACAATCATCATGTAACACAACAAATACCGATCTGATAAAGCATTCAAGCAAAACATGCACAGGGCTGATTCACAAGTCACTTGCACTTATACCACGATGCCGTAGCTACACCTTACTGACACAGCAGACTACAAATATTAGTGCAATGGTGCTTGGTATTGACATATTGATGCACCTGGGAGATGTGCCACGTTCTAAAGCCCTGCGCCAGAAGGAGGTGTACTGGTCGTGGTGTGGTCATGGTGTGGTGGGTGGTGGCAGCCTGTCAATGCGCAGCAACACCTTCCAAAAGTGGCTGAGTGAAATCTTAAACATTTCACTCAGTCACTTTTATGCACATGCTGCCTCAAAACCCTGTGCATGCCTGAAGCAGACGTAAGGATTGACACAGCATTGTGAAGATAGGGCCACACAGAGCATTGCTGGATCTGCGTTGCACTAGCAACACAACTCCAGCAATGTGCCACTTTCATGGCACAGATGCGGGACGCCGCTGTACTGTTATCACACTATGGTGATCCACAGTATTAATGTGTTGCATCCATGCTGGCATAAAAGTGGAGCACAATGACTGCCAAATCCCTGCTGATATACCTGGCTGTGCTATTCATTGTAAATAGACCCTCACATTAAAATGAGTCCTGAACACAGATCAATCTGACACCACAAGTGAACTGTGAGAAAAATTCAAAGCATGTGTAACAGTGATAACGACAATGTATATGAAAATTTGATTTTGCATTAAGTGGCATTAACATCGTCTGTCTCTCACACCCACTGGGCAACGTGCGCAATCTACCCCCAACAAGGGGGGGAGATGGATCACAGTCCCAGGCTCCACAGGACCCTGATCCCACCAACAGCGACACCTCTCACCACTGCATGGATGACCCCGACCAACCTGGCACCTCTGCATCCCAAACCTGTGCAGCAGCTGGATCAGAGGCATCTGCGCCAACCACCACACCCATTCCTGCCACATCCCAGCACACAGCTTAGGGCCCTGCCCACAATCCACAACTGAGCCAGTCTGAAAATGAGGGACAAGGTTCGCTGGGCACCCAGGAGGTGGCAGACAACACCACCACTGACAACCCTCAGGGGTCCCGTCGACCGGATATACCCACAACAGCAGGCAAGGCTCGTGTGGGTAGGGGTGGTGGGAGTGGCACAAGGTGGAGGCGAGAACCTGACCAGGAAGTTGCAGGGCCGGGTATAACTGAACTCAGAAACATCATGGAGGAATACCGGCGGGACACCAGGGAGTTCAGCCAGGGAGTGGGGGCCCTCATCGATTTAAAAAACAAGCAGGCCGAGCAACACGCCAGTCAACGACAACACCAAGGACAGATGGAGGCAAGACTGGCTGAGCTCTTGGCGGTGCAGAGGGACATAAGCCATTCACTCTGTAGGATTGCTGACAACATGCAGCACCCTCCCTGTGTCACCAGGCCAGAAACATTGAGGCAAAGACTGCCAACAGGCACAGGGAGGGAGGAGGAGGTGTACTCATCCGACGGAGCGTCCCAGGCATCGTCAAGGGCTGCATATGGGGGTCCCCCAAGAAAGGTGTATGTCCAATCATCACATTTTTGTCTATGCCTTAGTAGTGGAAAGAGAGTATGTTGATTCTCACTGTGTTCTTCAGTACCCAAGTTATTAGCAGCCTCTATATGTCGTAGCGTTTCTTCGTGTGGAAAAACCGGTGTCTAGCTATACTTATTATAGCACGTACTACGACTTAATTTATCGTGAGAATACAAATCTAATATTCTCAATAGCCCTGATGAAGTCTGAGGTTGACACCTTAAAGGACGAAACCTGTGTTGGCTAGGATCAAGTTTGAACATTTCTTGAGATGAATAAATGATGGACATATGAAGATTTCTCTTCTTTTTGCATTGATTTAACAAGAACTCAGGATATATGTGTGTGATTGCCTAAAAAGTAGAGAACCTTTTCCCTGCTGTCTGGTTGATGGTGGATGACCATCACCTTATCCTTGGAGCTCCTGTGATACTATTGTTTGATAAAACTGATTGCTACTCAGCGCAACTTTCACCCAGTCATCTGGTCTCTAGAGGTTAGCATATGTGTTAATTCAGTTCCCCCACTGACCCCCTGCCCACAAAGCAATACAACATCCTTGCAAAGATTCACAATCAACATTTAAACGTCATTTGTAACCCTTACCTTAGATTGGTCTCTAACCGGGATGCGTCGAGACACACGTTCCTCCTGCACATCTTAAGTAAAGGCAACACAGATCCTGTATAACCTTCCAATCATACACCAAACTCTATTTATCAGTTCTGGCGAAGATTTCTGTGAAATTTTCCTGGCAGCAATTGATGCACTTTGTTGAAGATAATAGCCTCCTTCACGAATCACTATCCAGCTACCATCCCACCCATAGTACACAGTTGGCCCTCATAGAAATGGCAGACTCTATATGCTGGGAGGTCGACGGAGGTTCCAAGGCGGGGTTGGTGCTGTCAGACATGTCTACAGCATTTGACACCATAGACCATCCCATTCTTCAGAACCGCATGAAGACCATAGGTGTGTGGTCCTCAGTGCCTAACTATCTGACCGCACACATCAGGTCCGCACCTACACATGCTACTCCACTGTCAATCCACAGAAGTGGGGTATGCCGTCTGAAGTCTAAATGATATTATATTCTGAGGATCTTCAGCTTCTAATCACCTAAAATCCAGTTAGAGCAGCAATTTTTGACCATCTCCAAATTCGGTCCTCGGTGTTGTATGTCACTCTGGGGGTGTACCTCATAAAGCATTGCCAATCATACTCCTGGATTTTTGGTGTGATCTAGTATCCGTCTGTGATGGCAATGTAGAAGTAGTGTACGGGGCTTTTGTACAACCAGGTCACAGTAATGAAGGCGATGTGTGGTGCTGTTGTGTTGATGAGGTGACAGACTACAATGTGGGACTGGTGTAAGTAGCGTATGTGCAGTACGAGGCACATGACCTGCTTTTACAGACATGCACTATTATGTGTGTGTTGGACTTGGCCCTCTTGGCACGGTCATCCCTGAACTTTTTGCCTTCCTCCAATATTCTCTCTGACCTGTTTTTGTTGGTATAATGACTCTGGGCACTTTACCACTGCTGACCAGTGCTAAAGTGCATATGCTGCCCCTGTATAAAAAGTGCATATGTGATTGATTTTCATGATTGGCTTATTTGGTTTACTGTCCGACCCCAGCAAAGTGCACCAGGAGTGCCAGGAGTTGTACATACAAATGCTGCTAGTGGGCCTGCAGCACTTGTTGTGCCACCCACAGAAGCAGCCTTTTAAAATGTGTCAAAGGTCTGCCGTTGCAGAACCTGCGTGCAATCTGGTACTGTCATGCTGGCTGGGCAAGTGCACCCACTTGCCAGCCCCTGAACTTTCCCTTTACTTCATGTGAGTCGCCCCTAAGGTAGGCCCAAGGGCAGGGTGCATTGTAAGCATAAGGTAGGACAAGCCCTGATGTGTGTGGCATGTCCTAATAGAGAATTACAGCCATTTTCGTTTTTCACTATTGTAAGGCTACCTGTTCTCATAGGCCAGAATGGGCTGCTGGAATTATTTCACTCTTTAATCCCAGCAGGCTCAGGGAACATGGTAGAAAGTCAAGTTTAGTATGCCTGAACTCAGAATAATAAAATACTTATTTTAGTAAAGTTTATTTTAATATCCTGTGTTTGCAAATGCCACTATTAGAAAGTTAGCATTTGCTTGCCTGATCATTTCAGCCCGCCTCTGCTAGGATGTGTATCTGCTGTCTGGATTCTGTGAGTGACAAGGCTGGGGGATTCCTAGAGAATGTCTGGGCTACCAGGTGGTAAATAGAGGGATTACACCCAGGATAGGTGGGAGGAGGGCCCATGACTCTGAATAGGGCTGTGCTCTGCCACCACAATGCTGGCTCCAACTCCTGCGGAGCATCTAATGTCTCTGCCCTGCACCCTGAAAGAAACAGCAAGAGTCTCCAAAACAAAGTGCTCCAAAACTGGGCTTAACCAGGCTCAGGCCCCCTGACCTGCAAAGACAAAATAAACTGTGTTTAAAAGTAGGAGCCCTGCTCCTAAACATCAGAACCTGTTTTGACCATGAAGAACCTCTGCCCGACTAGAATGACCAAGAGAAGCTAAAGGAGGAAAGACTGTCCCTGACCTGGGGGACAGGCCTGCAGTTGGTGCCTTGCTGAAAGGAATGAGAGGAAAAGACCAGAAGGGACTTTGCAGAGTTTAACTATCTCCAAGGGCTTGATACTGAGCTAGCCCCCTGAAAAGAGTCCCATGACCAGTGGACTCTATCGTGCCTACCCTGCCAAGTTGCTGGGACTTGTCTGATCTCCTTGTGCCGCTGGAGCGCTGCCTGAAGTGTGCCTCGCTCGCCCCCCTTGCAGCCCGTGCAAAGCTGCTCCCGCCTCAAGCCACGCCGCTCTCCCCCTGAGCCGCGTCCGCTTCGCTGGGCTGCCCACACCCTGCCCCCTCCTCCTTTGAGCCGCACACCTTTGGGTCACCCCAGCTGCTGAAAAAGTCCGGAGTCCCCTTTGGGAGGCGAGAAAAATGTTGCACGCTTGTAGCATACCGGCCACCTCCCGCCCGCTTCGGCCTGCTGAGGAGATCACCCGCTTTGTCCAGCCGCAAGCCGAACGGAAGGTACAGTCCGTACCTCCGAGGCGAAGACCCGCGCCAAGAGAAGAGCCATCAATACTATCTGTACCCACCGCCCGTGCCGCCAAGTGCTTACCAACTCGCAGCGGGCCCACCTGTGGCTTCAACCCGTCCGATACAGTGCGTACCTAAAACCACATCGGACCGCCCGCATCCGCATCTGCGGTACAATCCCCTTCAGCGCGTACTGTAGAAGTACGCCTCATCCAGACGCCTCGCTCCTTGAACGCCTGCGCCCCGGATCGTCTGCCCCCTTCTCCGCAGTCCTGCTCAGTCACCTCGCCCCTATATCATATCTGATATCTGATGTTTGGGAACCATATTATCTAGAGGGAAAGGTCTCTTGAGCAGAGGCTATTCTATACTGACTGTGAGTGCGTGTATAAGCGGCTACGTGTCTGCATGAGATGCGAGGGGGCATGGGCCTACCATGGTAACAGAAGCCATGAATTACTTGCACGGAGACAGTGAGGCCGGGCCCTTTGCTCTGCAGCTGGAAGGATGTTTACTTGAACTAGTAGGCAGGAATGTGTATTTGGAGGAGCGGAGCAGATAATTCGAAGGTTGAATACAGTCTTGGCAGGCAGCAGGCTGAGCTAAGCGCCATGAGCCGCACAGGGAGTAAGGCAGAGGTCACGGGTACAGAGGCAGCCTAGGCCGAGGCATTCAGTGTGAGAAGGCAGGAAAAGGCTCGATGGCAGAATTCAGGGCCTACTTCGCCTGGGCTGAAAAACGTGTAAAGTACACCACAAAAAGACGTTGGTATGGCATACTTAGGAACGGAATATTCAACCCATTCAGGGTGGATCTGAAAGAGGACATGTTAACGTTGGACGCAAATGTATTTGCGTCTTCATAGCTGGCACAAAAGGGAAGTTACATGCACTTTAAGCTTGTACATGGAGACGGTGGGGTACACGTTAGGGAACATTTCTTGACCATAAAATTTATATTTCCTCAGAGGTCCCCTTCGAGCCGACTGCCCGAGAGCACCACAGACCTCGTTGCGGGCCCGCCCTCCTTGGGGCCGCCTCTGCACACCACGGACTCCCGCCCATTCCAGGTACGGTGCGACTCGGACCGCTGGGTCCGCTACGTTAAATTAACACTTGCAAGAGGTACGAACTGAACCAAAGAGGGGTCGCCACCTCGTGCCACCTCGTGCCACCTCGTGCGAAGTGCACCAGACCCCTAACTAAGCATTCCTAAGAAACTTCCACAAACTCTTGGTATCCCAGAATACTGTGGCCTCGTTTTTATATCGTTAATATGGTATTGTGATAACACTGCATAGAAACTTATTTTTATATAAAGTACACGTATTTTCCTAAATACAGCCTTGTATCCATTTGTGGTGAGTCTTTGATATTACTGTATGTGGTCATAAATGCTCAACTGACTTAGCGCCCTGAGGATTAGCCTTGTCTGATCGCGCCACACAACCTAAAGGGTGAGCAGGGGTTATTCTTAAGGAGTAGTTACCTAGCCCTGACTAGAGGAGAGGGTCCCTGTTTGCCACAAGTGCATACCTGTGCCAACCAGAGACCCCCAATTCTAATAGTGTGTTAGTGCGGTGTTGGCAGTATGAGTTGCACACACAGCCTGTGAAGCTATCATGTGTGTGCTTAGGGGTTGCTTAGGGGTGTCCTGATACCAGGTGGATGATTGTCCGGTGTTCACTGGTGTTCACTGTGTGGAGGGTGGCAGGAGCATGAGTCTGTTGTGTAACCTGTGTAATGGAATGACCACAGGGCCTTGCACTGTGCATGTTGCAGGCGCTGACGGTCCTGCCTTTGGTACGGAGGTGGTGCAACAGTGGAACTGACAAGCTGCCGCCTGCCTTAAGAATGGACGGATGGATAGAGGAGCATATTGGAGGCGTTTGTATGTTGCAGGGCACTCGTTGTTGCGGTGTTACTGGGGAGGCAGCATCAGGAATGTGTGAACACATGATGGCAGAAGGTGTGAGACACCATGCAAAACTAGCACACAAAGACAAGGATTTTTGAAAGGCACCATGTTACATGTGTATGGAAAGGAAGGAGTGTCTGGTTACTCATGGGTCACTCCAAGAAAATTGGAGAACAATCACCAAATATGACAGACACAGGATCAGGCACCAAAAGGCCAAGCGGGGCACAGGACAAACAGCGTCAACAGGTGTTGCCTGACCGTTGTGGGTATCAAGCTAAAACAATACATACACAAACATATACGTCAAGCACATTATAGACCATGACCTATTACAAACACCATGCATGTTGACCCAGTACACATAACCACATATGCACAATCATTGTAAAGTATGACATAGATGACACATGCAGACTGGCAAGAGATCTGTGGTGACAGTAATGAGGCACAATGTACAGTTGGGAAAACTTTTTCTACAGAAATGGATCAAGTTGTTTCTGAGGCCATGCTGCTTTAGCCAATGTACATGGCCAGTGGCATTGCTCTGAAGGAAATAACAGTCATGCAATGAGGTTACCTGTAATGCTTGTGAAACAATCTCCACACGACTGCCAGGGACTGTTGGTACATTTGATCCTCAGATTTTTGCGATGCTGAAAGGGGTCCATCTCCAGATAGCCCCTTGGTCTGAGTATACATAACAGACTCAAAAGGGTGATCAGGCGAAGGAAGGAGAGGGTGGGAACAGCAGGGAGGGAGATCTGAAAAAAAAAGGTAAAAAAGCATAACAATTCAACATTTCTTGTCACTGAATCACCTAATACCTCATGACCTATACTGTAACAGTTACACCTGTGTAGTTTAACCACAGCCACTGTATCTAAATTGGGATCACAGGTTTTGAAATGATACTAGATCTGAGGTTTGAACAGGGACACATAAAAGGTAGCAGAGTTTGTCACCTAAATGAAGGGGGTCTACCGCTCACCAGGCTGCGTCAATGCAAGTAGAACCATGCGCTCATCAAGTAAGTCACAGTGTATGAATGAGACTAAAAATACAGTGAATTGAATGTGTAGCAGTGCTACTCACACAAAGTCAAAAATACGTAGTTAACCCTGGGAATCAGTGAGGGTCATGAAGGTAAGTTACACATCACCCGCAAGAGCTGTAATTAGCTCATCCAACGAGGAAGGGAAAACTCGAAACACAAGGAAGCACAGCAATAGCCAGTCATTGGCTCTTCCAACTGTGCCTTACAATGCAACACATGACAAGCAGGTGTGAACAAACTCTACAGAAAGTAATGAGGAACAAAGCCACTAAACGACCCCTACCGTGACCAGGATATGCAGCACGGCACGAGATTCCTTGGATTAACGTCAACCGACGGGTGCAATGGAAGTGTTGACATTTGCCACAGCACTACGTTGGTACGTTATCAGTGCAACATTCCTGGCATCATGGGAATAGAAAGTTAACATCAACTTACCAAGAAGGCTTGCAAAGCAGTGTTCTCCACCGGCACTGATGTAGTGACGTGACAGTGACATTACATACTGGCACAAGTGGCAATGCATCCATACGAACAGACTCACTGGACAGTTGTCAGAACATGTGGGACATACACTGGCCCACACCTTCACAACATGTCATTAGGTAAACCAAACTGTACTGTGCCACAAGATTAATGTGATGAGCCAGACACATCCTGCTGCACACAGTGAGGCTGCAATTCCACACAGAGCCTGTGGTTGTGATGTCACACACAATGTCAACCAGTGACATCCGCAATGTGTCTGGCCCAAGGTTTACGCACATTGATGCATTCACCAGAGTCAACACTCAACAACAGATGACTGTCAAGAAGGGTGACTGTCCGGTCATGAGAATGTTGCAACATGCAATTTCATCCATGTTAATGAGACATGTATGTATGGTTCTAAAACATGCACATAAACAGTTCCCACACATTCCCAAACCATAGAATCCCAAAACAGCCTGTTTTGATATCGTACCCAAACGAACATTTCCACATGTCTGTGCATGGAACGCTGATTCAACAAATGTTGCAATCATCAGGATGAATAGCAGGAGTACTAAGATGACACAAACAGACAACAGGCAGGGCAACCTGGGAATTACAGGCACACAAGGGGACACATTCAAAAGGTTTCCATACAGACATGGTAATGTGAAAAAAACATCACAATGTAGTACACATGTACATTCCAAAATAACTCATTGCGCATAGGCATGTACCATGACATCATCACTTGTGTGACACATCACAACAAACATTAAAGTGACTTTGCATACAGTCAGCTGGACACAAAATATGCAACCCATGCCACTCTATGCCACAAGCTTGCACAATAATTCCCAGTGACTCACCATTAAGAGAAGAAGTTGCGTATGAGCTGACTCCGGATATCATCCTCCTCCTCATCACTTTCATCGTGGCCTAGCCCTTCTTCCTCAATGGGTGGATGTTCCAGCTCCTCAGGATCCAGGATGAGTGGCACGGCCTTCTCAACTGCCATGTTGTGCAGCATGCAGCAAACGATTAACCCCTTGCATGCTGATGACGGAGCAGTTCCGTCATCAGCTACGGGTGAGCTGTGCTGATGACGGAACCGTTCCGTCATGACTCCGCCCGCGCAAGGCGGAGTCAGCATGGGCGGGGAATTCCCGCCGCACGCAAGGGGTTATGATGTTACACACCTTGACCGGGGCATATGGGAGGGATCCGCCGGTCTTATCAAGCCACCGGAATCGGTTCTTCAGGAGTCCAAAAGTTAGCTCAATCACTCGCCTGGTCTGCCCGTGTGCATTATTGTACTGCTGGTCTGCAGCTGTTCTTGGGTTGCGGAGCAGTGTCATGAGCCACGGCATGTTGGGATATCCAGCGTCTCCTACAAATATACATCATGTAAATAACTGGGTAATGAAATGCCGTCAGTGCAAAAAAAAATTAGACATACAGGACAAATAGAATTTACCCACCAACAAAACATGCCCGATCATTGCGCAGCTGTAGCATCATCTGTGGTGCCCTGCTACGCCTCATGATGAATGCATCATGGCAGGATCCTGGAAAACGTGCAAAAACATGGGAAATCAGCATGTTAGCAAGACACACCACCAGGGCATTTATTGAGTAGTAATGTTTCCTGTTGCGGTAGGCCTGCTCCTGAGCCTGTGGTGGCCCCAAAGCCACATATGTTCCATCAATGGACCAAATGACATGTGGTATCCCTCGCAGGGAATATAATTCACCCTTTACATCTGTTAACTCTTCAGGAGTTGGAAATGTGATGAATTCATCAATGTGCTCTAACATGGCAAATAACACATCACGTAGGACACGGCTGAACATAGTTTGGGACATACCCCCCACATCAGCTATGGTAAATTGAAACGTACCTGTAGCAAACTAAATGTAGGGCTGCCATCACCTTTAGGTTTGGTGTCAGCGCAGTCGGATACATGTGTCCCGGTTGGAGATGTGGTTCCAGCCTGTCCGTAAACTTCTGAATCAAATCTCGAGTGAATCTGTAACGTCAGATGCAATCACGTTCCCTCCTGGTCTCCAAGTCTGGAAAAGGCCTTGGTAGAGGCGGTGCCCTGCAGGACATATTTGGGAAGAATGGAGAACAGCTGTCAGCCTACAATGATACCAATGTACATAGCACATGCAACACTGCTACTACACATCAAGTCACTATGGGGTCCGGCATAAGCAATACATTCAGGACATATATGCCAGCTTCCTGGCACTCCAATGAAAACCCAGATACAGCTGTTGTTTGTGAACTGAACATTACATGCACACAAAAGAGCTGCTGGGCTGGTCTGAGTGAGCAGAGCATGATATCACTGGGGTGAAACACGTCCCAGACCTGCATTAGAAGGTTGTCATGCCATACAGACAGCTGACTGCAATGCACAAACCCAGGTCACATGGTATATCTATTGGACATATCAGAAAACTTGCTAAGAAGGCGTGCATGTGACAACGCAACACCACAGCCAATGTCACGATGCACATGGGGATCAATGATGTATGATGCAATCAGACCCAAAAGCCATTGGTAATGTATGGTGTCCGTACATGTTAAACCATTTCAATCACAACACAGACCCATTATAGATGCACCAACAGCAGATGCATTTTACGGAACACAAACAGCAAACTCAATCTTTAACAAGGCACACACATTACATTGTCATATAGGGTCATGATGAGCGTCAAATTGTCAAGTGAGAAAGTGCCACGTCCTGGCATCATGAGACAGTGTTGATGTGCATGACAACATGTGCATGATGATACACATGGGATAAGTGAAAAGGTGATGTGTACCACATAGTGCCACATCACACATGACATGTGTCAACAGGTTATCACACATCGATTGTGCAACAAGATCAGATGCCCTGTGCTATATCAGTGCCTTGCACTCCTAGGGCCTGCTCATGTAAGTATGCAATGACAAGAATTTGATAGACATCCTTGTGTTAACCATACACCTACATCCCTGCCATGTGTGCGCCATGTATCACTATTTTGATGGTGCCATACGTGAGCGTGTGCAACGTTCCGTCCCCCTGCTTTGAATCCAGCGTGTGAAACGCACCGTGTAAAACACACCGTACCCCTGCATTCACATCAGTGTGTGAAATGCACTGTGTAAAACACACCATACACCTGCATTCACATCAGCGTGTAAAATGCACCATGTAAAACGCACCGTACCCCTGCATTCACATCAGCGTGTGAAATGCATCATGTAAAATGCACCATACCCCTGCATTCACATCAGCGTGTGAAACGCACCGTGTAAAACACAACTACCCCTGCATTCACATCAGCATGTGAAACGTACTGTGTAAAATGCACCTACCCCTGCATTCACATCAGCGTGTGAAACGCACCATGTAAAACGCACCGTACCCCTGCATTCACATCAGCGTGTGAAACGCACAGTGTAAAACACACCTACCCCTGCATTCACATCAGCCTGTGAAACGCACTGTGTAAAACGCACCGTACCCCTGCATTCACATCAGAGTGTGAAACGCACCGTGTAAAATGCACCGTACCCCTGCATTCACATCAGCGTGTGAAACGCACTGTAAAACGCACCGTACCCCTGCATTCACATCAGCATGTAAAACGCACCATGTAAAACGCATCGTACCCTGACATAACATGCATGTGTGTGCAGCGTTTCACAATTAACATGGTGCCATACGCGGGCGAACCATACCCCGAAATTACACGCGTGTGTGCGCATCATTTCACGATTAACATGGTGCTATTCGCGGGTGAACCATACCCCGACATTACGTGCGTGTGTGCGCATCCTTTCACGATTAACATGGTGCCATACGTGGGCGATCCGTACCCCAACATTACGTGCGTGTGTGCTCATCGTTTCACGATTAACATGGTGCCATACGCGGGCGAACCGTACCCTGAAATTACGTGCGTGTGTGCGCATCATTTCACGATTAACATGGTGCCATACACGAGCGAACCATACCCCAACATTGATGCGTGTGTGCGCCTCGTTTCACAATTAATAAGGTGGCATACGTGACATGAAAAGCACAATACATGTTGGTGGATCCCAAAAAATACATAGGGGACACCTAGGGGACGAGTAGTAGGGCCAGAATGCAGGCTGGTTGTCATGGATAATGAGATTTGAGTGTGTGCTACAGGTGTCCTGCAAAAGTCAGTTGGGCAAAACTATACAATGTTGCAAAATTGTTGTGGAGCTCAAGCTCAAATTTTGAACCATGCAAATGTGTGTCAGGGCCTTATGTTGAAATTGATTGGATGAAACGTAGAATGCTAAGTAATCTGGCCTATCACTCTGTACTCCTGAGACTGAAAGCCCCTGAGCAGCACTGATTTAAGGCTGCATGTGGCTGCGGGAGGGCACTTGCCTGCACAACATTGGAGTGGACCACACTGCTCCTGTCTCTGCATTCCCTGGACTCTGATTTTGCTTACCATGGAGAGGGCACCAGCAATCAGTGAGGAGGAGTACCAGGCCCTCCTGAATGCCATCCTACCACACTACAGCAAGCTGTATGGGAAACCAGGGGAGCAGGTGAGTGATGACTGCTCTAGCTTTGACTGTGCACCAGTTGTGTGAGTGTCACTACAGCCATTGTGTATTTGTGGAACAGACATGCAATGTGGTTTGGAGTGAGTGCCGGGTGTGTACATTGTGGTGTCTCCCATGCAGAGCATGATGTAGTTAAAGTATGTTCACTCCTCACTTGCATTATGCTAACTGTGATATTCAATGCATACTAAATGACACATTCTGCGGTGCCACACCTTGCAGGTTTTATTGCCATAATTTACTGAGGTGTAACAGTGTTCCCCCCAGTGAGCATCTGAATGTCCTTACTGATGTTTATGGCTTTTGGGGACCTGTGGTGATGTTGTACAAATGCTGTGTTTAAACTCATGGACATTGAAGAGTGTGAGTGTTCCTTGTCACCTGGGCGAGTATGTATATGATGTTTTGCACCACAGCTGCATGGCGTATGCAGCAGCTGTAGCCATCTGATGTGACAAGTATGCAGTGTTGTGTGCCTGACTTGCACAGTTAGCCCAACACCTGTGGCACCTCTTTGTCAAGTGTGAAATGTGCAAAGTTAGGGTTGTATACACTGTTGACACTGACAGGCGAGTGATATGTGCCAGGGTGTGTATGGGTGGTCTACTGAGGGTTTTTAGGTGTAGTGGGATATGTGACAGCATGTCACGTGCTGTCCCACACCCTGCAGTTGCATTTGTTGTACAGTGTGTGCCATGATAAGTGAGTGTGTTGCACCACTTATACCATCTGTTCCCTTTCAAAGGCATGTAGTACATTTGGGTTTGCCCACAGGCCAAAGTCTTGTCAGCATCCTATGCCATGTTCACATCATCAATGTATTGCAAGTGTGTGTCTCTGGGACATGGAGCAGGTGTAGTGATGTCGTTTCACTTTGTCTTCCTGACAGGTAACTTCCTATGAGAAGGGGGAGATCTGGTTGGACGTTGTCAGGGCTGTCAGGTCTGTGGGGGCCCTCACTGGTGGCTGAACAACATCAGGAAGAGGTGGCAGGACATACGGTGCTGTACCCGGTGTATCACCCGGGTCCAGCTGCAGCTGTCACCTCCACGCCGGAATGGTGGAAGCCGTCAACTCACCCCCCACATGTTCCGGGTCCTGGAAGTGGTCTTTCCAGACCTCCATAGGCAGTTGCAGGAGAGACAGCAGCAAGGAGGGGGTAGGTACATGCCTCTTTGTAGTGTTGTGTGTCACATGCTACTTGAGGTGCTCTGAAGCCTGAAAACACTCCCACGGTTGGGGGGTCTGGTCAGACAGACTATTTGTGCATTGTAGTTTCAATTCCCCATTTACAGCTGATGCTCTTTTCCATCCCTTCCCCTCCTCCACATGTGCCCTCTGGTTAGTGTTTTTTTCATTTTGCACATGTTCTTCTAGAGTGCAAGGTAATTCGACTGCACATTGATTAGCGCATCATGTGGGAGGGAGGTCTGTGACATGTGTTGGTACCTTGCCTGTGCCATGACCTGTGCACTGTGTTTGGCCTTCATATTTGTTTCCACTGATGATGAGTCTCAACATAGGAGTGTGAGGTTTAAAATACACACCCTAGCAACAGGCATGACCCATGTTGCGTACTCAGACATGATGTACATCATTTGCAAGATATGCATAGCGACAAGACGGTTAATCATGAGACAGTCAGCAATTTCTAGACCCATGGATCTGTGTGCCCACTACAGTCCCCTGCAACACCCTGGCCTCCTAATCATGTGTGTCATCCAACACTGTGCCCATTCTATGTGGGTTCAGCATTGGTCTGCCTCAGTGGCATTGGTCCCTGGCATAGTTTGTATTTATCATGTGTCAGCTACATGTGCACACTGGCCATGGATACAAGATTTGGCTTGTGCATACTCACACTGGGCAGTGCCTGTGTGCCTATTCACAAGAATCTGTTGCTGATTGTTTGTGACTAATGTGGATTGCCAGCCACACGAGGTGACCTTGGTTTACTTTTAAAAACGTTGCTGCACTGTTTTTGTTAGCCTGATTCAGAGTTTTCACTTCTTGATGCCTGGGTCAACAAAACCGCACCCCCCAAACAGTTACTTAAGAAGGTGAATTGGCTCTGGGTAGATAATAAGCGAATGACTAACCCCAACCATTGTAAATCTGTCGTCCAGTTCTTGCTAGTTAAGGAGTTACCTTATAGGGAACCCTATCTGGACCAAATTCATAACTCTGGAGACAGATCGCTGTATTTTAAGTTTAGGGTGGGTGTGCTCCCTTTAGGACTATTCACTTCCTCTTGGAACCCTCCGCATCAAACGCTCCCTTATTGCCCGTTTTGTGATACAAAGGTCGAATCTGTCGCCCATTTTTTGTTTGAGTGTGGAATTTATGCAGCGCCAAGATCGAAATGGCTGAAGCCCCTGTGTAAGACTTTGGGAACAAGGTCACATGTTGAAGCCCTACGCATATTGCGCTCAGATGCACGCCCGTTTTTTGCATGTTGCATGGCGAAATTCTTAGGTTGGGCTTGGCGCTTAAGAACTTCAAGGTTGTTGCTGCTCCAGTAAGTGTCCCTTGATAAAACTAAATTTCATGCTGGTGTATATATGGAAAAGGTTATTATTATCTGCACACTTGTTTTTAACGCTTTTATCCCTTGAATCTTAAAGCATTATACTGTATATTCTGTATTGTTTTTATTTGATGTTGTACTGCTTTTATGATACGTACTGTATCGAAATAAAGTTATTACTTACTTACTACTTACTATTTATCATGTGTCAGCTACATGTGCACACTGGCCATGGATACAAGATTTGGCTTGTGCATACTCACACTGGGCAGTGCCTGTGTGCCTATTCACAAGAATCTGTTGCTGATTGTTTGTGACTAATGTGGATTGCCAGCCACACGAGGTGACCTTGGTTTACTTTTAAAAACGTTGCTGCACTGTTTTTGTTAGCCTGATTCAGAGTTTTCACTTCTTGAGCTGTATTATTCAATTAACTGAGTGATGGGGGTGTTGTGCAGGAGAGGTGTGATGGGGCTTCCTGTTTGGCCTTGTCAGTTGTGAGCTGTGGATGTGATTTGTGAGGTAGAGTTTTCACCATGCACTTCCCCTGTGATGCTGGACAGTGCTGTCATTGGGGGCTTTACAGGCTATGTTGTTTGCTTACAGAGATGATTGTGCCTCAAAGGTTTTTGCAATATGTATGTAGTTGTGGTTCAACGCTGTTTTGTCTTAGTGTGCACACTACTGTGTTCACATTTTCCATGTGATTAAGGGTGTGTCCACAATGCAGCAATGATTTTGTTATTCACAATTGCTGGCACATTAGCTTAAGAATTGTCCTGATTTGGGACATGATGTGGGCCACTTCACATGACAGCCAGTGTGTGTTATGTGCTAGCAACTGTATGATCTGGTGATAGATGCCCCTGTGAGGAGTGACACATTTGAAGTGATCTCACATTGATGAATGTACTTTGGCACTCCCAACAGTTGTTGAGAGTTGTTTATGTTTGGAATGTGTTCATATGACAAATTGTATAGGTTACACTTGTGTGTCTGTATTATAGTTGTCTCACAAGGTAGTGCACACCAAACAACATTTGCAATGTTTTGGAATAAGCAGGCAGCTTTGGAAGGACTAAGGTAGAGCTCTCCCGCCTAGGGAGAGGACGCCCCTATGCACAACCAAGGGGGGACCAAACGGTCTAGTTCAATTCATCCGATATGTGCAATGAGAGTGTTCACAGCAAGATTGCTTTTATGTATCCGGTTTTAATAGGATATCACGTTTCTGATGTTGTTAATTGTATGATACATTTCAGAATAGATGATCCAACACAACATGCATAATTCCAGGTATGTTGAAAGTCACACAGCCCAATGCATTTCGGGCGGAGCCCGTCGTCAGGGGGTTACTCTATAAACAAAAAACAAAAATGACTCGCTATAATAGCGTGGTGGCAAAGCTACATGGTAATGACAATAAGTGAGACGAAAAATACGCGGTGCAAATAACGTAGTGAAAAATAAAGTGACAAGAATAGGGTATCTGCATTGTATTCTACATGCCAAGCAGCCTAAACTGAATACACCCTGTGAAGAGAGATGGAACTGTGCTCTCGTGAGATAAAAGACTGAAAGCTGACGTGATCGTTTAACAACAAAGCTACACCGGATCGGAAAGCCAAATGCGTATCCCCGTGAATGAACTGCCAAATGTTAAAAGCGCTCAAATGTAACTGCGCAAACCGGCAGAATATTGTACTTACTAGTGTGACATGATCACGTCAGCTTTCAGTCTTTTATCTCACGAGAGCACAGTTCCATCTCTCTTCACAGGGTGTATTCAGTTTAGGCTGCTTGGCATGTAGAATACAATGCAGATACCCTATTCTTGTCACTTTATTTTTCACTACGTTATTTGCACCGCGTATTTTTCGTCTCACTTATTGTCATTACCATGTAGCTTTGCCACCACGCTATTATAGCGAGTCATTTTTGTTTTTTGTTTATAGAGTAACCCCCTGACGACGGGCTCCGCCCGAAATGCATTGGGCTGTGTGACTTTCAACATACCTGGAATTATGCATGTTGTGTTGGATCATCTATTCTGAAATGTATCATACAATTAACAACATCAGAAACGTGATATCCTATTAAAACCGGATACATAAAAGCAATCTTGCTGTGAACACTCTCATTGCACATATCGGATGAATTGAACTAGACCGTTTGGTCCCCCCTTGGTTGTGCATAGGGGCGTCCTCTCCCTAGGCGGGAGAGCTCTACCTTAGTGCTTACCTTTCCAACACTGACTGGCCAGACAGTGTTTCCCCGTTGCACACCACAACCGCTGTAAGCAATCTTCATCTTGGATTACACTAGCTGTGCGAGATCCTATCATTTATACATTTCTCTTCGTCTGTCCACGGACCTCGGCACGCTTTCACGATGAACTTTGAATCGGTCTCTGGTATGACCGACCAAAAAGCTACCACGTTTGCTTATACCACAGATGACGCTGATAAAATTTATGGCATGATACAGGACGATATCACCGCCACTGGCAACACCAGGAGCGTAGAGAGCAACCTCCGCCAGTTACTCTATTTACTAAAAAAACAAAGCAATCAAAAACTCCATGCAAGTACCCTCATCCGGTACCATCGTGTCCAACGGATCCCTCGTGGCCTACGGGTCCCGCTAAAACCACTCCTGTGTAAGAACAATACCAAGTTTGTAGAACGTTGGTATTCCATTTTGAATAAATGCTCCCTTGATCTGATCTTATTGATCGTGGAAGAATTGTCCAAAACCTTAGATGAACTTACCCTAGAAATCACCAGCGTAAGGAAGGAACTAGACGATGCTCTGACCGAAGAAGACTTGAAGAAAATGTTGGAGGACATTAATACACAATTAGACAAACATGTACGTGAGACACAGGAGAGAAAATTGAGAAAGTTCAAGAGAGATACCATTGACTATAAACTCGGCGAGGTATACACCTGGGCTGAGGTGTATGCCCGCCGACGTACCAACAAACCCTACAATCCCTACTCTGCCAATGAAACTTCTTCCTCAGAAGATGATCAAAGAACACGTCTCCCAACGCAAAGATCTGACAATGATGTTCAAACTCCAAGCACCTCCACTGACCCTGCGGTTCCTTTTTTAGAACCAGGCACCAACCTACAAAAAGACCCCGGGGGGGAAAAACCCGCCGAGGAGCGAGAAAAAACTCCACCTCAAAAAAACAAGAAGCCGAAAGGAAGACGTTAACCATCGATGAAAATCTAGTTATCAATATCTCTTCAGTAACCATGTCTAACGAAGAAATCAATATACTACAAAAAGGCCAATCATTCGTTCCTACCACAGGTACCAACACCTTGGAACTGGAAGTGAGCACATTCAAATTGATTCGCAACATCCGATTAAAACACTACTTCCAAAACATCTGTCCTAACACCACTCAGGAAGAAGACATGCTCAGAGGCTTACGACCTCACAGTACCTTTTTGGCTCCCCAAAGCCATAAAATTATTGACGCCTTCGAAAACCTGGTTAAACAAGACATACTGAATCTTCCTTTTTTACAACCAGCCACACGAGGTAACCTTACACGCAAGGAGAAAAACATCTTACAAAAAATCGCGGACAATCCTAACATCATCTGCCACAACGCAGATAAAGGAGGTGCTCTTGTGATCATGGACACCTCCTTTTATGAACAAAAGGTCACTGAACACATTGGAGACACCAACACTTATGGCATACTTCCGGGGGATCCCACCCGTGAATACACCAACGACTTAACTACCATCATCAATCAAGCCTTCGACAACGGAACCATCAATGAAAGAACCAAACGGTATCTCACACCTATCAACCCCAAGCCTCCGACATTGTACATGTTACCCAAACTCCACAAACATCCCACTAATCCGCCTTTCCGACCAATCGTGTCGACGAGAACAAGCATCCATGAGAATGTAGGAAAACTTTTGGACAAATATTTTCAACCATTTGTCTCTACGTCAGCTTCCTTTGTAAAAGACACCACAGATTTTTTACTCAAACTGGAACCCATCATGAATCTTCTCAAAGAATCCGACCTCATCATGTGCACTGTGGACGTCAGCTCCCTATACACTTCAATCCCGCATGACGAAGGGATAGAAGCTGTTGAAAACACGTTGGCTCAATCCGACCTTGACCCGGATCTCAAAGTATTCTTGATGGAACTGACCTTATTCACACTTTATCACAGCTATTTTACCATCTTCGACAAATGGTTCCTACAGCTCAATGGCACGGCCATGGGTAATTCCGCAGCTCCTTGCTACGCTAACATCTTTATGCGAATATTCGAAGAGACCCACATCCTTAACAAACCCAATTGGCAAGAACATGGCCGGTTATATCTCCGGTACATCGATGACATTTTTCTTTTATGGACTGGCACTGTTGAAACTCTGATCACCTTCCTCAACACCTGGAACCAGGTTACACCTAGGATACAATTCACATGGGATTACAGCTCATCCTGCGTCCATTATTTGGACGTGAAGATAACAAGAGAACTGGGTGACTGGTCCACTTCCATCTTCAGAAAACCTACCGACAGAAACTCGACATTACACTACCAGAGCTTCCATCGCACAGGATTAAAAAACAATTTACCCTATGCCCAGATTCTGCGAGTTAAACGCATTGTTTCCAAACCTGAGGAAAGCAAAGTCCAAATCAAGACAGTCTTGGATAGGTTGAGAGCTCGGGGATATCCTACACCGATACTAGACTTGGCCTTACAGAGAAGTGAGAAATGCACCAGAGCCTCGTTGCTACTCCCTAAACAGAAGGTACCTTCTGACCGACTTGTGGTTGTATCCAAGCATTCTAAAGCATCTGCGCAATTTCAGAAAATCATCCGGAAACATTGGCCCATATTAACAATGGAAGCAGACTTTAAGGGCTTATTCGCAGAAACACCCATCTTTGCATTCACCAGGGGCAAGAACTTAAAAGAACTTTTGAACAACACCAATGTTTCCAAGTCCAACATCACATACTCTGGTCTAAAACCCTGTCACAATTGCAGCAATTGCAATAACTGTATCCCAGGAAACCTGATAAACCATCCCATGAAAGGCAATGCCATAAAACTCAGAGTCAACGCCACATGTAACAGCAAGAATGTTATATATGTCCTGAAATGCCCTTGTGGCAAATGCTATGTGGGGCACACGGAACGCAAGATCCGTACGAGGATCTTAGAACATAAGAGCAATATTCGCACGGGGAACCTAAAATCAACAGTAGCCACACATTTCTTGGAAAATAGACATTCAGTAGCCCAACTGAAATACCAGATTCTTGAACAAGTACCCATCACCTTGAATAACAAGAACTCACTTCTGAAAAAGGAAAATTTCTGGATCCGATATTTATCCACGATGGCCCCCTTGGGGCTCAATGACCGCATTGAATTTTTGTGCTATCTTTAATTGTATATTTGTCTTTTTCATGTATACATCATTATTCTTTATTTATTTCACATGTGTCACTTCCCCACACGCGTGTTCTTCATCTATTTTACACTTTTCTGGTTAGCTTGCCCGTTTTAAAATGGCGCCCACACTTTTTCCTTTCGGATCCCTTGTTTATGTTGCTCCACGCGAGTCCTTTCTCTCTGTTTACATGTTGGTTACTTGTACTGGGAACTTTGCACACTGTCTCGTCCACCCTTCGGAACTCCGCTGAGTCCGTTGACGCATGTCACACTAGTAAGTACGATATTCTGCCGGTTTGCGCAGTTACATTTGAGCGCTTTTAACATTTGGCAGTTCATTCACGGGGATACGCATTTGGCTTTCCGATCCGGTGTAGCTTTGTTGTTAAACGATCACGTCAGCTTTCAGTCTTTTATCTCACGAGAGCACAGTTCCATCTCTCTTCACAGGGTGTATTCAGTTTAGGCTGCTTGGCATGTAGAATACAATGCAGATACCCTATTCTTGTCACTTTATTTTTCACTACGTTATTTGCACCGCGTATTTTTCGTCTCACTTATTGTCATTACCATGTAGCTTTGCCACCACGCTATTATAGCGAGTCATTTTTGTTTTTTGTTTATAGAGTAACCCCCTGACGACGGGCTCCGCCCGAAATGCATTGGGCTGTGTGACTTTCAACATACCTGGAATTATGCATGTTGTGTTGGATCATCTATTCTGAAATGTATCATACAATTAACAACATCAGAAACGTGATATCCTATTAAAACCGGATACATAAAAGCAATCTTGCTGTGAACACTCTCATTGCACATATCGGATGAATTGAACTAGACCGTTTGGTCCCCCCTTGGTTGTGCATAGGGGCGTCCTCTCCCTAGGCGGGAGAGCTCTACCTTAGTGCTTACCTTTCCAACACTGACTGGCCAGACAGTGTTTCCCCGTTGCACACCACAACCGCTGTAAGCAATCTTCATCTTGGATTACACTAGCTGTGCGAGATCCTATCATTTATACATTTAGCTTTGGAAGGACGCCAGTTTTAGTGATTAATGGTGTGCCTTGATCTCCATAGACATGTCCCCACAGTGGTCTTGAGTGCTTGAAACTCCTTTGGTGTCAATTGTACAGACTAATGTGTGACAATCCATCTAGACCTCTGTTGGACCATGTATATGGTATATGGTCCACGCCATTTGTTTCTAACAGTGTATCATCTTTAAGTGTGCAAGCTGTTTCAATGAATGTGTCTATGTTGTTTGTGTGCATTTCCTTGTGAGAGATCTTTCATGCAGGCACATACGTGTTATGTTCACAAGATGGCTAATTTGCACATGCAATGCATGTTGAATGTGTGAAGTATGCTGAGTCCCAAGATGCCAAGAATGTGTGACATTAGTTTTCATCAAACAGTACTTCCTGGGCTCTGGGTGTGGTGTCACCTTGGGGAGTGAGGTGTGTTAGTTTGCCCTGAGGGGCAACACAACTGTTTATTTATTTGTGAACTTGAGGTGGCATAACTTCATTGTATAGATGAGCTCTCCTGTAAATAAACATAGGCTCCTCAGTGTGACTCTCACTCAAGTTGTGGCCTGGTCTATTTTATGTATCCTTGTGTCCAAGTGGCATTGTGTCTATACCAACTGTGCAGTACTAGTCTTAAATATGTGCTGAGTTATCTGTCTGTTACTCATGATGCATGCCATGATTTGCAGTGTGCCCAACTGACTTTGTGCTCATGTGTCAGATGTGTACAGGTGACTGATGCATTTTTGTTTTGTCTCCTTACCAACAGCACCATCAACCGACACAGGAGGAGACATGAGCACTGACCTGGAGGATGGACCCAGCCACAGTGCCACCAGGGCTGAGGAGTCGAAGGGAGCCAGTGGCATGGAGGGTGAGGGGAGTCAGGCAGCAGACCTTTGGAAGCCGGCGCTTCTTACCATGCGGATGGCTCAGCTTCTGACTCCCAGGAAGAGGGGGAATACACGGTGACAGCATATTCCATCACTGTGTCTGTCCCCACCTCCTCCAGACCCATCTCAACCCTCTCAGTTACTAGAGTCCCTTCTGTCCGTGCTTCTCCCCATATCTCCTTCGTCCTCGGCACCTCAGCTCCTGCCCCTGTCTCCCCTGCTGCCCTCAGTGCCAAGTCTGTGGACCTACCCCAGCAGATTCATGTTGGTCAGACATCAATGCTGACTGTCCTCCATGGCCACACTCGGATAATGACACAGTTGTTGTCATTCATGGAGGGCATGTCAGCTAACATGTCTGACCAATGTCGGATTCTATCGTCCATGAACTCCTCACTGACAACAGCTGTAGTCCTCCTGCAGCGGTCCGTCCGTCCCCCACTCCTTCAGACCCATCCACAACCCCCTCTCCCATACCTGTCCAAAGAACACACAGACACACAAGATCACGCACACCAACAGAGCCACCCAGCACACCAACACGGAAGTCTACTCACAGATCTCCTGGCACGCAATCTCAGGGGGATGCAGGCACACCCACAGGGAATGGGGTCAGATGGTAGGCACACAGCCACAAAGTCCGCCAGAGTCACAGCCCTCTACCTCTACTTCCATTGTGTCCCCAGGTGCAGGTGGTGGTCTGGCCGAACTGGCAAAAGTGTGCAGCGCTGAATATCTTTCTAGCTTTGGTGCTGCTCAAGCCACTCAGGAGGATTCCTCTCCCTCTGCACCCACAACACCTACCCTTCCTTCTACTGTCCCTGCGGTTCCGGTCACTGACCCAGATGATGCCCCCCATGGGTCCACAACCCTTTAACTCCATCATGTGCAGGGTTGACAACCTCCCCAACGTACCACCAAAAAATACATCATTGTGGAATGGCCATTGGCCTTCTTTGAGCCGGGACTCATTTCTGAAATCATTTTCCTTTTGGAGCTGAATAAAGCATTTTATTTTTCATTCTAAACTAGTGCATTGCAGGTATTGAAGTACTGAGTTTTTAAGAACCCAGCGGTGCCAGGGAACAACACCCAAAGACTTCGAGTCCTTCCTGTTTCAGACTACAGAAACACAGAGTCTTCTAGGTGAAGTCAAGGATCGTATTTATTGGCTGCAGCCAGTAACAGGTATCCTAGAAGTAGAACAGCATGTATGTTCTCAGGAGACTGCTCAAAGTTACAAAGCCAGTCTTCTTCTTTTATACAAAATAATATACTTCAGGCAAACATTCCTTATTTTACAGTTGACCATTCACATATTTTTGCTACAAAGAAAAAGCAGAGTCATGTTGACAAGCCCATATTTTAGTTCGTCCAGCCCACAATCAATTACCCGGCAAGGCCCAGTATTTTTATCAGATATCGACGGACCCCCAATAAAATCGGGCACCTCCTCCTCGTAAAGCGAGTCATAAAGCAAGAAACAGGGACAGGTGTGTGTAAGATTAGGCATAGTTTGTGTGCGAGGAAAGGTTTAAGATATGTTGTGCCTTGATACTAATCTCGCTTGGCCACTGGGAAAGGAACTGGCCGGACAGGTTTGGCTTCAGGCAGCGGAGTCAGCTTGCCCAGGTCACAGAGGAGGCAGCAAAGGTGTACGTGTCCTTCGGACTCGGTTTTGGCTTTAGTCATTTGGCTATGTGAGGGCAATCACAAAATGGATGCCGTTCACAAAATGGAACTCGAGGGTTCGGGACGGAAATGCTGATTTCAGGGTGATTTCGTCACTCGATCATGACGAAAATGCTTATGCGAAGTATTCAAATCATTACCGGTCTGCTGATACCAAAATCGTCATGATTCAACGATGTTTATGACACGGGTCCAGAATTTTCAGTATTACAGCCCCTCCTTTTGCCCTTACATAGGCAATAACCTATACTCATGCTAATCTGAGTCCAGGTCTATATTCATAAAGTCATTGAGATGTTGCTGTAGCATCATCCTATTACTTAGCTCGTTTCTTGATACAGGTTTCCTTACACACGATGTAGCACAGAGGCCACATATTGCAGGAGCACACTGTACACACAGACAGAACAGGAAAAGAATGGCCAAGATCATCCCAATGACTATCAGAATCTTCCATCCCCAGGCGGATACCAGATCCCAGAACCACCCCATCAGTGACCAGTCTCCTTTATCCACGTGGATAGATTCAGAGATTTTATGCAGGTTGGAGATGGCCTGGTATACTTTTTGAGCGTTATCTGGGATGAAAATGCAGCAACTTGATTGGATCACTTTACATACCCCACCTCGGTCTGCAAGTATGACGTCTAATGCGACCCTGTTCTGAAGTGTCATAAGGTGATCCGACTGGAGCTCAGCAGTCAAATTACTAAGGGCACCGGCTGTTTCAATTACAGTGGATTCAACCACCCTTGTCAACTGCCTTATGTTCCTGCTGTTCACCATAGGCCCCCAAAACAGCAGAAAACCCTTTATGAAATCTCCAAATTCTTGTCCGCAGTGTCGTCTTTACTCATGACACCTCTAACTAACCTTGTCTTATGGTAATCTGCAGCGGCCGTGTAAGTGGGAGGCAACAGGAATGAAACAAAACATGTGCCCGAGAAGTCAGGGGGCAACCATGTATAGGCTCTATCATTGCAGATGAAATAGGTGCCCTTAGCGGCTAGGAACGAAGGGGAAGTCTGGGATGCAAAAACATATGTTTCAGCGCAGACACTTCTCCCTAACTGAGCTTTGGGATTCTTGCCATTACCTTGCAGACATAGGTGACCCTGATGGGGTACAATCCAAATCGGGGAGGATCTCTTTGCTTGCTGGTTCTCACTCAAAGCAACTCTATATCCTGTTATGTTCCATCTAGTGTATGCTTGCAACTCATCTCCAGGAATGGTTCTATACGAGTCAATGTCTCTGCTCATATTTGTAATTCCCACTACCAATGCTTTGTTGCTCGAGTTACTTCTTGTGGAACGTGGAGGATATGGTTTGATGGCACATATGAACACTGTTTGAAACGCCCACAAAGAACCATTGTAGCTGAATGGTAAGACCAAGTATGGGATGCCCTTATCTGTCGAATGTGGCATAAGACCACACACCCAACAATTAGTTGTGTTTACTACCAGTTGGTGTTGGTGTAAAAGCTGAATGAATGAGTTATTGGCAAATTCTGATCTTCTAGCGGACTCGTATTCAGGCAGAGGGTGAAAAGAATGTGAGGAAACAGTAGAAGGAGGTATGGGCTGTGTAGTGGGTGCAAATGTCACTTGAAAAGTGAATAAAACATATCCTATTAAAAACGTCATTACACTAAGCAACATAAAAATACATAATATTAAAAATCGTGTTCTTGTCATCAATGTACACATTCTGGTTTTAAAGTTCAATGGTTTGGCAGGTCTCTCCATCTTGAAAAACTCCATCCTCTATAATTGCTGCCCGCGGCGGTAGGGTGTTCTATGCTAAGGAATGCTTCTGTCAGTCCAGGGCAACTCCCTTAGACCAACCAGAACCGTTGACCTAACGTCTTCGGCTGCACCCCAAAGACTTGGGCACCCGCGACCCTAGCAGCGGAACCCAGATGGCGGTTCGAAAAACAAAAATAAGCAAGTTTCTCAGATGAGAGAGCTGCACTTTCAAAAATAGAAGAAAATAATTTTATTTGTCCATAGTCATAGTTCTCGGCCTCAAATTATAACGGGTTCTTCCAGGTGCTGTCTGGTCTTGGAATAAGAGTTCAGGCTCTGTAGTGTTCAATCGAATTGACGGTGGCACAGCTTCTTGCAAAACATTATCGCTTTCCTGTTCAGAAGTTGTTCCTTTTAGACGTGCATCGCTAAAAGGCAGAAAACGAGGCACAGTCTCAGTCTCGGAGTCAGCGATCCCCTCCTGGGTCCACCGGTCGTATGCTAGAGGCAAAGGGACTCTCTTGCAATGTACGCCGTGAACCCAGTGCTTTTTCCCTTCCACCCGAACAGCTGATCTTGTTGAGAGAAGGACTAGATGAGGGCCGGTCCACCGGGGCTGATCATTCTTTGTTCGCTGGAAATTTTTAATCAGTACGTAGGATTCAGGATCGATCGGATGTCCTGGAGTTTCAGAGACCTGAGGCAGGGTGTCGTGGACCTGTTGGTGTAAAACACGCAATTTAGCCGTCAATTCGTACAAATAATCAAGCAGTACAGGGTGTTCTATCTCACTGAATTTGGGTGGCCTTGGCACTCCCCATATGTTGGCCGGACGGCCGAACACGATTTCATAGGGACTAAGTCCCACTCGAGAATGCGCAGTCATTCTCATTGATAGGAGTGCTAAAGGCAGAGCGTCAGGCCATTTAAGACCAGAGCTCGCTTGAATCTTGGCCAGTTTCAGTTTTAGTGTGCCGTTATAGCACTCTACTAGTCCAGCTGATTGGGGGTGATTTGCAGCGTGAAATTTTTGATGGATGCCTAGCCCTTCACATACTTTCTTCATCACTCGACCCACAAATTCACTCCCATTATCACTCCAAACCATTCTCGGCATTCCAAATCTGGGGAAGAATTCTTTGACAAGGGCTTTAGCTGTGGATAAGGCAGTATTGTCCTTTAAGGGATAAGCTTCTACCCATCTTTAAAAGGCACAAACAACAACGAGTACGTATGTCAGATTGTTGCACCTTTCCATGTGGATGAAATCTAGCTGCAAAACCTCGAACGGATACGTTGGAGGCGCGAAATGACCAGCTGGAGTTGGGGTACCCCTGCCAGGATTGTATTTCAGACACACCATGCAATTCTTGACCACATTCTCTGCACACTTAGGAATTCCCGCATTCTGCCATACTGGAGCTAACAACTTACAAATCCCTTTCACACTAATATGAGCCATTCCATGGGCCATTGTCACCACTGCAAGCACATACGCATCGGGTAACAACCATCGCTGATGTTCTGACAATTCGACCCAACAACCATTTGAGTCCAATTTACCCTTACTTTCTCTCCATTCATTCAACTCTTTCTCTGAAGCTTCAGCTTGAATGGACTTCACACTCTCAATCGTATCTTCACACATTCCAACGTCACCAATCCATCTCGCAGGGCCTGCAACATACAATCGACTCATCACATTCCTTGCAGTTTCTTTCGCGACTTCATCCGCAAACTCATTTCCGCGACCAACATCATCTGTAACCTTTTTGTGTGCACTGCATTTCACAATCGCAACTTGCAACGGCAAGGTCAGTGACTCAAGAAGCTCATTTACCAACTGACCATGCTGGATCTTAGCACCATGAGAAGTCAGGAAACCACGTTCACGCCACAAATGTCCAAACCTATGAGCAACACCAAAGGCATACTGACTGTCAGTGTACACATTCACTCGTTTTCCTTTCGCCAACACACACTCTCTTGTCAATGCAATCAGCTCTGCTGCTTGCGCTGAGTTATGTGGGATACGTGCAGTTTCGACAATCGTATGCAAAGTCGTAACAGCATATGCCGCAGTCGTATCACCATTCGGCAACTTGAAACACGAACCATCAACCCATAAAGTACCATCACATTCTGGAAGAGGGGTGTCCTTGAGATCTATCCTCCCTTTCGTTTCTTCCTCAGTTCTGAGAAAACATTCATGTGACTCTTCAACAGTCTCGACTGAAATCGGCAACAACGTGGCTGGATTCAATGTATTGCACCTCTTTATGTGCACATGACTCGCTAGGAGTGTCAACTCGTAACCTGACAACCGGGCACTAGTTAAATGCTGTGTCTTGGTTCTGTTTAACAAAGTGTCCACCGCATGTGGAACCATCACGATCAACATGTTATTCATCACTAACCCAGCAGACTGTTGAATAGAAACAGCTGCTGCCGCTGTGGCTCTCAAACAACTCGGCAACGCCTTAGCTACCGGATCTAAAGTCGACGAAAAATACGCGCATGGACGTTGCTTGTCCCCAAAAGACTGTGTCAGAACTGACAATGCACAACCTTCTTTCTCATGGACATACAATGTAAAGGGCTTACCGTAGTCGGGGATACCCAACACAGGAGCCGAACACAACGCATCACGCAATTCGGAAAAACTCTTTTGACACTCTTCAGACCATGGAATGGGATTCGGTGTATCTTTACAAGTTAATGCCACCAAAGGTTTGGCCAATAAGGAAAAATTCGGTATCCATTGCCTACAATATGATGCAATGCCCAAGAAAGCACGCACTTCTCTCTGTGTCCTTGGCACACTCAATTTTGCAATTGCCTGAATTGTTTCTGGGGTCAGTTTCCTCCCCTCCTTCGTTAAGAGATGACCTAAGTAGGTCACTTCTTGTCGACAATATTGCAACTTCGAGAGAGAGATTTTGTGATGCAAATCAGAAAAATGACGCAACAACGACAAGGTGGCTTCTTTACAAATCTCCTCAGTATTCGTGGCAACTAACAAATCATCGACGTACTGAATAAGGGTAGCGCCATCAGGTAAAACAATCGTATCAAGCTGTGTTTTCAAAGCCTGACTGTATATCGATGGACTTTCACAGTAGCTTTGAGGAGCGCGTTTGAAGCGGAAGCTTTGGCCTCCTAAAGTGAAGAGAACCCTGCTCTCCTCGGCAATCGGGATGCTGAAGAAAGTATTCTTCAAGTCAATCACCGAGAACCAAGTCGCTGAAGCTGGAATCATTGTCAATAGGGCAGTGATATCAGGGACAACTGGAAACTGTGGCACAACAATTTTATTCACCTCTCTAAGATCAATCACAAACCTGGAGTTTTTTGGACAAGGTTGAAGGCCAGATACTATGAAAAATATGTAATTTTAAGACCTTAGTTCCAACGGCAGCAATTAGATTGGAATTTGGCTTGATAAGCTCCTATACTCAAGGCTTATCCAGGGTTCTACGTTGGGGTTATCAGCTAAAACATAGTGACCCTGATTCACTAAGAGGTGTCTTATGCCATGAAATCTTTGAGGTTAATGCAGGTAACTACTCCTTTTACTGTGATTTCTCTTTGGCATTAAAAGTCTTCAGTATACAAGAAGAATCAGTGCTTACCCTTCCATCATTCGGATTCAAGTCTTTCCTAAAAACTCTGAGTGGCAGAATTAGTTTCGATAGAGACATTCAATCCTGTACCTCTAAAGAAAGATTAAAACTAATAATTAGGACAAACTCTCCGAGAATTTTACAAAAATATTTATTTTGGAACTTAGAACACAGCATTCGTTGCTTACTTATTTTAGGTCGCATGAATCTTCTGCCCTTAAATGACCTTACAGTAAACTGGTCTCAAAATCCGAATAATGGGAACATTTGTAATTTGTGTATGCTAAGCAATCAGACTCTGGACCATGTTTTGTTTGTATGCCCAGCATTGGCATTAAGCCGTTATCGTTGGCTCCGTCCGATGTTTTTACAAAACTCTGCTAAAAACGTAGCATCAGCTCGAGATTATCTCGTTTTTCCTAAAAACGAAGCAGTGTGCGTAAAATATTTAAAGGAATTCATGTATATATTTTAACCTTGTAATGATGTTTTCATAAGATTGTGTATAAAATGTAGCACCAACCCGAGATTATCAATTTTGGACAAAAAACGAAGCATGGGACTAAAACTTTTTAATTTCTCTTGCCTTTTTCATTCATTTCAATCTTTATTTCGATCGATTTAGATCATAAAAGAAATACAAGACAATTTTCATGCAAAATACAGAACAAAGTTAAAAGTGATTACAATAAGCCAGTTAAAAACAATTACTATATATTACAATTAAAAATCATCAATACAATTCATCTATCCCAAATCAACCTCATGTTTCATAAAACAGGAGCGGGTATGCCACATCGCAGTTAAAAATGTTGCTGCCGCAAACACAGTTGGGGGTGAAAGATCCGTCTTTAAAATTCTGTAGGCTGGTAGGTAATGGCTGAAGCCTTGATTTTTGAGAAGAGGAACAAGCCAGTATTTCCTAGATCTTTGGTAGGACTTGCAAAAAAATATAATATGCAATTCATCTTCCAAATGGTATGATCAAGATGGGCACTGTTCTCTAGTTGGTGACTGGGCCCAGCAATTTGTGAATGCCCTAGTGGGGAGTGTATTTACATGAATATGGGACCCCCTCTAAATGTACTTTCAAGGTCAGGGAAAGAGAGGAACACAATTATATCACAGAAGAATATTCCCTCATGACCTAAATATTTCTGAAAATTACAACTGTTATACTTTCAACAAAGGTCTACAACACAAGATGACAACATCTACTTTTTCACATTTGTGATTTTTATTTCTTTATAAAAAAAAATCTTTTCCTTATTTTTTGCAATATTTCTCTAAATTCATATTAATCATTTTACAAAAAAAGACATATAGTTCATCATTTACACAGTAAAATACAAATACCATACAGAGAAAAGAAACTAATACAATCTCACATTTCACCTCATGCATGCTCTCTCATACACTCTACATTCATTCTTTATTCTGTGTCTGAGGGGTCACAGGTTGTTGTGTGATCAATTTACGCAAGGTTGGCGCGTTTCGGTGGGATGAGACCATCTTCCTCAGGACCTTTAGCAGAACAGACGATCTTTCCCAAGAAAATTATACACTCTGTATGGATATCCTGGTAACAAATTTGAGACAGATCAGGACTTCAATTATGACTTTGTTTTATCAGCTTGTGTACGGAAGACCGTTCCCAAGTAACTTTTATCAGTTGACGATCTTTTCAGTTATATCGGAGTTGTTGTAAACTGCAAACCTTCCTTGTTATAATATGATGCATCTAAATTTCTTATAGGTTATAGGAGCAGTTCAGCAATAATCCTTAGATGTATCTCAAATGACTTCTCTCTTATCTCAATTTATCAGAGGCATCTCACTGATTTTTAATTTTACAGCTCAGTTTGTCGAAAGACGTAGACGCCACAACACCTCGGCTCGTAATCCCGTAGGCTAGTGGGGAGTGTGCCATAACGCCATTGCATAAATAGTTTTCTAGTAAGGACGACAGTGATGCCATCTAACACATGCTCCAGATGGTACAAATCTTTGGATTTGATGAACATCTCCGTCAGGGACCCCTCCTGTGTGCTCCCCGTTGCGGCCGATAGCTTCAGCTCATAAAAATCCCTCGCAAGGAATTTGCGTGGGATCCTACTACATGCATTACCTGGATCTAGCCAAAGTTCTGGTCTACCTAGGGTTTCACATGATTGTTTGATATACCTCAACCATGGGATTTGTCTTGATTTAGGTAGACGGAGAATCTCTTGGACCTCGGTCCTATAGTTCATAAGTTCAGGCGTGCTCCAGATGCGAAATAGGTCTGAGACCCAGATCGAGTCTCAACGGGAGGAGTGGGGTGCTTACTGGTAATGCCGACATCTGTCTGATAAATTTGTTTTCAGTAATCTGAAGGTTTTGGGCAGAAGTATGACCCCACAATTCCCCTCCATATAAAACTGCCCCTCTTGCCTGCATTTTATAAATTTCAAGAACGGCCCCAAAAGGTTTATAGGTCGACCTGCTTGCCATCCTGCATATGGCACCCATTAACTGGATCAGTTTCATGTTAGCCTTGGTCTTGTGTGTGTCCCATGTCATATCCTGATTAATAGTTACACCCAGGAATTCAAAGGTAAAAACCCTCTCCAGTCTTAATGGGCCTATGGTAGGGTTAGGACGTGTTGAGGGAGGGGGGTTGAGAATCATAAATTTAGTTTTTAAAGCATTGATCTCAAGCCCCCGCTCCACACTAAAAAAGCTGAAAACCCATCCAGAACCCTTTGTATTCCCATGGGGGACTTTGAGAGCAGGAGGGTGTCGTCTGCAAACATAATAGCAGGCACTCTTCTGCCGAACAACTTAGGAGCGTCAATATCGCCCATCCTGGTCAAATGGTCAATTACCCCGTTGACAAAGAGGCAGAACAAGGTTGGTGCGAGCACACAACCCTGTCTCACCCCCCTGTCAACGGGGAACCTTCCAGCAAGTGCCCCATTTCTTCCGCACCTGACATGTGCAAAGTTACCCTGATGTAATCTTATCAGAATAGCTAGGATATCACCCGGAATGCCCAACTCCGCCAATACGGTCCAGAGTCTATCTCTAGGTACTAAGTCGAAGGCGGCTCGCAAGTCCACGAATACCTTGTACAAGCTGCTGCCCTCGATTACCGTAGTCTTCCAAAACAGGAGATTCAGGCGGAAGATCTGGTCCATAGTAGAGACCCCTCTTCTGAATCCCGCCTGGTATGGACTGAGAATGGTGAATTCCTCTATCCAAATTTGGAGGCGATCTAATATCAGCCTACCAAATAATTTCTGGGGTACGTCTATGAGGCTGATGGGCCTGTAATTGGCTGGGAGCAGAGGCGACCCCTTTTTGAAATATGGGGACACTCTCTGCACCCAACCAAGTAAAGGGGACCTCCATACCCCCTAGGACAGCATTGAATATCAGGACCAAGTAGGGGGCCCATATGTCAGGCTCCTGCTTAAATAAGTCACCTGGCAGGCCATCCAATCCTGGCGCTTCGCCTGATGCCAATCCAGTGATTGCTACTCGTACTTCCTTCTCTGTGAAGGGATCCCCCTCCACTGGTACGTTATTAATGATAGGTGGACTATCAATGGTGGCATCATCGATGACCCTATAGAGGGACTGGAAGTGATCTTGCCAGGTCTTGGCTGAGATGTTAGGTTCAATTGCCGAGGCAATCTCCTCTGACCCCGTGTTAATGGTGCGCCACAATTTACGAGAGTTCTTGATAGCCAATAGCGTAGCGAGGTTTTCCCACTTTTCGTGTTCCCATTCGCTTTTGGCATGGGTGATCAGTAGCTTATAAACCCTTCTCCATTGCAGACCTATCTACACCTTCCTTAATTGATGTCAAGAGATCTGTTTTAGCCTGGTGGCAGACCTGGTTATACCAACTGGGGCGGTCATAACGACCACCCCTACTCTTTCCTATGGTGAAAAGAACTTCAGCCGCAGACTCAATAAGGTTCTCATGTGCCAGCCAAAGTTCCTTGTGAGTGTCCTGGGAGGTGGGGCGCTCCATTATAGAACAGACATTTTCAAGAGTGGGAATTAGCCGGGCATAGAGACCACAGACCTTCTCTGGATTAGAGGCTAGCTTCTCCCACCTCACTCGCCGTCTATTATTTGTCAGCGCCAGCCCTGGGACAACCTCGTCTAGCGCTGCCATTCTGTCCACTAGGCCCGGTATTGCATAATCCAACTCTAGCGCGTTATGGTCGCTAACTTCCCTAGGTATCACCTGGAAGTTAGTAATATGCGAACCATAGGGGGAGTTGTACCAAGATGTAGTCCAGTCTGGACTCCCTACCCTCTCTATGATATGTACATTTGGGAGGAATGTCTGAGGTTATGCGTCCATTACAAGCTCGCATACCATACTTCAGAGTTAGGGCAGTGATTTGGAGAGCTAGAGGAGTCCATGCTCTGGGGGGAGGAGCTGCGGAAGGAGGTACCAGCCACGCGGCATCCTCCTCCAGGGATAGTCCATCCAGAAGGCCTTGGAGAGGGTCAAAGTGACAGTTGAAATCACCTCCAACCAAGAACGGTATACCCTTGGGGATATCACTGAGAAAGACTGAGAGTTCCTAGATGGTGTGTGATTCTTGTGTGATGTTTACCGGCCTGGAGTAAACATTTACCACAACCAGTCTACTCGAATTTGGCCACTCCAACAAAACACCAAGGATATCCTCGGAAGCTGAGGGGAGGGGTGTAGCCTCACAGCCCAGGTCGACGGCCACCCAGGTTGTGAGGGCTCCTGAGGGACGACCCTTGCCCCCCCACTTTGCTGGAATCGAGAAATCCGCGAAGCCTGTTCGGGGTGCAGCCCCCCTAACCCACGTTTCCTGGAGCAAGCATATATCTTTGCCCTCAATAAACAAACTCCAATCCGGACAATTGAGTTTGTTCCCCAGACCAGCCACGTTCCAGGACAGTATCTTAAGTGAGGGTAATCTGGGGTTCAGGGAAAGAGCGCTGGATGCAACTATGTCCATTGGACTCAGCTGTGGTGTAACACTATATGCACGTTCCCATGGTTAAACTGTGGATTCATTAACATTTAATAGGGATCCTTCAGTGTTTGAATGGACCACTTTATTATTGTGTTGCTCCTCACAGTGGTCCTTCTCCAAGGGGTTAGCATGGCAGGGAGAGTGGGGACTGGTGTTTCTTTCTTTGCGACCCCTACTTGGGTCTCCCTCCTCCCGCCTCCTACCCTGGTTGTGTCAATCCACCATATCCAGACAGCTGTACCTATTAAATGTTGGAAAGAAATCAGGCTGCTGGAATCTGGGGCGGTAGGAGTCACCTCTATCTCTATCATCCCAACCTCTCCCGCTCATGGGAATGGTGTGCCAGCCCTCCTCCTCGCATGAATTAAACAGTGGTGGGTAAAAGTAGGATAGAGGTAGCGACTGGATGGTTGTCCCCTGATTAGAGTGCGACCAACTGCATATATGGGAGACAGACCTGGGATCCCTAAAATTAATTATAACACAGTCTCCATTGATTGATTTCCTTGTGTTACCCAACCATGGTACTCTCCTGACCATAAGGACCTCACTCGAAATTCCAAGGGGTAAAGGTCTGTTTGTGGTAAGCCAGTTGACGACCTTGTTTTTCAGAGTGAAGACAGATTCTTTAGAATCAGGCTTCAACTCTGGTACAGCGGCCAAAATGACTGTGTACGGGCTCGCCTCTGGTGGGAGGTTCATTGGCCTAGGTTTTTTGATGATTGCATGTGCTCCTTCCATACCAATGGTTTCCTTTTCTAGGCGGCTGGATCTCAAGTTGCAATCAGTCACCTGGGGGGTAGCAATGCGTAGTGTGGGGGGAGTGTTTGTAGCATACAGTCAGTCATCTGTGGTATCTTAGGAACTAGCCCAGCGTCCTTCGGTGGGGGCTTTGGTGTAACCTTCCTATTGCTAGACTCTGCCCCACCTTTGGCTATGTTATTATTAATTTTGGACATATCAGCAATCAGGGCAGTTGTTTTTTCTATCATCACTAGCCTGGTTTCAATTTTTAATAGTAGTGTTTCTAAAGGACTTAATAATGTCTTAAAAAGTGCTTCAATGTTGAAAAGGGTAAGGTCGCTAGCATCTATATTTACACTGAGGGATGGAATTGGCAAACTTGGCATCTGCGGAGATGGTGTGGCAGTGGGTAAGGACATAGGTTTATCTGGTAGAGTGGGTCCTTTTTTACTTGGTCCTAGTCTGCTACCCGCCACTGTACTGTTGTGCTTAGCGATTTTCGCCTTTTGCCCACCAGTATTTTGTGCCACTCTTTTCCTTTTTGGGATAGCACCTTCCCTATCCCCCTGCATAAGGCAGCCTGCACTCTCATTAATGTCATCCGCGTTAGCCATGGTGACAGTGGGAAGGGGGAGGGTCTGCTGCGCTTGGGTCTGGGGTAAGGGTAGAAAACTAAACTCATTGGGAGCACTAATATCATTTTCAATATTATACAAGGTAGAATTGATTGAGTTAGATAAGACTAGTGCCCCATCAACCGCGTTTTCCCCATTGTCTGAAGCAATGCGATCCAGTCTGTTTTCCGGACTCTTTACATGCGCTATGGGCCCCCATAGAAGATCTTCTAACCCATTCTATTTCTTTTAATATGCGCCTTTCAAGTATCGTTATTTCGTCGATCAAAAGAGACCCCGCTTTAGCAAAATAAGTGTCCAAAGTACCTTTTGCTGCTCCCGCGGGCAGCGTGCTCTTACTTCTAGTTTCTCTGGTTGCCTTTTTAGTACTCTTTTCAAACGGGTGGTTTTCCCCTCTGTAGTAGTCTTTAGTTTTATTAATTTGTATTTTGCACATTGATAGGCAGCTATTAACTGATATTTTCTCATAATTAGGGTTAGGTTGCTTTATGCTTCCCACTATGTTCTGTTGTTCATTCTAAAAACTTATATGCAGTGGGATTCAGGAGGTTTTTCTCTTGTGAGCTGGTTGCTACTGAATTGCTTTTTGCACAGGTCTGATTATGCCCATGTTTTATTCTGTCTCTAATTTTAAATTGTTTCTCTAGTTGAAGTGGAACTTTTGTTTTTTATTAAATGAACTGCCAGCTTATATAACGTCCAATACATCATCCTAGGAGTTATAATGTGGTAAATCTTAAGTACTGTAAGATCAGGTTTTCTGATTATATTGTTTGTTTTTTCTTATTGAAATTTAGCTAATCGAAGGCAGGCTCTTGATAATTTTTATGATTGTTTGTGATTATGCTTGTTATGTGTTTCTGTTTTATTTGTAATTCTATGAATGCATTTCATTTGGACCTCTTAGGAGTTCCAAATCTTTAATAAATATATTGAATTGAATTGAATCCTCAAGACCCCCCTCAAATGGATGAGAAACCTCTCCCAAGTACCCCTGGATATCCTGGAAGCTCAGATAAGCTCACTTCTCCCGGACAACGAAGCCCACCTCTCCACCAATGACTTCACTGACCGGTACAATTCCGAGCTTGTGACAAACTAGCTCCACTAAAGCTCAAAAGTAGCAGAGCCATTCCATCCAGAACATGGTTCAACGCTGACCTCATTGCAGAAAGGAGAAACTTAAGAGTTAAAGAAATACAGTAGAGAAACAACCCGACCGCCATCCTTTGTGACCAACTGAAAACAGCCCGTAGGAAGTACAAAAACCACATCAAAAACAAGAAATCCAGCTTCTTCCCCGAGGCACTGGACAAGGGCAAAAACAGGCCGAAGGAGCTCTAGAGCAATATCAGACAACAAACCTCCAAGCCATTATCCTCATCTGTACAGGCGTCCAAAGAACTATGTGACAACTTCGCCCACTTCTTCAACGACGCAAGAATCGAACAATCATTAGACATCAACGAATCACACCCCGAGAAGAGCAGCACAGCTGTACCTCATGCTCTCTCTCCTGGCTCTTCTCTCACCCCCTGGCTTAGCGTTCGCCCCGTTCAAGAAACTGAGATCATCTCGTTGATCTAGACCTCCAATCCATCAGCACATATCTCAGACCCCATTCCTCTTCTACTAATCAAGAAAATGAAACATGCCTTTGCACCTATATAGAGCAAAATCATAAATAGCTCCTTAAAAAATGGAGTGGTCCCTGACTGCCTTAAAATGGGGCAAGTCACCCCACTGTTGAAAAAACCCGGTCTAGACTTGACAGATATGAACAATTTCAGAATTTATTTCTAATTTCCCCTTGCTCTCTAAAACACTTGAACGCTGCATACTTCCTCAACTGACACAGCACCTGGACAATACCAACCTCCTGGACCCCCACCAGTCTGGCTTTAGAAAAGGCTGCAGCACAGAAACCGCAATGCTGAACATCATAGATGATATCCATGGATCACTAGACGCAGACAAATGCTGCCTCCTCATTCTCCTTGACCTCTCTACAGCATTTGATACGGTGGACCACAAACTCCTCATCAAGGCTCTTCAAGAAAGAGCTGGTCTCGGCGAGGTGGTTCTCAAGTGGTTCTCCTCCTTTGTACACAATCGCATGCAAAATTTAAAAATCAAGAACTTCACCTCCGAAACCCAGCAAGTCAACAAAGGCGTCCCCCAAGGATCGGTGCTCTCTCCACAGCTTTTTAACATCTATATGGAACCGCTCTCCAAGCTACTCAGAAAAGTTAACTTTCGCTTCCACCTCTATGCGGATGATACACAGATCTATCTGGAAGCTTCTTCTCTCAATGACATCCATAGACTAAATGATGTCCTGAAAGTTGTTCAAGAATTGCTGACAAACAATCACCTGAAGCTAAATCCAGACAAGACCGGGACATTCCTTATCTCGAACAAGGAGGACAACCCTCTAATCACTCATTGGCTAAAGGCAATCGATGCGCTCAAGTGGAATCTTACTCTAGCAGACTCTGTTAAAACTCTTGGCGTCACCTTAGACCCTAAACTAAACATTACGAAGCACATTAAGAACTCGTCCAAAAGTGCATTCTTTAACCTCAGACTTCTGAACAAAATCAAACCATACATTCCTAACAAGGATCTCAACCTGGCCACTCAATCTCTGGTACTGTCAAGACTGGACTATGGGAACGCAATCCTAACAGGTATTCCTAAATCGCACTTGGCACCGATCAAAACAACATTACATGCGGCAGCCAGAATGATCACCGGCATCAAAAAATCTGATCACATCTCCCTAGCACTTAAAGAACTCAAGTGGCTCCCAGTAGAAATGCGAAGTAACTTCAAAACGGCCTGCTTAACACACAAAGCCATGCAGCAATGTTGGTTTTTTTGTGAAAACTCAGATAAAGCAGAGCGCTCTGCCTAGTGTATACGTGAAGGGGTTTGGGTTTCTAAATGCTAAGTGACAGTGTGGTGCGTTCAGAGCGAGCGGAAAAGCCCTTAACTGCTCAATTATGGAAATCAAAAGACTTTCACAGATACTGAAAACAGCAATGCTCTCACACACAAAAACACAAGGTTTAAAACTGGTAGGCAAGTAATTATCAACACAAAATATATATAGCACAAAAAGGACAGATGCAGATTCTTGGATGTGTATCTCAAGGTGGGTTGTTTAATAGGTCCACAACCGGCCTTATCGGTCCACAACCAGCCGACACGTGTTTCGTCGTGTGGAAATTGGTCACAACGACTCTTCAGGGCTTGTGGCACAGCCTGCACGTAAGCAGGTCTGGAGGAATAAAGAACCAATGTAGACGCGTTTCACTATTTCCTGGATGGTATTCAATCTCGCGGAAAGTAAGTCAAGGTTAAGTAACCCCTAGAACAAGTGTATATGCCTCTGTCAAAGGTGAGCACGCCATGTTGCCGGCTCTTTAAGTATCACGCTTAATACATGTAGGTATTAGGCAGTTACCGGGAAACTTCGGAGGAGGGAGACCACGTATCTGAACGAAACGCCAAGACTGCGAGTTAATTCCTTTTTATATAACGATTGAAGTGGATCCCCTCCCGGTAACTGCCTAATACCTACACATATTAAGCGTGATACTTAAAGAGCCGGCAACACGGCGTGCTCACCTTTGAGAGAGGCATATACACTTGTTCTCTGGGTTACTTAACCTTGACTTACTTTCCGCGAGATTGAATACCATCCAGCAAATACTGAACCGCGTCTTTTGCTGGAAATTTATCTAGCAAGGACGTATGCAAATTCTCCCAATCTTTTGCCAACAAATGTACTTCCAGAGCCGCAGTATTCTCTACATACCTCTTCACTGTATCCATTATCTCTTTGATAATTGTTCCTCTCCATTTAAGTTTCCTTAAGTTATACACTTGCGACTAAGGATGCTGTACTCTCTTTTTGCTGTAGGTTTAGGTGTAATATTATTTCTTGAGGAAAGTGATCGCTCTTCGGCCGTGTTATAATGCGGAAATGATCGACCAAGTGTGCAAGATCCTTGCTGATTATTGTATAGTCTATGGTGGATTGTTTATTTCCACTAGAAAAGGTCATTCCTGCTGCTTCGTATTTCCGTTTAAAGTAACAAATCCCAGAGATGCCAGGTCATTCCATGTTTTTTGGGTTTTACTCTCGTTGCCATTGCCCCCTGTCAAATTACAATTGAAATCACCTGAGACAATCATCTCATAATGTTGATGTGTTACTTGTAAAATTTGTATTATGTTTATCATGTTTGACAGTTTTTTGATTTTCTTTTTCTTTTCGGGATGAATGTATATGTTTAAAACCAGTAACTTCCACCCAACTCCGTTTGAGGGATGTTTGCATTCTAGGTTTATGACTTGTATCCAGTTTTCTCTGCTATCCATTTCTTCTATTTTCCAATCATATTCATCTGTTATGTATATGGACAGACCCCCCCTTGGGGGTCCATACTTAGCAATTTTTTCTGCTATTAAATGAAATTCTTCATATCCTGCTATTTGTCTTGGTGTTACATTCCATGTTTCTTTTAGGATAATTATGTTAAATTTACCCAAAAAGGAGATGGTCTCTTGGCCTTGTTCCATTTCTTTAAATCCATGGACATTCCAGGAGCATATTCTTATTCTCTTCTACTTTTGCTTAAATTTCTTATTGTTTTGCTCCCTACTGTCTTTGGTATTTTCATCAGGATCGATGTAAGTTTAATGTGTGAGGTATCCAGGACCAATCTTGATTTCCCTCAGGCTGATGGTTCGACTGTCTGGGGTTTGTACTGTTTGAACATGGATCCCTACTTATTTGTTGGGTTGTGGTCGTGCTTCTTGCTGCCATTAAAAACAGAAGTTGTCTTTCCATTTGTGTTTATTAATTGATGTGCCACATTGTTTAATAACGGGTATGGGTATTTTATGCGCATTGGGTATGCTAGTGATATACCCCAAGCTTCAATGACTGCTCTTGTAGAGAAAATCAGCTCTGTTATCTCTTTTGATGCCCATGTGAGGATTTGGCTGCTTTTTTTATTGGAAAGGTGGAGGCCATCTACCGCTCCTTTCCCGGCTCTATAGGGTCTCCGGAGAAACAGATACCTGCTTCGAACACTACTCTATCTTTATCCCATCTCCCAGAGCTTTCAATGGAGGAATTTAACAAACTTGTAGTGAAAGTTAAATCAGGTTCTCCTATGGATCCTTTACGACCTGTTCAATTCAGAGAATCTGCTTCCTTTTGCCTCCCTCCTTTATGTGATCTTATTAATCTGTCTTTATCCTCAGGCTCCGGCTCGGGCACCTGGAAACAGGCCCAGGTGATACCCATCTTAAAAAAACCTGCCCTGGACCCACTGAAATTGGAGAATTATCGCCCCATCTCCCTTCTCCCGTAGGTAGCTAAACTGACCGAGGCCCATGTTAATACCATCTTATCTAATCATCTCCATTCTGCCAATATATTAGACCCTTCGCAGAATGGGTTTCGGCCCGGCCACAGTACAGAGACTGCGTTACTCTCAATGGCTGAACATCTACGAATGTTGGTAGATTCTGGTCATACTGCGTCACTGGTTCTTCTTGATCTCAGTTCCGCGTTCGACACGGTCTCCAACGATATTTTATTACAACGATTGGTTGAGGCAGGTGTCGACAACATGGCACTTGAATGGTTTCGATCTTTTCTATCTGGTTGTACCTTCAAGGTTGCCACTCCACCTTTTGAATCTAAACCTTATTTGATTGCTCAGGGAGTTCCGCAGGGATTGGCTCTTAGCCCCACTTTATTCAACCTCTATGTGCAGCCGCTGGCTGCTGTCGCCAAGCGTGGGAACCTGACTATGGTGTCCTACGCTGACGACACGCAGCTGGCGGTTGCAATAAGTGGGGCTTCCGATCTTGAGGCAGCTAAGTTCCGTGAGGGGCTTATCTCAGTGGCCCGTTGGATGACTGATAATTACTTTCAATTGAACGCCAAGAAAACCGAGGTGCTCATTGTTGGAAAACAGAGTCATCTATGGGGCGACAATTGGTGGCCTTCAGGGCTCGGTCCCACTCCCATCCCTGCTACTGAGGTTAAAAATCTAGGGGTTTGGTTCGACTCGAAACTCAGCTTTACCACCCATACTAAAAAAGTTGCTGCTATGTGTTTCGGGACCTTGCGTAAGCTCAGATCCATTTTTAAATTCTTTTAAGCTCCTACTAGACAGCTTATTGTACAAGCTATGATTCTGTCTAAGTTGGACTACGCCAGTTCTCTTTTGCTTGGAGCTAATCAGGCTGAACTCTCTAGACTTCAACGCGTTCAAAACGCTGCCGCCAGGGCTCTGGTAGGCTTACCAAGATTCTGCTCAGCCAAAAAAATTATTCACAAGCTTCACTTGCTTCCTGTTGCTCAGAGAATTAAGTTTAAGTCTCTCTGCCTTTCGTTCAAAATCCTGAAACACTCTTCCCCTCAGATTCTGGAGCATCTCATCCCTTCATATGTTCCATCACAGTCTTTAAGGTCCTCTGGACTCCACCTGGCTATAGTACCGCGTTTCAAGAGGTCTAGGATCGGCGGGCGCTCCTTCAGAGTGCTTGCTGCCAAGCTATGGAACTCCCTTCCTGTTCATATCCGTGCGATTGAAGGACTCTTGGCGTTCAGGAAGGCTGTTAAAACTTTCCTTTTTCCTTTAGATCCCTAGTGTTGTTGTGTTCTGGTTCCTGCTATTGCTTCTGTCCAGTTTTCTGTTCTGTCAGCGCCAGGACGCCCCTTTGCTGGGGCATCTGTGCGCTCTACAAATCCGGCTAACATAACATAACATAACATAACATAACATAACATAACATAACATAACATAACATAACATAACATAACATAGCATAACATAACATAACATGTTGTACTGCTTATTTCCAATTCTGTCTCTTTATTTATTTGGGCAAATTCTACCGCCAAAAGTTCTGCCAATGTTATTTCCCTTAATTTTGGAATCTCTCTAAATAATCGCATTATATTTCCCCTATTCAAAGTATCCATTTTTCCTTTTGTTGGATTTTCTGGCCAGAATATTAATTTACAGTCTTTCTCTGCTGCATCCATTTGTTTTTTCTGATTTAGATTTAATTCAATTCTGTTTTTTCCTTAGCGGATTCCCGTGGGTTATTTTGACTTATAAACTCTAGGATGGGCCTTTCTTTTAAGGGCGGCTTTGATGTTGTGGCTACATCGTCAATTTGCTCTGATTTCTCTTATGTTCTTTGACTTATGATTGACCTGGCGTTATCCTAGTATATATTTTCGAACGGTGCGTTACATGTCCTGCCTTTTTTATCCAAAGTAATTAGTAATTGGGTGTCGGTACTTATAAAACGTTCTGCTTGTGGTTCAAGACTTTTTTCCCTTTTAGACAGGTCTGATATCTTATCATGTGTTCTCCTTGTGGTTGGTTTTACATGGTCCAAATTTATTTATCCGTCTTCGATTCTTAATTCTGGTATATATTCCAGTAATCTTGTTCCTCTTTCGTGTTTTTCTATTACGCGCTTATTTTCTACTTCGTCCTCTGTATTATTTATATTGTTTATTGTTTTTACTCCTACATTCTGTCCTCCGTTTGATTTGTATTGGACAATTTCTGGTGACATCTGTTTGCTTTGCATGGAAGTGCTAGGAAACCCCGTACTATCTGATGTATTTATTTCTTCGTTTTTTGATTCTACTTTTACGGTGTCTTCTGCCCGATCTATAATGCTTTTGTTTCACTTTTGTGTAAATATATCATAAATTTGACTTCTTTCCTGCTTAGTTTTTTTGCTGGCGTTCTTCCTAGCTTTCTGCGCTCGTTTGCGTTGTCTTTTAGTTTTGATTCTCTAATACGCCTGGTGAGGATGAGGTTTTGCTTTTACTATGCCCTTTTCCATCATCATTTGTTTTGTTTGCTTCCAATATATTTATAACGACGTCAGGTTCAGTGACTGGCCTCATGTTTCTTTTGTATTTCTGTCCTTGTTTTTTCACCCTTGTTTTCTCGGGCCAATATTTCTTCTGTTGGTCTTGTCATTTTTGCCACTCATAGGATTTCGGTCAATATTTCCAGTAGGGACACCAGTTTACCTATTATTTTACCACATCCGCAACTTTGATCCAGCGTTTTGTTTTTAGTTTGGATATCTTTATTAATTCCTTTAGTAATTTGGGCTGAGATTTTATCCAATTTAGTGTTTATTCCTGCTATGTGTGTTGCGATTAAATTCATTAGATCTACCAGGACAACTAATTTATCCGATTGAAAGTTTAGAACATCAATTGCTTGCTGTAGACTTCTTATTAGCGATTCACTCAAAGTAGCGGGCTCTATGTTGTTCGGTTGCATAGAGATCCCTGATATAGAGCCAAATCCGCTTGCTGATGAAATTGTGATTGGTGATTATTTTTCCTTGTGGTTGACCTCTTATCTCCTTGTTGTGTTCTTCCCATCGGTTGGGACTGGGTGTGTGCTTAATGGGGGTTAAGACGGCTCCACCGGTAGATTGTAAATCCCCTCCACTTTGCTCCATCGGTCGCAGCTCAGGCAACACGGCGGATCTCTCGCGACCCCCCTGACGGCGGCTCCCGGCTCAGCTGCTCCTTGCTTGTTTCCTCGCTCCTCATTTGAGGCTCGCGGCTCGCGACTCTCACCTCTGCCGCCAACACTAACGCCGCTGCCGACACTGCCGCTGTCGGTGACTGTGTCCTCACATGGGAAGGAGGGCGAAATGTTAGACCGGCTGTGGACCGCAGCTCCCGGCTCTCAAAGGCACCCGACTCCCGGCTCTCGACGGCGGAGCAGCACGCTCCTCTTGTCAGGTTCCGCAAGTGCAGCGCGCCTACCGCACTAGGAGAACTACATTTCCCATGAGCCGGCGGGGTCCCGCAGGAAGCTTAACACGGGTCCCGACGCGCTTCCTGTTGCGCGTTATTCTGGATTCCTTGCTGCCTTCGGCATGAGAGAGGACGCTCTGCACGCCAGCCACATCTTGACTCCTGTGGGCTCTCACTCCCCGTGGGCTCGTGGGGAGATCTACCGCATCCTGTCCAGGCTAGTGACAGATTCAGCGCCCGCCCGCAGGTACTGTTGTTCCTTTTCCCCGGCCGCTTCCGCGGTCAGCTGTTCGTTTTCCTGTCTTCGAGGGGCTCGGAGACATGCTTCATTATCATTGGCAGAACTTTGCACTGTAATTACGGATTTGGTCATTTAGAGGTGGCGGAACACAGTGGCGGTCGAAACCACGTGTTACCGTACACTCGGCAATTTTCATGAAACTGTACTAGCGGGGCGCTGTAGTGAGGAAACTACGCGTCTCCGTTATATACTGCCTATCTCGGTGGAAACAAGGATCAGGGCGTGTAGTGAGGAAACTACAGATTTCCCCTGGTCTTATTTGTACTGGCTTCCAGTGGGTTTATTGTTGACAGAATTCAGTGGTGGTCGCAACTACGTTTTTATGTTTTGCATTTTCCATGTACACACTTTTGAGTTGTTATATAGAGAGCGGAGTGTTGTAGTTTTTGCTTCCTACACACTACCGTATCCTTATTTACTTTGTGGAGGATTATCTTTACTTTCAGTGGATACATTTGGACCCCCCTTGTACATTGAGTCCTCTGACATATTCTGTGGTATGTTGTGAGTGTTGGGTTAAGTGTCTCAGTACGGTGTGTGTGTGTATGTTAAAGCAGGACTGTGTTCATTTACCATATATCTATGTGTTCCTTAGGCCTTCCTCACAGATTATGGCAGAAGGATTGTAGATGTTTTCTAACCAAGGTCGGGTTTTCTTTCAGCCCAGGTACTTATTCATGTGCATGCTTTATTAGTGAGACTATATGAGAGTAGTACTTCATGCTAGTAAGCACTTGACTGAAATCTGTCTTGCCTTCTGTTACAGGCGTCCTTTCCCTGCTGACCCTACCTTTACCCATCCCACATTTTTTATTTTAGTTTGTTATTTTTCTCCCTTGCCTAATGGCTCGAACACCCTGTGTTTATACTTCAGGGTGTTGGTGACATTTGGCGGTGGAACCATTTTTGCACCGGCTGGATCCCGCGGAGTAAACCTGACAGAATAACGCGCCCACGAACGTTGCTCTGCCCGGTCCAGTTGTTGCAAAATGGCCACCATGGATGATGTTCTGCAGGCTTTGCTGTTAGTGCAGCAGGAGCTGGCCTCCTCTAAAGCAGAGGCAGCAGCACTCAGAGAAAAAGTAGATAAGCTATCTAGGAACCCCTTTTCTACATCGGTACCCCAGGTACAAGTAACGGTCCCCCCCCTATTCCTCTAGCTAGTCCAGAGAGGTATTCCGGGGATCCATCCAAGACTCAGGCGTTTATAACGCAAGTCATGTTGCACTTTTCTTGTAAGCCAGCCTCGTTCCCTAACAACCATTCTAGGGTGGCTTTTGCGATTTCGTTCCTGACAGGGGATGCAGCCAATTGGGCTGTACCTTTGGTACGGAATGACGACCCAATGCTCTCAGATTGGGCAACTTTTCGGACTGAATTCGAGAAGGTGTTTGATCGAAGGGCAACCACCTTCAGCGCAGATAGAGAACTCCTGGAACTAAGGCAGGGGCGGTCGGATTTAATAACGTATCTTACCAAATTCAACCGACTGGTGTCTGAAACTTCATGGCCGGAGGAAAAAAGGATGTCCTTATTCTACCAGGGTTTGAGGGATGGTCTTAAAGACGTCATTGCTCAGATAGATCCCCAACCAACCACTTGTGTAGACATGGTAAACTTGACTCTGAGATTGGATGGTAGAATGGCAGACAGAGGAGGGGATAGGAGACGATGGGACAGGGGGCCCCCCCGGTCGGAATGGAGTCCACGTAGGCCTTTGCCTTCTGCAGATGCACAATCTGAACCGATGGAAATCGGTGCAGTTCGGTCCCCACTAACCAGGGAAGAAAAAGAGAGTCGTCGCGTTGCAGGTCTTTGCCTGTACTGCGGCAAAAAGGGACATTATGTAAGGAACTGTCCTTCCAAATCCAGAAACACTGGGTCCTGGTCTCGTAATAAAAGTGTAGCCATAGCAGCGGGCAACGCTCTAGAAGAAGCTGGTGCTCAGGGAGATAGAGACCAGAAGGAACCTCAGCCCCGGAAGGTGCCATCGCTAACGGTGTTAACTCTACGTGAATCCGAATCTCACATACTGCTGCCCATGAGGCTGGAGTGTCAGTTGCAGGTATACAATGTCACGGTTATGATAGACTCGGGGGCCACAGGGAATTTCATTAATAGCGGGCTTGTGACCTCTTTGTCTATAGACAGGGTACCCAGAGACACCCCGGAGGAAGTATTGGCGGTTGATGGGAAACCACTAATTTCTGGCCTCATAACGGAACAAACAGAGAGGGTAACTCTTTCTGTTGCTGTAACTGACGGCAGGCATAGGGAAGAACTGGTGCTTAACATCATCGAAGCCCCTCAATACGAGATAATTCTCGGTATGCTTTGGCTTAGTCATCATAATCCCTCAATCGACTGGAAGGAGAAGTCAATACGTTTCTTGTCTGAGGAATGTAAAAATCATATGGAAGAGGGTGTCGGGTTCTCTCCGTCTGTTCTTCCTTTGGTGGTCGCAACAGCTGCTGAGAAAGATGTGTGTCTACCCCTGGAATATAGGGCTTACAGGGATGTCTTCAGTGAAAGTCAGGCTGAGAATCTCCCTCCTCATAGGCCATATGATTGTAGGATTGATCTAGTGGAGGGAGCCACCATACCATCCTGTAGGGTTTATGCATTGTCCGACCCTGAGACGACTCATCTGAAGGAGTACTTGGACCATTATGTGGATATCGGCTTCATACGCCCATCCAGGTCCCCTGCTGCCTCGCCCCTCTTTTTCATCAAAAAAGCCAACGGAGATTTAAGGGCATGTGTGGATTATCGTATGCTTAATAAAAACACCATCAGAAATCGATACCCACTGCCACTTATCTCTGTTTTGCTGGACCAAGTACGGTATGCCAAGGTTTTTACCAGATTGGACCTAAGGGGGGCGTATCACTTGGTCCGGGTTCGCGAGGGGGACGAATGGAAAACCGCCTTCAAAACGAGATACGGATTGTATGAATACACTGTGATGCCGTTCGGGCTGTGTAACGCCCCAGCGGCATTTCAATACTTTTTGAATGATGTTTTGAAGGATGTGGTGGATATCAGTGCTGTGGTATACATTGACGATATCCTGATTTACTCGGAAAACGTCAAGGACCATACACAACATGTAATTGAGGTACTCCAAAGATTGAGAGAAAACCATTTGTTCTGCAAGTTGAGCAAGTGCGAATTCAGTGTGGACAAGGTTGAGTTCTTAGGAGTCATGCTAAGTCACGAGGGACTGCAAATGTCCGATAGAAAGGTACAGGCGGTACAGGAGTGGTCTACCCCTACCTGTGTGAAGGACGTGCAAAGATTTTTAGGCTTCGCCAATTATTACCGCCGATTTATAGCGCGGTTCTCCCAAGTAGCAGTCCCCTTGACGAGATTGTTGCGTAAAGGTGTGCAGTTCGAGTGGTCACCCGAAGCCACAGCAGCATTCCAGTATCTAAAAGAGGCTTTCACAACGGCTCCCATCCTGGCACATCCTAGACCAGAACATCCGTACGTTGTTGAAGCGGATGCCTCCGACGAAGCTATAGGAGCCGTACTGTCTCAAAGGGACAAGGACACCGGTCAGCTCCACCCCGTGGCGTATCTGTCCAAAAAACTAAGCCCTCCTGAACAGAACTATACTATCTCCGAGAAGGAACTGCTAGCCATTAAACGAGCATTTCAGGAATGGAGGCAATACCTTTGGGGGGCCAGATCCCCTGTCACCGTATATACAGACCATCGCAACCTTCAGTACATGAAGACCGCAAAACACCTCACGCAAAGACAGATGAGGTGGATGCTCTTCTTTGCGGAATACGATTTCACCATTACCTTTAGACCAGGGACAGACAACCTGAAAGCCAATTCCCTATCCCGACGAGACCACCCGGAGGAGAAAGACAAAGGAGACGCTAAAGCGTCAATAGTCAGTCCCGAGAAGGTGATTTGCGTAATACAGGCCAATACCTTTTTGGACCTTGTCCGACAAGCCAAGACTCATGATGCCTGGGTCAGTTGGGCCACATGTGGGGGGAATCGCACTTTGGTGAAGGGGTTGCCTTTTCAAGACAACAGATTGTTTCTTCCCTCTTTAGCATTGCGAAAAAAGGCCTTTATGTGGTGTCATGAGTCCCCATTGGCAGGACATCAGGGGGTGCAAAAAACCATGCGGCTCATGAAACGGCATTTCTGGTGGGACTCAGTTAACACTGATGTCCCTGTATGGATTGGGCAATGTGAGACCTGCGCCAGGGCTAAAAACACAACCGGACAGAAAAAAGGGTTGTTGATGCCGTTACCTTCCCCTAGGAAACCTTGGCAGACAATAAGTCTGGATTTCGTCACAGGACTCCCTCTTGATCAGGGCAAATCGGCGGTGTTGGTGGTCGTTGACAGCCTCACTAAGTTAGGCCACTTTATACCATGTGTCAACTTGCCAACTGCGGGGCAGACGGCTCAATTGTTGCTAACCAATGTCATACGATTACACGGAGTTCCAGAGGTTATAGTGTCTGACAGGGGCCCCCAGTTCATTGCGAGGTTCTGGAAGGCGTGGTGTCAGGCATTGCACATACAGTCTTCCCTCTCGACCAGTTTCCATCCCCAGACGGACGGGCAAACAGAACGGTTAAACCAAACATTGAAAAAATATCTGCTGTGTTTTGCGGAGGAGGCCCAGGAGTCTTGGGTTTCCCTGTTATGGATGTCCGAAATGGCCTATAATAACGCTTGGCACTGTTCTGTGGGGATCTCACCTTTCCATGCTACCTATGGGTTTGATGCACGCATCCTTCCTGTGCACATCCCGGAGGAAGTGTCTCGACAGCCTACGGTCTTAGGACAAGTACGGAAGCTCCGTGTTCTGCACAAGAAGGTCAGGGAGCATCTGGAGAAGGCTAAAGCAGTGTACAAGAAATGGGAGGATAAACATCGTAGGGAGGGCCCCTCGTTCCAGGTTGGTGATAAGGTCTGGTTGTCGACTCGCAACATTCGGTTCAAGTTGCGTAGTGTGTTTCATCCACGATACATTGGGCCTTATACCATTGTGAAACGTATCAACCCTGTTGCTTTCAAATTGAAACTGCCTGGTACTTTGCATATTCATCCTGTGTTCCATTGTCACTTGTTAAAACCGGCTCATTCGGCAAGAAGGATGGCCACGCCTCCGGTGCTTGGAGATGCTGGGGCTGAATACGAGGTGCGGAGTATCAAGGACTCCAAACTGTGCAGAGGCGTCCTTTGGTATCTGGTGTCTTGGAAGGGCTACTCGGTGGAGGATGATTCCTGGGAGCCTGAGGGGAACATTCATGCACCGGCGGCTGTACGTACTTTCCATCGTAGATTCCCCCAGCGCCCTGGTCCTAGGAGGCGCTAGGGGAGGGGGGATGTACTGTCAGGTTCCGCAAGTGCAGCGCGCCTACCGCAATGGGAGAACTACATTTCCCATGAGCCGGCGGGGTCCCGCAGGAAGCTTAACACGGGTCCCGACGCGCTTCCTGTTGCGCGTTATTCTGGATTCCTTGCTGCCTTCGGCGTGAGAGCGGACGCTCTGCACGCCAGCCACATCTTGACTCCTATGGGCTCTCACTCCCCGTGGGCTCGTGGGGAGATCTACCGCATCCTGTCCAGGCTAGTGACAGATTCGGCGCCCGCCCGCAGGTACTGTTGTTCCTTTTCCCCGGCCGCTTCCGCGGTCAGCTGTTCGTTTTCCTGTCTTCGAGGGGCTCGGAGACATGCTTCATTATCATTGGCAGAACTTTGCACTGTAATTACGGATTTGGTCATTTAGAGGTGGCGGAACACAGTGGCGGTCGAAACCACGTGTTACCGTACACTCGGCAATTTTCATGAAACTGTACTAGCGGGGCGCTGTAGTGAGGAAACTACGCGTCTCCGTTATATACTGCATATCTCGGTGGAAACAAGGATCAGGGCGTGTAGTGAGGAAACTACAGATTTCCCCTGGTCTTATTTGTACTGGCTTCCAGTGGGTTTATTGTTGACAGAATTCAGTGGTGGTCGCAACTACGTTTTTCTGTTTTGCATTTTCCATGTACACACTTTTGAGTTGTTATATAGAGAGCGGAGTGTTGTAGTTTTTGCTTCCTACACACTACTGTATCCTTATTTACTTTGTGGTGGATTATCTTTACTTTCAGTGGATACATTTGGACCCCCCTTGTACATTGAGTCCTCTGACATATTCTGTGGTATGTTGTGAGTGTTGGGTTAAGTGTCTCAGTACGGTGTGTGTGTGTATGTTAAAGCAGGACTGTGTTCATTTACCATATATCTATGTGTTCCTTAGGCCTTCCTCACAGATTATGGCAGAAGGATTGTAGATGTTTTCTAACCAAGGTCGGGTTTTCTTTCAGCCCAGGTACTTATTCATGTGCATGCTTTATTAGTGAGACTATATGAGAGTAGTACTTCATGCTAGTAAGCACTTGACTGAAATCTGTCTTGTCTTCTGTTACAGGCGTCCTTTCCCTGCTGACCCTACCTTTACCCATCCCACATTTTTTATTTTAGTTTGTTATTTTTCTCCCTCGCCTAATGGCTCGAACACCCTGTGTTTATACTTCAGGGTGTTGGTGACATTTGGAGGTGGAACCATATTTGCACCGGCTGGATCCCGCGGAGTAAACCTGACACCTCTCTCCGCTTGCCTCGAACTCCTCTCCTCAAGCTCCTCAGGCTCCTCACAGCTTTCTCAACAGCACCACCACAACAAAATCCAACCTAATTTAGGTAGGTGCTGGACACTAAACTTAATTAATGTACTATGCCCACTCCAACCTGTATTTATTTGGGGTAGATGGTGGACACTGAAGTTAATTAATTTACTATTCACACTCCAGTCTGCACACTCCAGTCCTGCACTTTTCTTCTCAATCCACTCACCGCGCCAGGATACCCCGTGGTAACAGAGCGCGCTATAAAAGTTTTAATAAACATAAACATTTAATTGGGGTAGGTGCTGGATAATAGACTTAATTAATTAACTATTCCCACTCCAGTTAGTACTTAAATGGGGTAGGAGCTGGACACTAAACTTAATTATTCTACTTTTCCCATTCCAATCTATATTAAATTGAGGTAGGTGCTGGATACTCAACTTAATTAATTTACTATTCCAACTCCAATCTATATTTAATTAGGGTAGATGCTGGATAATAGACTTAATTATGTAATATTTAATTGGGGTAGGTGCTGGACACTTAAACTAACTTATTTTACTATTTCCACTCCAATCTATATTTATTTGGGGTATGGGCTGGACACTGACCTTAATTAATTTACTATTCCCATTCCAGCCTGTATTTATTTGGAGTAGGTGGTGGAGACTGAAGATGATTAATTTACTATTCCCACTCCGGTCTAGGTTTAATTGGGGTAGGTGCTAGACACTAATCTTAAATAATTTAATATTCCCACTACAATCAGTATTTATTGGGGTAGGTACTGGACACCTAACCTAATTTAATTAATGTACTATTCCCACTCCAGTCTATATTTAATTGGGGTAGGTGGTGGATACTGAACTTAATTAATTTACTATTAAAACTCCAATCTATATTTAATTAGGATAGGTGCTGGACACTAAACTTAATTAAATTACTATTCCCACTCCAGATTGTATTTATTTGGGTTAGTTGCTGGACACTGAAGGGCATTAATTTACGATTCCCACTCCAGTCTATAATTAATTGGGGTAGATGCTAGACACTGATCTTAAAAAATGTACTATTCCCACTCCAGTCAGTATTTAATTGGGGTGGGGTCTGGACACTAAACATAGTTCATTTAATATTCCCCCTCCAGTCAGTATTTAATTGGTGTAGGTGCTGGACACTCAACTTAAATAATTTACTAATCCCACTCCAGTCTTAATTTAATTAGGGTAGGTGCTGGACACTGAATGTATTCTACTATTCCCACTCCATTCTAAAATTAATTGGGATAGGTGGTGGAAACTAAACTTAATTAATTTACTAATCCCACACCAACCTGTATTTTTTGGGGGTAGATGGTGGACACTGAAGTTAATTAATTTACTATTCCCACTCCAGTCAATAGTTAATAGGGGTAGGTGCTGGACAATAAACATAATTAATTTACTATTCCCACTTAAGTCTATATTTAATTGGGGTTGGTGCTGGATACTGAATTTATTTCATTTATTATTCCTACTCCAATTTATATTTATTTGGGGTAGGTGCTGGACACTAAACTTAATTAATTTACTATTCCCACTCCAGCCTGTATTTTTTTGAGGTAGGTGGTGGACACTGAAGTTAATTAATTTACCATTCACACGCCAAACTGTATTTATTTGGGGTAGATGGTGGACACGGAAGTTAATTACTTTACTATTCCCTCTCCAGTCAATAGTTAATAGGAGTAGGTGCTGGACAATACACTTAATTAATGTACTATTCCCACTCCAGTCTATTTTTAATTGGGGTAGGTGCTGGATACTGAACTTAATTAATTTACTATTCCCTCTCTAGCCTGTATTTATTTGATGTAGGTGGAGGACACTGAAGTTAATCAATTTACTTTTCCCACTTCAGTATGTATATATTTGGGGTAGGAGCTGAGAACTAAACATAATGAATTTACTATTCCCACTATATTAACTATTTAATTAACAAATGTTCACACTAGTACATACATTTTATACCATGATATTTTTTATTGTTTTTAACATATTTTATATTTTTATGTTTTAATAAATTTTTTGCATTTATTTTTACATTTCCCTAGAGTTTATTAAAATTGAATATGTTTATACTATACAATAAATCAATGTTTTCAATGGTTTTAATTTATATATATAAACACCCTTATCTCCTATAAATCCAACAATCCACTCATAGGTTTTACTTAGAAATTTGAAAATAATTTACAAATATTGTTTACAATTCATACAAATCAAAAAAAAATATTTTTTAAAAACTACTCACCCTCTTGTCATGGCTGTGTGCAGGGCCACAGGTAAAGCAGCCATGGCGCAGCAGGCACATCTGCAGCAGTACACTAGCAGCTAAGGCAAGTAATAGTGGCAAACCACAGAGGACGCTGGAAAAAATGGAATTAATAAATGCTGGTATGACACCAAATATAGTTTGGAAAGAAGACACAAGGCCAGAGCCCACAAGTTTAAAAAAAATGTGCCAGGCCAGTAGTACAAGAGGCATTGAATATAGTATGAATTAAAGCACCGAAATGCTGTGGGAGGTCAGTATTAAGAAGGGCCTGTACCTCTGTTCTGGTATTGGCTATATTAAGGACAAATGTTTTACTTGCAGATGTGAAACTTCTTTTTGGGATAACAATGCTCTAATTCTGCTCATTTTTATCGAAGTCTACCTTCAAGGTCGGAATGGAAGGCCAGACCGAGTTATCGAGTCTCCCGTGTGGGGGTGGAAACAGTACATTTTTAAAGCAAACCACACGTTGTGAGCTGTCACCATATAAGCGATGCCAGCAAGCATACCACAGCAGTCCTCATTATTCAAAAGCAGATAACTACCGTTTGCAAGTAAAGTGAAAGTTGGTGCAATACTTGGCACTGGAATACCTTTCAGAACACATGCAAGATTCAGGGCCATGCACCTCTATATTTTTGCAAATCAGCGAATGACCTATGGTCGAATCGCATGATTCCCCAGTTAAATAAACTTCTTTATCATCCTGCAAGCATCTGTAAGCGAGTCGTAATGACCACACCTCATGAAGGAAAGCACTGCCCAAGGGTTCATAGCGGCCTAGGGGTTAATGCTTCATGCAGGAGCTAAATTTAAACAAAGGAAATGGTCAGGTTTTTACCCCATGAATGAGCCAGGCAGTAGCTTCAGTTTCGGCCACAGAAAAAGGCAAAGGTTCTAATGTTTCAATATGTAAAAGAGTGTATGTAGCATCTTTCATAGACATAAACCACTGTTTGTCTGTTAAATTAAAAGGCAAAATTAAAGATGTTGCATTCAAATAATCCCAAGGAACTTTCCCCATATTAAGAGTTTGTAACTTCCATGCAAACTACATTACTGAGCGCAACTGATTCTGTCAATGATGCAAAACAGAGACATCCTGTTGCACAATAACAACAGATGAAACAATACTGTCCAATGTGTAAATTCGGGCAGAAAGTGTGTTAATACTATTATCCACAACAGCAAAGACTTTTTCCAAATTAGCCTGGTCTATCGCTTCTAAACTGGAAGTGGCTCCCAGTAGAAATGCAAAGTAACTTCAAAACGGCCTGCTTAACACACAAAGCCATGCAGCAATGTGGGTTTTTTGTGAAAACTCAGATAAAGCAGAGCGCTCTGCCTAGTGTATACATCAAGGGTGTTCTAAATGCTAAGTGACAGTGTGGTGCGTTCAGAGCGAGCGGAAAAGCCCAAAGGTGAGCACGCCGTGTTGCCGGCTCTTTAAGTATCACGCTTAATACGTGTAGGTATTAGGCAGTTACCGGGAAACTTCGGAGGAGGGAGACCACGTATCTGAACGAAACGCCAAGACTGCGAGTTAATTCCTTTTTGACATAACGATTGAAGTGGATCCCCTCCCGGTAACTGCCTAATACCTACACGTATTAAGCGTGATACTTAAAGAGCCGGCAACACGGCATGCTCACCTTTGACAGAGGCATATACACTTGTTCTCTGGGTTACTTAACCTTGACTTACTTTCCGCGAGATTGAATACCATCCAGCAAATACTGAACCGCGTCTACATTGATTCTTTATTCCTCCAGACCTGCTTACGTGCAGGCTGTGCCACAACCTGAAAAGTCGTTGTGACCAATTTCCACACGACGAAACACGTGTCGGCTGGTTGTGGACCGATAAGGCCGGTTGTGGACCTATTAAACAACCCACCTTGAGATACACATCCAAGAATCTGCATCTGTCCTTTCTGTGCTATATATATTTTGTGTTGATAATTACTTGCCTACCAGTTTTAAAGCTTGTGTTTTTGTGTGCGAGAGCATTGCTGTTTTTAACACACAAAGCCCTCCATACCGGTAAACCTGATTACTTTGCAAAAAAACTCAAAAAAGCAGGACAAGCCAGGAATTTGAGAAGCTCTAACTCCCTCCTGCTCATCCTACCTAAAACTAGAAAGAAAAGAACAGCGAACTGCTCCTTCACGGGAAACGCCCCCAACATTTGGAAATCCATCCCCCCGCACATCAGAATCATACTGTCCTTTGCGGAATTCAAAAGTCAACTCAATACATTGTTCCTCATCCATTCCCTTGGATCTGGATAACACGGAACAGACAGCAACCCACCAACTATGCGCCTGCATTGAAACCAAAGAAGTTCTCTTGTAAAATTATGCAGCTCTTACTCTGACACTGGTTGACCGCTAATACCTTCACATATCATGCTTCTGTTGTTTATATGCTATTCTCATACTGTAAAGCGCTCTGCTACCTTTGGGTCTTGACAGCGCTATAGAAAACTTCTTAAATAAATAATTTTTTCTTCCGTCTCCAAGCTTTACTGTGGCCCATGTTTCACTGTATAAAGATGTTATTATGTCTATCAGTGTCTGGGGGAGTCCCCATGCTTCCAATTTCTTCCACAGACGATTGCGTGGCACTCTATCAAAAGCTGATTTCAGGTTGATGCAACATGCCAGTAATCCTGCCTTCTTCTTTTCTGCTTTTTCGATCAAGATCGTCAGTGCTGAGAGGTTTGTGATGGTGCCCATGCCTTGTCTGAAGCCTGTTTGAAATTTTGGGATTATTTTATTTTCCTCCTGTTAGTGGCGTAACATGTAAAAAGCAAAACGTTTTGCCTCTACATCAATGAGGGCAATCAGCCTGTAGTTCCCAGGTTCTGTTCTGCTACCGTTTTTGGAGATTGGATGAAAAAGATTTCCGCTCCAAGACCGTGGCATCTTGTTTTCACAAAACAATTGGTTATTAAGGGGTATGAGATAATTGGGCCAAAATTCGGGGTCTTGTTTGAAAAGGGCTTTGGCAGCCCATTTGGTCCTGCGGCGCCTTCGGCTTTCAGTTTTTCAATCAAAAATGTTGTGTATTTTACTGCTGTCAATGGTATTAGGTCTTCCGATTCCCTGCTGATTAGATCTTCTTTCAGGTCATCTTTTTTAAGAGCGATTGCCTCTCATTCCGGTTCTTTCCTTTTACTTCATCTATACTTGCTTCTTCCCACGTGTGTGGTCCTGTTTGGGTGTTGTACAGTTTGTCAATATATTGCAGCCAAGTTGTTTTGCTTACTCCTACATTCAGTTTAGTTCCTGTTCCCTTAGTTAGTTTGTTGATTAGGCCCCAAAATTCACTGCTGTTCGGTAATTTACTTGCCCACAGAAATTCTTCCCATAGTTTTTCTGTGTGTATCCTTTTTGCATCTCTACACTCTTCCTTGTATTCTTTTCTCATTTTTAGAATCTTGCTATTATCTCTTTCTATTCCCGTTCTATTTGCGACAGCATTTAGTCTGACATCCTTTGCGATGTTTCTTTTTTTTTGATCTCTCAGCTGTATGCTATACCATGGCTCCTTGTTGGCTCTATACGTACATTTGCCTACTGATTTTGCTGGAAATTTATCTAGCAAGGACGTATGCAAATTCTCCCAATCTTTTGCCAACAAATGTACTTCCAGAGTCCCAGTATTCTCTACATACCTCTTCACTGTATCCATTATCTCTTTGATAATTGTTCCTCTCCATTTAAGTTTCCTTAAGTTATACACTTGCGACTTAGGATGCTGTACTCTCTTTTTGCTGTAAGTTTAGGTGTAATACTATTTCTTGAGGAAAGTGATCGCTCTTCGGCCGTGTTATAATGCGGAAATGATCGACCAAGTGTGCAAGATCCTTGCTGATTATTGTATAGTCTATGGTGGATTGTTTATTTTCACTAGAAAAGGTCATTCCTGCTGCTTTGTATTTCCGTTTAAAGTAACAAATCCCAGAGATGCCAGGTCATTCCATGTTTTTTGGGTTTTACTCTTGTTGCCATTGCCCCCTGTCAAATTACAATTGAAATCACCTGAGACAATCATCTCATAATGTTGATGTGTTACTTGTAAAATTTGTATTATGTTTATCATGTTTTACAGTTTTTTTATTTTATTTTTCTTTTCGGGATGAATGTATATGTTTAAAACCAGTAACTTCCACCCAACTCCGTTTGAGGGATGTTTGCATTCTAGGTTTATGACTTGTATCCAGTTTTCTCCGATATCCATTTCCTCTATTTTCCAATCATGTTCATCTGTTATGTATATGGACAGACCCCCCCTTGGGGGTCCATACTTAGCAATTTTTTCTGTTATGTGGTAAATATAATTTACCTATGCTGAATTTCTATGCGGTAAAGTTCAATAAGAATAACTCAATCAAAAAATGAGAGGCAGAGTCCGTGGCATCTGAGTTTATAAGGGTTTTATTCCTTAAAAAGGAATTGGTTCGAACCAGGTATCATGTTCCATCACCACGAAGGTTCAGGAAGGGATAGACAATGCTTTATTAACAGAATACAATATATATAGTAAATGCATTTAATGGTGATGGATACAGAAGGCGTAACAGCTGAGAGAAAAGAGATAAGAACACATGTACGTAACAGAAGGTGTGCACGAGGGCGTACACGGAGGTGTGTGCTAGACAACGTCACATGAAAGTGTCACAGGTGGGTGGATCCATAGAGGAATCCTGCAGTGTCAGCAGAAATATATGGCAGAGATGCGCGCGCAGCAGCATGACGTGTGATTGACGTGGAACTGGAGGGTGAAGGGGACTTGACATTTAGCACCATACGTGGAGACAGAAGTCTGGCGTGTCAGAACAACCTAAACCCAAATCATATCTAATATCTTGTGTTTGAGGAACTGTATTATCTAGAAGGAAAGGTCTCTCGGGCAGAGGCTATTCTATACTGACTGCTAGTGCATGCATATGTGACTACGTGTCTACGTGTAATGCGAGGGGGCCATGGGCCTACCAATGGTAACAGGAGCAATGAATTACTTGCACGGAGACAGAAAGGCCTGGCCCTTTGCTCTGCAGCTGGGGAGATGTTTCCTAAATCACTAGACAGGAATGTATTTTCGAGGAGCGGAGCAGATAACTTAAAGGCAAAATACAGTCTTGGCAGGCAAGCAGGCCGAGCCGGGCACCGCTAGCCGCGCAGGGAGTAGGGTAAGGGTCATGGATGCAGATCCCGGTTGCAGCTTTCAGAGACAGAAGGCAGAAAGGGCTCGATGGCAGGAATCAGGGCCTAACTCGCCAGAGCCAGAAAAACGTGAAAGTGCACCATGTAAAGACGGTGGCACGGCATACTTAGGAACGGAATTATCGACCCATTCATGGTGGATCTGAAAGAGGACATGTTAACGTTGGACGCAAATATATTTGCGTCTTCATAGCGGGTTGTGGAGGGAACATACATGTACTTGAAGCACATACATGGAGCCGTTGGGGTCTACGTTAGGGGACACAATTGACCATAAAAATTCATATTACCTCATTCCCTCCTTGTCCCCTACGGACCCTTCATGATATATCGATCTTCATTAGTCTATCAATTTGTTCATATAACATCATTTGCTCTTCCTTCTTCTGGCGGGATTTTGAACGTGGACTTGAATGGGGAATACATGATGTGGCGCATAAGCCGCAAATCGCTGGCCCACATTGCAGACATAGGCAACAACTGAACACTATGAGAAGGGCTATTCCGAGGAAGGATAGGACTTTCCATCCCCAGGCTGATAACACGCTCCAGAACCAACCGGACCAAGTCCAGGTGCCTGGATTCTGGTGTATCTGACTTGCAATCTTGTGAAGACGGGTTATGGCTCTATATACTGATGGTGCATTTTCTGCCAGGATGACGTCAAGGACAAGACGATTTTGAAGAACAACAATCCGCATAGCAGACTGCTCCTCTGTTAAGTTGTTCATTCACTACTGCTTCGAGGGTTCTGGTTAATTTACGTATCAGTTTACTATTAAAGACAGCACCTAAATAGGGAAAGAAACCTTTATTGAAGTCTGTATACTGCTCCCATGCCGTTTCAGTGTAGTCGACAATCGGGAGATCTCTCTTGGGTCTAATGTGTATCATATAATCAGGAGGGGCTAGGAAAACAGGCGGCAGAAGGAATGCAATGTAACAAGTACCATCCCAATCTAGAGGTAAGCGTATATATGCTGTATGACCACAAATAAAATAGGAATGACGGGAAGCTTTGAATGTAGACTTGCCTTTATCACTGAATTTGATCACAGTAGTACATCTACTATGACCCAGGTGTACTGAACCATTCTTTCTGACACATAATTCACCTTTGACTGGTAATACTGACATTGCGGGCAAGACTGGTTCGGCTTCGGACTGGACATTCAGAATCATGAGGTTAAGTGTAAAGTTACCTAATCCATATACTTCGTTTTCTAGATCAGTCCCTGTCCTTTGGGGAAGACCCTCCTTGTCAGGGAAACATACTTTATGCAGAACTGTGTTCAGATTTCCCCATACCCAATTGCCCTGGTAAACTACGGAATCAGAATCTAAAGATTTCATTAAACTAAACCATGCACCACAGGAACCATTGTGTGTGAACGGATACGGAAAGAGGGGCAGAACTCCCTTGTACTTCTGATAGGGAGGGAGTCGGCCACATATCCAACAATTGGTAGCATTGCTGGTCTGATGGGAATGATGTAACATACTAATGAATGTATTGTTGCGCAGCGCAAGTCGGTAAGATAACTCGTGCGGGGGCAGTTCACTGAAAGTATGCTCGGCAGTGACATTTGAGGAAGAATGTGCACGTTTGAAAATAGGAAAGTACATGTGTAACAGTATACTTGCAGCAATAATCAAAAGACTCAGAAAAAACATAATCAACAATGTCACAATGCAGTGACTACGGAGAGATTTACAATATTCATGTTTCTTGATCTGTTTCTGTCTATCTCTCTCTCTATTGGGGTCTAGCGGGTACATGTCAGAAACTTGTCTAACCGATTCACCTAGGGGAGGACTTAAACAATTAAACTGTCTGACTTGCTAGACCTCAACTTCATGCGAAATTCCTGGGAAGGAGTTTTCTCTACCAGGGGAAGTTTAGTATCAGTCTCTGGAAGGGGGCAGGGCTGGGAGTCTAGTTTCGTAGGCAGTCCATAGTGTCTTTTCACGTGACTCGAGTGGAGCCAGCCCTTGCGGCCCTCCACCTTTACTGCTGTCCTTGTTGTTAATAACACGAGCTTCGGCGCCTGCCAACTGGGCTCCAGCGGACTCCTCCTGTCGAAATTCCGTACAAGGACCAGGTCACCAGGGACGATCTCGTGGGGCTTCACCTCGGTGTTGTCGGGAAAGGCTGCAGCTACCTGTGAACGACATGATTGTAGTGCAGACATCAAGGAGGCAAGGTAATCTGTCAGCATATTACAGTCAACATCTGTGATTTTACGGGGCAGAGGCGTCCCCCACATATTCGGTGGCCTACCAAAGACCACCTCATACGGGGATAGCCCTGTTCTTGAATGTGCTATCATTCTCATGTAAAAGAGTGCAACTGGTAAAGCTACTATCCAGTCAACGCCTTTCTCTCTACATATCTTGGCAAGGCGAATTTTCAGGGTCTGATTATGACGTTCCACGAGACCTGCTGCCTCGGGATGTCAGACACAGTGAAATTTCCATTGATAACCTAGCAGGAGTGATACCTGCTTCATAAGCTCGGACGAGAATGGCTGGCTATTATCTGAGTACACGATACGGGGCAAGCCATACCTGGGGAAGAATTCACGAACCAACTGCTTGGCAGTGGTCGGAGCAGTGTAATCTGGGACTGGATATGCTTCTGTCCAACGGGAGAGTGTACATACAACTACGAGGACATATTTGAATCCTCGACAACGTTCCATCTGGATATAATCCATCTGGAGGACTTCAAAAGGGTGATCGGGAGGATGAAATCCACCTTGCTCTACGGGAATGCTTTAACCTGGGTTGAACTGACGACAGATCATGCAAGTACGCACTTTCTGTTTGTCTGCTGCTCGTAAATGTTTATTGAACCAAAGATTTTGAATACTGTCTAACATGGCTTTTTCTCCTAAATGTGCAGGACTATGTACTGTGTTAATGATAACCTGAACCATAGAGTCGGGGAGAAACCATGTGGCTTTCCCCTTCGTCATCCATCCCTGTTCTGTCTGGATCCCTCCTAGTTCAATCCATTTCTTGATTTCGTCTGGTGTAGCATGTGTCTGTATGTCAATTACATCTAGGGCGGGATCCCTAACTGTCATGCAATGTGTCGGTGTCTGGACTATTGTCTTTGTCAGGTCAGTTGCGTGAGTCTGAGTCTGAGCTGTATGCTTGGCTGTTCGGTCTGCCAGGTCGTTACCCTGTGAAATGGTATCTGTGACTTTCGTATGTGCCTTGCACTTCATGATGGATATCGCTGTAGGCAAATGTATTGCGTCTAACAGAGCTTGAATGAGGGGACCGTGTTGGATCTTGGCTCCGTGAGAGGTCAAGAAACCTCTCTCTCGCCAGAGTACACCGAAGTCGTGTACGACTCCGAATGCATAACGGGAATCTGTGTATATGTTAACTCTCTTGTTCTTTGCTCGAATACAGGCTTGAGTCAGAGCGGTGAGCTCTGCTGCTTGGGCTGACAGAGTGTCAATACAATTTGTTTCTATGACTTCAGTTTCTGTCGTGACTGCATATGCGGCCACTAACTCTCCTGTACTTGTTCTCATACATGAACCATCCACATAAAGTGTCAGGTCTGGATCTGGTAATGCAGTGTCTGTCAAGTCTTGTCTGGGTTTCGTCGTAATGGTAATGACTTCAATACAATCATGTGCCAAAGGGTCTGTCTCACTTAATGGCAGAAGTGTAGCAGGGTTCAATGTATTGCAACGTCTGATTTCTATGTGTGGCTGAAACAATGTCAATTCATAACCTGTCAATCGTGCTATAGTCAAGTGCTGAGTCTGTGTTCGGTTTAAAAGGACTTCCACGGAATGTGGAACTTGTACTGTCAATTGGTGTCCTAACACTATGGAATCACTTTGTCTGATTGCTAGAGCTGTTGCTGCAGCTGATTTCAAGCACGCAGGCAGAGCCTGGGCTACTGGATCTAATGTACTAGAAAAATAAGCACACGGTTTGTGTGAACCTGCTTGATCCTGGGTAAGTACTGACAATGCAGTACCTTCACGTTCTGTGACAAAAAGTGTAAAAGGCTTACTGTAACATGGTGTCGCTAAAACAGGTGCTTGACATAAGGCTTTCTTTAAGTCGTCAAAAGCTTGTGTATGTTCCTGAGTCCAAGGGAGGACAGTCGAAGACGCTGCCTCCTGGGTTGTCAACTGTATGAGTGGTTTTGCTAGAAATGCATACTGAGGGATCCATTGTCTACAGTAAGAAGTGAGGCCTATAAAGGCTCGTACCTCCTTTTGTGTCTTGGGCTGTGACATGTTTATAATTAACTGGATACGGTCAGGCGTTAGCTGTCTCCCCCCTTTGGACAGCAAGTGCCCAAGGTAAACCACTTGCTGAACACAGAATTGCAGCTTCGAAGGAGACACCTTGTGTCCCTTGTCAGCCAAGAAATGCAAAACCGTCAGTGATGCTTGTTCACATTCTGGTTCACTTCGGGCGGTGATCAATAGATCATCGACATACTGCAGTAGGGCAGTGTTGTCAGGCATGTGAATACTGTCAAGTTGTCTTTTCAGTGCTTGGCTATAGATGCTGGGGCTTTCTGTGAATCCTTGAGGTGCGCATGCAAATTTGAAGCTTCGGCCATTTAAACAGAATCCGAAAAGATATTGGCTTTCCGGATCAATTGGGACACTAAAGAAGGCGTTCTTCAGATCAATTACAGTAAAGAACGTTGCCTCTGAATCAATAGCTGTCAATAATGAAGAGATGTCTGGAACCACAGGGTACTGTGGGACAATGCATTTGTTCAATTCTCGTAAATCGATCACTAATCGATAAACTGGAGGTGCATTTGGATCAGTACGTTTAAGAATTGGAATGATAGGGGAATTACATAGATTCGAATCGGTTTCTACAACCACTCATTGTGCAATGAGCTCGTCAATGATTTTCAGTAAAGCCACTACAGCATCTGGGGGTAACTTGTATTGTTGGATTCGTGGTAGTACTACTCCTGGCTTGAGTGTGACACGATATGGAGTGATGTGCATACAACCTACATCGGTGGGGCCTTGTGCCCATAAATGTGCAGGAACATTCTGTAATCTGGAATTAATATCTCTCAACACATAGTGACCCTTAAAGTCACGCAAAAACAATCTTACTCCTTCCGGAGAACAACAAATTACAGCTCCTAGAGCTTTCAGTGTTTTGATACCTAACAAGTTTTCTGGACATGATTTCGTGAGCAATAAATCTGTAGTGCGAGACAACGGACCAACTAAAAGGGGTACTGGTTTCGATACTTCATTTACAATAGGCTTTCCTGAAAATCCAAGGGAAACATTCTGTGAGCCTGAGAGGGGTGCCCCTGGAACCTCGTCGTGACTGATTGTTGTTCTGCTTGCCCCTGTGTCAATCAAAAACGTTCTATCTTTTCCTAATACTTGACTATGTACATAAGGACCCTCTTGATCTACAGGAACCTCAATAAGAGGCAAGCCAACCTCCCTCTCTAGGCTGTTTCATGTGTATCGCTGATAATCGGGATAATCAGTTTGTGCATACTGGTACATCTGCTGAGTTGCATGTTGTGTTGCGGCAATCGGTTGTGGCTGTGGTACCGCTACGGTCAGTACTGTATGTTGTGGAGCATGCATAGGCTGTACATTCTGTGGAACGTGTTGTTGGGCCTGATCCTGTCTAGGTTGACGTGGTCTTTCTTTAGTTTTACCTGTAGATATATTGTGTTTCAAGACTGCACAATCGTTTACGTAGTGACCTGGCTGTTTACAATAGTTGCATATCCCTTTAACAGGAGCTGCTGAATTATTGGACTGTGGCATACCCTTTTTCTGACCGTCAGCTGGAACTGACTGAGCAACTAGCATTTTCATTTTTGTGTCTTTCATACGTCTTTGTTCATGATCATGTTCATCTCTAATTCTGTTCTGGTGGTACTGTAACATTTGTAACATTTGTGAAGGCGTGTTTGCTTGCCATGTGCTCTCGACTTTCAGTACACGATTCTTAACTTGGGGTAGAGAATTCTCGACTAATTTAGATACAAAAAGGTGTGGGTATGACTCGCTACTTGCTTTCAGGCCACTATTAATAATAAAACATTTCTCAAATCGGGAATAAAAATCGCTAGTGTCTTCGTCGGGTTTCTGTTTGCAGGCTGAGATTGCATCCCAGTCCTCCTTTTTAGTTGCTAATAACCTTGGCAATACTTGTACTAACAATCCTGGTAATGCTTTAGTTTTGTCCCCAAGACCCAACCCTGGGGTTCTGCCATTTTCTTCTGTTTCTAATGCAGCCCAATCAATCTTTTTATCTCCCACCTCCCATTCTTTTTCTTTGAGTTTCTCATAAATACCGGCAGGCAATAAAACTTTTAATATTTTCATAATGTCGGGATAGGTATAATCACCCATGAGTAACATGTCTTTTATTTCACGGTGAAAACCTGCATGGTCTTTATCATGACTGGGCACTATTTTCTTCATTTCTAACAATTCCATTTTAGTTATGGGCGTGTATACATACACACGTGTAAGGGTGTTATCATCATTCCTGACTGGATGTACTTCTCGCAAGGGATTTTGTCTGTCTATGTAAAACATTTTTCTTTCTGGGGGTGGAGCTAAAACAAACTGTGGATTCAGGAAGGCACTATATTTGTGTCGATGTTCTAGAATTACTTTAATTAAATTGGTACCCAGGCCTCTCCATTTATTCATGAGTAACTCTATTAGTACATCAGGCAAGGGACCTGGATCAGAATGTTGGCTCTTATACAGAATAAGGAGGTGCTGTATCATGTATATACCAGCTAGTCGCTGTTCGTCTGGGGAAAGATTCAAAAATGTTTGTGCTACTGCGTCATCATTATATTTATCAGAATTGTCAGCCCATTGTACTGCTGACCTGGCTAATTCTTGTTCATCCATGGAATTGAGTACATGGTACCCCATTCGCTCTTGAAGTACTTTATCGGTAGCCTGAAATAGATGTTCAGGAGTCTTCAGATTTGACATAGCAGAGTGGAATGTTTTTGGTATTGGACAGAGGTAATGTTTCTGGTTTTCACACGTTTCTTGTTTACGAATGGGTCTGTCGAAGGGCCTATCAAAAGGATGTGGTCTAGGGAATTTCCCTCTGCCTACATATCCTATCATCTTTTTGTCTGACTGATGCGAAGTTTCTGCTAGATCCTCGGTATCATCCTCCTCCTGCGAGGAAGTCGGACCGTCTGATTCAAGATGTTCTTCAGGGGCTCGCCGGGCATGTATTTCTATTATTTCTTTACGGATCTTTCTAACCATAATATGTACACTGTTCTCCTTCTCATGTTTACCATCCGCGATATTCTGGCTCCATCTATGCAGTCTATCCATTTCACTTTGCGGAAAACCTGCCTGATCTTGTTCTCTTATTAAACAATTAACCATAAATCGCATTATTAAACCTTTGTTATCTACTTTCTGACGTGACATGGCTTCGGCAACACACTCCATTCCTTCTCCTGTTCTAATAAAATAATACAATTTGTCTAGATGTTCTGGCATTCCTGGTAGTAATATCAGATAATCTGTAACACGTCGCAAACGTAGGGACGCTAGCAACATGGGTCCTGTTGTACCGGGCACTGGGTCATATCTACAATCTGTAAGTTCTCTTCTAAGCTGTTCTGCCGGTGCACCCTTAGGTGTCCGAGCCTTTGCTAAATCTCTCATTGTCACTCGGTGTAACGGTGGGGGTGTTTGATAACCTCCGGTAGCACCTCCTGAAGCGGAGGCTTGACCATAACCTGGCTGTAGGGTCAGTACCTGCTGTAACTGAGTTGGGGCCTGAACCGCGCCAGGCCCAAAAGGATTATGCGGATTAATAGGGGGTGCAGGTAAGGGTGGAGGAAGCAGACCGGGAGGGGTTAGCTGTTGCGGACCTGGGGGCTGAAGATCAGGGGGCGGGTTACCGTCAGCAGGTGGCACACGGGCAGGCATACTAGCATATGCGGGAGCTACATCATCCAAGTAGGATGAAATAAAAATGTCTGCTGCGGTCTTGTGATGTAATTTAGTCGGAACCAATGGAGGGGGCAGATTTTTCGGTGTTTCCGGGGTCGCCTTAGGCAGGCCCTCGGCCAGGACTGGATACAATCCTGTCATAATTGCGTTACTCCGTCTATCGTGTTGTTCCATTCTAACTCGTTCCTCTTCTTCTAGTAGTTTTTTTTCTTTGGCTTTTTCAGAATCCTCTCTACTTTTCTCCGCTTTTCTGAGTGCTTTCTCTGTCCGTCTGTGTGATTCTTTACGCCATAGTTCAATGGCATCTTTCTGTGACTGTCTGGCTTTCTTTTTCCATAATGCTTCTTCTACTCTCATGATGCAATCGGCATCCCATGTCCCTGTAACGGGCCATCTCTGGTTCTCTGCTAAATCCTTGGTGTAATCCACCCACAAGTCGAGATATAATACAGCGTCTAAGCCGTGTTTGTGGTACATAAAATATCCGGGAGTGTCCCTGGGTGGGATGGGAACAGCTTCCTTGAGTATCCCTTTTCTAGTTCCTATCTGTTTCAGTTTAGAAAACAGCGGCATTTTGAGCCGTGATACTTGATACTTGATACTTACTCGGATTTGGACACAACTAATACAATAAACACAGTAATGAAAATCAAACAATCACTCATACCACGACATTAAAACACATTAAAACATTTCGGAAAACGAACAATAACTTGATAGCTGAATACTTGATATACTGCTAAACAGTACAGATACACTGCTAAACAGTGCAGACCGGGTCTCTGTACCCAAACCCGTCTTGACCGGACACAAATTAATGCACCCGTCTAGATGCGTCCCCAGCAACGGTACTCACCGGGAAGCACGGAACGGAAGGCCTCGGAAACTCGACACTGGACTGGACCGGACTGGACTCGGCTCGACTCGTGACGTAGGTACTTCGGAACTTCGGAACTGGTGGGCCTCTGAACACCTCGGACCTTGCTCTCTCGGCTGGGCTCTGGTCGGGATCCTCCGCACTCCTCACCGCCTCGTCTGGGTGTCGATCGCAGCCTCAGTCACCTCCGTTGGCCTGAGGGAGATACAGGAAATCCTGCGGGTACGCATAGTTGTCCGTCACGGCTGTGGCAGGGGACCAGGCCTGCAACGCACCGCCGGCGCGTAAGGTGGGGGAGGGGTCCCTATTCGGGCGCCAATTATGTGGTAAATATAATTTACCTATGCTGAATTTCTATGCGGTAAAGTTCAATAAGAATAACTCAATCAAAAAATGAGAGGCAGAGTCCGTGGCATCTGAGTTTATAAGGGTTTTATTCCTTAAAAAGGAATTGGTTCGAACCAGGTATCATGTTCCATCACCACGAAGGTTCAGGAAGGGATAGAAAATGCTTTATTAACAGAATACAATATATATAGTAAATGCATTTATTGGTGATGGATACAGAAGGCGTAACAGCTGAGAGAAAAGAGATAAGAACACATGTACGTAACAGAAGGTGTGCACGAGGGCGTACACGGAGGTGTGTGCTAGACAACGTCACATGAAAGTGTCACAGGTGGGTGGATCCATAGAGGAATCCTGCAGTGTCAGCAGAAATATATGGCAGAGATGCGCGCGCTGCAGCATGACGTGTGATTGACGTGGAACTGGAGGGTGAAGGGGACTTGACATTTAGCACCATACGTGGAGACAGAAGTCTGGCGTGTCAGAACAACCTTAACCCAAATCATATCTAATATCTTGTGTTTGAGGAACTGTATTATCTAGAAGGAAAGGTCTCTCGGGCAGAGGCTATTCTATACTGACTGCTAGTGCATGCATATGTGACTACGTGTCTACGTGTAATGCGAGGGGGCCATGGGCCTACCATGGTACCAGGAGCAATTAATTACTTGCACGGAGAGAGAAAGGCCGGGCCCTTTGCTCTGCAGCTGGGGAGATGTTTTCCTAAATCACTAGACAGGAATGTATTTTCGAGGAGCGGAGCAGATAACTTGAAGGCAAAATACAGTCTTGGAAGGCAAGCAGGCCGAGCCGGGCACCTCTAGCCGCGCAGGGAGTAGGGTAAGGGTCATGGATGCAGATCCAGGTTGCAGCTTTCAGAGACAGAAGGCAGAAAGGGCTCGATGGCAGGAATCAGGGCCTAACTCGCCAGAGCCAGAAAAACGTGAAAGTGCACCATGTAAAGACGGTGGCACGGCATACTTAGGAACGGAATTATCGACCCATTCATGGTGGATCTGAAAGAGGACATGTTAACGTTGGACGCAAATATATTTGCGTCTTCATAGCGGGTTGTGGAGGGAACATACATGAACTTGAAGCACGTACATGGAGCCGTTGGGGTCTACGTTAGGGGACACAATTGACCATAAAAATTCATATTACCTCAGTTATTACATGAAATTCTTCATATCCTGCTATGTGTCTTGGTGTTACTTTCCATGTTTCTTTTAGGATAATTATGTTAAATTTAACCAAAAAGGAGATGGTCTCTTGGTCTTGTTCCATTTCTTTAAATCCATGGACATTCCAGGTGCATATTCTTATTCTCTTCTACTTTTGCTTAAATTTCTTATTGTTTTGCTCCCTACTGTCTTTGGTATTTTCATCAGGATCGATGTAAGTTTAACGTGTGAGGTATCCAGGACCAATCTTGATTTCCCTCAGGCTGATGGTTCGACTGTCTGGGGTGTGTACTGTTTGAACATGGATCCCTAGTTATTTGTTGGGTTGTGGTCGTGCTTCTTGCTGCCATTAAAAACTGAAGTTGTCTTTCCATTTGTGTTTATTAATTGATGTGCCACATTGTTTAATAATGGGTATGGGTATTTTATGCGCATTGGGTATGCTAGTGTTATACCCCAAGCTTCAAAGACTGCTCTTGTAGAGAAAATCAGCGTGGTTATCTCTTTTGATGCCTATGTGCTTCGAAAACTACTTTATCTTTATCCCGTCTCCCAGAGCTTTCAATGGAGGAATTTAACAAACTTGTAGTGAAAGTTAAATCAGGTTCTCCTATGGATCCTTTACGACCTGTTCAATTCAGAGAATCTGCTTCCTTTTGCCACCCTCCTTTATGTGATCTTATTAATCTGTCTTTATCCTCAGGCTCCGGCTCGGGCACCTGGAAACAGGCCCAGGTGATTCCCATCTTAAAAAAAACCTGCCCTGGACCCACTGAAATTGGAGAATTATCGCCTCATCTCCCTTCTCCCGTGGGTAGCTAAACTGACCGAGGCCCATGTTAATACCATCTTATCTAATCATCTCCATTCCGCCAATATATTAGACCCTTCGCAGAATGGGTTTCGGCCCGGCCACAGTACCGAGACTGCGTTACTCTCAATGGCTGAACATCTACGAATGTTGGTAGATTCTGGTCTTACTGCGGCACTGGTTCTTCTTGATCTCAGTTCCGCGTTCGACACGTCTCCCACAATATTTTATTACAACAATTTGTTGAGGCAGGTTTCGACAACATGGCACTTGAATGGTTTCGATCTTTTCTATCTGGTTGTACCTTCAAGGTTGCCACTCCACCTTTTGAATCTAAACCTTATTTGATTGCCCAGGGAGTTCCGCAGGGATTGGCTCTTAGCCCCACTTTATTCAACCTCTATGTGCAGCCGCTGGCTGCTGTCGCCAAGCGTGGGAACCTGACTATGATGTCCTACGCTGACGACACGCAGCTGGCGGTTGCAATAAGTGGAGCTTCCGATCTTGAGGCAGCTAAGTTCCGTGAGGGGCTTATCTCAGTGGCCCGTTGGATGACTGATAATTACTTTCAATTGAACGCCAAGAAAACCGAGGTGCTCATTGTTGGAAAACAGAGTCATCTATGGGGCGACAATTGGTGGCCTTTAGGGCTCGGTCCCACTCCCATCCCTGCTACTGAGGTTAAAAATCTAGGGGTTTGGTTCGACTCGAAACTCAGCTTTACCACCCATACTAAAAAAGTTGCTGCTATGTGTTTTGGGGCCTTGCGTAAGCTCAGATCCATTTTTAAATTCTTTTATGCTCCTATTAGACAGCTTATTGTACAAGCTATGATTCTGTCTAAGTTAGACTACACCAGTTCTCTTTTGCTTGGAGCTAATCAGGCTGAACTCTCTAGACTTCAACGCGTTCAAAACGCTGCCGCCAGGGCTCTGGTAGGCTTACCAAGATTCTGCTCAGCCCAAAAAATTATTCACAAGCTTCACTCGCTTCCTGTTGCTCAGAGAATTAAGTTTAAGTCTCTCTGCCTTTTGTTCAAAATCCTGAAACACTCTTCCCCTCAGATTCTGCGTATCAAGAGGTCTTGGATCGGCGGGCGCTCCTTCAGAGTGCTTGCTGCCAAGCTATGGAACTCCCTTCCTGTTCATATCCGTGCGATTGACGGACTCTTGGCGTTCAGGAAGGCTGTTAAAACTTTCCTTTTTCCTTTAGATCCTTAGTGTTGTTGTGTTCTGGTTCCTGCTATTGCTTCTGTCCAGTTTTCTGTTCTGTCAGCGCCAGGACGCCCCTTTGCTGGGGCATCTGTGCGCTCTACAAATCCGGCTAACATAACATAACATAACATAACATAACATAACATAACATAACATAACAGAACATAACATAACATAACATAACATAACATAACATAACATAACATGTTGTACTGCTTACTTCCAATTCTGTCTCTTTATTTATTTGGGCAAATTCTACCGCCAAAAGTTCTGCCAATGGTATTTCCCTTAATTTTGGAATCTCTCTAAATAATCGCATTATATTTCCCCTATTCAAAGTATCCATTTTTCCTTTTGTTGGATATTCTGGCCAGAATATTAATTTACAGCCTTTCTCTGCTGCATAGATTTAATTCAATTCTGTTTTTTCCTCAATTGCTTGCTGTAGACTTTTTATTAGCGATTCACTCAAAGTAGCGGGCTCTATGTTGTTCGGTTGCATAGAGATCCCTGATATAGAGCCAAATCCGCTTGCTGATGAAATTGTGATTGGTGATTATTTTTCCTTGTGGTTGACCTCTTATCTCCTTGTTGTGTTCTTCCCATCGGTTGGGACTGGGTTTGTGCTTAATGGGGGTTAAGACGGCTCCACCGGTAGATTGTAAATCCCCTCCGCTTTGCTCCATCGGTCGCAGCTCAGGCAACACGGCAGATCTCTCGCGACCCCCCTGACGGCGGCTCCCGGCTCAGCTGCTCCTTGCTTGTTTCCTCGCTCCTAATTTGAGGCTTGCGGCTCGCGACTCTCACCTCTGCCGCCAACGCTGCCGCCGCTGCCGACACTGCCGCTGTCGGTGACTGTGTCCTCACATGGGAAGGAGGGCGAAATGTTAGACCGGCTGTATACCGCAGCTCCCAGTTCTCAGAGGCACCCGACTCCCGGCTCTCGACGGCGGAGCAGCACGCTCCTCTCTCCGCTTGCTTCGAACTCCTCTCCTCAAGCTCCTCAGGCTCCTCACAGCTTTCTCAACAGCACCACCACAACAAAATCCAACCTAATTTAGGTAGGTGCTGGACACTAAACTTGATTAATGTACTATGCCCACTCCAACCTGTATTTATTTGGGGTAGATGGTGGACACTGACGCTAATTAATTTACTATTCACACTCCAGTCTGCGTTTAATTGGGGTAGGTGCTGGATAATAGATTTAATTAATTAACTATTCCCACTCCAGTTTGTATTTAAATGGGGTAGGAGCTGGACACTAAACTTAATGATTCTACTTTTCCCATTCCAATCTATATTAAATTGAGGTAGGTGCTGGATACTGAACTTAATTAATTTACTATTCCAACTCCATCTATATTTAATTAGGGTAGATGCTGGATAATAGACTTAATTATGTAATATTCCCACTCCAGTCTATATTTAATTGGAGTAGGGGATGGCTAGTGAACCTAATTAATCTACTATTCCTACTCCATCTATTTTTAATTGGGGTAGGTGCTGGACACTTAACCTAACTTATTTTACTATTTCCACTACAATCTATATTTATTTGGGGTATGGGCTGGACACTGACCTTAATTAATTTACTATTCCCATTCCAGTCTGTATTTATTTGGAGTAGGTGGTGAAGACTGAAGATGATTAATTTAATATTCCCACTCCGGTCTAGGTTTAATTGGGGTAGGTGCTAGACACTAATCTTAAATAATTTACTATTCCCACTACAATCAGTATTTATTGGGGTAGGTACTGGACACCTAACCTAATTTAATTAATGTACTATTCCCACTCCAGTCTATATTTAATTGGGGTAGGTGGTGGATACTGAACTTAATTAATTTACTATTAAAACTCCAATCTATATTTAATTAGGATAGGTGCTGGACACTAAACTTAATTAAATTACTATTCCCACTCCAGATTGTATTTATTTGGGTTAGTTGCTGGACACTGAAGGGCATTAATTTACGATTCCCACTCCAGTCTATAATTAATTGGGGTAGATGCTAGACACTGATCTTAAAAAATTTACTATTCCCACCCCAGTCAGTATTTAATTGGGGTGGGGTCTGGACACTAAACATAGTTCATTTAATATTCCCCCTCCAGTCAGTATTTAATTGGTGTAGGTGCTGGACACTCAACTTAATTAATTTACTAATCCCACTCCAGTCTTAATTTAATTAGGGTAGGTGCTGGACACTAAATGTATTCTACTATTCCCACTCCATTCTAAAATTAATTGGGATAGGTGGTGGAAACTAAACTTAATTAATTTACTAATCCCACACCAACCTGTATTTTTTGGGGGTAGATGGTGGACACTGAAGTTAATTAATTTACTATTCCCACTCCAGTCTATAGTTAATAGGGGTAGGTGCTGGACAATAAACATAATTAATTTACTATTCAAACTCCAATCTATATTTAATTGGGGTAGGTGCTGCACACTCAACTTAATAAATTTACTATTCCCACTCCAGTCAACAGTCAATAGGGGTAGGTGCTGGATAATAGACTTAATTATTTATTATTTCCACTACAGTCTATATTTAATTGGAGTAGGTGATGGATAGTGAACCTAATTAATCTACTATTCCTACTCCATCTATATTTAATTGGGGTAGGTGCTGGACACTTAACCTAACGTATTTTACTACTTCCACACCAATTTATATTGATTTGGGGTACTATTCCCACTTCAGTATTAATTTAATTAGGGTAGGTGCTGGACAATAAACTTAATTAATCTACTTTTCCCATTCCAATCTATATTTATTTGGGGTAGGTGCTGGACACTGAAGGTCATTAATTTACTATTCCCACTCCAGTCTATATTTAATTGGGGTAGATGCTAGACACTGATCTTAAAAAAATGTACTATTGTAAACAACAGAAGCCTTGGAGACAGTATGCAGGGTAGAGTGAAGTCATGAAGCAGGGGTAAGAGAGGGAGCAGAGGTCTGTGTTTGCAAGAGTTGAGTATAGGTCGCCATCACCGTTGTTTTAAGGAGGAGGTATTTGGGAGCAAATGATGCAAGGCGATCAAAGGAGGAGTGAAGAGTTGATAAGGGGAGAAAGGAGGAGTTTGAAAACAGCTGTGATATCCAGATTAAACCTTTATGCCTCCAGGATTTCCAATAAAAGGGCTTGCCCTGAAATAAAAGGTGTACATTGTGCCAGATAGTGGAGGAGAGGAAATCGGCAAGTGTAGTAGGAGGAGGAGGGCTAGAGGATAAGAGGAGCTTGGTAGTGAATTTATGAATGGGAGTTGAAATCGTAGACGGTTTTCGGGAGAAAGAAATGTATTCAGCAAAGGAAAAAGGGGAGAGGAAAAGGCGCTCAACCTTAACCCACAAGGGACATGGAGAGGCAGGGTCTTGTAGCCAAAAGGAAGCTAAATACGTTAATCAACTTAATTAATTTACTATTCCCACTCCAGCCTGTATTTATTTGGAGTAGGTGGTGGACACTGAAGATAATTAATGTACTATTCCCACTCCAGTCTAGGTTCAATTTGGGTAGGTGCTAGACACTAATCTTGAATAATGTACTATTCCCACTCCAGTCAGTATTTATTGGGGTAGGTGCTGGACACTGAACTTAATTAATGTACTATTAAGGCCGTAGCTTCTCATATCTTGCCCCTACATTCTGGAATTCTCTTCCCTTTTCTCTCAAATCTGTCACATCACTCATCCTGTTCCGCAAGTCCCTTAAAACCTGGCTCTTTTCCCAATCTGGATAAACTCTAAATCTGCCTTTCTCAGTATCCCAATCAGCGCCAGGAAACCTACGGTGATAGTGCGCTTTACAAAAACCTCCTAACATAACATAACATAACATAACATATTCCCACTCCAGTATTAATTTAACTAGGGTAGGTGCTGGACACTAAATTTAATCTACTATTCCCACTCCAATCTATATTTAATTGGGATAGGTGGTGGAAACTAAACTTAATTAATTTACTATTCCCACTCCAGCCTGTATGTTTTTTTAGGTAGGTGGTGGACACTGAAGTTAATTAATTTACCATTCACACGCCAAACTGTATTTATTTGGGGTAGATGGTGGACACTGAAGTTAATTACTTTACTATACCCTCTCCATTCAATAGTTAATAGGAGTAGGTGCTGGACAATACACTTAATTAATGTACTATTCCCACTCCAGTCTATTTTTAATTGGGGTAGGTGCTGGATACTGAACTTAATTAATTTACTATTCCCTCTCTAGCCTGTATTTATTTGATGTAGGTGGAGGACACTGAAGTTAATCAATTTACTTTTCCCACTTCAGTATGTATATATTTGGGGTAAGAGCTGAGAACTAAACATAATGAATTTACTATTCCCACTATATTAACTATTTAATTAACAAATGTTCACACTAGTACATACATTTTATACCATGATATTTTTTATTGTTTTCAACATATTTTATATTTTTATGTTTTAATTAATTTTTTGCATTTATTTTTACATTTCCCTAGAGTTTATTAAAATTGAATATGTTTATACTATACAATAAATCAATGTTTTCAATGGTTTTAATTTATATATATAAACACCCTTATCTCCTATAAATCCAACAATCCACTCATAGGTTTTACTTAGAAATTTGAAAATAATTTGAAATTAATTTACAAATATTGTTTACAATTCATACAAATCAAAAAAAAATGTTTTTTAAAAACTACTCACCCTCTTGTCATGGCTGTGTGCAGGGCCACAGGTAAAACAGCCATGGTGCAGCAGGCACATCTGCAGCAGTACACTAGCAGCTAAGGCAAGTAATAGTGGCAAACCACAGAGGACGCTGGAAAAAATGGAATTAATAAATGCTGGTATGACACCAAAAATAGTTTGGAAAGAAGACACAAGGCCGGAGCCCACAAGTTTAAAAAAATGTGCCAGGCCAGTAGTACAAGAGGCATTGAATATAGTATGAATTAAAGCACCGAAATGCTGTGGGAGGTCAGTATTAAGAAGGGCCTGTACCTCTGATCCGGTATTGGCTATATTAAGGACAAATGTTTTACTTGCAGATGTGAAACTTCTTTTTGGGATAACAATGCTCTAATTCTGCTCATTTTTATCGAAGTCTACCTTCAAGGTCGGAATGGAAGGCCAGACCGAGTTATCGAGTCTCCCGTGTGGGGGTGAAAACAGTACATTTTTAAAGCAAACCACACGTTGTGAGCTGTCACCATATAAGCGATGCCAGCAAGCATACCACAGCAGTCCTCATTATTCAAAAGCAGATAACTACCGTTTGCAAGTAAAGTGAAAGTTGGTGCAATACTTGGCACTGGAATACCTTTCAGAACACATGCAAGATTCAGGGCCATGCACCTCTATATTTTTGCAAATCAGCGAATGACCTATGGTCGAATCGCATGATTCCCCAGTTAAATAAACTTCTTTATCATCCTGCAAGCATCTGTAAGCGAATCGTAATGACCACACCTCATGAAGGAAAGCACTGCCCAAGGGTTCATAGCGGCATAGGGGTTAATGCTTCATGCAGGAGCTAAATTTAAACAAAGGAAATGGTCAGGTTTTTACCCCATGAATGAGCCAGACAGCAGCTTCAGTTTCGGCCACAGAAAAAGGCAAAGGTTCTAATGTTTCAATATGTAACAGAGTGTATGTAGCATCTTTCATAGACATAAACCACTGTTTGTCTGTTAAATTAAAAGGCAAAATTAAAGATGTTGCGTTCAAATAATCCCAAGGAACTTTCCCCATATTAAGAGTTTGTAACTTCCATGCAAACTACATTACTGAGCGCAACTGATTCTGTCAATGATACAAAACAGATACATCCTGTTGCACAATAACAACAACAGATGAAACAATACTGTCCAATGTGTAAATTCGGGCAGAAAGTGTGTTAATACTATTATCCACAACAGCAAAGACTTTTTCCAAATTAGCCTGGTCTATCGCTTCTAAACTGGAAGTGGCTCCCAGTAGAAATGCGAAGTAACTTCAAAACGGCCTGCTTAACACACAAAGCCATGCAGCAATGTGGGTTTTTTGTGAAAACTCAGATAAAGCAGAGCGCTCTGCCTAGTGTATACATCAAGGGTGTTCTAAATGCTAAGTGACAGTGTGGTGCGTTCAGAGCGAGCGGAAAAGCCCAAAAGTGAGCACGCCGTGTTGCTGGCTCTTTAAGTATCACGCTTAATACGTGTAGGTATTAGGCAGTTACCGGGAAACTTCGGAGGAGGGAGACCACGTATCTGAACGAAACGCCAAGACTGCGAGTTAATTCCTTTTTGACATAACGATTGAAGTGGATCCCCTCCCGGTAACTGCCTAATACCTACACGTATTAAGCGTGATACTTAAAGAGCCGGCAACACGGCGTGCTCACCTTTGACAGAGGCATTTACACTTGTTCTCTGGGTTACTTAACCTTGACTTACTTTCCGCGAGATTGAATACCATCCAGCAAATACTGAAGCGCGTCTACATTGATTCTTTATTCCTCCAGACCTCCTTACGTGCAGGCTGTGCCACAAGCCCTGAAGAGTCGTTGTGACCAATTTCCACACGACGAAACACGTGTCGGCTGGTTGTGGACCGATAAGGCCGGTTGTGGACCTATTAAACAACCCACCTTGAGATACACATCCAAGAATCTGCATCTGTCCTTTCTGTGCTATATATATTTTGTGTTGATAATTACTTGCCTACCAGTTTTAAACCTTGTGTTTTTGTGTGCGAGAGCATTGCTGTTTTTAACACACAAAGCCCTCCATACCGGTAAACCCGATTACTTTGCACAAAAAAAAAAAAAGCAGGACAAGCCAGGAATTTGAGAAGCTCTAACTCCATCCTGCTCATCCTACCTAAAACTAGAAAGAAAAGAACAGCGAACTGCTCCTTCACGGGAAACGCCCCCAACATTTGGAAATCCATCCCCCCGCACATCAGAATCATACTGTCCTTTGCGGAATTCAAAAGTCAACTCAATACACTGTTCCTCATCCATTCCCTTGGATCTGGATAACACGGAACAGACAGCAACCCACCAACTATGCGCCTGCATTGAAACCAAAGAAGTTCTCTTGTAAAATTATGCAGCTCTTACTCTGACACTGGTTGACCGCTAATACCTTCACATATCATGCTTCTGTTGTTTTTATGCTATTCTCATACTGTAAAGTGCTCTGCTACCTTTGGGTCTTGACAGCGCTATAGAAAACCTCTTAAATAAATAATTTTTTCTTCCGTCTCCAAGCTTTACTGTGGCCCATGTTTCACTGTATAAAGATGTTATTGTGTCTATCAGTGTCTGGGGGAGTCCCCATGCTTCCAATTTCTTCCACAGACGATCGCGTGGCACTCTATCAAAAGCTGATTTCAGGTTGATGTAACATGCCAGTAATCCTGCCTTCTTCTTTTCTGCTTTTTCGATCAAGATCGTCAGTGCTGAGCGGTTTGTGATGGTGCCCATGCCTTGTCTGAAGCCTGTTTGAAATTTTGGGATTATTTTATTTTCCTCCTGTTAGTGGCGTAACATGTAAAAAGCAAAACGTTTTGCCTCTACATCAATGAGGGCAATCAGCCTGTAGTTCCCAGGTTCTGTTCTGCTACCGTTTTTGGAGATTGGATGAAAAAGATTTCTGCTCCAAGACCGTGGCATCTTGTTTTCACAAAACAATTGGTTATTAAGGGGTGTGAGATAATTGGCCCAAAATTCGGGGTCTTGTTTGAAAAGGGCTTTGGCAGCCCATTTGGTCCTGCGGCGCCTTCAGCTTTCAGTTTTTCAATCAAAAATGTTGTGTATTTTACTGCTGTCAATGGTATTAGGTCTTCCGATTCCCTGCTGATTAGATCTTCTTTCAGTTCATCTTTTTTAAGAGCGATTGCCTCTCATTCCGGTTCTTTTCTTTTTACTTCATCTATACTTGCTTCTTCCCACGTGTGTGACCCTGTTTCAGTGTTGTACAGTTTGTCAATATATTGCAGCCAAGTTGTTTCGCTTACTCCTACATTCAGTTTAGTTCCTGTTCCCTTAGTTAGTTTGTTGATTAGGCCCCAAAATTCACTGCTGTTCGGTAATTTACTTGCCCACAGAAATTCTTCCCATAGTTTTTCTGTGTGTATCCTTTTTGCATCTCTACACTCTTCCTTGTATTCTTTTCTCATTTTTAGAATCTTGCTATTATCTCTTTCTATTCTAGTTCTATTTGCGACAGCATTTAGTCTTGCATCCTTTGCGATGGTTCTTTTTTTGATCTCTCAGCTGTATGCTATACCATGGCTCCTTGTTGGCTCCATACGTACATTTGCCTACTGATTTTGCTGGAAATTTATCTAGCAAGGACGTATGCAAATTCTCCCAATCTTTTGCCAACAAATGTACTTCCAGAGTCCCAGTATTCTCTACATACCTCTTCACTGTATCCATTATCTCTTTTATAATTGTTCCTCTCCATTTAAGTTTCCTTAAGTTATACACTTGCGACTAAGGATGCTGTACTCTCTTTTTGCTGTAGGTTTAGGTGTAATACTATTTCTTGAGGAAAGTGATCGCTCTTCGGCCGTGTTATAATGCGGAAATGATCGACCAAGTGTGCAAGATCCTTGCTGATTATTGTATAGTCTATGGTGGATTGTTTATTTCCACTAGAAAAGGTCATTCCTGCTGCTTCGTATTTCCGTTTAAAGTAACAAATCCCAGAGATTCCAGGTCATTCCATGTTTTTTGGGTTTTGCTCTTGTTGCCATTGCCCCCTGTCAAATTACAATTGAAATCACATGAGACAATCATCTCATAATGTTGATGTGTTACTTGTAAAATTTGTATTATGTTTATCATGTTTGACAGTTTTTTTATTTTCTTTTTCTTTTCGGGATGAATGTATATGTTTAAAACCAGTAACTTCCACCCAACTCCGTTTGAGGGATGTTTGCATTCTAGGTTTATGACTTGTATCCAGTTTTCTCCGATATCCATTTCCTCTATTTTCCAATCATATTCATCTGTTATGTATATGGACAGACCCCCCCTTGGGGGTCCATACTTAGCAATTTTTTCTGTTATTACATGAAATTCTTCATATACTGCTATGTGTCTTGGTGTTACGTTAAATGTTTCTTTTAGGATAATTATGTTAAATTTACCCAAAAAGGAGATGGTCTCTTGGTCTTGTTCCATTTCTTTAATTCCATGGACATTCCAGGAGCATATTCTTATTCTCTTCTACTTTTGCTTAAATTTCTTATTGTTTTGCTCCCTACTGTCTTTGGTATTTTCATCAGGATCGATGTAAGTTTAACGTGTGAGGTATCCAGGACCAAACTTGATTTCCCTCAGGCTGATGGTTTGACTGTCTGGGGTTTGTACTGTTTGAACATGGATCCCTAGTTATTTGTTGGGTTGTGGTCGTGCTTCTTGCTGCCATTAAAAACTGAAGTTGTCTTTCCATTTGTGTTTATTAATTGATGTGCCACATTGTTTAATAACGGGTATGGGTATTTTATGCGCATTGGGTATGCTAGTGTTATACCCCAAGCTTCAAAGACTGCTCTTGTAGAGAAAATCAGCTTGGTTATCTCTTTTGATGCCCATGTGAGGATTTGGCTGCTTTTTTTATTGGAAAGGTGGAGGCCATCTACCGCTCCTTTCCCGGCTCTATAGGGTCTCCGGAGAAACAGATACCTGCTTTGAAAACTACTTTATCTTTATCCCATCTCCCAGAGCTTTCAATGGAGGAATTTAACAAACTTGTAGTGAAAGTTAACTCAGGTTCTCCTATGGATCCTTTACGACCTGTTCAATTCAGAAAATCTGCTTCCCTTTGCCTCCCTCGTTTATGTGATCTTATTAATCTGTCTTTATCCTCAGGCTCCGGCTCGGGCACCTGGAAACAGGCCCAGGTGATTCCCCTCTTAAAAAAACCTGCCCTGGACCCACTGAAATTGGAGAATTATCACCCCATCTCCCTTCTCCCGTGGGTAGCTAAACTGACCGATGCCCATGTTATTACCATCTTATCTAATCATCTCCATTCTGCCAATATATTAGACCCTTCGCAGAATGGGTTTCGGCCCGGCCACAGTACCGAGACTGCGTTACTCTCAATGGCTGAACATCTACGAATGTTGGTAGATTCTGGTCATACTGCGGCACAGGTTCTTCTTGATCTCAGTGCCGCGTTCGACACGGTCTCCCGCGATATTTTATTACAACGATTGGTTGAGGCAGGTGTCGACAACATGGCACTTGAATGGTTTCGATCTTTTCTATCTGGTTGTACCTTCAAGGTTGCCACTCCACCTTTTGAATCTAAACCTTATTCGATTGCCCAGGGAGTTCCGCAGGGATTGGCTCTTAGCCCCACTCTATTCAACCTCTATGTGCAGCCGCTGGCTGCTGTCGCCAAGCGTGGGAACCTGACTATGGTGTCCTACGCTGACGACACGCAGCTGGCCGTTGCAATAAGTGGGGCTTCCGATCTTGAGGCAGCTAAGTTCCGTGAGGGGCTTATCTCAGTGGCCCCTTGGATGACTGATAATTACTTTCAATTGAACGCCAAGAAAACCGAGGTGCTCATTGTTGGAAAACAGAGTCATCTATGGGGCGACAATTGGTGGCCTTCAGGGCTCGGTCCCACTCCCATCCCTGCTACTGAGGTTAAAAATCTAGGGGTTTGGTTCGACTCGAAACTCAGCTTTACCACCCATACTAAAAAAGTTGCTGCTATGTGTTTCGGGACCTTGCGTAAACTCAGATCCATTTTTAAATTCTTTGATGCTCCTACTAGACAGCTTATTGTACAAGCTATCATTCTGTCTAAGTTGGACTACGCCAGTTCTCTTTTGCTTGGAGCTAATCAGGCTGAACTCTCTAGACTTCAACGCGTTCAAAACGAAGCTGCCAGGGCTCCGGTAGGCTTACCAAGATTCTGCTCAGCCAAAAAAATTATTCACAAGCTCCACTCGCTTCCTGTTGCTCAGAGAATTAAGTTTAAGTCTCGCTGCCTTTCGTTCAAAATCCTGAAACACTCTTCCCCTCAGATTCTGGAGGTTTTCATCTCTTCATATGTTCCATCACAGTCTTTGAGAGGTCCTCTGGACTCCACCTGGCTATAGTACCGCATTTCAAGAGGTCTAGGATCGGCGGCCGCTCCTTCAGAGTGCTTGCTGCCAAGCTATGGAACTCCCTTCCTGTTCATATCCGTGCGATTGATGGACTCTTGGCGTTCAGGAAGGCTGATAAATCTTTCCTTTTTCCTTTAGATCCTTAATGTTGTTGTGTTCTGGTTCCTGCTATTGCTTCTGTCCAGTTTTCTGTTCTGTCAGCGCCAGGACGCCCCTTTGCTGGAGCATCTGTGCGCTCTACAAATCCGGCTAACATAACATAACATAACATAACATAACATAACATAACATAACATAACATAACATAACATAACATAACATAACATGTTGTACTGCTTACTTCCAATGCTGTCTCTTTATTCATTTGGGCAAATTCTACCGCCAAAAGTTCTGCCAATGTTATTTCCCTTAATTTTGGAATCTCTCTAAATAATCGCATTATATTTCCCCATTTCAAAGTATCCATTTTTCCTTTTGTTGGATATTCTGGCCAGAATATTAATTTACAGCCTTTCTCTGTTGCATCCATTTGTTTTTTCTGATTTAGATTTAATTCAATTCTGTTTTTTCCTTAGCGGATTCCCGGGGGTTATTTTGACTTATAAACTCTACGATGGGCCTTTCTTTTAAGGGAGGCTTTGATGTTGTGGCTACATCGTCAATCCGCTCTGATTTCTCTTTTGTTCTATGACTTACGATTGACCTGGCGTTATCCTTGTATATATTTTCGAACGGTGCGTTACATGTCCTGCCTTTTTTATCCAAAGTAATTAGTAATTGGGTGTTGATACTTATAAAACGTTCTGCTTGTGGTTCAAGACTTTTTTCCCCTTTTAGACAGGTCTGATATCTTATCATCTGTTCTCCTTGTGTTTGGTTTTAGATGGTCCAAATTTATTTATCCGTCTTGGATTCTTGATTCTGGTATATATTCCAGTAATCTTGTTCCTCTTTCGTGTTTTTCTATTACGCGCTTATTTTCTACTTCGTCCTCTGTATTATTTATATTGTTTATTGTTTTTACTCCTACATTCTGTCCTCCTTTTGATTTGTATTGGACAATTTCTGGTGACATCTGTTTGCTTTGCATGGAAGTGCTAGGAAACCCCGTACTATCTGATGTATTTCTTTCTTGGTTTTTTGATTCTACTTTTACGGTGTCTTCTGCCCGATCTATAATGCTTTTGTTTCACTTTTGTGTAAATATAGCATAAATTTGACTTTTTTCCTGCTTAGTTTTTTTGCTGGCGTTCTTCCTAGCTTTCCGCACTCGTTTGCGTTGTCTTTTAGTTTGATTCTCTAATGCGCCTGGTGAGGATGAGGTTTTGCTTTCACTATGCCCTTTTCCATCATCATTTGTTTTGTTTGCTTCCAATATATTTATAACGTTGTCAGGTTCAGTGACTAGCCTCATGTTTCTTTTGTATTTCTGTCCTTGTTTTTTCACTCTTGTTTTCTCGGGCCAATATTTCTTCTGTTGGTCTTGTCATTTGTGCCACTCATAGGATTTCGGTCAATATTTCCAGTAGGGACACCAGTTTACCTATTATTTTACCACATCCGCAACTTTGATCCAGCGTTTTGTTTTTTGTTTGGATATCTTTATTAATTCCTTTAGTAATTTGGGCTGAGATTTTATCCAATTTAGTGTTTATTCCTGCTATGTGCGTTGCGATTAAATTCATTAGATCTACCGGGACATCTAATTTATCCGATTGAAAGTTTAGAACATAATTTGCTTGCTGTAGACTTCTTATTAGCGATTCTCTCAAAGTAGCGGGCTCTATGTTGTTCGGTTGCATAGAGATCCCTGATATAGAGCCAAATCCGCTTGCTGATGAAATTGTGATTGGTGATTATTTTTCCTTGTGGTTGACCTCTTATCTCCTTGTTGTGTTCTTCCCATCGGTTGGGACTGGGTGTGTGCTTAATGGGGGTTGAGACGGCTCCACCGGTAGATTGTAAATCCCCTCCGCTTTGCTCCATCGGTCGCAGCCCAGGCAACACGGCGGATCTCTCGCGACCCCCCTGACGGCGGCTCCCGGCCCAGCTGCTCCTTGCTTGTTTCTTCGCTCCTCATTTGAGACTCGCGACTCCCGACTCGCGGCTCGCGGCTTGCGACTCTCATCTCTGCCGCCACCGCTGCCGCCGCTGCCGACACTGCCGCTGTCGGTGACTGTGTCCTCACATGGGAAGGGGGGCGAAATGTTAGACTGGCTGCGGCCCGCAGTTCCCGGCTCTCAGAGGCACCCGACTCCCGGCTCTCGACGGCGGAGCAGCACGCTCCTCTCTCCTCTTGCCTCGGACTCCTCTCCTCAAGCTCCTCAGGCTCCTCACAGCTTGCTCAACAGCGCCACCACAACAAAATCCTACCTAATTTAGGTTGGTGCTGGACAGTAAACTTAATTAATTTACTATGCCCACTCCAATCTGTATTTATTTGGGGTAGATGGTGGACACTGAAGTTAATTAATTTACTATTCACACTCCAGTCTGCATTTAATTGGGGTAGGTGCTTGATAATAGACTTAATTAATTAACTATTCCCAAACCAGTTAGTATTTAAATGGGGTAGGAGATGGACATTAAACTTAATTATTCTACTTTTCCCATTCCAATCTATATTAAATTGAGGTAGGTGCTGGATACTGAACTTAATTAATTTACTATTCCAACTCCAATCTATATTTAATTAGGGTAGGTGCTGGATAATAGACTTAATTATGTAATATTCCCACTCCAGTCTATATTTAATTGGAGTAGGGGATGGCTAGTGATCCTAATTAATCTACTATTCCTACTCCATCTATTTTTAATTGGGGTAGGTGCTGGACACTTAACCTAACTTATTTTACTATTTCCACTCCAATCTATATTTATTTGGGGTATGTGCTGGACACTGACCTTAATTAATTTATTATTCCCATTCCAGTAGTAGGTGGTGGACACTGAAGATAATAAATTTACTATTCCCACTCCGGTCTAGGTTTATTTGGGGTAGGTGCTAGACACTAATCTTAAATAATTTACTATTCCCACTCCAGTCAGTATTTATTGGGGTAGGTACTAGACACTGAACTTAATTTAAATAATGTACTATTCCCACTCCAGTCTATATTTAATTGGGGTAGGTGGTTGATACTGAACTTAATTAATTTACTATTAAAACTCCAATCCATATTTAATAAGGATAGGTGCTGGACACTAAACTTAATTAATTTACTATTCCCACTCCAGATTGTATTTATTTGGGTTAGATGCTGGACACTGGAGGTCATTGATTTACTATTCCCACTCCAGTCTATAATTAATTGGGGTAGATGCTAGACACTGATCTTAAAAAATGTACTATTCCCACTCCAGCCAGTATTTAATTGGGGTGGGGTCTGGACACTAAACATAGTTCATTTAATATTCCTCCTCCAGTCAGTATTTAATTGGTGTAGGTGCTGGACACTCAACTTAATTAATTTACTAATCCCACTCCAGTCTTAATTTAATTAGGGTAGGTGCTGGACAGTAAATGTATTCTACTATTCCCACTCCATTCTAAAATTAATTGGGATAGGTGGTGGAAACTAAACTTAATTAATTTACTAATCCCACACCAACCTGTATTTGTTTGGGGTAGATGGTGGACACTGAAGTTAATTAATTTACTATTCCCACTCCAGTCAATAGTTAATAGGGGTAGGTGCTGGAAAATAAACATAATGAATTTACTATTCAAACTCCAATCTATATTTAATTGGGGTAGGTGCTGGAAACTCAACTTAATACATTTACTATTCCCACTCCAGTCAACAGTCAATAGGGGTAGGTGCTGGATAATAGACTTAATTATTTATTATTTCCACTCCAGTCTATATTTAATTGGAGTAGGTGATGGATAGTGAACCTAATTAATCTACTATTCCTACTCCATCTATATTTAATTGGGGTAGGTGCTGGACACTTAACCTAACGTATTTTACTACTTCCACACCAATTTATATTGATTTGGGGTACTATTCCCACTCCAGTATTAATTTAATTAGGGTAGGTGCTGGACACTAAACTTAATCTACTTTTCCCATTCCAATCTATATTTATTTGGGGTAGGTGCTGGACACTGAAGGTCATTAATTTATTATTCCCACTCCAGTCTATAGTTAATTGGGGTAGATGCTAGACACTGATCTTAAAAAAATGTACTATTGTAAATAACAGAAGCCTTGGAGACAGTACGCAGGGTAGAGTGAAGTCATGAAGCAGGGGTAAGAGAGGGAGCAGAGGTCTGTGTTTGCAAGAGTTGAGTATAGGTCGCCATCACCGTTGTTTTAAGGAGGAGGTATTTGGGAGCAAATGATGCAAGTCGATCAAAGGAGGAGTGAAGAGTTGATAAGGGGAGAAAGGAGGAGTTTGAAAACAGCTGTGATATCCAGATTAAACCTTTATGCATCCAGGATTTCCAATAAAAGGGCTTGCCCTGAAATAAAAGGTGTACATTGTGCCAGATAGTGGAGGAGAGTAAATCGGCAATTGCAGTAGGAGGAGGAGGGCTAGAGGATTAGAGGAGCTTGGTAGTGAATTTATGAATGGGAGTTGAAATCGTAGATGGTTTTCGGGAGAAAGAAATGTATTCAGCAAAGGAAAAAGAGGAGAGGAAAAGGCGCTCAACCTTAACCCACAAGGGACAGGGAGAGGTAGGGTCTTGTAGCCAAAAGGAAGCTAAATACGTTAATCAACTTAATTATTTACTATTCCCACTCCAGCCTGTATTTATTTGGAGTAGGTGGTGGACACTGAAGATAATTAATGTACTATTCCCACTCCAGTCTAGGTTCAATTTGGGTAGGTGCTAGACACTAATCTTTAATATTGTACTATTACCACTCCAGTCAGCATTTATTGGGGTAGGTGCTGGACACTGAACTTAATTAATGTACTATTCCCACTCCAGTATTAATTTAATTAGGGTAGGTGCTGGACACTAAACTCAATTAATCTACTTTTCCCATCCTCAGACAGAGTAAAGACCTCCTTGCCTTCAGAAAGGCTTTTAAGACTCACCTTTTCATAAAGGCTTACCCGAAATAACTCTTCAGGCAGACTCACCTCTTGTTATGTTTTTTATCGTACCAGCGCCAAGAAGCCCTCGGGCGTACGCGCGCTCTATAAATTTTTATTAACATAACATAACATAACATTCCAATCTATATTTAATTGAGGCAGTTGCTGGATACTGAACTTAATTAATTTACTATTCCAACTCCAATCTATATTTAATTAGGGTAGGTGCTGGATAATAGTCTTAATTATTTAATATTCCTACTCCAGTCTATATTTAATTGGAGTAGGGGATGGCTAGTGAACCTAATTAATCTACTATTCCTACTCCATCCATTTTTAATTGGGGTAGGTGCTTGCCCCTTAACCTAACTTGTTTTACTATTTCCACTCCAATCTATATTTATTTGGGGTATGTGCTGGACACTAACCTTAATTAATTTACTATTCCCACTCCAGTCAGTATTTATTGGGGTAGGTTCTGGACAATGAACTTAATTAATGTACTATTCCCACTCCAGTCTTAATTTAATTAGGTTAGGTGCTGGACACTAAACTTAATTAATCTACTTTTCCCATTCCAATCTATATTTAATTGGGGTAGGCGCTGGATACTGAACTTAATTAATGTACTATTCCAATTCCAATCTATATTAAGTTAGGGTAGGTGCTGGACACTAAACTTAATTAATTTACTATTCCCACTCCAGATTGTATATATTTGGGTTAGTTGCTAGACACTGAAGGGCATTAATTTACTATTCCCACTCCAGTCTATATTGAATTGGGGTAGATGCTAGACACTGATCTTTAAAAAAGGTACTATTCCCACTCCAGTAAGCATTTAATTGGGGTGGGGTCTGGACACTAAACATAGTTAATTTAATATTTCCCCTCCAGTCAGTATTTGATTGGGGTAGGTGCTGGACACTGAACCTAATTAATTTACTAATCTTACTCCAGTCTTAATTTAACTAGGGTGGGTGCTGGACACTAAATGTAATCTACTTAATCTATTTAATCTACTGTTGTTGTAATTTTTAAAACCTGATTTAAACATGTGGGGGGTGGTACGACCTACCTGATCACTTCTGTTGGGTGAGGTGAGCCTTCCCTGCTCCGTTCCACCGCGGCTGCTGTGCCGTTTGTGTGGAGGGCGGGCGGCCATCTTCCTAGTAGTCCTGCACCCCGGCTGAACCCGTGGCAGTGGTCTAGCTGGGGGAGGGAGGTGCTTCTATAAAAACAACATGCCCTTTCAGACGCACAGCGGTCGTGCGTGGCGGGCGCGCCGTCTGCGCTCCGAAGTGTTGCCAAAGTCGAGCCCGTCTGCGCCCATCCGCGGCAGACTGCGGGCTAGGGCGACAACCCCTGCTCCTGATGGTAAGATCTACTGGGACAGGGAGCAGCTCCTCAGCCTACGTCCGGATACCTCCTATCCATGTAGGCACGGCATGTCTTGTGAGGATGTGGAATGTGCTCATTGTCGGTTTCGTTTCATCACCTTGTTGAAAGATATTGGGGAGCAAGCCACGCTAACATGCAGTCTTCTTAACGTGAGATCACTGCGTAAGCATAGACTCGACATATTCGAGCTGCTCACGGAGAGAAAGTTTGACCTATTGTTCCTCACGGAAACGTGGCTAGACCAGTTCTCCGACTCTGATAATATTGAGGCTATGCCTGAGAACTACTCCATGGTCAGGCAGGACAGGCCAGTGGGGAAGGGAGAGGGAATAGCGATGATTTTTAAGAAGACTCTGGGATGTTTATTGGAGTTCACCCCAGTCGCTGAGAGTGAGGCGGGAGCGTTCACCATACAAGTTAATGGGGGAATGACGATTAAAGGCTTTCTCATATATAGAGCCCCTGGGTCGTGTACTAAGTTCAGGGAGAGTCTGTTAGAGAGTGTAACAGAGGCAGCGCTACGCAGGGACAAATTCCTCCTACTGGGAGATTTGAATTTGCATCTGAATGGCCCAGAGGATAAAGGAGCGGAGGAGTTCTGCAGGGACATTCAAGCCCTTCAGCTTGAACTCAAGCTCTCAAGTCCCACGCATCGTCAAGGACATCTTTTGGACCCGGTCTTTGCTAAATGGGGAGGGGTTGAGGTCTTCACAGTCGAGCCGATCCCCTGGACTGACCACTTTTTGGTGGTATTCTCCATAAATAGCACCAAAGCCATAAAACATAGTCAGGCACCCCTGAATTATTTAAGGAGGAAGTGGGCAAAATTCTCCGTGGAGGATTTTAATGAAGCACTGACAAGGGAAGGCCAGCCAGGAGGTGAGGATATAGAATTGGCGTTTTTTTACTTGAATAGGCGCATTACAGAGGCGCTAGATCAGACCGCTCCACTTTGCCGAACATCCGCGTGCGGCCGCAAGGAAAGATCAGCCCCATGGTTTAGTGGAGAGCTACGGCGGACAAAGGCGGAATGTAAGCGAGCTGAAAGAGCATGGAGGGTGACTTATGACACTCAGGCCAGGGAACTGTTTATAGAAAAAAGGCGGCTTCATCATAGGCTGATTAAAAAGTCGAAGGCGGCCTTTTATGCAGGGCAAATTTTAGGGGCAAAAAATTTGGCTAAAGAGCTCTTCTGCAGTTACAAGTCTTTGACTACTATAGGCTCGTCTGCAGACCCAGAGAGTTGTTCGACGGAAACATGCGATCGCATCGCCGACTACTTCTCCACTAAAGTCGAGAAAATCTACTCGACTTTCCCTAACCCTCCCCCCACAGGGGTTGAGTTTGAGGTAATATCGGAGGGCACAGAGATTTCGGGGCTCCTCACAAGCTTTAGCACTCCCCCTCCTGAAGAGCTAGTCAGGGTATGTCTCTCAGGAAAATCTGGCTCCCCTTTGGACCCGGTGTCCCCTAAACGGTTGGGGGATAGCTTGGAAGTCCTGGAGCCCTATATAAGGCATGTCCTGGATACCTCCTTTAAGTCTGGCATGTTACCCAAGGGGTGGAAACAGGCAGTGGTGCTCCCTCTCCGGAAGAAATCTCACATTGGTTTTGAGGTGTTAGAAAATCTGAGGCCCATCTCACTCCTGCCTTTTCTGTCCAAAGTGGCTGAGAAGGTGGTAAACACCCAAATTATGGAACATGTGGAGGAGGTGGGATTGCTCCACGCCACGCAGTTCGGCTTTAGACCGCGCCACTCCACAGAGTCCGCCCTTCTTATGGCAACAGAACATCTGAGACAGGGTGTAGATGAGGGGCAAACTATGGCCTTGATCCTGCTAGACCTCAGCGCGGCGTTCGACACTGTAGCACATTCCACCTTGCTACAGTGTCTGAACAGAGGTGGCATCGCTAACACTGCGCTGAGGTGGATCCAGGCCTTCCTAACGGGAAGAAGCTTCCAAGTGAGGCAGGGCGACTGCTACTCCAAAGGGGTACTTTTGGGCCAGGGAGTGCCCCAGGGCTCGTCCCTGAGCCCGACCCTTTTTAATTTGTATGTAGCGCCTGTTGCCTCCATTGTGGAGAGTCATGGCCTCCAAATGGTATCCTATGCCGATGATACGCAACTGGTCATCTCCCTGTCGCATGCGCCCTGTCTTGCTGCAGATGGCTTCCAATCGTGCACGAAAGATCTTGCCGATTGGATGGCCATGAATTGTCGGCTTGGTGGCCATCCTGTTTAGGACCGACTCCCACCCCCTGTCAGGAGGCAAAAAACCTGGAGTATGGTTTGACGCGGGTCTTACTTTTGGGCCCCAGATCAACCGTGTGGTTGGCGTGTGTTTTGGGGTCCTGAAAAGGCTGAGGAAAGTCCTTGACCTACTGCAGTTGGAAGCTCGTCAAACCCTGGTACACGCATTGGTGACCGCAAGGCTGGACTATGCAAACCTGCTGTACCTGGGGGCACGGGGGAAAAGTGTTGGTCGCCTTCAAGTGCTGCAAAATGCGGCAGCACGTTTGATCCTCAGGCTGCCCAAAAGGGCGCCCTCGAAGGTGGCCCTGCAGAAGTTACATTGGCTCCCTGTGAAGAGCAGAGTCGAGTACAAGGCCCTTTGCACCTGTCATCGGATCCTGAATGGCAGGGCACCTCGACCACTGCAGAGATTGATTGAAGCCTACGAACCTGCCCGAGCGCTCAGATCTGCGGGTGGGGGACTGCTGAGGATCCCCAAGGTGAAGAAAGCTCGCATGGGAGGCAGATCCTTTAGGTATTTAACGGCATACTACTGGAACAAACTCCCTGTAGACCTACGCTTGGAACCAGTAGAAACGAGGTTTCGAGCTAAATTAAAAACCTACCTCTTTGTCAGATAATGGCCTGCCTGGCAGCTAAATTTCCCTGTTTTCCGCCTCTCTCATTGTCAGCGCGGGGATACGCCGGTGTGCGTAACTCAGCGCTCTATAAATGCCCCTATTATTATTATTATTAATATTATTACTATTCCCACTCCAATCTATATTTAATTGGGATAGGTGGTGGAAACTAAACTTAATTAATTTACTATTCCCACACCAACCTGTATTTATTTGGGGTAGATGGTGGACACTGAAGTTAATTAATTTACTATTCCCACTCCAGTCAATAGTTAATAGGGCTAGGTGCTGGACAATAAACGTAATTAATTTACTATTCCCACTTAAGTCTATATTTAATTGGGGTTGGTGCTGGATACTAAACTTAATTCATGTATTATTCCTACTCCAATTTATATTTATTTGGGGTGATGCTGGACACTAAACTTAATTAATTTACTATTCCCACTCCAGCCTGTATTTTTTTGAGGTAGGTGGTGGACACTGAAGTTAATTAATTTACCATTCACACGCCAAACTGTATTTATTTGGGGTAGATGGTGGACACTGAAGTTAATTAATTTACTATTCTCTCTCCAGTCAATAGTTAATAGGAGTAGGTGCTGGACAATACACTTAATTAATGTACTATTCCCACTCCAGTCTATTTTTAATTGGGGTAGGTGCTGGATACTGAACTTAATTATTTACTATTCCCACTCCAGCCTGTATTTATTTGATGTAGGTGGAGGACACTGAAGTTAATTAATTTACTTTTCCCACTTCAGTATGTATATAATTGGGGTAAGAGCTGAGAACTAAACATAATGAATTTACTATTCCCACTATATTAACTATTTAATTAACAAATGTTCACACTAATACATACATTTTATACCATGATATTTTTTATTGTTTTTAACATATTTTATATTTTTATGTTTTAATTAATTTTTTGCATTTATTTTTACTTTTCCCTAGAGTTTATTACAATTGAATATGTTTATACTATACAATAAATCAATGTTTTCAATTGTTTTAATTTATATATATAAACACCCTTATCTCCTATAAATCCAACAATCCACTTATAGGTTTTACTTAGAATTTTGAAAATAATTTGAAAATAATTTACAAATATTGTTTACAATTCATACAAATCAATTTTTTTTTTTTTTTAAAACTACTCACCCTCTTGTCATGACTGTGTGCAGGGCCACAGGTAAAGCAGCCATGGCGCAGCAGGCACATCTGCAGCAGTACACTAGCAGCTAAGGAAAGTAATAGTGGCAAACCACAGAGGACGCTGGAAAAAATGGAATGAATAAATGCTGGTATGACACCAAAAATAGTTTGGAAAGAAGACACAAGGCCAGAGCCCACAAGTTTAAAAAAATGTGCCAGGCCAGTAGTACAAGAGGCACTGAATATAGTATGAATTAAAGGACCGAAATGCTGTGGGAGGTCAGTATTAAGAAGGGCCTGTACCTCTGATCCGTTATTGGCTACATTAAGGACAAATGTTTTACTTGCAGATGTGAAACTTCTTTTTGGGATAACAATGCTCTAATTCTGCTAATTTTTATTGAAGTCTACCTTCAAGGTCGGAATGGAAGGCCAGACCGAGTTATTGAGTCTCCCGTGTGGGGGTGGAAACAGTACATTTTCACAGGGAGAGTAAATTACCGCCGCCACCGCCGAGAGTCACTTACGGGCAGAGAAAGCATCAGACGTTCCAGCCGCCACCGCCAAGAGTCACGAAGGCATCTCACTCCGCGCCGCCGCTCCGGGGGACTACAACACCCGGCAGGCCTCGCGGCGGCACGTGCAAGGTGACGACAGACGCGCCAGAGAGCGCCACCAGGCCCAATAAAGACAGGAGAATCCCGGCAGAGCGGGGGAGAGTAAATTACCGCCGCCTCCGCCGAGAGTCGCTTACGGGCAGAGAAAGCATCAGACGTTCTAGCCGCCACCGCCAAGAGTCACGAAGGCATCTGACTCCGCGCCGCCGCTCCGGGGGACTACAACACCCGGCAGGCCTCGCGGCGGCGCGTGCAAGGTGACGACAGACGCGCCAGAGAGCGCCACCAGGCCCAATAAAGACAGGAGAATCCCGGCAGAGCGGGGGAGAGTAAATTACCGCCGCCACCGCCGAGAGTCACTTACGGGCACAGAAAGCATCAGACGTTCCAGCCGCCACCGCCAAGAGTCACAAAGGCATCTGACTCCGCGCTGCCGCTCCGGGGGACTACAACACCCGCAGGCCTCGCGGCGGCGCGTGCAAGGTGACGACAGACGTGCCAGAGAGCGCCACCAGGCCCAATACAGACAGGAGAATCCCTGCATCGAAGCCCGGGCAAAGGGCGGGCCCTCTGTGGCCCTCAGGGGACCAAATGAGACGGGACGGGCCACCCCCCTAACGGGTCATTACCCCCAGGATCAAGGTGACTGTGATTTCTTTCCTTTTCCGCTTTATAACTGTCTAGTAACCAATATTTATATCATACTAACTACGGATAATTCTGTTAAAATGACAAAAGTAAGAAAGACTCCTGTGGCCACAAGATCATCCACTAGAAACAAGACCTTACCATCCACACCTTTGCCGACACTAACTGCTATTGACCTAATGTTACAAAAAACCATCAGTGTAGTTGCAGATGCTATCCAAAATACGGAGAGGCATCTCTCATTAACCCCGGATTTGTGTTTTCCTAACTTATCACAGCACACGACTGCAAATACCACCGCAATCAATAATACCATGGACTCCTCATTCAATCAGGAGGAATCTCTCCTAATGCAGTCTTTTACAGGGTTGCCAAGTGGTCAAAAAAGCAGCAAGAAAACTGTTCTACTGTCATCTCCTATAATTGTAAATAGTCTAGAACAAAGCCCGTTGCTTGTTTCCAATTTGGGGGAGATTGTTTGTTCTCCTCAACCCGGAATATCTACTCCAAACTCGCAAGGGGGTACTTGTGTTGAAAGCTCGCTAAATGTAAATGTAATAACTGTCGACAAAACACTATCCCCCAACAAGAGAAAGCGCCAACAAAAGAAACATGCAAAAACCAAATCAATAGTAAGGAAAATTTATAGACCATTAGGTCTTCATAAGCCGTCGGCTAGGGATGTTTGGTTAAATTTTAGGTTGGCTAAAGCATCCAATGCCACACAAAACCCTACCTCTATACCTGCTACTAAGAATACTAGTACACTAAATGATATACAGGCAGATCATACTAAGACTTACTCAGTGCAAACGTGCCAGACTGAAAAAGTTAGTGTAGTGGATAATATAACATCAACTGACCTGGAAGAACTGATTAAATCTTTATTGCAACCCTTGTGTGATAAAATCACTTGCATAGAGCAAACCTTTGTGAAACTTGAAAAACAACAAAGAAAGGACATCTCAAGTATTTTAAAGATCCTTTCCGTGCAAAAACCAAAGGAAAGCTCCATACCACTTAAAAGTAATCTTAAACAAACAAAGACTTTGAAGACACAACCCAATAATATTGCCCCAAGTAGCAGTTCTGTTTCGACACCTTCTTTATCCGTAAACACATCAGTGCAAAACACTATAACACCACTGACACAAGCCAATAACAACACAGATACAGCACAATCCCAGGTTTCCTCACCTGAGAGCCATACTCCCGACATTGATCAGAGTGAATGGGCCGCGGAAGGTACATCCCCTGAGCCTTGCGGTGGTCAAACTGAGCCACAAAGGCCAACAACTACACAAAACGTTGCTCCTGATACACGCCCTAAACAAATACTCACAACAATAAAACCAAAAAAAGCCATCCACATCCACCTTCCACCTGATTCTCATCGGCACACCATGGTAATGATTGGGGTACCACAACTTGAGACAGGTAAAACAGAAAGCTACGGAGAACTGAAAAACAAAGTAAGCCATTGGCTAACTGTCCACAGACCGATTCCCCCAAACATCAGTGGTAAAATAACAAATGTTAGAAGAGTGGATTGGGTGGGAAATAGATTTAAGTCCACCGAGGGCGATTGCGTTGTAGTTAACTTTAAAGATGGGCGCACGGCAAAGTTGATAACGGACTGGAAGGACAGCTCTATTAGCAGCCTGATCCGTACTATGGATCTGAGTTATTTTTACCCCCCGAATAACCATCCTCTAACATCAGTGCATTCTTTCTCCACTGCTGAGCATGCAAGAGTCCCAAATAACTTTAATCAATATTACAGTGGGATAACATCTAGATACCAAGGCCACTATATTGCAGGGGAACAGCGTCAGCAAAGAAGGAACATATCCTGGGAACCCAGAGAGGTTAGATATGAAGGTATCTTTCCAGAGAACTGGGAGGATGCTCAGGGGACGTATTATCATCAGGAACACCCCCAATTTATAGATCCAAAATCCTATTATAATGTACCTATCACTAACAGGTTTGATGCCTTTTATAATCAGAGTGATCTGGAGGGGGTTGACTGACTACAGGCTGGCCCATTCACATTAACACCTGACGATTTTGTAGAACCTAATCACGCACAAGGAGAGGCATACAACCAAGCCATAGTAGCCCCCGCTCTGATGACAAAGCTAGATAACCCCAGTAAGTCATTGCCAACCATGGACCTCCCATCCAACAACAACAAATCTTCTGTCTTGCCTGAGGCCCATAATCCCTCCTTGGCCAACTTAGAACCAGACGTGGCCAGCACTGTGAACCTGGGGGCTACACATACAGAGATACCTAACCCAATGATTGCCCCAATTATCAGAGAAACTCTTATAGAAACAGTACCTGGTGATTGTATGAGCTTAATCTCCTGGAACATAGCCGGCTTGGCCGATAAATTATGTGATCCCGCCTGGTTAATATTTATCAAAAAATACACAATTATATGTCTTCAGGAGACATGGATGGAGGATAAAAATGCCCATATTGAGGGTTTTCAAAGCTTTGTCATACCAGCTGCTGCATCAACTAGGGGCAGAGCAAAGGGGGGCTTGGCCATTTTCATTAATTTAGGTTTGTGTTGTAAAATAAGCATCTGTTATAATGCCAATCGGAACATTCAGATGCTTGAACTAAAGAGTGGCAAAAGTGTTATGACCCTGATTAATTTTTACAATGCTAATAACGGTAATGGTAATTGTAATATTGTGTCCTTAACAGAGATGTTGAGAAAAACTGCATGCACCGTGTCACGGAAGTTGTTGATTGTAGGTGATTTTAATGTACACCCATGTGGCAATCCAGGCTCCACCCCAATGGGTTCTTTCGGATGTAACAATGTAGAAGGTTTCCATTTCGCCCATACTAGGGGAGGCAAGAACTTAAATGATCTAGTGAATGAAAATAATTTAATTGTAGCCATGTCTATGGTTCCTGACACAAAAGTCTATGATGTTTCAACCTTTAAAGGACATGGGCAGGGATCCTTTATAGACCATATATTAGTTTCCATAGATCTTGCAATTTGGGTCTCGAATTTAACCATTCTTTTGAGTAGTCACAGTGATCACAATCCCCTAACTATCAGAATGGGTGGGACTTTATTTAAACAACGAATGCCCCGCAATGACCGGGAAACGTTGAGCTGCATAAATGGCAGACGCCGCATAAAATGGACAATGGTAAAGCAAGATACTTTATACACTAAAATAAATAATGCATGTGAGGAGGAACTGTTAGCTTGTACATCTTCCGACTCACCCCCTGAGAACACCCTGTCTGGGTTTGAGGCGATAGTTTCAAAAATTGGCCCTATGCTAACAGCACCAACTATAGGACAAAGCAAAAATAACTCTAAATGGTTTGACCATAATTGCTCAAAGGCAAGTAGAGATTTGAAGAATGCTTTAAAAATCAAACCCAGAGATTCTGATCAAATAAGAAATCTCCTCTCGATTTATATGAAGGCATTAACTGTTAGGAAAAAGGCAATCAAGGCCAATACCATAGAGTCCCTCCTTGACCCTTCAGTGTTGGGGAACAGTAGTAAGTTCTGGCAAATTAATATCAACAAACCTTTGTTTGATATTCCTAATGATATAGCCCTTGGTACTAACATCTCAGAGGAGGAGTGGGTGACCCACTTTAGTATAATCTTTAAGAGTAATGAGCAACGGGCAGAAAATGTCTTTTTAACCCCATCCGTAAATTTTTTATGCTTTTCAGTTAATGAGGTTGAAAGGGGTATCCAGGGACTAACTAGTAATAAGGCCCCGGGCCCGGATGGTTTACCACCGGACCTTTTCAAGTCTAGTATTTCCTTTTGGGCTCCCGTCCTCACTGCGGTAGTGAATGCAGCAGTGATCTCGGGGTGCCCAAATGCATGGGGGTTATCGACTATAGTCCCTGTTTTTAAAAAGGGCGACCGTAGTAGCCCATTATGTTACAGGCCGATATCTTTGATAAATTCAGTAGCTAAAGTGGTAGGTGGTATAATTTTAAATAGGCTATCTACATGGGCCAAAGAAAACAATATTTTATCACCTATACAATATGGATTCAGACCTGGTCATTCGACAATTACACAGTGTCTGAACCTGTACCTGATTTTAAGTAAATACACCCTGGCCAAACAAGGAACTGCCTATATGGCATTTATGGACTTGTCGTCCGCTTTCGACTGTGTGGACAGAGGCATACTATGGGCTACTCCGATAAAAATGGGCGTAGAGAGGAATCTTGTCAATTTCTTGGCCGATCTGCATTCGGATACAAGAGCCAATGTTCGTTACACCCAAGACCTTAAAGTAACGGGTGAATTTAGAATAAATCGGGGTGTACGACAGGGGTGCATCCTGGCTCCATTCCTCTTCAATCTGTACATCAATGAATTGGAGGAATCTCTTCTAAAGACTGAAGCAGACTACCCCTTTGTAGAGCCCAAAGGGGTTCCTGTGCTGCTTTATGCAGATGATGCTGTACTCATTTCTAGAACAGCAAATGGCCTTCAGAATCTACTAAATTCCTTCTTTAAGTTCATGGAGTCCCGTGGCCTAAGCATTAACAATTCTAAGTCCTACGTCATGAAAATAGGTCAGGGTACACGGAAAACTAACTCTTTCTGCATAAACGGGAAGAAAATCCCCACCACCAATACCTTTTCATACCTTGGAGTCCTCTTAGATTATAAATTATCTTGGGGTCCCGCAGTCACCAAAAAGAAGGGTGAGGCAACACGTGTTAATGCGGCCATTCTTGGCTTTGCGAAAAAAATTGGAAATTGCCCAACGGCCGCTTTGCTCAAACTATACCAGGCAAAAAGTGTTGCTGTTGCCTGCTATGGAAGCGAGCTTTGGGGCTACTGCAAGATAAAGGACCTAGAGGTCACAGAAAATAATGTTCTGAAAAAGATATTGAGGCTGCCAAGGGGCACTGGGAATTTTTCGGTACACGAGGAGTTGGGTGTCCCCTATTTAAGTGACAGAATAGCAGTGAACCCGGTACTGTGCTGGTTGAATTGATGGCTTAATACTGATATTCCTCTCACCCAAGCTTCATTAAAAGAAGCCTTAACACTTGATGGGAGGTTTAAAGTTCCGTGGTTGAAGTATATAAAGGACTGTCTGACGGCAATTGGCCGGCCTGATTTGTTTTTTGCTCCCAACTTGATCACAAAACCTGATGTTATCTTTGTAAAAAATGCTATGTTAACACTAAGATGCACAGACAGAGAAGATGTTGAGCTATAGAAGGACAGTGTTAGGAAACACCTACTTCTCAAAACCTGTCCACAAATGGAACCTTATTTGTCATGGCACATGACTGGCTATGAACGTTTTTTGTTAACAAGGTTCCGCTTTGACCTATTCCATCTCTTACTGGCGGTTCCAAGTGGGGCTCATCGGGGTGAAGTGTTGCCAGCTTGCGGCTGCGACGGGAAGTCTCCTCAAGATCTGGCACACTTTTTATTCATTTGCCCTTATTATACTTTACCACGGAAACTATATCTTAAACCGTGCCTCAAAAAACTGAACTTCGTACAAATCAAACCTGCACTTTACTATCTCCAATTGCTGAATTGTGATTGCACTTTATTTGTCTGTAACTTTTTTAAATCAGCCATCACCTTCAGGAAAAGTATGGATGGATAATTATGCTGCTAATGTTTTAGGCACTTTTTAATTTTTATAATGAAATTATTTATGTTTTTAATGTACATTTAATAATGCTTATGCTCATGGTGCCCGCTGCTCTCTCTTTTCTACCTTATACTGTGTATTGGATCCCTTACCTGTCAAATGAATTATCCGGACTGTTTTTAACTGTTTGTTGATGATATGTACTTTTATGATTGTAATGCTTACAATCGAATAAAGTTATTTGAATTGAAAATTGAATACAGCAAACCACACGTTGTGAGCTGTCACCATATAAGCGATGCCAGCAAGCATACCGCAGCAGTCCTCATTATTCAAAAGCAGATAACTACCGTTTGCAAGTAAAGTGAAAGTTGGGGCAATACTTGGCACTGGAATACCTTTCAGAACACATGCAAGATTTAGGGCCATGCACCTCTATATTTTTGCAAATCAGCGAATGACCTATGGTCGAATCGCATGATTCCCCAGTTAAATAAACTTCTTTATCATCCTGCAAGCATCTGTAAGCGAATCGTAATGACCACATCTCATGAAGGAAAGCACTGCCCAAGGGTTCATAGCGGCCTAGGGGTTAATGCTTCATGCAGGAGCTAAATTTAAACAAAGGAAATGGTCAGGTTTTTACCCCATGAATGAGCCAGACAGCAGCTTCAGTTTCGGCCACAGAAAAAGGCAAAGGTTCTAATGTTTCAATATGTAAAAGAGTGTATGTAGCATCTTTCATAGACATAAACCACTGTTTGTCTGTTAAATTAAAAGGCAAAATTAAAGATGTTGCGTTCAAATAATCCCAAGGAACTTTCCCCATATTAAGAGTTTGTAACATCCATGCAAACTACATTACTGAGCGCAACTGATTCTGTCAATGATACAAAACAGATACATCCTGTTGCACAATAACAACAACAGATGAAACAATACTGTCCAATGTGTAAATGCGGGCAGAAAGTGTGTTAATACTATTATCCACAACAGCAAAGACTTTTTCCAAATTAGCCTGGTCTATCGCCCCTAAACTGGAAGTAGCCTCAATTTGGGACAGCTTCCCTATTTTATTGTAGGTGGCATAAATAAATCGTTTTGATCTAGCACCCACAGGCCCCTTTATAATTCTGCCAAATCAATGTCACCCGATAATAACTACAAATGTTGTTTTACTGACAACAGTTTTGAGTGTTTTAACCAGTTTTAACTTCATTTTCCAACAGAGTAAGTGGTAACCGAATGGGAGTTAGAAAAACGTGGATCAGGCCTATCCTGTGCATAGCCAGGAGCCATGTCATGGAAACGGAGTTGGCAAGCATCTGAACTGGTCTGCCAAACCAACCAACCGGGGGGGGGGGGGTCTAACGCAGAAATATTAAAAGTGTAATTTTGAACCAGGGATTGCTGACCTATTAGTAGCACAAACTGTATTCCTGAAAGCAACTTTCTAAAAGTGGTATTTTCAAACTTGTGATTTAGAAGATGAATTTCATTACCAGAGCAAAGGCACCACATATGAACTGGCTACCTGCTCCTATTTGGAAATTACAGCTTATTAAATATATTACTGTAACTCCATTGGGTGAGGTAGGCTCTGCAGTAGTGAACATACCAATAAAGAGATTGTCACTTTAAGGACATGTTAATCTTAAGATTACATGTCCTACTTTTTAAATACACTGCACCCTGCTCTGTGGGCTGTTTAGGGTCTACCCTAAGGGTGGCTTGTATGTATTAAAAAAAAGGATTTGGGTCTGGCAAAAGGTTTATTTTGCCAGGTTGAACTGGCAGTTTAAAAACTGAACACATCGACTGCAATGTCAGACCTGAGACATGTTTGTTGGGCTGCTAAAGTCGGTTCTACATTCGGTGTTGCAAGTCCACTGGTATCATTGCATGCTTTGATTATGTATAGTATCACCTTACTAGGGATTTATAAGTAAATTAAATATGCCAATTGAGTAGGAGTCAATTTTATACTTCCTTATGGTGTGAATACATGCACTTAAGCACTGGTTAGCAGTGGTAAAGTTTGCAGAGTACTACGCCAGCACAAACTACATCAGCAAAAGAGAGGATGAATGCAACCTTAACAATGACAGGTCTAATACTATCATAAAAAATCTTACACTGGATTATGTCATAAATTCTCAATGTTAAGCCCCAATAAAGTGCAAATTGTCTTGCACACATTTTGATTGGAATACATGAGAGTTATTTTAACCATGTTTGCAGTGCCATATTAATACTGTTTAATAACATATTAACATTATATAACTAATAAAATAACCATTCATAAATGGTTAAACCATGGTTCCAAAATGTGCAACTGATATTATAAATCTGGAGCTATTCCATACCTGTTTGTATGGTTAAGGCGCTTCTAATATCATTGTTTACTGCATGCCGGACTTTACAGGCACTAATTGGTCTAATCTTGATGTAGTGATCAGAGCGTAGTGCGTGACAACCGTCTGCATGATTTGCTCAATATCATTGTGCACATTAGAACAGTGATTACAAAATGATGCTGTCATTCACTCTTTAGAAATGGGGTCTAAAGACTCTGGATTACCAAATAAGTATTTTATTATTTGAAATTGGTTAGTAAGCCATAGTATATCGGTCATACTCTAGCTATACAATCCTTGAGAATTAATCTTAAGAAACTTTCTTTAGGAGTTCAACAGATCTTAAGCAATACCTTCAATGGAGCCACTCTTATAACATACACCAATTATCTCATCTCAAACTCGGTATGACAAATTTACATAGCTGTATCCTCCGGGATCAACAATAGCCAATGAAAAGCTGTTTTCTGCCATGTGAAGGGTTTCGGGGTTGATATAACCCCAGACTACTGCTTCATAATCCCCGACCAGTATACATTTGCTCTTATGTATTTGTATTCATTCCCTAACTGGTTTATGGTGAAAATGTGAGGCAAATGAGAACTCTGCTTTGTTATTCCCTAAAATACTGGTATTTTAAATTAAGTAGTTGCTTCCAATGCTGCATGTTATCAGAAGAGATCTATAGATACAATTAAAATTCTTACCCTTAACAAATAGTATACCCCCACCACATGTGTCCTAGACTTGGTATTTTTTTGGTCCCCGACTATAATAAATGATTTAGAGAGATTTTCCTTTAGGTTTAAGTCGTGAATGAAAGATGTAAACAAGTCCAGCAAAATGTGCGTCTCTGCCAGAATACATGTCTAGCATGTCTTTAGAATGGCAGGTGCGTATTATATTTCATAATAGTTAAAATGCATTGCAATTAAAGCCCCTAAAAGGCATCACAATTATAATCACAGGATTAAGCATGTACAACCAGACAGCCTAGCAAGAATGTCCAGCAACAAAACCCCAATGTTCTCATCATTTCACATGTGATTTCCATTCACCAAAAGTAACACCATTCGTAAATGCACCACTTGTGCAATAACACCTTTCCATCTCTAGAGTATATCACCTCAGTTACAATCCTTGTTTGCACCGGCACACTTCATTGCAATCCTCAGCTACAGCTCCTGTCTGTAGAACAAAAGATCCTATATGAGGTAGGTTTGTAAACAAAGATGAACCCTTGAGGGGGGGTCTCCTTTGAGTCCTCCAGAGACTGAGGGTTGGGACTTTTGATTGGGGGTGTCTTCCAGTGGTGGCTGGTGACATTTGAAAGTGGTGAGGCATAACATTTGTGGGAGAGAGCACCCTGACGAGTGAGCACAGCAAGCGAGCATAAACCTTTAAAGGAGGGTTTGGGGGGGTTCTCCCCAGAGAAATTATGGGGAAAAAAGTTGGTAAATGGTGCATTTTCAAGCAAATTTGATAAGCATGAAGGTTAACATAGCAATTGTGAAAGTGCAGTTATTACATTAATAAAGGGATGTCATATAACATGGTAGCTAATTAGCTAAGCCTGTCTGCTAAATGACTGCCTCAGGAGTCGGTTGACGCGGCTTGTAGGTCAACGCCCCAGTGCCCTAATGGACTCACCGCTAGTGGTTTCTGCGCTGCTCCTGCAGCTTCCCCTGCACTTTTAGAACCAATTAGTGGTAACCACATCTTCTTGGAGCCTCTACACACTTAAAACTGGCAGGTTTTCATGCATGCCTTTCCAGGCCCTGCAAAGCATTATGGGGTGCTCATCTCCATCTCATACATATTAGATTAGCGGCTCTCCCGCTACTCTGGGGAGAGCTGCTAATCTAATATGCAAAGCATTATGGGGTGCTCATCTCCATCTCGTACATATTAGATTAGCGGCTCTCCCGCTGCTCTGGGGAGAGCTGCATACCTACGATGTCAGCCTTGTGTCGCATTAGCACTTCATCTGGGGCCTGGTTCTACCTGGACCCCTTCTGTGCAGCTGAGAAGGAGAACAGCCCAGGGAGCCCAACTCTGGCTACTCTTGCTCCCTGACAGGCCAGCAGCCTCACGTGCTGCTGTGGGAGCTGGAGCTGCCATTCTGGTCTACCTGCTCCTGCGGACAGACACAGAGGCTGCGGCTGGTCAGACGGGGCCTCAAAGGAGTGCAACAGCACTCCCCCCTCCTTCCTCTGGCTATGGGGAGTGCAGCAGCACCCCCTTGCTTGCAACAGACACCAGGGCCTGGAGTTGGGGGTCCCGGGCCCCAGAGAGGTCTTCTCAGGGAGCACAATATCGCTCACCGGCTTCCTCTTCTTCTGCCGGGGTGGTGAGAGCAATGCCGCTCCTCTCCTTTTCTCCGCAGTCACCGGGCACGGAGGATCTTAACCCCAGAGATCTTCACGAGGGGTGCAATGGTGCTCCCCGCCCTCCATTGTCATCGGGGCCAGGGTGAGCTCCAGGCACCGCCGTCCCCAACTTTACTCATGGGGGGTCCAGCCAACACCTGGGGCCCTGTCAGCACCTTTTCAGGGGGATACAATGATGCTCCCCAGCATCTCCATCTTCTAGCGGCAGCACCCAGGACCTGATGTACCTTGGTGGCACATCTAAGACTGGCAATAGACCCACACGCGATTTGTCACCGTTCAGCTCAGAGGTCAAATGTTGCCTCCCTTCTTGAGGGCATATATCGGCCCTCAGTTGGCCGATTTTCATCATCTTGGCCTCTTTCCACCATCTTTTCCAGCCCTCCTAGTCTCCAAGAGGGTGAACTCAGCAGGGAGCTCTCTTCATTGGTTCTCTGTGCCAGCCTTTCACCTGGGTCTCCTTATGGGCCTGCCTTCTCTTGCACAGAGGCCCAGGCTTCTCCTCACTGACCCTGGACACCCTCAAAGGCACAGTCTAGGGTCCTGGAGCAGTCAGGGGGTTCCTCCTTCCAATTGCCCATGCGTTAGACTGCAGCAACAGTCTTCATCAGGAAAACCACACCCAAGAGAGTTTTCCTCTTCCTGTGCAAAGACGTTTAATAGGATTTGGAGGGGGCTGGCAGCAAGGCACTTCTGCACTATACTCCAGTGACATATCAACTCTCTTCCCCTGCTACCTCCTTCCTGCACAGGCCTCTAGAATACTTCAAAATGGCATCGTCCAGTGGTTTAATGCCACATGGTCTCTGATAAGCCATCTTCCCCCTGGCCGCCTTTATCTCCCGGGCCCGGAGCAGTCCAGATGCCTGGCACCGGTGACAGCTGCTGATGGATAACCTGCAGCTTCACCCCCATCTCTCCCTCTGGGAGAGAAGACCTTCATCCTTGGAATGCTTGCTGTGAAGGGATAGGCCTCTGATGCTACAGCTTGAGGAAAAAGGTAATTAATACAGCCTGGCAGAGTCACACCCAGCCAGGCTCTGGTTATGAACTGAGTCAGAGGAATACGACATTTCTAGATGACCCATAAGCAGTGCAGATATGGCTTTGGATTCAGCAGAATACTTCTTTTTACACAAATTGGAGTGTACTTTGGTGCATGTCTGGAGTTTGCAGGCCATAGGGAAGTGAAACTATCCCATGTGGTCCCCATTTTTTATAGGAGAGTAATGGAGTGTTCCTACAGTGAAAACAGTAAAGCATACTGACTTTCCCTTACATGTGTCCCCCTACATGATAAACCCTCTTCCTTGTCACCACAAAACTCTGCATACTTCCTGCCACACCACACTATCTTTACCTGCTCCTGGGCTGCTCACAACAGGAATCTCCCCTGTGCAGCCATTACATGGATGCACATGCTTGTGCACATGTGTCTACATGTAACCAGTCAGGTGCCCCTTATTCTGGCTGCAGGGAGAGACCGGTGCAATCCATAGTGAGTCTGTTTTATCATGAATTCACTGTAGGTGAGTCCCATATTATGAGCCTCTCCCACAGTAAAAGCTCAAAAAGTAGGTGTTTAAAAAGCAAAAAATATGGGTGGCTTAGATGGTCAGAAACACCTTCTAACAGTAGAGCACGGCTAATTACCCGTGAGGGTATCCATGAATTGAGGTCTGCTGCATTAGGAGTTTCAATTGAACAGCCAGGTCTTGAGTTTATTCCTTAACTCTGAAAGAGAGGTTGAGGTCCTAAGGTGAAGTGGGAGATCGTTCCAGGACTTGGCAGCGAGGTAGGAGAAGGAGCGTCCTCCACTGTTGCTTTGGGGGTGTTACCTAGGGAGAGGGAGGTAGAGTGCAGGTGTCTAGAGGGTAGGTCGAAGTTCAATGCTTTTGCAGGTGTATGCTGGGCCCATGATCATGGATGGATTTCTAGACACCTTCTTTAACTGGAAGCCACTGGAGCTTCTTGAGGTGGGGATGATGTGGGTCCATTTGGGGAGATAGAGGGTGACTCTAGCAAAAACATTCTGAATGGTCTGCTTGCTGTCTTGCTCTTCAGGAGGTGATTGGCGATTCTGATGTAAAGTGCATTGCCATAGTCAAGCTGACTTGTTATCAGGGCTTGGGTTATGGTTTGTCTTGAGCTGATGGGGAGCCATTTGAAGATGAAGGGCACGCAAAGGGTGAAGAGGCAGGCAGATGAGAATGCATTATTGTTGTTCTCCATGGTGAGTTGGCTGTCAAGGATGAAGCCAAAGCTGCGAGCATAGTGTGTCAGTATGGGTGAGGATCTTAGCTCAAGGGTCTCCGGGAGCCGTTTCAAGTAGAGGTGTGGATGCCGAAGATCGAAACCTCGGTTTTTCAGGTATTGAGTTTCAGGCAGTTCTTTATTATCTAATCAGAGCTGCTCATCATGCATCTGTTTCTTGATAATGAGAGGATGAGCTTGGTGTCTTCTTCATTGGATATGATTTTCAGTCCATAAGTTCTTACAATGCTGGCCTAGGGGGGGCATATAGGTATTGAAGAGAGTAGCGCTAAGGGGTAAGACTTGCGTGATGTGGCAGATAATGCTCTTGGTGTCTGAGGTCAAAGGAGGCAGCATATACTCTGTATTTTTCAACTGAGAAAGCAAGTGATCCATTTGAGTGTGTATCCTTGGATTCCTATGTGATTAACCCTCTTTACAAGGGTGTGGTGGGATTTGGTGTTGAAAGCTCCAGAGAGTTCCAGTAGAATGAAGGCTGCTGTTTCTTCCTGGTGGACAAGGGTTGTGATGTCATCTGTGGCAGCAATCAGAGTGGTCTGAGTGTTGCGGGTGGTGAGGAATCTGGTATGCGAGGTGTTCATCAGGTTGTTGTTCTCCAGGTACTCGATGAGTTGGAGGTTGATGGCTGTTTCCAAGACTGTGGTGGGAAAACGGGAGCAGAGTAATGGGGAGGTAGTTCTAGAGTTTTTTGGGGTTCGCAAATGGTTTATTGAATGGGAGCACAACCTCTGCGTGCTTCTATTCTTTGGAGAAGGTGGCTATGGTGATGGATGCATTTAGTATGGAGGTTGCTGCAGATCTCCTTGCTTCTGAGATCACAATAGTGGTAGAAGCAGAAGTCTGTGGGTGATCCAGAGTCGACGGAGCTCATGATAACTGAGGTGTCTTCTGTGCTGAGCATGTCCCAGGAGATAACTAGCTGGTCAGGGTTTGTGTCTGTGGGAGTAAAGAGGATGTGGAAGTTGGTGGGTTGGTGGTTAAATTTTTTGTAGATGGCAGAGATCTTGTCCCGGAGTTGTAAAGTTCCTGGGAGGGGTTGTTGGTGTTTTCAGTGGCCGAGGGGTTGGAAAAGTCTCTGACGATGCTGAAGGGCACTTTGCTGCAGTCGAAACTGGCTTTAATTTTCTGGCTGGATTACTATTTTCATGTCTTTTAAGAGTTAGCGGTATTGGTAGACTTGAAGGGAATCAATTCTGGTGTGCCATTTCCTTTCAGTTGCTCATTGAGGTTTTCAGTTCTGTGGTGTACTAGCTGGCGTGCGTTGTGGTGTTCTTGGAACAGGAGGGATTGCTGGGGTGACTCTGTGACTCAGTTGGCAATACAGGACAAGAGTTTCCTGACCGCCTGATCGAAGTTGACTGTGGTGTGAGGGTGGGAGGAGTTAAGGCCGTCGGTCTATTGGTTTTCTGGTACCTTGCTCCAGCTGTGGTGTGTGTGCTGGGTGGCTTAGTGGTGGTGCTGGGGGGGTTCTGAAATGGTGAGGTGGATTATGGTATGATCGGGCTAGGTGAGCTTGGTGACATGACTGTACTTGATTCTGGCACTGGCCATGAAGATGGGGTCCAGCATGTTTCTGGCTATGTGAGTAAGGTTGGTAATGAGTTATGTGAGGCTGATGTTTCTCATACTTTCCAGAAGGATGGTGGTCTTAGTGTCATTGAGGTCATTGAGGTGGACATTGAGGTAGCTGAGGAAGATGTAGTAATGGTGTTGCAGAAACTTGGGTGTGGACCTAGTGGCCTGTAGATGAGGCTGCCTCTGCTGGTGGTTCTGCCATTGGTATTGTGGAAATCAGGTAACCTTCTTAGGAGTCCCACTGATACTTTTAAACCAACAAAGAAGAAATTGGCACAGAAGCTGAAATATAAAAGAGCATCTTTATTAACCTCAAATGAGTGAGACTACGTCACACAGAAGCCTTAGCAACTGAATGAGGCAGTCTAAGGAGTACAGAAAACTGGGGCTTTATATATGCTTAGGGTTACATGGTAAGCATAAATGCAAGGGGCGTCCTGGCTCATGTAAGCATGCAAAATGACTACGTTGGGCATACAAGATCTATCTGCTCAACAAAGTGGGAGGAGAGTTACTTCTCCATACAGCAGCAAAAATAGCCTGACAGTTATACTAGAGAAGCAGGTCCATTCTACTAGCTAGGCCCTTCTGGGCATGTGCGAAAGTGGAAGATGCTGAATATAGTTTGTCTCTAGGCAGATTACAAGGGCAGTTAACAGAAAGGTAGGACAGAGCACATGGCGAGAACATGGCAAACAAAATGGCTGCCAGAAATGCAAAACGGCTTACTCAAAGCGGATAAGATAACTTCTAAATGCAGGATGGCTTCAGCTAAATGCGATCCCATTGCTGTCAATTTACGACAGAAAACTGTTTTAGCATTAGCTGAAGACATTCCGATGATCCAGTAGGAAAATAGAAAATATTTGCACATTAATTTTTCATAAATTTATCAATATCCTAATTTATTGCTGGGTTGGAATTTTCCATTCTAAACATTTCATTAAGCGGGTATAAACAGGAATACAAAGAGAACAAAGCATCAGATCATAATTAACATTCAGATAGCAGGAGAAAGTAATGACCACTATTACAAATAGAATTATCATGTTTCCTAGTCCTAAACAAAAGCAAATCCTAAAATCATCTAGTAAACTTTTTTAGAGCTCCTATGCATTTCACGGACTATTCATTTTAATTTTGAGAATAGCCAACAGCACATATCTAATAAAAACATTCCAATTGACTGTTACATTTTCCTTTTATGAGGGCTAGATCATCAATCATATCTGGGACTAGGAGGACTACATAGGGCCATAAGAATTAGGACGAAGAGCTGCAAAGGGATGCTCCTCTTTAAAAAGGGATGACTGAAGGGAATAACCGTGGGCGCAAAATCAGTTCGTTCGTGGAATTTGCGTATTTTTAGCAATTTCGCGGTCCGTGAATGCCACAAACTTGCCCAAAAATCTGCAAATTCGCAAGCTGGCTGATTTTTTTGCTTGGTCGCACTTGAAAAATACAATATTGCGCGTGCAGCGTTGACTTACCGTGATTCTGTGTTCGCCGAGTTGTCTTTCTCACGGTTTGCGTGTGCTGTGCCATTTTGAATCTTACTGCGTGATCGCGTGAGAGTTTTTCGACCGCGATGACATCATTGCGGGCCACCATCTTGCACAGCCAGAGTTTGACAACGCGAGTACGTCGTAAGGGCCCGCGATCATGCATCCCGATCACGCATCGCGGGAGTAAACAATTGTGAACACGTAGATGCGGCATGCAGCTGACTTCCGGAGGGAGATTTGAACAGCTCGCTTTCCCGAACTTGTAAAAATTGCAATTCTGCACAAGAAATCCACCGCAGGCAGCATAAACCTTCTGAAAATTAGGATTTTTATCAGAATACCTCCTCAGATTGACATTTGGCTGCACTTTTTTGTGCAAGGAGTCCATTTGTGGGCCGGGTGGGAGCAAGGAAGTGTCCAAGAGTCTCTAAATTCCTGTTCCTGTCCAGCAGGCTCCGCCCAGTGCTTTGTCCGTGTCCTGGTCACTTTTGATTTGGATCTGGAGCTGGAAGGATTACTTTTTGGGGCTGCTGCTGGATATTTGTAATTGAGGACTTTTGGGACTTTGGAGTTTGGATGACTTTTGGATTTGAGATTTTACAAGTAAGTTGGTGTTGTTTGTTTGGGGCATTGCAGTTGCTGCTACTACAATTTTAAAACTTTTTCACAACTTTAAAAAATATATATTGTGGGTAGCCACAGTATCCAGTAGGCCCAGGGTTAGTCGTGGGTGCATGATACAACTGTTTCAGTGAGGTTTTTTTTAACTTAAATCTCATTTATGTCATGGAATTTTAGCTCACAGCTATATGTGGATTTTTTTAAAATGTTGGCCAGTAGGCCCAGGGCTAGTGAGTGGTGAATGGGCCAAGTCTTTCTGTGGGGTGTCTTGAATTTAAACATAATTGTGGGCATGGGTGGCATTGGATTGTGGTGATTTGTGTGTGTTTTCGGCTTTTTGGGTGCTGTTGGGGCATGGCCATGTGGGTGGGGGCCATTTCGAGACCTGGTCCAGGCAGGGCCTGGCCATGTGGTGGGGGTCAAGGGGCCATTTTGAAGCCAGGCAGTTTGCTCAGGCCTGCACCCAGTTTGCCTTGCTTACATCCATTGTGCCAAGGGATAGTGAGTGGTGCATGTACCAAGTCTTTCTGTGGGGTGTCTTGAATTTCAACATCATTCAGGGCATGGATGGCATTGGATTGTGGTGATTTTTGTGTGTTTTCGACTTTTTGGGTGCTGTTGGGGCATGGCCATGTGGGTGGGGGCCATTTCGAGACCTGGTCCAGGCAGGGCCTGGCCATGTGGTGGGGGTCAAGGGGCCATTTTGAAGCCAGGCAGTGTGCTCAGGCCTGCACCCAGTTTGCCTTGCTTTCATCCATTATGCCCAGGGGTACTCAGTGGTCCATGGACCAAGTCTTTCTGCGGGGTGTCTTGAATTTTAACATCATTGAGGGCATGGATGGCATTGGATTGTGGTGATTTGTGTGTTTTTCGACTTTGTGGGTGCTGTTGGGGCCTGACCATGTGGGTGGGGGCCATTTTGAGGCCTGGTCCAGGCAGGGCCATGCCATGTGGTGGAGTTCAAGGGGCCATTTTGAAGCCAGGCAGTGTGCTCAGGCCTGCACCCAGTTTGCCTTTCTTTCATCCATTATGCCCAGGGGTTCTCAGTGGTGCATGGACCAAGTCTCTCTGTGGGGTGTCTTGATTTAAACATCATTGAGGGAATGGATGGCATTGGATTGTGGTTATTTGTGTCTGTTTTTTGACTTTGTTGGTGATGTTGGGGCCTGACCATGTGGGGGGGGGGCATTTTGAGGCCTGCTCCACGCAGGGCCGGGCCATGTGGTGGGGGTCAAGGGGTCATTTTGAAACCAGGCAGTTTGCTCAGGCCTACACCCAGTTTGCCTTGATTTCATACATTATGCCAAGGGATAGTGAGTGGTGCATGTACCAAGTCTTTCTGTGGGGTGTCTTGAATTTTAACATCATTGAGGGCATGGATGGCATTGGATTGTGGTGATTTTAAGTGTGTTTTTCGACTTTTTTGGGTGGTGTTGGGGCCTGGCCATGTGGGTGCGGGCCATTTTGAGGCTTGGTCCAGGCAGGGCCTGGCCATGTGGGTGGGGGTCAAGGGGCCATTTTGAAGCCAGGCAGTGTGCTCAGGCCTGCACCCAGTTTGCCTGCCTTGCTTTCATCTATTATGCCCAGGGGTACTCAGTGGTCCTTGGACCAAGTCTTTCTGTGGGGTGTTTTGAATTTAAACATCATTGAGGGCATGGATGGCATTGGATTGTGGTGATTTTTGTATGTTTTTCGACTTTTTGAGGTGTTTAACTGATGTTACTCTGGCTTCCTTTGCTTTTAGGTGCACAAGAGAACCACCAGTGCCAGGAAGAAGTCCTGCAGCGGTGTGTGCAGCACAACCTCACATGATGTCACGTGTGGCCACAAGCAACTCTACAACTCGTGCAACTGCAGCCTGCTGTTCTGACATCTGAAGAAGATGGGCCCAAAGAAAGGTGTCTGTAGCGCCTCTATGAAAAAAGTTGCCAGTGCCACTGCCAGTAAGAAGGAGCAGAAGAAGCAAGTGGCACCACCTATCAAGGAGACTGGTGTGCCCACAAACACCTTTTTTTGAAAAAATAAAATAAAATACGCCTGCAGCAACAGCGGTGTCCTCCAGGGACCAAGCTGGGAGCAGCACCTCCACTTCATTGGGCTCAGTGCCACCATGCCGAATTAGGTCCAAGCCCATGAGTGTTGCAGAGGCATCCACTTTAATTGTTCAATCACCATTGACCAGTGATGTTGGCTCCTCGCAAGAAAGTAGAATCCAATCTACGCCGGGTGTAACTCAGCTGACAAGTGTTCAACAACCACAGCCGCAACGACAACCACAGGTGCAACTAGTACAAGCGCAAGTACATGGGAAAGAAGAGGCGCAAGTACATGCGCAAGGAGAGGTGCAAGTACATGCGCAAGGAGAGGCGCAAGTAGTGGCACAAGTAGAGTCGCAAGTAGAGGCGCAAGTAGAGGTGCAAGGAGAGGCGCAAGGAGAGGCACATCAAGAGGCGCATCGAGAGGCGCAACTAGAGGCGCATGGAGCGTCACAAATGTCCACAATGCTTGTTCCTCCAGAAGTAGGGGCACATCAGGAAATCGAGATTGAAGCAGAGGTATCATCCGAGGACCCATTGTCTACTACAAGTTCTTCTTCAAGCCTCTTTCCTTCTGATGATCTTGATGTTGATTGGAACCCACCAATGCAGTCTGGGAGAGAGGCACACCAGGAGCCGACAAAGGTAGCTAAGTCTAAAAGGAAGGTTCCCACAAGGCTTTCAATTATGGGTGATGATGACGACGAACAATAAGTGATGTATTCTGCTGCTGATGGACAGTCTGATGATGACCCAGTCATCACAGATGTCACTCCAGCCCCAGCGGGCATGCAGCAGACAGACATTTTTACCCTATCCCGAATTGCTGCTGAGCGGGATGTGGGCGGCGTGGCACTGGTACCATCACCAACGCAGTTAACTACTACACCAACACGACCTACAGCTTCCATATTTTCTCACCAGAAGGGCCGGCAGGGACCTCCATCCAGCTCGACCTCCATTACTTCAAGTAGTGGTGCTGTAAGTGCACAACAGAGTCAAATTCAGCCACGCCCATCCTCCACTTCATCTGGCATTGAAAGTAGCACCTCCACCACCAGCAGACATCTCCAGTCCCCAGTTTGGGACTTCTTTAGTGTTAGCAAAAAGGAAAAAAAACATGGTTGTTAGTTTGATTTATAAAAGTGTAGTTAGTCGGGGTAAGCTTGGTACCAACTATGGTACCGGAGGCCAGAGAGGTCATCTCCAAAAACATCACACAATCATTTGGGAGTCACACCTAAGGAAGATCCGGGAATATTAAAGTACAACAAATCCAAATGTATCCATTCATATTGCATCTGATGATGACGAGGGGCTGATCGTGCAGGGGGGAAGTGAAGAAGCGACAGACATTTTTTCTGGTACACCCAGTACCCCTGGCAGCAGCACTGCAGTGATAGCGCCCACACCCTCTACCCCAGCAACAAACTAAGAGTCTGGGAGAGACACCAATGCGAACAAGTACATCAATGAGCCTAACTGGTTTGAAGAAGTCTGTATCATCATCATCACGTAAAACGGTCCTGACCACCATTAGAAGCATGTTTTGGTCGGAGGCGCCATTTGAACGCAACCACCCAACAACACGTCTGTATAACGCTAAGCTGGCTAAAATGCTAGCGCTAGACCTTCTCCCTTTTTCTTTTGTGGAAGTGGTGAGTTTTCTAGAATTTGTGGCAACAGTCTGCCCTAAATGGAAGGTTCCTAGCCGGTCCTATTTTGCCAGAGTTGCTGTTCCAGCACTACATCAAGATGTGCTGGAGGTGATTGGCGCAGCTATTCAGAAGAGTGCTGTTCACACTATCCACTTGACAACAGACATGTGGACCTGTTGCCAACCCCTTGATTACATGTACATCACTGCACACTGGGTCTCTGCACACTGGGACAAGTTAAAAGCAGGTGTTGACACGGACACAGTTTTTCAAGCTACTCGGAAACATGCAACAGAAGCCATGTTTCCCATGGAGAAATCTCATACTGCACCTAACCATTTGGAGGAGTTTGACAGGAAGGTCTATGAATGGCTGCATCCAAGAAATCGCATGATTAGTTATGTTTCCATGGATAATGGCAGTAATATAGTTAAGGCCATGCAGCAAGGTGGTTATTTCAGAGTGCCGTGTTTGGCGCACAGTTTTAACAGTGTTGTGCAAGATTTTTTGAAAAAAGAAATCACAGTCAGCAAGTTACTGAACACCTGCCGAAGAATCTGCACACATTTCAGCCATTCTTTTGAGGCCCGAAAGAAGCTGAGAGGCAGGCAACATGACATAGACTGCCAGTCAAAGGACTCATCCAGGAGGTGGCAACACGTTGGAACTCAACCTTCTACATGCTTGAGCGTCTGTCTAAGCAGTGGGGGGTGTAGGAGAGTAGGGTCTGCAATCCTATGATCACCCAGATTTTTTGCTTTTGTTTCACTGGTTTACGACTTTCTCGGGCTGTGGGCCTGCCAATCAGACCCACAGCCTAGCTGTACTCTCGCTAAATTGATGTGTGTACCTTAGGTGCATTACCCAATTGGAACTGGGCCACCTTGTCAGACCCTGTAACTCAGGGCATCGGTGTACCCAGGGCCTACCAGGGGCTTAAGCAGGTATTATGCCACCCCTGGATGGCCATCTAAATCTGACACAACTGGCTGCGCGACAGCTGGGGCAACATGGCGTACTCGCCCGATTGCTTTAGGTATAGTATCCCTATATCTAACCCTGAAGTGGACACCCGAGTTCCTATCAGTCACTCCTATGGCAGGCCTTGACAATCCTGAAGGCAGAGTGCGTGGAATCGTGTGATTTGGGCTCTGGCACGAGCCGAGCCCGGTTGCAGCTTGCGGAACCAAGACCCAATGGCTGTTCCATGATAACGCGTACCATATCGGTAACTTCAGTATCGCGTTATCAAGAAATGTCGAGTAAGGTGTCATACGGATCGGGATGCTGACCCCTCACCAATGCTGGCGACGAGGTTAGCATTCCACCCTTCTAGAGGGACACGACATGTACGTAACTATGAACCCCGGTTAAAGTTAACTGAAGCCTCAGATCCACAAAATGGATGCTGCCACCACAGACACGAGTCTGACCTCCTGCTGGTGGGAGTCCTTCCAGTAGGGAGAGCTTGGACAAAGGGTTTCCTGTCCGGGGCGGTGTTCGCACCATCCCAGACAGGGTTTTGTGTATCCTGGGTAGGCAGGGCTTTACAAGAAGGTGACTGCGGAGTGGCCCCCCGGTGCTCACTACGCATCTGCCGGTTAGAACCAGTTCCAGGGGCACGCAGCCCCTGACCTGGGGAAAGTCCGGCAGGGGAGAGGGGTGTAACTACCCCCCTTCCTGGTCCCACCCCTAGGGCAGGACCTAGTCATGTACCCACCCCTTTCTTTAGGATAAAGGCCGGAGCGTGGACCCTTCCAAATTAGATCATCTTTGAATCAAGAATACTTTCTACGAAAGGACTTCGAGACTCTTCTTAAGATTTCTCCCTTGTGGCTAAGGAGTAGTCACCCTACGTCTGCAGGCACCATCTAAGAACTCTGCGGTTTGCTGCAAGTCCTGCCTCAGGAATCCGACTGCCCAGCTCGACGAGAACCGGCTTCCCTGGCACCTCTGACCTCTACCCACATCGTCAGCTCATCTGAGATCTGTGGGTGCGACGAGACCTCGAGGGACCGGCCATCATCAAAACCTGCACGCTTTCTTAACCAGCACAACCACCGAAGGAATCCTCTGGTGAGTGCTCTGGGGTCCGAGAAGCCCCGACCCTGAGCAGCTCCAGCACCGAAGTGCAGCCTCCCAGCATCTCCATGATCTGCGTGGGGCCCTTCTGCTTCGCTGTTCAGCCCGTTTTCCGATCACTAGCCGCTGCCTTGTGACTCTTTGACGACGAACGACAACCAGCATTGCTGGTCTGGTTGCTCCAGACTGGCCTTTGCTCCCTTCTGCGAAAGGAGCACCCCGGACCCTCCTGGTCCGATAAAGACACCATTTTAGGCCCACCACGTGGCCCTGAAATTTGCCAAGGCTTGTTGCCCCAATCCTGGGCCCAGCGACGCCGACAGCATCAACCTTCATGGGACAGCTCGCACCTCCATCCTGGTCGCCGACAACGCCTCCTGGTCCGTGAGACTGCAGAGCCTAGCGTCACCCACCTCACCTGGTCGAGGTGACGATCATCCGGTGCCCTCCTGGTACCCTCTGACTACTGGCTAGTAGTACGAACTTGGTCCCCTCTGCTTTCAGGTATCATCGATCTCTGATCCAGGATTGGATCTCTATGAACTATTCACCACTGGTCGCCGGCCAGCAACTCCTTTTCTTCCGGCTCCCGGCTCGTCAGCGAAGACCCCCGACGCCTGTAAGACTTGTACAGCCGCAGCCCTCGTGGCTAGGTAACTTCGGCATTTCGGTGCCTGCATACCCTCCTTACTTAAGGGTCCCGAGTCCCTCGCTTCCGACTTGCCTTATCAGGCCCACCCGAGACCACTAAACTTTCTGTGCCCTCGGGCACTTGTATTGATTGTGCACTTGAAGTATTTTCCTAAGAGTTTTGTTCTGTGCTTAGTACCCTGTCCTCATAAAGAGTCCAGGGCTGTTGTGATTCTAATAAATACACTGTTTATTTTCATAACACTTGTGTGGTGTCCTTTCACTTGGTGTTCAAGGGGTATGTGATGGTATAACAGCTGGCTTAACACGCCCTCCAGAGTTTAGCCCGAAGACTGCTCGTATCCACGCTACTAGGATAGCTGGTCTAAGGTTGACTTACAACCAATCACCATAAGGGTCGTTTGGACCGATGCATAGTGGTCGCTAGAATAGTGAACACTGCATATCGGGCCAACTTCTCACATTGGTGAGCAGCGGTTGGGATTTGAGCTTGCTGTTGTTTTACCACGCGTATCCTAAGAATATCTTGTGAAAGATCGCATATGTACTTCAGGTACATATAACTTAGCTTAGAATACTCTGAGTTCTACTGAACCAGCTGTTGTAGCTCCTCAAGGCCCAGCACACCTTGGCTACAACTCTTAGCAAGGGATCAGTAGGTAAACATATAGTGTAGGTAGGTGCATCACTTACACCACACTAGAAGCAGCATGTCAGACAAAGGAGGAAACTCTGAGTCTCCCCTTGTGTCAGTCGACCCTCCACAGGTCACATCCAGATATGCTGCACTTAGCTTCCAAGAGATGCGACAACTCTGTACATCTCGGAAGTTAAAACAGGGTTCCAACCCTACAACTCCGTTTCTGATTGGTCTCTTGGAGACTTATGATGCTAGGAGGGCGGGTAACACCGACCCTTCTCATCCAGAAGAGAGTATGCCCCCCCTCGAGGGAACCGCAGGTGACCCTGACCTTATCCATCTCTCCGCAGAAGGTGAAGAGGAGGATGAGGAGCCAGAGACATCTGAGGACGAGGCAGACAAAGGTCCAGTCATAGTTAGTCAGCTAACGCAGGACAACTTAAGCCAGCACGAGAATGGTACTAGGAGACCCCTGGGGCCCCTCTCAGGCCAGCTTAACATTGGGAGTGGACGAGTTAGGTCTTTGTCGAGAGGCTCTAACAGATCTGCTCGAACCAATGGCTCTCGAGGCTCTGCTCAAAGAGGGATGACATCCCCTCAGAGGAGAGTGTATGAAGCTAAGGAGCGGGAAGTCAATCTGCGTATCGAAAGGGAAGAACTTGCCCTAGCCAAAGAAAGACTCGCCTTCGCTAGGGAGCAAGAATTGAGTGGGACCCTTCCCACTGGTGTCAGCATTCCCCCACAGGAAAACAGGAGTTTAGACACTAGGCACCTGAGTAAGATAGTGCCCCCCTTTAAGCAAGGGGACGACATCCACAAATGGATTACTGCTATGGAGCGGGCCTGCACTGTACAGTGCGTCCCCCAGAGTCAGTGGGCAGCTATCTTGTGGCTCTCCTTTGAAGGTAAAGGTAGAGATAAACTCCTCACTACTAGAGTCGAGGATTCTAACAATTACCAGGTCCTGAAGAACACACTGATAGATGGGTTCGGCCCAACCACTGAGCAGTACAGGTTGCTGTTCAGGGATACCCAGAAAACTCAGTCTCAGGACTGGTCTGATTTCGTTGATTGTGCCACTAAGGTTTTGGAGGGCTGGTTGCTGGGCAGTAAGGTTACTGATTACACAGGATTGTATAATTTGATCATGCGAGAACAGATTTTAAACAATTGTCAGAACCAGCCAGTTGTTGCATCAGCACCTTGTCGACTCGGATCTGACCTCTCCCCAAGAATTGGGAAAGAAGGCAGACAGATGGGTCAGAACAAGGGTTAAGCAAAACCAGGGCCAGAACCAGGGTGGTCAGAAGAAAGCAGACCAGAAGGGTAAAGATTCGAAAGGGGAGCAAAATGACCAGAAGTCTTCGACAGGTCCCCAACAACCCAAAGAGGGGGGGGTCAGGCTTCCCAGAAAAAGAAGAATCAAGAAGGCCAATCGAAAAGGTGGTGTCAATACTGTAAGAGTAAAACTCACTGGTTTAGTGAGTGCCCCAAGAAAGGAGGGCAGACTCCTGCTACTGCAGCCCCTAAGGCACCTGTGCCCCCTAGTACAGCCAGCAGTAGTATGCGCCTCCCTAGGGACTAGTTGGGTTAACCTTGGGTTCTGAGGGGTGTGACAACCTAGTTGGTACACTCACTCAGGCTGTCCTTGTCTGTACAGGGGATGTGGATATGTCCCCTGACGTCAGTCCCAATACCTTGGGCAAATACCGACAGACACCTTTAATTAATGGAAGAATGGCTCAGGCCTGTAGGGACACTTGTGCCAGTGTCACCATGGTGACGCCTAACTTTGTGGACCCTGGACAGATCATGCCATGTACAGATTTCCTGGTGACCAATGCCAGCAACGTCACTACCAGTCATAGTATGGCGATTGTTGCTTTCTCCTGGGGAGGGGTAAATGGCCAGAAAAAGGTTGTTGTTAGTTCAGACCTCCCAGTGGATTGTTTGTTGGGCAATGATTTGGAGTCATCGCAATGGTCAGAAGTGGAGCACCGGACTCACATGGAAATGTTAGGCTTGCCAGCCCATGTGCTTGCTGTGACTAGGTCACAGGTCAGAAGATGCCCCACTGAACAGGTGCTGGATCCTGGAACAACGGACCAGACACCTCCCAAGAAGAAGAGCAGTCGGGTAAAGGCCTCGCCTTCCCCCTTGCCCAGGTCGAGGATCAAGTCTCAGAGGAGGCTGACCTCCAGGAATTGCGGGAAACTGAACCTAAAGAACTCGAACTTGATCAAGTTGAGTTTCTGGGCTCAGGGGGACCCACACGAGAAGACCTGGGGAAGGACCAGTTAGACTGCCCTTCCCTTGAACCCCTCAGACAGCAGGCTGCTGCTGAGGCTGCTGGGAACGCCACAGGTACCCACAAGGTATACTGGGAGGATGGACTCCTGTACACTGAGGCAATCGACCCCAAGCCTGGCATGATCAGGAGGCTGGTTATCCCCTTGTCTCAGCGTGGTTTCCTTCTTACCTTGGCCCACAAGATTCCCTTAGCAGGACACCTAGGCCAGACGAAGACGTGGGACAGGCTTGTCTCGCACTTTCACTGGCCTCACATGAACGAAGATACCAAGGAGTTTTGTCGCTCCTGTGTCACTTGCCAAGCCAGTGGTAAGTCAGGTGGCACTACAAAGGCCCCCCTTATACCAATGCTTGTGGTGGGGGTGCCCTTTGAACGTGTGGGGATTGACATTGTCGGTCCAATGGAACCCCCAACAGCTTCAGGGCACAAGTTTATACTGGTGGTAGTGGATCATTCCACCAGGTATCCTGAAGCTATTCCCCTTAGGTCCACTACGGCCCCTGTGGTGGCAAGGGCCCTAGTTGGAGTATTCTCCAGGGTGGGCTTTCCTAAGGAGGTCGTCTCTCACAGAGGTGCAAACTTCATGTCGAGCTACTTGACTGCTATGTGGAAGGAATGTGGTGTTAACTACAAGTTCACTACACCCTATCATCCACAATGCAATGGGCTTGTTGAGCGGTTCAACAGGACCCTGAAAGGAATGATTTATGGACTACCTGAAAAGCTCCGGCGTAGATGGGACGTCCTGATTCCCTGCCTTTTGTGCGCTTATAGAGAAGTCCCACAGAAGGGGGTTGGCTACAGCCCTTTTGAACTTTTGTACGGGCATCCTGTAAGAGGACCCCTGTGTTTGGTGAAGGAAGGATGGGAGAGACCTCTCAAAAAGCCTGCAACCAGCATAGTGGACTATGTGCTTGGCCTCCGCTCCCGGATGGCTGAATACATGGAGAAGGCGTCTGAAAACCTTAAGGCTAGCCAAGAACTCCAAAAAGCTTGGCATGACCAAAAGGCTGTCTTGACTGTTTATCAGCCCGGACAAAAGGTGTGGGTGTTGGAGCCAGTGGCCCCAGCAGCACTCAAGGACAAATGGTCCGGGCCCTACACCATCCTGGAGAAGAAGGGAGAGGTCACCTACCTGGTGGACCTTGGAACTCCCCGGAGCCCCCACAGGGTGCTCCATGTCAACAGGCTCAAGGCATATGTCGACAGGAAGGACATGAGTTTGCTCATGGCCATAGATGAGGGACAGGAGGAAGAGAGTGACCCTCTCCCCGACCTGCTCACTCAGAATCCTGACAATGGATCGGTAGATGGTGTTGTCTTTTGTGGCAGCCTCTCCGAACATCAACAGGAGGATTGTAAACAGGTTCTTCAATCCTTCCGGCATATGTTCTCTCTAACACCTAGTCAGACCAATTGGTGTACCCATGAGGTTGACACTGGTGACAGCTTGCCCGTCAAGAGTAAAATCTACAGGCAGCCCGATCACGTTAGAGACTGCATCAAGACTGAAGTGCAGAAAATGTTGGAGTTGGGAGTCATTGAACCCTCGGATAGCCCATGGGCTAGTCCCGTAGTTCTAGTGACGAAACCTCACACCCCGGGCGGTAAGAAAGAGATGAGGTTCTGCGTAGACTACAGGGGTCTCAATGCAGTCACTAAGACTGATGCCCACCCAATACCAAGGGCAGACGAGCTTATAGATAGATTGGCTTCGGCCAACTACTTAAGTACGTTTGACCTGACAGCTGGGTATTGGCAAATCAGGTTAGCTGAGGACGCCAAGCCTAAGACCGCATTTTCTACCCCTGGTGGACATTATCAATTTGTGGTAATGCCCTTTGGTTTGAAAAATGCACCTGCCACCTTCCAACTGTTGGTGAATCACGTTCTCACTGGGCTGGATGACTTCTGTGCGGCGTATCTTGACGATATTGCTGTCTTTAGCTCCACCTGGGAGGATCACCTGGTCCACCTGGGGAAAGTGTTAGAGGCTCTACAAGCAGCAGGTCTCACTATCAAGGCTACCAAGTGCCAGATGGGGCAGACACAGGTTGTATACTTGGGCCACCTTGTCGGTGGAGGCCAAGTTCAACCACTGGAGAGCAAAATACAGTCAATGAGGGACTGGGCTCCTCCAACCACCCAGACTCAGGTTCGAGCTTTCTTGGGCCTGACTGGTTACTACCAAAAGTTTGTCAGAAATTACGGATCGATTGTGACTCCGCTCAATGAACTGACAAGTAAGAAAATGCCAAAAAAGGTTCAGTGGACAGCGAGCTGTCAAAAAGCATTCGATGACCTAAAACAGGCCATGTGCACGGCACCTATCCTCAAGAGTCCAGACTACTCCAAACCATTCATTGTCCAAACAGATGCTTCTGAGTTGGGTGTGGGAGCTGTTCTATCTCAACTGAATTTTGATGATAATGACCAGCCCATTGCTTTTATAAGCAGACGGCTGACCCCCAGAGAGAAAAATTGGTCAGCTATAGAGAGGGAGGCCTTCGCTGTGGTGTGGGCCCTGAAGAAACTGAGGCCATACTTGTTTGGCACTCATTTCAAGATTCAGACCGACCACAAGCCCCTCCTATGGCTAAATCAGATGAAGGGTGAAAACCCCAAACTGCTTAGGTGGTCCATTTCCCTACAGGGGATGGACTTCACAGTGGAGCATAGACCTGGCACTGATCATGGCAATGCAGATGGGCTCTCCAGGTATTTCCACTTAGAACAAACAAGAAGACTCACCTAGTCAAGGTTAGTTTATTGTCCCAACGTTTGGGGGGGGGGGGGGGGTCATGTAGGAGAGTAGGGTCTGCAATCCTATGATCACCCAGATTTTTTGCTTTTGTTTCACTGGTTTACGACTTTCTCGGGCTGTGGGCCTGCCAATCAGACCCACAGCCTAGCTGTTCTCTCGCTAAATTGATGTGTGTACCTTAGGAGCATTACCCAATTGGAACTGGGCCACCTTGTCAGACCCTGTAACTCAGGGCATCGGTGTACCCAAGGCCTACCAGGGGCTGAAGCAGGTATTATGCCACCCCTGGATGGCCATCTAAATCTGACACAACTGGCTGCGCGACAGCTGGGGCAGCGTGGGGTACTCGCCCGATTGCTTTAGGTATAGTATCCCTATATTTAACCCTGAAGTGGACACCCGAGTTCCTATCAGTCACTCCTATGGCAGGCCTTAACAATCCTGAAGGCAGAGTGCGTGGAATCGTGTGAATTGGGCTCTGGCACGAGCCGAGCCCGGTTGCAGCTTGCGGAACCCAGACCCAATGGCTGTTCCATGATAACGCGTACCATATCGGTAACTTCGGTATCGCGTTATCAAGACATGTCGAGTAAGGTGTCATACGAATCGGGATGCTGACCCCTCACCAATGCTGGCGACGAGGTTAGCATTCCACCCTTCTAGAGGGACACGACATGTACGTAACTGTGAACCCCGGTTAAAGTTAACTGAAGCCTCAGCTCCACAAAATGGATGCTGCCACCACAGACACGAGTCTGACCTCCTGCTGCTGGGAGTCCTTCCAGTAGGGAGAGCTTGGACAAAGGGTTTCCTGTCCGGGGCGGTGTTCGCACCATCCCAGACAGGGTTTTGTGTATCCTTGGTAGGCAGGGCTTTACAAGAAGGTGACTGCGGAGTGGCCCCCCGGTGCTCACTACGCATCTGCCGGTTAGAACCAGTTCCAGGGGCGCGCAGCCCCTGACCTGGGGAAAGTCCGGCAGGGGAGAGGGATGTAACTACCCCCCTTCCTTGTCCCACCCCTAGGGCAGGACCTAGTCATGTACCCACCCCTTTCTTTAGGATAAAGGCCGGAGCGGGGACCCTTCCAAATTAGATCATCTTTGAATCAAGAATACTTTCTACGAAAGGACTTCGAGACTCTTCTTAAGATTTCTCCCTTGTGGCTAAGGAGTAGTCACCCTGCGTCCGCAGGCACCATCTAAAAACTCTGCGGTTTGCTGCAAGTCCTTCCTCAGGAATCCGACTGCCCAGCTTGACGAGAACCGGCTTCCCTGGCACCTCTGACCTCTACCCACATCGTCAGCTCAGCTGGGATCTGTGGGTGCGACGAGACCTTCGAGGGACCGGCCATCATCAAAACCTGCACGCTTTCTTAACCAGCACAACCACCGAAGGAATCCTCTGGTGAGTGCTCTGGGGTCCGAGAAGCCCCGACCCTGAGCAGCTCCAGCACCGAAGTGCAGCCTCCCAGCATCTCCACGATCTGCGTGGGGCCCTTCTGCTTCGCTGTTCAGCCCGTTGTCTGATCACTAGCCGCTGGCTTGTGACTCTTTGACGACGAACGACAACCAACGTTGCTGGTCTGGTTGCTCCAGACTGGCCTTTGCTCCCTTCTGCGAAAGGAGCACCCCGGACCCTCCTGGTCCACTCAAGATGCCATTTTAGGCCCACCACGTGGCCCTGAAATTTGCCAAGGCTTGTTGCCCCAATCCTGGGCCCAGCGACGCCGACAGCATCAACCTTCATGGGACAGCTCGCACCTCCATCCTGGTTGCCGACAACGCCTCCTGGTCCGTGAGACTGCAGAGCCTAGCGTCGCCCACCTCACCTGGTCGAGGTGACGATCATCCGGTGCCCTCCTGGTACCCTCTGACTACTGGCTAGTAGTACGAACTTGGTCCCCTCTGCTTTCAGGTATCATCGATCTCTGATCCAGGATTGGATCTCTACGAACTATTCACCACTGGTCACCGGCCAGCAACTCCTTTTCTTCCGGCTCCCGGCTCGTCAGCGAAGACCCCCGACGCCTGTAAGACTTGTACAGCCGCAGCCCTCGTGGCTTCCGATTTGCCTTATCGGGTCCGCCCGAGACCACTAAACTTTCCGTGCCCTCGGGCACTTGTATTGATTGTGCACTTGAAGTATTTTCCTAAGAGTTTTGTTCTGTGCTTAGTACCCTGTCCTCATAAAGAGTCCAGGGCTGTTGTGATTCTAATAAATACACTGTTTATTTTCATAACACTTGTGTGGTGTCCTTTCACTTGGTGTTCAAGGGGTATGTGATTGTATAACAGCTGGCTTAACACGCCCTCTAGAGTTTAGCCCGAAGACTGCTCGTATCCACGCTACTAGGATAGCTGGTCTAAGGTTGACTTACAACCAATCACCATAAGGGTCGTTTGGACCGATGCATAGTGGTCGCTAGAATAGTGAACACTGCATATCGGGCCAACTTCTCACAAGGGGTATTCAATGAGTATGTCTTTGCACTGGGTTCTACTATGAAAGACATGAGGCTAGAGTTGAAGGAATGGAAGCTAGTTGCAAGCCAAACAGACATGCTTCGTCCTTTTGAGGTCTTCAAGCCTGACATCAGCAGGGAGGACTGTTCTCTGGGCAAAGTTATACCATTGTTGAGCATGCTAGAGCACCAACTGAAGGTGGTGCCTTCAACGTTCCGAGATGATGCTGAAAAGCAAGACGCATATCAGTTGGCGGAGAGGTTATTAAGACGCCTAGTTGACAATGAAAGGCTTAACAAAATACATACAGAACAATATTACATTTGTGCCACTATTCTGGATCCAAGGTACAAAAAGGCCGTGGCCAGCAAAGCATTTATTCCTTTTAATGAAGCAGATGTTTCAAAGTATTAACACTGGCTAGCTCTGTCAGCCACTCAGTTCAAAAAAGAGCGGCAGAAAATTGAAGGAGGCGGCAGAAGTACTACTCAATCAGTAATCCATCCGGCGTCAAGTCCCACTTCTGAATCTGTGGCCGAAGGGAGTCACTTTCCCTCACAGCCATTAACGACACTAGCAACTGTATAATCATCCTCACCTGCACCAGGCCCAGCCATAATATTGTCGGAAGTGGATTGGCTAACTCATCAAGGGTGTGCTCGTTCCAGTGATTCAAAGGCCACAGATGGTACGCAAAGTGGAGCAACCCTGGAGAACCTTGAGTCGATGGTGCAGGCCTATCTGGATGACCCAACAGAGGTCTTTGTTAATCAGAACCCATTGCTGTATTCGAATGGGAAAAGGCCTCTATTGCGACTGATCACCAACCTGGCTTTAAATTATTTGTATTGCCCACTCGCAAGCCTGTCTTCTGAACGTGTTTTCAGTGTTGCTGGAGCCATTGTAACTTAAAAAAAGACTCGACTCTTGCCCAAAAATGTAGAGAGGTTAACACTGATCAAGATGAATCAGCACTTCATACCACCCGATTACAAAATACGTGAATGCACGCAGGAAGAAGAGGACACCGACTTAGGTGACAGAAGTTCTTCTCTGTTAGCTGACCTACTCCCGTCTCAATTCACTTTCAGAAGAAGATGCGGACAAAAAGTGGAACAGGTAATGAATAATGAGAAGAAGATGGCATGCAGTGGACAGCAATGGTGGTCTGGCTCTGATGAAAGCAATTGCTGTTTGTTTGTTGTGCATTAAATGAATCATATGTCTTCTGTTAATATTTAATCTTTTACACACTAAATGTAACTCAAGTCTACTCTGCTATTTTTTTACCTTGTTTAATTCAAATTGTACTTCAACTGCAGGGGCCACTACATTGCATTTTCCAATATGCAAAATGTCCTTGGACTTACTGTTTGCCAATATACCATGATGATTGATTAAATATTAAATCTTTTTTCTTGACAGTCACTCACTGGGATGGATGGATCATCAGCGTTGGTTTACGGAAGAACTATGGCCAATTCGTGAGTGGCAAACAGGTAATCCAGTCTACAACAACTACTACAGCAGAACTACATGTCTGTCTAGTTGTGGTCTGGAGTTGTCGAGGCAGTGTAGTGTTGTTATGCCAGGCATAGTCCAGACATCATTTCATGTAAAATTTGGGCTATGTGGCTTGCTTCATACAGTTAGATATGCTTTTTCTGTCTGTGACAAAGAGCCTAGGTATGCTACATCAAGTTGCTTCACTCAAAGGTGCCTGCCTTGACCGTCTGCATGGCCCTGCCGCATGGGCCAAAAATCCGTTCCGCTCGCGAAATTTGTGCATTTTCGGCGGCAAATTCGCAATCCGCGAACCACGCAAAATTGCCGAAAAAATTCGCAAATTCAAGGCCATGCATGCGGCAGGGCCATGCAGAAGGTCAAGGCAGGCACCACTGAGTGAAGCAACCTGATGTAGCATACCTAGGCTCTTTGACACAGACAGACAAAGCATATCTAGGTTAAAGGGCTGTTTTGGGGGTTCAGTGCGGTTTACTAGGGTTTTCTGGGTTTAATTTGGTATGGTTCCCGGAGTCTAGGGCTCAGGGCCCGATGCAGGCTCGTTCATAATGATGTTGGCAAGGTTTTATGGGGGTGTGGCATTTTTTTGTCCAGAATTGGCCGATTTTTGGACTTTTTTGGTGCTTTTTGCAGGCGCATGTGTTTGGATGAAAAGTCGTAAACCTTCCAGTGGATCGTGAGAGTTGGGAATGTCTAGTTTTGATTGTAAAGTGGTTTGAAGAAAATCCATGGTGGAAAAGGGGTGTTTTGGGCCTACTTTCAGAGTGCGTTTTGGCACGATTTTAACTTAGGCCTCTTTGGGGATAGCAGTATTGCATGTTTTTGGGGGCCTGTTTTGGGGTGTTCTAGATTTTTGGGGGTGGGTTGAGGGGACTGGGAGCACTGATGGGAAGGTCTAATTTTGATTGCAATTGGTTTGAAGAAAATCCATGGTGGAAAAGGGGTGTTTTGGGCCTACTTTCAGAGTGCGTTTTGGCACGATTTTAACTTAGGCCTCTTTGGGGATAGCAGTATTGTATGTTTTTTGGGGGCTGTTTGTGGGTGTTCTAAATTTTTGGGAGTGGGTTGAGTGGTCTGGGAGCCCTACTGGGAAGGTCTAATTTTGATTGCAAGTGGTTTGAAGAAAACCATGTTGGAAAAGGGGGGGTTGGGCCTAGTTGCATAGAGCGTTTTGGCACGATTTTAACTTAGGCCTCTATGGGGATAGCAGTATTGCACGTTTTTGGGGGGCTGTTTTGGGGTGTTCTAGATTTTTGGGGGTGGGTTGAGGGGTCTGGGAGCACTGCTCAGAAGGTCTAATTTTGATTGCAATTGGTTTGAAGAAAATCCATGGTGGAAAAGGGGTGTTTTTTAGCAGTATTGCATGTTTTTGGGGGGGCTGTATGGGGTGTTCTCAATTTTTGGGAGTGGGTTGAGGGGCCTGGGAGCACTGCTGGGAAGGTCTAATTTTGATTACAAGTGATTTGAAGAAAATCCATGGTGAAATGGGGGGTTTGGGCCTAGTTGCATAGAGCGTTTTGGCACGATTTTAACTTAGGCCTCTTTGGGGATAGCAGTATTGCATGTTTTTGGGAGGGTAATGTGTGGTGTTCTAGATTTGTGGGAGTGAGTTGAGGGGTCTGGGAGCACTGCTGGCAAGGTCTAATTTTGATTGCAATTGGTTTGAAGAAAATCCATGGTGGTGGTGGAAAATGGGGGTTTGGGCCTAGTTGCAGAGAGCATTTTGGCACGATTTTAACTTAGGCCTCTTTGGGGATAGCAGTATTGCATGTTTTTGGGAGGGTAATGTGTGGTGTTCTAGATTTGTGGGAGTAAGTTGAGGGGTCTGGGAGCACTGCTGGGAAGGTCTAATTTTGATTGCAATTGGTTTGAAGAAAATCCATGGTGGTGGTGGAAAAGGGGGGTTTGGGCCTAGTTGCAGAGAGCATTTTGGCACGATTTTAACTCAGGCCTCTTTGGGGATAGCAGTATTGCATGTTTTTGGGAGGGTAATGTGTGGTGTTCTAGATTTGTGGGAGTGAGTTGAGGGGTCTGGGAGCACTGCTGGGAAGGTCTAATTTTGATTGCAATTGGTTTGAAGAAAATCCATGGTGGAAAAGGGGTGTTTTGGGCCTACTTTCTGAGTGCGTTTTGGCACGATTTTAGCTTAGGCCTCTTTGTAGATAGCAGCATTACATATTTTTGGGGGGCTGTGTGGGGGTGTTCTAGATTTGTTGGGGTGGGTTGTGGGGTCTGGGAGCACTGCTGGGAAGGTCTCATTTTGATTGCAAGTGGTTTGAAGAAAATCCATGGTGGAAAAGGGGTGTTTTTTAGCAGTATTACATGTTTTTTGGGGGCTGTTTGGGGGTGTTCTTGATTTTTGGGAGTGGGTTGAGGGGTCTGGGAGCACTGCTGGAAAGGTCTAATTTCGTTTGCAAGTGGTTTGATGAAAATCCATGGTGGAAAAGGGGGGTTTGGACCTAGTTGCATGGAGCGTTTTGGCATGATTTTAACTTAGTCCTCTTTGGGATAGCAGTATTGCATGTTTTTGGGAGGGTAATGTGGGGTGTTCAAGATTTGTGTGAGTGGGTTGAGGGGTCTGGAAGCACTGCTGGGAAGGTCTAATTATGATTGCAAGTGGTTTGAAGAAAACCTATGGTGGAAAAGGGGGATTTCGGGCCTGCTTTCAGAGTGCGTTTTGGCACGATTTTAACTTAGGCCTCTTTGGGAATAGCAGTATTGCATGTTTTTGGGGGGTTGTTTGCGGGTGTTCTAGATTTTTGGGAGTGGGTTGAGGGGTCTGGGAGCACTGCTGGGAAGGTCTAATTTTGATTGCAAGTGGGTTGAGGAAAATCCTTGGTGGAAAAGGGGGATTTGGGCCTAGTTGCGGAGAGAGTTTTGGCACGATTTTAACTTGGGCCTCTTTGAGGATAGCAGTATTGCATGTTTTTGGGAGTGTAATGTGGGGTGTTCTAGATTTGTGTGAGTGGGTTGAGGGGTCTGGGAGCACTGCTGGGAAGGTCTAATTTTGTGTCCAAACAGCAGTTTGGTCATAGGTTGAGGGGAACGGTGATTTGGCCCTGTTTCTAAGGTGCATTTCGGCCCATAGGCTAACATTGCCGGTAATGCGTTATTGCAGATGTCACTGCAGACAACTCTTCTGGCACTTTACGCAGCTGTAGTGTAGGAAAAGCACTATACATTTACCCAACGAGGTAGCACTTACTGGATTAGCCAGTAGAAAGTACTCCAGTAATAGTTACGCAAATCGCAAAAAAATCAGCGAGTTTCCGGGAAAATCTGCAAATTTGCGTTTTTATTGCGATTTCCCAAAAATGTGCGGACCGCAGATCCGCACAATTCCCCCATACTTTCTAATTACTATCATTGAAAAGGAGACTCAGAGTACGCACTTTCGAAATTATGCTTGTATGTAATACTGTCACCTCTGAAACTGAAAGTGTTATTTTTGCACTAAGCAGCGTACCTTATATTTTTTTCTCCTTGGTGTTTTAATATCACTTCCTGTTTTTCCATCAGCAATTACAAACCGGCTTTTACCCTGTCCGATTGGAAAAACGATTAACTCAGGCTTAGCTTTAGCGATCCGCAATTCCGCATCCCCCAGGCAGGCAGTTGACAGTGTGTCTGGTCACCAAGATTGATTGACGGAGCGTCAGATGGAATGAAGGAGTACCGCGAATAGGAGGAATGGCTGGATGCACGCAACTTCTCAAATTCAACAGGACAACTACAACATACAGTTACAGTATCCTCTTCACTTCTCCTTATCTTTTAAATAATGTAATTGTTGTGAACTTCTATGAGTGTGACTCTGTGCATTTGTTTGCTCTCTGCTCTAAATTCATCTCTCCAGCCATTGTATGCATTTTTGTTTGCTATTTTTAAAACTTAGTGTTGTTTATTCAATCAATCAATTCAATCAATTCAAAAATCTTTATTCGAATTACAGGAATTCATAAAAGCACATATATTAATACACAATTTATTAAACCTTTTGCAACAATAAAACTAGAAGTTTACAATCAAGCAAAAATATTATTTTAGGCATTTTCCATCATCTTACGTGCATGTACAGCATTTTTTTTAAAAAGTGCAAATGCGACAGATTATTTTCTCGTTATTGAGTGTTAGCAGCAACTGATAGGATTGGTCCAAAGTAATAGGTCTATATTTTTTTTAAAGTGGAATTAATAGCCAGGAAGTGCAGATCATTTTGGTTGCTTTGCCCACTACAGGGCAGCTAATTTTGTCTGCACTTGGCTGGTGACCCAGGGGGAAAATTTAGCAGATACCTAATGGAACCAGCCCTTAGTCGAAACAAGAGACTTCTTTCCCAATTTGTTAATGGTAACGTTAGAAACAATGCAAGAGGATATCTGGGTGCCTCTATACTCAGGTACCTAACAACTGTAGTTTTCCCCAATTCAATCCTATGTCTTCTCGATGAATAAAGTGTTTATAGTGCTTCCTTTAATTCAAGTTTCTTCACTGTACTAACGTTGCTTGGGTTAATGAAGATATTATCCATGCCTATTTCGCTCAAGTTGGTATACACATACGAAAGCCATGAGATCTTCATCCCCCTGTCACAGCTTAGACAATCAGTTATTATCTCTCCTGTCAAAGTCGCCAAGTGATTCCTCCAAACTGAGTGCCAAAATAGCACTGGTCGGGCACTAACAAAGTCCGAGACAAATTGTAAATTTAATTCATTGTGTGCCATAAAATTAGATGTAGAAATTGGCACACCTATTAATTTCCTGAAAACCGATTTTCTTTTTGCTGGATAATGGTACTGTTTGTTTATCTTCATTTGTTGTTTGTTCATGCTGTGTTTTTTTTTCCTCTCTCCACAAAACTTTCCCAAAAAACCCCATTCCCATCCGATTTTCAGACCCTAACCCTCTTCCCCCGGGCTGTGTGGTTTTCATTGAGGTGTGACTAAATGACAGCAATAATTCCACACACTTACTGGGGAGGATAAGGTCAGAGCAACAGAAAATCGATTTCAAGGCTGGTGAAGGAATCCGAGGATATATTCTTACTCAGCTTGACACAGACCCATGACTATTTGCAAATCAAATCTGATTTTCATGGGCGCCATCAACTGGATTGATCATGAAGAACATCCTCCTCCTACACGTGGCGAATGATTACGCTGCTGTGTCCTTCACCTTCAATACTATTTCTTGTAGTAGCCAAAGCCAAACTCCACGCAACTAGTAGTTATACTTTGAATACTTTAGCATTTGTAAGGCTCAATTATGGCACTGTTCTTGTGTACTGTGCTATCTATCGTACTGTTCTAATGCTCTGCTCCGCTCAGGCCACTCAAGGTTTCTTTTTCATTTTTTTCATATGCTGCTAATGCCACTGTGTACTACCACTACTACCACCACAACAATGCCATTTCATCAGCCTAAGATTGCCAACCTAATTGCCATTTGCCATGCAGCCAGCCCTGTGCCTAGCCCTATTCTAAAACACGAATCACAAGTAAGATAAGCGTTTGGGGGAGGAAGAATAATGGAGTAGGAGGAGAGAGGAGAGACTGACGGTAGTACTAGTAAAGTAGTAGGACAATTGAATTCACTAACTCTGTGAGTGGCACTTACTTTTGTAAACATTTGGGCGATTACTTAGACAATTTGAATCAAGCAGCCAGTTAAGTTTCAGGAAAACAAACGTACAGTTCCCCACCCCTCGCCTCCCCCGCAAAACAGTAAAAATGAGTCTGCTATGTTTAAGTTGAAAGTAGATAATTATTTTTATCCCTATCAAAAATAAACTATCCCGCAAGACCCGACCCACCCCCCCTCCCTCTCCCCAATGAATGTCCGTGAAATAAAAAAGTCCCCAAAGTCCAAAAAACCCAACTCCCAATTCCCACACCCCCAAAAGCCTTTAAAAAAGGGGCAAGAGACAGTCTCTCCTGCTTTACTTTTTTTTGGCCAGGTGTTCCCGTTGCTCCATGCGTAGGGTTTTGACTCTCTCCATCTCCTGCTCAAGGTTGGACACCCTTAGGGTTAGGCAGTGAATGCGTGCCTTGCACCTGCTGTGGGGGGCAGCTGATTTTTTGGCTGCTTGGCGGTGGCGGGTGGCTGCCGTACCACGGCTCTGTACCGCTGGAGGGTTGCACTGCCTGGCTGACCCAGGGTGCACATTGGAGGATGCAGCTGTTGTGGTGAATGTTGTGGACTGAGACTGCGTGTCCTCCTCCTCCTGGGCCACCAGCCGCCGATATTCTGCGACAATCGCCTCCAGCTTCCTTTGCCGGGCCCGTCTAGCCAGCTCTTTCCGTGTTGGTTTGGAAGGAGCATCTAAATGAAGAAAGAAAAACATACTGTAACCAATGCTCTTTAAGATTAACACAAAATAATGCAGAAGAAAGTTGTGTCACAGTAGCACTAGCAACTTGCAAGCACATTACATAACATTTGTGGCCTGTATCTATCTAACCTCCCACTTCGTCGGCTTCTGCACTAACATTAGTGGGAGTTTCAGGAATCAATTCTACTTGCACTATATCGACTCACTACATTAGACAGTACACCAGTCTTCTCCTTCTTCTTCTTCTCTCTTGTTTATCGAAATTGGTACGTAAACTTCTGTAAGCCGGCATAATGCCATTGCAGTCAACTTGCACCCGAGAAAAACAGACGCAAGCCATGATGACACAGACTTGTCTTACTGTACCACTCTAGTACATGTAGGTGGTGAAGCTCCTACTTTTTTATTACAGGTTGCACTGGCCATACTCTGTTACAAGGGCTACTGCTTAAATAATTTAAATTTCACCCTGCAGTGCCAATGACTACTAGAAAAGGAAAATGAAGATGATAAATAATATGATTTCAATCCCTTCACAGGATATTTGCTTACATATGGGATGCTTTGTTTTTTATTGAGTGAACACTGATAGGCCACACATGAATTACAGTCGAAATAAAATTATTGACAGAGGTAGTGAGTGGCCCCCGTTATGGCAGGATATATGCTGTGCTTGCAAACTACTGTTACTAGTCATGGTAGTATTCAGAAAAATTACAACTTCTTTTCCTCGCCTTTGCTACACTGGAAGAGATGTGCGGGTGCGGTTTTAAATGCTCTTCAAAGTAACACCTATTTCATCCAGTGACCGCCTACTCTGTGTACATACACCTATGCTATCTATGAGTAAGATAGTACCATGATCCAGGCATCCATCCATTCAAAGTAAATGTCAATCATTCTTCTTAATGTCTTAACTGAACAAACCTTAGTTTTTCTCACGGAAAAACAACTTTTTTATTTTATTTTGGAAACCGCCCGCCATGCATCCGTGCTTGACGTGCCAAAGGATATATTGCGCACACATACACTTTTTGTTACACCAACCCAGGCAGTCCTCTTCCCTTTCTTCTTCCACCCATCCTTGCTTCAGCCCATCCTTGCATGGCCTTCAAACGGCCATGCATCATATTCCCAGCCACCTCGGGCAGCGTTCAAAAACACGTATGATTCTTTGCCAGTCATTACTTTTAACTCACTCGTCCTTCCTTACACCCTTCTTTCCCTTTTCGTTCATCCCATCCATCAAGTTCATCTCTGATCTGACTTGGCTTCTCGATTAAACTTTTCACAGCTGAGTTGAGGTCAAATTTAGAGTAGGCCATTGGTTACTCGTCAACTCCCGCCGCTAATGCTATTGCTCATGTGAAGTCAAGGGTGAATGTCATCTACCTGGTTGACAAACACTTACTTCTAAATTTGTAAGTCTTCTTAACAGTAAAGTGTACTTGTACTGTACAACATATACACCCGTGCAGAGAGCACACTCTGCAGTCTGCAATCTAAATAAGGAATATAATAGCTTACCACTGCCAGCCACTACCCTGGCATCCCCAACAGCAGTTCTGGATGGCTGTTCCACCGCCTCCGCCCCAGGAGTGCCCACCTCCGCACTGGCCCCGGCACTGGCCCCGGCAATGGTGGATGGCTGTGCTGATGTTCCGCCTTGAAAATACATTTCATATTCTTAGATGCCATATACACCACTCCCTATTTTATCTAGGAATGAAAAAATGTTATTGGTACTACATAAACAAATTTAAACATTTGTGACTCTCTAGTCTCTAAACTACAAATTTCCATTTTTTTATTTATGCTTAGCCGTAACATGTCTTGCTACACTTTTTGGCACAACTGATGAATGCTTGCTTTTTAACATGCACCATTTTTCTCAAAACAGACAGAAGCTTCCCTTCTAAGAACAAGAGCAAGATCAGATCATCATCACTTGGAGTCATCAACGATTCATCCCCAAAAAGAAGACTTGAAGTTCCAACCAGGTGAGGGCTCTCCCACAATTAATGTGTGAAATCAGCCACTTTTCAGTTTTGAATCCTTCACCGTTTATCTTACATGATGAAGCTGATTTTAAGAAATGTTTTTACTTTAAAAAAAGCTTTAAAACCTACATAGACTTTGTGGTTTTTGGTCATGAGTGAATGAGCCAAAGGGTTTGCAATTTGCAAGCATGAGTCCGTGGTTCAGAGAGGTCGGGACTCTGACTCCATAGTCTTATGTCCTGGGTTGTATAATCACTGGGGATCAATCATCGCTGCATTCCGGAGCTAAATATTGACTCTGACACACTAGCTAGTCAGTAAGGAGATTCGGGGTTAAACTTCTGTTATGACTGAGGAATGTGAAAAGTCTAACTGCGCCTATTTTAATTCATAACCAATGTCCTATTTCTTGTCCATAGTTCTGTTCGTGCAGAATAGTCCCTGCAACAGTAGTAGTATGGATTGTCCTCCTATCCAATCAATAAGTAAACTAGTATCTTATTCTTGGTGGGCATTGACATTTTATTGTTGGGAATTGTCAAAGCATAAACATTTAGAAGACTTCAATAGACATTAGGACAACCAGAGGACAATACTCAGTGTACAGAGATATTGCTGAATAGAATAGGAGTTTTGTCTAACACCTTTTGCCAACTGTGCAAGCTTAGTTAGCTACACAGACAGACTAATAATAGTCTAGTAGTAACACAGGGAGTCATACTAGAGGCAGGAAAAGAATTTAGAAACAGTCTACAAGAAGATCAAAGACGATTTAGGAAAAAATAGAATGAGGAACATTTAGAGAAAATACAGATGCTGTAAAAGATATGGAAGTATACTTAATAATATTAACAGGAAAACTTACTGGGGCAAGCAGAGGAGCCCTCGCCGGACCGATCCTGGCCTTCCTGGTGTTATCCCTGCTCCTCCGGCGCCGCTACCTCCTCCTGTGTCCCCTTGACCCTGGGGGAAGCTGATGTACAACATGAAAGAAAGACACAAACAGGGATGATTGTTCATCAAACATTAAAAAAAACATAACAATAACTAATGATTTTGGGGAAATAGACAACAATGGCACTAAATATATTGACCTATCTGATGCGGTCTACTAGGAGATGGCTGGATTTGTCGACAGTGTGTTACTCACTAAACCAAATACAAAAAGGTTCTACTAGGACTGGCAGGCAGCACTCCGCAGCACGCGAAGTGACAGACACAGTCTGTCATGATCACCACCACTGTTTCTTCTTAGTGGCAGGAGTACAAAGGAAGGACTGGACTTGAGTCCCTAATGTCTAGCATTACGCAGTTCTGTAAAGTACACTGATATATAATCATCACCCAGGACAAATGAACACAAAATTGAAAACAAGTAAGCATAGTCAAGTCAAGTCAAGTCAAAGAATTTATATAGCGCGCTACATACCCAGAGGGTCTCAAGGCGCTTGAGGAGGGGTGGGGAATTACTTGTCAAATATCCACGTTTTAAGTTGCTTTCTGAATGCTAGGTGGTTCTGAGTAAGGCGAAGGTAAGTGGGAAGTCAGTTCCAGGTTTTAGCTGCCAGGTAGGAGAAGGATCTACCTCCCATGGTGGTTTTGTTGATGCGAGGTACAGTGGCAAGGGCTTGGTTGGATGATCGTAGCTGGCGGGGGGGGGGGGAGTAGAAGGACAGTCGTGTGTTGAGGCATTCCGGTCCGATTTCGTAGAGTGCTTTGTGTGCGTGGGTTAGGAGCCGGAAAGTGATTTTCTTATTGACGGGAAGCCAGTAGAGGTTTTTCAGGTGACCAGAGATATGTTCTTTACGCGGGATGTCTAATATGAGCCTGGCTGAGGCGTTTTGGATTCGTTGGAGTTTTTTCTGGAGTTTAGCGGTAGTACCGGCGTAGAGGGTGTTTCCATAGTCCAGTCGGCTCGTGACCAGGGCGTGGGTGACCGTTTTCCTAGTTTCGGTGGGGATCCAACGAAATGTTTTTTTGAGCATGCGAAGGATGTTGAAGCAGGATGAAGAGACGGCGTTGACTTGTCTGTTCATCGAAAGTGAGGAATCCAGGATGACGCCCAAGTTCCGTGCATGGTCTGTCGGGATGGGTGCTTTTCCAAGGGCTTCTGGCCACCAAGAGTCGTCCCATGCAGAGGGGGAGGTACCTAAGATAAGGACTTCTGTTTTATCTGAGTTCTGTTTCAGACGGCTGTGTTTCATCCATTCGGCTACTTCTTTCATTCCTTCGTGTAGGTTAGTTTTGGCGGTGCTGGGGTCATTGGTGAGTGATAGGATCAGTTGAGTGTCATCCGTGTAGGAGATGATGTTGAGGTTGTGTTGGCGTGCGATGGCCGTGAGGGGGCTCATGTATACGTTGAAAAGGGTGGGGCTGAGTGAAGATCCTTGTGGCACGCCGCAGATGACTTCAGTGGCCTCTGACTTGAATGGTGGAAGGCGGACTCTCTGGGTTCTTCCGGTGAGGAACGAGGTGATCCATTCTAGTGCTTTTCCTTGGATTCCAATGTTTCTGAGGCGCTGTAGAAGGGTGCTGTGACAGACTGTGTCGAAGGCTGCGGAGAGGTCGAGGAGGATGAGGGCGACTGTGTCTCCATTGTCCAGTAGAGTTCGAATGTCGTCTGTTGCTGCGATGAGGGCGGTCTCCGTGCTGTGTTTTGCTCGGAAGCCGGACTGTGAGGAGTCGAGGGAATTGTTGGCTTCGAGGAAGGCGGCGAGCTGGTTGTTGACAGCTTTCTCGATGACTTTGGCCGGGAATGGAAGGAGCGAGATGGGACGGTAGTTTTTGAGTTCGGTGGGGTCCGCTGTGGGTTTTTTCAGAAGGGCGCTGAGTTCAGCGTGTTTCCAGCTTTCCGGGAAGGTGGCGGAGTTGAGGGAGCAGTTGATGACGTCTCGGAGGTGCGGTGCTATGATGGAGTCTGCTTTGTTGAAGATGTGGTGAGGGCATGGGTCTGTGGGGGATCCTGAGTGGATGGAGTTCATCAGGCGGATGGTGTCCTCAGTGGAGATTGGGTTCCAGTCATTAAGGATGTTCAAGGGTGGTGAAGGTCCAGCAGATGGTTGGGTGGGTTGGTCTCCGGGTTGGTTGTCGAAGCTGTTGTGGATGTCTGCAATTTTGTTGTGGAAGAATGAGGCTAGGGAGTCGCAGAGGGCTTGAGAGGGGGTGATGTCGTTGGAGTTGGCCGTGGGATTGGTGAATTCCTTGACGATGTTGAAAAGTTCCTTGCTGTTGTGGGCGTTGCTATCTAGTCGGTCCATAAAGGCGGTTTTCTTGGCCTTTCGGATCAGTTGGTGGTGTATGCGGGTGGCGTTTTTGAAGGCGTCCTTGGTGCTGGTGGTTGGGTCTTTTTTCCAGGCCTTCTCTAGAGAGCGGCAGAGTTTCTTGGATTTCTTAAGATCACCGTTGAACCAGGAGGCCTTCTTGCTGCCAAGTTTGATTTGTCGTTTTTTCAGTGGTGCTAGGATGTCGGCGCTGTTGGATAGCCATAGGGTGAGGTTGGTGGCGGCTTGGTCGGGGTTTGAGGATTGGGCTGGGGGGTTTAGAAGAAGCCAGTGAGCAGGCGAGCACCTGCAATCACAGAAGCTTTTGAAATATACTTTACCTGCAATGTAATGGGAAGCATTCTTGCTCTTCGGAAAAAACAAACATTTGCAATATGATAACATAGAGCAGGAGAAAAAAGAGTAGTGATTAAATAGCTACTACTACTCACCAAGCCCAGGGATCTGGACGCCTAGCAGGTCGTGTTCCCTGTCCAGGACGTCGGACCACCTTTGCTTCGCCTGGCTGTAGGTGCGCCGGACCCCAGACTCACAATACATGGCCCAGCACACCTTCCCACATAGCTGGCAACACTCCCGGAGCCCGTACCCTCACCAAACCTGCCGCCTGCCGCAATGGTTTTTGGGAGGTGGCGCAGAACGGAGAAAAACAGTGGGGCCACCTCCACCGCACTGAAAATCTCCTGAGCTATTACTGCTTCCCCCCTTAAGCGCCCGCATGGGAGTCGGGTATGGGGTGCAGGACCCTTCCCCTTGCTCTTCACAGCTCCCTTTGTCATGGTCCTGGACAGTTGGAAAAAAAATAGGAAAGAATAGGGAACAAGTAAAGAAGAGAAAAAAGTTTAAATAAGTAGCTTTAAAGTAACTAAAAGTAGAAAAAAACACAAAATATAGATGTAGAAAAAGAGAGGGATGACAGTAGGAAGTCTGGAACAGGTTTCACTTCTGTCAACACTATCAACCCCTGTGTGTAGCAACTGGCCATAAACAAAGTTATAGGAGGTACATAGCACTTTTGAGGAGGTAACAAAATATGAATACCCAAACCAAAATGTCAAAGGAAACTTTTCTCTGGGAGCCGTGCCATGCTTCTAAATATAGAAATGACTTTTAACTCTTCCGAGCTGTTCTATTCTGTGTGCAAAGTATTCCAGGCAGCTTTCCCTATTCAAGGTCAGGCTGAAAACAGAAAGCTGACCCATTCCCCTGTTTGTCAGTTTAATTACATCTGCTGGATTTTTATACATATTTTCAATTGTAAGCAGTGTGCAATATACTTTTGCAGCAATATAAAGGAGAGCTATTTGTTGTATACCTAAATGTATGCATTTACTGAAGCCAAAGGCACTTTAAAAGCTACACTAAATGAAAAAAATGCTGTTTAAATAGTGCTTTTTACTAAATTTCATCTTTGATATTTGGGGCACTTAAAATTAAATATCCTATAATTGTTTTGCATAATATTCATTAGCAGAATGTTCTTTAGATAACCCAGAAATGAAAAATTAGAAATATAGTTTACTTACCCTTTAAAAATGAGTTTTTTACGCCTGCACAGAGTGATATTTCATATGCAAATGTCCTCATTATGCGGTCAACACAACTTAAATTTAATTTTAATGCTAGGAGGTCACTGTATGAGTATTAAGCGTTATAAATATTAAAGAACGAATTTAAAAGCACTTATTTTTTTAATAAAACCAATAATTTTGCTAATTCCACATAGGAAAAGCAAGCTTCATCCCTTGCCTATCATATTTAGACGCATTCATTCACAAGCCTAAGCACAGAAGCCTAACTTGAAACTTGACAAATTTTTGTGCCACTTTTTTTAAAGGGCAATTATTTAATATCAGAACCAAGAAAATGCTTATAAGAAAAGCTTTAAGAAAGGAAATCCTCACTTGAAATGTTTTCCTGTTATACAAAATAATGAACCTGATTTTTGTAACGTTTTAAAAACAGCAGTCTAAAATGAAGGGTTTCACTGACAAAATCCTGGCTGAGTGAACATTCCTGTATCTCCGTGGCCTACAATCAAAACAACAGCTGCTGCTTAAGCTTTTTTTAGTGTTGAATTGGAAGCACGGTGACTGTCTATTTAAAACTGAGGCCTTTCAATGCCTGTTCTATAATATGCGTTTTAATTCAGCAAAAATGTACTTCAGAAGAAGTGTTTGCCTGTTAATATCTAATACAATGTATCCAAGGAAAATGCTTAATAATTGTTTATTTATTACAAAACACACAATATTGTTTTTGAGGCCTTTTTATTCCTATTGAATGTGAATTCTAATTTTATCTTTTAAGTATTGGCAGTTTGTACATGTGCATAATTGCATACTCTATACATTAAATAGTAACATATAAATATGTTAGCATATCATATAGTTCATTTCTGGATGTTAATTTAATTTGTATTTAATATTAATTAATTGACATTTTGCATACCAGAATGAAGACAACAAGAAAAACCACAAACACACGCATTGAGCTGATTTCAGACATATACAGAAGGGGTCTTACTCAGGACACATAATACAGCGCGCTTAATAGCCATTATTTAATAAATAGCGCAATTTCTATTTACTTACAGAAGTTGCAATGTAAAATCACAAACCACATAGACATGTAAACACACATTTAACCCACTGATCAACACTTAGGACAGAAACAAAAAAACAGCCCACAGACTGTACTTAAACCAAACCATTTGTAAATACTAGTGGTAAGTCATATTTACAAGAAGCGCTTCTCAATAATATTCCAAAAGACTGCAAAAAAAAACCACACCCAACAAACTGTTTTATTTCCAAGAAGCCAAAATACAATCACTTCACTAGCTTTGGCTGGCAGAACACCCAAAAAAATTGCTCTGCATATCTCCATTCATAAAATTGCGCAGAACAAAGGATCCTTGTTTATATTATGTCCATATTTTAATTCCCTGGGGAGACAGCATCACCAAGGAAGAAATATGTTTTATACCTAAACCTACCTAGCTATTCCCTCAAGGGAGCCAGCTAATTTAATTCAGATCTCACTATGGTACCTCCATAAAGCAACACATTCTTCGATGTGTGCTTGAAACACGCATGCCAAAAATATTGCAGAATATGCAAATAGTATACCCAAAGTAGTGCTTAAAGTGCTCTTCGTACGTTGCACCGTTCAAACAAAATCAGACAGAGAAAAATCTCCTCTTTACCTGCCTACACAAATTGCAATTCGCATATCTAACCCATACAAATCTAAAGTTGGCTAACACAAATTCCAAAATTCCAAAGCCACAGTAAGCGTTACTAAACTACCTTGCCAATCCAAGGCATCAAAAGCAACAGCAAGAGCCACAGAACGACTCTTACCAAACAAATGGTTGTCCACATTCTAACTGCCAAGTTCTGAATGACCTAACGGTCGTTTTCTTTTTTAATACTCACGCCAAAAAGGTTCTCAGTCAGGTGTGACATCATGTGGAGGATCAAAATCGGGAAGACCAGAAATATACCGGGCTGCAGAGACAGAGAATCCCCAGAATCTCAGGTCACAGAGGACCTCCTTAGTAGAATCCTGTCTTGACCTCCTCAGTAGATTTCTATGTTCTGACAAGATCACTCCCTCAGATAGCCACTTCTCTAAAGAGGTCCAGTTGGAACGCCATTTTGTTGAAATCAATTAACCTTCTTAGGGGTCCCACTGATCCTTTTAAACCAACAAAGAAGAAGCTGAAATATAAAAGAGCATCTTTATTAACCTCAAATGAGTGAGACTACATCACACAGAAGCCTTAGCAACTGAATGAGGCAGTCTAAGGAGTACAGAAAACTGGGGCTTTATATATGCTTAGGGTTGCATAGTAAGCATAAATGCAAAGGGCAGTCCCGGCTCATGTAAGCATGCAAAATGACTAAGTTGGGCATACAAGATCTACTTGCTCAACAAAGTGGGAGGAGAGTTACTTCTCCATACAGCAGCAAAAATAGCCTGACAGTAATACTAGAGAAGCAGGTGCATTCTACTAGCTAGGCCCTTGTGGGCATGTGCAAAGTGGAAGATGCTGAATATAGTATGTCTCTGTGCAGATTACAAGAGCAGTTAACAGAAAGGTAAGACAGAGCACATGGCAAAAAAAATGGCTACCAAAAATACAAAATGGCTTTCACAAAGCGGATAAGATAACTTCTACATACAGGATGGCTTCAGCTACATGCTAACCCATTGCTGCCAATTTACAACAGTATGGCATTAGAAGTTGAGGTGTTTATTGGTTGTAGTGAGGTTGTCAGTGGTGGTGGTAGAGGGGATGGTTTCCTTGTAGATGATGGTCACACTGACTCTGTGCTTGTTGGAGCAGTCACAGTGTACTGCCTTGTAGCTACTTTAGGTAACTGAGTAATGCCAGGAGCTGAGGTTTGGCTGCGCCAGGTCTCAGTGATATAGTCAACATCGGGGTGAGGGAAGTGATGGTGTCCTAGATCTTGGTAGATTGCTTACAGAGCCACCATGCGATGAGAAGGAGGCCTTGAGTGGCCCTTGGTCATGAAATGTTGGCACTGTGGGCATGTTGGTGGTAGTTAGATGTGTGCGGGTGCTCTGGTGTTGCAGAAGAAGAGGCAGTGCGGGCAGGTGAAAGGTCAAAATATGGCGCGGAGAGAGGTGTTACAGCAGTTGTTGTGATAGAAACTGGGGCATGGGCCAGTCGCTGACCGGCGCACATGTGATTGCTATGGTTGGCCTCCATTTAATAGGTCCTAGATGGAGGGAGGTGCACAGGGAGATCAGAGCAACAAACAATAGGTGTGAAAGGATTAGCAGCAGGAAAAACAAGGAACAGATACAAGTGACTAATAAGAACAGTAGCAGCAGCAGGAGATGACAATATACTAATACAGCAGTACAAAGGCTAAAGCAGTGAAAAAAAGGCTGCAGATTCTAATAAGCAATACAAAAGCTTAAGTTGAGAGATAGCTGTATTTACTAATACAGCAATACAGTGACTAACACTGTGAACAAAAGCTGTGGTATAAGGCGGTGAAAAAAGGCAACAGAAACTGTGATTGCTGGGCTAATATATCCAGACCCGTAGGGGCACAAGTAACAGAATTGGGAGACCTGCAGAACAAGTAGCAGTGGGGAGAGGAAATGAGAGGCTAAAGCAGTAAAAAAAGACAGCGGAAACAGCAATTGCCGGGCTAATGATAAACACAGAGCAGAGCAGCAGGGGCAAGAGTGGCAGAGTCAGGAGACCTAAAGAATGAGAAGCAGTGGGGGGGGGGTGAGTTCAGTGGCCTTCTCAATGCGGTCACCCTGCGGCCTCCATTAAGTAGGTCTTGGGAGGAGGGAAGGGCTCAGGGAGGTGGGAATGATACATCTGAAATGCAATCTTTTTGACATTACTCCACAATCCTGCCTCTAATACATGCACCCTTTCTCCATGGCACAAAGGTGCCTGCATTGTCGCTAGGCTGCAGATTCTGTACCATGCTGGTAGAGGAGAGGAATGAGCTATATCATGAAATGCAGCTAAACACGGCAAGTTGTTTTGCTGCATTGTGTTTTATGAAATCTTTTTAAACCTGTTTGGGACTGAGTCCCTGGTTCAAACTAACCACAGACATCTCCAGAGGCTATTTCTAAGTTACAGGAGAGAAGCTCCTCAACTTTCTTTAGAGGTTTTTAGAAAGTGTCTCTTTTCACCAAAATTTGTTGTGGACTGATGCTGCTTGTTCTTTTAGTGTGTGTGCTTAGACAATGCTAACCTGGTTCCAGTACATTTGCTCTGACCTATAGAACCTTTATAAATTGCCCTATTCCTCATTGACATATTTAACTGAGCTGTAAGGCTATGGTATATGGTATTCTTAAAGGCACGCATTAAATGGAAAGTTAAAAGTCACCCATAGACAAAAGCACTGGGGAAGGGACTTCTTACCACCTGAGCCTTACTTTTGGGTAGGCTCAAAGGCTGTGCATAGGGGGAGAAGGGTTTCATCATCTTGGAGTTATTGAGTGAATATCACTGTGAAATTGTTTGCATTAGGTCACAGAGGAACTGCTGCAAACTGCTGGAAAGGTAAGCAGGGTTACCCTTGGTAACTTTTCTCTACTGGTTTAGGGCATGACCAGGTGTTACCCACACCCATAAGCTAGTACTAGGCATAAATGTGGCATCCCATAACACTGCTGGATGTTACCTGTGGTTTAGGACCTAGGAGGATAGCTATGCCTCCTCTAACTTTTACTGAGTGGAGAACAAAGAAGTGGACTTTAGGCGAGTTGGCTAACCTCTGGTATAAGCCACAGGGCCACAACATGCTGCAAGAGGAATTTCCTGAGGTGCTCAGCTGAACCTTATTAACTTTGTCCTTGCCTTGACTGTGCTGTTGGCCTGGGCTGGAGTGAATATTTACCAACAAATGCTTTTCCTGAGGTCTTGGGACATTTGGTAGTGTCTAAAGGGACTCCTCTTAGCATCCCTGTAAGGACTTCCAGAGGACCTCCTTTCCATGTTGATATGCACCATGCACATTACGCCTTTCTTCGCTATGGGCATGGCAACCCCAATGGTTGATTTCATGTTTAAATGACTGAATTATTTAAATGAATTGTGATGAGGTAAGGCAGGAAGTGAGTTGTGACAAATATAATTTAGCAAACGTGCATGTAGACTGTGATTAATGTAGGTAATTGCGATAGAGAATAGGGGTATCAGAGTATAGAGAGGGTTACTTTGTATATATATATTTGTAATGGTTGTGCCTGTCAGTGTGTTAATGTTTAAAAACATAAAACCTGATTCAACAAAGGTTAATTTGCACTTTAGTGTAAGTTTATGATTGTTTGCTATTCAAAAAGAGTATCTTTATGACAGCAGAACGTCTGCACATAATAGATAGCACAGTCTTATCTTTTTTATGTGCAGAGACTTGGAAGTAGTAAAGATGCTACTCGTAAAATATATTTATAAGTAGCAAACAATCGTAAACTTACACTAAAGTGTAAGTTGCCCTTCATGTATCAGGCCCATAGTCCTTCCATAAATTGGTGATGATGGTTGTACAGTTCCACAATTTCTTTTTTACCCATATGCTCTTTTTTGCAAACCTCAGAGATGTAAACCTTAAGATACAAACATGTTTTTACTCAGTATCCCCTTCAGAATGGAATATTAAAATGGAATAGTCGGCTGTGCTCTTATTCCATCTGGTGCTCTGACATGCAGTCTATCTATAGGTTGAAGTAGAAGTCTGTAATCCTGATGCAATGTTTCATCACATGGAGCTGGTCTTGTCTATAAGAAGAGGGCATGACCTGCCCCATGTGCAGTCTTTCCTGCTGCCCCATTTCACAGACTCTTAGGTGTTGTTTCTGCTGCATGAAGGGAGATGTGTCCAAGAGCAGAAGTGCTGATGCTGTGAAGCCGGACTCGAGGTATGCCAGCAGTGCTCAGCCTGTGTGATTTACTTGTGCTTGTTTACTTGGGCTTGTGTTAGTGATAAGAAGAACTCTGCTTCCATTAGAAGGAAATGAAGAATGTTTTAAAATAGTTTAAATCACGAGGATTCTCATGTTTTATCTGCTGCTGTATTATTCGTGAAACTCACTATGAGACAGAGGCCATGGTCATGATGCCAGAGTTTACTTTTTAGTTCAGGTTTTGAAATGAAGTGCACGTTGACGTGTGACCCTCGGCACATGGTCATCTGAGGGATTAATGGAGCGGGTTGAAAAGAAATATAAGCTCCCTAAATCGGTCAAAATACACACATAGGCTTCAGCAGACCCATCAGAAATTGATGGTGGGGTGAGAAGAGATGGGCTTACTGAGGAATGTAATATTAATTAATTCAAATACACTTACACAATGAATACTTGTTCTTTACTTTTTTCTGTGAGTTTTGTTATTTGCACTGTGTAATATCATGTGTTCTGTATGTATTGGTTTAATTACAGTATTGTTGTGGGTGCTTTCAAGTAAATACACATACATATTTTAATGTTTGCATTTGCTTTTTTTGTTTTGATGTATAAAGAATATATATATATAGAAAGAATTATAGTATATATATTTTTGTATTTTTGATAAATAAACTTTAAGAATCATTGGTCTGGTCTAGGACAATATGTTTTTCATGGACAAAATGAAAAGTATTATAAGAAATTGTTTTGGAGAGGTTTTTTGTTTCTTTTTAACCTTATGAGAAGACATGGGGCCTTGGGCAAGTGTGAGGACAGAGAGAGGCTCACAGAGGGGGGAGGTAAAGAGAGGCTGCACTCACTCGATCCACAGGACAGCCTGGGTCACTCACACGGATCTTGCTGAGTGTCTACTTGTGTTTTACTTCACCATTGGAAGCTGCCCTTAGAACTGTGCAAAGGTTGAGCGACCATCAATATAGGGGGCTTCAGAGAATGTATGTAGGAACAAGGAAAAGTAAGATAGTACAAAGCGATGAGACAAGTTTCCGAGGCACGACCCGGATGATTCTGTGAGTAACAAGTTTTTCACCAGACAGAGTCCAGGACAAGGGTTATTCTTCTAGCGCCTCGAGGCTCTTATCATCAGAGGTACAGCTTGGCTGAAGCCAGAGACAGACAGCTGCACTGTGACCCTTCAGAATCACTGTGTGAGAGTAGGAGCCGTCTCTATGTGATGCTGTATTTTTGTTCATTGAAGGGATCTTGGTGTTTCAGTTTTCAGGGTGAAGCAGAAGAAGAAGGCATCGAGGTACCATCAGAGGTCACAGATCCACGTCAGAGGTCACAGATCCACGTCAGAGGTCACAGATCCACGCACTCTGCAGGTGCATCAGTCTGCTTCTGCTGGGACATCATTCACACCCTTCCCTTCACCACTAGCAGCAATGCAAGTCCCGGATGTGAGCTGCTTTACAAGTCTTCTGTGGCGGAGTTTCCTGCTGCTGTCACTGGTGCCTCAGTGCTCACTGTGGGAGGCGGTGAAGCAAAGATCCGGCTGCGCCCTGAACGGCACTCTTCAGGATAGATACTACAAGGACGGGGACTTCATGCTCGGAGGGATTGTACATGTGTTCATGCGTGATTTCCTAATGGACGAGGCGGATTACACAACGTTCAAGGAACCATGGATGTGTGGACAGTAAGTTTTTATTATTATTATTATTATTATTATCATTATTATTAACAAATTTTGTACCGCGCACGGTTACCCAGGGGCATCCCAGCGCTTATAGAGACCTAGAGCAGGCTGCCTATACAGAACGGAAAAGAGCTAAAAATTATTCTGGAAATAGATACGTTTTCAGATGTTTCCGGAACCTGAGAAAATTTGGTTCAGAGCGTAGTGAGAGTGGGAGGGAGTTCCAGGCGCGGGCTGTATGGATAGAAAAACTCCTGCCACCTGAACGGGCTCTCCTGATTCTCTTTTTTAACCATCACAAAACAAGCCATAATCTGATTCTCTTCCACATTGTACATACATTCATCAGAAGGCCACTCAGCCTTCCCCTTAGACATCAGATTGAGCTCCGTGAGGTGTCTGAGGCTATTAAAGAAAGTCCTGTTGGGTCGACCCATGCCCAGATAAGGTCCCTATAGACTCTATAAGGAAGACATTGAACCCTGGACCCCTTTAATCACCAATGCTCTAAATGCAAGTGTAGACTGACTGCTGCAGCCTAAACCCTTCCATCACACCTGCCAATCAACCCTTCTGAGAGGCAGGGAGCCCTGCTTTTAAACCACTAGGGGGTCTCAGGGAACATGAACAATAGTCCAGAATGGTGGGCTGGTCAGTAATCTCCCCAATCTTCATGATTCACCAACCTTCACTCGTTTAAAAAAATGTCTCAAGCCCAGAACAAAAAGTTAGACCCATCAGATCTCCATTCAGTCAACACAATCTTGATCTGATAAAGAAGGAGTTAAAATATGTTTAAAAGCAGTTTTATTGTCTTTTCCAAATTACTGCACTATGCTGGTGTGATGTGTGCTCTGGCTTTCTTAAGTGGATAAATAATGCCGCCCACAGAACAGACTATTTTATTATACAAAATCACTGTTAGACCATTGAATACTTGGGAGTGTAAGCGAGAGTGTTAGGGGCCAGTACATGGGCCCGCCTTTTCCTACTGTGGGATTCTTACTTCATCCAAGCTTAAAAAAGTATAAGTACTTAGTTGTCACATAATTTTTTTGTTTCAATTTGTTCATTATTTTATGCATAGCAAAAAAAAAACAAATGCAAGCATCATACTACTTTGCACCTCAAGCATTTATCAAACTACCCAACCTCCCATGCAAAACAGTCAAGGGCCAACCAGTGAGCAAACTGTTTCCTAATGCTCTTAGTAAACTAAGCTATCACCCATGTGTGCGATCCGTAAGACGAGTCTGGACCTACTCGCTCTATCGTACTCTCCCTGCTGTGTCTGGAAAGTGAACACTCCAACAGTGACACCTTGTCAAATCCCCTTAAGTGGTCCCCGAGCACCAACAGCCAAAATGTTCTCAAATTTCTGCTGAGAACCCTACCCTTTGTAGACCACCCTTTTTATCAGCTTACAATGTGCCATGAATGCCTTCCAGTCTTAATACTGGGGAATCCTGCCAACCCATTTTTGGGCAATATCTTGTTTTGCCACCATGCATCCTAAAGTAATCAGAATCCTCTGGAATCATGACAGATCTGATGGAGCGCACATGCCCAGCAACTCCAATCGAGGCTGCAGTTTCAGAGATATCCCCTGGGCCTACCCTATTGAAGCCTCCACCCCCTCCCAGAAGACACTTATTTGAGGCAGCTCCATAGTATATACAATCATGTGCCCACCATTCCGCAACCCCCGAAGATTGTCACAGATTTTTGCTGCTCACATTAACAAGTCAGAGAACTGTTTCTTCCACATAAGATTTTGCACTTCATGGAGTCTGGAGATTTGTCTGGAAGCGCAGGTAACCTCACCAGGTTCCATGTAAGAGGAACTAGAGAGATATGAAAGCAGCAGCTGAACAAATGCACTGTATACCCACAATGTTTAGCAGGTAAAGGAGCTGAACATGAACAACCAAACTATTGCTCCACAGTCCATAATATCTGGCAAAGGTATAAAAGATAAGAGTGATGGAGTGTGGTGAGGCTGATGCTCTCATTGCTTGAGAGGTGCTGAAAGATAGTTATTTAGTGCCATGCCCCAATAGTATGTGTGATATCTTTAGATGACTCATCATAAACATATTTCAAAGTAATGAAGCAATATGTCAGTTTATCATAATATAGGTAGTGTTCAGACCAGCGACGTATGAAGATATGAAGAAATGTGATTGAGGTGCATCAAGCTTTCACTAATTAATTGATTTTGTTTGCTTAGTTGTTAAGAAAAAAGACAATTCTCACATTATTTCAAGAAAAATATCATATAGTAAATATTATTTTAATACAAAATCCCAATACACATGTATGCATTGATTTTGGTGTTCAAATAGGGGCTCTGCAATATGTAAATGTCCAGTATTTGTAAAGCGCAACAATTACCTGAAGGTGTCAAGGCACTGGGGGCCGTCGGGAAGATTAAGCAAGCTATTGCCCAGAGTCACATGGTGCTGGGGTGATCTTCTGCCGGCACCAGGGATCCAACCATGAGCCCCCGGGTTCCAGAGTCAGTCGCCCTGGCCACTGCGCCACACCTCTTCAGGTGAGAGATTTCCTGGCAGGTGTGATTTCTTTTTTATAAACCACACCTATCAAAGCATATCTCTGTGGAAAGGGTACGTGTCATTGGCCAGTTTCCTTGTCTGTGAAAAGATGCAGCTTTGTTAGTGGGCTGAAATTATGGGGACAAACACATTATTTGATGGTTGAAGCAACAAAAGCGTCACCTTAGCGTGAAAGTTCTTTCTATAAATATTCCTTTAAGGTTTCATGTTGACCTATTATGAATTGTATTTCATGGTACTGTGGGGATCAAGAAGGATATATGAGGGACATTGGATGTCACAGATGAAGCTCTATCAACATTCTCACATCCTTTTGCAATCGACTCTGAATGCATTATTTATTTATTTCAAACACAATGTTATTGATTTTAAATAACAAAAAACAAAACAGTAAGCTGCCAGACATAGTATATCAGAGACAGGCAAAGATCTATGCACTGTGGTAGAATGCATCAACACGTGACCAGGACATAGCACATCAGCAACAGACAAAGATCTATACATAGTAGCACAGAGTACAGAAAGCAAAAGAGGTACACATCTTTTAAAGTCAAGCAGCTCAAATGCATAACATATTACTAACAAACAACAATAAACAACACCCCCACCTTTAGATACCCCTTACCAAACTGTTCTTTTCAGAGGTCTATAATATCCCTGTCAAGCTGAGATCTACACTGTAGTTTCAAATCCCACCCAAAGCCCCCCGCAATATCAAATACCTCCACCCTCTGAATCCTCCGGCAAAAGCTGGGAGCTGTCAGAAGTATCCGAGGCAACATCCAGAGACCAAAGATTATCTCGTAGTTGTTAACAGGCTCCAGCCACATCAATTGTTGCCCGCACTCTTTTCAATTCATGAAACAATACAGCACTCTTAATCTCTACCCATTTAACCAGCTCATCTCACTTTTTAAGAAGCTGTGGTCCCAAAGATCATCTATTGTGTAATATCATTAACACACCTCCTCCCAGTAACCCACAATAGAGGGGCAGGACGATGCCATATGGAACATTTCTACTCCAAGCTCCCTACATATTGTACATGCTGCAGCAGCAGCCGCATAGAACCAATTGATCCTACCAAGAGTAAGATAAGCACTATGCAAAAAAAGTACAAATGTATCAATTTAAATCTGCCTTCATAAGAGATAGTGGGCATGTGTGCTTCTTCTAATCAGTATCAGTAATCTCTGGCTCTAAATCCATCTCCTATTTAACTTTTAAATCTGTAAGACTAAATAGCATGTTAGCACATATGGATTGATTTAGTGATGTGACTGCTTTTACACAACCCTTCATTGTACAAAGCAGTTGACAGACTTTATATGTTGCTAGTCCAAAGTCTCAAATTTCCCAATGTTAACTAATCATGACTACCATTGCCCAGTGCAACAAAAATTGTCCACCCGGTAATCCAAAACCCTCCACCAAGTCTTCAAATACACGCACCTCTCTGTCCTGATACATATTTCCTATCTGATTTATCCCATAAGAAGTCTAGCCTACAATTCCCCAAAGCGCCTTCGCAGGCCACCATCTTCAAGCGTCTTAATGGCAAATCTTTTGAGTAGGGTTCAGGGATGCAAGTTCACTGTAGACAATGTTGCCAGCAATGCTGTATGACGAGGAGCTCCTGAGAAGCAGCATGTAGTCGCCACTGGGGTACCAAGAGAACCAGCAATCAGTCCCTCAAGTCAGGAGTGTGAACTGATAACACATGTTTCTGGATGGAAACTAAAATGAATCCACTGACTGAACTTTTGAAGCTGTGCCACCAAGTAATATGCCTCAAAATCTGGAACTTGCAACCCATCCTCCACTACTGGCTGCAACTGAGCAAGTGACACCCTACGTCTACCAGTTCATAATAAGTCCATTTCCATGTTCTTCTTTTCCCGCTGCTTGCTCCGCTTGTTTGTTCTCTCTCTCTAGACCTTTGAGGCTCTGACAGCGCCGGGACACTCCTTTAGAGTAGCCGTGCGCTATAGAAGCACCCCAATTAACATAACATAACATAACAGTTCCCCTGATCAGCTCCAATTCATAGCACTCCAACTGCTGATTCAACATTTCCACCCATTAAATATGGATGGTTATGATATATGTTAACTTCCAAATATTTCAGACATGTAGGGATCCAGGAAATTCTGAGTTAGTTCTGGGGAGGAGAGGTATCCACACAGAGACAGAGCGTAAAACAATGGGATTCCTGCCAGTTAATGTGAAGGTGTGAGAAAGCACTAAAGCACTCCAACAAATTAGTTGCAATGGGTATGTCCACTCCAACTTTTCAGACAAATAACAGAATATCAACAGCTGCATAATGAGATTCCCCACAAATCTCTAACCTACAATAAAATCCCCCTGCACAAGCACTGCAGGCCAAAAGATCCATTGCAATGGGAAATCATAAGACACTCCTGTCTAGTTCCACATCCCACCTCCTATGGATCAGATATAGTCAACACATTGAGACCTATGCAGAGAAGTCTGATCCAGTGAATACAGTCAATAAACCCCGGTCCCAAACTCATATGACCCCTTACTCGATATGGGAAGTCCCAACTCAGACTGACAAAGGCCTTCTCTTTATCTATCGCCATAACAGCTGCTGTTCGATTATCCAAGACATCTTCATGGATAAGTGAAAGGAGTCCACGGATATTTAGTACAGTATTATGTACAGAAATACATTTGGTTTGATCTATGTGTACTAAAGTAGGCATGTGGGGTAGGAGATGGGTCACTAGAATTTGACTTAAATTCTTATAATCCATATTAAGTATGATCAATTTTGACAGCATGTGAGGGCGACCTGGTTTCAATAATGAGATGACCAGAGCTTCATGTGTAGTTACAGGAAGATGGCAAGATTTTCGAGCTGCAGAGTAAAGTTCTACTAATTTCTGTGCCAAAGTGTTCTTATATGTGGCAAAGAACTCCACAGTTAGGCCATCAGCTGCATCTGCAGTCTGCATCTTTCTGTAGGAGAATCCGTAAGTGTCCCCGTGTCAAAAAGTCAGAGGTCTGAGGTAGTATCTTTATTAATGGGGAACAGTGTGATGCATAACATTCCCAGAATATAGTACAGATGGTAGTCTGACTACATAAAGATTCGCCAGTGTCTGATTCTAGCTCTAAAATCATAGACCTCCTATTTTTTAGTTTAATGAGCCGCGCTAATAAGATATCTGCTTTTTCTCACTCTGCATGTGCATGAGTCAGATAATTCCTCTTGTCAAAACAATGCAGTCTCTCAACTTGGGCTGCCAATAATTCCTTTGTCTCAAATAATGGGCGCTTAAGGGTTGGATTTCCGGGTCTCCATTGTTCAATTTCTTGCAGGGCCCTTACTTGTTTTTTTACATCACATACTAGTGTATGCTGTACCCCAACCACTTCTGCAATCAGACAACCTCTAATCACAGTTTTAAATGCTTCCCACTCAAATGGGATGAAGAAGATCCTGCGTTTTCTGCATAATACAGACTTATGGCCTTTTCAATGTTTGTTTGGAAGACTGGGTCACCTAATGCCTCAATCCATAATAACCAGTCAGGGATGCAAGGGAACTCACATTCCCAATTTAAAGAGAGTAACAAGGGGGCATATTATCAAGGGGGTTTATCTCCGCTTTTTTGGCTTTAAAAGCCAAGAAAGCGTAGATAAAATTATCTCCCTATTATCTAGCTGTCGCTAACACCAGTTAGCGACAGCTAGTAGGAGATAGCGGCCATCTTGGGTCCCGCTTTGCATGTCAGTGATATTTATCACTAATGGCATGCAAAGTGGGCGTGCCAAGATGTTAGCGACTGGAAACAGTCGCTAACATCGCTATCTCCTATTACCAACTTTTGGAGATATTTGTGCTAAGCGCGAATATCTCCAAAAGCTAACACCTGCCCCTGAGCAGTTCTTAGCCATATTATCCAATGGTAGGTGGATAACATGGCTAAGAGCATTAGTTCGGTAATGCATGAATATCGCTGACTTTTCAGCAATATTTATGCATTTCGGCCAATTTTTATCGCTTAGGAGATATACTTTGATAATAGCAAGGTTCCTAAGCGATAAAAATCGCCGCAGATCGGCGATAAAAATATCGCCGCTAAACCAACATAGCGATAATTATCGCTAGTTGTTGGTAATATGCCCCCAGGTTTTTTGATCTGAAGCTGTTCACACATATTCTAGCCTGTGAACCATTCCAGGAACAGTCTGGGTACATAAAAAGGTGTCAAGTTGAAGATGGAGCTCATGCATGCCTTAGTAGATTTGTCTTGGGCCACAGGGTGAAGTTGCCTCAAAGAATCTTCCAGTTCCCACTTTTGTTACCAACTAGAGAGGATAGATGCCAACTGGGCTATTGGGGAATCTCCAAGGGCTGAGTGACAACGATCAAGTGCAGGGTCTGCAAAACAGTTAGAATTCCCATCCAATAATATCGCCCGAGGCAGGTAAGGTGCCAAAAACCTAGAAAGCTCCTCAAAAAACCCACCCTGTTATATATTAGGAGCATGGATTCCAGCTGTTCATAAGTTATGCCCAGCCAACCTCCTAGTAAAAAACATGTACGTACCTTCTGGGTCTACGATCTCAGTGGTTTTGTGGAAGCGCGCCCTCTGCAAAGGCTGAATAAGTTGTAGCATTCCCCTGACCCCGCCACCTCTTATGGAGAGCCAATCCCTCAGTCCTAGTAAGGTGGGTTTCCTGCAATAGGGCTATATGTTTTCCCCACCTCATAAGATAGGAGTACACTTCATACCTCTTAGGCTTGTAATTGAGACCCCGGATGTTCATTGAGTCAAAGTCATACTTCACAGTGGACGCCATGTGGTGGTACCAAAGGGAGGGATCATTCCAGCTCACATGACATGGGCACTTTTTTGTCAACACTATCCAAGAGCATCAGGCAAGAGTAACACTAGAAAAAACCCAATACAAAAATAATAAACCCAACTATCCATCCCCAGGACCAGATGCAAATGACTTCCCATCCAAACCAGTCCGAATCAGTCCAACCTACATACATGCATTACAAACACAACTACTACAAAGGGGCACATGTCGAGGCACTTCCGAGCTCTACAGCACTCCATCTGCAGAAGACAAACAGGTTATTTACCTTAAAATAGGACCCGGCATTCAGAATACTCTTCTCATGCCAGAACCCTGCAGGACAGTGGTGCCAGTATTGCATTATTCTTGTCAACGTACCATCCACTCACATGAATAGACAAACCAAATTGGTTCTCTCAGAATATTTCATCACTTGTGCCTGGGGTAATATTTAGCAAAGACTCAGTAGATCCCAGAGATGAGACTGATGTTTGATCAGAGTCCAAGTCATGTTATGCTCCTGCGCCATCATCACATGTTGGTGCAGAGCCCTCTTACTCAAGGCAGCCACCAGCTCTGCACCCTACCTGTGTTCACACGCACTTCTGACTGTGATGGAACAGCCCTTTGGCTTCTGTTTCAGAGGTGGTCTCTAGCTTTGCCATCTATTCTTCAGTGGAAGGTCTTTTTTTCCATTGCTGGAGGCAATCTATCCATTTCCATAGGGACTGCTGCAACAAGAAGAAGTGCACCTCTTCTCCTAAGGTCATGCCTAGCAGACAAAGGCGTTTCAAGCAATAGATAAAAGAGATCCTTTGCTTCTGAACGTCTTGTGTGAAGTCGGGGAAGAACATGATCCTGTGATTCTCACGCATAATGTCTCCAAGGAGTCTGGCCTGACTCAGGATGTGATCTTAGTCACGATAGTGCAACAGTTTTCCCATGACTGGACGGGGTGCCACTCGAATGCATGATTGATTCTATATAAGCTGGCCTGTTACAATTGAACCTGCAATATGACTTCTGTGTCCATCTCTACTATTCCATACAAATAATACCACATAAATTCAAGGATTACAAAAATTATCCCCAAATGATACATTTGAGCACTGTGTTTAGAAGCCAGGCCAAGATTTAATTTCTCCACAGCCACACAAATATCAAAATATCCTCATGTTGATAGCCGACAACTTTCTGTGGAGAAGTGTGGCTCACTGGTTAGAGCAGGCAGACCCTGAAGCAGAGGTCAGACCCGGGACCAGGGTTCAATTCCCGACGCGGCAGGGTCTTGAGCTCAAATGTCCATGGACTCGATAATTCTCGCTTCGGTGCCTGACCTAATCATGGGTTCACACTCTGCAACTCTGGGCATTAAGCTTGCTTAATCTCCACAACGCCCCCCTGCAGCGGGATGCCTGGCTTCCACCTTGGGGATGCCCTGTAGGGGCTATCTCACAGGGAAGAGCCAGGACGGGTTCCCAAGGCAAGCGCGGAGATACCCTTTCGGGGGTCGAATCTGGTGCTATATAAGAACATAATAATAATAATTATAATAATAAAAAAAGACCTGGGCAACAAATGCACCATGGCAAGTGGGTGTGGACAAGGCATGCTACTGGTGGATATTGAGGGTGGGGTAAAATGTTTGTGGGAAAAAAGTACAATGCATGACAATTAGCCAAAGGCACTGTTGGCAGTTACTGAACCAGCAGATTTTAGGGACAAGTCTGTGGCAGGTAATCAGCCTTCATTTTTTGTTGTGTCTCAGGAGCTGGACTACAAGAGCTGGTTACTGCAGAAGGCAGTCACTCATGTCCACTTGTTCTTCTTGGCAATCTTTAGCAAGATAAATAATAATGTATTTCAATGTTTTCTTTGCCCTACATACCTATCTAGAAATACGCTGCTAAGGTGCATGGGATGAAGGCTAGCTCACTATAACATTTGAGATTACTTTGATTGTTGGAATAATGCTGAATTGCCGTGTGTGACATCTGTCATAAACATTTCTTCTCTAAACCATAAACAGCCAGTGATGCAACCTCTTCCATATTGTACAGCTGGCAGTGAAAATGGTGGCCAAACTCCCTCTGGTCTGGACCGTGCACCTGACCTGCCATGCTGGAAGAAAATGTTTAAAAATAAAGACCAAATTGGAATAAAAAAAGATCGAGTGAAAGATGGAGATTAAAAAACTTCAGAACAGCAGTTGGCGCAAGAAAAGAAAAAAGTCAGAAAACCTAAAAAACAATCCCATGTGATCAGGCACCCAAACACAATCTCATCTACATGTTGTGGTATGACTTTACTTCTCAGTGTGACATTTTACAGTTTTTGTCTTTGGAAACATTTGCTCTACATCAAGGACAACCAATATTGCATAGCAATTTATAAAATTCTTGTAAACAACAACACTGTTACTGTTACTTTAATTTATAGGTGGTATTTTTGTCAAGGTGGTGGTCAGATTCTTGTTGACCTGCTTAGCCTATGTGCATTTCTTATTACTATTGAGGTGGCTTCCAGAAGGGTTTTTCTAGAGCAGAGAGATAATGTAATGTATGTAAAAGTGCATCATGTGGGGGGCCACTGCGAGCGGAGAGAGGATGCAATGTATGTGAGAGGGTGGCATGTGTGGACATACATCTGGGCGGGTGAGAGCCATGGTTCTGGTCCTCCACTAAGCCTTTCAGAAGCTGCATATAACCTGGTGTGAGTATCCTTCATACAACTCTTCTCATCCTGCAATGTTCAGTGTGCTTGGCACCCCCATGGCATTAACTAGAATATATGACAATACTTCACAAACTAAAACAACGCATACTTTTACAGCGTTGCTTTTAGGACGCAAGTACCATAAAACGCATTTTTCTACAACGCATACCATTACTTTGCATTTGCTTTTAAACGCATAGAAAATGACTTTACAACGGATCCCAATTCGCCGCCTACTTTTACAACGCATTTATTTTTAAATAACTGCCCAACACTACGCTAATTTCTACATCCATATACACTACCCTACATAACACATACTCCACAACACTACCCAAAAACACTACTATACACTACACAACACAACACTACAGTAAACACTAACACACTACACCCTACATGACCCTCCCCTTTCCCATTCCAGTCCCTACTCTCAAACACTGCCTTACACGACCCCCTGACACTACCCTAAACCCTAAAACACTACCCCTAACACTACCCTACCCCCAGTCTATACCCTACACTGAAACACCTCTCTGCACGACCCCCGACACTAACCTAAATCCTAAAACACTTTCCCCTATTCTACACAAACACCAAAACACTACTCTAAACCCTAAAACACTACTCCCAGCACGACCCTAGCGCTACCCCCAGTCCATCCCCTACACTGAAACACTACCCTTCACAACCCCCTAACACTACCCTAAACCCTAAAACACTACCTTACACTACACAAACACCACAACACTACTCTAACCTCTAAAATACTGACATCTGAACAAACCTCCCCATCCCCCACTGCTGTCCCTACACACAAACACTACCCTGCACGACCCACAACCAGTGGTAGAAGTGGGCAGGAAAGGAAGGGTATGGCATGCCCCTACTTCCAAAAATTGTTCCATTCCATACCCCTACTTCTTACTTTCAAAAAAGCATTCCGGGTCGGCAAGAATAGTCCTACTTAAAAACAATACCTTTTATTCAAATTCCAGGGGCTGCTGTGCACTTCTCTGTTGAACTCCAGAGGCTGCAGCAGCCCCTCCCTGAGCTCACACAGACCGAGGGCAGGCCCATTGTCATTCAGATTGAGGCAGATTATCGCCTTTCGAATGACAATGCGCCGTCCTCTGCCTTTAGCATATCAAGTGCCAGTGAGATTGGAGTTGTTGATTACAAAGAAGCTTTCCCCAGACAGACTACTGTGGGGAATTTGACACCTTGTGTGATTTGTTAATGTTGTACACTGAGTGAACTGGGCAGGAGCAGTGACTGGACAGAAGTGGCGACAGGAAAGGAGATGTACTAGGGCAGGAGAGGTGACCGGGCAGGAGAAGTAATAGGCAGGAGAAGTGACTGGGCAGGAGAGTTGTCGTGTCAGGAGCAGTGACAAGACAGGAGAGGTGACAGGAAAGGAGAGGTGACGGGGCAGGAGAAGTGATGGGGCAGGAGAGGTGAAGGGGCAGGTGCGGTGATTAGGCATGGGCAGGAACTGTAACCGGCAGGAGCAGTGAACAGATAGGGGCAGTGAACAGATAAGAGCAGTGAATGGGGCAGGAAAAGTGATGGGACAGGAGAAGTGATGGGGCTGAAGCGGTGATCGGGCAGGAGTGCTGACCGGACAGGAGCAGTGAACGGGCAGGAGCAGTGAACGGGCAGGAGCGGTGACGGGGCAGGAAAAGTGACGGGGAAGGAAATGTGACGGGCAGGAAAAGTGACAGGCCAGGAGCAGTGATGGGGCAGGAGAGGCAACAGGAAAGGAGAGGTGACTGGGCAGGAGAGGTAACTGGGCAGGAGAGGTGACCGGGCAGGAGAAGTGATGGGCAGGAGAAGTGACAGGGCGGGAAAAGTGATGGGCAGGAGTAGTGATGGGTCAGGAGAAGTGACAGGGCAGGAGAGGTGACGGGACACAAGAGATGATGGGGCAGGAGAGGTGATGGGGCAGGGGCAGTAAACAGGACAGGAGCAGTAACGGGGCAGGAGCGGTGAACGGGGCAGGAGCAGTGAACGTGGCAGGAGCTGTGGCAGGGCAGGAGCAGTGACAGGGCAGGAGAAGTGATGGGGCAGGAGAGGCAACAGGGCAGGAGAGGTGACGTTGAAGGAGAGGCAACAGGGAAGGAGAGGTGACCGGGCACAAGAAGTGACAGGCAGGTGACATGACAGGTAGGTGATGTGATGTGATGGGCAGGAGAGGTGATGGGGCAGGATAGGTGACGGGGCAGGAGAGGTGACGGGCAGGAGAAGTGATGGGGCAGGAGAAGTGACGGGGCAGGAGAGGTGATGGGACAGGAGCAGTGAAAGGACAGGAGCGGTGAGTGGGGCAGGAGCAGTGACTGGGCAGGAGTAGTGACGGGGCAGGAGAAGTGAAGGGGCAGGAGAGACGACAGGGCAGGAGAGGTGACGAAGGAGGAGAGGCAACAGGGTAGGAGAGGTGATCGGGCACAAGAAGTGACGGGCAGGTGACATGACAGGCAGGTGATGTGATGGGCAGGAGAGGTGACGGGGCAGGAGAGGTAACAGGGCAGGAGAACTAACAAAGCAGTAGAAGTAATGGGGCATGAGCAGTGATTAGGCATGAGCAGGAGTGGTAACCGGGCAGGAGCAGTGAACGGGGCGGGAGCAGTGAATGGGGCAGATGCAGTGAACAGGGCAGAAGTGATGGTGCAGGAAAAGTGACAGGACACGAGAAGTGACGGGACAGGAAAGTGACAGGATAGGAGAAGTGACGGGAGAGGAAAGTGATGGGACTGGAGAAGTGACGGGACAGGAGAATTAACTGGGAAGGAGATGTGACGGGGAAGAATAGATGACGGGGAAGGAGAGGCAACAGGGCAGGAGAGGTGACCAGGCAGGAGAAGTGACCGGGCAGGAGAACTAATTGGCAGGAGAAGTGACCAAGCAGAAGAAGTGACGGACAGGAGACGTGACAGGCAGGTGACATGATCAGCAGGTGACGTGACAGGGCAGGGCAGGAGCGGTGAACAGAGCAGGAGCGGTGAACAGAGCAGGAGCAGTGAACAGGGCAGGAGTGGTGAACAGGGCAGAAGAAGTGACTGGCAGGAGAAGTGACGGGCCAGGAGAAGTGATGGGCCTGGAGAAGGGCGGAGGCAGGGGAATTGACGGAGCAGGAGTGTTGATCGAGCATGAGCAAGAGTACTGACTGGACAGGAGCAGTGAAAGGGCAGGAGCAGGCTTTTCCCAGGGCGACTGGAGGGGTAGGGGGCCAGTTTAGTTTGTGGGGACCGGTTTTGGACAAGTGCAGGAGTTTTGAAACACTGCAAAGTTCTTTGTATATTTAGCAGGTTTCGGTCAACAATACAAGGGCCAGGATAACTTTGGTGATCAAGTGGAGAGGTGTGGCTCACTGGTTAGAGGCGGCAGACCCGAGTGCAGAGAACGGCCCGGGACCAGGGTTCGATTCCCGACGCGGCAGGGTCTTGGACCAGGATCAGCGGACTGATAATTCTCGCATCGGTGCCTACTCTGACCAGGGATCACACTCGGCAACTCTGGGCATTAGCTTGCCTCATCTCCACAACGGCCCCACACAAACGCCGGGGATGCCTGGTTTCACCTTGGAGACCCCCAGGAGGGACTATCTCACAGGGAAAGCCAGGACGGGTTCCCCAGCGGTCTATAGCGCTACGAGGCCTCCGGGTAGCAGTGCGCTTTACAAGACACAACAATTTACAATTTACCTGCTGGAGAGAGATGGGAGCATGTTTTGTCTAGTGGCTGTTTTACTCATCTAAGGTAGTGCAGAGGGGTAATATGTCTGCTGCAAAGAACATTGCATTCTGTCCACCAGTTGTTCTTTTTGCTATATTAGGATTGAGCAGCTAGCTGGCTGACATGAATATGAAGGAGCCTTTGTGGGTTTCCGTGAGACTAGATTCTCCCGAAGAGTCCCTTTCTCTTCTGAGCCCTGCTTAACACATGTGTACGGGTGGAGCCGTGAATTCATGGCCTCAGACAAAACATAATCTTGGATTTCTGAACAATGAGAGTAAAAGCATTAAGGCAGAGCTTTCAAACTCTATGTCGCGGCACGGTACTGTGTCGCCTGCAAATGGTGGGTGTTTCGCGGAATGACGCGGTACTGTGCAGTTCGGATGCCAGACGTACACGCATAGAGGAGAGGGAGACTCTTAGGCGAGCGATTGCGCGCACAGCACATGCGCAGTTCAGTCCGCTGAGCCATTCCTGGCAGGAGTGTTATCCCAGGGACGAGGAGGAAATGGCGGGCCCGGAGAACAATCAGGTGGCCGACAGGCTCCGCTGTCTGTAAGCCCCCTGCGCCATGCGCATTGAGCCTCCGGCTGGCCTGACTGACCTGCTGCACACTTCCTTCTGACACAGTGTGTAGTACTTAAGCTGCAGGTTGGCGGCCACGGGCACAAAATTCACGCCAACTTCAATGGCCTAGGGGTCCATACAGTCAAACGGCAAGGAAGATGAGGACGCCGACTGAGTCTACAAGCAAGGATGCACCGGGCCCGGTGTGCTGGTTGCGAGCGACCCCTTGCTCCCCTGCAGCATCTCAGAGCCTTGTTGACACATCCGGCTCTGCCTGCACGCCTCTGTGTGCCTCTAATTAATCCTGCAAGACTGCCCCTCATCAGAATCTACCTCTCCTGCCCATCTCTCTGTCTCACCCCTGCCTATACATTTTATGCTAGTATTCTTTTTCTTATCCTCAACCTTTGAACTTACACTGTGGGGGAAGGGCCGTACCTGACTAGGGCTTGCATTTGCATGCTTTAATTTTACAATATCTAATTACAAAGGCAGTTCCCTGAACCCCATGGTCCCACCTCCACATGGTTAAGTAATCATACGCAAGCAGAAAAGGAAATAATATTAATAATATTAATAGTGTTCAATATCCTCTATATATCCAATATCCTCTATATGCACATAGGAAACAGGGTTATACATGCTATTTTATTAATATAGAGCATATAAGGCAGAATACAATATGGAACTGCAAGAGCGAGTATACAAAAGTGGTAATACACCCAAAGATCAATGTAGGAAAGCCTGGAGCTGCACAAAACAGCGGTAAAGGAAGTTATATGAATGGGCCTACAAACATGGCGAGGGAAGGGAAATCATGGACTGAGGGATGGATGCCATGGGACTAAAGTGCACTCTGGGAAGGCGGGTTTAAGGGCTGTACATGTAGGCACGAGGATATAGATCTCAATGGGGGTCAGAACAACAATTTTACAAGGGCTATAGTCTGCCTGCATATTAGAGAGCACAATGTTGTGTAGGATCGGAGGGGGTTAAAAAAATGGTCCATGGCAGTACAGATGTGTACACAAGAACATCATTTAGTAAGGGCAAAAAGCCTATATAACAGTTGGGTAAGTAAACGTACGGGGAGAAGACGAATGGCTAGATGCGGCAAAGTTTAAGGGTGCGCGCTGCCTCCATTAGAAGAACTAGGCCTATAGGAGGAGGTCAGTATGCCAGCTGGTGCCGGTCAGGACAGCGCCCTCATCCCTCCCATACTCACCCTCCTCCTTCGGGGTCGTGACAGGGGGCGTGGTGCCGGTCTGATGTCTCAGCGGGGGAGGGGACTCCGGGGGAGGCGTGCAGGCGGAGCCGGAAATAATAAGACCTAGATCTCTGACTCCCCCACCCCTCCTGTCACTGCCACTGTCAGTCCCTGTCCCCTGTCAGTCACATGCCTGACCCCCTCATGTCCGTCAGCCTCCTCCTGTTAGTCCCTCCTGCCTTTAAAATCCCTCATTCCTTCCTGGGCCATCCCTGATTCCTTCCCTTTGGTCAGTGCTCCTGCCTAGCAGCCTCCTAATGTCATTCCCTTCCGTCTGCCGAATCCCTGACCCCCTCTGCTGTCAGTATTCCTGCCTGACAGACTGACCCCATCATTGCCTGATAGGATCTGCTTCCCTTTAATCAAGTCATGACAGACATACTTCCTTCCGTCCCCTGCTCTCTTTCTAAGAGGGGCTTGTGCTCTGTGGTTTTCCAAAATCAAACAATAATGGGTATAGTTGACTATACAGAATTTAAATGGTATCTGCCCCACCTGCACCTGTGAAAGCAATGCTTGGTTATATATTTGCAGTTCTGATTAGGGCTGAACAAACGTGTAACACACACATACATTTAAATGACATTTCTCTGCTACTTTGTGCATATAATGACCTTTGTTTGCATCTCTAAGATAGTTTCCAGCAACTGCTGTAGATTTTCCAAAAAGAAAGAACAGTGCTGACACTAGATTTCAAAGATCATAGAATAGCATTATATAGGTCAGGAGCAGTCAGCCTGCTTTGCTGTTAAGAAAATGTTTCAGATCAACGTATCTTAAGCTACTCGTATTCAGCAAGGCAGCAGGTGGACTTTGTGCATGGTTGAAAGGGTTGGCAGTGCGTGCACCTGCATTTTTTGTGCCGTAAATCACTGGGGCATGTGTCAATGTGTGCATGATTATATTCTTGTTTCAGGTACAAACCTAACCTTGGTTTCTTTTTGCACCTCTAGGATGTCAGCAGAACAAGTAGACAGTTTTGCCAGTCACTGTTTTTGTTAGAACAGATTCACAATGGCTTTATTAACCTTCCTGCTTTCTCAAATGTGCTAAAAAATGCGCCTTTTGCCCACTCTTTTTGTAAATTTTCACGGGGTAGAGCCCCCCGAACTTTCACGGGGGAGAGCCCCCCAAACTCCCCAAAGGCGGTTGGGGTGGGGGGTACCGTGTCACGAAGTTATGCATGTCTAAAAAGTGTGTCACCAACATGAAAAGTTTGGAAAGCTGTGCATTAAGGTAACATGTTGTTCCTGCTTATATTTCACATGCTTTACATAAACCTATGTTCCCTATGAGTGCTTGCTTTTTCCTGAATTAAACCTCAAATGAAAATGTTTATCCATTGTTTTAATTAAATAACGTTATAAGCTGTAACTGGTCAGTGAAATGCTAAACGTACTACAAATTGGTATTTTCTGCTATTTTTAGCCACGCCCACTGATTCAATCTTCGGTTATTCCCGCCCCCTGATTCTCCACCCACAGTTCCCCTACTTTTTTTTCCCACTTCGACCACTGCCCACAGCACCAACCTAAACCCCAAAACACTACTCCTCAAACACCAACCATTTAAAAATACACAGCCCCTCTTACCTCTCTCCTCTGTACACGTCCCTTGTCCTCTGCTGCAAGCGTTGTCAATCGAAAAGGCCCCTAACCAGTGCACAGGAGCTTGCAGATCCGCCCCGGGCACCATCGCCTTTCCCCTACTTGCTCCTGCTACGCCGCTTTGACTTCCGTCATCGCTGCCTCCTCATGTGCTCTGCCATCTTGGCGCCAGGTCCTCACTTGCAGCCATACAGGCTATACAACACATGCGTTATAACAGGGCATGCGAAGTATGAACATGCGTAGTAAAGGCTACGCGTTGTTACAGCGCATGCGAAGTATTAACATGCATAGTAAAGGCTACGCGTTGTTACAGCGCATGCGAAGTATTAACATGCGTAGTACAGGCTACGCGTTGTTGCAGGGCATGCGAAGTATGAACATGCGTAGTAAAGGCTACGCGTTGCTGCAGGGCATGCGAAGTATGAACATGCGTAGTAAAGGCTACACGTTGTTACAGCGCATGCGAAGTATTAACATGTGTAGTAAAGGCTACGCGTTGTTACAGCGCATGCATAGTTACACTTGCGTTGTAATGGTATGTGAACTAAAAGTTGCGTACTAATGCCTGTTTTCCCCTCCCCGGGGCTGTCATCATTGATCCCCCTTCTGTGGATTTGTACCATCGCCTTCCCTGGACTGTAAGCTCACACTGTCTGAATCCTGGCACTGTGGTGGCCCTCTCTTAATGCATTTGGGCTTTGTTTCTTCATCGCTTGCCTGGCAGCAGGCACTGTGAGGTAAGCACACATCTCCACAGCAGCTGTGGTTAACCCACCGGGAAAACATTCATCTGGAGCTAACTGCACACCTAGAGAGGAGAGTTCCCCTGCCAGGCACCTCCTGGTGCCGGCAGTGTGGGCCGTGAAGGCTGCACGCCAGGCCTGGTGCCAGGGAAGCGGCTTTCAGTGGCAGACAAACCCTGTCGGGCACGGGGTCGGCCACCGACTCACTTGAGACAACACGGCGAGGATTTTTGCAAAGCGCTTTTGGACACATGGTATGTTAGGCGCTTGGAATGCAGTGATTGTGAGATCTCTCTCAAGCGCTACAGGTGACATAAAGTATTGAGCGGCTTCATAAATGAAGTGCTTTGGAATATCGCATGCATGCAACGCGTGTAATGCGCTCCAAGGTACTGTGTATTGAGGGTGCAAGTAAAGTGTTCTGGGGTGCAATGTACTGGGATACAATGTTAACAAGAGTTTCCTAAATATGCTGTGGCGTTCGGCACAGGAGGCTTGTGATGTGACGAGTGGTGCTGTGTGTCTGACAGGCTTGTAACCTGCAGTGAGGTCAAGATGTATAAGGGACATGGCGCGTGCTCTGGTTGTATAATAGGCGAGAGGGTGAAAAGTGCAGAAGAATGCAGTATGTACGAGTGGCTTTGAAAGTGCTCAGGGGCACAGAGTGTGTGTGTCTTGTAAAGTGCTTGGTGGTACACTGCATGGGGGCTTGTAAGGTGCTTGGTGGTACTGTTTGGGGCGTTGTAAAGTTCTTATGAGATTAATGTTTTGGAATGTAAAGTACCCTGGTCTATTTTGCCTCATAGCTTGTTTGGTTAGTTCAATGAGGTCTAGTGTGCATGGGATGGTGGGTGGATTTCATATGGTGCACAGGTGGGGAGGGGGGATTTGTGACATACTCTGCCATACAACCTGTCCGCTGTGCTGCCTTGACAGTAGAGGCCCGTCTGCGGGGGCCCTTTGTATTAGGGTCAAGAGAGGGACTCCCCAGAGGGGGTGGGGCTCTGTGGAGATTGAGACCCTCATCTTGCGTGTACTTTGCAGGTGGAGCACCGCCTCTGCCTTGTGTGGGATGCCCGCAGGGCTATTGGTGTGGGGGGGTACATTTACAGACCAGGGGATTGGGGTGCACGTGGACAGGGCCGGTGGGGGGGAGCCCAGACCTTGGTGAGTTTTCTGGGCGCGGTCCCCCTTTGTTGTCTCCGGCCAGGTGATGGCTTTTCACACTTGCTGACAATGTCTTTTATTGACCTAGGCTCCCGCTTACACATCCTCCGTGTGTTAATTATCACCCAGAGGGTCCCACAACCACAGGGGGTCCCGGCCACCCCCTGGGGCAGGAGACAGGCTGCACCTGCAAAAGGCGCCCCTCGCAGGCTGCCCCACAGTCCTACCAGCCATCCCACTTACTATCTGGCCTCCACACACAACCTAGCATACATTACGCCTCCCCATCCCCTACCCATCTGGCATCTTCCTGAAGCTGCTAATGTCTTCGATTGGGGGGGTTCGGTGGTCTCTGTGTGTACAAGACACAGTACAGCCTGGCACTGTTGCAAAAAGGCTCACTAGATATATCGAAGTCTCTCACTGCAGAGACAAGCAATACTCGGTGCCACTGGAATTATGCACTTGTGTGCATGGTACTTTTTGCATAATTATTAATGTGCTGCTTAATCTGCAGATTTTAACTTAAAACAAAATGTTTCTATCTCAAACGGTTCAAAAGTTAATAAAAGCGTAATGACGTGTTGCAGAGCAGTGGGAGGCCCTTTGTAAAAATGGGGTAACCCAAAACGGTTCTTGGACCTGGGTAGTCAATATTATTAGAAAAAACAGTGGTCCAAACCGGAATTGATCATTGGCTCAATATAAATCATGTACTCACAGTTGTTCATTTTTCATAATTGGATGAGTGTTTGAATTAATCTACTCTATAGACCTAATCAGTGAAATTTGTACAACAAAAAGCAACTACCTGAAAAAACTTGATTTATTCCAAAAAGGAGTTTTTAATAAATTACTCCATCACAGCAAAAAATAAGTATATACATTTATACATCTTCGAGAACAAACGGTAAAAAGGGGAGCAATCTGCTTCTAAAAAGGGGGTGCCAGAAAAAGAAAGAAAAAGTGATTTGAAGAAAAAAGGGGGTGTAAGCCTCAACAGAAAAGTGACATAAGATTCGGGTAAATTGAAAAACAAAGCTGCAGAAAATTCAGCTGATTATGCAATAAGGCCACTGATTGCTTGTTACACTCTTATCATTTATACAGTCTCAACTGGCATGTATAATGAATGTAAATGGTGGTCCTATTTGTTTAGGAAAAGAGGCGTCGACGTTTCGACCCGTCTTGGGGTACAGGGGTAACTGTGAACCTCGACCTGCGGGTCTTCCTCAGGACGTATGTGACACAACCTTCATACCGTAGTTTTCAAGCTGTGGACCCAAAATTTCCTTTTTAATTGGATGATCACAGTCCTCCTACACCTGGATGGACGTTAAAGGTATTTGACCACAGTCCAACACCAAATTCGTGGTCATAGGCGTCCCACACAAGTTATCAAGTGGTAACACCAGAGGCAGTAGACACAGCTCACAACAAGGCACTGTCCATTACTTTGATTTTCTCATATGGACATCACTTATTGGGGTATTGGTTAAGGAGATATGCTGCTCAATTCCAGACGTCGAAAAATGCTTATCGTGTCTTGCGCGGGCGAACCTCACTGGGATGTATTCTCGTGTTAACGCTTTCCAACCGACACCCGAAGGCGCGGGGTATGCGTCTGCTACCGGCGAAATCACAGTGTCCGATGCAATCGGAATTGAACAGCATATCTCCTTAACCAATACCCCAATAAGTGATGACCATATGAGAAAATCAAAGTAATGGACGGTGCCTTGTTGTGAGCTGTGTCTACTGCCTCTGGTGTTACCACTTGATAACTTCTGTGGGACGCCTATGACCACGAATTTGGTGTAGGAGGACTGTGATCATCCAATTAAAAAGGAAATTTTGGGTCCACAGCTTGAAAACTACGGTATGAAGGTTGTGTCACATACGTCCTGAGGAAGACCCGCAGGTCGAGGTTCACAGTTACCCCTGTACCCCAAGACGGGTCGAAACGTCGACGTTTCTTTTCATAAACAAATAGGACCACCATTTACATTCATTATACATGCCAGTTGAGACTGTATAAATGATAAGAGTGTAACAAGCAATCAGTGGCCTTATTGCATAATCAGCTGAATTTTCTGCAGCTTTGTTTTTCAATTTACCCGAATCTTATGTCACTTTTCTGTTGAGGCTTACACCCCCTTTTTTCTTCAAATCACTTTTTCTTTCTTTTTCTGGCACCCCCTTTTAGAAGCAGATTGCTCCCCTTTTTACCGTTTGTTCTCGAAGATGTATAAATGTATATACTTATTTTTTGCTGTGATGGAGTAATTTATTAAAAACTCCTTTTTGGAATAAATCAAGTTTTTTCAGGTAGTTGCTTTTTGTTGTACAAATTTCACTGATTAGGTCTATAGAGTAGATTAATTCAAACACTCATCCAATTATGAAAAATGAACAACTGTGAGTACATGATTTATTGAGCTAATGATCAATTCCGGTTTGGACCACTGTTTTTTCTAATAATAAAGCCGTGCAGTGGGAGGCCCTTTGCATGGATTGGCTGATCAGTGGTCACCTTTCTGTGGGTAATTGCTGTATTTGGGAGATGAACTGGTAGTAATGAGGTGAAACCTTTACCCAGATAGAATTAGGAAATGTAAAATTAACACTGTGGTGAAGTAATGCTATCCCAATTGTGCTGCATTGAGCCGCACAATAACCATTTCTTGCGCATAATTTAGACAACCCTGCCACATAATTTGGTTATCCTTTGCCACATAATTCCAGAAGCCCTTCCTATACTAGACACAGGACAGTTTCTGCACTTCAGGTATATAGTAAATTATAGACAGTAGAGCACATGTTGTAATAGTCACTGCATAGGTGTGTTATATTTATTTATTATAAAGTGCACAGTCATGCGCTAGGGTACACTAGTTTTTCCCTCCAAATGTCTCCTTTGCTCTGTGCTAAGACCTGTATGTTAAGCAGTGCACCCCGCGACCATTTTGTGCTAACAAGTCAGTGAAACCAGCTCCCCACTCCCCCCCTGCTATAATCTGTTTAAACTGTGTTTTTTAAGGACTGTGCACTTCGTTTTTTGGCCAGGAGAGGGAGTAACGTGTTATACAAATAGTGTGTTTAGAGGACAAGTTTGTTAGGCCCTTACCAGCAGAAGTTCAAAGTGCGGGTTGAACCTATCTGTCGCCTAGTAGATATATGAATAGAGGAACAGCTTCCAACGCCCTGGCCAGCAAACCTTGTCTGACGTAGCTGGAACCTTAAATAGTCAGATATTTTTTGGTATATGTGTAAACTGATTGGTGGTTCTTCTGGACCTAGTGAGACGTTTGAGCAGAGCCACTGGAATTATGTGACTGTTTGGCTGCACCGACTTTAGCAAATTATACATTTTCTGCATTAGCCACATAATTCATCATCTGCACCCTAATGCCTTTTTTCTAGCTGAAACAGGTCAAACGTTACCAAAAATGCAGCGACGAGTGTTACAGCATGGTGGAAGGACCTTTGAAAAGCAAGAATGGTCATGCGTTACTTATTGCTAAATGCGGGTGTATCATTGGTACTAATGGTTCCCTCTGTGCCTCTGTTTCCTCTTTTTGCATATCTGTTGCTTTTTTATGCACGTTTCTTTCTTTTTCTGCACTTCTCTTGACCTCATTCTGCAAATCTCATGTACTTTCTGCACCTCTCTTCCCTCTTTCTGCACGTCTGTTGCCTCTTTCTGCATATCATTTGCTTCTTTCTGCACCCCAGTTGTCTCTTTCTGCACTCGTCTTCTCTCTTTCTGTAACTTTCCTGCCTGTTTTTCCATCTCACTTGCTTCTTTCTGAACTTTCTTCCTTCTTTCTACACATCTGTTGCTTCTTTCAACAGTTATCTTGTCTCTTTTTGCACCTCTGTTGGCTCTTTCTGCACCTCACTTGTTCCTTTCTACACTTCTCTTGCCTCTTTCTGCACCCCTGATGTTTCATTCTGCACTTTCTATGCTTCTTTCTTCACATGTCTTGCTGCTTTCTGCACCCCTGTTGTCTCTTTATGTTCCTCTTTTGCCTCTTTCTGTACTTTTCTTGCCTTTTTCTGCGCCTCTCTTCCTTCTTTTTGCATCTCTGTTACCTCGTTCTGCACTTCATGTACTTCTTTTTGCACACCTTTTATCTCTTTCTGTACCTTTCCTGCCTGAATTTGCACGTCACTTGCCTCTTTCTGCAATTTTCTTGCTTCTTTCTACACCTCTGTTGCGTCTTTCACCCATTCTCTTGCCTCTTTGTGCACTTCTGTTGCTTGTTCTTGCACCTCTGTTGGCTCTTTCTGCACCTCACTTGCTCCTTCCTTCACTTTTCTTACCTCTTTCTGCACCATGGTTATGTCATTCTGCAATTTCCATGCTTTTTCTGCACCGCTGTTGTATCTTTATCTACCAATTTAGACTCTTCCTACACTTTTCTTACCATTTTCTACACCTTTCTAATAATAATAATAATACTGATTCTTGTATAGCGCGAACAGCTACCTCGCGAGGAGGTGTCCCGGCGCTGAAAAGAAACCGCAGCAGCAGAGAGGGATGCAGGGAGAGGTACTAGGCTTTCTGTCCAAAGAGCCAAGTCTTTAGAAGTTTCCTAAAGATGGCTTCTGATGGGGCAGATTGGATGGCAGGGGGGAGGGAGTTCCAAAGCTTCGCAGTGCCTACTGAGAAAGATCTACCTCCGAGTCTCGCTCTTCTCGCTCGAGGTACAGCCAGTAGGGTCTGCGAGTTTGATCTCAGGTGTCTCTCTTGATGGTAGCGGGGGAGTCGGAGTTTCAGATAATTGGGACAAGTCCCTTTTTGTGCTCTGTAAGCTAGGGTGAGCGCCTTGAATTTTACTCTGCTTGTCACTGGAAGCCAGTGCAGCTCGTGAAGATGCGGAGAGATATGATGTTTAAAAGGCACGTGTTTTATCAATCTCGCAGCCGCATTCTGCACGCTCTGCAGGCGTTGTGTCAGATATTTTATGAGGCCAAGATAGAGGCCGTTCGAATAATCCAGTCTGGATGTGACTGTAGCATGGACCACCGATTTACGACAGTCAGTTGGTAGAAGAGAGAGAAATTTTCGGAGGTTGCAGAGTTTATAGTGGCAGCTAGAGGTGACTTGTTGTATGTGAGAGGAGAAGGAAAGCGTCTCGTCCCACCATACACCCAGATTTTTTGCCTTGGTGCCAGGGGTGGGAGCAGGACCCATTTCGGTGGGCCACCAGAGGTCAGAAGAGGGTGGAGTACTTTTCCCAAAGAATAGTACCTCGGTTTTGCTAGCATTCAATTTTAGCTTGTTAGTGTTCATCCATCTGGCTACGTCACTAAGACAGCCTTTTATTTTGCTGAACGCTGCTTCTGACACCTCAATGTATGGGAAGACTAGTTGCGTATCATCCGCATACGAAATCGCCTTGACCCCCCCATTTGGCGATTAAGGTAAAAAGTGGGGCCAGATAAACATTGAAAAGTAGCGGGCTGAGGGCGGACCCTTGCGGGACACCACACCACAGCCGTTTGGGTTCAGAGGAAAAAGCGCCCAGAGCTACTTTCTGAGAGCGTTTTTTTTTCATGTCGGTTGCATCTTTCTGAACCTCATGTGCTTTTTTCTGCACACCTGTTGTCTCTTTTTGCACTTGTCTTCCCTTTTTCTATACCTTTCCTGCCTGTTTTTGCATCTCACTTGCCTCTTTCTGCACTTTTCTTGCTTCTTTCCTCACCTCTGTTGCCTCTTTTAGCAATTCTCTTGCCTGTTTCTGTACCTCTCTTGCCTCTTTTTGTACCTCTTTTGAGTATTTCAGTACCTCACTTGCTCCTTTATACACTTCTCTTGCCTCTTTCTGTACCCCGTTGCTTCATACTGCACTTTCCATCCTTCTTTCTGCACCTGTCTTGCTTCTTTCTGCACCCCATTATCTCTTTATGTTATGCTATGTTTACGTCTCTTTTATAGCGCCCGGCTACCCCGAGGGGCGTCCCGGCGCTTTGGCAAAGAGAGATGCGGAAAAGAAACATAACACAGCAGCTCACGAAGGACCGGCCAGGAGAAATCATGCTGAAAAGAGTCAAGTTTTCAGCTCCTTTCTGCAAGCAAGGAGACTGTTCAACTTTCTTAAGGAAACAGGTAGCTCATTCCAGCAACGCAAGACCAAGTATCGGAAGGAACGCCCTCCGATCCGGGCAAGTTTAATCCGGGGGACGACAGCTTTGGCCAACGTGGCCGACCGAAGCGTTCTCCTCGGGAAATAAAAAGCCAGACGCTTCTCCGTATACTTTGGACCAATTGAATGGAGGGCCTTGAAAGCTAGAGTCAACACTTTAAAGGTGATTCTTTTGGCAATGGGCAGCCAATGCAGTCTCCTTAGAAGTTCCGAGGCCTTCGCCCTGCGTGGGAGACCAAAAATGGCTCTTGCGGCCGAATTCTGCACAATCTGCAATCGGACCAGCAAGTATTTAGGCAGCCCGATATACAGGGCATTCGCGTAGTCTAAACGCGAGCCGATCAGAGACTGCACAATGATTTTTTTGTGCTGCAAAGACAGCAAAGGAAGAAACTTCCAAAGCATTTTCAAAATGCCAAAGCATTTCCCAGATAGACCGATGATTTGGGGTCCAAAAGAAAGGCTGTCGTCGCATTGCACCCCAAGGTTTTTGGCCTTCACAGAGGCCGCATCGGGCGGAAACATGTCCTGGGGCCACCAGGTCTTCATATTGGGGTCCGGCAGACAGCCAAAAAAAACAGCTCCGACTTGTCGGAGTTGCATTTCAGACTGTACCGCCTAAACCAATTGAAGACCGCACCCAGGCATTCCCTGATCAAGCCACCGTCAAAAGCCTCACCCTTTTTAAATGTAAAAAGGAGCTGGGTGTCATCAGCGTAAGATATGATCCGGGTACCAAAGGACTCCGCTACCGCCGCCAGAGGGGCCATATAGATATTAAAAAGGATGGGGCTCAGGATAGACCCCTGAGGAACCCCCACCTCGAGCGGCGGCATTTCCGCGGAGAACGGCGGTGCCCAGACCACTTGCCGACGGCCCGTCAGAAAGGATTTAAACCAGTTCCACACCGTCCCACGAAAGCGGATCTCCCAGAGACTAGAAAGGAGACCGGCATGGGGGACGGTGTCAAAAGCCGCCGACAGGTCCAGCATAACCAGAATTGCCTTCCCCCCAGATTGAGCGTCTCCCTGATGGCATCGGTGATCTCGAGCAGGCTGTCTCCGTGCTGTAATTAGCACGGAAGCCCGATTGAGAGTCATGTAAGATGTTATTGCTCTCTATATAGGTGGAAATAGAGAGCTGTACATGTTTCTCGATCACCTTTGCCAGAGCAGGGAGAAGGGAGATTGGCCTGTAGTTAGCATGGACAAGAGGATCCAGAGTGTACCTCTTTTGCCTCTTTCTGCACTTTCTTGCCTTTTTCTGCACCTCTCTTACTTCTTTTTGCACGTCTGTTGCCTCTCCCTGTACCTCATTTACTTATTTCTGCACTCCTGTTGTCTCTTTATGCACTTGTTCCCTCTTTCTGTACCTTTCCTCCCTGTTTTTGCATCTCACTTGCCTCTTTCTGCCTTTTTCTCGCTTGTCTCTGCACCTCTGTTGCTTCTTTTCGCAATTTTCTTGCCTCTTTGTGCACTTCTCTTATCTGTTTCTGCACCTCTCTTGCCTCTTTTTCCAGCTCTCTTGGCTCTTTCTGTACCTCACTTGCTCCTTTCTAAACATATCCTGCCTCTTTCTGCAAATCTGTTGCTTCTTTCTGCACTTTCCATGGTTCATTCTACACCTATCTTGCTTCTTTCTACACCCCTGCTGTCTCTTTATGTACATATTTTACCTCTTTCTGCACTTTTTTTGCCTTTTCCTGCACCTCTCTTCCCTCTTTATGCACGTCTGTTGGCTCTTTCTGCACCTCATTAGCTTGTTTCTGCAACCCTGTTGTCTCTTTCTGTACTTGTCTTACCTCTTTCTGTAACTTTCCTGCCTGGTATTGCTCCTCACTTGCCACTTTCTGCACTTTTCTTGTTTCTTTCTACACCTCTGTTTCTTTAAGCAATACTCTTGCCTCTTTGTGCACTTCCCTTTCCTGTTTCTGCACAATCTCTAACCTCTTTCTGCACCACTGTTGCTTCATTCCCACTCTTTCCATGCTTCTTTCTGCACCTGTCTTGCTACTTTCTGCACCCATGTTGTCTCTTTATGTACCTCCTTTGCCTCTTTCTGCACTTTGCTTGCCTTTTTCTGCACCTCTCTTCACTCTTTCTGCACGTCTGTTGCCTCTTTATGACCTTAATTGCCTTCTTTGTGCACCCCTGTTCCTTCTTTGTGCACCCCTGTTGTCTCTTTCAACACTCGTCTTCCCTCTTTCTGTACCTTTCCTGCCTGTTTTTGCATCTCACTTGCCTCTTTCTACACTTTTCTTGCTTCTTTCTACACCTCTGTTGCTTCTTTCAGCAATCCTCTTACCTCTGTGCACTTCTCTTGCCTGTTCCTGCACTTCTCTTGCCTCTTTCTTCATCCCTGTTGCTTCGTTCTGGCTCTTTCCATGCTTCTTTCTGCACCTGTCTTTCTCTTTTTGCACCTCTGTTGTCTCTTTATGTACCTCTTTTGCCTCTTTCTGTACTTTTCTTGCCTTTTTCTACACTTCTTCAATCTTTCTTCACGTCTGTTGCCTCTTTCTGAACCTCATTTGCTTCTTTGTGCCCCCCGTTGTCTCTTTCAGTACTCGTCTTTCTTTATTGTGTACTTTTCCTGCCTGTTTCTGCATCTCACTTGCCTCTTTATGCACTTTTCTTGCATCTTTCGACACCTCTGTTGCTAATTTCAGCAATTCTCTTGTCTCTTTGTGCACTTCTCTTCCCTGTTTGGAACCTCACTTGCCTCTTTTTGCACCTCTGTTGTCTCTTTCTTCACCTCACTTGCTCCTGTCTACACTTCTCTTGCATCTTTCTGTAAACCTGTTGCTTCATTCTGTCCTTTCCATGCTTTTGTCTGCACCTATCCTGCTTCTTTCTGCACCCCTGTTGTCTCTTTATGAATCTCTTTTGCCTCTTTCTGCACTGTTCATGGCTTACTCTGCACCCTTCTTCCCTTTTTCTGTAAGTCTGATGCCTTTTCTGCACCTTGTTTGCTTCTTTCTGCAACACTGTTGTCTCTTGTTGCACTCGTCTTCCGTCTTTCAGTAGGTTTCCTGCCTGCATTTGCATCTCACTTGCCTCTTTCTACACTTTTACTGCTTATTTCTACACCTCTGTTGCTTCTTTCAGCAATTCTCTTGCCTCTTTGTGCACTTCTCTTGCCTATTTCTGTACCTCTCTTGCCTCATTTTGCACCTCTGTTGGATCTTTCTGCACCTCACTTGCTCCTTCCTGCACTTCTCTTACCTCTTTCTGCACCCCAGTTGCTTCATTCTGCAATTTCCATGCTTCATTCTGCACCTGCCTTGCTTCTTTCTGCAGCCCTGTTGTCTCTTTATGTACCTCTTTTGCCTCTTTCTGCACTTTTCTTGCATTTTTCTGCACCTCTCTTCTCTCTTTTTTCATGTCTGTTGCCTTTTTTGCATCTCACTTGCCTCTTTCTGCACTTTTCTTGCTTCTTTCTACACCTCTGTTGCTTCTTTCAGCAATTCTCTTGCCTGTTTCTGCACCTCTCTTGCCTCTTTTTGTACCTCCTTTGACTCTTTCTGTATCTCACTTGCTCCTTTATACACTTCTCTTGCCGCTTTCTGTAACCCTGTTGCTTCATTCTGCACTTTCCATGCTTCTTTCTGCACCTGTCTTGCTTCTTTTCTGCACCCCTATTGTCTCTTTATATTCTGTTATGTTATTCGGAATTTGTCAATCGCATGGGCACCCAGAGGTTTCATGGCGCTAATGTTGAGGAGAGATGACAAACAGTGACCTAACCGGACGCTTGCTTGAATAACCAGGTCTTCAGTGCGCCCCTGAATTCCATGAGATTAGTGCATCTCCGGAGTGACAAGGGGAAAGAGTTCCAGACCTTTGGAGCCAAATGAGCGGATCGACAACCGCCAAGACGTTTCCTTTTAAAGGAGGGCAGGGTGAGGAGGGACAGGTGGGCGGAGCGAAATTTCGGGTCGGCTCATGTTTGGTTAAAAGGTTATTATTAAACTTAGGGCGTTTTCCGTGGAGAGCCTTGAAGGCCAGGCAGCCTACCTTGAATGTTACCCGTTGGGCTATGGGTAGCCAGTAAAAGGAGGTCAGTAGTAGTTTCGCCGAACTCCTACCATTGCTTTTGAAGATTAGTCTGGCCGCCTGATTTTGCACAATTTGCAGGCGTTTAGTCAGTACCAGGGGAAGGCCTAAATAGATGGAATTAGAAAAATCTAATCGGGAAAGGACTAAGGCGATCACCACCTGAATGAGCGCAGGGTGCGTGAGTAAGTGAGCAATTTTCTTAATCTTACGTAGCTGGAGGAAGCTGGACAAGATCACCGCTCCCACCTGGCTTTTTAGAGAGTGATCGGAGTTGATGGTGATCCCGAGGCTTTTCACCGAGAGAGAGGGAGACGGAGGAGATCCCATTGATGACGGCCAGAATTGAGGGCCCCAGCTGATTGAACTTTTACCCCGGAGTACCAGCTCGGTCTTTCCGGGGTTGAGTTTTAAGTGGTTCAGCTCCATCCACCCTTGAATGTGCAGCATGGTAGCCTGAAATTCCTCGACGGAGTCAGTTGAATCTAGTGGGAAAATTAGCTGCAGGTCGTCCACATAGTTGTAGATTGTAACCCTCCTGTTTTTTAAAGAGTGTAATAGGGGTTTGAGGTACAGATTAAACAGGAGGGGGGACAATGATGAGCCTTACGGGACGCCGCAGGTGGTGGGCAATTTGGGCGCTGTAAAGTTCCCGAGCTTGACTGCCTGGGATTGGTCGCTCAGGAAGGACTTCACCCAGCAGAGGGCCGTGCCTCGTAGGCCAGCTTGTTCGACACGGTGTAATAAAATGGTGTGGTACACCGTGTCGAACGCTGCTGACAGGTCCAGGAGCACCAAGGCCTGATGTATGCCCCTATCGGCATTAGACCTCATTGTGTCCAGGACAGCGAGGATCACTGCCTCGGTAGAGTGCGCCTGGCGAAAGCCGGCTTGGTTTGGCTCCAGGTAGTCAGATGTTTCTATGAAGTTAGAGATACAGCTGGCCACATGGGCTTCTAGGATCTTTGTACCAAAAGGGAGGAGGGATATGGGCCGATAGTTCGACAGATTTGATGGATCGGCACCTGGATTTTTAATTAATGGGACCAACGTATCGTTTCTAAACGAGTTGGGAACTATTCCCTGCGATAGGGACTCATTCAAGAGAGGGAGTATGCCTAGCGGGAGTACTGAATAAACTTCCTTTAGTACATGCGGGAGGCAGGGGTCATTGGGAGACCCGGACTTCACACGGTTCATCAATTCTGCTAGCCTAGATTGGTCTATCGGAGGGATGGCCTCGAATTCTGACGGGTTTCTGCAGATATCCTCTCTATCCGCCATGGTAGGACTGATCAAAATGCTTTCTTTTATGATGGCAATCTTGTCCTTGAAAAAATTATTAAGCTGATTGCACAGCTTTTGAGTGGGGGGTTGAGAGGGGGAGGTTCTGGCATCATTACAAAGGTCATTCACAACCTAAAGATTTCCCTGGATTTATTTTGGGCGTTTGAAATTTTATCGGAAAAGAAAGCTGCCTTAGCAGATAGGATGGCATTCTTATAATTCCTGCGGGCCGTTGTGTATGATGTTCTGTCTTCCTCAGAGTACCCGTGTCTCCATTTTCTCTCCAATTGACGCAATTGTAATTTTTGTTTTTTTAGCTCTGCTGTGAACCACCTGTGGGCGTCCATGCGGCGAGCAAGTGAGAACTTGCTGAGTGGAGCATGCTCGTTGCCGGCCGCCAAGAGCCAGTCAGTGTGATCTTTTTCCATGAGGTTAAATTCTGGGGAGGGTGCTGGAATAGCATTAGCTAAGGTGGACAGAAAATCTTGGTTGTTTAATGAGCTCCATTTCCTTACTGCCCCCCCAGCGGTGGCAGGGGCCTTTGTATGGCCATGAAGAATATAGGAGAATTGTAGTAAATGGTGATCAGACCATATGCAAGGCGTTGTCGATGGGGTGGACAATGGGATATTGTATGACCAGATTTGGTCCAGAATATGTCCCTTTTCGTGGGTGAGGGTCAGGACTAATTGAAAAAAGTTTATATGGGAGAGGAGCTCGAAGAGTTCCGTGGCCTGAGGTCCTGCTTCCTGGTCCTTGTACCAGTAATTTAAGTCCCCAATCAGCATTACCTTGCCATAATTGACCGCTAAGCTGGCCATTTGCTCGGACAGAGAGACCGGGAATGTGGGCATAGTTTTCGGTGGACGATAGATTAATACCAATACCATAGTTCCCTTGTCTGTGTCGATTTAATTACAAGGTTTTCGTATCAGGTAGATCCAAGGAGGGTAATGTGGTAAACTTATGATCTTTATGGATGATGGCGACGACGCCCCCCCCCCAAGCTTTCCTGATGCTCTGTTCACAGATAATATGTAGTAGTCTGCCGGGAGAGCTGCAAGGACATCCGGTAGAGAGTCCTCGGTGAGCCAGGTGTAGGAGAGTAGGGTCTGCAATCCTATGATCACCCCAGATTTTTGCTTTTTGCTTCACTGATTTACGACTTCCCTGGCTGTGGGCCTGCTAATCAGACCCACAGCCTAGCTGTTCTCTCACTAAATTGACACGTGTACCTTAGGTGCATATACCAATTGGTACTGGGCCACCTTATCAGACCCTGTAACTCAGGGCATAGGTGTACCCAGGGCCTACCAGGGGCTGCAGCATGTATTATGCCACCCCTGGCTGGCCATTTAAATCTGACACAACTGGCTGCATGACAGCTGGGGCAAGGTGGTGAAATCACCCTTTGCTTTAGATATAGTATTCCTATATCTAACCCTAAAATGGACACATGTATTCCTATCAGTCACTCCTATGGCAGGCCTTATCAATCCTGAAGGCAGGGTGCTTGGAATTATGTGAGATGGTGCTCTGGCATGAGCTGAGCCCATTTGCAGCTTGCGGAACCAAGTCCTTATAGCTGTTCCATGATAACGCGTACCATATACTCTTAAGTGCATTATAATCCTCGCGGTTATTTGCCAACTTTGGTATCGCTTTATCAAAACATGTCGAGTAAGGTGTCATACGAATTGGACTACTAACCCCTCACCAATTCTGGCGACGGGGTTAGCATTCCACCCTTCTAGAGGGACACGACATGGATGTAGCTGTGAACCCCGTTTAAAGTTAACTCAAGCCTCAGCATCACAAAATGGATGCTGCCACCACAGACACAAGTCTGACCTCCTGCTGCTGGGAGTCCTTCCAGCGAGGGAGGCTTGGACAAAGGGTTTCCTGTCAGGGGCGGTGCTAGCACCATCCCAGACAGGGTTTTGTGTATCCCAGGTAGGCAGGGCTTTAGAGGAAGGTGAATGCAAGTGGCACCCCAGTGCTCACTGTGCATATTCCAGTTTGAACCAGTTCCAGGGGCACACCAGCCCCTGAGCTGGGGAAAGTCCAGCAGGGGAGAGGGGTTTAACCACCCCCTTCATAGTCCCACCCATGGGCAGGACCTAGTCGCGTGCCAGCCCCTTTCCGTAGTATAAAGATAGGAGCGGGCCCCCTTCCCAAATTAGATAATTCTGAATCTTGACTACTTTCCACGAAAGAACTCTTGAGCTACTTCTGAAGACTCTCCCTTGTGGCTAAGGAGTAGCCACCCTGCACCCGCAGGCACCATCCAAGCATCGCGGTTTGCTGTAAGTCTCTCCTCCGGATCAAGACTGCCCAGCTCAATGAGACCCGGCTTCCCTGGCACCTCTGACCTCTACCTACATCATCAGCCCAGCTGAGATTCGTGGGTGCGACGAGACCTCGAGGGACCGGCCATCTTCAAGACTGCTCGACGCTTGCCCAGCACGACCGCCGAGGGATCCTCGAGTGAGTGCTTTGGGGTTTGAGAAGCCCCGACCCTGAGCAGCTCCAGCACCGAAGTCCAGCCCCCCAGCATCCACAAGATCTGCGTGGGGCCCCTCTGTTCTTTGCTGCTTACCGCGTTGTCCAGGTCACTTGCCCGTTGGCTAGTGGCCCTTCTGACGACGAACCACAATGACAACACCACTGGTCTGGTTGCTCCAGACCGGCCCTTGCTCCCCTCCAACAGAGGAGCACCCCGGACCCTCCTGGTCCACTCCAGACGCCATTTTGAGTCCACCGCGTGGGCTTGCATTTGCCAAGAGTTGTTGCCCCAATCCTGGGTCCAGTGACGTCGACAGCAGATACCTTCGTGGGACAGCTCGCACCTCCATCCTGGTCGCCGACAACGCCACCTGGTCCGAGAGACTAAGGGGCCCAGCGTCGCCCACTCACCTGGTCGAGGTGACTTCGTCCGGTGCCATCCTGGTGCCCACCTGATCACTGGCTAGTGATCCAGAACTTGGTCCCCTCTGCTTACAGGTATCCTTCTTCACCGATCCAGGCTTGGATCACATCGAACTTCATCACTGGTCGCCTGCCAGCAACTTCTTCTTTCAGGCTCCATAGACTGCAACGAGGATTCCCGACGTCTTTTCAGACCTATGCATCCGCAGCCCCTGGGCTAGGTAACCTGAGCATTTCGGTGCTCCAGCATAGCTTAACTATCTAAGTGTCCAGATCCTTTTTCGTTTCAGCTCTACCTAGTTGCATTCGTCCGCTAACACTAACTTTACGAAATCTAGCATCCATAGACTTTGTTCCGCATCCCGGGTGAGAGTGCACACTCTGCACCCGATCACCCTAGGCCTCCTGCTAGTAATCTGAAGGTTCAGTAGTACAGTCCTAGCGATCCCAAAGCCTCTGAGATTAGTTACTTACCTGCTAGTATTTTGAATTCCACTTTTGTAGTATATGGTTTTTCGTGCCCCTCGGGCATTTGCGTAAATTGTGCAACTTAAAGTATTTTTGTAAGAGTTTTGTTATGTGCTTAGCACCCTGTCCTAATAAAGAGTCCAGGGTTGTTGTGTTCTAAATAAATATCTGTTTATTTTCATAACAACATGTGTGGTGTCCTTTCACTTGGTGTTCAAGGGGTATATGTGATGGTATAACAGCTGGCTTAACACGCCCTCTAGAGTTTAGTCTAAAGCCTGCTCTTGTCCATACTACTAGGATAGCTGGTCTATAAGGTTGACTTACAACCAATCATCAATAAGGGTCGTTTGGTATGATACACAGTGATCACTAGAATAGTCAGCACTATATATCAGGCCAACTTCTCACATTGGTGAGCAGCGGTTGGGATTTGAGCTTGCTGTTGTTTTACCACACGTATCCTAAGAATATCATTTGAAAGATCACATAAGTACCAAGGTACATATAACTTAGCTTAGAATACTCTGAGTTCTACTGAACCAGCTGTTGTAGTTCAACAGGGCCTAGCACACCCTGACTACAACTCTTAGCAAGGGATCAGTAGGCAAACAAATAGTGTAGGTAGGTGCATCACTTACACCACACTAGAAGCATGTCTAACCACGGAGAGTCTTCAGAGACCCCTCTTGTGGTTGTGGACCCTCCACAGGTCCCTTCCAGATATGCAGCTCTTAGCTTCCAGGAGATGAGACAATTGTGTACCTCCAGGAAGCTAAACCAGGGTTCTAACCCTACCATCCCATTCCTGATTGGTCTCTTAGAGACTTATGATGCCAGGAGGGCTTCTAACACAGGCCCTTCAAATCCAGATGGGAGCATGCCCCCCTTAGAGGGAACCATTGGGGACCCTGACCTCAACGCCATCAGAACAGAGAGTGATGAGGAGGAAGAGGATCAGGAGTTGTTAGGGGATGAGGCAGACAAGGGTCAGGTAGAAGTCAGTAGACGCACTAGGACCAACTTAAGCAGGCATGAGAATGGAACTAGGGGACCCCTAGGACCACTCTCAGGTGGGCCTAACATTGGGAATGGACGAGTTAAGTCTCTATCCAGAGGCTCTAACAGATCCATTCGAACCAATGGCTCTCAGGCCTCTTCTCACAGAGGGATGACATCCCCTCAGAGGCGAGAGAATGAAGCCAAGATGAGGGAAGTCAATCTGAGGATTGAAAGGGAAGAACTTGCCCTGGCCAAAGAGAGACTTGCCTTTGCTAAAGAGCAGAAATTGAGTGGGGCAGACCTCACTGGTGGCAGCATTTTACCTAGAGAAAAGGACAGGAGTTTAGACACTAGAAACCTGAGTAAGATAGTGCCCCCCTTTAAACAAGGGGATGACATCCACAAATGGATGACTGCTTTGGAGAGGGCCTGCACTGTCCAGTGCGTCCCCCCAAGTCAGTGGGCAGCTATACTGTGGCTCTCCTTTGAAGGCAAAGGTAGAGATAAGCTCCTCACTACTAGAGCTGAGGATGCTAACAATTGTTAAGTCCTGAAAAATACACTGATTGATGGGTTTGGCTTAACAACTGAGCAGTACAGGTTGCTGTTCAGGGACACCCAGAAAATTCAGTCTCAGGATTGCTCTGACTTTGTGGATTGTGCCACTAAGGCTTTGGAAGGCTGGTTGCTGGGCAGTAAGGTTACTGATTATACAGGGTTGTACAATCTGATCATGAGAGAGCAGATTTTAAATAACTGTCAGAACCAGTTGTTGCATCAGCACCTTGTTGACTCAGATCTGACCTCTCCCCTAGAATTGGGAAAGAAGGCAGACAGATGGGTCAGAACAAGGGTCAAGCAGAACCAGGCTCAGAACCAGGGTGGTCAGAAGAAAGCAGACCAAAAGGGTAATAATAAGAATGAGCAAAATGACCAGAAGTCTTCGACAGGCCCCCAACAAACCAAAGAGGGTGGGGGTCAAGCTTCACAGCAGAAAAAGAAGACTCAAGAAGACCAGTCAAAAAGGTGGTGCCAATACTGTAAAAGTAAAACTCACTGGTTTAGTGAGTGCACCAAGAAAGGAGGGCAATCTCCTACCACTGCAGCCCCTAAGGCACCTGCACCCCCTAGTACAGTCAGCAGTGGTAGTGCACCTCCCAAGGGATTAGTTGGGTTAACCTTGGGATCTGAGGGGTATGACAACTTAGTTGGCACACTCACTCAGGCTGTCCTTGTCTGTACAGGGGATGTGGATATCTCCCCTGATGTCAGTCCCAATACTTTGGGCAAATACAGGCAGACACCTTTTATAAATGGAAACATGGCTCAGGCCTACAGGGACACTTGTGCCAGTGTCACAATGGTGACACCTAACTTTGTGGATCCTGGACAGATCACGCTAGGACCAGAGTACCTAGTGACCAATGCCAGCAATGTCACTACCCACCATAGTATGGCAATTGTTGATTTCTCCTGGGGAGGGGTAAGTGGCCAAAAGAAAGTTGTGGTTAGTTCAGACCTCCCAGTTGAATGTTTGTTGGGCAATGATTTGGAGACATCCCTGTGGTCAGAAGTGGAGCAGAGGACTCACATGGAAATGTTAGGCTTGCCAGCACATGTGCTTGCTGTGACTAGGTCACAGGCCAGAAGATGCCCCACTGAACAGGTGCTGGATCCTGGAACAATGGACCATACACCTTCCAAGAAGAAGAGCAGTAGGGTTAAGGCATTGCCTTCCCCCTTGCCCCAGGTTGTGGATCAAGTCTCAGAGGAGGCTGACCTCAAAGAACTGAGTGAAACTGAGCCTAAAGAACTTGAACCTGATCAGGTTGAGTTTCTGGGTTCAGGGGGACCCTCCAGAGAAGACCTGGGGAAGGCACAGTTAGACTGCCCTTCCCTTGAGCCCCTCAGACAGCAGGCTGCTGCTGAGGCTGCAGGGAATGCCACAGGTGTGAGGAAATAGAAATTTTTAGGTAGTCAGTGTGTCCCCTACTCGCACCCTGTCCATGCACCCATGCCCCATGTATGTCATGTAATTCCCTTCCCGTGTCTGCCATGATAATGCCTCTGCATTTCCGTCTAAGGTTAGCATGTCAGTTAGTGGGCCCTCCATGTATAAAGTACCGATTCCGCATTAAGGCCTACGTTTCCAATGCATTTATATGGTGCACTTTTAAAGATCGCAAGGCACACGTTTCTTCACGTTTTTCTGGCTCAGTCGAGCCAGGCCCTGAATTGAGGCTCCGAGCCTCTTCTGTCTCAGAAAGCTGCAGTTTAGGTATGCATCCCTGACCTCTACCTTACTTCCTGCCCAGCCGAGCGGTGCCCGGCTCGGCCTGGCCTGCCTGCCAAGACGGTATTTTGCCTACAGTTATCTGTTCAGCCTCCGCAAAAACACATTCCAGTCTAGTGAAATAGGTAAACATATTCCCGGCTGCAGAGCAAAGGGCCCTGCCTTCCTGTCTCCTTGCAAGTGATTTACTGAACCCGTTACCATGGTAGGCCCATGGCCCCCGTACATTGCATGAAGATCCATATGCACGCACCAGCATTTCAGTGATGAACGGCCTCTGCCCGAGAGACCTTTTACTTCAGACAATACATCCTCCAAACACAAGATACCAGATATGCTATAGGTGCAGGTCGTTCTGACATCCCAGACACCAGACTCCTCTACTAGTGCTAAAGTCAAGCCCCCAGCTCTCCCCAGTTACACGTCAATACCACGTCATGCCAAGTTGCGCACGCATATATGGTAAAGGTTTCTGCTGACCCTGCAAACTTTTCTCTAAGCATCCACCCACTTATGACACTTCTGTGACTCATCTAGTGCACGCCTACGTGTACGCCTTTTTACATGCCTTCTTTTACGCCCATGTGTTCTTATCTCTCTCTTTTCACTTGTTACGCCTACTGTATTCATTGCAATTGTACAGTTTTACTATATATAATGTGTGATGTTAATAAAACGTTGAATATCCCTTCCTGAACCTTAGTGGTGATGGAACCCGATGTCCAGTGACTCGAGACACTTAATTAAAGCCCGTATGACTCAGATACCATGGACTCTGCCTATCATTTATTATTGAGCTATCCTTATTGTCATTTAATGTATAGAAAAATAGTCCCAGTAATTTTATTTACCACATAATCTGGCGCCCGATAGGGACCCCTCCCCTTCCCCATGCGCCAGCGATGTAACGCAGGCCCCTGACCCCTTCTACAGCCGTGACGGACTCCTGTGCACACCCGCAGGTGTTCCTGCTAACTCCCTCAGGCCCACGGAGGAGACGGAGACTGCGACCAGGCATCCAGACGAGGCGGTGAGGAATGCGGAGAGTCCCGACCAGAGCCCAAGCCGAGAGAGCAAGGTCCGAGGTATCCGGAGGCCCACCTGTTCCGAGGCGCATGCGTAGCAGTAGTAGCAGTCCGAAGCCGTAGCAGTCCAGTCCAGTATCGAGTTTCCGAGGCCTTCAGTTTTGCTTCCCGGTGAGTACCGTTGTTGGGAACGCATATAGACGGGTTCATTTATTTGTGCCCGGTCCAGACGGGTCTGGGTACACAGACCCGGTCCAGACGTGTCCATCTAGGTGGATACGGTATGACGTGTCTCTTTATGGGACCGGTATGTCTGTACTGTTTTAGCAGTGCATCCAGTAATCCAGTATTCTAGTGTTGTATTTCGAGATTATCAGAATTGTGTTATTCTATGTATTAGGTAATCACTGTTCGCAATGTTTTGATGTCGTGGTATGAATGACTGTTTGCAATTGTTTTCGTGTTTAATGTGTTATTGTTCAGGTCAGTTCAAATATGCCGCTGTTTTCGAAATTACGTCAGATAGGAACCAGGAAAGGGATACTCGAAGAGGCAGTTCCCGTCCTGCCTAGGGATACTCCCAGACATTTTATGTACCATAAACATGGCTTAGATGCCATACTGTACTTAGACTTATGGGTTGACTACACCAAAGATCTGGAAGAGAAATATAGATGGCCTGTCTCAGGGACATGGGATGCTGATTGCATCATGAGAGTAGAAGAAGCACTGTGGAAAAAGAAAGCCAGACAATCCCAGAAAGATGCCATAGAATTGTGGCGTAAAGAAGCGCATAGAAGAACAGAGAAAGAAATTAGAAAAGCAGAAAGAAGTAGGGAATCATCAGAGAAAGCCCAAGAAAAGGAACTACTAGAAGAAGGTGAACGAGTCAGAGCAGAACAATTAGACCGACAAAGAAATGCACTTATTAAAGGCATGTATCCCCTTCTCGCCGAGGGCCTACCCAAGGCGACCCCGGAAGTACCCAGTAATTTGCCGCCCCCACTGGTTCCAACTAAACTCCAGCATAAACAGACTGCACGGACATATTCCTTTCCTCCTATTTAGATGACGCTGCTCCAGAGTATGTAAACGTACGTGTACCACCTACTAATCCTCCTCCTCAGCCCCCTGTTAATAATACGTCTTCCCCCATCGTTCCTCCTGTTACCAACCCCCCTCCCAATCCTTTTCACACAGCACCTGTAGTTCAGGATCAACCTACCATACCAGTGACAACGTTACCAGTAGCTACGTTACCAGTAGCTACACTATCAGCGACAGCACAGCCAGTAATGGTCGACGCAGGTCTAGGCGACCACAATTTAGGAGCAGCGGGAGGACCCCCTCTCACCCCGCCTCAAGTAAAAGGAACGTCACTAAGAGAACTAGCATTGCAGCGCACACCAAAAGCAACTACATACGCAGCCCTTAGACAGTACCTTACTGATTGCATATATGATCCAGTACCAGGCGAAGATCAAATGCTTGTATATTCATTACGTGTACGACGTGTTACAAACTACTTGACTATTCTACCAGACATGAAGGAACGTTTAGACAACATATATCACTTTATTAGAACGGAGGAGAGACCAGAAAGCATTCACGAGGCCATGGCACACAGGAAAGTAGAGATCCAACATATGATCTTACAGTTTTTGATAAATTGTTTGATAAGGGAACAAGACCAGCCAGGTAAAAATAGAGACGAGATGAAAGTCCTGACAAAATGGAGTGACAACATAGCTGATGGTAAACATAGTAAACAGAGTTGTATAGAAGCCATGTACAGAAAGATTCGTAAAGAAATCCTTGACATACACGAGAGGGAAAGAGCAGAGAGAGAAGCCGAGAAAGGGGAGGATGAAGTCTCAGAAGACGAGGATATAGAAACTGAGAACCCGGATAAAATGAATTACGTAGGTAGGGCGAGACCCTTCGATAGACCTATACGCCCAGAATGTAAGAAACGTTTTCTTTCTCCCGTACCAGAACAATGTTCTCTTGAACATCTATTCCAAGCCACTGATAAAGTACTGAAACAACGAATAGGTTATAGTGAACTTAGTACCATGCATGAACAGGAACTAGCCCGATCAGCAGTACAATGGGCTGGCAATACTAGCGTATATAAAGATGACGTAGTAGCGCAAACATTTTTGAGTCTTCCTCCGGAAGAACAGCGATTAGCTGGTATGTACATGATTCAACATCTCATTACATTGTACGAAAGTCAGCATTCTGATCCAGATCCCCTATATAATATATTGGAAGAGTTAATCCTAGGTAGATGGAGAGGCCTGGGTACCGATTTAATTAATGTCATTCTAGAACAGCGACACAAATACAGGACCTTCCTGACTCCACATTTTGTTCCTGTTTCACACCAAGAAAGGAAAACATTTTACATAGACAGACAGAATCCCTTACGAGAGGTTCATCCAGTTAGAGATAATGGAGGTACACTTCATCGAGTATTCGTTTACACACCCTTGACGAAAATGGAATTATTGGAAATGAAAAAATTAGTGCCCTGTCATGACAAAGATCCAGCAGCGTTCCACCGTGAATTAAAAGACATGCTTCGCATGGGAGAGTATACATATGCTGATATACTTAAAATGTTAAAAGTCCTGCTGCCTGCAGGTATTTACGAAAAACTTAAAGAAAAAGAATGGGAAGTGGGAGAGAAAAAGATTAGTTGGACAGAATTAGAAGACGAGGAAAACATACGAACCCCTGGTACTGGCCTCGGGGCTAAAGCTAAAGCATTACCAGAATTATTAGTACAGGTCTTGCCGAGGCTATTGACAACTAAAAAGGAAGATTGGGATGCTATTTCAGCATGCAAACAGAAACAAGATAAAGACACTAGCGATTTCTATTCTAGATTTGAAAAATGTTTTATTATTAATAGCGGCCTAAAAACAAGTAGTGAATTGTATCCACATCTGTTTGTGACCAAATTAGTAGAGAATTCTTTACCACAGGTTAAAAATAGAGTACAAAATGTTGAGAGTACCTGGCAAGCTAATACCCCTTCCCAAATGTTACAAATGTTACAGTATCATCAGAACCGAATTAGAGAGGAGCAGGAACACGAAAAGAGACGCATGAAAGACACAAAAATGAAAGTATTAGTTGCCCAAACTGTTCCGGCAGCTGATGGTTAGAAAAAAGGCGCGCCACCTGTAAAAGGGACGTGCAACTATTGTAAACAGCCAGGTCACTATATAAATGAATGTACCGTCCTGAAACACAATATAGCTACAGGCAAGACGAAAGAAAGACCGCGTCCTCCTAGACAGGAACATGTTCCGCAGAACACGCAACCTCCTCATAACGCCCAACAGACAGTAGCCGTACCCCAGCCCATAGCTGCCACACAACATGTTACACAGCAAATGTACCAGTATGCTCAGTCAGATTACCCAGATTATCAACAGTATTCATGAAACATCCTAGAGAGGGAGGTTGGCTTGCCCCTTATCGAGGTTCCTGTAGATCAAGAGGGTCCCTATGTACATAGTCAGGTATTAGGGAAAGACAGAAAATTCTTGATTGACACAGGGGCGAGCAGAACTACCATCAGTCATGACGAGGTTCCAGGGGCACCCCTCTCAGGCTCACGAAATATTTCCCTGGGATTTTCAGGAAAGCCTATTGTTAACGAAGTGTCAAAGCCAGTTTCCCTAGAAGTTGGTCCATTGTCCCGTACTACAGACTTGTTACTTACGAAATCATGTCCAGAAAACTTGCTTGGTATCAAAACGTTGAAAGAACTAGGAGCAGTAATATGTTGTTCTCCGGAAGGAGTGAGATTGTTTTTGTGTGATTTTAAAGGACATTATGTGTTGAGAGATTTTGATCCACGATTACAGAATGTACCCCAGCATTTATGGGCGCAAGGTCCGACTGATGTAGGTTGCATGCACATTACACCGTACCGTGTTACTCTCAAACAAGGAGTTGTACTGCCCCGAATCCGACAATACAAGTTACCACCTGAGGCTGTAGCAGCCTTACTGAAAATTATTGACGACCTGATTGCACAAGGAGTGGCTGTAGAAACTGACTCCAATGTATGTAATTCTCCAATCATTCCGATTCTTAAACGAACTGATCTGAATGCACCACCGGTCTACAGACTGGTGATTGACCTTCGAGAATTAAACAAATGCATAATACCCCAGTACCCAGTGGTTCCAGACATGTCTTCCTTATTGACTGCCATTGATTCCGAAGCTGCGTTCTTCACTGTAATTGATCTCAAGAACGCCTTCTTTAGTGTCCCCATTCATCCGGAAAGCCAGTATCTTTTCGGATTCTGTTTAAATGGCCGAAGCTTCAAATTTGCACGTGCTCCTCAAGGGTTCACAGAAAGCCCTAGTATTTATAGTCAAGCTCTGAAACGACAACTAGACAGTATTCACATGCCTACTGACACTGCCCTACTCCAGTATGTTGACAATCTATTGATTACAGCACGGACAGAACGTGACTGCGAACGTGCATCACTGACAGTCTTGTATTTCTTGGCCGAAAAGGGGCATAAAGTGTCCCCTTCGAAGCTGCAATTCTGTGCCCAGCAAGTGGTATACCTTGGGCACTTGCTGTCCAAGAGGGGTAGACAGTTGACACCAGACAGCATCCAGTTAATTGCACGTCTTCCACAGCCCAAGACACAAAAGGAAGTACAGGCCTTCATTGGCCTCACTTCTTACTGCAGACAATGGATTCCTCAGTACGCATATCTAGCCAAACCACTCATACAGTTGACAACACAGGAGGCAGCGACTTCGACTGTCCTCCCTTGGACTCAGGAACATACACTTGCTTTTGACGAATTGAAGAAAGCCCTATGTCAAGCACCTGTTTTAGCATCACCATGTTACAGCAAACCTTTTACACTTGTTGTCACTGAACGCAATGGCACAGCATTATCTGTTCTCACACAAGATCAAGTAGGAAAACACAAGCCTTGTGCTTATTTTTCTAGTACATTGGATCCAGTAGCCCAGGCTTTTCCTGCGTGCCTAAAGTCAGGTGCAGCCACAGCTCTAGCTATCAGACAAAGCGACTCCATAGTGTTAGGACATCCCCTGACAGTACAAGTTCTACACTCCGTGGAAGTTCTCTTAAACAGGACACAGACACAACACCTGACCATAGCACGATTGACAGGGTATGAACTGACATTGTTCCAGCCACACATAGAGATCAGACGTTGCAACATTTTAAACCCTGCCACATTGTTACCCTCGAGCACAACTGACCCTACACCACATGACTGTGTGGAAGTCATTAACACAATGACAAAACCGAGACAAGACTTGACAGACATTGCATTGCCCGACCCAGACCTGACACTTTATGTGGATGGTTCATGTATGAGAACGAGCACAGGAGAGTTAGTGGCCGAATATGCAGTGATCACTGAAACTGAAGTCATAGAAACACATCGTATTGACACCTTGTCTGCCCAAGCAGCAGAGCTCATCGCTCTGACCCAAGCCTGCATACGAGCCAAGAACCTGAAAGTAAACATATACACAGATTCACAGTATGCATTCGGAGTCGTTCACGACTTCGGTGTCCTCTGGCAAGAGAGAGGTTTTTTGACTTCTCATGGAGCCAAGATACAGCATGGTCCCCTCATTCAAGCTCTGTTAGATGCAATACACTTGCCTACAGCCATTGCCATCATGAAGTGCAAAGCACATACGAAAGTTACTGACACTATTTCCCAGGGTAACGACTTGGCAGACCGAACAGCCAAGCTTACAGCTCAGACTCATACAGACATTCCAGCTGACACGACAAAGACTGAAGTAACTCCACTGACGAATTGCATGACAGTCAGGGATCCCACACAAGATGTACTCGACATACAGACACATGCCACTCCGGACGAAATCAAGAAATGGACTGAACAAGGAGGGGTCCAGACAGATCAGGGATGGATGACAAAGGGGAAAGCCACATGGTTTCTCCCCGACTCTATGGTTCAAGTTATCATTAATACAGCACATAGTCCAGCACACTTAGGAGATAAAGCCATGTTAGACAGCATACAGAACATTTGGTCCAACAAACATTTACGTGCAGCAGCAAAACAGAAAGTACGTACCTGTATGATCTGTTGTCAGTTCAATCCAGGCAAAGGCATTCCCGTGGAACAAGGTGGATTTCATCCTCCTGACCACCCTTTTGAAGTCCTCCAGATGGATTATATCCAGATGGACCGATGTCGAGGATTCAAGTATGTCCTCGTAGTTGTATGTGCCCTATCCAGATGGACAGAAGCGTACCCAGTCCCAGATTACACTGCCGTGACCACTGCCAAACAGTTGGTCCGTGAATTCTTTCCGCGATACGGCTTGCCCCGTGTCGTGTACTCAGATAATGGACAGCCATTCTCCTCTGAACTCATGAAACAGGTATCTCTCCTGTTAGGGTACCAGTGGAAGTTCCATTGCGTACGACATCCAGAGGTAGCTGGCTGCGTATAGCGACACAATCAGACACTGAAAACAAGACTAGCAAAGATTTGTGCAGAAAAAAGAGGAGATTGGATGGTAGCCTTGCCGGTTGCCCTCTTCTATATGCGTATGGTAGCCCATTCCAGAACCGGACTATCTCCTTATGAGGTTGTCTTCGGTAGACCCCCGAATATTTGGGGTACACCTATGCCTAGGAAAATAACCGACGTTGACAGTAATATGCTGACAGATTACCTGGCTTCCTTTATGTCTGCACTACTCTCTTGTCGTTCGCAGGTTGCTGCCGCCTTTCCAGACAATACCCAGGTTAAAGACCACTCCATCGTCCCTGGTGATATTGTGTGTGTGAGAAATTTCGACGATCAAGCCCCCTGGAGCCGCGTTGGAAGACACCGAAACTTGTTTTGCTAACAACGAGGACAGCAATAAAGGTGGAAGGACGTAAGGGCTGGATACATGCCCATCACGTCAAACGCTTCCACGGACTTAACTCAGATTCCAAAGACTGTTTCCCGAAGGTTTCTGAGAACTTTTCTGATAATGACACTAAACTCCCTCGGTTAGAGAAAACTCCGCAGCAGGAGTATAAAGCCAAACTACGGTCTAGTAAGTCAGGCAGTGTTTAATTGTTTAAGTCCCCCTCGGGTGAAGCGGTTAGACAGATTCCTGACATGTATGAGATAGACCCAAATAGTCAGAGAGATAGGCGAAATGAAAAGAGAGACAAATATTGCAAAAACCTACGTAGCAGATGTGTTATCACTTTGATTGTTATGTTTTTTCTGAGTATATCGATTATATGTATGAGCTTGACACTACATGTTTTCTTTCCTCCTCTTGGTTCACATGTACATTCCTCATTAAATGACACTGTAGAGCACACTTTCAGTGACCTGCCACCACACGAATTATCCTATCGACTTGCACTGCGCAACAACACTTTTATCCGTATGTTACACCATTCTCATCAGACCAGCAATGTCACGAATTGTTGGGTATGTGGCCGACTCCCACCTTACCAGAAAATGAAGGGAGCCTGCCCCTCTTTCCTTATCCGTTTTCGCACAATGGTTCGTGCGGGCATGGTTTACTTTAATGTCCTCATTAGACAGTAAGTCCGCAATTTCCCAGGGCAATTGGATATGGGGGAACCTGAATACAGTTATGAACAAAGTATGTTTCCCAGACAAAGACGGTCTTCCCCAAAGGACAGGAACCGATCTAGAAAATGAAGTGTATGGATTAGGAAATTTTACCCTTAACCTCATGATTCTGAACGTTCAGTCCGAGACTAATTAGGACTTACCGTTTATAACAGTTTTACCAGTGAAAGGTGAATTATGCGTTAGAAAGAATGGTTCAGTACATCTAGGACACAGTGATTGTAATACTGTGGTCGAATACAGCGATAAAGGAAAGTCTACTTTCAAAGCTTCCCGCCATTCTTATTTTATTTGTGGTCAGACAGCCTATGTACGTCTGCCCTTAGATTGGGGTGGAACATGTTATATTGCGTTCCTACTGCCACCCGTTTTTCTAGCCCCATCCAATTACCACCGAGATTCCCATCTCGTGCATGTAAGACATAAGAGGGAGATCGAGTCCCCAATTGTCGATCAGACTGAGACAGCGTGGGAGCAATATACAGATTTCAATAAAGGATTCTTTTTCTTTGTAGGTCCCGTCCAAAACAGTAAACTAATACGCAAATTAACCAGAACGTTGGAAGCAGTAGTGAACGAAACTACATCTGCCTTAGGTAACCTGACAGAAGAGCAGTCTGCTATGAGACTTGTTGTTCTTCAAAACCGCCTTGTCCTTGACGTCATCCTGGCCGATAGGGGCGGGGCTTGTAGAGTGATCGGATCCAGTTGTTGTGTGTTTATTCCAAATAACGCACCATCAGTTTATTCAGCAATAACAAGGCTCCATAAAATAGCTCACCAGATACACCAGAATCCTGGCACCTGGACTTGGTCCTGTTGGCTCTGGAGTGTGATATCAGCCTGGGGATGGAAAGTACTGTCATTCCTAGGAATAATACTGCTCATATTATTTAGTTGTTGTCTCTGTCTGCAATGTGGGCCAGCGATTTGCGGCTTGTGCACCACTACTTGCATTCCCCATCCACGTTCACGTTCCCGTGCCCGAATGAAAAAAGATGAGCAAATGATAATATATGAACAAATAAATGGTCTCATGAAAATAGATATATCCTAAGGGCGCAGTAGGGGCCAAGGAGGGAATGAGGAAATAGAAATTTTTAGGTAGTCAGTGTGTCCCCCACTCGCACCCTGTCCATGCACCCGTGCCCCATGTATGTCATGTAATTCCCTTCCCGTGTCTGCCATGATAATGCCTCTGCATTTCCGTCTAAGGTTAGCATGTCAGTTAGTAGGCCCTCCATGTATAAAGTACCGATTCCTCATTAAGGCCTACGTTCCCAATGCATTTACATGGTGCACTTTTAAAGATCGCAAGGCACACGTTTCTTCACGTTTTTCTGGCTCAGTCGAGCCAGGCCCTGAATTGAGGCTCCGAGCCTCTTCTGTCTCAGAAAGCTGCAGTTTAGGTATGCATCCCTGACCTCTACCTTACTTCCTGCCCAGCCGAGCGGTGCCCGGCTCGGCCTGGCCTGCCTGCCAAGACGGTATTTTGCCTACAGTTATCTGTTCTGCCTCCGCAAAAACACATTCCAGTCTAGTGAAATAGGTAAACATATTCCCGGCTGCAGAGCAAAGGGCCCTGCCTTCCTGTCTCCTTGCAAGTGATTTACTGAACCCGTTACCATGGTAGGCCCATGGCCCCCGTACATTGCATGAAGATCCATATGCACGCACCAGCATTTCAGTGATGAACGGCCTCTGCCCGAGAGACCTTTTACTTCAGACAATACATCCTCCAAACACAAGATACCAGATATGCTATAGGTGCAGGTCGTTCTGACATCCCAGACACCAGACTCCTCTACTAGTGCTAAAGTCAAGCCCCCAGCTCTCCCCAGTTACACGTCAATACCACGTCATGCTCAGTTGCGTGCGCATATATGGTAAAGGTTTCTGCTGACCCTGCAAACTTTTCTCTAAGCATCCACCCACTTATGACACTTCTGTGACTCATCTAGTGCACGCCTACGTGTACGCCTTTTTACACGCCTTCTTTTACGCCCATGTGTTCTTATCTCTCTCTTTTCACTTGTTACGCCTACTGTATTCATTGCAATTGTACAGTTTTACTATATATAATGTGTGATGTTAATAAAACGTTGAATATCCCTTCCTGAACCTTAGTGGTGATGGAATCCGATGTCCAGTGACTCGAGCCACTTAATTAAAGCCCGTATGACTCAGATACCACAGACTCTGCCTCTCATTTATTATTGAGCTATCCTTATTGTCATTTAATGTATAGAAAAATAGTCCCGGTAATTTTATTTACCACAGGTGCCAACAGGGTATACTGGGATGATGGACTCCTATACTCTGAGGCAAGAGACCCCAAGCCTGGTGCAACCAGGAGGCTGGTTATCCCCTTGTCTCAGAGAGGTTTCCTTCTTACCTTGGCCCATGAGATTCCCCTTGCAGGACACTTAGGACAGAATAAGACTTGGGACAGACTTGTCTCACACTTTCACTGGCCTCACATGAATGAAGATACCAAGGAGTTTTGTCGCTCCTGTGTCACTTGCCAAGCCAGTGGTAAGTCAGGTGGCACAACAAAGGCCCCCCTTATACCAATGCCTGTGGTGGGGGTACCCTTTGAAAGAGTGGGGATTGACATTGTTGGTCCAATGGAACCCCAGACAGCATCAGGGCACAAGTTTATACTGGTGGTGGTGGACCATGCCACCAGGTATCCTGAAGCTATTCCCCTTAGGACCACTACAGCACCTGTTGTGGCAAGAGCCCTAGTTGGAGTGTTCTCCAGAGTGGGCTTCCCTAAGGAGGTTGTCCCTGATAGAGGTGCAAACTTCATGTCAGGATATCTGACTGCTATTTGGAAGGAATGTGGTGTCAACTACAAGTTCACCACACCCTATCATCCACAGTGCAATGGGCTTGTTGAAAGGTTCAACAGGACCCAAAAAGGGATGATTCATGGACTACCTGAAAAGCTCAGGCGTAGATGGGATGTCCTGATACCCTGCCTTTTGTTTGCTTACAGAGAGGTCCCACAGAAGGGGGTTGGCTACAACCCTTTTGAACTTCTGTATGGGCATCCTGTAATAGGACCCCTGTGTTTGGTGAAGGAAGGATGGGAGAGACCTCTCAGAAAGCCTGCAACCAACATAGTGGACTATGTACTTGGTCTCCGCTCAAGGATGGCTGAGTATATGGAAAAGGCTTCTAAAAATCTTGAGGCAAGCCAAGAACTCCAAAAAGCTTGGCATGACCAAAAGGCTGTCCTGACTGTGTACAAGCCTGGACAGAAGGTGTGGGTGCTGGAGCCAGTGGCCCCAGCAGCACTCAAAGACAAATGGTCTGGGCCCCACACAATCATTAAGCAAAAGGGAGAGGTCACCTACCTGGTGGACCTTGGAACTCCCAGGAGCCCCCTCGGGTGCTCCATGTGAATAGGCTCAAGGCATATGTCGACAGGAAGGACATGAGCTTGCTCATGGCCACAGATGAGGGACAGGAGGAGGAGAGTGACCCTCTCCCAGACCTGCTCACTCAGAATCCTGATGATGGGTCAGTAGATGGTGTTGTCTTTTGTGGCAGCCTCTCTGAACATCAGCAAAAGGATTGCAAACAAGTTCTTCAATCCTTTAGACATATGTTCTCTCTGACACCCAGTCAAACCAATTGGTGTACCCATGAGGTTGACACTGGTGACAGTCTGCCAGTCAAGAGTAAAATCTACAGACAGCCAGATCATGTCAGAGACTGCATCAAAATAGAAGTGCAGAAAATGTTGGAGCTGGGAGTCATTGAGCCCTCAGATAGCCCTTGGGCTAGTCCAGTAGTTCTAGTGCCAAAGCCTCACACCCAGGGTGGTAAGAAAGAGATGAGGTTTTGCGTAGACTACAGAGGCCTCATCATATGAAGATTAACATTACTAAAAGTAAAGTCATGTGTATAGCTCGTACGAAGAGGTGCCGCTCTGTTGGTTTTGGTTGTTCTATAGGGGGCCATAAACTTGAGGTGGTAAAGTCCTAGACTTTTTTTTTCAAAACCAATTTTATTGAGCAGAAGAGTATCAAGAATGTGGTATCTTCACCTACCAAGATCCCCACAACAGTATCAATGCACAGTGATATACTCGTTAATCCATGAATCAAATGATGAAGCTCAGCTTTAAAGACTTCCTAACTGCCCACCCCAACCCCAACTACTCCCCCACCCCTACCCAACACCCCCCCCACCACACATGTACATAGGCAACATAAAGACGGTACACATAAAAGAATCAGGTACGATGCAACCAGGGCTTTGCCATTCGGGCCAGGAATGTCACTGCGATCAAATGTCCTCCTCCTGTTCCGCCGGGGGTTCCAAGGACAGGCCGCGGTAGTCGGCCCACCGCTTCCAGATTTTGAAATGTTTGCGCGGGCAACCTCGCGCCTCAAAGACTGGCTTCTCAAGGCCCATGAAGTAGTCTAGCCCAGCCTTCCATGCAGACAGGGGGGGAGCCCTTACAGATTTCCAAGCCCGAGCCAGGTCACGCTTGGCCACGACCAGGCCCAGGAGCAACAGGTGGCGCTTATAGACGTTACCCCCTACCCCTTCCATAACGTGCAGCAGGCCTAATCGGTGGGTACGAGGAAGATCCCATCCCAGGACCTCAGCCAGGCAACTCCATACTCCCCTCCAGAAGCCAGCCAGGCGACCACACGACCACACTGTATGCAGCAAAGAGCCAGGCACCTCCCCACAACGCAGGCACTCCGAGGACGCAATCAAACCAGCCTTCCACAGGCGTTCACGTGTGTAGTAGGCATGATGCAAGTATTTGAATTGTATCAGGCAGAGCCGAACCGCAACAGCGGTGCCACGTGGGGACTCCAGTGCCTCCCTCCAATCATCCTCGTCCAGGGCGCCCACATCCACCTCCCACGCTTCCCGAAGGGAGCTGAGAGTGGAGGAGCAGTGTGTAACAAGGGACTGATAGATCCTAGAAACCTTCTTATCTCCCAGGTCACCCATAAACACTTTCGCCTCAATGGGGCTGAACTCGGGCAGGGAGTCGAGGCCGGCGATACTCAGGGCCAGGGCATGCCTCAGCTGGAGGTAACGGAAGAACTGGGAGTGAGACATCTGGAACTCCGCACGGAGGTCCTCAAAGGACTTGAGGGCGGTGCCCGACATGACCTGGCCCAGTTGTGTAATTCCAATAGCCTCCCAGCCCTCAAACCCGGCCAAAGCCGCCAATTCCGGGAGCATGCCATTGTGCCACAGCGGCGTTTCGGCTGTCAGTTTGCCCCACCAACCCATACGGCGCAGAGACTGCCGCCACACGGCAAAGACCACTTTAGTGACCGACGGCAACCCACGGCGTATACGAGCTGAGTAAAGAATGGTGTGAAGTGTGCGATCTCCCATCAGGTGTCTCTCTAGGGCATAGGCCGGATCACTCCTGTCTCCATACCACCAGTCATTGAGGACAAGGAGGTGCGACGCCTGATAGTAGGAGAGAAGGTCGGACGTGGCCAAGCCCCCACAGTACGTGGACAGAAAGCACGTTCTCAGGGCCACCCTGGCAGCTCCGCCATCCCACAGGAAGCGGCCCAGCACAGAGTTCACCTGCCGGAACCACTCCATGCCAATAGGGTGTGGGAAGCTCTGGAGTTGGTACAGCAGCCTCGGCAGCGCCACCATCTTAAAGATGGCCGACCTCCCATAGATTGTAAGGGGCATCCTGGACCATGTTTTGACATCGGTTTGGACTCGGTCCCATACCGGTAAGACACTGCGTGTCCAGGCCACTGCCCGTGAAGTCGAGAGGAAGACGCCCAGATATTTCAGGCCGTCCGTCGCCACGCGCAAGTCGGCGGCCCAAGGATCGGCAACCACTCCGCCACGTAGAACCCACAGGGTTGATTTAGACAAGTTAAGATGAAGCCCCGAGACCTCGCCAAACCCACGCATGATCTCCAAGACTCGGGGACCCGAGCGCCGCAAATCAGTAAGGAACAGGAGGACGTCGTCAGCATAGAGTGCAATCCCATCAGTTAGATGGTCATTCCAGACAAAGCCACGGAGATGGGCATCCATTCGGACCCGCGCCGCCAGGGGCTCCATGGCCAGGGCAAACAAGTAGGGGGAGAGTGGACAACCCTGTCGGGTACCACGGCCGATCCGGAAGCGCCCAGAGACCGCACCGGCGACACGGACCGAGGCTGTGACATTGGTGTACAGGAGGCGAATGTAGGACAGGAAGACCGGCCCTATATTGAGGCGGGCCAGCAAGGCGAACAAATATGCCCAACTCACCGAGTCGAAGGCCCGGTCCATGTCCGCAAGAAGGAGTGCGGCCTGTTCATCCATGTCACCCATAGCGTCGATCGCTGCCTGTGCCCGTCGGATATTATGTCGGGTAGCCCTGCGCGGCATGAACCCGGCCTGATCAGGGTGGACCAGGTCGGCAATGTGGGGCAGCAATCGGTTCGCAAGGGCTTTCGCCAGAACCTTGGCCTCTATGTTGAGGAGAGAGATCGGCCTGTAGGAGTCGTGCCGATCCGGCGCCCTGCCCGGCTTCAAAAAGACCACAATCTCGGCGTGGCGCCAGTCAGGTGGCAGCTCGCCCCGAGACCTCGCCGCCTCCAGAGCGGTGCGGAAATGGGGTCCCAGTTGAACGTGGAACTTCTTGTAGAATTCGGCAGGATAACCGCTCGGGCCGGGCACCTTCCCGGTGTTCAGCTGGCCAAGGGCCTCACCAAGTTCTTCGGAGGTGAGCGGGGCCTCCAGGGCCGCTCTAGTCTCATCCGGGACTGCCCGTGGGAGTAGGTCATCCAAATATGAGGCTATGTCGCTCTCCACCACTGGGTCTCGGGGAGCATATTGTGCCGCGTAATAGCGGGCAAAGCTCGCCGCCAGTAAATCCGGGTCGGACATGACCGACCCGTCATCCGCCGCAAGGCCGGGCAGTTCTAGGGGTTGTAAGGTCGCCTGGCAAAGCCTATGTAACATGGTGCAGGACTTGTCGCCCCACTGGTACACCCTGCTACGCGTGGCGAGCCACGCCTGTCGGGCCTCCTCGTATAGAACCGAGGCATACGTCTGCTGGGCCTGCAGGAGCCGTCGCACGACACCCTCGTCGCCCCCGAGTCGGCTACGTTGCTCCAGGGCCTCCACCCGGGCCGCGGCGGTCACAATGGCCTCCCGATGCTCCCGCCGAGCGGCCGCACACCAAGCTATATCGATGCCCCGTATCGTAGGCTTCAGCGCTTCCCACACAACAATGGCATCGACACCCCCCACCAGGTTCTCGCGCCAAAAATGGTCGATCGCTTGGCGTATATGCGTCACGTATTCCGGCCGCTGTAGCTGCCAGGCGGACATGCGCCATCGAAATGGCTGCCGTTTAGAGGGGAGGGTCACGGTGGCCAGGACAGGGGAATGATCCGAGAGGCCCCTGGGGAGTATCGCTGCGTCCCTGACACGGCTCAGACAGGCACCCGGTACAAACAAATAGTCAAGCCTAGAGAAGGACCCATGCACCGCCGATACATACGTGTAGGCCCGCTCCGCGGGGTGGAAATGCCGCCACACATCAATCCAGCCCAGACTACGCACTGTCGCACACAACCGGGTGGGAGCAGCCGCGGGAGGGGGATCAGGCACCACATGCACCCGTCGCCGGCGGTCCAGGCTCACATCCATGACTTCATTCCAGTCACCCCCCACCATGGTCAGGACCTCGGGGATTTCATCCCACAGCGCAAACAACCGCTCAGACAATGCCCACTGCAGGGGGGGAGGGGCGTAAACACTTCCAAAAACCACCGGCTCGGAGCCCAGCAGGCCTTGAATAAAGACAAATCTACCCTGAGGATCAATCCACTGTTTCTCATGAACATAGGCCACCCTACGATGTACCAATATGGCCACCCCCCGTGAACCCCTCGCAAAGCCAGCATGGTAAACCTGTTGATAGCCGAACCTCTGAAGGCTGAGGGCCTTGGAGCCCAGCATATGAGTCTCCTGGAGCATAAGGACATCCACCATCTCCCTCTTCCCCCATCGCAGCACAGCCCCACGCTTGATCTTGTCCAGGATACCCCGCACATTCCATGTCACCACCCGCAGGGTTTTCGAAGGAGACATAAGCGCAGTATCAGCCATTGTCGATACACAGTCCAAAACCTGGCCCTCCCTCCCACCCTGACGCCACCCGCAAACCGACAAAAATCAAAGCCTCAGACATGTGTGGACCCCCCCCCCCCCAACCCACAAACACAGCGCTCCCCTCCCGACCCCGAACCCCCCCAACAAGTACAACTCCAACACCCCCCCCACGCCCCACACCCACCACCCCAATACCTCAGAAAACATTGAAGTATCTGTCGCGGCATGGAGAGACCCGGGTCCCAAACAGAGGACCCAGGACCCACCATACCAATGGATCCCAACAACCCCGCAATGACACACACACCCCCCCCCACAACACTCACATCTGTGAGGGTCTGAGGCCCACAAGTGGTACCCCCCAAGCCCCACTGCATCCCCATGACAGCAACTGAAGTCTTCACAAGGGAATTAACCGGCACATCAAGGACAGTATGAAACAGTCTCACCGGCCAAAGCAGGGCAGTTCAGGATGGAACATACAAAGTGCGTGCGGATCCAGCAAAGTTCAGCTGCCTGCGTCGGAGTGCTCCGAGTCCCGGGCATCACCCGGCCGCGTCGCGCTGGCAGAGGCTGATCTCTTCTTGGAGCGGGACCTCCGATGGCGGCCCTTCCTGTTCGGGCGATCTGTGCGCTCCGGCGACGAACCCTGGGACCTGCCTGGATCCAGCCCCGGCTGGGCATGGGGCCTGAGCCGCACCGATTCATCTGTCCAGCGGAACACCTCCTCCGGCGAATCGAAGAAATGGGTCCGAGACTGATATATGACTCGCAGGCGAGCTGGATACAGGAGCGAGTATTGAATCTTGAGGCCCCTAAGTTTAGCCTTAGCGTCCATGAAGGATTGCCGCTGTTGCTGAACCATCTTCGTGTAGTCCGGGAAAATCATGATGGTGTGATTCTCAAAGGCGAGGGAGCCCTTGTTCCTTGCCTCCCGGAGGATAACATCACGGTCATGGTAGTTCAGCAGCCGAGCGATAACAGGCCGTGGGCGCTCGCCTTCCGGTGGTCGCTGGGTCAGAGCCCTGTGTGCCCTCTCGACCACGAAGCACGTAGACAGTGCCCCTTCGGGGAGCCAGCTCTCCAACCACCCGGTCAGGAACCGCTCCATGTTGTCCTTCTCGCATCGTTCAGGAAAACCGATGAAGCGGAGGTTTTTGCGCCGCGCGCGCCCTTCTGCATCTTCCACCCGGACCGCCAGCGTCTTCTGAACGCTCTCCACCTCCGCCAGTCGCTTCTTGAGGCCACTAATGTCCGCTTCGGTCTCCGTTATACGGGTCTCGGCCCCAGCAATCCGCTCCACAGCGTTGCGGAGGTCTTGGCGCAGGAGCGTGACATCCGCCCCTACCGCCCCAATCTTGGCATCGAGCGTGTCTCGGGACTGGGTGATGGCCGCCAGTAGAGCTGCATTGTCCGGCCCAGGGCCACCGCTGCCACCGGCCGCCCCGGCGCCACCACTCGGCCCAGTGAATTTGTCGATAGGGCCATGTTTAGGCGGGCCACCTCCCCTGTCCCTGGTCATGGCACACGCCAGGCAGGGCAGACACCACCTCCGTGTCTTCGGACACTGTCACAAGGCTCTAGCGGAACGGCCCAGATGAGGCCCCAGAGAGAAAGGCGGGCCGGCCACAGTAATCGGGCGTCTCGAAAATCGAGGTCCCGGCGTCACCCGGGCGGGACAGGCCGCACCCGCGCTCGTCCCCACGGGCAGCTGTCCAAAGTACCTATTGAAGAAGCTGCGGGTCTGTGATCTGTGGACCGCCGCAGCAATGGGCTAGGCCAGGATGAGCAGATCCAATGCCACTGCCGTCTGCCGGGTCGTCACCGGCCGCCTCGGGGCTCAGGGACCTCCGCCTCCAGGTTGTCGCGGGGCCACACCTCGCCGTCTCCGCACGCCGGCCACACAGGGAAAGAACTGATGGGTAGGATCCGTTGGCACCGTCTCGCTCCTTCAGGCAAGTGCAGTCAATGAGACGAGCCAAGGCCGGCGCGGCGGATGCCACCCGCACACGCTAGATCGCTACCACCGCCAGGCGTCGCGAAACTCGAGGACCCCGGCCTCCGGCCGGCCACCAGGCCGCACTTCGTCGCCGCCTCCCTCCGATCACAGGAAGGGTAGAAATGCAGGATCGGCACACCAAAATAGGCAGGAGACCCCACCCGATCAAAAGCAAACACTGGGTACCAGTAGCGGGCTCGGGGGTCAGGATAAATGATCGGATTAAGTCCGGGCCGGCGGGAGCTCTACAAGGCTGCGACCGCCATCTTCGCCCGCCAAGCCACGCCCCCCAAGTCCTGGACTTTTTTGGGGAAAATTATTATGGCTAACTTGAGTGAGAAACTCCACATCGAGCATTGTACACGCAAAGCTATTGCCCATGGCAAAGGTTTAAACTCCCTATACCATGCAACGGGGGAACGGCACTTTCCGATTTTATTGGAAGTGTACAGATCTAAAATCCCCGCAACAATATTGTATGGTATTGAACTTATAGATGTGAAAAAGTGGGACTTTTGCCATAAGATAGAGGGTAAACTACTAAGATCTCTCTCTTCCCTAAACACCGCGTGCCCTTTAGCTGCCTGTAGGCTTGATTTCGGCCTCAGGAGTAGTTGGGTACAAGGACTATCGGCCCTTGTTAGATGGGTGGCCCGCCTTGCAAGAGCTGAGGTAGGGACAATGAGAGCTATCCTCAAAAATGAATTATTGGGTAATTTTAATGAGTTTTCTCAACTTGTGCGTAATTTTAGAAAAGCTGTAATCCTCTTAAAATTAGATGAAACTGCTTTGTTTTTGTATTCTTCTTCACAGTTAAAATTTGTTTTAAAAGCAGCTTCATGGGACTTGTGTTTCCAGACGGATAAAAAAGTAATTTGTGGAAAAAGGAAGGTAGATCATCTCCTTGATTCCTATCTGTGGAAACTCCCTCAACCCTATGTGAGATGGAACCTACCACATGGTATCCGCAGATTTTGGTTTCTTTTACGTTATGATTTATTACCGTTAAACTGACTGTTATCTAAATGGTATGGCTCCTCTCCCCTGTGTAATTTTTGTAAAGTAAATATCCAGGACTGTATGCATGTGTTGCTGATTTGCCCTGCGCTTCGTAAATTGCGATCTAGATGGTTAAAAGTTATCTGTCTGGATCTTGGCATTGTCACTTTGAACGATTTCCTGTTTGCACTTTATTGCCCTCCCAATGAAATGTTCTGCTTCCATACTTTTAACTTTTTTAAAGGATTTTTAGCTATTTATTAATATGTCTCTGGAGATGTACCTTGACCGTCCGATTTCTGTAGTTTTTTTCTATATGTCAGTCCCGTATTTACCTTAGGATGTTGTAAGGATATATTTTTTCTTTCTTTCTTATGCTGCTTTTTGGAGTAATGTAATTGTTGCGTTGTAATTGTTGTGTGTTAAATTCTGTATATTTTATGAGGGCCTCTTTTGAGAGCCAAAACATAATAAATAAAATTGAAATACAGAGGCCTCAATGCAGTCACTAAGACTGATGCCCACCCAATACCAAGGGCAGATGAACTTATTGGCTTCTGCCAACTACTTAAGTACATTTGACCTGACAGCTGGGTATTGGCAAATCAGGTTAGCTGAGGAAGCCAAGCCCAAGACAGCATTTTCTACCCCTGGTGGGCATTATCAATTTGTGGTAATGCCCTTTGGTTTGAAAAATGCACCTGCCACCTTCCAAAGGCTGGTGAATCAAGTTCTCACTGGGCTGGATGACTTCTGTGCAGCATATCTTGATGATATAGCTGTCTTTAGTTCCACCTGGGAGGATCACATGGTCCACCTGAGGAAAGTGTTAGAGGCACTGCAAGCAGCAGGTCTCACTATCAAGGCCACAAAGTGCCAGATAGGGCAGACACAGGTTGTATACCTGGGCCACCTTGTAGGTGGAGGCCAGGTTCAGCCACCGGAGAGCAAGATACAGTCCATCAAGGACTGGGCTCCTCCAACCACCCAGACTCAGGTTCGAGCTTTCTTGGGCCTGACTGGTTATTACAGGAAATTTGTCAGAAATTATGGATCAATTGTGACTCCACTTAATGAACTGACAAGTAAAAAGATGCCAAAGAAAGTTCAGTGGACAGCAGGCTGTCAAAAAGCATTCGATGACCTAAAGCAGGCCATGTGCACAGCACCTATCCTAAAGAGTCCAGACTACTCCAAACCATTCATTGTCCAAACAGATGCTTCTGAGTTGGCTGTGGGAGCTGTTCTATCTCAGCTGAATTTTGATGGTCATGACCAGCCCAATGCCTTTATAAGCAGAAGGCTGACCCCCAGAGAGAAAAATTGGTCAGCTATTGAGAGGGAGGCCTTTGCTGTGGTTTGGGCCCTGAAGAAACTGAGGCCATACTTGTTTGGCACTCATTTCAAGATTCAGACCGACCATAAGCCCCTCTTGTGGCTAAATCAGATGAAGGGTGAAAACCTCAAACTGCTTAGGTGGTCCATTTCCCTACAGGGGATGGATTTTACAGTGGAGCATAGACCTGGCACTGATCATGGCAATGCAGATGGGCTCTCCAGGTATTTCCACTTAAAGCAAGAAGACTCACCTGGTCAAGGTTAGTTTATTGTCCCAAAGTTTGGGGGGGGGTCATGTAGGAGAGTAGGGTCTGCAATCCTATGATCACCCCAGATTTTTGCTTTTTGCTTCACTGGTTTACGACTTCCCTGGCTGTGGGTCTGCTAATCAGACCCACAGCCTAGCTGTTCTCTCACTAAATTGACACGTGTATATACCAAATGGTACTGGGCCACCTTATCAGACCCTGTAACTCAGGGCATAGGTGTACCCAGGGCCTACCAGGGGCTGCAGCATGTATTATGCCACCCCTGGCTGGCCATCTAAATCTGACACAACTGGCTGCACGACAGCTGGGGCAAGGTGGTGTAATCACCCTTTGCTTTAGATATAGTATTCCTATATCTAACCCTAAAATGGACACATGAATTCCTATCAGTCACTCCTATGGCAGGCCTTATCAATCCTGAAGGCAGAGTGCTTGGAATTATGTGAGATGGTGCTCTGGCATGAGCTGAGCCCGTTTGCAGCTTGCGGAACCAAGTCCTTATAGCTGTTCCATGATAACGCGTACCATATACTCTTAAGTGCATTATAATCCTCGCGGTTATTTGCCAACTTTGGTATCGCTTTATCAAAACATGTAGAGTAAGGTGTCATACGAATTGGAATACTAACCCCTTACCAATTTTGGCGACGAGGTTAGCATTCCACCCTTCTAGAGGGACACGACATGGATGTAACTGTGAACCCCGGTTAAAGTTAACTCAAGCCTCAGCATCACAAAATGGATGCTGCCACCACAGACACAAGTCTGACCTCCTGCTGCTTGGAGTCCTTCCAGCGAGGGAGGCTTGGACAAAGGGTTTCCTGTCAGGGGCGGTGCTAGCACCATCCCAGAGAGGGAATTGTGTATCCTAGGTAGGCAGTGCTTTAGAGGAAGGTGACTGCAAGTGGCACCCCGGTGCTCACTGTGCATATGCCATTTTGAACCAGTTCCAGGGGCACACCAGCCCCTGAGCTGGGGAAAGTCCGGCAGGGGATAGGGGTGTAACCACCCCCTTCCTGGTCCCACCCATGGGCAGGACCTAGTCGCGTGCCAGCCCCTTTCCTTAGTATAAAGATAGGAGCGGGCCCCCTTCCCAAATTAGATAATTCTGAATCTTGACTACTTTCCACGAAAGAACTCTTGAACTACTTCTGAAGACTCTCCCTTGTGGCTAAGGAGTAGCCACCCTGCACCCGCAGGCACCATCCAAGCATCGCGGTTTGCTGTAAGTCTCTCCTCCGGATCAAGACTGCCCAGCTCGATGAGACCCGGCTTCCCTGGCTCCTCTGACCTCTACCTACATCATCAGCCCAGCTGAGATTCGTGGGTGCAACGAGACCTCGAGGGACCGGCCATCTTCAAGACTGCACGGCGCTTGCCCAGCACGACTGCCGAGGGATCCTCCAGTGAGTGCTTTGGGGTTTGAGAAGCCCCGACCCTGAGCAGCTCCAGCACCGAAGTCCAGCCCCCCAGCATCCACGAGATCTGCGTGGGGCCCTTGTGCTCTTTGCTGCTCACTGCGTTGTCCAGGTCACTTGCCCGTTGGCTAGTGGCCCTTCTGACGATGAACCACGATGACAACACCGCTGGTCTCCAGACCGGCCCTTGCTCCCCTCCAACAGAGGAGCACCCCGGACCCTCCTGGTCCACTCCAGACGCCATTTTGAGTCCACCGCGTGGGCTTGCATTTGCCAAGAGTTGGTGCCCCAATCCTGGGTCCAGCGACGTCGACAGCAGATACCTTCGTGGGACAGCTCGCACCTCCATCCTAGTCGCCGACAACACCTCCTGGTCCGAGAGACTGCAGAGCCCAGCGTCGCCCACTCACCTGGTCGAGGTGACTTCGTCCGGTGCCATCCTGGTGCCCACCTGATCACTGGCTAGTGATCCAGAACTTGGTCCCCTCTGCTTACAGGTATCCTTCTTCACTGATCCAGGCTTGGATCACATCGAACTTCATCACTGGTCGCCTGCCAGCAACTTCGTCTTTCAGGCTCCATAGACTTCAACGAGGATTCCCGACGTCTTTTCAGACCTATGCATCCGCAGCTCCTGGGCTAGGTAACCTGAGCATTTCGGTGCTCCAGCATAGCTTAACTATCTAAGTGTCCAGATCCTTTTTCGTTTCAGCTCTACCTAGTCGGATTCGTCCGATAACACTAACTTTACGAAATCTAGCATCCATAGACTTTGTTCCGCATCCCGCGTGAGAGTGCACACTCTGCACCCGATCCCCCTAGGCCTCCTGCTAGTAATCTGAAGGTTCAGTAGTACAGTCCTAGCGATCCCAAAGCCTCTGAGATTAGTTACTTACCTGCTAGTTTTTCGCATTCCACTTTTGTAGTATATGGTTTTTCGTGCCCCTCGGGCATTTGCGTAAATTGTGCAACTTAAAGTATTTTCGTAAGAGGTTTGTTATCTGCTTAGCACCCTGTCCTCATAAAGAGTCCAGGGTTGTTGTGTTCTAAATAAATATCTGTTTATTTTCATAACAACGTGTGTGGTGTCCTTTCACATTTTTTTTTTTAGTGTATCTTATATAGCGCACGGCTACCCCAACAGGGTGTCCCGGCGCTTGCATTGGGAACCCGTCCTGGCTTTTTCCCTGTGAGATAATCCGTACTGGGCATCCCCAAGGTGAAAGCCAGGCATCCCGCCGCGTGGGGCTGTAGTGGAGATTAAGCAAGCTATTGCCCAGAGTTGCAGAGTGTGAACCCGTGATTCGAGTAGGCACCGAAGTTAGAATTATCGAGTCCGTGGACACTTGGGCTCAGACCCTGCTGCGTCGGGAATTGAACCCTGGTCCCCGGTCTGACCTCAGCTTCCGGGTATGCCTCCTCTAACCATTGAGCCACACTTCTCCACTTCTTTTTCACTTGGTGTTCAAGGGGTATATGTGATGGTATAACAGCTGGCTTAAAACGCCCTCTAGAGTTTAGCCTAAAGACTGCTCTTGTCCATGCTACTAGGATAGCTGGTCTATAAGGTTGACTTACAACCAATCATCAATATGGGTCGTTTGGTATGATACACAGTGATCACTAGAATAGTGAGCACTATATATCAGGCCAACTTCTCACACCAGGTTTCAGAGATAAGAAGCTTGTCCGGTCTCTCAGAATTGAGCAGTAAGAATTGCGTGATTCTGCAATTTCCATGCTTCTTTCTGCACCTGTCTTGCTTCTTTCTGCACACCTGTTGTCTCTGTTTGCACTCGTCTTCCCTCTTTCTGTACTTTTCCTGCCTATTTTTTTATCTCACTTGCCACTTTCTGTACTTCTCTTGCTTCTTCTACACTTCTGTTGCTTCTTTCAGTAGTTCTGTTGCCTCTTTGTGTACCTCACTTGCCTCTTTCTTCACCCCTGTTGCATCATTCTGCACTTTCCATGCTTCTTTCTGCACCTGTCTTGATTATTTCTGCACCCCTGTTGTCTCTTTATGTACCTCTCTTGCCTCTTTCTGCACTTTTCTTGCCGTTTTCTGCATCTTTCTTCCCTTTTTACACATCTGTTACCTCTTTTTGCATCTTATGAGGTTCTTTTTGCACCCCTTTTGTCTCTTTCTGCACTTGTATTCCCTCTTTCTATACCTTTCCTGCCTGTTTTTGCATCTCACTTGCCACTTTCTGCACTTTTCTTGCTTCTTTCTGAAACTCTGTTGCGTCTTTCAGAAATTCTCTCGCCTCTTTGTGCACCTCTCTTGCCTGTTCTTGCACCTCTGTTGGCTGTTTCTTCACCCCACTTGCTCCTTCCTAAACTTCTCTGACCTCTTTCTGCACCCCGGTTGCTTAATTCTGCAATTTCCATGCTTCTTTCTGCACCTGTCTTGCTTCTTTCTGCACCCCTGTTGTCTCTTTATGTACCTCTTTTGATACTTCCTGTACTTTTTCTTACCATTTTCTACACCTCTATTCCCTCTTTTTTTCACGTCAGTTGCATCTTTCTGAACCTCATGTGCTTCTTTCTGCACACCTGTTGTCTCTTTTTGCACTAGTCTTCCCTCTTTCTGTACTTCTCCTGCCTGTATTTTAATCTCACTTACCTCTTTTTGCACTTTTCTTACTTCTTTCTACACTTCTAATTCTTCTTTCAGCAATTCTTTTGCCTGTTTCTGCACTTATCTTGCCTCTTTCTTCACCCCTGATGCATCATTCTGCACTTTCCATGGTTCTTTCTGCACCTGTCTTGCTTTTTTCTGCACCCCTGTTGTCTCTTTATGTACCTCTTTTGATACTTCCTGTACTTTTCTTACCATTTTCTACACCTCTATTCCCTCTTTTTTTCACGTCAGTTGCATCTTTCTGAACCTCATGTGCTTCTTTCTGCACACCTGTTGTCTCTTTTTGCACTAGTCTTCCCTCTTTCTGTACTTTTCCTACCTGTATTTTAATCTCACTTACCTCTTTTTGTACTTTTCTTACTTCTTTCTACACATCTAATTCTTCTTTCAGCAATTCTTTTGCCTGTTTCTGCACTTATCTTGCCTCTTTCTTCACCCCTGTTGCATCATTCTGTACTTTTCATGCTTCTTTCTGCACCTGTCTTGCTTCTTTCTGCACCCCTGTTGTCTCTTTATGTAGCACTTTTGCCTCTTTCTGCTCTTTTCTTGCCTTTTTCTGCATCTCTCTTCCCTCTTTTTACACATCTGTTACCTCTTTCTGAATCTCATGAGGTTCTTTTTGCACCCCTGTTGTCTCTTTCTGCACTTGTATTCCCTCTTTCTGTACCTTTCCTGCCTGTTTTTGCATCTCACTTGCCACTTTCTGCACTTCTCTTGCTTCTTTCTGCAACTCTGTTGCGTCTTTCAGCAATTCTCTTCCCGCTTTGGGCACCTCTCTTGCCTGTTCTTGCACCTCTGTTGGCTCGGTCTGCACCCCACTTGCTCCTTCCTAAACTTCTCTTACCTCTTTCTACACCCCTGTTGCATCATTCTGCAGTTTCCATGCTTCTTTCCGCACCAGTCTTGCTTCTTTCTGCACCCTGTTGTCTCTTTATGTACCTCTTTTCCCTCGTTCTGTACTTTTCTTGCCTTTTTCTGCACCTCCTTCCCTCTGGTTGCACATCTGTTGCCTCTTTCTGCACCTCATGTGCTTCTTTCTGCACCCCTGTTGTCTCTTTCTGTACTCGTCTTCTCTCTTTCTATGACTTTCCTGCCTGTTTTTGCATCTCATATGCGTCTTTCTTCACTTTTTTTGCTTCTTTCTACACCTCCCTTTCATCAATGCTCTTACCTGTTTCTGCACCTCTATCGCCTGTTTTGCACCTATTTTGTGCCTTTCTGTACATCACATGCTCTTTTCTACACTTCTCTTGCCTCTTTCTGTACCCCTGTTCCTTCATTCTGCACTTTCCATACTTCTTTCTGCACCTGTCCTGCTTCTTTCTGTACCCCGTTTGTCTCTTTATGTACCTCTTTTGCCTCTTTCTGCACTGTTCTTGCCTTTTTATGCACCCCTCTTCCCTCTTTTTGAACCTCTGTTACCTCTTTCTGCACCTCATGTGGTTCTTTTTGCACCCCTGTTGTTTCTTTCTGCACTTGTCTTCCCTCTTCTTCTATACCTTTCCTGCCTGTTTTTGTATCGTTCTAGCCTCTTTCTGCACTTTTCGTGCTTCTTTCTATACCTATGTTGCTTCTTTCAGCAATTCTCTTGCCTCTTTGTGCACTTCCTTTGCCTGTTTCTGCACTTCTCTTGCTTCTTTCTCCACCCCTCTTGCTTCATTCTGTACTTTCCATGCTTCGTTCTGCACCTGTCTTGCTTCTTTCTGCACCACTGCTGTCTCTTTATATACCACTATTGCCTATTTCTGCACTTTTCTTGCGTTTTTCTGCATCTTTCTTCCCTCTTTCTGCACATCTGTTGCCTCTATCTGCTCCACATTTACTATTTTCTGCACCCCTGTTATTTTTTTCTGCAATCATCTTCCCTCTTTCTGTACCTTTTCAGCCTGTTCTTGCATCTCATGTGCCTCTTTTTGGACCTTTCTTGCTTCTTTCTACACCACTGTTGCTTTTTTCAGCATTACTCTTGCCCCTTTGTGCTCTTCTATTGCCTGTTTCTGCACCTCGCTTGCATCTTTTTGCAACTCAGTTAGGTCTTTCTGGGACAGGTGGTTTTTCTTCAGTGGTCGTTGGCTTTACCTTTTTGTTACTTAGACTTTTTCTTGTTTCATTTAAGTCCTGTAAAACAGCCAAACGATCTTTGATATCAAAGGTTTTTTGTTTCACCACTGAAGTCTGACAATCCAAATCCCGGATGATCATTCTAGTACCAAATAAAAGTTTGTATGGACTGATACCTCCTAGAGAATTTCTTGGCATGTTATTAAGACTACGTTGTACAATTATTAGATGTTTGACCCCCCCGTCACCCGAACCTAATACCCTCGCTGTTATAGATTGCTTTATGTCACGGTTTTTTCTCTCCACTACCGCATTTCCCTCGGAATGGAATGGACTAGAATACCGCAATGCAATGCCCATGCTGGCCATGGCCTCCTTGTAAGCCCGAGAGCTAAACGCAGGACCCTGGTCAGAATGTAGCATGCCAATTGCTTATTGTTATTGTTATTTCGGTTTCTATAGTGCCAATTCACCGGCAGGTCTCAAGGCGCTCATGACCAGAGAACAAAACAACACTTAAATAGATCAAAAAGACAGTACCGTGTGCAGATTAGTATGAGTCCAAAACTTCCCTAAATAAAAATGTTTTTAATGATTTCCTAAAACGTAGTAAATTACCTTCTTTCCGGAGGGCCTCGGGTAGTCTGTTCCAGAGTTGAGTAACCAAGGCTGAGAAGGATCTCCCGCGCTTCGTTGTTAGTTTAAACCTTGGGCAGACCAACAACTGAGCATCAGATGACCTCAAAGTTCGTTCTGGTTTATAAATCTTCAGACGTTCCTTAATATAGGCAGGTGCTTGCCCATAGATTGCCTTGTGAGCCGTACAAAGGCTTTTAAACTCAGCCCTTTGTCTAATAGGGAGCCAATGTAGGTTCTGAAGCAAAGGAGAAGCATGGGATCTCCTTGGGAGTCTGAAGATGAGTCATGCAGCGTCATTCAGAACAATCTCCAATCTGCTGGTCAGATTTTTAGGTAGACCCAAATAGAGAGCATTCCCGTAGTCCAGCCTCAAGATAATTTTGGCCGAAACTACGGTACGAAGCATGGATGTAGAGAGTAGGGGGACTAATTTGCGCAATTGTCTAATCAGACCAGTACAGGTCCCTACAACCGAAGAGATCTGGCTGGTCATTGACAATTCGCTGTCAATTTTAATTCCAAGGCTTTTCACCTTGTCACAAGGTATTGGGGTGGGACCCAGTTCTTAAGGCCAGTATAGGTCACTCCATGGCGAACTTGTGGTCGAAACCACTAGCACCTCAGTCTTTTCAGGATTAATTTTCAGTAGATTTGCCGCCATCCAGCTGACTACAAATCTAAGAATATCCTGAGCATACTTCTGTGCAGAGACAGTATTGTCTATGCTAAGTAGCAGCTGGGTGTCGTCAGCATAGTTAAAAACATGGCATCCCATGTTTACCAGGGAGTTGATCAGTGGTTGTATATAAAGATTGAACAATACTGGGGACAGTGCTGAGCCCTGTGGGACTCCGCACATCAAGTTACCCACCTCCGATAGACAATCCCCCAACTGAATTTGCTGCGTCCTCCATGATAGGAAGGATTGAAGCCATTGAAAGGCCTTATCCCGGATACCAAACTTAGCCAACCTGTCCAGGAGTAGGGTGTGGCTGACAGTGTCGAGCGCCGCTGAAAGATCTAAAAGTATCAGGGCGCTCGGTTTTTTACTGTCAGCCATCCCCCTAAGCTCATCCAGCACCGAGAGCATCACCAACTCGGTGCTATGGTGTGCACGAATTCCCGCCTGACGCTCCTGGAAAAGGTGGTGAGACTCCAGGAACAAGGCCAGTGACTTCAGCACATGTTGTTCCAGGACTTTGGACAGGAACAGCAGTTGGGAAATAGGCCTATAGTTTTTCAAGATGGTTGAATCAGCTCCTGGCTTCTTTAGCAATGGCTTCACTCGAGCTTCCTTAAAACTGGCTGGTACCGTCCCTGTTTCCAATGATTTATTCAAGAGGGAGGTAATCTGATCTTCTAGAATAGGGCGTGCCAAACAAAAGACACTAGGGGCACATGGATCTGCCGGGGAACCGGATTTGGTTTTGCTCATGAGTTGTTCAAGACTCATCGAATCTAGTGACGGGAATTGTGAAATAGTAACTTCCGAGGAAGTCTGAGCATCCTGGAATATATTAGATCCGGATACCATGTTCTGCCTAATGTCAGAGAGGATAGTATCTACCTTCTCCAAGAAATAGTATTGAAACATGTTACAACTAATTGTTGTTTCAGTATTTTCAGGTTTTTTGCTCAACTCATTTAATATTTTAAAAGTTTCTTTTTGGACATTTTCAGCTTGATTTATCCGGGTTTCATAGTAATTAGCTTTAGTAGCCAGAATAAGCCTTTTATAGACATTGAGCAATTTTTTATATTGAGTTCGATCCCCTTCATCTTTAGATTTCCGCCAGCTTCTTTCAGCTTGACGGAGTTTCTTTTTTTTGTTCTCTTAAAGGCGATGTAAACCATGGTGCCCCCTTTCCTGCTTTTTTTTATCGGTTGTATCTTCTCTGGTGCAATCTGGTCAATCGCTTTCTTCATGCTACACACTATGTCTCTGTAGTCTTGGTCTAAATTGTCATTAAAAGCCTTTGGTTTAACCAATTCGGAGAGATTGTCCGTTAAAGTTTGTGAATCAACTTTCCTCCATTGACGGACTTTTTTCATTATAGGGGGGGTTGTGTCAGCTTTTTATCAATAGGGATGTTGCAATAGATCAGATAATGGTCAGACCATATGCAGGGTGAAATCTCCAGAAGAGTCACCTTCGGATCTAAAGCCCAAATAAGGTCAAGAATGTGTCCCTTTATATGGGTGGGGGCCTCTACCAGCTGCTTAAAGCCTAATGAGGACATAGTTATGTCTAAACATCGGGCTCCTGGTTCCTTATGGGCCTTATCCTAATGTAGATTGAAGTCTCCGGTTACCACTACTTTTTTATATCTTGAACAGATATCCGATATCATGGACGTAAATAGATCATTAAAAGCTGGAGTAGAGTTTGGTGGACGGTAAACTGAAAGAATCACCGTGCACTGATTGTCCAACATAATTTTTACTCCAAGAATATCCGCCAAGTCCACTGTTTCTGCTAGTATCTTTACTACTGTAAAGGATTTTTTATACAGAATTGCAACACCCCCTCCTCGAGCATTGTATGCACGATTGTGCCATACTATGTCGTAGTCATTCGGGAGGGCCGCTATGATATCTGGTAGAGAATTATCCCCGAGCCAGGTCTCAGTGAGGGTCAGGACATCAATATCCTCATCTTGAAGCAAGGAGAATATCTCCAAACTATGTTTCTGTAGAGACCTTGTATTCAAGGAGGTCAATTTTAGAGAGCCTAAGTGTGGTTTAGGTGAAACAATAGGGGATTTGACTATAGACATTTCCACTAATGTCATCAATATGGCTGAATCTAGAGAATGACCATCCCTATCAAGTTGAAGTAGCTCAGATGAGGTATATACATGCCTCTGGACAAGAGTCCTGGCCCCTGCGCCTGTCCGAGCGCGGACGGGCGCAGACGGGCTGGACTCTGGCGTGACTCCGGTGTGCTCACGCTGCGCGCGAACGCTGCGCATCAGCATGGCCGTCTTAAATAGCTGCCACTGTGCAGCTAGCGCGCAAACAAAGATGGCGCCGCCATGCGTCCCGTTTTTCCCCCAATATGTCTGCCGCCGGTGAAGAAAGGGATGCAGGGACCCGCTAAAACAAGGTGTATTTTCCTCAAATTACAGTGCAAGTAGTTGGGTTTAGCAACGTTTTAAAAACAGGGGAGAATTAACATAGGATAACTAAAATACTAAACAGGTACTTTAAAAATCGTATTTGCCCACCAGCACTAAAGCGCGATCTACATGAGCGCTGCTCGAGTAATTAGGTCTCCTACCTGGTCAAGAATTGCTTACTGGTTTGCCCACCCTAAATAGCTGCCGCTGTGCAGCTAGCGCGCAAACAAAGATGGCGCCGCCAGGCGTCCCGTTTTTCCCCCAATATGTCTGCCGCCGGTGAAGAAAGGGATGCAGGGACCCGCTAAAACACGGTGTATTTTCCTCAAATTACAGTGCAAGTAGTTGGGTTTAGCAACGTTTTAAAAACAGGGTAGAATTAACATAGGATAACTAAAATACTAAACAGGTACTTTAAAAATCGTATTTGCCCACCAGCACTAAAGCGCGATCTACATGAGCGCTGATTGAGTTATTAGGTCTCCTACCTGGTCAAGAATTGCTTACTGGTTTGCCCGCCCTAAATAGCTGCCGCTGCGCAGCTAGCGCGCAAACAAAGATGGCGCCGCCAGGCGTCCCGTTTTTCCCCCAATATGTCTGCCGCCGGTGAAGAAAGGGATGCAGGGACCCGCTAAAACGCGGTGTATTTTCCTCAAATTACAGTGCAAGTAGTTGGGTTTAGCAACGTTTTAAAAACAGGGGAGAATTAACATAGGATAACTAAAATACTAAACAGGTACTTTAAAAATCGTATTTGCCCACCAGCACTAAAGCGCGATCTACATGAGCACTGCTCGAGTTATTAGGTCTCCTACCTGGTCAAGAATTGCTTACTGGTTTGCCCACCCTAAATAGCTGCAGCTGTGCAGCTAGCGCGCAAACAAAGATGGCGCCGCCAGGCGTCCCGCTTTTTCCCCCAATATGTCTGCCGCCGGTGAAGAAAGGGATGCAGGGACCCGCTAAAACGCGGTGTATTTTCCTCAAATTACAGTGCAAGTAGTTGGGTTTAGCAACGTTTTAAAAACAGGGGAGAATTAACATAGGATAACTAAAATACTAAACAGGTACTTTAAAAATCGTATTTGCCCACCAGCACTAAAGCGCGATCTACATGAGCGCTACTCGAGTTATTAGTTCTCCTACCTGGTCAATGTGTTGATAAAGACTCGCAAATCTTTTATAACAGTTCTGGCGTCAGCCGAGCGCTGGGGCCACATCCAAATGAATCTTGTCTTAATAATTATGGGATTGCATTCTTCCATCTGGATGTCTGCATATAGATAGCCTGATGCTGTCTAATAGAGGTGTCTGGTCCGGTTCACAACTGCGATCTCTGTTGCAGTCCTGACAATTCATTGAAAAGTTATAACTTTGCACGCTCATCACCGGCCACCAGTTTTTTTATTGTAATTCTATTAGAGATTTCAGGATCTCTTGGTGCCTCAGACCCAATCCCATATGTGCTTCTTGATTCTAGAAGACCCTCCGGTTCGTGTTTGGAATTACTCTATTCCCCACTCCAGGGGTTTGAGCAAACGGAACGGAGTTCCCATGAATTATGTATGTATTGCCGAGTGGATAGTTTAGAGGTAACGCCGCATAATTGCCTTCCATTGAGGCTTCTACTGCTAGTAGCGTTTCACCGTCTATTTGTTTTTTAGAACGCTTTATTGTGGCTACGGAAGTCGGTTGACCAGCTGTCGCTGTGGCTCTGTCAGCCAATGAATTCCCTGCAACGTGAACGCCATCACGTTGAAGACTCTGCGTATGTATCACGTGAGTCTTTTGTAGTTCTTTCTGCAAAAGAACTATTTGTTCCCATAGTTTTTTATGCTTTATTGTGACACCTGTCTCATCATTGTAACCGTTTTTTAACCAGGTCTGCAAAGAATTATTGTAAGACCGGACACTATTAATGTCAGGAATTCGCGATCGGCATTTTCAAGCGCCATCTTTAAAGATCATTGAGCTGTACAGTTTCTGAGTGATTCAGTTTTAGTGACCACCGGTCTGAATTCACCTAAGCGGCAGTGACCTTTAACAATCGCGCACGCAGCATTGTAAATTTGTTTTTCAACAAAATAGTGTTGTGCAAATCTGTCCGTGTAGATTACTCAAGTGTACTGTTCGAGAGGCAGAATTTCGATTGACATAGGGCATTCATGTTCGTATTCCAGATTTTCTAGTTTTTTCATTTACGGATCAAAAGGGTCATTCACGTCTTCTGTAGCAAGAGAATTTTCCCATTGTATCTATTTTGGTTCTAGAGCTATAGCATTAGGAATGCCTGTTCTTGTGACTGCCTCAAGGGCTGATACTGCTGTTAAAACAGATATCCTTTTCCCTTGGGCTAGGGCTCTTTCTTTTGCTACAGCAGTTTGAACCGCAGTTAGAATTTTTTCAGTAGAACTGAATTTCATTTCAGCCTGTGTGTACAAGTGTAATTTGTAAGCTATTTGTACCGTTTCTCCCTCATCTGAGGTCAGGTATGTGAATCCGCATCTTCCTGGTAAGACTCGGATTACAAGGTTGCGTTCGTTTGCGCGTGTTTGCCATTTTGTTTTAGTTAACATTTCTGTCTGTAATGATCTAAAAATTTCTCTTTGTTTTTGAGTCCAATTATTTGGTTTAAAATCAGGTTTTATTAGTTCGGAGAGAGGTTTAACCCTCTCTGCATAATTAGAATGTATGTTCTTCCGAAATTCAGGAAATCTAGAATTGATTGTAAGTTTTTCAGCGTTTTTGGAGCTTGGAGTACTGCACACTTCTCCAAGAAGTTGTCTGCTAGGCTTTTGCCTTCACTTGATACTTCATATCCTAAAAATAGGACAGTTAGATGGGCAATTCGTGATTTTTTAAAATTAAATTTGTACCCTTCAGATGCGAACCCAATTATTATGGTGTTCACTATTTTCAAGTGAGTCTCCAGGTCATCGTCTGTAAGATAATGCCTCATCATCATATATTTGTAGTAACTCTGTTACCCTGGCTGAAAAGAATCCTGGGCTGTTCTTGAATCCCTGTGGGAGACGACAAAATTGTTTTGGGTCCCCATGCTGGAGAAAGCGGTCAAATATCTGCTTTCAGGTGCTATGTTTTGACAGAAGAAACCATTTGAAATATCTAATGTTGTTTTATATTTCTTGCGCATGATGTTATTCATTAGTGCTGCACTGTGTGAGTTTTTTACTGCAAAGGTTTTACAGCAGGAGTTTAGGTGTCTGTAGTCCAAAACTAGACGATATGAATCGTCTGGCTTGGAGACAGGAAACAAAGGATTGTTCATTTGTGAGGTGCATGTTTCAATCACCCCCTGATATTCAAGTTGATCTAAGATTTCTCTTACTTGTTTTTTAGCTTCTTGCTTAACAGGATACTGCCTCTGTGCAGTAGGTTGATTTTTTAGCTGGATTTTATGGTGAGGAGAATCCTCATCCCATCCTACATGATTCTTATATATATGGACCACTGCCCATTTTCTTGCAAATGTGTATTTTTTATGAATTGGAATGTGATTTGAGAAGGCAGGCATAATCATTTCTTCGCCAAGTGGGCACTCCCTGACAAACTCTGGTGGCCAGTCTTTCTCTGCTAGAAGGATATCATAACCTTTAGAAAGATTCTCCCAGAAGGGACCTCTTCTTTTCCTAGTTTTATCTCCCTCTATATGTAATGTTATTTCATATAGTTTATGGGGCACGCTAACTCGGGTGTCTGCAGTTTCCACTTGAATGTATTCATTTGTGTCCACTGTCTCCAGAAGATTCATCAGGATCTTGCGAGCTATGGTCAACTCTGCTGCGCTGTCTCCCATTGTCTGGGCCCACGCTCCATTTTTCAGTTCTGTCCTCAGAATTCTAGGCATGTTTTACTTTAATACTGGCTACCTTCTTTCTGGGAAATTGGAATTTTTTACTTTGATGATCAGGTTCCTTGTCTTTGGACTTGACGTGCTCTTCTTTATGTTCTGACCGTTCTGTTCTTTCCGATTTCTGTGAGGAAGTCTGAAAAGATCGAGAGGGACGTGTATCAATATCTTGATATCTGTCAGGTTTTCTCAAATTGTCCCTATTTCTAAGGTTGTATCATTTTTCAGAGGGCTCCCGTTGTGGAGACTTGCCCCCCCTCTTCTGGAGATCTATTTCTTCATTGGGGAGACCTTCCTCTGGTCTGAAACAGTTTTTCTCTGTGAGAGGTTTGTTTATTACCCTCCCACTTCTTCTTTTGAGAATTGAGATTATTTTTAATGAAAGTTTTTTCAGGATTTTCAATTAGTGTATTTAGTCGGTAGGTTGTACCGTCAACTGTTAATTGAATTAAATCTCTATATGCTTTTGTTTTTTCAGTGTCGGGATGTGGTGTGTAGCTAGCTAGAACCGGCCATGTGGGTCCTGGTCTACCTAGTGGACCAAGCCTGGTAATGTGATTTTGATGTTTTAGGGCACCATTAAACCAGAGCAGGTGCTCTTGGTATGTTAGTGGAATTTCAACTTCCTCGAAAGGAGAGTATTCCTCTCGAGATTCCGCTATTTTGTAGTAGTGGAACTCATGTATTACAGCACGTGCTGCTGGAAAGTTTATCCAGGAATAGAATACCTCTGTCTGCCGATATTCATGTGCCTCTACCACAAATACGACTGTACCACCTGTTGATGATACTCCATTCTCTATAAGTTTTATAGTTATTGTTTTTATTATATTGACCGGGATGAATATTGCATCTGGGTCGTTATCTTCATTAAACCCTGTAACGTCTTCACCCAGTTAATTCGCATTTACTGCAGCTCCACCGGTTTCGTTGTTGTCGCCGTGATTTGACATTTTTTAATGAAAGTTTTGCAGAGCAAGTTTTGAGGAAACAAAGATTAGGTGCACAATATTTTGGAACACTGTATCATTCAACGTTGACTAAACCAAACACTAACACATAGGAATCTCTTCCTTCTAAGTTCTGGCGGATATTAACCTTTCACCCACTCCAGACGTCTATTGGAGTTTTTACTGGAAAAAGAGGTCTGTGTGAAAAGCACGACTGAGTTACTCTAGTATCTTGTGTTAGATTATCGCCTTACCAAACGTTTGGCGCTATGTAGTGTAGTTCCTATATTCCCAATAGGCTCTGCGCATTGGAATAACATAAGCGGCATTTTAGACATAGGACTGAGGTCGACTAGGTCTCTACTGAATATGTAAGACTTAATTAGGCATGCCAGCTAGCTCAGAGGTCACTATAAACTTTCTCGAATGAACAGGGAGGAGTTAACTTCCCTGATTAGACAAGAAGGGATTAGTTTCTGACAACTGCATAAACATGACAACTTTGCTCCATCCAGAATAAGGAGTACATCTCCAGAGTTTTGTGAAAACAATAGATAGTTATTACACTCAGTCAATAGTGCATGCTTAGTTTCACCAGAGTGCAGAGAAATAGAGAGACAGGCGATTTCAAAAAAAGTTGTTATTTATTGAGCAGTCTTCTTTCTCATGCAAGAGAAATGAATTGCCACAATTGCAATACTTATCATAAAGTAAAGTGCGTACAGTAAAAGGAGTATTATGAAATAATACTGTAAAAGCATTGATATGGTTTCTGAGCTATATGATACTTAAAACAGATCAAATATATACAATTACATACAATGATAAAAGTTGACTAAACGTACTCAACTGGTGCTTCTAAAATACGCCTACCACAGTGTACCTAACCTAAGCCTAGTACGTGGGAAGGAGTAAGGGAGTTGCAGTTTAAGTTAAGTTAGTTTTTGCCAAGAATCTGAATCAAGGATTCTCTAAGGGTCTAATCAGTTCCGTTCCTTGGTTTTAGAATGAAGGAGGTCTTGTATCTCGTTCTCAGGACTCAATCTCCCAGTGACCCGCAAGGGTGACTGGAAACACTGGAGCTGGATTTTCTCGGCAGGAGAAAAGACAGCGTCTTTCTCAGTGCGTCAAATGGGAGGGACGGCTTCCTTCGGCACTCGCATCAGCTGGGCTTTGGGTAAGTAGATAGACGCTCTGCTCCAAACCACCGTGTGTTGCTTAAGGCAAATGCTGGTATATTTATACCTGGAAGGTGCCGAGTTTGACGTAAGGTTGGACATAAGACGTCACTAAGAACTGTCACTAAGAACTAGCAGTTCTTTCAGGACTCGCAGGAGTTCTGGGACAAATCAAAACAAAAGCAGGGGGAATTCCCGGGCTGCTGGAGGTTTGGTTTGTTTAAAGAACGCGTTGTACTTTCTAGGAGTCTTAAGGAAGTAGCCTTGCCGTATTTGGACTGCATTGGCTATTACTAAATATGGATATGATTCTTATGCCTTTATAATTATATGATTTGTTATAACCACATAAGGGCATTAATCGGTAATATTTAATTAGGGTCCTAGATACGTTCACAACAGTATCCATAACTATTTATGGAACCAGTCATTCACACAAACAGACTCTGACAAAGTCATACTTTCACCTATACAGCCACTCACATGCCCATGTATATGCATATAGCCTCTCAATACAGCCACTCACCTATACAATCATTCACACACATGCTCACTCACCCATACACCCATTAATATGTACTCTCTAGTACAACTACTCATATACCGTGTCATGCAACCGAACTCCCACTCAAAGAGTCAGTCACTTACCCATATGGCTCATTTATATGCCCAGTCACTCATCATTCAATCACTCACACACCAATTCACCCTTCCACAGAGCCACTTACATGCCCATTTACTCACCAATACAGCCTCTTTCACCCACTCACACACTGATCCATACAGTTATCTATACGCCCACTTATTTCCTCATAGACTCACTCACATATCCATTAAGTTAGTCACACCCCGGTAACACACATACACCCACTAACACAGCCACTCACTGACTCACGTGTATTTATTTATTAACTGTGCAATTAATTAAAATCATTACAGTAAAAACACTTAAAAAGAGAAAAGGTAAAAGAATAGACACAGTAACTCACTGACTCGTACAGCATCTACTCTTACACTTAGTCACTCAGTCATGCATGTATGCACACACTCTGACACCTACTGATACATCCACAAATTCACCACTCATTCATGCAGGTACACACGTATTCACTTGTAATTCAGTCATGCAAGTACTTAAACAACCACTCATTAATTCATAGAAACAGTCAAAATCAATATACCTATGCATAGAACTATTCATACACACTCCTACTCGCATATTATCCCAAACTCACAGTCAGTCAGTCACTTATGCAAGAATTTTTAAACCCTATCACACATCCATAGAACCACTTACACATACACAGAATCACAAATACAGTTACTCACATACACAATTACATACACACTAACTCACACAGCAAAACATATAACAAAACATATATACACTGTTAAAACATACTTTTAACATGTAATTTTTCTTTCTTTAACCAGAATCGATGGTTTTAGAAAAACCTTTTTTTAACAATTTTACAAAATGTAATACAAGTTTTTCTTCAAAAATAAAACAATAGGAACCAAAAAAAACCTGTACTTTAACATGCAAAACACAAAGTAAAAATGGTGACAGTTAAGACAGTCTTGCACTTTGTACGGAACAGTACAGACTTTGCAAAATCAGGCAAAGTCAAAGGCATGTTGAGAACTTGTCCTTCTTGTATCGATGTTCCAGCCACACCTTGCCCCCCTTCCAACTCCTTCATTATTTTCCTTTTTCTCTGGAAAGCTGAGTGCTGTGCATTGTGTTTGTATATCGATGATGTACCGGAAGAGTATTTTCGGTCTGTTGACATGTCACTTTGTTTTCTAACACACTATGCAATTGACTTTCTGGGCCTGTACTATTTTCTGGCCCTCTGTAATGCTAAAAAAACTCACGGGCCACACTTTACTTTTTCTTCTTGGTAGGGTTTTCATCCCGCTCCTGCATATCCTCTTTTTCCTCATGTTGGAAGTCTCTTGAAGCTGTCATGGTGATTTGAAGAAAGCATAAAAAATACCAGAAACACTCCAAGAAGGATGCTAACTCAATACACTATTGATAGCTGCACACAAACATAGAAGAAAAGGAGTAGGACCTGTCTTTCTTGATGAGAGAAGGCTGTGTAAACTATCAAATCTTTATTTTTGAGTCATATGGGATGCATAACCCCTAAGTGGCCAGTCGCGCTTGGAACTCGATTCCGTAAAGTATATTAAATGCTTATATATACACAATTATTGAATATATTTTTACTATCACTATACTACTGTCTTTAAAACCAGAGTAAAAAAATCTTTACATATACATGTTATAATGTTAAAACAAAGCATAAGTTGTGCCCTTAAGCAAATGCCCAGCAGAAAACCTTCCAAGAGGCCTATGGGTGGGGTGTTTCTACTCCGCCCCCTTTTCTTTTTTTACCTTTTTTGTGGGACTCATTTCAACCGAGTCCCAAGAAGGCTGCCAACCCTTCCTGTTTTGCTGTAATTTGGTTTAGCAATTTAGGCTATAGCCATGTAAAAAAAAAAAAATCCCCTTTGACAAAACATGGGGAAAACACATTTTTGGGCTCCCCTTTTTTTCTTGGCCCCCACTTGATGGATCATTCTGAAACTTACAAAACAGCAGCTAAACTAAGAAGGGGATGTTTTCTGAAAATGACATGAAGATTTGTCAAATGACACCAAAGTTATTGCCAAAACAAAAATGCTATACATATGGAAACCTTGGTCCTAATTACATACTGTTGACATTATTTTTGTCAGTAAATTATTAAAAAAACATATTATGTTAATACAATAAATTGTATTGCAAATGATAGTTGAAGGAGGTGATATGCTCAACATTATTAATTATGGATCCATGTAAATGGAGAAGTGGAATGGAATGGAATGGAAATCGATTTATTAAGCGCGATTGCTGCCCGGGGGCGTCCAAGCGCTAAGGGTAAGAATCAGAGGGACAATGACGTGACACATTAAAGCTCGGAGGCTTGGGAGAATAATAAAGTCTTCAGCTTTTTGCGGAATGACAGCAGGTCCGAGTTGGATCAGAGTGAGAGGGGGAGGGTGTTCCAAAGAAGTAGACTGTTGATAGTCACTTGTTGCGATATATGGAGTATAAGTGATGATATTGGTAGGGAATTGTTTCTCTGTTGATGATAGCAGTTTAAAACTTGCACTAGTTGGGAGTAAAAAAGGAAACAAAAGAAAACAATGCAACTAAAGTAATGAAGAAAAATTATTAAAACTGTGGAAATTCTATAACATTTCAAATTAAAAATGAGCTGGTGTGGTGAATGTATTAGTAGTATATATATATAAGAAAACAAGAAAAAATAAACATAGAAGAAAGAGGAAAAAAAAAATAGGAGTAAGTCTGTTTTCACTATCGATATGATGAGAACGTTTTAAAAATTTTGGATGGTTTATCACAAATCACGTGATGAAGGAATCACTGACAGAATATCGACGACAGAAATATCGAGGTAAAAAATATTGAAGGCGAAATATCGATGTCCACAATATCGAAGTCCTACCTACATTATATCAGAAAAAAACATATCACTGTCAAAAATATTGTTGTTAAAAATATAATTTTTTTAAATGTTAAACAAATAATGTAAAATAATAAAATAATACATATAATTAAAAGAACCATGTTTAAAAATATTTATAAATGTTTAAAAATATAACTAATACATATACTATTAAAATAAATTAACAATATACACATAAAATATAATTTATATATATTTACTTAATAATATTTATAAATAATTATTGTAATAACATTTTATAAATTATAAATATATATATACACATACAATAATAATATAAATAAAATATTAAAATGTACATAAATTTAAAATGTATTTTTTAAAAAAAAAGATACAGTACATTAACTAAAACAGTACATATTGGATAGTGTAAGGTTTAAAATTACTATTCCCACTCCAGAGAGTGCAACAGTAGGAAAAGTGTTATATAGTGTAGGGGTAGAAATTATAATTCCAACTCCAGAGAGTGCAACAGTAGGGAAAGTGTTGGATAGCATAAGGGTAAAAAATACTATTCCCACTCCAGAGAGTGCAACAGTAGGGAAAGTGTTGGATAGCATAGGGGTGAAAATTACTATTCAAACTCCAGAGAGTGTAACTGTAGGCAAAGTGTTGGATAGCAGAGGGTTGCATTTAACATGCTTATCATTTTCTTAATTAAATAACCAATCAATCATTATTTTACAATAACATATTTATGAATACCAATAAATCAAATTAATAATTACTTTATTAAAATTAATTTACTCACCACACTATTCCCCTAAAAACCAATAACCCTTTCCTAAAATAAATTAACACAATTAATATAATAATCACTTAATCAATTAATACCTATTAATTATCAATTAATAATTAATTAACAATAAATTAAATATCAATACCAATAAATAAAACGTATGATTTACTTTATTATAATTAAATTACTTCCCACACTATTCCCCTATTAACTCACAACCCACTCCTAAAATAAATTAATACACTTAATATTCTTATAAATTAATCAATTAATAACAATTATTTCCCAATTAATATTTAATTATCAATACATTAATTGTCAATACAAATAAATAAAAATAAATTACTTCTCACCCTAATCCCCTATAAACCCACAACCCGCTCCCACAAAAAGTGTACATTATTAAAATTATCAGTTAATCAATTAATATTTTTTTAACAATGTATAATTAATTAATAATACATTAATTACCAATACTAATACATAACAATTATTAATTAATGTATTCAAATCAATAACTTCCCACCCTATCCTCCTATAAACCCCCACCCTGTTCCTAAATTAAACTAACACAATTAATATAATTTTCAATTACTTCAGTCATTAAAATTAATTACCAATGAATAATTAATTTTCAATACATTATTTATCAATACCACAAAATAAAAATTAAATATTACTTTACTATAATTAAATTACTTCCCACCCTATTCCCATATAAACCCACAAACCCACAAAACACGGAAATTACTTTAGAAAGCAATCGGTAACTTCTAAAAATGTAATACATAGTTTTAAAAACAAAATACAATACTTAACAAACAATATAGAACACATACATATAAAATACATACTAAAATACATAACACTAATATAAACATCGATATTATTTGCAACAATATTTTTGAAAACAATATTATTGACTTCCATATTAACAAAAACAATATTTCTTACCTTCAGGTCGATATTCTGGTCCCCGATATTATTGATGTCGATATTCTGCCCCTTCGAAATTTCCAACTCGATTTTTCTGTAGGTCGAAATTTAAAAATCGATATTTAGACTGTGCACGATGATGAAGACCCAATGATGTCAAAACATGTTGTTGTATATCATCCTCTGTTCTGAATTGAGTAACTTTTGTGGAAAAAGCTTGTCCTTTCCGGCTCAATAGAGATGGAGGAGTGTTAATTGATGCTGAACAGCCACGCCCACTGACTGAGCCCCAGCCCAACTGGAAGGGCGTTCACAGCGTCTCATGTCTTGGGATTATTCATTTTGATGAACGCTACCCAGGTGCCCAATGAAAGAAACTGCTGGAGACAGAAAGCACGAAAAGTGAGCGGACCTCACCAGATACTGTGTTATGAGTTGCACTGCAACATTGTAGCAGCCAGGGCTTGTGTAGGCGACTGCTGCCTATCGAGCATGTGAAACAATAATAAAATCATTTGGGATCCAAAAATAGTGGATGTCCACTTGAATGATCTAGAAGCCTAGGTCAAATTAATTATTAAGCCGTGTGACAGTAATGCAGCCATGTATACTGGTCCTAATGAAGTAATGAATATGTGCATTATAAACAAAATGGGAATATTTTGGAGAAACTTTGGAAGAAAAAAGTAAATCGATGGTGGGAGGCCAACTCGCTACAGAAATATCTGGATGTAGTGTGTGTCCCACGCAGAATACAGATTTACATTATTAAGACTTTGGCTAACCCCACACCACAATTGGAAAATTAACCAGCATAGAAACAGAATCATGCTCACAAACCATGTTAAGGATGTTGATAAACATGTGTTGGACGTACATAAAGAATTGACTGAACAGATTGCGAAATTAATCAGTTGCATTTAAACTGAATCAGACGAGGAGTGGATGACACATACCTTAAAGGTGGTTGATGATTTATGAAAAATATGTCATCCAAAGAAAAGAAAGGAAATTACAACAACATGAAAACAATTACGCTACCAACCGAATTCTAACATTGGCACGGAAATTTGACCAAGTAAGAAACCAATTGGCGGAGAATAAGGCATCGCAAGTGATGGACAAAAGATCTGAATCAACTACTGATCTAAGCACAAGAATCGAATCGAGTAATGATACCACAACAGCAACACAAGATAATTTTGCTTTTTCTAAGAAGGTCAGACTCCTACAAATAAACAATGAACAGTTCTGCTTGAGTGGGCTAAGAGGAAAAGGAAATAAAACAAGCCTAACAATGGAGGAAACAAAGGAGAGAGCAGTGGAAGCACCATAGGAAAGAAGTAGGGTGGAAAGAAGTAACAATGATGATGCAAAACATTCAGACACATCAACTTAAAGTAATTAACCTTTCCAAAGACATTTTGACTAAGGCCGAAGAACTACTAATGGATTTAGTTAAATTACTCGCAAATTGAAATTGTGTAAAGTACATCCTATAAGACGTGTGCAGGCACAGAAGATCAGTGTATCAGTGGCACAACAATCTAATTTGCTTATGGAGGACATTGAGACTCTAAATGTTATGTATGAACTAAGTAGTACTTCATCAGAGGTGCCTAGTGGTGAAGAATTCGATGTATTTGACCCCTCAGTAATGATTGATGTACTGATTTTGGGATACAAACTGATTTAATTGCAGAAACCAGGTTCTGACCCCGTCCAAATCAATATCACAACTCCCTCTAGGTAATATTGATGTGTTTTGTGATCTGGTATCAAATCATTGTTTGAGAATATGCAAGATGGGAAGAAAGTGGGAGGCACATTTGTCACTGCAAAAACCTTCGGATAAATGTGGAAATGTGGTGTTGATGTCTAGGGCTAATTTTGTGAAGGAGGCCTATAGACAGCTAAGTAATGAGACTTGGTATATAAGGATTAACATATTGTATTACATAGATTTACAACAAAGACATACAGAACATCTCTATGAATGGCATAACGGTCAATTGTTATATTGGGATTTTTGAAAAATAAGACACCACTAATTCCAATCCTTAACCTATTACTTAAGGTATATAGGCGCAATATTGATCCGCCTGGATGGCCGATTGTTTTGTCATGGGGAAGTCTGTTTGACAAAACATATGTATACGTAGATCACTTATTATTCCCAAATGTACAAACCTCAACATCACATGTGAAAGATATAAAGGATTTTATAACTATAATTCAGAATTTACATTAGGGGGATAAATACATAGTAGTTTGGAGATCCTGTATATGAGCAAAAGGCATTCCAATGGCCTAGACTCATGCAAACATTGTTTCTGGGCCAGGTGAATATATCTATTATCAGACACAAATGCTTATAGAGGTGATTTACGCATGTTTAACAGAGAATGCATTTCTTTTTAAGACAAGTATTTTAAACAACTGCAGGGCACAGACATGGGCCTCTGCTTTATCCCCAGCTATGCCACTTTGTTGGTAGGCTGGTGGGAGGAGCAGGTGCTTTGGGGGAAAACATCAGAATAATGGACAGACAAAGTGCTTGTTTGACTTATATAGATGTCGCTTTGTGCATCAACAATGGAACTGACAATAAGTGGAAACTGTTTGGGAAGGCATAAACTGGGGCCACTTTAAATCTGTGGTTTACTATCTAATGGAGAAGGGAAAGTCTAGATATCCTAGATTTAAAAATTATAGTAAAATATCAAGTTTTATTTACAGGATTCTTTCCTTCCTTCCAGCAACCACCCAGTTAGATGCAAATAGAGCCTTCCATACAATGAGTATTTATGTGCTAAACCTAATTGCAGCAGTGATAAGGGATATGTGAACGAGAAGAGAGATATGTCAGAATTCTTCAGAGCTAGGAGTTACCCTAGGAAAGCCCGCATGAGTCAATGACCACGCTAAGGTGAGCAGAGAAGAAGCTTTTTATGGCCTGAATCTTGATAAAGGAGCATTAGAGGGAGGACCCCTTAGATCTATCACCAAGTTCACTAATAAATCTGGTTAACTGAAAAATATCCTGAAGAACAGATGTGATTTATTATTGTCTGATCCTGTCCTACAAAAGAGAGTGAGTAAATATCCTTCAGTTACCTTTCAGCGAAATACAAGTTTGAGAGATATGCTGGTGGATCTAATACCAAAGAAGGAAGTTGACCACATAAGCTAAGGGTTTCAAAAGATGTGGGCGGTGATATTACTGTAGGTTTAACACAAATATGAGGGAAACTGTTTTGGCACACAACCAGAAGAAGTGTGTGATACCGAAACTGATCACATGTAAAACAATGAATACATGGTACACAATATTATTTGCCCTTTTGTGAAGTGGTATTTTGGGTCCACCATTTTCCTAGCATAAAAACATATTATTGAGCATTGGTGTGCTATTATTAACAATGATGTGACTTACAGCACTAAAAAACATTTAAATGCACAACATGGAGGTGATTGGAAGAAGAACAGTTTATTTGGCCTGAACATGGTACCTAAACGCCTGAGGGTGGAAGATGGAAAAATACAGTTGAGGAGAATGGAGTTGAGAATGATTCTCAAAGCTAGTTCTATTTTCCCAGAAGCAATGCTATTATTGAGGAATTACATGTACATTTTGTAGAACCAGTCTTTTTTTTTTTTTTTTGTATCCTCATCTGCCCGACACACGTCCCTTAGATGCGAGAGGAACCAACCAATCAATCATCTCACTGCCTCTAGGAGCAGAACCCTGAAGATTGAGCCGCTTCACAATTTAGCAGAGAGTTTTATGAATTGATAGGAATAACCGTGCATCTTATGACGATGTCTCAAAGCAACGTAGTGCCAAAGATATTCAGTATATATTTGTCGGAATCTGGGCATGCCACCATACTGAACTTGAGTGGATGGGCTTAATCATCGGATATTGGGGAAAAAAAAAAAAAAAACCCCAAAAAGGACCTCATTTCCACTCTGTCAAAAGTTTACAAAATGCGAGATTCTGAGCTCTACATGATCTTCTCAGATCTACTTTTGAGGTTTCATATAGTGAGTTTAACCATCCTGAGTGGGTGGGAGGGGTGGTGTCCACCCAGTTCATACATATCTGCCGTCTTGCCAGCAGGATGGCGTAAAACAGTAAGGATCGTGCTGCCCCAGTTATGTTCTGGACTACCCCAAGGATGACAAGAGATAAAGAAAAGGGGATATCGATTTGAATAATCGAGTCCAAAGTAGCTTTAATCTCTGTCCAGAAAGTTGCTAATTGGGGGCATTCCCAGAACATATGAGTGTCTGATGCTGAGGGGAGTTTGCATTTGTTACAACATTTCCCCTCATGAAATTTGGACAAACGTAGGGGAGTGAGATAAGCCCGATGTAAAGTGAACAAATGGTTTCGTCTAAGCCATGCGGGTTTAACCAATGTATATAAGAGGGTGAAAGATTCTGTCCAACTGTCCTCCTCTATTGCCGCAATTTCACTCCCCCAAAGCTGTTTTGGAAGGTGGAACTCCCCATCTATCTCCTCAAGTATAGACCAATACCAACAAGCCACCTCTTTGCCTCCTGTCTGTTTTCTGATTAGCTGTTGTTCTAAAGGACTAATTCTCCCGATATTAGAGTCTTTCCTGTTCAATTCTCTGGCCCAACTGCTAATTTGTATATATTTTAATCTTGACAGTGTCAACCCTTCTCTTTCCCTAAGGGCTTCCCACGGTATCAGGGTGCCTCCACCGAGTAGGTCCCCCCATCTAGCGATCCCAGCTGTCAAAAGAGGAGTGGCCAGAGAGTCCTGTAGACATGGTGGAAGCCCGGGAGAGTCCCAAATTGGTGCATAGTTTGAGTAATACGCCAACCCCACTCTGCGCTTAATTTGTGCCCAAGTCTTCAATTGTGTTAATAGAATCTTTAACCTCACCTTCTTGAAAAACGTTTGTTCTCCGAACTTGAAAAGAAACCCATCCAATGGAAGGTTTGCCCCTACCAACATTGCTTTAAATAACTTCCCATTAGAGGTAGCGTCTGGTGTCTTCAGAAGCATTCTCGAATGGGAAAGCTGAAACGCCCAGGAATAGTACTGAATATCTGGGAGGGCCAGACCACCTTTTTCCCTCCTCCTCCTCAATTTTTTCCAAGCCAACCTTGTCGCTTTGAACCCCCATATGAAAGAGTTTATTTCTTGTTGACACTTAAGAAGTTGTTTAGAGTCAAAAGCGATGGGAATTGCATTAAAGATAAAGGTCAATTTAGGGAGGACGGACATCTTTACAATATTAACCCTCCCATAAATTGATAGTCTTAGACCAACCCAGGATCTTAAAAGGGCCCTACACTCTTTGGCAACCAAGTCTAAGTTTGATTTTGCTAGATCGTCAATATCTTGTGTGATTTTAACTCAAAGATAACGTATTGCGTGTGTTGAGGGCGTCACCCCCACACTCGGATTGGCAATATTCCATGTCATCAACTCGGTCTTATCGGCGTTAATGTCGTAGCCTGAAATACCTCCAAATTCTTTGGCTTTTTCGACCACTACGGGGAAAGCATTTGCAGGGTTGCTGGTGTATATTACAATGTCATTGGCATATAGGCCAACTTTCCTTTCCCATCCACCGAATTTAAATGAGGAAATTCTTGGGTCGTCCCTAAACGATTGTGCAAGTGGCTCAATGAATATATTAAACAATAAAGGGGACAGGGGGCAGCCCTGTCTTGTACCCCTAGTGATCTGGAAGGGCTGAGTACACACACCATTCACCATGATACTAGCACTGGGGTTTTGATATAAGAGTCCTATTGATCTTCGAAAATATGGACCAAATGCAAATTTCTTCATAGTTTCAGCTAGGTAGATCCAATTTACCCGGTCAAACGCTTTAGTTGCGTCAAGGGTCATAATGGCCAAAGGAAGGGAAAAAGTAGAGGCAATGTCCACTGTCCCGATCAAATCATATGTAAGGTCCGAAAGTTGTCTACCCTTAATAAAACCCTTTTGGTCAGTATGAATAATCGACCCAACCTCGCGTCCAAGTCTGTTTGCCAGCACAGCTGCAGAGATCTTGTAATCACTGTTTAAAAGTGAAATTGGCCTATATGAACCGCATTTGGCTGGATCTTTCCCGGGTTTTGGAATCAAGACAATAGTCGCCTCCCCCCAAGATTTCGGAGGAGCCACACCATTTATTAGGATGTCATTAAAAAGTCTTGTCAGTACCGAAACTATTTCCGGGGCTATAACCCGTAATAATTCACCAGGGAGGCCATCCGGGCCTGTTGCCTTTCCTCTCTTCACCTTTTTAATGCATTCCTTCACTTCTTCTTCTGAGATAGGCCTATCAAGACGCTCGCTTTGTTCGGAACTAAGAGTGGGAAGGGTAATCTTCTCCAACCATCTAAGATTTGAAATGGGGTCCTCCAAAATTTCTTCCTTGTATATTTTTTGAAAAAACTCCAAAAATGCTTCCCCAATATCTTTAACAGATGTTCTTTCACTTACCTCTCCATCTACCATGATATGTTTTATATATTTTTTTGCCTGGTCCGATTTAATTTTCCACGCTAAGACCTTACCTGCAGACTCACCATATTCAAAGTTGGAGATTTTACTTGCTTCCCATTTTAGGGCGACCCTTTCTTGAAGAATGTTATCTAGCTTTTCTTTTAACCCCTTACATTGTTCTTGCTCCATTTTGGTTCCGATTCCAGTGCCAATATGTTGGTCCAATAATGCAATGTCCCTTTCAATGCTAATGATCTTAGCTTTGTAGATTTTCCCTCGATGAGATGCCCTATTGGTTATGTAACCTCTCATATAAGCTTTGAAGGCTTCCCATACTGTGTTTAGCTGGGTGGAATTAATGTTTATATCCATGAAAAGTTTTGTTTCATGGATGAGAAGGTCTGTTTCTTCTTCTTCTAGAAGAATAGTGCGGTCAAATGAATACAAGGACTGAGAGATTTGCTGAGCCGATTGCAAACAAAAAACAATGGCGGAATGGTCCGATAAGTGTGAAGGTAAATACGTTACATCCTTAAGGTGGTCTCTAAGTGTGTAACTAAAGAGGGCGTAATCAATCCTTGATTTGTGATTATATTTATAGTTGTGGTATGATACCCCGAGTGCCCTACCAGCTCTCTCCCTCCATGGATCTGCCAATCCGAGTGTCGACATAACATCCCCCAACACCTGCCTGGATTTTTTAAAGGTTAATGCCCTTGAATTAGGGGATTTATCCAGCTTTGGATTGAGTACCAGGTTAAAATCTCCCATCCAAATTATCGGACCCTGTGTTAATAATAACTTGGTCTGGATTTTAATCAAATATGAAGGGTCATCCTGATTAGGGCCATAATAACCTACCAAATTGTATATACTATCATCTAAACTGACCCTAGCGTATAGCCATCTACCACTTAAATCTTCTTCAAATGCAAGAATCTGGGCTTTGATTTGCTTTTTGAAGATGATTAGTATACCACGAATATTCGCATTATGATTAGTGCAAATATAACTGTCAACCCATCTGATTTTACTCAGGATTTCCTTCACTTCATGTTGGAGAAGATGTGTTTCCTGGATGACTATGACCTGCGCCGGTGAGTCCCTCAGATATTGCAATATTCTATATCTCCTACTCTTAACACGCAGGCCATTGACATTCCAGGACAGAAATTTAATTACCATCAGCCAGTGTCCGGACCCCTCCCCCTACTCCAGCTCCCTAAAGGATTGTATCTCCCAGTGAGAGTTGAGTGAAGTATGCATAAAAGTATACTCGATTGAACTAATATGTTTGAGACTGTGCCTGAACAGTGAGGATGTTTTATAGTTTTACCCCTTCTCCCCTCCCACCCCACCCTGGAAACCCCCCCCTTAATTAATCTGGCTATTGCCGCCAGAATTGCCTCTCTGTGGAGTTCCATATGCCCTGATCATTTACATAGTTAAATATATCCCGGCATGCCTTAATTGCTTCTAGGGGAAGACCATCATAATTATGTAAACTAAAGTAATAGAGATACTTGAGTTTAGGATTTTAGTTAAGTTTAGGTGTTAGATGCACACCATCACACATAACGGGAGTATTGTTCTGATGCAATTTTCCTTTTTTAACTAATATATTTATATATATACATATATTTTTTTTAATTTCAAATATACCTATATATCTCTTTCTTTTGAAAACGTTTTTTTTTTCTTTTATATATTTTCTTTTTTTTTTTTTTTTAAAGTCTTTATCTTTCCCGTTTTTTTTTTTCCCCCGCTTTTCATCCCTTTGGTTTTTTTTTTTTTTTTTTTTTACCTTTTCCCCTCTTCCTTCCCCTATTCTCAACCTTCTATCCCCTATACCCTGTACCCTTCACCCTTCACCTCTATTCTTATCTACATGTCTACATCTACATATTTTAACTCAGTGACTCCATGCCGTGTCTATATTAACCTAAGAACTATCCCTAGATGTTACCCTGTTGATGATCATAAATGGATGTCAAGAGTTCGTCTGCCTCCAATGGAGAATGGATGTTGTGCATTTTATTGTTATACATTACCCGCAAAAAAGCGGGGAACCTCATTTGGACAGTCGCTCCGAGAGCCCTAAACTTCTCCATCTTCTGGCCTAACTCCCATTGTCTGTCGAGAGTAGATTTAGATAAATCAGATCTGACCACGTATGAGAAGTCTAAAGCTTTTAAAGCAGTAGCCTTTAGAGCTAAGTTTAGAATCTTCTCTTTTACGGAGTAAGTCAGAAAATTAACTAGAATTTTCCTAGGTTTAGACCTTCCCTGTTTTAAACGGAAGGGATCTCTATGAGCTCGCTGAATGTCTTTTTCTAGCTCCTCAATGGATTCCTCCAAGTTTAGGGACTCTTTAAGCAAGGAAGCTACAAATTTTTTCATATCACTCCCCTCTTTTCCTTCCGGAACTTTTAGGATTCTAATGTTGTTTCTCCTTGAGTAGTTCTCCAAAGATTCCACTCTCTCTTTTGTTGCGTTCCCGTCTCGCCTTAGGTAATAAATCTTTTCATTGGCAGAATCTAATTTAGCTTTTAGTTCAGCAACTGTGCTCTCGAGAGTATCTGTCCTGTCAGATAGAAGATCTACTCTCTTATCCAAAGCATCAAACGCTGCTTTAATCTCCAGCTGGTTACGCTTAGATTCAGCGAACCCAGTTTTAATTTCGTGCAATAAATCCTCCAGAGAAATCTTCTCCCTCAACTCCGAGGTCTCGCCTGCCTTGTCCTTGTCCTTATCCTTATCCTGAGCGGCAAGAAGTCCAGCTTCTACTGGGATATTATGAACAGCAGCTGAGTCTACCACCTCCACCTCCACCGGGACTGAATCTTGAGTTTCGGCTGTATCGCCCATCTTACTTTTGTCCTCTAGTGGTCCACTGGGGATTTCTAGAACTTGAGGTAACACTTTAAAGTAAGATCTAAGTGAGGGAGTAAGCTTCGCTACACTCCCTTTAGATTTTTTAGATCTTATTTTAGCTCCACTTATTGAGTCTTTAGGTCCTTTTGGCCCAACCAACTGAGGGATACTGGCTGCAGTCGCTGTAGTAGCAGTGGCAGAAGCAGAATTTGCGGTGTAAATTCCGGAAAACACAAATACTGGAGGACCCTGAATGCTCTTTTTAGGTCCGGATTCAGGTTCTACGGCCACGTCCTTGGTTCCCTCCTTAGATCCCTTCTTAGTATCACCCGGACTGAGACCCAACTTAGAAAGGGTATCAATAAGGGTATTATCCTTAGCAGCCCCTCTGTCTAGAGACCAATCCCCTTCACCAACCTTGCCCGCTATAGTGTCCACACATCCCTTCCCAAACTCCTTACTAGATGGCAATGCCTGGACGAAGAATTTCCCAACACCTTCCTCCTCCGATTCTACTCCTGACCTTGTCTTTGTCTTTGTCTTTGTCTTTGGTTTATTGCGATTAATCCCCCGGGTTTTACCCAGGCTGAGGGTGTCTGATTGGGCTCCTTTAATTGAGCTAGGGCACTTTAATAGTGAGGCAAGGCTGCTGAGATCACCTCTAGCAGCCGCTCTGCGGCTCCTCCGCAGCTCCACGGCTGCCTCTGCCCACCGGGAAAGTGTAGCAAGAGGCGGGATCTTGCCTCCACACATCCACACTGCAGTGAACTAGTGATTTTTTTTTTTTTTTACTTTTTCTTCCTTTAGATTGAGATAAAGCAGATACTGCCACTGTCTGCTCTGTTGTTTTATCTCCTTTTTTATTTCCTTTTAGCTTCCTTTACTATTTATTCCTTTTTATTCTTTTTATTCTTTTTCTTCCGTGAAGTAAGGTAAAATGAAGTAAAAAAAAAAAATCAGGAAGCCAGATGAATTGCAGTGAGCCCCCTGTGCCTCATGAGTCTGTAACTGCTTCGTGTGACAATCGTGCTGCTCGCTAACTTCATTCAGGGTGGAGCCTGCCTTAGCTCCTGTCCCAGGCAGCCTCGGGCGTCAGACGCCGAACACTAGCAGCCTGCAGCCTGCGGCAATGTAGGAGAGGAAGCAGCAGGTAAGCCCCAGTAACCTTCCCCCGGCAGTCCGGTGTCGACAATAGAGTGGGAGACCTCACACGAAGCTCCCCCGCTGCTCCGCTGCGCCGCGCTGCTCTGCTCCAGCCTCGTTTCCTATCACGTAGGTGTCTCAGGTGCAAGCGAGGGTGCGAGCGTCAGCAACCTGGAAAATTACCGATTAGCATCGGCGAGGAGACGGTGAAGAGACGAAGTAAACGAAGTCCGTCATTTCGGGGGGGGAAGTCAGTTGCTCTGATCACGCAAGACACGCGCTCGAAATACACGCCGAACTCACCGCGTTTTCCACAGGGCTAACTGGAACTCCACTACAGAGACGCGACCTGCCCTAACCGGCGGCCGCCATGTTTTCCGATTGTTACCTACCTGTAGAACCAGTCTTATTGAAAAGTGTAAAGGTGCAAAGCATCACTTCTACTGATTCTATGGGATATTGAGTTGTGGGATATTTTAATAGTTTTTAATGGTGTAGTATCAAATAGTATAACAACTAAAAAAATAAGAACATGACATGTGATTACGTTTTTTCTGTAGAATATGGCTTTTACCCTGTAAGAAATTGATATACATCAAGGAAGTGAAAAGAGGATATACACTGGTTAATAGTATGATAATTCCTTCTTTGGCCGAAAGAGCAGTAAATCATGAAAAAAACTGTATGTTAAAACAACAAATTGTATTGCACTTGATAAATGAAGAGAAGATATGATAAAAAAAAATTGTTGAGACATAATTGGGCCATGTAACTTCAGATCTAGATGATTGATAACCATAGGTTGAGCTATATGGAGTACAAGTCATAATAGTGGTAGGAAATTGCTTCTCTGTTGATGATTGCAATAGTAGAACTTGCACTAGTTGGGTGTAAACATTAAACAGTGAAAGGGAAGCAAAAACTTTAAAAAATAAAACTAAAGAAATTAAGAAAAATGATAATCTGTTATCTTAAAATTAAAATTGAAAATGAGCTGGTGTGTGGAATGCATTAGCTGTTTTTTTACATAAACATGCTCTCTTTTTTAATTATGGTGTTGGTCATGGATTAATTTATTGGAAAAAACCAATTGCAATGGGCCTAGCAGACCAGCAATGTTCTGCTACTGTATTTTTTCTTTTTTTTTGCAGATTTTATATAGCGCAAACTTGACCTGAAGGTATTGGAGCGCTTTACATGAGCACCTGCTACATTACACATTCAGGCAGGTTGAGATTAAGTGAATTGCCCAGAATCACAGGATATGGACGCAACCCCGAGGCTCGAACCTTGGTTTTCAGCACCAAAGTCGGCAATCTAGCCGACAGACCACATCCTCTCACCATGACTGTTTATGAACAAATGTAACCATTTTCTAGCTTCTGGGGGGCTATTTCACTGCCAGCCCCTGTCTTTCCACCCTGGGTGCTTCTGTCCCTGCTGCAACAGACATCAGCATGGGAGGCAGGACCAGCGTGCTTATAGCAATGTGTCTCCCCCTATGGCACGGGATGCCCTCCTGGCCTCATTGGACTGTGCTCCTTTGGGCACAAGTAGGTGGACATTTTTTATATTTGGCCTTACTCAGAATCTTTGATATACCTTATCACTACTCATGATTGGGCTGGAGGAAGTTAGGTCCTGTTTAATAAAAGAGTGTATTTCTGTGGCTAGGTACAGCTGCAGAAAATTGTACCCAAGGTGTGCATTCAAAACACCTCAGCCCGACTGATCCTTAACGTCCCCTGCCAGCCACATCACCTCTCACCTAAGAGACCTGCACTGGCTTCCCATCAACAAGAGGATCACCGGCAAACTCCTCACCCACGCACACAAAACACTCCACAACACCGGACAAGCCTACCTAACTGATAGACTCAACTTCTACACCCCTGCCCGCCAGCTCCGCTCTGGCAGGCTCGCCCTGCCACTGTCCCGCGCATCCAACGAATGACCTCCAGGTTTTGGCGACAGATCCTTCTCCTTCCTCGCCGCCAAAACCTGGAACACCCTCCCCACCAATCTACGGCAGAACCAAGACCTGCTCACATTTAGAAGGCTCGTCAAGATCTGGCTCTTCGAACAGTTGCAGCACCCCCCTACAGCACCTTGAGACCCTCACTGGTAAGTAGCGTGGTTTACAAGTTCATTGATTCATTGATTGATTGATTGACTGACAATTTTGAGGAAGTGTAATCTATATTGTCAAATGGGAAGAAACTTTTCAGTAAAGGGACAAAAAAGATAACCACTTGTTATGAGAAGCAGGACAAAGCACACTGTCCTTTACAAGAAACATCATTATCCACTGTCCCCCAGTAGAGGCAGGGTCACAGGTCCTAATTCCTGCACCTCCTAGGAACCAAGGAGTGGAAGATTCTCCTCCAACCCAGGTCCCTACGTCTGGCACACCAACCCTTAGCAAAGATGAGAACATTCATGGTGGGCAAATAGATACACACCATTAACCATTTTAGAAGACCATGTTGGTCCTAAACTAAAAAGTGTGGTTCAAAAATGCAACTTAGAAATTAGCAGTAGTAAAGACAAAGCTGTACAAACCCAGAGAGCAGCAGACACTGAATACACCACAGATATGTTGCAAAAACGGACTCATTTGATCAAGGAGGTACTAGCTCTAGAAAAACCTAAACACAGGAGATCGGTAGTGGTGCTTCCAAAATGGAAAAAACTGCACTTGCACAGAATATTTTAAATAGACAATAGTACTGGATTAGTAATAAAATCTTACATTTTTTAAGACGGAGTGCTACATAGACCACTGTCACTCACTACCAAGAGAGACAACTGCCAATCAAAGATTGACACTTATATGGCTACAAAAGAGGGGTCAAGGAGAGCACATTCCTAAAGCACATGTAAGCATAGATGACTAATAAATCATACTGTAATTGAGCAACAATCAAACATTAAATATCCTGTAGTATTCACATACTGTAATTGAGCAACAATCAAACAATAAATATCCTGTAGTATTCACATTCGTACAGGACAAAAGAGCAAAAAAGTTCATATTTTCATTTTCTTTATTTGATCATAAAAGTAGAGTTGACAAGAAACAACCGACACGTGTTTCGGCAGTACTTTTGTTCTGTACCAAGTATATATGTGACATTACATAGATGTATAAATAACAATATGATAAAACAACATTAGCATGCCTAAAACCAGAAAAAGAAGAAAATGTAATAGGAAAATTAATTAAAACCAGAAAATGAAGTTTAGAATATAGTCAGAGAGAAAAATGGGGCGTAAAAGTTCCAATATCAAGTTCATAGATGAGAAAACACCCAAGTGTGATTTCTTAAAAAGTGACAAACATCAAGAGATAGACTCTCACCACAATATGCAATCCATTAAGTGCAAAAAAGCAAGTGTGTGTAGAGAAGATTCCAGTGAACAGAGTGCCCAGACCATTAGAACGAAACTTATCTGAAGGACTGTGCAGTATATACTTGCCCAGTAAGTTAACCATTACCAGGCGGGATAATTTATGTGCAAAAAGTGTAGTTGGCAGACTGACCTATATAGGCGAAAACTGTCAAGGTGCATCCAACCTCGTTATGTATAAGATGGAATATAAAGTAGGATTCAAAGATCTTGTAATGAAAGATGAATGATATAATGAAATTGAAAAATTTTCTATAAAAAATGAAAACACAGACTACAAAAATTATATAAAACATCTAATGGTGAATGCGCAAAAAGCGTTCAAGTTACTCTATGATAATGAAACTTGAAAACATGCACATCAAAAGGGTGGGAAAAAGAACACAATTTGAGTAAGAGACGTGTAGTATGATCAAGCCATCCCTTACTTCTGCATGATATTTGTAAAAGTAACAATAAAAATAAAAAAGGCAAGGTGTGCTCACCATAACAATAAGAATTAAAGACGAGCGAGAAAATAAGGAAATCCAAGGTCATTGAAATCCACTGAGTTAGCTTGGATAAATTATCTGTAAGTCAAGACCAGTGTGCCCTGTCACACTATAAATAAACAATAATGCATGATTAGGGAAATTAATAAAGTGAAATAGTCTAAAGCATGCCGTAGCTATCATTTAGATTGTGTAGTTAAAACATTGGTTTAGCGTAAAAGATAATATTACATCTTCACCAGCGATACCGTATTGAGGCCAAGACATAGGACAAGCTACCTTCTCAGCATATATTCCGGTGGATCAGAGTCCAACCACATATATGACAATATTCTTGAGAAAAATGCAGGCATAAAATACAATGTAAACCGTAAGGCTTGGTACTAATAATAAGTGCCGTATGTCCGTTCCATGAATGGGATCCCTGCTGCCTTAACGGATGGTTATATAAGTAGGGAGAAAAGACTTGGTCAAAATAGGAGGATTATGCTCACCGTTATAAAACACGAAGGACAATGTAAAGTTGAGGCCTGAAATAAGATAAGCATCCAAAATAAGAGGAGCCTCACTCAAATAGGTGTCAAACATACGAGAGAGTAACAAAAATAGAGTCATTACATACCCTATAGAAAAATTGTAAGTAGCACAATTATTCTTGGTTAAAGATCCGTTGTCCGGATGGTGAAAAAAAGTAGTAAGCCACGTCGCGAAAGAATCAGCGAACTGTGGATAATATAAAGTGACGAAGTTAGAATCAAGTTTATAAAGGGCCGGAAAAACAATAAAATCGGGTCGAGTAAACTGCCAGCTTACCTGCAGTACTGCCCCGAGGAGGTCTAGAGGCTGAAAGAAAATTTAGAACGACCAATATTAGCCACAGATATGTGGCACGAGCAAAAAGGCTACTGGTGCAAAAGCCCTGTTGAGGAAGCAAGGATGGGCTTACCGGTGAAGTAGCACGTGGCTCCACATAGTAACGAAACCGAGGAAACAGTGTTGCACTCCGAAGACAGCGTTATGATACCAAAATGAGCACGACTAAAACCTGCTCCCAGAATACAGAACTCATATTAATAGAAAGCGGACTGTTCCAAACGAGTACACGAAATTGAAAAAACCCAAAGGAGATTCTATCTCTTGATATTTTTCACTTTTTAAGAAATCAGACTCAGGTGTTTTCTCATCTATGAACTTGATATCGGAACTTCTACGCCCCTTTTTTCTCACTGATTATATTCTAAACTTCATTTTCTGGTTTTAATTAATTGTTCTTTTTAATTTTCTTCTATTTCCGGTTTTAGGCCTGCTAATGTTATTTTATCATATTGTTATTTATACATCTATGTAATGTCACATATATACTTCTTGTTTCGTCTCACAGCCTTAAGAAAGTCATGGTACTGATTAATAGTACTGACGAAACACGTGTCGGCTGTTTCTTGTCACCTCTACTTTTATGATGGATCATCAAATAAAGAAAATGAACATATTAACTTTTTTGCTCTTTTGCCCTGTCCGAATGTGAATAGGATATTTATAGTTTGATTTGTTGCTCAATTACAGTATGACTTATGAGTCATTTATGCTTACATGTGCTTTAGGAATGTGCTCTCCTTGACCCTCCTTTTGTAGCTCTAGAAAAACCTAGTTTGATATTTCACACTACAGAAAAGTATTCATAACAATGATATTTGTAGAACTGTTATGGATTTCACTGCTGGGAAACCATCATTATGGCAAGTTCACAGCCCTCAAGATGATTAGTTACAAAAACAATCCTAATTAGCTCCTTTTTAGATCCTGCACCTAGAAAGCACCACCTGCAGCATGGATTTAATTAGGTGGTGTTTATAACACATTTGTTTTTACGAATTTCATTGTTTTCTTCGACTGAGAAAACAACCTGGTATGTACTTTAAAATTTTCTTCTGCATTCTGATTGTGCCAGCGGCTGTATTTTATTGATGTGCTCTGATAGCACCTGCGGCAGTAAATTTTCACTCGTCTGACAAATTTTCCCGACTCTTTATTACTAATTCTACTGCATGACGAAGGAAATTGTCATTCATTTCTCATTTTGACATTTCCGATTTCCGATTTTCGTTTCCTCGATATATTCTTTAATTTTTAAAACATATGTGAAGCCTAATGCCACTTTGTTTACTTTCAAAAGCAAGACTCTCAGCCTAGACTCTCAGCCTACCGGTTCCTGGAAGAGTTTGTGAATTATATGAGGGCTATTGATGGTGAGAGGATGGGTTCAGAAAGAAAAAAGAGTATTTTGCTTCATTGTCTTCGTTCTGAAGGACAAGAAATCTTTAGATCTTTACCTCAAATAACCTCTAGCAATGAGGCGGGTGGAGACAATTTAAATCCCTATACTGAAGCGCTTCCAAGACTTGAAAAAAGATTTAAACCTAACTTAAGCATTGCGCTTAAACGTGTTAAATTCTATACCAGAAAGCAGAAGGAAGATGAATCTTTTGAGGATTTTTTGACTTCACTAAGATCCTTGAGTTTACACTGCAAATTTGGCAATATTGCGGATGAAATGATACAAGATCAAATCATTGTTCATACTAAATGCAAAAAAACTCAAGATAAGCTTTGGGTTATGGGTGATCCCAATATAGCTGAAACCATTGCTATAGCTAAGGCGCAGGAACAATCTGATGTATGGATGAACACGGTAAAAGGCCATACAGAAAAGAAACACATTAATGAAGAAGTGTGTGTAGTAAAACACAAACAAGGAACTAAACAAGAATCTTCTTTCAATAAGACAAAACAATTCTCTTCTCAAAGGAAAAATGATTTTTTCAACCAAAGTTTTCAAGGAATGTGTTTTAGATGTGGTAATAAATTTCACATTGCTTCTTTTCCAGGTTGTCCGGCTTTAAAAAGGGAATGTAATAATTGCAAAAGAATTGGACATTTCAGCAATATGTGCAGGGATAGACGTCCTTAAAACACAAAATAAGGGAGCTGTATCCATTATTTCTGAGGAAACTGTAGGCAATTGTAGGAGCATTGATTCTATTGGTGAATCTAGCAATGAATCTGGTTTTGTAGTGTCTATTGTTAATGTTCAATCAAATTTTCAGCGTAATTCACCAAAGTGTATTTTTTCTATTTATGAAATTGAAGTATATCTTATGGTTGATTCAGGTTCTCAATGGACCATAATTACTCAGGAGTATTTCGAAAGTACCATTGGCCATTCAAATAAGTTAGGCAAAATATATGAATCTGATGTTTCAGCTGTTAATTTTTCTGGTACAAAGATTGAAATGGCGGGGTTTTACAAAGTTGAAATTCAGTTTAAAAACAGGAAAGCTGATATTCAGCTGTACATTTCGATTAAAGGGATAAATGTGTTGGGTTGGTTTGACCAATGGAAGCTAGGTATGTTATTAAACCCCAGGGCGAAAGAACCGGTATCTCTGTGTGATGACAGTCTGATGAATACCATCTCTGTAGTTGAACTAGGCAATAACCCCATTGTAGATAATAAAGAATGTAAACTGATCAAACACTTTGATACAGTTTTCTGTGAAAAACTGGGGAAACTCAAAACCTTTTCGCACAGTATTGTTTTAAAAAGGGATCATACACCTGTCATTCAAAAACTTAGAGGAGTTCCCATAAATATAAGAGATGAATTAAAGACCATGTTAGATGATTTACTGAGGGAGGGAATTATAGAACCTATAGAATCATCAGAGTGGGTTTCGCCGATAGTTTTGGTAAGAAAACCGGATCAAAAATTAAGGTTGTGTGTTAACCTGAGAGCGCTGAACTCCAACATTGTAAGTAAATGAGTTAGTGTCAATTTTTGATGGTGCAAAAATGTTCTCTACATTAGAATTAAGATCTGCCTACCACCAGATTGAATTAACGGACGAATCTAGGAAACTTACGGCATTTATAACACCTCAGGGTCTTTTTCAATATATACGTATGCCTTTCGGACTAGCGTCTGCTGCATCTGTATTTCAAAGGGTAATGTTTCATATATTCAGAGATGTAGATACATATGTAAAATGTTTTCAAGACGATATTTTGGTGTTTTCAAAAAATTATAGCGAACATGAACATCATTTACAAGAAGTATGCAAGAGATTACAGTTTAATGGTCTAACTGTGAAAGCACATAAATGCAAACTTTTTCAAGAGTCAGTAGAGTATTTGGGACATACCTTATCAGGTAAAGGCGTATTTCCAAAAAAATCTAATGTGGAGGCTATCACCAATGCTCCGATTCCAGAAAATAAGGATCAATTGTTATCTTTTGCTGGTATGTGCGAATACTACAGCAAGTTTGTAAAAAACTTTGCTAATAAGATGGAACCTTTGAGAAGATTGTTGAGACAGGGAGTTGAATTTTGTTGGTCAGAGGTACAACAACAGGCATTTGATGAAGTCAAAGGAGACATTGTCAAAGCTCCAAATTTAAAACCTTTTAGGATTAACAAAGAATGTATCATCACAGTTGATGCCAGCCTATATGGCTTAGGTGGAGTACTATCTCAAAGGGAAGGCAATGAGGAATGGAATGTAGCATTTGCGTCGAGAACATTGAATGAGTGTGAGTGTAAATATTCCATGATAGAAAAAGAGTTATTAGCATGTGTGTGGGCCATTGAGCATTTTAGACTTTATGTTTGGGGATCTAAATTTACCCTAAGAACAGATCACAAACCTTTGGTCAATATTTTATCTGTGGGAGGAGGGTGGAATTCCACAGCCAGAATCGCGAGACTAACCTCCAGGTTGCAAGAATATAATTTTGTCACAACATATGTACCTGGAAAAAAGAATGTTACGGCAGATTGTTTGTCACGTTTACCATGCAAGGTGGAGGTAGTCAATATGGTTAAGAAGTGTGATTTTGTTTTATCTATTCAGGATGTGTTACAAGGGAAATTCAAGAGTATTTCTGAATCTGATTGGCAGGAGTGTGTTGAAAAGGATTCAAGGTGGGCGGATTTGTTGAATTACATTCAGAATGGTTGGCCTGACAAAAAAACGTATCAGATCAGATTTGATTCCTTTTCACAATGTTGTGGATGAGTTGGATTTGGATTGTGGTTTCATTTTTAAATCTGGCAAATGTATACCGCCAGAGGGCATGCAGGACATTATTTTGCAAATTGCGCTTGATACTCATCCTGGTATTTCGTCCATGAAATGGTTGGTTCGTTCTGTGTTTTGGTGGCCAGGCATTGACAGATTTGTTGATAGAACTGTAAGGGAGTGTCAAGAAAGAATGCTAAAAGTGTATACTCCACCACTTAAAATAGTTGAATGGCCTTCTGTACCATGGCAGAAAATTGCTTTTGACATATCCGGACCTTTCAACATTTTACCTGAGTCTTCACGTTATGCGTTAGTAATAGTGGATTATCATTCTAAGTGGCCTGAGGTGAAGTTTGTTCCTATGGCTCCCACTGAAAATGTCATTATTTTTTTTAAAGAAGTGTTTACTAGAGAGGGATGTCCTGCTGTTTTGGTCTCTGACAATGGTGTTCAGTTGACATCTACTGAAATGGCCAATTTTCTTAAGAGTTGTAACATAATTCACAGGTTTACTTCATTATATGAACCACATGAGAACGGCTAAGTTGAAAGGTTTAATCGTGTTTTGAAGAATTTTGTGGTGGAATCAGTCAAATCTGGAGCATATTGGGTAAGTTCTTTGAGAGAGAGATTATGGACTTATCGCATCACACCTCACACTGTCACTGAGGTAAGTCCCTTCAAGTTGTTCAAACGTCGTGATCCAGCATCTAGAATTCTACCATGGTGGTTGAAGGAGAAATGCAATCAGTTGTCGCTAGATAAGGTTAATATAGAGGATCTTACCAGACGTGTGGAGAGTAAGGAATTTAGAACTAAGGAGTGGTATGATAGGAAATGGAACACTAAGTCTCAAGAATTTCAAGTGGGAGAGTGGGTGAGAATCCTTAGACCAGGGTTGCTATCCAAAGGTTCTAATACATTTGGTGATCCCATTCAAATCAAGAAAGTATTCTCCAACAGTGTTATGACACAAGATGGTAAATTTTGGAATTTTAAGAAATTAGCAAAATGTACTGTCAGGCATGATGAGAGAAACCCATCTGATAAGTCAACTGTTTTGGTCGGAAATGATTCCATTGCTCATAGAGTGAAAGATTTCAAGCGTGTAATTAATATGCCTAAAAGATATGTTAATTGACTTTATAAGTTAAGACTTTATTTTCCATGTATTTAGTTATGGCATTTTTATTTTCTTGTTTCCTTTCATTTTGTAATAAGGGATATGTGTTACATTCCTGTTTATTACTGTGCCTTTAAGTGTTACACTGTAGTCGCATGCCAGTGCATGAGACAAGCTTATCTTTAAATAAGTTCTATATTCTAGAGCTGTTTGCCTTAGATTTATGACTGTTGGAACTCATTACAGCTTGGACTGAGGCACTGGAAGTTGTTATTTGTGCTGCTACCAAATAAACTTAACTTAATCTACTTTAACCTCTCTGCATTATTACTACACGTACCCCATGTATGATGGGTGTACGAGCCGTACCCCATGTACGATGGGTGTACAAGCCGTTCCCCATGTATGATGGGTGTACCCATAGTACATTGGTACGGCTCGTACACCCATCGTACACGGGGTGTATGGACCGTACGGTGTGTATGTGTTTGTGTGCTTTTCCGTACGACTCGACCTTACCTGACGTGGACCGTACGAATTGCGTCCTCATACCCTGGTCCGGATCGTACTCGTCGGGTCGTACGGCATGTGTACGAGTCATAGGGCATGTGTACGAGTCGTACAGTTCACAGTTTCAGCCTTGCAATACATACGGATCACGACGATTCGGACGGATTCATGGAATACGGATCGTACTACGCGACTCGGACGGACGGGTACGATTCGTACTGTCGCAGGGATTCCATTCTCGTACAGAACTGTGCATAGAGACTTGGAACCTCAGTGAATTAGGGTTACCAAAACTCACCTTAGTACCCAAAATCCCCTACCAGACTAGCTACAGTGTCTCATTGGTTATCACAGACTCCCATTGCTTAGACAAACCAGAACATGGACTTAGTACACCTCAGGTAACATGGAACACATGAACACTTTTTCGTTATACAATAATTTCAATCCAGAACCAGGAGTAAAAGAGGACACGTGCATATTTGAAATGTTTATTCATTAATGCAGTGTTCTTAAATGCAGTATCTTAGCTAATACAAGCAAACATGTTATAAGAAACAAAGTAATCAGCATAGTCACTAGTCCATAGAATACGAATGGTGAAAGCATGGTAAAATGCTAAAACGAATATGGTTCTATAATACCTAATTCTCACCCTCCCTTGCTAGTATATTATATTATATCTAAGAAGGTCTCTTTGGGTTTTTAGCAGGGCGTGCCCATACCTCAGATCTTAGTGGTAAGGGATCACATCATCTTCCACCAGCTCTCTGCATGCGAAGCACCATCAAGTGCGTGTCTATTAAGCATGGGCGAATTTTGCGAATCTGGCGCTCGCAAATTTGTGTATTTGCGTATTCGCAATCCGCAAAATCCGCGAACTCTCGCGAATTTGCAGATTTTTTTTTGTGTTCGCAAGGGTTTCTGCCAGTTCGTGAGGGTTTTGTACCAGTTCGCAATTGCGACTTTATTTGTCGGCTCGCAACGGCCGCGACTATGTTGTTTCTACGTCTGGTTCATCATCACAGGTTCACAGCACCCTCTGTTTCACCACTGCCACCCTCTGGTACACCCATGCCACCCTCTGGTACATCACTGCCACCCTCTGGTTAGTTTATCACTGTAGATTATGGGGGTGAAAAAAAGCAAGCACACCTGCCCTGCTTCAACTGACATGAATTAATTTGGGGTTGATTAATGTGTCACTGAATTTAAACTGTCTGGCACCTGCTTCCTTATCTGTAATTTACTTTCTGTTGCAGTGCAATTTTTTTTCACAGGACCTTTGTGGCCTACTTGTAGCTATTCTATGAGCCTGCTGTGAGGGTCAGAGCAGGGTCATAGAATAGTTGCAAGTAGGCAACTGAACTCTGGAGGGGCCCCTCAGAAAGCACTACAGGGAATGGTTACTAATGATGAGTTTGAACTTTTGCACCTGCTGAGTGCTTTCAGTTTTGCAAATCTCGTTTTTCTGCAATTTTGCGGGATTCGTGGGGCGCGAATTTGCGCGAGATCAAATTTGGAAGCCGCAAATTCGTGCAAATATGCGAATTTTTTTTTTGCGGCGTGTTAGCTCGCAAGGTTTTGTGCGTTTTAGTGAGCTGCTTGTAGCACAACGGCGCAAAGTTACCCTCACGGTCGTTCACGGGCGCGGCGATCTTGTTTGCATAACGTATTTCCGTTTCTGGGCGCGATGTGTAAACTCGCAAAGTGTGCGGCTCGCTAGTACAATTTCGCGTGTGATCGCGAGGAAAATCTTGCGCGAACTTACCCACGCGGTCGTGAACGGGCACGGCCATCTTGTTTCTCATTCATTGCTATGGTTCTGGGAATGCTTTCTGTATCCTCTCTGAATCTCTGCCATCCTTTGCTTGTTTGAAGTTTTTTTTGGATCTATTTTACTTATTATCAATCCCTCTATTTTTCTAGCTCTATATTTTTGTGTTTTCTGCTACTTTTGGTTAATTTTAAACTACTTTTTTAAACTCTTTTCTTTTCTTCTTCCCTATTCTATTTCCTCTTTATTATTTAGCTTCCTTTCTGCCCAGACCATGGTAAAGGGAGCCGGGAAGCATTCTGAGAAGGGGAAGGGTCCCGCACCCTGTGCCCGGCTCCTGTGCGGGCGTTTGAGGGCGGAGAAGGTCACAGCCCGGGAGATCTTCAGCGCGGAGGAGGTGGCCACACTAGTTTTTTATGTTGAGCGCCGCCTCCCCAGGATCATCATGGCAGGCGGCAAGATCGCTAGCTGGTACGGGATCCAGGAGCGCCAGAAGCGGTGGGAGAAGGTGTGCCGGGCCATGTACCAACACTCTCGGGTCCGGCGCACCTACAACCAGGCCACCCACCGTTGGTCGGATCTCCTGGACCAGGAACGCGATCTGCTCGACCTGCTCGGCCTTGAGATCCCCTGGCTTGGTGAGTAGTAGTAGCTATTTCTTTACTACTCTGTTTTCTCCTGCTCTGTGTGTTATTGTATTGCAAATTTTTGTTTTTTACGAAGAGCAATAATGCTGCTGATTACATTGTAGGTAAATTATAATTCAAAATCTTCTGTGCATTTCAGGTGCACTGCTCTCCTTCTCAGTAGCGTTGCTACTGTGCTTATTTGTTTTCGATTTTGTGTTCATTTCATTGGCCTATGAAATTATGTATGAGTGTAGTTTAAAGAACTGCGTAATGCTAAACACTAAGGGTCAGATTTTTAATTACCGGCGCATCCCTGCAAAGTAGCAGGGATGCGCCAGTAATTGTGCACCACGCCACCACCACCCATGGTGTGCCATATTTACAATGCCGCGCACCATGGCCCCAAAACGTCACCGAAGCATTACGCATCTGTGCCGTAAAGGCGGCGCATTGCTGGAGTTGCGTTGCAACGATGGCGCAGCTCCAGCAATGCTCTGCCCTATCTCACCAATGCTGCGTCAAGCCGTACGTCTGCTTCAAGCAGGCGCAGGGTGTGAGTCACGCATCATTGTCCTCAAAGTGACTGATTGAAATCTTGTAGATTTCCCTCAGCCTCTTTTAGGATGTGTTCCTGCGCAGGAATGCCCTCCCTTGCACCGGAACGCCCCCTGATGACGCAGGGCTTTACAACGTGATGCATCTCCCATATGCGTCACGTCGTTAATATACGCCGCACCATGGCGCCTCTTTTGTTCTGCCGCTGCGTCACAAAAGTCACGCAACAAAAGAGCAAAAGAGCCGCAAGGGGCTTCTAAATCAGCCCCTACAGACTCAAGTCCAGTCCTTCCTTTGTACACCTGGCAATAAGAAGAAATAATGGTGGTGGATTGATAGTTTGAGTATTTTAATGACTGGTTAATGTAGTAGGAAACTTTTTAGTGTTGTTGCTGATCTGCAATCTCGATGGACTTTGTCTGTCACTGCGTGCTGCGGACTGCTGCCTGCCAGTCCTAGGCGAATCTTTTTAGTAGTTTGTTTAGTGAGTTACATAACTTTCCAAGTCGCAAATCTAGCAATACTAATATCGTAGTAGACCGTATTAGACATGGCTCATGAGGGTCACCCGGGCATGTCCAGTATGAAAAGAAGAATAAGGAGTGAATTTTGGTGGCCTGGTGTCGGCAAGTTAATTGAGAAAAAGGTAAGATTTTGTGTTGAATGTTGTGTGAGTGATAAATCACAAAAACCTGTTAAATATCAACATGATTCTATCTCGAGACCATCAAAACCATGGGAATGCGTTTCTATAGACATTGCTGGTCCGATGTCTTTAGGTCATAGTCCAGTCTATGCCATTGTTTTGATAGACCAGTTCTCCAGTTGGCCTGAAGTGAAATTTGTTCCCCATGTATCTTCTAGGGTAGTTATCGATTTCCTCAATTCAATTTTTGAAAAAGAAGGTTTCCCTACTTCCATCCTTTCTGATAATGGCACACAGTTCACCTCTGCGGAGATGAAGTCCTTTTGTTGCAACCATGGCATTTTGCACAAACGCTCTTCTGTCTATTATCCTCAAGGCAACGACATGGTAGAGAGATGGATTAGGGTGCTCAAAGAAGGTCTGCAACTTGCTGTGTGCAACGGTGAGAATTGCTACGATGCCGTTAGGAAACTCTTGTGGAGTTATAGGAATACTCCAAAGTCCAATGGTGATTTGTCCCCTTTTGAAAAAATGCGGGGGAGGAAGGGTGTGTGTAACTTAAGCCAGCCCTGGATGTGGGATCTTGTCGATGGTAAATTTATTAGACGCAATGCTCCTGTGGTGTCTGCTAATTCCAACAATCCATGCAAGGTTGGAGATTGGGTATGTGTGAGAAAGTCTGTTTTTTTTAGATCTGGTGTATCACATTTCTCTGACCCGTTGTTAGTTGTTAGAGTGGGTAGGCAAGTTGTGGAGTGGTGTGGCTCACTGGTTAGAGGCAGCAGACCCGAGAGCAGAGAACGGCCCGGGGCCAGGGTTCGATTCCCGACGCGGCAGGGTCTTAGACCAGGATCAGCGGACTCGATAATTCTCGCATCGGTGCCTACTCCAACCAGAGATCACACTCGGCAACTCTGGGCATTAGCTTGCCTCATCTCCACAACGGCCCCTCAGAAAAGCCGGGGATGCCTGGTATCACCTTGGAGACTCCCAGGAGGGACTATCTCACAGGGAAAGCCAGGACGGGTTCCCCAGCGGTCTATAGCGCTACGAGGCCTGCGGTGCGGGTAGCAGTGCGCTTTACAAGACACACACAATTACAATTGTGGAATTGTCAGACGGCAATGTTTGGAGCCTCTCCAAGGTTGTCAAAGTTCCGTCTCTCCTTAGTGGTTCCTTTTCTCCTAACCAGTCAGGGACCTCTTTTACTTCTTCCAATTCATGTCACCTTCCTGTTACCTCTCATCCACATCTGCCAGTTCCCTTTCCCTCCCACAATATGTGTATTCCCCGTCTGAGGAAACCTCCTGTTTGGCTCAAAGACTACAATGTTGGTAAATGATGTTCTTTCATCAAACTGTTATGTAATTTCATTCATTGTTTTGCTTGTATGAATTTTATGTTATTGTAATTTCTTTTCTTTTCTAGAAAGGAGGATGTGTTGTATCCTCGTGCTTACTCATGCTTGTTCTCGTGCTCGCCTCGCCGCATGCACTGGAATCTGGAATCCTATGTCTAGGCATTCCTGGCATTCTGGCGCAGCGGTTGGCGTGGGCTCTACTTCTCCCTATCTCGGCTATCTAAATAAATTATCCTTTATCACCATACTGCGTGCAGAGTTCTTCCTCATTACCAGGATACTTCACATGTTCCTCCAGACATCCTAATATGGCTGGAGGTGTCTGATAGACACCGCCAGCCATGTTAGTGCTTTTCCGCCGCAGACTGGAGGCGACTGCAGCGGAAAAGCTGCGGACTGAAAAGCGATTCCCCAGCCATCCTAATCTGGTGGGGGTCTTTTTCAGTCCGCTGCGGATTTCCCGCATCCTCCGGGCCGGCGGTGGATTCCGCCGGCCCGTTGGATGCGGGAAATCCACAATCCTAATCTGCCCCATAGTTTGAATGGATGGATGCCTGGATCATGGTACTATCTGACTCTTAGATAGCATATGTGTGTCTAGAGAGAGTAGACGGTCACTGGATGAACTAAGTGTTACTTTGAAGAGCATGTAACACCGCACCCGCACGTCTGTCCCAGTGTAGGAAAGGCAAGGAAAAGAAGTTGTAATTTTGTCCGAATACTACCATGAATAGTAGCAGTAGTTTGTATTGCAAGCCCAGCATATATCCGGCTATTACGATGGCCACTCACTACCTCTGTTAATATGTTTAGTAGAACTCGGTCATTCATGTGTGGATGTATCACGGTTCGCTCAATAAAAAGCAAAGCACCTAAAGTCATCCCATATGTAAGCGAATACATACCATGTGCAGTGATAGATAATCAGATTATTTATCTTCTTCATTTTCCTTTTCTAGTATTCATTGGCACTGTAGGGTGAAAGTTAAATTAATTAAGCAGTAGCCCTTGTAACAGAGTATTCTCAGTGCCACCCATAATATAAAAGTAAGAGCATCACCACCTGCATGTGCTGGACTGGTACAGTAACGCAAGTCTGTCTCACTCATCATGGCAGGCATCTGTTTTTCTCGGGTGGAAGTTGACTGCGCTGGCATTATGACGGCTTCCAGAAGTTAACGTACCAATTTTGCTAAACAAGAGAGAAGAAGAAGAATAAGACTGGTGTACTGTCATAGTCGACTCTAATGGAGTGAGTCCATAGTGCTCGTAGAATTGATTCCTTAAACTCCCACTAATCTTAGAGCAAGGGTGAAGAAGTGGGAGGTTAATAGATACTGGCCACAATAGTTATGTACTGCACTTGCAAGTTGCTAGTTCTACTGTGACACAACTTTCTACTGAATCATTTTGTGTTAATCTTAAAGAGCATTGGTTACATACTATGTCTTTCTTTCTTCATATAGATGCTCCTTCCAAACCAACCTGGAAGGAGCTGGCTATACGGGCCCGGCAACAAAGGCTGGAGGCCACTGTCGCTGAATATCGGTGGCTGGTGGCCCAGGAGGAGGGGGACATGCAGTCTACAACAACATCTACCGGCACAGCTGCATCCTCCTCCACGCTCCTTGGGTCACCCAGTCAGCGCAGAAGGTCTCCAGCGGTACGGAGCCGGGGTACCGCTGCCGCAGCCACCCACCACCGCCAAGCAGCAAAGAAATCAGCTGCCCCCCACAGCAGTTTCAAAAAACGGATGCACCACCTTTCCCTGAGGGTTTCCTACCTCGAGCAGGAGCTGCTCAAAACGAAAACCCTGCTCGAGACCCTCTGCAAGGAGCAATCCAACGTGGCCCGGAAAGTCAACCGCTGCAGCCAGCAGTAGGAGGAGAGACTGTCCCTTGCCCCTTTTTTAAAGACTTCTGGGGGGTGGAAATTGGAAGTTGGGTTTTTTCACTTTTTTGGACTTTTCACAGACATTCGTTGGGGTTAGGGAGTGGGGGTGGGTTGGGTCTTGTGGGAGATTATTTTTGTCAGGGATATAAATATACTTTAAACTTTATCTTAGCATACGTGTTTTTTTTTACTGCTTTTGAGGCTGGTGGGTGGGGGTATAACAGTAACTTTGTTTTCGTGAAACTGAAGTGGCATCTTGATTCAAGTTGTGTAATTAATTGCCCAAATGTTTTCCAAACTAAGTGCCTCTCACAGACTAAGTGAATTCAATAGTCCTAGGACTTTACTAGTACTAGCGTCAGTCTCTCGTCTCTCCTAATACTCCATTATACTTCCTCCCCCCAAACGCTTATCTTACCTGTAATTTGTGTTTGGAAATAGGGCTAGGCACAGGGCTGGCTGCACGGCACATGGCGATTAAGGTTGGCAATCCTGGGCGGCTGAAATGTCATCATTGCGTTGGTACTAGTGGTGTTACACAGTGACAGTTGCAGTATCTGAAAAAAATAAAATGAAACCTTGTTTGTCTTTACCGTAGCATTAGAACGGTACGAAAGAGAATATAGCAGGTGACAGTACACTAGAACAGTGCCACAATGTAGCCTAACAAATGGTAAAGTATTGAAAGTATAAATAGTACTTGATCAAAACAGTATCTCTCTGAGCTCAACAAAATTAATGATTAGGTTTACAATTCACCCATCCAGTACAATGTCCAATAATATTTAGTGCAGAGATGATATCTTCCTTGTCAAGTAAAGTCTTTGATAAATGAAAATTTCAAAATTCCAATATTCAGTCTCCTTTATTGATTTTTCTTCACTCCAAATCACAGTTGTGTCAATAGATTTTCAGCTGAAAATCTTGACAAGGAAGATTGGAAAGGGGCGACCATTCGGTCCCCCCGAACGTATGGCGGAGTACCACGATCCCCCCGGGAAGCCATCTTGGGCGGGAGGCGAGTCTCGGCTGGTATGCCCGAAGCGGCGTAGCCGGGGCGCGCTCTTTTCCCGCCCTGGAGTGGGCTGGCCTAGACACTGACGCGGCCGGCCACGCCCTTTGGGGCAGGCAGGGGCGGGTTTACGCCCGCCCTGAAGACGGATAAAAGGAGCAACAAGCCAAGAAAGCATCCTCTTGTTCCTGTGCTCTAAAGCTGCACCTCCTCGCTGCACGTGAGCTCGAGACGGAACGAAGAGCCAATTTTGAACGTGGTAATCTTTCTTTTTGTCTTACAGATACTCTGTCGGAGAATGCCTAAGAAAGTCGGAAAGCGAATGACTACCGACCAGATGCTGCGTGTACTCATGAAAGAAGTGACCGATCTGAAGAAGCGGATGGCGGATAGAGACGGGGAAGGGGGACCGAAACGACCTTTGGCAGGAGCTGCTCCGGGAGGAAAAGGCAAGAGGCCCAGAAGGGGAGCAGCTGGGGGGGACATCCCGGTTCCCTATACCCCACTCGAAGAGCCAACTCCGGTGCCGGCAGAGGGGAATCCGATTCCCGGGGGGGATATGCCGCCCGAGCTGGCAGCACAATTGGCAGCGTGGTTGGGGAAAGAAAGCGAGGGCGCCACGGCTGACGACGCACGAGTGTTGATGAAGCAACTGCGTGAAACGAGGGAGGCGGCGAAGGCATCATCGCCAGTTATCACGCCGGCTGCGGCAGTGGAAAAACCACCAGGAACAGGTCCAGCCGCAGATACTGCTTCAGGTTCAGGTAAGCGGCCATTGCCGATTGCGAGGGATGAGTCTGCACCTTCACGAAGGGAAAAGTTGGGTCAACATGTCCCTCTGGCTATTAAGGAGAAGATATGGGCAAATGAGTATGTAAACATCTTCTTGTTGCTTACCGATCATTATGAGATGGAGCATGTTAAGAGCCAAAAGGAGCTCATGCATCCGAGTGTTTGGCGCGCAAAGATGGCCGCCTTTAAAGTTGATGAAAACATTGGCACTTGGGGGAACGTAGACCCGAGTTGCTGTCCAAATTGCCGATATACCAGACACGGATCATGGAATATTCCGTATCATATGGGGGCAATCAGTGGTTCTGTTACGATAATATTTTTAGAAAAGCAAAGGAACACGATAAAAACTTAACTTGGGATTGTTACGATTCTGTTTCATGGTCAAAAATGGAGAGTACTGGTATGTTAAAAGTACCATTAGTAGGGAGTAGCGGGGGTGAATCCTCCCGCCAATATGTCGGGACCCCCTTTCAATCAAGTACAGGTAACGAATACAACTCGAGGCCGAACGGCAACACAGGTAAAAGGGGGATTTGTTGGAACTTCAACAGAGGTAAATGTACGAGGCCCCAGGGGTCATGTAAATTCCGTCACGAATGTGGAGGGTGTGGGCAGCCATCCCATCCGGAGTCCATGTGCAGAGCCAAAACGGGTGATAACGGGGGGAGAGGAGGCGCCTAACAGGTCTAAAATAGTCCGAGGGGCGCCTTTACCTACTCCGGTTGATACCATGGCAATGATTCCTTGGCTCAGCGAATACCCGGATCACGCCTCCGCTGGGGTGTTGCGGAACGGGTTTTCATATGGTTTCCGCATCCCAGTGGGGGAGTTTCAGGGTGTAGGACAATGTAAAAATCAAATATCGGTCTTGCAACATACGACCGTGGTACAGGAAAAGATTGTGAAAGAGGTTACTCGAGGTCGAGTCGCCGGTCCATTTGATGAGCCACCGTGTGCTAACTTTGTTTGTTCTCCTTTGGGGGTGGTCCCTAAGAAGGACCCGGGTGAGTTTCGACTGATACATAATTTATCAGCCCCACGTGGTCGGTCCGTAAATGATGCAATAGACCCGGATGTGTGTTCGGTGCGGTACGCATCTTTCGATGAGGCCGTGGCCATGTTGAATCGCCTAGGGCCCGGGGCGCTGATGGCAAAGTCAGATATTGAGTCAGCGTTCCGGTTGCTCCCGGTATACCCAGACGATCAGCGTCTCCTTGGTTTCATGTTTCAGGGTCAGTATTACATGGATAGATGTATGCCAATGGGTTGCTCTATTTCTTGTGCATATTTTGAACAGTTCAGTTGTTTTCTGCAATGGTTTTCACAAAGAAGACGGGTTTACAGCATGTCATGCATTATCTCGATGATTTTTTGTTTCTGGGGGCGGCCGGGGGTCCGGAATGCGGACAGGCTTTGAATGAATTTTGTACTTTAATGAAGCATTTCGGTGTGCCATTGGCACCAGGTAAGACTGTGGGTCCCTCGACTTGCCTCGAGTTCCTGGGGATCGAACTCGACTCTGTGGAAGGTTGTTTTAGATTACCTAAAGAGAAGGTGATAAGATTCAGGGCTGCCCTGGAAGCTTGTATTAGCGAGTCCAAGGTCAGGCTGCATCAGTTGCAACAATTGGTGGGTCAGCTGAATTTTGCCCTGAGAGTCATGCCGATGGCCCGCCCCTTTTCCCGCTCGATCGCTCAAGCCATGGTCGGCCTGAAGGAGGGTCATCATCGCACACGGTTATCGGCGGAGGTTCGTCAGGACATGCGCATTTGGTTGGCATTCCTGGCGGATTTCAATGGTCGAATTGTCTGGAACAAACCGGCGGTGTCCTCCGAGGAGCTGGGGTTGTGGACAGATTCGGCAGGGAGCACTGGTTTTGGTGCCATATTCGGCACACGATTGACGGCTCAAAAATGGCCGTTATGGTGGCATGAGTGTGGACTGACAAGTAACATTGCCTTTTTGGAACTTTTTCCCATTCTTGTGGCCCTGAAAACTTGGCCCGAAGGGTTCAGAGATCACTCTGTGGTGTTTTGGTCAGATAACATGACCGTGGTTGAGTGTATCAACAGCCAGGCAGCACGATGCAAATGGATTCTGAGATTGCTCAAAGAAATTGTGTTATTGTGTATGCAGTTGAACGTACTATTCAAAGCAAGACATGTGCCAGGGGTAATGAATAAAGCGGCTGATGCGCTTTCTCGTTTTCGTATGCAGGCCTTCTGGGGTTTTCTGCCCTCAGCGGACCCGGTGGCGGCACCCTTCCCCGAAGCTCTCTGGTCTCTCGGTGCCCCGAACTACAGAACCTCGTGGGAGAGAGTTTAGCACCCAGGACGAGGAAGGCATACCAAGGGGCGTTCCGATCCTACTGGGCCTTTGTGGGAGATGCTAGGAGGGAGCTGTGGGGCCAGGAAGAACTAGTAGTGGATTTTCTGCTGTCCTTACATCAGGCAGGCAAATCAGTGGCTACGGCCCAGAGGCATCGGGCCGCCATTTCCTTTATGGCAAGGGCTCATGGGATCCAGGACCCGACTGCGTCTTTCATTGTGCAAAAAGCGCTACGTGGGTGGCAACGCCTTGAGGGTCGCAGAGTAGATGAAAGGCGCCCAATAGGTCTGGATAGGTTGGCTTTGTTGTTATCTGTACTTCCTGCAACGTGTTCATCCCAGTATGAAGCAGTGTTATTCCGAGCCGCTTTTGTGCTAGCATTCCATGGGGCTATGCGGGTAAGCGAACTAGTGGCAAGGAACAAGCAGGATACCATGGGGGGACTGTGCCGAGAGCACGTTCAGGTCAGGGGGGAGACAATGACTGTCTCATTTGTCAGGTCCAAGACCGATCAGGGTTCGATGGGGGACTGCATAATGATACAAAGGATTCCCGGGTCGTCCATGTGCCCGGTGGGTTGCGTTGAGGAATATTTAGCGCAAAGGGTGGCATCATGGGGGGGGACCTTGTTGAGACACGCTGACGCCACCCCACTGACGAGGTTTCAGTTTCAGCGGGTGCTTGCGATGTCGATTTCTGCCGCGGGCATGAACCCCGGCGAGTTTGGGACCCATTCCTTTTGGATAGGTGCTGCTACCGAGGCTACAGCCAGGGGTCTGAATGTCGATCAAGTAAAACGTGTGGGGCGTTGGTCCTCGAATTGTTATAAAAGGTATGTGCGGTTGCACATGTTGTGAAGCTGTAATGATGTACTCACGCTTCTTGTTTTTGTTTGGTTTCAGTTACGCAAGCCTACGAGGCGGGGCGGACTGTGCAGTCGACCCAACACCGGGCCAGCGGTCAGACATCACCAGCTGCGAAAAAGGAGGTGTGGGTCGTGGGCCACTCATACGTGAGGCGTGCCGCGGACGTATTCAAAGCAGGTGACATGATTCACGTGGCTGGGGAATACGGGTACAGTGTGTCCTTCTACGGAAAGGGCGGGCTCTGTATTGACCAGTTTCGATCATTTTTCGAGGGTTTGTTAGGGCGGACAAGGTCACCGCCGTCTGTAGTCATAGTACATCTTGGGGGCAATGATTTGGTGACCACTGGTAGACGACTTCTTCTTGAGGCAATGCTTTCCACGGTAAGTTGGTTAGCAAGAAGAGTTCCAGGGTGCACAATTGCATGGTCCCATATGATCCCACGGAAAGTGTGGCGGGGGGCTCTTTCGGTCTCTGCTCTGAATCATTCAGTAAGGAAAATTAATAATAAAGTGAGTAGATTGTTCTGTTCAAGTACACTGCATTCTATTTCGCATGGTTGTATTAAAGGGGACAGTATGTATTTGGGGGATGGTGTTCATTTGTCTCGGATGGGGAACGAGTTGCTCATAGGAGACCTGATAGCTTGGTTAAAAACTTTATTACATGACCTTTAGGCAGGAGTGTTGTGGGGGGTCCGGATAGCCGGTCAACTATCCGGCCTGTGGCGGTAAGGTCATGATCGGTGAGCAGTAATTGGAAGATCCCTATGGGTGGGCGTCACCCATTACGGATGGGAGCGCTCAAGGGAGGTGGCCATTGGCCCCTCAACGGGGAGGCGGTCCCTTCTAAGGATGGGCCGCCGAAAGAAAAGGAAAGGCGGTCAAGGCCCCTTCCTGGGTAGGAGGGGCTACAGCCCCCTCCTGGGGAATTTCCCGGGGCCAGGACATCTGCGACGGCAGATGTGGTAAGTTGTGTGGGGTTTGGGAGGGGGTCTACGCTACCTTCTAGATACCTCACACGAGTCCTCGGACGACCTTTAAATGGCGTCGAGTTTATTGGGGCCCCCGTCAAGTCAAGGGAAATTGGTAAATGCACTTGAGGTACACCTCTGTGCGGTCGCCCCTCATAAGTGAGGGGGATATGTCTGGTTTAGGGATCTAGACACCGGTTACGACCTTGCCGTTGGCCCTTAAACGTTAGGATGTACAATTTCAAGTTAAATGTTTTGTAGGATGTTAGTTCGGCTAGGAGAACCTTTGTATTAGAGAATATGTTAAGGTTAGCCAAACATCGCAATGTGGAAATGAAATTGTACATTAATATGAAACTGTTATTTTAATGTTTTAATTTTGTTTCATATTTTAATAAATACGGCCGGGAGGGTCACTCCCTCCCGTCTTCCAAAAGTTCAGAACCGTTTCCGGTGTCCCATCCTTGGGGATTGTGTTGAGAGGGGGTGGCGGGTATCTCAGCCATATGGAAAGGGGCGACCATTCGGTCCCCCCGAACGTATGGCAGAGTACCACGATCCCCCGGGAAGCCATCTTGGGCGGGAGGCGAGTCTCGGCTGGTATGCCCGAAGCGGCGTAGCCGGGGCGCGCTCTTTTCCCGCCCTGGAGTGGGCTGGCCTAGACACTGACGCGGCCGGCCACGCCCTTTGGGGCAGGCAGGGGCGGGTTTACGCCCGCCCTGAAGACGGATAAAAGGAGCAACAAGCCAAGAAAGCATCCTCTTGTTCCTGTGCTCTAAAGCTGCACCTCCTCGCTGCACGTGAGCTCGAGACGGAACGAAGAGCCAATTTTGACCCACCCACCAGCCCCTGAGGACAGCAAGTGGTTTTGAATAAAGTTTGATGTGGTAACGCTAATTTTTTGCAGGTGGTGATGATTGTCGTGATAACTTTGAATATGCCATAAAGAATGGTCAAATTGTAGTTTGTTTTGCAAATAAAGTAATGATGCAATAGTATTGATCAGTAATCATGCCTTTTAATAAGTTGTAATTGTTACTGTCTTTTAGTAATTTAGTTTTAGTAATTTAGTTAGAATTGTCGTATTTATTTTGGTCGGGCGGTAAGGTCATGATCGGTGAGCAGTAATTGGAAGATCCCTATGGGTGGGCGTCACCCATTACGGATGGGAGCGCTCAAGGGAGGTGGCCATTGGCCCCTCAACGGGGAGGCGGTCCCTTCTAAGGATGGGCCGCCGAAAGAAAAGGAAAGGCGGTCAAGGCCCCTTCCTGGGTAGGAGGGGCTACAGCCCCCTCCTGGGGAATTTCCCGGGGCCAGGACATCTGCGACTGCAGATGTGGTAAGTTGTGTGGGGTTTGGGAGGGGGTCTACGCTACCTTCTAGATACCTCACACGAGTCCTCGGACGACCTTTAAATGGCGTCGAGTTTATTGGGGCCCCGTCAAGTCAAGGGAAATTGGTAAATGCACTCGAGGTACACCTCTATGCGGTCGCCCCTCACAAGTGAGGGGGATATGTCTGGTTTAGGGATCTTGACACCGGTTACGACCTTGCCGTTGGCCCTTAAACGTTAGGATGTACAATTTCAAGTTAAATGTTTTGTAGGATGTTAGTTCGGCTAGGAGAACCTTTGTATTAGAGAATATGTTAAGGTTAGCCAAACATCGCAATGTGGAAATGAAATTGTACATTAATATGAAACTGTTATTTTAATGTTTTAATTTTGTTTCATATGTTAATAAATACGGCCGGGAGGGTCACTCCCTCCCGTCTTCCAAAAGTTCAGAACCGTTTCCGGTGTCCCATCCTTGGGGATTGTGTTGAGAGGGGGTGGCGGGTATCTCAGCCATAATCATCTCTGCACTAAATATTATTGGACATTGTACTGGATGGGTGAATTGTAAACCTAATCATTAATTTTGTTGAGCTCAGAGAGATACTGTTTTGATTGCGTAACTCCCTGGAGATCCGGGGTTTCTAGGGTCACTGTGGGTAACCAGTACCTTTCTCTCTTGGAGTTCACATTTTTGATTTGTTGGAGTTGTTAATTATTCTTATACTTAGAGCTGTGCGCCTGACCTTTGACTTGGTTGCCAAACCATTTAGCTTTATAAATAGTACTTGCGTTGAATTTCTTTGACATTGGCTACTACTACAAGAAATAGTACCGAAGGTGAAGGACACAGCAGCGTAATAATTTGCCACATCTAGGAGGAGGATGTTCTAATCTTGATGACCTATCAAGTTGATGGCGCACATGAAAATCTGCTTTCATTTGCCAATAGTGACTGAGTGTCAAGCTGAGTAAGAATAGAATATATATTCTCGGATTCCTTCACCAGCCTGTTGCTATGACCTTATCCTCCCCAGCAAGTGTGTGGAATTATTGCTGTCATTTAGTCACACAAAAAATGGATGGGATTGGATTTTTATTTTTGGGTAAGTTTTGTTGAGAGAAGAAATAAAAAGCACAGCATGGACAAACAATAATTGAAGATAAAGAAATCTTTGGGTACAAAGCTAACCATAAATCTTATAAGTGACATAAAGGAAGTGCATGCACTACTGCATGCATTAAATTAGGGTTAAAATATAGCAGAAGTAAAACCTATAGAATGGCTGTAGGGATGAATTAAGAAGCAGAGATCCAAGAAATGCAGAGTCACACTCATAGAAGTTCACAGCAATAACATTACTTTAAAGATAATTAGAACAGAACGGATACTGTATCTGTATGTTGTTGTAGTTGTCCTGTTGAATTTGGTAAGTTGCATGCATCAAACCATTCCTCCTATTAGAGGGACTCCTCCATTCCAGCTGACGCTCCGTCCATCAATGTTGGTGACCAGATACACCCTGTCCACTGCCTGCCTGATGCTGAATTGCGGCTCGCTAATGTGAAGCCTGACTTCATCCTTTTTTTCCCATTGCACAGACTGAAACCCGGCCTGTAATTATTGATGGAAAAACAGGAAGTGATATTAGAACACCACTGACAAATAAATATAAGGTATGTACGCTGTGTAGTGCAAAAAGTCACACTTTGAGTTTCCTAATAGACAGTACAATATTTTTGAAAGTGCGTACTCTGTCTGAGTCTCCTTTTGAAGGATAAATAAGTATGGGCAAATTAATTGAGCGGATCTTTCCCCTCATGCTATGTGTACTGTAAACTGTGTTTTAGAACAAAATTAGACCTTCCCAGCAGTGCTCCCACCCAGACCCTTACTAAAGCCAGTTGCAAAAATGTAGAAGACCCCCAATCAGATCTCAAAAAACGAGGCCTAGTAGAAAACTGGTGACAAAACGTACTTTGAAAGTAAAAGTAGGCCCAAATCCCCTTACCCACCGTGGATTCTATTCGAACCACTTGCAAGCAAGCAAAAGTATCTATACCCTGCATCGCTCCAAGACTCGCAAACCCCCCCACAAACAGCCCCCCGCCCAAACACATGCAATACAAATACTGCTAACCCTAACGAGCCCTAAGTTAAGAATAGTGGCACACACTTTCTTTAACTATGCCAAATCCCCCCTTTCCCACCATGGATTTTCTTCAAATCACTTGCAACCAAAATTACACATTCCCACAAGTGCTGTAAGACCCCAGAACTCAGTTGCAAAAATCTAGAACACCCCGAAACACATACAATCCTGACGCTAGTGCTAACCCCAACGAACCCTAAGTTACAAAAAGTGCCAAAAGGCTTTTCCTCATGGATTGGGTCCAAACCAGTTTTATCCGGTATTAGATCTTCCCAGCAATGCCCCAAGACCCGCCAACCCACCCGCAAAAAAGCACAACACCCCCAAACAGCCAAAAAGCAAAAATGGGAAATCTCATACTTACAATATAATAATAATAATAATCTTTATTTAGATATAAAACATATCTTTAAAAGAATTTACAGATTCACAGCCTGACCCAATATTAGAATAAAACCTTCTAGGAGTAACAACACAAGTGTAGATATAAAGGCACGATCCATTAACAAACAATATAAAAACAGGGATTTTATCTCATAGTGTATATTAAAATCACAAAAATTGAAACAAGGCGCCAGATTGCATTGGATATAACCAAATTATGTCTAACGTTGCTGAGAATAATGCCAGTTAATACTGTTTTCGGTGAGAAAAGAAAGATTGAGCACTTTAGCATGGTCTCCTTAAGTTGAAGATGTGATATGCTCGCTGGATAAATTTTATAAATTTTATGTTTAGCACTGTGTTTTCCGGGTTCAGAGCTGCCATGATGGCTTGCCTGCAGGACCGAACCCCCAGCCTATTCCATTCTAATTTTAATCCGGACCTGCGTTCTGTGTTAAGGGCTGGGCAAAGGCAACTTACATGCAACATGGTTTCCGCCGTTTCCCCACACCCTCTACAAGAGAGATCTTCCGATGTCGCCATGATGGTAAGTCCTGCAAGAAACGCCAGTCACCCAGTCTGATGGCAATAAAGCCGCGTTTCAGGTATAATGGATATGTGCTGGCCAGATAGCAGGCTGGGACTGGGTGTCTGTAGGAATTTATAGTGACCCAGGCATGGCATACTTACAATATTTTTCGGCCTTCTGTCCATACGCGCTGTGCAGCTAGGCCATAACTCCCGTTTTCCACCATGGATTTCCTGAAAAGCAAATGCAATCAAAATTAGACTGTGCCAGCAGTGCTCCCAGACCCCGAAACCCACCCACAAACACCTGGAACCCCCCCAAAGAGCACCTCAAAGACAAGCAAGTCAGCAAAAACGCAAAAAAGAATTCGCCTCTGATTTGGTCCAAACCAGTTTTATCCGGTATTAGACCTTCCCAGCAATGGCCACAGAGCCGTCAACCCAGGGGAAAACAAGTAGAAGACCCCCAAACAGCCAAAAAGCAAAAGTACAAAAATGGGGGCTTAGTCATTTCCAGGGCAATTTCCAAAATCACTCCGCGCGCGCTCTGCAGCTAGGACCTAACTCCCCTCTGCCACCATGGATTTGCTTCAAACTTTTTGCAATCAAAAGTATCCATACCCAGCAGTGCTCCCAGACCCTGAAACCCACCCACAAACACCAGGAAGCCCCCCAAACAGGCCCCCGAAAACGCTAAATTGAGCGAAATTTCAGAAAAAGCAAAAAATATTTCCTCATGGATTTGGTCCAAACCAGTTTTATCCTGTGTTAGACTTTCCCAGCAGTGCCCCAAGACCCGCCAACCCACCCGCAAAAAAGCACAACACCCCCAAACAGCCAAAAAGCAAAAATGGGAAATCTCATACTTACAATATTTTTCGGCCTTCTGTCCAAACGCGCTGCGCAGCTAGGCCATAATTCCTGTTTTCCACCATGGATTTCCTGAAAAGCAAATGCAATCAAAATTAGACTGTGCCAGCAGTGCTCTCAGACCCCGAAACCCACCCACAAACACCAGGAAGCCCCCCAAACAGGCCCCAGAAAACATGATAGTGAGCAAAAAGGCAAAAACGTTTTCAAGTCTGATTTTGTCCAAACCAGGTTTGTCCGGTATTAGACCTTCCCAGCAATGACCCAAAACCCGCCAACTCACCCTCAAAGAATTAGAACACCCCCACAAGTGCAGAGTCTTTCTTCATTGGGAGCAATCCATCCCTCTGCTTTGAGGGAAATAGGAGTCTGGAGGAGGAGGATAGAGGAGCATATTCTTGTGAACTTGTAAACCTGAGGAATGTAGACTGCGGCACCTTCAAATCAATAAGCAAATAAGTGAAGACAGTTCTGCTGATGGGCTTGTTTTTGTGATTAAGTGATTAAAGTTTTTATTTATATTAACTGTGCAAAACAAAGAAAGACAGACACACAGGAATAAAAGTGAATAAGGATGAAAAAGAAAGTTATTGAGTCATTGGCTCATTTTCAGGGCTCGTTGTCAGGGAAAAGGAGAACGTCCTCATACTCTGCGAATTCAGGTGGGAGTAGGTCACCTAACAGAGAAGAAATTCCCTCATCTAAGTAGCTGTCCTCCTCGATCTCTTCTTCCTGCGTGTATTCTCGTACTTTGTAATCTGGTGGTATGAGGTGTTGATTCATCTTGATCATTGTTAACCTCTCCACATTTTTTGGCGAGAGGCGGGTCCTTTTGCAAGTTACAATGCAACCAGCAGCACTGAAAACACGTTCAGAAGGCACGCTTGCGAGTGGGCAAGACAAGTAGTTTATAGCCAGGTTGAAGATCGTTGGCCACAATTCTTTTTTCCCATGCCAATACGCCAATGGGTCATCATGAACATAGACCTCTGTTGAGTCATTCAGATAGTCCAGCACCATCGACTCAAGGTTCTCCACGGTTCCTCCACTTTGCTTACTTTTTGCTGGGTCCTTTAGAGAAGCAAACCCAAGCTGAGTTAGCCAATCCTCTTCTTCACCCAATGTTGTGTCTGGTGCAGATGATCCGGTTGCCGGTGTCTTTAACGGCTGAGAGGTCACTTCTGCCACAGCCACAGGTGCAGAAGTGGATTCTTTTGACTGGGGATGGCCTGCTGATGCTGATGTACTGCCTTTTCCTTCAATTTTCTGCCGTTCTCTTTCAAACCTCATGGCTGGCACAGCTAGCCAATGTTTGTACTTTTCAACATCTGCATCATCAAAAGCAAAGAATGCTCTGCCTGCCAGTGCCTTTTTGTAGCGTGGATCCAGAATAGTAGCACAAATGTAATGCTGTTCTGAGTGGATCATTCGAAGACGTTCATCGCCAAGTAGGCGCTGTAATATTTCTCTGCAAAAACAAAAGTTTCTTGCTTTTCTTCATCTTTTTGAAACAAAGAAGATACCGCCTTTAGTTGGTGCTCCAGCATGCGCAACAATGGGATAGATTTTCCCACATTACAGTCCTCCCTGCTGACTGCACGCGTGAAGACCTCAAAAGGACGAAGCATGTCTGTCAGGCTTTTAACTAGCTTCCATTGCGCCACATCTAGCCTCAGGTCCTTCTGAGCTGTACCCAGTGTTAAGAAATACTGATCGAGTACCGTAAACTGCTCATACAGAGGCTCAAGCATGTAGAAGGTTGAGTTCCAACGTGTTGGCACATCCTGGATGAGTGCTTTCACTGGTATTCGACGTTCATGTAGCAGGCACCTCAGATGCTTCCGGGTCTTAAAAGAATGGCTGAAATGGTTGCCCATTCTTAGGCAGGTGGTCACTAACTCACACACTGGACTTTCTTCACTCAAGAATTTTTTAACAACCAGGTTTATACAGTGCGCCAAACACGGCACTCTGAAATATTTACCCAGCTCCATGGCCTTAACTACATTGGCGCCATTATCCGTGGAAACATAACCAATCGTGCTTTTTTTAATGGACAGCCATTGAAAGACCTTTGTGTTAAACTCCTTCAAAATGTTTTCCCCTGTATGACTTTTCTCCATGCCAAACATGGCTATTGTTGCATGTTTCCGAGCAGATTTAAAAACGTTGTCCGGGTCAACACCTGCGTTTAGCTTTGCTTTAACCCCTGAAAAAGAGACCCAGTGTGCAGTGATGCACATGTAATCACTGCCTGCGCCACTGGTCCTCATGTCTGTTGTCAGATGTATAGTGTGAACAGCACTCTTCTGCAAAGCTGCCCCAATCACCTCCAGCACATCTTCATGTAGTGCTGGAACCGCAACTCTGGCAAAATAGAACCGGCTAGGAACCTTCCATTTGGGGCTGAGCGTTGCCACTAATTCTGGAAAACCAACCCCTTCCACAAAAGAAAAAGGGAGAAGGTCCAGAACTAGCAATTTAGCCAGCTTAGTGTTATACAGACGCGCCAGTGGGTGGTTGCGTTCAAATGGCGCTTCTGAAAACAAATGATTCTAATGTTGGCCTGGACCATTTTACGGGATGATGATGATGACTTCTTCGACCCAGTTACGCTCGGTGATGATGAACTTTTTAGCATTGGTGTCTCACTCTCTCCCACACTCTTAGTGAGGCTCACAGGGGGTGTGCTGCTGACAGGGGTACTGGGTGTAAGTGAAGTGTTTGACACTTCTTCCTCCTCGTCATCATCAGATGAAACATCAATGTTTACAGTTTGTTGACTTCCAATTCGGGCTTCCTTGATCTCCTCTAGGTGCGCAAACCATTGGACAGTGTGTTGTCTCTCAAGATTACCTCTGTGGCCTCCGGTACCATAGTTGGTACCTAACTTACCACGACTAACTGCAAGCTTACAAATGCTACAAATGGCTATGTTTTCCTTTTTAGGCAAACACTAAAGAAGTCCCAAACTGCGGACTTGAAATGTCTGTGGGGGCCGGAGGAGGCGAAACTGGTGGTGGTCATGCTGCTAATGCCAGATGAAGTGGAAGATGTGTGTTGCCGAACTTTACTACTTTGTGCACTTGCACTACCACTAATTGAGGTCAAGGTGGATGGAGGTCCCTTCTGGCGAGAAACAAATATGGAAGCGGTAGGTGGTGTACTAGTTAACTCCAATGATGCTGGTGTTCCCATTGCCTCCTCGTCGACAACATCATCACGCTCAGCAGCTTTTTGGGCTAGGGTCAAAATGTCTGTTTGCTGCATGCCCGCTGAGGCTGTAGTGACGTGTATGATGACTGCGTCGTCGTCATGAGAGTCTTCATCAGCAGGAGTATACGCCACTTCTTGTTGAGCGTCATCAGACTCCATAACTTTGAGACTTTCGGGGACCTTCCTTTTACGCTTAGCTAACTTTGTCAGATCGTGGTGTGCCTCACTCTCAGACGGCAGTGGTGGTTCCCAAGTTTGATCTATATCATCAGAAGGAGGTGGGCTTGAAGAAGATGTAGACACCATCCTTGATCTTTTCCTTGCTAGGGATGTGGAAGACAATGAATGATCAGGAGTGGCTTCCTCAAATGATACCTCGGCTTGAATGTCGATTTCCTGATTTGCCCCTACTTCGGGAGGAACAACTATTGTGTGCACTTGTGCCCCTCCATGCACCTCTGCTTGCGCATCTCCTTGCGCTGCCTCTACTTCCACATGTACTTGGGCTTGTACTGGCACATGTGGTTGTTGTTGTGGCTGTGGTTGTTCAACACTCGTCAGATGAGTTACAACAACCTGTGTTAATTGAGGGACATTGCTGCTACTTTCTTGCGATGAGCCAACATCACTGGTTGATGGTGATTGAAGAAGTTGACTGTCTGCCTCTGCAGCACTCAAGGGCTTGGACTTTAATTGGCGTGGTGGTGGTGGCACTGAGCCCAATGGAGCGGGGGTACTGCTCCCAGCATGGTCCTCAAAAGATCCCGCTGCTGCAGGCGAACTTTTTTTATATTCCCAAAAAATGTGGCGGGCGGCACACCAGTCTCCTTGGTAACTTGCTTCTTCTGCTCATTACTGGCAACTTTCTTGCTAGAGGAGCTACGGGGAACTTTTTTTGGGGCCATCTTCTTCTGAGGTCAGAACAGCAGGCCACAGTTGCACGAGTTGCAGAGTTGTCTGTGGCCAGACGTGACGTCGCGTGCCGTTATGCGGCACACACAAACCGCTGCAGGACTTCTTCCTGGCACTGGTGGTTCTCTTGAGTCTTGTGCACCTAAAAGCAATGGAAGACAGAGGAACATCAGTTCAGTTATACACCCCAAAAAGTCGAAAACCACAGAAAAATCAGCACAATCCCATGCAATCCATGCCCTCCATGATGTTTAAATTCAAGACACCCCACAGAAAGACTAGGCCCATGCACCACTCACTACCCCTGGGCATAATGTACGAAAGCTAGGCAAAATGGGTACAGGCCTAAGAACACTGCCCGCATTCAAAATGGCCCCTTGCCTCCCAGCACATGGCCAGGGCCTGCCTGTACCAGCACTCAAAATGGCCCCCACCCATATGGCCAGTCCCCATGAACACCCCAAAAAATCGAAAACCACAGAAAAATCAGCACAATCCCATGCCATCCATGCCCTCCATGATGTTTATATTCAAGACACCCCACAGAAAGACTAGGCCCATGCACCACTCAATACCCCTGGGCATAATGGATGAAAGCTACGCAAAATGGGTGCAGGCCTGAGAACACTTCCTGCATTCAAAATGGCCCCTTGCCTCTAAGCACATGGCCAGAGCCTGCCAGTACCAGCACTCAAAATGGCCCCCACCCACATGGCCAGTCCCCATGAACACCCCAAAAAATCGAAAACCACAGAATAATCAGCACAATCCCATGCCATCCATGCCCTCCATGATGTTTACATTAAAGAGACCCCACAGAAAGACTCAGTCCATGCACCACTGGGTACCCCTGGGCAAAAGGCCCCAACAGCAGCCCAAAAAATCGAAAACCACAGAAAAATCAGCACAATCCCATGCCATCCATTCCCTCCATGATGTTTAAATTCAAGACACCCCACAGAAAGACTAGGCCCATGCACCACTCACTACCCCTGGGCATAATGGATGAAAGCTAGGCAAAATGGGTGCAGGCCTGAGAACACTGCCTGCATTCAAAATGGCCCCTTGCCTCCCAGCACATGGCCAGGGCCTGCCTGTACCAGCACTCAAAATGGCCCCCACCCACATGGCCAGTCCCCATGAACACCCCAAAAAATCGAAAAACACACAAAAATCAGCACAATCCCATGCCATCCATGCCCTCCATGATGTTTACATTAAAGAGACAGTTTTGGGTTTATTCATCAATGTTTTCCACCATGGATTTCCTGAAAAGCAAATGCAATCAAAACTAGACTGTGCCAGCAGTGCTCCCAGACCCCAAAACCCACCCACAAACACCCGGAACCTCTCCAAAGAGCACCTCAAAGACAAGCAAGTCAGCAAAAACGCAAAAGAAAATTTGCCTCCGATTTGGTCCAAACCACTTTTATCCAGTATTAGAGCTACCCAGCAATGGCCCCAGAGCCGTCAACCCAGGCGAAAACTAGTAGAAGACCCCCAAACAGCCAAAAAGCAAAAGTACAAAAATGGGGACTTAGTCATTTTCATGGCAATTTCCAAAATCACTACGCGCGCGCTCTGCAGCTAGGCCCTAACTCCCCTCTGCCACCATGGATTTGCTTCAAACCTCTTGCAATCAAAAGTATCCATACCCAGCAGTGCTCCCAGACCCTGAAACCCACCACAAACACCAGGAAGCCCCCCAAACAGGCCCCCGAAAACATGATAGTGAGCAAAAAGTCAAAAACATTTTCAAGTCTGATTTGGTCACAACCAGTTTTATCTGGTATTAGACCTTCCCAGCAATGCTCCAAGACCCGCCAACTCACCCGCAAAGAAGTGGAACACCCCCACAAGTGCAGACTCGTTCTTCATTGGGCATAATCCAGCACTCTGCTTTGAGGGAAATAGGAATCTGGAGGAGGAGGATAGAGGAGCATGTTCTTGTGAACTTGTGAACCTGAGGAATGCAGACTGCGGCACCTTCAAATCAATAAGCAAATAAGTGAAGACAGTTCTGCTGATGGGATTGTTTTTGTGATTAGGTGATTGAAGTTTTAATTATATTAACTGTGCAAAACAAAGAAAGACAGACACACAGGAATAAAAGTGAATAAGGACGAAAAAGAAAGGTATTGATTCATTGGCTCAATTTCAGGGCTCGGTGTCAGGGAATAAGAATAAGAGTTCGTCCTCATACTCTGCGAATTCAGGCAGGAGTAGGTCAGTGTCACCTAACAGAGAAGAAATTCCCTCATCTAAGTTGCTGTACTCCTCGTCTTTATCCGGCATGTGTTCTCGTACTTTGTAATCTGGTGGTATGAGGTGCTGATTCATCTTGATCATTGTTAACCTCTCCACATTTTTGGGAGAGAGGCGGGTCCGTTTGCAAGTTACAATGCCACCAGCAGCACTGAAAACACGTTCAGAATACATGCTTGAAAGTGGGCAAGAAAAGTAGTTTATAGCCAGGTTGGAGATCTGTGCCCACAATTCTTTTTTCCCATGCCAATACACCAATGGGTCAGCATTAACATAGACCTCTGTTGAGTCATTCAGATAGTCCTTCACCATCGACTCAAGGTTCTACAAGGTTCCTCCACTTTGCTTACTTTTTGCTGGGACCTTTTGAGAACCAAACCCAAGCTGAGTTAGCCAATCCTCTTCTTCACCCAATGTTACTGTTGTGTCTGGTGCAGATGATCCGGTTGCCGGTGTCTTTAACGGCTGAGAGGTCACTTCTACTACAGCCACAGGTGCAGAAGTGGATTCTTTTAACTGGGGATGGCCTGCTGATGCTGATGTTCTGCCTTTTCCTTAAATTTTCTGCCATTCTATTTCAAACCTCATGGCTGACAAGGCTAGCCAACGTTTGTACTTTGTAACATCTTCATCATCAAAAGGAAAGAATGCTCTGCCTGCCAGCGCCTTTTTGTAGCGTGGATCCAGAATAGTAGCACAAATGTAATGCTGTTCTGAGTGGATCATTTTAAGACGTTCATCGCCAAGTAGGCGCTCTAATAATTTCTCCGCCAAAACAAAAGCGTCTTTCGTTTCTTTATCTTTTTGAAGCATAGAAGACACCGCCTTCAGTTGGTGCTTCAGCATGCGCAACAATGGGATAGCTTTTCCCAAATTACAGTCCCCCCTGCTGAGTGCACGCGTGAAGACCTCATAAGGACGAAGCATGTCTGTCAGGCTTTTAACTAGCTTCCATTGCGCCGCATCTAGCCTCAGGTCCTTCTGAGCTGTACCCAGTGTTAAGAAAAAGTGATTGAGTACCGTATACTGCTCATACAGACGCTCAAGCATGTAGAAGGTTGAGTTCCAACGTGTTGGCACCTCCTGGATGAGTGCTTTCATTGGCATTCGACGTTCATGAATTTTTTAACAACCAGGTTTATACAGTGCGCCAAACACTGCACTCTGAAATATTGACCCAGATCCATGGCCCTAACTACATTGGCGCCATTATCTGTGGAAACATAACCAATCTGGGGTTTTTCTGGGGACAGCCAGTGAAAGACCTTTGTGTTAAACTCATTCAAAATGTTTTCTGCTGAATGACGTTTCTCCAAGCCAAACATGGATAGTGTTGCATGTTTCCGAGCAGCTTTAAAAACTTGGTCCGGGTCAACACCTGCGTTTAGCTTTGCTTTAACCCCTGAAAAAGAGACCCAGTATGCAGTGATGCACATGTAATCAGTGCCTGTGCCACTGGTCCACATGTCTGTTGTCAGATGTATAGTGTGAACAGCACTCTTCTGCAAAGCTGCCCCAGTCACCTCCAGCACATCTTCATGTAGTGCTTGAACCGCAACTCTGGCAAAATAGAACCGGCTAGGAACCTTCCATTTAGGGCTGAGCACTGCCACTAATTCTAGAAAACCAACCCCTTCTACAAAAGAAAAAGGGAGAAGGTCCATAGCTAGCATTTTAGCCAGCTTAGTGTTATACAGACGCGTCAGTGGGTGGTTGCAATCATATGGCGCTTCTGAAAACAAGATGTTTCTAATGTTGGCCTGGACCATGATTTTACGGTATGATGATGATGACTTCTTCGACCCAGTTACGCTCGCTGATGAACTTTTTCGCATTGGTGTCTCACTCTCTCCCACACTCTTAGTGCGGCTCACAGGGGGTGTGCTGCTGACAGGGGTACTGGGTGTAAGTGAAGTGTTTGACACTTCTTCCTCCTCATCATCATCAGATGAAACATCAACGTTTTCTTGACTTGCAATTCGGGCTACCTTGATATCCTTTAGGTGTGCACACTATTGGACAGTGTGCTGTCTCTTAAGATGACCTCTCTGGCCTCCGGTACCATAGTTGGTACCAAACTTACCACGACTAACTGCAAGCTTACAAACGCTTCAAATGGCTATGTTTTCCTTTTTTAGGCAAACACTAAAGAAGTCCCAAACTGCGGACTTGAAATGTCTGTGGGGGCCGGAGGAGGCGATACTGGTGGTGGTCATGCTGCTAATGCCAGATGAAGTGGAGGATGTGTATTGCCGAACTTTACTACGTTGTGCACTTTCACCACCACTAATTGAGGTCGAGGTGGATGGAGGTCCCTTCTGGCGAGGAAGAAATATGGAAGCGGTAGGTGTTGGTGTACTAGTTAACTCCAATGAATTTGGTGTTTCCATTGCCTCCTCGTCAACAACATCATCACGCTCAGCAGCTTTTCAGGCTAGGGTCAAAATGTCTGTTTGCTGCATGCCCTCTGGGGCTGCAGTGACCTTTATGATGACTGCGTCGTCGTCGTGAGAGTCTTCATCAGCAGGAGTAGTATACGCCACTTCTTCTTCAGCACCACACTCCATAAGTATGAGAGTTTCGGGGATCTTCCTTTTACGCTTAGCTACCTTTGTCAGATCCTGGTGTGCCTCACTCTCAGACGGCAGTGGTGGTGGTTCCCAAGTTAGATCCGTGTCATCAGAAGGAGGTGGGCTTGATGAAGATGTAGACACCACCCTTGATCTTTTCCTTGCTAGGGATGTGGAAGACAATGAATGATCATCAGGAGAAGTGGCTTCCTCAAATGATACCTCGGCTTGATTGTCGATTTCCTGATGTGCCCCTACTTCGGGAGGAACAACTATTGTGGGCACTTGTGCCCCTCCATGCACCTCTGCTTTAGCATCTCCTTGCACTGCCTCTCCTTCCACATGTACTTGGGCTTGTACTTGCACATGTGGTTGTTGTTGCGGCTGTGGATGATCAACACTCGTCAGATGAGTTACAACAACCTGTGTTGATTGAGGGACATTGCTGCTACTTTCTTGCGATGAGCCAACATCACTGGTCGATGGTGATTGAACAACTAGACTAAGTGCCTCTGCAGCACTCAAGGGCTTGGACTTAAGTTGGCGTGGTGGTGGTGGCACTGAGCCAAATGGAGCAGGGGTGCTGCTCCCAGCTTGGTCCCCAGCAGATCCCGCTGCTGCTGCAGGCGTACTTTTTTTTTACTCCCAAAAAATGTGGCGGGAGGCACACCAGTCTCCTTGGTAACTTGCTTCTTCTGCTCTTTACTGGCAACTTTCTTGCTAGAGGAGCTACGGGGAACTTTTTTTGGGGCCATCTTCTTCAGAGGACAGAACAGCAGGCCGCAGTTGCACGAGTTGCAGAGTTGCAGAGTTGTCTGTGGCCAGACGTGACATCGCGTGACGTTATGCTGCACACACACACCGCTGCAAGACTTCTTCCTGGCACTGGTGGTTCTCTTGAGTCTTGTGCACCTAAAAGCAATGGAAGACAGAGGAACATCAGTTCAGTTATACACCCCTAGAACTCAAAAACCACATAAAAATCAGCACAATCCCATGCCATCCAAGCCCTCCATGATGTTTAAATTCAAGACACCCCACAGAAAGACTAGGCCCATGCACCACTCACTACCCCTGGGCATAATGGTTGAAAGCTAGGCAAAATGGGTGCAGGCCTGAGAACACTGCCTGCATTCAAAATGCCCCCTTGCCTGCCAGCACATGGACAGGGCCTGCCTGTACCAGCACTCAAAATGGCCCCCACCCACATGGCCTGTCCCCATGAACACCCCATAAAATGGAAAAACACAGAAAATTCAGCACAATCCCATACCATCCATGCCCTCCATGATGTTTAAATTCAAGACACCCCATAGAAAGACTAGGCCCATGCACCACTAATTACCCCTGGTCAAAAGGCCGCAACAACAGCCCAAAAAATCGAAAAACACAGAGAAATCCGCACAATCCCTTGCCATCCATGCCCTCCATGATGTTTAAATTCAAGACACCCCACAGAAAGACTAGGCCTATGCACCACTCACTACCCCTGGTTACAAGGCCCCAACAACAGCCCAAAAATCGAAAAACACAGAAAAATCAGCACAATCCCATGCCATCCATGCCCTCCATGATGTTTAAATTCAAGACACCCCACAGAAAGACTAGGCCCACGCCCCACTCACTACCCCTGGTCAAAAGGCCCCAACAACAGCCCAAAAATCGAAAAACACAGAAAAATCAGCACAACCCCATGCCATCCATGCCCTCCATGATGTTTAAATTCAAGACACCCCAGAGAAAGACTAGGCCCATGCACCACTCACTACCCCTGGGCATAATGTATGAAAGCTAGGCAAAATGGGTGCAGGCCTGAGAACACTGCCTGCATTCAAAATGGCCCCTTGCCTCCCAGCACATGCCCAGGGCCTGCCTGTACCAGCACTCAAAATGGCCCCAACCCACATTGCCTGTCCCCATGAACACCCCAAAAGATCGAAAAACACAGAAAAATCAGCACAATCCCATGCCATCCATACCCTCCATGATGTTTAAATTCAAGACACCCCACAGAAAGACTAGGCCATGCACCACTCACTACCCCTGGTCAAAAGGCCCCAACAACAGCCCAAAAATCGAAAAACACAGAAAAATCAGCACAATCCCATGCCATCCATGCCCTCCATGATGTTTAAATTCAAGACACCCCACAGAAAGACTAGGCCCATGCACCACTCACTACCCCTGGTCAAAAGGTCCCAACAACAGCCCAAAAATCGAAAAACACAGACAAATCAGCACAATCCCATGCCATCCATGCCCTCCATGATGTTTAAATTCAAGACACCCCACAGAAAGACTAGGCCCATGCACCACTCACTACCCCTGGGCATAATGTATGAAAGCTAGGCAAAATGGGTGCGGGCCTGAGAACACTGCCTGTATTCAAAATGGCCCCTTGCCTCCCAGCACATGCCCAGGGCCTGCCGGTACCAGCAATATTGTATCACCAAGCAAAAAAAATCTGCCGCGTGCGAATTTGAAGATTTTCGGCAAATTCGCGAGAGTTCGCGGATTGCGAATTTACCGAAAATCCGCAAAATCCGCGAGCGGAACGGATTTTACGCCCATGCTTACTCCCAGCACATGGCCAGGTCCTGCCTGTACCAGCACTCAAAATGGCCCCCACCCACATGGCCAGTCCCCATGAACACCCCAAAAAATCGAAAACACACAAAAATCAGCACAATCCCATGCCATCCATGCCCTCCATGATGTTTACATTAAAGAGACCCCACAGAAAGCCTCAGTCCATGCACCACTCGGTACCCCTGGGCTTAAGGCCCCAAAAGCAGCCCAACAAATCGAAAACCACAGACAAATCTGCACAATCCCATGCCATCCATGCCCTCCATGATGTTTACATTAAAGAGACCCCACAGAAAGCCTCAGTCCATGCACCACTGGGTACCCCTGGGCTAAAGGCCCCAACAGCAGCCATAAAAAACGAAAACCACAGAAAAATCAGCGCAATCCCATGCCATCCATGCCCTCCATGATGTTTAAATTCAAGACACCCCATAGAAAGACTAGGCCCATGCACCACTCACTACCCCTGGGCATAATGTATGAAAGCTAGGCAAAATGGGTGCAGGCCTGAGAACACTGCCTGCATTCAAAATGGCCCCTTGCCTCCCGGCACATGCCCAGGGCCTGCCGGTACCAGCACTCAAAATGGGCCCCACCCACATGGCATGTCCCCATGAACACCCCAAAAAATCGAAAAACACAGAAAAATCAGCACAATCCCATGCCATCGATGCCCTCCATAATATTTAAATACAAGACACCCCACAGAAAGACTAGGCCCATGCACCACTCACTACCCCTGGTCACAAGGCCCTAACAACAGCCCAAAAATCGAAAAACACAGAAAAATCAGCACAATCCCATGCCATCCATGCCCTCCATGATATTTAAAATCAAGACACACCAGAGAAAAACTAGGCCCATGCACCACTCACTACCCCTGGGCATAATGTATGAAAGCTAGGCAAAATGGGTGCAGGCCTGAGAACACTGCCTGCATTCAAAATGGGCCCTTGCCTCCCAGCACATGCCCAGGGCCTGCCGGTACCAGCACTCAAAATGGCCCCCACCCGCATGGCATGTCCCCATGAACACCCGAGAAAATAGAAAAAAACAGAAAAATCAGCACAATCCCATGCCATCCATGCCCTCCATGATGTTTAAATTCAATACACCCCACAGAAAGACTAGGCCCATGCACCACTCACTACCCCTGGTCAAAAGGCCCCAACAACAGCCCAAAAAATCGAAAAACACAGAAAAATCAGCACAATCCAATGCCATCCATGCCCTCCATGTTGTTTAAATTCAAGACACCCCACAGAAAGACTAGGCCCATGCACCACTCACTACCCCTGGTCAAAAAGCCCCAACAACAGCCCAAAAATCGAAAATTTCAAAATTGTAGTTGCAGCAACTGTAATGCCCCAAACAAACTTACTTGTGAAATTTCTAATCCAAAAGTGATCCAAAGAAAGTCAAAAAGGCCTCAAATCCAAATATCCAGCAGCATCCACAAAAAGTAATCCTTCCAGGTCAAGATTCAAATGAAAGTGACCAGCACATGAAGAAAGCACTGGGAGGAGCCTGCTGGACAGGAACAGGAAGTTGGAGACTGTGGGGAACTTCCTTATTCCCACCCCCCCCAAAATGGACTCCTTGCAAAAAAAAGTGCAAGCAAATGTCAACCTGAGTAGTTATTCTGATAAAAATCATCATTTTCAGAAGGTTTATGCTGCTTGCTGGTGGATTTCTTGTGCAGAATTGCAAATTCTGTAATTTCGCGAGTGCGAGATTGTTGCTGCCCGCCGCATCTACGTGTTCGCAATTGCGAACAACCCCCGATACGTGATCACGGCGTACTCGCGTTGACAAACTCTCGCTGTGCAAGGTGGCAAGCCGCTATGATGTAATCGCGGTCGCCAAACTCCCGCGGGACCCCGCAGCAAGATCCAAAATGGCGCAGCCACTCGCAAAATATCGAGAAAAACAACTCGGCAAACGCTGAATGACAGTAAGTGAACGCCGCACACAGCAATATTGTATCACCAAGCAAAAAAATCTGCCGCGTGTGAATTTGCGGATTTTCGGCAAATTCGCGAGAGTTCGTGGATTGCGAATTTACCGAAAATCCGTGAAATCCGCTAGCGGAACGGATTTTACGCCCATGTTTAGTGTGTATGCTCTGTGCAAAGCCATATAAAACACACCTAAAGCCTGAATTTGGCTGCAGCTGCATGTATGTTATGTCTAGGAACGTGAGAATATCAGACCTCACAACAACCACTGTGTGAGATATCCTTGAAGGTTTCCGCACTCACTGTACAGACGCATTTTTCACACCTTCAGTCCGATGGGTGTGAGAATTGCTTGTGGGCTAAAAGTTAAAACTATGGGGGCGCCAAAATGATGGACAATGGGCCTCCCACAGTTTCTGTGAATGGGTCTCCATTCAATTGAAGGGAGGCCCGGGGAGGGGGGCCCCTCCATTTCAATACCAATGATACCTTTCTTTGAAATGGATCGCCAGGAAACTGACAGGACACATCACCAGTGCGTGGCCCCATGCTGGTGGGCGGAGTGCGAGGCCCTGGGCAGCTGCCCACGATGCCCATGCCTAGCGCCGGCCCTGGAGGCAGCAACATGGCAAATTCTAGCTTGGTTGTGCCCATCTGCGAATGGACCTCACCCAGTGGGAGGACCTCTGGCCCTCCATCTATTCGCTGCTACCCTTCCTAGGATCTCCTAGCCCTGGCCCCAGGACACAGAAGGAACAGCTGCTGCACGTTCTCCCTGCAATCAGCCACAGGACCCTTCAACTACCCTAATATTTGCTTCTCCTGCAACATAGGACCACCAGCTCACATTATATCCAGCATTGTTTCTACACAGAAGGCCACAAAATCCCCAGAATCACTCCAATGCATCCTACGAAAACACTCCATGGGAATCTGGTACTCCATCACCACCCTATTCCCAAACATTGCCTTCATCACTGAAACTTTGCTCAACTCTTTCTTGAACCTTGACATTGCCACCTCAACACCCAACGGCTACAAGATGATACACCGAGACCGCACCAACAAACACACCAGGGGCATCAGCACAGACTTCAAGGAAACCATTAGATGCACCGTCACCAATGAAGACTTCATGCCTCTCATGGAACACCTCAACTTCCACTTATAGACATATGTCAAGACTAGGATAAGAGGCACCCTCAAATACACAGCCCTGGGCCCATGACTGGCATTCCGTGAAGTCATCTCTAACCTCATCACCCCCCAACTATCGAATCCTACCACTACTTTCAATTCAGCTGCCTTAACTTCCACATCAATGACCCCTACAACGCAAATTCCACCACTCTCCTAGATAAACTAAACAACATTGGCCTTACCCAACTGGTTACCATAGTCATGCACAAGGCTGGGCAAACACTCAACTCTATCTTCACCTCCAGTTACAGAATCAAATTCAGCCACATCACAGAACTCACCTGGACCCAACACACAATTGTTCATTTCACCATCTCTGACACGGTGAACACTGGCCCCCAACATCACCTAACCTGAAGCTTCATCAGACCTTGACCAGGCCTTCCTAAACTTCTCTGCATAGATCACCAAATGTGCTGAGAAAGGCTACCTGCTGAAAACTCGCAAAAGCAATCAAATCCTCAAAAAAGCCATCTGGTTGCCAAGTCACCTACTCGAGAAATGATGGAGTGCCACAAAGTACCCCTCTAACAAAGCTGCTCACAAAACAGCCCTCAGCAACTACACCCTGTGCATTGAGGAAGCCAAGAAAGCAGCCCTCATAGCCTGCATCAATACAGTAGCCGGCTGTTCACTACTCACTTGCTCTCCTGGGATCACGATCCAAGCACTAGAGAAGGGGCACTGCTGTCGAGGTTGCGGCCCCGCTCCTCGGCTGCCGCTGGGACCACATCCGCCCATCCCCGCCCACACCGCCGCGGGACTGCGAGGCTGTGTAACAGCTGAAGACTCTTCCCGCAGCGGCACCGCCCTCAAGGCTGGATGGTAGATAAGGCTCTTTCTTGACGCGCAGCGGGACGCGCACGGGACTAAGCTCGGGTCGAAGACCGGGCAAAGAGCGGGCCCGTTTAAGCCCGTTCAAGACCGGGTAAGACTGGACTGGGCCACCCTATTGACATTTTACCCTTCCTTCTTCTACGTGATATATTACTGTCACCTTTGCTGTCCTGTACTACACCTATAATCTGTGCTCATCCCATTTGCTAATATGTTACCTAGAACTACCAGAAGCAGCAAACCTTCTCATGCTGCCCAGGTAATAGGCCCAATAGACTAATTTATTGCAAAAGCAAACAACGCCATAAACCAAGGCGTCCTCCTGTTAGAAAGGAGGGTCTCCCAAGACTTAGCTGCAGCTAAGCGTTCCTCCTTGGGACTATTGGCAGCAGCTAAAACTCCACTACGCAATTTAGACCCTGGCGTACTTCAAGAGACCCATATGGTCCCGGGCACTGTAGATTTATCAGTGTCCATCGATCTTTCAGCGACGCAATTATCACATCCTCCTACATCTCACTCATCTTTATCCATCGAGAGAACCCCGACTCTTTTCATTAATCCAACTGAGGAGGATTTTCCTTCTCCCAATACTAGGGGTCAGAGGGAAGGAGCTATACCGAAAAAAAGGAAGGGGAAAAAAGGGAAAAAGAAATCACCTCAAAATAATTCTGAGATTCGGCAGGGTTCCCCGACACAATCCATTGCTCAAACCCCTATTCCAGATCAAAGTACAATTCAACCATTGTTACCTCAACAACAGATCACTGCTACAACGTCAGATATTATAAATCTTTCATCTGACATATTTATCCCTATCTCTAGTGGTAATGTGGGTAGTGGGCGGGACCTTTCCACTCACGATTCTCATATATTGGTTTCATTAGAGGCCTTAATCAAACTACATATGAAACCAATTGAGTTATCGTTGTCAAAAATTGAAAAAACATTAGAATCACTAAGATCTGATTTAAAAAATAAAGAAAAGTTCAATCCCTACCCCCTCCCTTTCTGTGGCCCAAACACATAATCCGAAAGCTAAAAATGTAGGGGCAACAATACCCCATCAAACACCTCAGGCTCAAAAATCGGTGACGACCACAGCGGTAGTCCACCAAAAACCATCAAGCACAAGTGTGCAGCAAACGTTAACTACTACCGCTGCAAAAAAGAGCCTTGCTACATCTTCTCTTCCAGCTCCGCCCTTGCCACCGGTCCCCCCCAGCACTCTACCTACTGTATCGAATCCTGCAAAAACACCAGTAACTAAAAATGCAGCCTATAACACCAGACGAAATGGTGCCCGCCCTGCTCATCTCCCCCCAGAAGCAACCCCATTTGTCATTATTATGACCGGGGTTCCAGTGTTGCACTTTAATTCAGAGGAACCAGGTTGGTCCTTAAAAAATAAAGTGCTTCACTGGCTATCAACCAACAGGCCTCTTCCTCCTTACGCCAACAACAGAGTTACCTCAGTTCGTAGAGTCCCTTGGGTAGGGAAGGAGCCAAAAACAATCTCAGGAGACTGTGTAATAATAAACTTTGAAGATCCCCAAACGGTTGAATATATTTCTTCTTGGGGTTCCCAAATATCCCTAGAAGGAATAAGCACAAAAAGACTATCCTTTTTCTATCCTCCAGCCAAATCCCAAGCTCCAGGCCCAGAGTGGAACTGGACCCAGGTAGGAAGCTGGAATAGAAAACCGGACTGGTCAAACTGGATGGGTCAAGGAGGCAGAGACACCACGCCATTTCCTGACTGGAGGGGTGTTCCTACATATAACAGGTTTGACTGTCTAGAGATGGTGGACTGACCACCATCGGCCAATCATCTGGATAGTGGGAATTCCCCTTCTTTTGGTTTACCAACACCTATGTCACCAAAGATCCTTCCATCTCCGATCCCACCACCCAAAGTAATGTTAACTCCATCTATTGCAGTCACAACGGGCGCAGTAGATGTACGCTCTCAACAATGTGCTGATACTCAGCCCTGTCCTTCTAACACATATAACTGCTTAGGTGATATTCTGCCCTGTCCTCCTAACGCTGACAACCGTATATCCTTTCATACTCTGCCTCAATTAGGAGGTCCAGCACTTAATACTGATACTTCGTCGACCCTGCTAGTATCTATATTATTCTGGAATGTAGCAGGTCTTCGATCGAAGATTCTACTTAAATCATGGCTGGAATTTGTATCTACCCACCAGATAATTTGCTTGCAAGAGACCTGGACAATTGACCCCCTACACATTCAAGGTTATAAAACATATTATTCCCCAGCGTGTCCAACCACTCACGGCAGACCTATGGGAGGTCTAGCAGTATACATCTCCAATATTTTGCCAGTAAGGAAAATCTCCATCCTTTATACCACTCCGAATTATCAAATAATAGTGGTTATTTTTAAAAATGGTACGTCATATTGTTTCATTAATTTTTATAATAATCTATCCTCAGTAGAATGTGCGAAAACTGTGTCTGCAATTTCCCTGTCTGTAAATGAACAACGCTCTAAGCAATCAACATCTGCGTGTATTGTAATATGGGGAGGGGATTTCAATGTTCCATTGTGTGCTAATTACAAAAAAACTAACTGTGGCCTTCTAGATGAAAATGATTGCCCACTGACACACTTTACTCACTCCCTCGTAGGCGACTCTTTTAATGACAGCTTAACGTCCTTAGAACTGATGTATGCTAACAAACTCGCAGACCCCCCCTGTAGAATTTAAACCTACTTTCCATGGTAGGGGATGTTCTAGCACTATAGATTTTATATTGTGTTCTTACTCCTTAAAGGGTATACTTCTTCAGTTTAGTACAGGTTCAGAAATTTCAGGCGATCACTTCCCTAACAGTATTGTTCTTAAGTTAACCTCGAATGACTCCTATCCTACTAGGAAGAGCCTATTGACCCAGAAATCATTGACCATGGATAGAACCAATGGTTTCTCTGTGAAATGGTCAAGGATTGACCCATTAACAATAACAAATAAGGTAATATCCAAGGCACTCCCATGGATAAATACCTGTCTGGCGGAGGACTCTCCCCCTGAGCAAATTATATCCAGCTTCAGGGAGATCCTACAAACTATCCAGGCAGAATTACATCGTAATCATAAAGTAGGTAACCAGTCTGCACCAAGATGGTTTAACTCGGCATGTAGAAAAGTGCTAACCGCCTTAAAAAAGGCATTACACAATCCAACCAGAGATAAGAACAAAGTAGCTAAGCTAAGATCTGAGTATAAACAGGCCCAAATCAACTGCAAAAAGGACCATAAGAATAAACTGTGGGCTCAATTACATGAGAGCTGTCATAGTAAGGACAGCTCCCAGTTTTGGCAGGTAGTCAAATCCCCTTTCCTGGTTGAGGCAAATTTACATCAGCATTTGGACGTGGCTGTGACCGCAGATGAGTGGGTGACCCACTTTTCAAAGATCTTTAGTGACACACGCTCGGTCTGTGTCGCACGGGCCGATCCAATAACTGTTTCATCCAAAAAAGAGTTATATCCTATAGATCTCCACTTTACTCTAGGTGAGGTCATAAGTGCTTTATCCTCCTCAAAAACCGGAAAGGCTCCTGGCCCTGATCGATATATTTGTCAGCAATATTGACCTATAGTCCCCAATTGTCACCCAGGTGATGGCGGCAGTTTTAAATATCGGCCTTCTGGACTCTTGGTCCTCCTCTATACTTCTCCCTATTTTCAAAAAGGGCGAAAGAAACAACCCTGCCTGCTACAGGCCCATCTCCCTCCTGGATTCATTGGGGAAGGTCGCGGGTCGCCTAATTCTGGAACGTCACCAGGATTGGGCGACAGAGAAGAACATCATCACGGACCTCCAGCATGGATTCCGGGAGGGACTGGGTACTGTGGAACAGGCCTTAAATTTAACCCTTTTAATAGGAAAGTAGGTGGGAGCTAAACGGTGTAATCTATTCTTGGTCTACGTCGACCTCAGTGCGGTGTTTGATTGTGTGATCCACGCCAAGTTGTGGTTCATTTTGGAGGAGTTGGGTGTTGATCCTCCACTCATCAAGTTTCTGCGTGAGCTTTATTCTGACGCTTCGGCTTGCGTAAGATACGGGATGGGTGGAGAATTAACATCCCCTTTTCCTATAACGCGAGGAGTCAGACAGGGCTGCGTCCTGGCTCCCTTCCTGTTTACCTTATACACTAATGGTCTCGAAGCAGCCATGTTAGAAGGGAGCCAGGATCTACCTACCATTAACCATAGCCCTATTCCAGCACTACTTTATGCTGACGACTCCGTCATTTCTGCCAGAACCCTAGTACAGCTCCAAAAACAGTTGGACAAATATTGTAATTTCATGCTTTCACTAGGGCTAAAAGTGAACAAAAGTAAGACTTTCATCATGTATACGGGGCCTAAGGCAAAAAATTCCAAACATCTTGTTATAGAGCAAACTAGGCTGGAAGGAGTCAGGGAATACCCCTACTTAGGTATTTTAATTGATGACCACCTAACCTGGAAAAGGGCGACGGTTAGCAGAAAACTGCTTTACCAGAGAGCGACTTCCGCCCTTGTCTCATTTTCCAGAAAATTGGGCAAACCAACTCCATCTGTGTTGCTTAAAATTTATCTAGCAAAATGCCACAGTATCGCAACATATGAAGCAGGTGTATGGGGCTACGTAAATACTGAAGATTTGCAAAAAATTCAAAATGGCTTTGCAAAATATCTACTGGCACCCCCACTGAGCGCTCCCATATATGGTTGCCATATCGTGCTTGGTATTGACTACCTCGCAGACACCATTAAATGTCAACCAATACTCCTATGGCACCGTATCTGGACTAAGCAACAATGCCATTTAACACGTGCCCTGATCTCAGAGTGTTTAGAATTGACATCTTGGAAAAGAATTTCATGGTTAAACTATGTCGCCAATTTCCTGAAGGACCTGAACCTTATTCATTACTTTACTGAGCCATCCTCTATATCTGAGATAAGCAGAAAAGCTTTGAAACACCAATGTCTCAATCATTTAAGAGAATTGCGTCTCTCTGGCGAAGTAGCCAAACAATCAAACGTTCAAGTATTGATGATCCAAGTGTCCCCAGGTATTCAGCCCTACCTCACATTTTATATAGCGAACCATGAAAAATACCTACTAACCAGGTTCCGTTTTAATTTGTTTTTTCATTTGGTCACCTTTCCAACAGTGTTAAATTGGTCTCATGACTTAGTAAAATGTCCTTGTGATCAGGTCTCCCCTCAAACGACTATTCATGTTGTGCTGTTTTGTCGTTATTATGATCAATCGTGTAAACGTTGGATTACCCCATTGCTGCGCCAGATGGGGTTGCGGACCTGTCGCCCGGCACTTTTAGCACTGCAACAAATAGAAACACAATATGTGGCAAAGAATGTAGCGATGTTTCTGAAATCATGTCTAACAGTCCGTAAAGCTATAGGAACAACGTCTAACTGAACTTTTGATTAACTGTATTAACTTTGTACATGAACTTAAAAGAATAATCTTTTTTTTAACTTGTAATGTAATAACGTGATTTTATGACGATGTATATAACTTTTATGATGTACTTTTTATGATTATCAAAACGATCAATCGAATAAAATATTTTGAAACTGAAACAATACAGTAGCCAAACTCATGAAAACACTTTTCAAATTAGTCAAGGAATTCCACAGTTTCAGAGAACATCATCCAACCGCCCCAAGAACTGTGAAGCACCCTATCTGATTACTTCCCCAGCAAGATTGCCACCATCTAGCACATCTTCGACCTTAAATGTAATGCTCTCCACCTCAACAGCCTTTACCAACCAGGGCACAGCAGCCGAATGATCACGATCTGGTCTCTGCTCACCACTCAGACCACCACAGCCATCAACCCACACATCCACTCTGGGGCACCCACAAACCCTTTCCCCTTTTGTCTATGCAACCATGGAACCAACCCAATAGGCAAGGATCTCAGGAGCATCATCAACACCTCCATCGCCACAGTAGCTTTCAAGGACAGGTGGAAACACACAGAGGTCAGACCACTTCTAGAGTAACCCTCCACCAACACCAGTGATATAACAATAATTTTACTGATCTCCCTGCTCCCTTCCCAGGCCAGAGTACTTGAGAAAGCCATCAATCAACAACTGACCAATACCTGAAACACAACCACCTATTTGACACCTCCCAATCAGGATTCTCTGCCAACCAAAACTCTAGGATTATGCTGATATTTACCACAGGACTCTCCTCGACTAGTGAGAGATTGTGGCCCTGATCCTTCTCGACCTCTCTGCTGCGTTCGACACCAATTTTCACAACGCTCTCATCGACAAACTCTTCAACATCGCCATAGAGCAAAATGCCAACAAGTGGATCAGCTTGTTCCTTACAGAAAGAACACACAGAGCAATCGGCTCCCTCCCTTCACTACCAAACCCAATGACATCATATGTGGCATACCCTAAGGATCATCCCTCAGGCCCACCTTGTTCAACACCTACATTAACCTGCCAAGCAGATGTTCACACTGACAACATTCAACTAATTCTCTGACTCACAGAGGGCCCCACCATCTCCAAAACCAACTTATGTGATACCATGATCAATTTAAAGAACTGGATGAGAGACAACTGTCTTAAACTCAACTCTGATAATAGAGAAGTACTGATCTTCATGAAAAGCACTTCCATTTGAGACCAGCTGGTGGCCAGCAGAAATCATACCAATACCCACACCAACAGAGCATGCATGCAACCTAGGCATCATCCTCGACAGCTAACTGTCCATGAAATGGCAGGTCAAAAACAGTCACCTCTTCCAGCTTCCACACCCTTTGCATACTCCGCAGAATCTTCACATGGACCCCAGTAAACACCAGAAAGACCATCACTCAGGGTGTCGTCACCAGCCTCCTCGAATATGCAACATTCTCTATGCTGGAATCTCCACTCAGCTCCTAAAAAAACACCAAATCATACAGATAATACATACAGATTACCGCAGCCAGAGTCATTCTGGACCTCCCCAAATGAACCCATATCACTCCTCCATCTGAGAGACCTCCCCTGGCTCCCCAGCCAGTAGTTGCCAGTTCAAGATACTCAAACATGCCTACAAAGCTCTACTCGATTGAGGACCGTCCTACAGCAACCATTACCTGAGCATCCATCTAACTGCAAGACACATGTGCTCATCCTTACTGGCCTGTTTGCATACCCCCTGCAGATACTGCAGCTGCAGCAGGGGCTGCTCCTTCTGCTACATCACTGCCAACATATGGAATAACCTTGCCCTCCTCCTCCATTGCAGACTTCAGAAAGATACTCAAGACCTGTCTTTTTGACTGAGACATGACACCCTCTGCGCCCAGATGCCCCTAAGGATCAGAATGCTGCATTATGCAAATGCTAATTGATTGATTGGCCACATCATGTGCCAGAGCCAACACATTTACATTGGCAGTACTATAAAGCCATTGAAGGAACGTAAACAAGAGCAAATTAGGGCAATTAAATACAACTTCCTGAATTATCCTTTGGCCTAACATTAGAATTCAGTACACTTAGGATCTGAAATGATCACTATAAGATTCTAAGGTGTTGCTTACATGGACTGTAATCGTAAAGGTGGAGACCATGGCTCTGAGGAGAATAGAGACCAAATGGAACCTTGACCCCACCAGGTAGGTCACTCCCCCTCCGCACAGCACCACCTGTACCTCCCTGCCCCAGCTTCCCCTGCTGAGGAAGTTCAAGGCCCTCCGTCACCCGCAGGCTATCTCCTGCGCCTCATCCCTGGTGGCCAGTGGTAGGCCGTATGTAGGTTTGTACATCCTCCGCTTTATTGCTTTTATTGTATAGCCTGTATTTTCATTGTTGTGTCTGTGACTGCTGTTGTCTGTCTTTCCTCGCTGCCTGTACATGGTCTGTGCTCCTTTGTCTTTCCTCTGTTTCCCTCGCTGTCCCCGTGCTCTCTCTGCCCAGACTTTCCTTCTGTACCAATCGCTGCCCCAGTGTCTTTACCCAGTTTTCTCTTCTGTTCCCCTCGCTGCCCACGTGCCTCTCTGCCCATTCAGCCTTCTGTTCTTAGCTGCCCCTGTATTTCTGTATTCTGTATTTTGCCTCTGTGCCACTCGTTTTTCTGGTATTTCTGTGCCCTTTTTGCCTTCTGTGCCACTCATTTTTTCCCTCGTTTTTGTGTCCCTTTTGCCTTCTGTTCCACTCATTTTTTGTGCCCTTCTGCCCTCTGTTCCACTTGTTTTTTGTGACCTTCCGCCTTCTGTGCCACTCGCTTTTTCCTCATTTTTGTGCCCCTTTTGCCTTCTGTTCCACTTATATTTTGTTCCCTTGTGCTTTCTGTGTCACTCGTTTTTCGCTAGTTTTTGTGCCCCTTTTGCCTTCTATTCCACTTGTTTTTTGTGCCATCCTGCCCTCTGTGCCACTTGTTTTTCCGTCTTTTTGTGCCCCTTTTGCCTTCTGTTCCACTCATTTTTTGTGCCCTTCTGCCCTCTGTGCCACTCATTTTTTGCTCATTTCTGTGCCCTTTTTCCTTCTGTTCCACTCATTTTTTGTGCCCTTTTGCCTTCTGTGCCACTCATTTTACCCTCGATTTTGTGCCCCTTTTCCTTCTCTTACCCTCGTTGTGACTCACCGCCCTCGCCGCTGCGTCCCATGTGGCCCCGCCCCCCCCGACTGCCCACTGCCCATTCGCTGCCCCTCCCTCCTGCCTCCCAGCTGCTCCTCCCTCCCACTTCCCCATATATGCCAGCCGCTGCTCGCCTAAGGTGAGCCGTCTGCGCCCGGCCATGCATGGACAGCGCCCAGCGCCTGAACCCCTGGCCCCCGCACCTGCCACGCCAACTGCGCCACTACGACGCCAGCACTCTGCACGCTCTCAACTTCGGACGGAGACACACAATTGTGCTTCAAGGCTGCCCTGAAATGCACACATGGCCCCTTAACCTGCCGGAACTGCAGCTACACCAGCCTCAGAGCGGACGAACCACCCACCAAGAAAGACCCCAACCACCTCCGATGCATACTACTGAACACCTGCTCCGCATGCAAGTATGCCGTTGAGCTCTGGGACCTGCTCGACACAACATCCCCGGATGTCGCCTTCCTGACAGAGACCTGGTTTAACAACTCCTCCGCACCCAACATCGCCATAGCCATCCCAGACGGCTACAAGATTACCCACAGAGACCGCACCAACGGAGTCGGAGAAGGAATCGCCATCGTCCACAAGAACAGCATCACAGTTTCTACTAGCACCGATAACGCGCTCAGCACCGCGGAACATATGCATTTCCAGATCTACACAGACCCTAATTCCACCCTCAGAGGCACCCGCACCTACCGTCCCCAGTTCAGCGACTCCATCGCCGACATTATCAGCATGCACACCCTGACCTCCACCGACTACATCCTCCTCAGAGACGCCAGCAAGAGTGCCAGCTCGTTCACCCCAGAACTCCTAGCCTCCAAGAAAGCCTGACGGAAACTAGAGAAGAAATGGCACAGTGAACAAACTCGACAACAACGCGCACAATAGCAAGGAGCTGTTCAACATCGTGAAGGAACTCTCCAACCCCAGCTCGAAGACATGGAACACCCTCCCACTGAGCCTAGGACAGACCCAAGAACTGCTGACCTTAAGGAGGATACTCAAGACCTGGCTGTTCAATCAGTAGCGCCCCCGCCCCCCTGCACATTGAGACCCTCCCGGGTATGTAGTGCGATTGATGGATAATCAGGCTCCGAGCTGTTGTCAGAGGTCTCAACATTGACAGGGAACTTTGTCTGTTTCTCACAGAATAATAACCTAACAGGATAGGGCTACTTACACTTGACAGACCCTGCAAGCCTCAAGAACATAGTTAAGTATGATAAAAACTGTTTGAATATTATATAATATTGTTTTTGCCACTTGTCCTTGATATTGCTGTGTTTATATTACCTTCTCTTCATGACTGACTGGCTCATCAATCTATGGAGCCTTATGGCTTAACCTTTTTAACATTACTGAAAGATTGTTACTTATTGAAAGTCTTTACATATACAATACAAAATGTGCAAATGTGTCTTTTAACAATCCTGATATTGCATTGTACGGAATGCACTGTTATATGCTACACTACCGATTGATTCACACACGCCCTGTGTTGTACAATTTGAAGTGCCTATTTGTACGTCTTTGAATGTATTTCAACAGGAACACACATCGATTATGGCTCACTGCAATGTAATCAATTTAGACTTTTCTTGGGAGACAAAAAGAAAGACATATGAGACGATTTTTGTCTATATTCATGAAGTACTCAAAAACTATGAGTATATCGGAGGCGTGCACTCAACACATATGATCTCTTGGGACAATATATACCTATATGTATAGCAGACTGCCATCTAATATATTCAATTTCTTTCTGGATCACAAAAAAGCCATATGATACATTTCATTATATTTATTTCAAGTGCTTTGGTACCCACTAGTATGTTTGTTATGTGCATTCAGTATATCTGATCCTTTGGGACAATATTTCGCTTTTTCAAACTAAAGTCTTTGTTCTTGCCTTTGCCTCTAGCATACATTTTATGTGACAACTTTGTTCATTATCAAATGCCAGACATTGTTACATACATCAGGTTTTTCAACATTTTTGAGTTCTGTATTTGGACCAGAATTCTCTCTATATATTTTTGGTAACTAAGATGTAAACTGTAATCATGTTTTATACTATGACCTACCAACCTGTGTCAGCCTGAGCACGTAACCTTGCTATGTTGCCTGATGTGGAATGCACAGGTTAGAGAATGTATTTGTTTGAAGCTTAGTCAGTTACTCAAGGAAGCTGCTGACTATGACAAAGAGGACCTCACCACCTTCGACCCCTACACCCTCCAACAGCTCATGAAAGGCCTTGGTAAACCCATCTCCACCAGGGCAGCCCAGCTGCCTTGAGGAATCCCCACAGCCTGCACAGACCACACAACAGAAAGCACCCAGCACCATGGCTGCCTCACAGGAGTGCCACAAACAACGCATAGCCTTCCAACTCTGTGTTTTGGGGTGCCAGGAGAAGATGACTGAACAGGTGTGGGTGTGGTTCAACCTCATGGCATCCAAATTACATGCCATATGTGGGTGTCTAAGTCCCATCAGGGACCACTCACACTCCCTAACAGATATGCACAGTCCACTCCATGCTCTCCAACGATCCATGGCTGACATAGCTGGAGTCTTGACTCTGAGACAAGAACAACTGTCTAGTCAGAGTGGCTCCAGTGATGGTAGCCAAGAGTTGGGACACAATTGCAGAGGATCATGGAGAACATGAAGCGGATGCAGGAGGAAAGAACGGCTGACATGGATGCACACCGGCGAGAGGTACCTGGGTACTTCCATGCCATGCAGACCCTCATCATGTCATTGCTGCCACATGTCCTAGCACGGATGAATGCTGCTGCTGCCACTCCATCCACATCTTTGACCCCTGAAGTGACAGTGCCACACAGTGCAGCAGACATTCCACCTCTGGCCCCTGATGTGTCACTGTCAAACAGTGCTGGAGACAGAACACCACCACCCACATGTGAGGCACATGAAACAGCAGAGGACACAGATGTGTATGAATCTGCCTTACTGGTAAGAAGGAAGCAGTAGCATTCATCTCTACCATATGGCCTGTTTCTGCTTGGTTCTGCCCTCTGCATCATCACCTTCTACCGTCCCCCAATACACTCGGAAAGAAACACTCACCTTGGACCTCGAGATGGACTGCCATATTCTGCTTGGTTACCAATGACACAGCAATCATACTGCGGACTGAACTCTTCCTCTTCCGATGAACTTGTCATTCCCAAAAGTACTCTGGCTGGCCCTCCATGGGTCAACACATGTAAAGTGGGGTTTGCATAGCCCTGTACTGCTCCAGCCACAACACTCCACTGAATGTGCAATAATCATTCAAATTCACACAGATGTGTGATGTCCATGACCAAGTGTGGAAGTATGGATGAATGTAGGGTCAGTGATGCCCCCGCACATCCATGTTGCTTATGTTGTGGGACTTGAGTAACAGGGTGCAACATTACCGATTGCGGTTCGGGTGGCACCAATGCTACAACAGAGACACACGCTTTATTTACTTCCTTGTCCAGCCCAGGACGGAACCACGCCCAGAGCCCCGGGGTCATTGTTGACACCCCTACGCTGGACTGGATTCGCCAGACCAGCCCACTATGTTTACGCTTACACGGGGGGGGTGACAGCGCTACATGTCCCAGGTCTTCCCTGTAGTGATCTACTGATCACAGTTCTAATTGTCAGCATGCCACAGCCACTCCCTGAGGGCTGTTTACACCCACACCACACCCATCCAGCACAGGATTCACGGGGCGTGTGACCCTGCAATAAAAAGGGCCGAGCGCACATGCTCAAGGCCATTTCTACTGTCTATCTGAGTGTGTCTCTGTGGTTATGATTTATGCATGAGGGCCTAAGGACCTACCACATCTCATTCCCCACTGACGTAGTTGACATGATGGCGTCCGCACCACGATACACAATCATAAAGTTCCCTTGACTTGAGGTGCAGAGAGTTGGTGGCAGTCGAGGCACTTTGGCTGGCATGGGCCTCCCGCCACGAGATGGTGACTTGCGGTGCACAGAGTTGATGGCAATCAAGGCACTTTGGGCAACATGGGCCTCCCGCCACGTAGCGATGACTTGAGGTGCACAGAGTTGGTGGCATCCAAGGCACTTTAGGTGTGCAGCCTGCGATGTCCATTATCACCCCCTTTTGTACCGTTTTTGGCCGCCATAAGTGTGGCAGGGTATGCTCAGACGTGAGTCCCTTGCTCACATTGCCACTGGATTCATGCAAGTCGGGCTGAAGACGGCTGGAATGCCAGAAACCAGTCCTCAGAAGCTTGTTTCCGGTCCAGGGAAGACATGGCTTGGCAGTTCGGGCTGGACTGTTCCCATGAGGCACAGGGTCAGACTGATTTGCATATAGCTAAGTCTGAACTGGGGTGGCAGAGTGGGCTAAAGAACGGTGATGGATTAAACCCAGATATTTTGACTGGGTGTGAGTGTTTGATTGATTCAGATGCTCCGTCCATTACCACCCCCTTTTGTACCGCTTTTGGCCACCATAAGTGTGGCAGGGTATGCTCAGACGTCAGTCCCTTGCTCACTTTGCCACTGGATTCAAGTAAGCCGGGCTGAAGACGGCTGGAATGCCATAAACCGGTCCTCGGAAGCTTGTTTCCGGTCCAGGGAAGACATGGCTTGGCAGTTCGGGCTGGACTGTTCCCATGAGGCACAGGGTCAGACTGATGCATACAGCCATGTCTGAACTGGGGTGGCAGAGTGGGCTAAAGAACGGTGATGGATTAAACCCAGATCTTTTGACTGGGTGTGAGTGTTTGATTTATTCAGATGCTCCGCCCATTACCACCCCCTTTTGTACCGCTTTTGGCCGCCATAAGTGTGGCAGGGTATGCTCAGACGTGAGTCCCTTGCTCACTTTGCCACTGGATTCAAAAAAGCCGGGCTGAAGACGGCTGGAATGCCAGAAACTGGTCCTCGGGAGCTTGTTTCCGGTCAAGGGAAGACATGGCTTGGCAGTTCGGGCTGGACTGTTCCCATGAGGCACAGGGTCAGACTGATTTGCATATAGCCATGTCTGAAAAGGGGTGGCAGAGTGGGCTAAAGAACAGTGATGGATTAAACCCAGATCTTTTGACTGGGTGTGAGTGTTTGAGTTTGCACTGGCACGTGATGGGCCCTCTTGGAGACACGCCGGTGGCAGCAGGTGAGCATTGAAGCCTGGGTGCACAGGGTAGGGCAGTCAATGCCGGTCTGGGGACCAGTGCTGGGGTGCTTGCAGAAGATGTAGGAAACATGCACACTGCCTGGGGAGTTTGTGACAACATTGGTGTACAGGCCCCAGTGGTCCAGTTTTGCCTGCACATTGTTGAAATGTGTGTGGTTTCTATTGTGGTGATTGTGCGCAGTGTCGGCAGGGGGCACACGTAGTATATGTGTGCAATCAATTGCCACAACATGTACGGGAAGTCTGCTGTGTTGTAGTTCCCTTGCTTGGTCTCCAGCTGTTCCTGCGCAGTGTGGGTGAAGTGAAGGTGCAGGGGTATCAAGCCAATACGAACTGTGATGCTTACAGGTATGATAAATCCTGCCTAATGAGACTGTAACAGAAGTTTGTGTGGTTGCAACCTACCTTTTCTTTGCAATGAAGGTTACGGCCACATGAACTTCTGTTACGGTCTTTTTGTGCAGGATTGAGCATTCCAGTTTGTCCAAGTGCAATACACTGTACCAGATTTTGTTTGTGACCATATGGATGCTTGACCATTTCCACCATTTCTCCAAAAGGTTTCTGAATACAGACTCTTGGAATATGGAATTGCATTTTTGGATTTCCCGTACAATATGCAGTTAATTGGATCCACAAGTTGCCCAATGAAGTTCTCCGTTGGGAATGGAACTTGTTGGCTGAAGTTTTTGTGTTGTTAATTTATGTTTTTGTAATAAAGTACTGTTTTTCCACTACTATTGACTACTGGACTTCATGACCTGGCACACACCCATTTCAGAATCCACAATTTTGGATCTTGAGAACAGAGGTGCCAGGCAATGGCTGGGGTTGGGGTTGGTTGCACAGGAACACTATGAATTGGGACTTTGTTTGGTGCAGATACAGGGGCCCACCGTTGCTTTTGTGGACATGCATCCAAGACATGTGTGAGAAAGTTTTATAGGGCTGGCTCTGAGACTCTTCCGTCCCTGGCAGTTGTTGGTTGGAAGGTACCAGAGACCAACAGGTGCTGCACTGCCAGAAGCTTTGTCTGCGGAGGGATATTAGTTGTCCGCTGTGTTGGTACCGTCAGCCTGTGGGCAATGTTCATCAGGATGAGGAGGATGGTTTTCTTTATGAGCATGTAGTGGGCAATGACATCCTCTGATGTTTAGTTTCTGAGGTTGGTGCATTTTCAGAATGTCCGCTGTCTTGTTCTGTGCTGCCTCGTGGTAGTCCGGGGGGTCCTGAGGGTGGTGGTGGTGGGAGTTGTGGCCCTCTTGGGTCTCCATGCTTCATGATCATGTGCTCAATGGCATCTGTTGATATTCAGATGTGGCTCTGGGCTGGGCTCCCTTTCATACTGCCGGTAGTCATCCTGATAAACCAAAAGAAGGCAAGTGTTAAATCCCTGCTGTTGACAAGCCTTATCGCCTATTTTTGGATCGCATCGCAGATCTGGCTGGTTGTTAGGAATATCGAGAAGTGGTGTTTTTGTGTCTTTTTGCATGGGGATGTCTATTTTGTAGATCATTAGTGTTAATTGTCGCTCTTATCCGTGGCAGTGTTTTTTTGCAGAAGCTTTCCCTGGAAAAACTGGCGATCTCGGCAGTTTGCACCAGCTTGAGAATGGGTCAATAATTCTCTCTCCACTTTTGCTGTGCAAAAGTGCCATTAACTCAGTGATAAGTCATTGAAAATATGCCCCTAAGTATGATGCCTCGGTTAGGTTCCTGCAACAGCTGCAATGCGTCAATTCTGCTCCTGCAGCAGAGGATGCATCGGTTCCACTAGGTCTATTTCCAAAAATGCAGGACTGAGGTGGTACCACTTGACAGATTCACAAGCACATTAGCCAAAAGGTGAGAAGAGGAGGGTTATGAGTCTCTTGCGTTCCTAAAACGTAGGCAACATGAGCTAAGCCATTACACCCTTGTTATCACTCGGATATGGGCGGGCTATTGGCCACTTCTCAGCAGATCTTTTCAATCACTTAAAGTAGATTACTGATATAAGTTAACAAACAATACAGAATACTCCAACACATGTATCAATTGTCATTGAGAATGGAAGTAAGGAAATCAACTTACCACTTGATGCAGCAGCCACTTGTTCTTGTTCCCCATTCCTCCCCTTGGGCCTCATGGTTTCCAGTCAGGCTCTAGAAAAGGCACAATGAAGAAAATATTAAATGTTAAAGTAAACACAGAAAGTGAGCTGGGGTAACTAAGAAAGTACTAAAATAGATACCAAGAAGAAGTTAGCAAAACTTGATAAAACATTTGGAAGAAAAGGAAACAATAGCAGGCAATGATGTCTATGAAAAACAAGATTAATTATTTTTGAATCATTAAGAGTGAATAATATACAAGAAGAATTATGAGAACCAGAAGCAGATGTTCCTTCTGATTTGCTGGCTGTGGTTTATGCTTGACTACCCTGACTGGCCGATTGTTTATTGTTACCCTTTCTATAACTGCCATGTTTAAATATTTCTCATAGAACAAATTGGTCTGCCTTTTATATAGTAACAGCTATTCACATTAAAAATCCAGAGACATTTACTGAAAAAACATTTTTTCTAAGTAACAAAGCCACTGACATTTACTAGGTATGTTAAGTTACTATAACCCATGCCCTAAAGTAACTATAACCCATGCCCTCACAATTCATTGCTAATACCTCACATATTACAGCCACAGTCTTTACCCTACACTTTGGCTCACACCCTTCCCCCAAACTACATCAGTCCCCAGGATCCCATGCACCATGGCCTTCTTTTTCAAAAGGGTTGGTGCACACATGGCCCCCTTGCCTGATACTTAAAGAGGACCCTGGGAGAACATATCCTAAAAAGGGGAGGTGGCACATGGCCACTCTTTCTGAGTCTCAAGGAGGCCACAGACACCGTATGCCTGGGGCAAAATAAAATAAAAAGGGGGAAAGAGCCCATACAGCCCCACTCCCTGAGCCTTTTAAGGCCCAGATGCCATTTTCTGAAAATTGAAGGGGGCTACAGAGCACCCTTCCAGAGCATCTGAAGGCCCCAGGGATCCATATCCTATGGCCAATACTTCATAGGAAGGCAAGGTAGGGAATCAAAGGCCTACTAGCCCTAGGTCTCTGCTCATGATCCTGCAGGCAAGGCAACTGTGACCCAAGAGTAAACTCCATAGGACACAGTTAAAGGAGCTAGGCCCAGGTGCTCTATGTGGCTTGGGTGGGGGAATGTCCTCCCTCCTCTTTCCAGTAAGTCTAGGTCCCCAAGGTTTGATCCTCAGGTCCAAAAATAGCTTGGGAGGGGTTCAGTTGGGCCAATTAGAGCACTTTCTCCTACAGGAGTCTGACTCCCACAGGAGCGAGATGGCTCAAAAGGGAAAAAAAGCTCCCTGGGACAATCATAATGCTCTATTTTTTAAATTGGGATGGAGGTGCTCCCGCTAAAGCCCTTTGAACCCAATTGTCCAGATTTACAAATGATTTTGTTCACTAATATCTCAAAAACTAATGAATAGATTTACATCAAATCACAAAAAAACATGCTTTCAGAATCAAGATCTGGCTTCCTAGGAAATTTGCTGTAATACCAGTTAGCAGGTTTTGCACTACCACTGTTCAAAAAAGTCAATGGAAAGTAAATAGGGATTTGGGGCCAGATGTAGGTGGCCCAATACCGGTCGGTAACGGCAAAAATTCGGTAATTTCGGCCATTACTGACCGGTATTGGGCATTCGGGATGCAGGGGACCAAAAAGTAGCAGAATCGGTAAAGATACCGAATCGGTAAAGTTTCCGAATCGGTAACGTTACCGAATCGGTAAATTTACCGAATCGGTAAATGTACAGAATCGGTAAAGTTACCGAATCGGAAACTTTACCAATTCGGTATATTTACCGAATCGGTAAAGTTACCGAATCGGTAAATTTACCGGTTCAGTAAATAAGAAATGGTAAAAATGAATATCGAGATGTAGGTCCCCTTTTAAATACCGAATTTGCATGAAATTCGGTATTTAAGAGTCGGTATTTACCATGGATTGAAATCAGGTGGTAACTAGGTGCAGGCTATAAAAAAGTCCCCAAAATGTACCACTCACACCAGAATGGCAGCGTTCTATGTCATTGCGAGGAGGCTACGGCTCCAGGCAGAAGGACGGAGGGTCTGGAGGAGGGAGGAGCAGGTGTATAGGCAGAGGATCACACTATTCCAGCTCACTGAACCTGAGATCCTACAGAGGTACAGGCTGGCCCCACAAACAATCCTGGACCTCATCAGGGACCTACACCCACTTTTGGACCATCCTAACCAAGGGCGCACGCCATCCCACCCCATGTGCAGGTGCTGTGCAGCCTTCACCTGCTTGCATCTGGAAGCTACCAGAGTGTGGTTGCTGCGGTAGGTGGGGTGTCCCAGAGCTGTTTGTCCCGCTTCTTTCAAAAATTCCTTGGTGCCATGTTGCAGAGAATGCAGCACTACATTAGCTTCCCTGCAACGCATACAGAACTACTAAGGACAAAGACAGACTTCTATACCAATATGCCCACCTGCTGCCACAGAGTACATTTATCTGAACCGTAAATCCACCCACACCATAAATGTACAGGTGACCTGTGATGCTAAATACTTGATCAATGACATAGTAGCCAAATTCCCAGGGAGTACCCACGACTCCTACATCTTCCAAAACAGTGGGATCTACGCACACCTGACTGCGGGGGAATTCGGCGAAGGGTTCTTGCTAGGTGAGACACTGTGTCAAAATCACTTGAGTCGTATTTGAGGTGGATGTGTGTGAGCATGTGATTAATGTTAATTTCTTCTTATTAATAGGGGACAGTGCATATGCCCTCCGGTCCTTCATCCTCACACCCTACCTCAACCCAACAACACCAAGTCAGAGGAGATACAACAGGGCACACAAAACAACTAGAAACATTGTGGAGCGCACCTTTGGCATGTGGAAGAGCAGGTTTCGTTGCCTCCGTAAAAGTGGAGGGGCCCGCCAGTACACACCAATCACCTGCTGCAAAATGATTGCATCCTGTGCAATGCTGCACAACCTGGCAGTCAAGAAGGGCACAGACGTGGAAATCTCAGATTATGAGGACCATGATGACGAGGAAGCAGTGCCTGAACCACACACATCGGGAGGAGCAACATCAACTGATGGCAGACACAGACGGAAGGAGGTCACTCGCAACTATTTTTAAGTAAGTAAGGAGACAAAGACAGGCGTAGTATGCTACAACACTAGTTTAATTTTGTAATGACGTTGGTTTTTAAAGCAGAAAAGTGCAACAAAAAGCATTTAACTGCAATGCTTTCAGTTCTGGTCAACTTCACCATGAACTGTGAAAGTTATTTCCTTGCTCGCTTCCCAGTAACACTAGTAGGTTGTTCAACCTGCTCACTGTCTTGCTGGCCTGTGGCCTCAGCATGGCGCCTGCTCCTCCTAGTTTCAGGTACAAGGGTGCTTCCAATGCTGCTCCTGCTCATGCTCTTCTCACTTACAGGCACATCCAGAGTAGCTGTGTGTGTGCAGTTTGTGCATTCAACAGTGCCTCAAGAGCACTGGTCATCCTGCCCATGCCCCTAGTGACCTCATTTGTGTTTTGTGTCATGGCCTCCTGCATGTTGTTGCTTCTCCTGCATAACAGGAATGTGGCAGTGGCCAGGCCGTTGATGGCTGTACTTTGGACCTGTGCACGATGCCTATCCTTGTGCCTTGCAGCAAAATCATTGTCTAGTTTGGTGCATAGTAGCTGCACCGTGTTGTTGATTCCCCGCATCCCTGCTGCCATCTCCTTGTTGACCTGTACCATCTCACTGATGCCCTTTCCTATCTCTCCATTGTTACTATTCAGGGAGCTCAGCTGTCGTTGGAATGCTGGATGGCTCTTCCCTGCATCTTTTGTATCTGCACAATGCTTCCCTCCAAACCAAGGAACACACTTGGACCCTCAACTGGTGCATCTGCTGGCCTTTCTTGCACTCTGCGGCGTCTTGCAGTACTATGGCCCATCCCTGCACTGGAGTTTGTTGTGCCAGAGCTCACTGCTACAGGCAAGTTCTGTTTTTCCGTCACCCTCCATGTCAGCTGCTATGGATTCCAAATCGGGGAGTGGAGCCACGACATGCCTCCTGCCTGGTTCTGTTGGGGGTATCACATCATGCTGTGATGCTGGCATTTATGGTGATTACATCAGGAGAGGGGACTGAGATCTGCTAGGGGACACCAGCAACTCTTGGGCCATTTCTGTGTCTTGGGCAGGTGCATGGATACTTGATGCAGCTTTGTCCTGTGGTACGTTGGGGGTACTTTGTCCTGCATCCTGACTCTCCTCCCTCTCAGGTGGTGTCTCTTCAGCCTCCTGCGAACGCCTGCGAGACGTTTCACCTGTGGACATATGAGCGTACATTAGCTAAGCGCTACTGTCTCACAGTCACTACAATTAAATAATTATCACATTGGCCATGTTCTGGATGCAGTCATTACATGAACTAGTTGGTTGGTCTGCTGTATGACATGTCCTTACATTTCCTGGCTACATATTGCATCATGCATTAGCCCTGTATAGTGCTAGCAGTACTGGACTTGGGTTCACTTGCCCACTAAGGGTACAGGTAAGGATGATGGTCTGGCCGAGCTGTCTACTTCTCCCAGTCCGCAGACGCTGTCTGGTTCTATGGTTGAGGCCACCATCCTCTCCAGGTCAGTCAGGGGGGGTGTTGGGTTTTTGCCACTGCCTGTCTTTGATGCCTGCTTGTGCTGGTCTGCCATTTTCTTTTTGGTTTGGCTCCTCAGGTCATAAAAACGTTTTTTAAGGTCCTCTGTGTCCCTGGTGGTCACCCCAATGGCATTTACTTTCTCCATGATGTCCAGCCAGATTTTTCTTTTGGCTGATTCAGCCACAGTGAGGGACTGCCTGCCAAACAATTTGTGGTGCACCTTCACCACCTCCTCCACAAGGACCTGCAGCTCCATGCTGCTGAATTTCAGTTTCCTCCTCCTCTCATGCGGCTCTTTTTCTTGGCTGCTTGACATTTTTCACTTTTAAAATTGCACAAAACCCTTTCTGATGCTCCTGCACTCTGCTAAGCTCCAACTGCCTTTCCAGAAGCTTCTAATTAGTCGTAGCTGCCTGTGTAGCCACTTCCTGGAAGGGAGGGGGAGGGTGGTAGCACCTGATTGGCTGCCTACTTGAGTTTCACTTTTGTTTGCTTTCCGATTCGGTATTTACCGAATCGGTATTTACCGATTCGGTATTTACCGAATCGGTATTCCCTTTTCCTTCCTATGGGCCAAAAGGCCCATAGGTATGGTATCCCATGCTGTGGATACACTTTTGAATAAGACCAAGACATAGCCCCTCACCAGTCTGACTGGTTATGAGTTAACTTTGCCAAACATATCACAATTAAAAGATGTTCTACTCCGAATCCAGCCACGTTACTACCCCTCCCTTCTGAGAATGATGCAGTTGATACACATGATTGCATCTTCCAGACAGAAGAAGACACGAAAGCATGGGTAGACTTGACTGATGTTCCCTTATCTGATCCACAAAGGGAACTATATGTAGTTGGCTCATGTTTTAAATTGACATATTATAACATGTGCACAGATTTGGATGCAGTGCGCACGGTTCACAAACATAAAATAAAACAAATTTGTTCACTAATACCAAAACACTTTGCGATTATTTCTACATTTGAATACTTATTTTTATTCTGTCAGTATTCATTGGTATTTCAAATATATTATGACAATAAATACCACATATGCATTTAAAACTCAGTGAGTCAATTTAAAGAGTCATTTGGTGACATTATATAACATCAAAGAAACATCAACTTATTACATAATGTACAGTTTTGTAATCATGTTCAATTTCATGTTGATGCATTTTGGGATGTCTGTGTCTATTCCTCAGGGGCATTTCTAAAACCCAAAAGAAAATTGGCCATATTTAACTACAGAAATACATGCAAATGCTCAATTGTCCAAACTATGGTGCTAATATTAGAGGTCTAATATGACCCCTAATGAGTCATGCCAAAATATGATTCATGCTGCTGTAGATCAATATAACATGATAAGAACCTGTGAAAAATGAAATGGTATTAATAGTACGCATGCTGTATGTTGAGCATGCATTGATGGTGAAATTTTGTCTATATTTATTTTAATACACTCAGTGTGTAAAACAGTGTGAATGGGTACTTTTTAATGAATCCATCCTACCTTAGAGGTTCCCACTGTATGTGGAATCATGTAAAGTTAATTACGTAACTTATCAGAAATTTCAAAAGTGAATCAATTTATTTCAAAAGCAGTGCCCTGCTAGTGATATCAATCAAAATATACATGCTCTTACCTCTGTTCGCCAATTGTACTGTCGGCTGGTCCAGCATTATTCACTTTAGGTTCTTGTAAGGCATCAGTAATAATAATCGCTTTATTGCATGATCAATTAAAATCTTTGCAAACAAGTAAAACATGTATTCAAGAAAACAACTTCATTAAATAATGCTAAAAGAAATTGCAAATGTACAGTGCTTCCATAAAATTGCGTGGGAATAAAAACTAAAGTGCAAGACGGCCAGTGCACGGGGACAGATGAGGCGGAGTACAACAATTGGCAGAGTGCTAGTCTATGGGGATTCTACCAGTACCTGAGTGTAGTTCATCAAAACGCATGCTCTCCTGGGTCATTACGCCCATGAAGAAATATATATGTACATTTTTAGGTCAATGAGCTAGCAGCCGGCCCTGGATGGCTACAGGAAAGCGTAGGGACCATGACAGTAGATAGAATTGCCAGACACAGTCCTAATGGTCGATGTAGTCATACTCATCTCATAAACTGATTAGCGTGTCCTGGAGACCAGTGTGTTAAGATCCTTCCAGGCGTAACTTTGCATTTGCTTCACTCATAAACCGGACAAGGCTGTAAAGCATCAGTAGACAACTAGAGATCGCATTTTTGCTATATATCCCAGATGGTAATAAATTCAATCATGGGGGCCGTCACCGCAGGCACTTTTGAGAGCAATTTCTACCACTATCCTTTGTCGCTGTCTACATCACAGCAGCATCTTCTTCACTCAGTGCACAACACAAGACCCCGTGCAGAATGCCAGAGACCCGCGATTTAGGGGCATAATCTCCTGGGTATGGGTAAGTCTTAAGCGGAGTTTCTATGCTGTATCCTGCCCTGTTATACACAGTGCTAGCATTGGTTATTACACCATAGGCTCTGCTTGATTTTGGCAACTTAGGACATTCTTTGTCCTGACACACCGCATTACCACTTGACATACCGGTTAGTGAGTATACAAGCTGATACTACGCTTACGGAGATTATCATCAGGATTGTGTTTGTCAGGCGTGGCAAGGAATTTTGAGGTGTTTATCCAGCACTTTGCATTGACTGATTGGTGAGGGATAGGTATTTTCTGTTACTCCAGATTTTCTGATTTCAGATCTTGTTTTCACAGGGACTCGTATTTAATTGTTAAACTTTGGCTAACATTTGAATCTTACTACAGAGGTAAGATCATGTGTATTTGGATTGATTGCACTGGCATGGGCAATGTTTTTGAAAGAAATTAATTCACTTTTGAAATTTCTGATAGGTTCCGTAATTAGCTTTACAAGATTCATACGTACAGTGGGACTCACTAAGGTAGGATGGGTTCATTAAAAATCAACTGTTCACACTGTTTTAGACACTGGGTGTATTAAAATAGTGTTAGACAAACGTTCAACATCATTGCATGATCAACATATAGCATGAATACAAGTAACAACATTACATTTCCCACAGGTTCTTAAATGGTATATTGATCTACAGCAGCATGAATCATATTTTGACATAACACATTAGGGGTCCTAGTAGACCTCTATTATTAGCACAATAGTTTGGGCAATTGAGTATTTCCATGTATTTCTGTTGTTATATATTGCCAATTTTCTTTTGGGTTTCAGAAATTCCCCTGAGGAAGGTCATGAAATTGAACATGGTTACAAAATCGTACATTATGTAATAAGTTGATGTTTCTTTAATGGTATATTATGTCACCAAATGATGTTCTGTAGCGCAGAAGCCTGCGCGATATTTATCAGGCAGCACTAAGCCAATTGTTTTTGGCCCAATGCTGCCTGATAAATATCAGTCCCTTCAAGCAGTGTTCTGCCTTAAAGGGTTGTGCAATGAGTGTTGCTGGGGGCGTTCCCAGCAACATCCATGGCCTTTTGGCACAGCCCCAGATTTACGAGAAATCGTGAATCTGAGGCAGTGCCAAAAGCTTAAAAGGGAGGCGCAACGGGGAGAAATATCTTTATTTCTCCTTGTTTTTCCTTTTTCTATGTGTGCTGCATTCTGCCCTTTTCTTTTACCATAGGGAAGGGCAGCAGGAAGGCCTGCTGTGCTTCCCTATGTCAACACTTCATAAATGAGGCCCTGAGTGTTAAATGCATATGTGGTATTTATTGTCATAATATATTAGAAATACCAAAGAATACTGACTGAATAAAAATAAGTATTTAAATGGAGAAGTAATCGCAAAGTGTTTTGGTATAAGTGAAAAAGTTTGTTTTATTTTATGTTTGTGAACAGTGCGCCCCGCATCCAAGTCTGTGTACATGTTATAATAGTGAGTTTTGCATGCGCGTGTCTACAGGACATGCAGTGGTTCAGCAACATTAAGAGAAATAATAGAATCTATTGGTTAAAACGCACAGGAGGAAAATCAGAAGTGCACCTCCACAATCCATAAAACGGCATCTTGTTTTAAATTACCAGATGGTACTACAACCTCTGCATATGCTGTTACCTCGCTGATTGATGGAGCAAGAATTCACACGTAAAGGGACTTGTTCGTATCAGCCCTCTCGAAATTAACTAACTAACATATTTTGTTATGTTATGTTAATTTGCATTTGTAAAGCGCCTATCACCCAGAGGTCTCTAAGCGCTGTACGAATACCGCTGAGTAACCCGTCCTGGCCTGTTCCTGTGAGGTGCCCACTCCTGGGCACCCCAAGGTGAAGCCAGTCATCCTAGCGTTGTTTGGGGCGGTTGGAGATTAAGCAAGCTATTGCCCAGAGTTGCAGAGTGGGACCCTTGATTAGAGTAGGCACCGAGGCGAGAATTATCGGGTCAGAGGACATTGAGCCCAAGACCCTGCCGTAATGGGAATTGAAGACTGGTCCTGGGCCAGACATCTGCATCGGGGTCTGCCGCTCTATCGAGTGAGCCACACTTCTTCTGTATTAATAATTGCACCACATAACATTTATAGTAGCCAGGGGAAGCTTTTCAATGTGCTTTTACTAACCGTATTCCACTTGCATTAAAGTGGCTGCTGCTACGCAAGATTTCTTACTGCGCATGCATCTGTCATACCCATGTAACATGACGTATTTCTCAGCTTGGAAGGATACTTTTGCTTCTACGCACTAGAACTAAAATGCCTGTTTTGTGTCATAGCGTGCATGAAGCTTGCATTGCTAAATAGTTAAAATAAAGTAATGGGAATAGAGTAGAGATAAGTGGTATACAGAGCATTAATTTATTCTGTATTCTAAAAACTGTTTCTCTTCTATTTTTGCATGTATCGCATTTGGGCCTGAAATGTTCTTCTGAATTCCATCTTTGGAGAAACTGCGCCTGTGCAGAAAACTCAAATATCCTGATTCACTGTCATTGAACTCGTGCCAGATCTTGGCTTGCTAGAAGATGCGCCTGGGAGTATGAACTTTCAACCCTACAAGAGGAAGCTGAACTGTACTGATTTGAATACATTGTTATTGATATGGTTACATTCACTGCCGGGTGGAATAAAAGTGCATGGGAAAATAAATTGATGGGCGGGAACGCTAATTTCAATATTCAGAAGAAAAGTTTTGTTTTGGTATGGTATGAAGACCTCTCCTCGTCTTTTTGTCCAATCAAAATTTGGGGATCCTTACACTTGTAACATTGGGAGGTGGTACACTGCCCTGGAAAATAGTATAGCTAGAGTAGGCTTAGATAGAAAAATTGTCCAACGTGTCCGAATATCTGACCTGTGACTGACCAAACGCACTCAATAGGTGATCGAGAACAGAGGTGCTGGTGCAGCACTCTGTCAGAAGATATTGGGAGCAGAGGTGCTGGTGGAGCACTCTGTCAGAAGATATTGGGAGCAGAGGTGCTGGTGGAGCACTTTGTCAGAAAATTTTATAACCCATTCAGGGTTTGGGAGAAGAATCAATAAACCAATTTGGTTTTCTAAGGGGGAACATTTTTCCTAATCCAGTCAAGGTCAAACTGTCATCCGCAGAGAGGGAGAAAGGTGTGACACAGGCGTTGCACTTAGCTGAGGGTACCTGGTTCAGTCTTCAGCCATGGTAATTTGTCTATCACCTGTCCTGATCTACACCTGTGCTGTCTACTGACACCTGACCCAATCGGGAGGCTTGTTCTTATTCCAGCCCGTGGCCAGGGTTGGTCATCATACTATTCTAGGTAACTATAAATCCATGTGGGTTCGTCGTTATATATTTTCCCTTTTCTACCCTTCCTATGTTTCGAATGCATATAACAGCTCTTATCAAAGTATTGACATTTTCGCCTTAATCATTGTTTTCTTAATTGATCCAGGTATTACTAGAATGTTATGGTTTCTGACATTTGAACATTTTTCATAGATAAAAGGTTAGAAATTTCACAAGTGTGTGGTCATTTATATAGGAAATTTTATTTTACTACCTATTATTCTAACTCCTTTGATCCCTTAGGTCTTAAGGTACCGGAGACAAGGATTGGTAAGTCACTGGTATAGGACCTTATAGGTAAATTTATAAACTTGGTGGAGCATTTGGGGGTAACTTGTTCAAGTGTGAGTGTTAAAAGTTTATGGGCCCAGGTGAGTATGGTAAAACAAGCAGGTTAATCCCCCTCTGCTCTATCACTGCATACAGTAGTTCAGACATCACAAGTTTTCTATCAGTCAGCCCAAGCTGCTGAGCCTGATGCCCTAATCCAAGCTTGGGAATTAAGTGAGGGACTGGTTATCAATATTTATACTGACAGCCAGTAAGTCTTTAGAGTCGCCCATAAATTTGGGCGACTCTGGGCTGAGAGAGGGTTTCTAGCTTCCAATGGCACCAAAATCTAGCATGGGAACCTCATATTGAGGCTTTTGTCTGCTTTGATCCTCCCCAAGAAGTTGGATATAGTGAAGTATAGTGCCCATCAAAAGGTCACTGATGATATAGTTTGGGAAAACGCTTTTGCAGATCAGACTGATAAGGAAATAGCTTGAACCAAATTGAAAAGAATGTTTGTATTAGGTCCTGCTAGGTGGGTGCCTGAATTCACTATGTTTTAGACACACGTGAGAACGTGAAGGAGATACAGAGTGAAGCTACAGTAGAGGAGTTGGCAGTGGGGCAAGAAAAAACAGCACAATTGAATGAGGAGGGATGTTGGATTGACAAGTCAGGGAAGCAAAGATGGATGTTGAACAGATGCATATGTACTCCCTGCATTTAAGATGGCTCATGGCCCAGCCCATATTAGTCTAAAGGGTATTTGCAAATTGTTAGACCCTGTATGGCAGAATGATAACATTTCAAAAATGTCTGCACATCTAGTGAAGTACTGTATAGAATGCATGATTCATAACCCTTACACGTCCTGGTAAGTCCTTCAAATGAACTATATCAAATTAGAAAGGTGCAATAATTTGAAGTATATTCTGGCAGTGGTCTGTGCATTCTGTAAATGAGTTGAGGCTTATTCCACTAAATATGATACAGCCATTAGGACTGCAAAGATACTCTTAAAGGAGTTCTTTCTTCGTTTAGACTTCTCTTGTTTGATTTGGAGTGATAACGGAAATCTTTCAATGCTAAGGAAATTCAGGTAATTTGTGATGGTCCGCACATAAAGCAAACGTTTCATGCTGCTAATCACCTGCAGTCAGCAGATTTGGTCAAGAAGTACAATGGTACTCTCAAACTGAAAATGGCAAAGATTCAGGAGACAACAGGTTTACTGTTGTATATATGATGTACAATTGAGCGTTGCTTTCACAAGCACTTTCATTCTCGTGCTCGTGGAAGTCATGCTCCATGTTCGCTTTTGTTTTAATATTAAATGCATTCTCGCGCTCCTTGTGTTATGTTTTAATTGTGGGGGTTCTGGTGGGTGGTTATGGAACAGCAGTTCATTATGATGTACTGTACCATGAACTTATGAAGACTGTTTCCTTCTCATCGTTATTTTTATATGAGTGGATGATTTTGACTTTCCCACATTGGAGACGATTGGGGATGAACCTTGCATGCTTGCTTCACAAGGAAATTAGTGAGGAAGTTAAGAATTTTTTTATTTTTTATTATTCCTATACGCATTGGATTCCAGCACAGTATTTTGGGAAATACGCATTGAGTATATTTTAAACCCCAATTGATTCCTGTATGACTTAATTGAAATATTTAACGTAGCGTTATCATTAAATTTGCTTCACCAACGCTGAAGGTTGAGTTAATGCTCTCAGCACATGTCTGTTTTTAACTCGCGTCGACGGATCAGTCACAGTTGTGTGTGGAACTCATAGTTTTGTACGTAGCGTTATATATATATATTTTTTAAACTAATGCCGAAGGCTCAGCTAGTTCCTCTTTACTGTCTGTTCCCAGCACCTATTGCATTAAGCTTGCGCAGAAGGATTATTTGAAATTGGATGTCAACTCAAGGTCGTATGCAGACTCGTGAATTAACAAACAGTGGATTTCAATGTATGTTTGCTGGACAAAATTCGGAAGGAAATACCTTTTTTTTAAAAAAATACCTGTGTTTTTTTTCTTTACATCAGGCAGCATCTTTTGAGTTCTCCTCGAAGGCGCACAACAAAAGGATAGAATTTTCAGGCAGCATCTTTTGAGTTCTCCTGGTGCACACACAACGAAGGAATAGACTTCCGCAAAGGAAGTTTCATCATCTGGAGTTTTTTTTACCATTTGATCACCAGAGAAAGAATGACTCTGGATTACAGTGTCAACAGAAAAAACAGGTGGGGTGGCTCTAGGGTCAAGTTTGGTACCTAATGCATGTTGGTGTGGCCACCCAAGAAGAGATTTTCCAGATCTAGCAACATACACTTTGCTAAAAGTTTCACGGTCAGAGAATTTAAGAGTGGCAGAGAAAAAACCTACTAAATCAATTTTGTGCTCCGTATATCCCCCAGGAGATACATCAGGTTGAGTGAGAGATCTATTTTGCCAATTTTTATGATAAACTTTAGATTAGATCATGGGTACTCACAAACTTTCTCTCGGGGGCCAAATTTACAGTATGGTTTGTGTCCGAGGGCCGCACCGGTTGGGCGGGATACCATGCACAAGAATCAACAAAACATTTTAGGTCAATTCCATCAACATTGATGGCACATGAGGGAAACTTTGAAATTGCATCATCGCTACAAACATTAATGACAGTATTAATTTCATTTTAGTCATTGTCACATGAGATATCTTCATCATCTATATATTGTATGTAATTGACTTTCCTAGAATTGGTTTTACTTTCCCACAGTTACAGTGGCCAGATGCCCTGCCATTGGCACTTTTGTCCACAAGAACTATAGCACATTCTAGGACAGGATTGTCACTGTATGATGTCATATTTGGACGCCCGGCAAATGCCTGGGGCATCCCATGTCCCCGATGGTTTTCTGATATTGATTACCCCTTGTTAATTAATTGCCTCTGCCTCTTAACTGAAAGTTTGCATTCTATTCACCAACAGGTTGGTGAGTCCCTGCCAGCTATCCCAGAAGGATCCGGACACAATATTCAGCCCGGCGACTATATCCTAGAACGGAATTTTCTACAGAAGAAGACTCTGAAACTGCGCTGGAAGTTGCCCCTGCTGTTACCCTATGATCAATGGGTTAGGGGGTAGCTGATCAGGAGTGTGAACAGATTCCTTGTTTTGTTCCATTCAGCGACTTACAAGGTCGCAAAGTGAAAAGGAGAATGATGACATCCTACACAAACTGTCCCACCAGAGATGAGAGCTATTCAGGAACTCCTCTTCACTGACCCTTATTTGCCTAGAGTCACCAGGTAAAATTTGCATCCTTGGCTAGGGAATAGTGCACCAAAGGTAAAGTCAGATTAGTTAGGTATGGACTGTGTAAGTTAGGGTGTACTTTGCTACAGTACCAACGGAATTAGAATAGGGTGATGTGAGATTTGTGTACTGTTTGAACATTGGACAGGATAGATTAAGCGTATCCCCTTGGGGAAGCTTTATCCTGATCAGCGTGGGACTCAGCAAGAGTTTAGGACTGAGCAAGCTCCACCACCGGTGCCCAAGAGCGCCAACATTGTATGAACAATAGGAGCCTATACCAGTGAGGCTCTGACAGACACTGCAAATTTATATATTCCTTCGGCTGGCAATTTCCCCCCCTGCTTGATTAGTTACTATGCACCCCTTTGGCAGGATGGTTGCTGACGAAGAGCAGCCAGTAATTTCCCTTGTTCTTGTACGAACATCTTGGTCTACAAAGCAAAAAGTACTCTTTATTGTTCTTGTGTTGTTGTTTTTGTTGATCTTCGGAGTTGTGTCTTGGCTCTTGGAATGTGATCAGAATGCACCATCATGTACTAGATGCAAATTTGTTTCTCAAGTTCATTCAAAAGGGGCAGTACCGAGGAATGTATTTCTAGGCACACATACAAGATTATTTGGGGGAGGTACAGCTTGGTATCCTACCAAATCTGTTACAACTTTATGGACTGCCTACCCATTGTCATTGGTCAATTATACATATACCCACCCAGCCTACATTTTAGAGGTAAGGGGTGAGTTTGGACTGGGGCATTCTGATTTTTGTCTATATTATAGGAGGCCAAGAGGAAAGGCATACCCGGGTTGTGACAATAATATATATTGTGATAATTAGTATACAAGAGAGCAGAACATTACTTTGATAGGATGGCATTACCAAGATCTGACAGTTACTTGAAAAGCTGAATATTATCTAAGCATGGGCGAATTTTGCGAATTCCCGGTCCACGAATTTGCGGATTTGCGAATTTGTGATCCGCAAAATTCGCGAATTTGCGGATTTTTGTTTTTTTTGCGTGTTCGTGGGGTTTTTTGTGTGTTTGCGGGGATTTTTGCGTCTTCGCGAGCCGCTTGCATAGCGAAGTTACCCATGCAGTCGTTTATGGGAGAGGGACAGATAGATAGATAGATAGATAGATAGATAGATAGATAGATAGATAGATAGATAGATAGATAGATAGATAGATAGATAGAAAGAGAGGGAAAGAGAGAGGGAGAGAGAGAACGAGAGAAAGAAAGAGAGGCCGGATCTCTGAAGGGCCAGATTCCTGAGTTGCCCCTACAGAACATACAGCTTTTTATTTTTAGCAAAATGCATATGAAAATTGTGCTGTAAAGGTCTCTTTTAGTTTAACCCCTCCTGACAACTCAAAATGGGTATATTTGCCATCCTCTCCCTTCTTCCTGTTTTTTATATTTGTAAGTGCTTCCTGATGAGGTTTAATTCCTTGGACAGGTGCCTCGTTGCCTACTTGTAATTATTCTCTGACCCTGCTTCAAGGGTCGGAGCAGGGTCAGAGAATAGTTGCAAGTAGGCAACGAGGCGCCAGGAAGCAATAAGCAGCATGTGTCCAAGTTGAAGTTAATTTGTTTGTAACCCTTTTGTAAAAGGTTACAAAGAAATTAGGTTCAACTTTTGCACCTGCTGCTGTAACCCTTGCTTGGCTGAAAATTCGTCCCCGCTGATTCGCGGATTTTACCGCGATTTCGCGAGATTCGCGGATCGCGAAATCGCGGAAAATCCGCAAATTCGCCAGCGAAACAGATTTTACGCCCACCCTTAATATTATCCCGCTTGTTGTTCAATAGTAAACAGCACTGATACATTTCTGTATGTCAATTGTTACAGGTTGATATTGTTCAAAAATATAATGTCTTTAGTAAAAAGGAAGGCTCCAACCACAGTAGGATTGAACAATAGATATGCCCCGTAGATTATCAAGGACCACTTTGTGCACACCAGGGTTTTTATTTTCTGTCAAAGAGTACTTATTCAACTGTTCATAATGGAACAAATGATGTTGCTTTAAGAATGGTGCCCCCTTTAAGTGTGCCTTGTAAATATAGTAAACCAAACTTACAGTGGATTAAAAGGACGTTGACATTTGAATTCTGTGATGGAGTGACAGATTTGGATATGTTCTCTCTTTTACTATGACCTTTGATGTTACTGCCATGGCTAGAGGTGAAAGGGTTAGAGAATATTTTGGATGTAAGTTACAGATACTGTCGAATTCCACAGTGGCAGCCCTGCATGACCTCACCACCCAATTGGAAAGCAAGCAAATGTATTCTGAGTAAACCAGACATGCAGTTGACTTCATGCTCGCTAAGAGTGGTGGTGTGTGACGTAGTAGGAGAGCAGTGTGTAGTCAGGATAACTAATATGGAATACAAATATTACACATTCTAGACATCCTAGAAAATGTAAAAAACCCTAATTACCACCTTGGTGTTTTCCAAGCTTGATTACGGAAATGCCCTCTTTCTCAACACTTATAAATATATCCTGAACAAGCTCCAATCTGTTCAAAATATGGCAGCCAGAATCCTTCTCAACATTCCAAGGCGCCAGTCCATCTCGGCAGCCATACGCCATCTTCATTGGCTAAGCGTGGAGAGCAGGATCAAATTTAAGGCCTTATGTATTGCCTATAAGGCCATTCATCATACTGGCCCGAAGTTTTTAAGAGAGGCATTTCAGCTATACACCCCTATAAGGAACCTAAGATCAGCAGCTAGCTGTCTACTATCTGTTCCCCGAACAAGAACCGCCACCTGGGGAGACAGACGATTCTTGGTAGCAACTCCCAGACTGTGGAACTCTCTCCCTTCACATATCAAAACTGCCCCCACTCTCATTTGTTTTCGTAGGGCATTGAAGACTTGGCTCTTTAACCAATAAGTTTGTGTGCTGATTACTGTATCCTTAAGCATCATACTGCGCCTAGACACCCTTGGGTATTAGCTGCACATTAAAAATTCCATAAATAAATAAATAAATAAATAAAAGGAATGGAGAGTGGCGATTGGAGTTGGTCATTTTTCAATGGGTTAGATCCTTGAAAAAGAATATCAGTTCATGGTTCTAATGCAAACATAATGCTCCAGAGAGAGCTTGATGAACTTATGCAGATAGGCTGCCCCCCGGATGCTGAAAATAGGCAATGCTCCTAAATATATTTATGATTTGCTGAATTATACTTTTTCTTATTATTGGACCAAAATGGCTTAGCTTATGCTAAAGGAGGATCTGTTCGAATAAAAATTATCTGTTTTATATTGTTTTACATAAGTTAGCATTTGCTGCTCCATTTTGAGAAACAGGCGTCACTTTGTATCATATTCAAAACTAATTCTTCACAATTTCTGAAAAATGACCTTCTCTAGGGGTTTTTTCTTCAGAACATTAGGGGCATATTAGCCAGGGCCATATCGACGCTTTAGCTGCACTTTTTGACGCTAAAGCAGCAATTTTTTTATCGCCCTATTAGGCGATAGCAACCGGTTTGGGGCCCGCTTTGCATGTTAGCGATATTTATCGCTAATGACATGCAAAGTGGGCCTATTGCCTATTAGCACAGCAGGCATAGCGATAAAAAAATTTGCGCTAAGCACGATTATCGCTATAATCTAACGCCTGCTAAAAACATGACTTACCTGTTTATCCAATGGGAGGTGGATTTTCAGGTTAAGTCCCCACTGGCGTTAATGTGTGAATATCGCTGGATTTCCAGCAATATTCAAGCATTTCGCCACTATCGCTGGAATTTTAGCACAATGGAGAACAATGTTGCTAATAGCATGTTTTCTCCGCTAAAATATCCAGCGATAGGCGGCGATAAAACAAATGCGCCAAGCGCATTAAGCGATAAATATCGCTATTTCTTGCTAATATGCCTCTTAGTTTTGCCACACTATTGAATGCACTGTTGTTAGTTAGCACATACTTTTCTTCTGAGATGCACGCTTTCTCCCACTTGTCTAGTGGCGGGCACAGGCAGAGTAACCTTGAAAGATAGATGATGTGTGCCCAGCCTCAAGAATCAAAGCTTACTCCTTTGTAATTTACTGTCCAGCTGCGTCTCTCTGGAAAATTCCATGGTGGGTGTGTTTCCATTCACTCTCATATGTACATAATGCATTGTTATGCTTGTTGATGGCAGCCCCCCTCTGCAGCACTCCTTAGCGGCTGGGTAGATTGGGCTCTGTTCTGAGTGTACTCTGAATTGACAGTTATTGGTTTGTGTTTTGTATTTTCTGCCCAACTCTTCATTTTAGTGGAAGGCTTAGAGGTGGTGATTAGTGACCCTAATGACCTGATTTGGGCACTTTCCTTCACCTGACCACACTATATTGTTAGTCCACCGAAAACCAGCAATATTTAGCAATCACTTCACCAGATAGCCCCACACTTTTATTGCACATCATTCACCACCACCTTTTCACATAATTATTCTTTGCAAATGTTAACCCTGTCCACTGCATGCATACCTCACATCAACTAATGCACTAATACACCAATATATAAATGTTTTCCCAAATCATCACGGCACCCAAAAAGCCTAAATTCAGTAAGAGTGAGTTGACAGTCATGGTGAACAAGATTATTAAGTAGAATCTCAACTTTTTGGAGCTAAAGCCTAGCATGCCGCTCACTCTGGGAAAGTTGAAATGTGGTATGGATATTCAACAGAGTAAATGCTGTTGGGCACAGCCTGCATGCACAGAACAACATCAGGAAGAGATGGAACGACCTCTGGAAGATGCAAAATACAATGAGCATTAACAGGAGACCTGGAGAACTGGAGGTTGCCCTCCTAGCGGGTCGTTGAAACTCATGCCCTGGGAGGAGAAGGTCTTGTCCATCAAGCTAATGGCTTGGCTGGAATAGAGGGTGGAGTGGACTCAGGAAAGTTACACTTCAAAAAACGAACACAATATCACAATGCCCTTTATGTTTGCACCTCTGCACTTGCTATAATCTTGCACATCCATTTTAATAACATGCGTCAAAGAAGGCAACAAGGATGTCCATTTCTATGTCGATATCAGTACTAATTCATATGACACCAGGTAATAAACAAATACTTCACTGTAAAAGTTTAGCGATGCAGTTTGAAAATGCAGCATTATCCAAAAGAATTCTGTAGCACCCATGACATGTGCAAACATGGAAATGCATCGTCTGTCAAAAAGGATTGCTGTCATCAGCTATGGTATATGTACCATTTGTCAAATGTTGCAAAAATATCATTCCAAAGAGTACAACTGTTATGGAGTCGAGGCAATTCAGCTATAAATAACATGCCACACCCATTACCCCACTACTAACCTCCCTGCAATCCTCCTACTGAGCCAGATGAACAAGCAGCGTAACAAATCCTAGGTCCCGAGAATGTCACCATGAAATGTACTGAACTACCATGAGGCCTAGTCAATACAACTACAATTAACATGCCACATCCCTTACCACACCACTAACCTGTCTGTAATCCCACTACAGAACCATGCATCTCAATAAGCATTGCAGCGTAACAAATCCGAGGTCCTGGGAATGTCACAATGAAATGACTACAATTACAATGAGGCCCAGTCACTACTACTACAAATAGCATGCCACACCTCTTACACCCAAGACAACCTGTCAGCCATTGAACTACTAAAACACTCAAATCATGAAATAAGTCAGAAACAACCAACAATTTTCAATAACCAAACTTCCCATCTGTTTGATTGATGGTTGCAGACCACATCCATCCTAAAGGTATGAGGTTGTCCGTCACTAGCAAACTGCTGATTAGCATCAAAATCTGTATGCAGTAAAAGACGCACAGGACAACAACAAAAAAAAAACAATGCAAGGCTATGCCTGGATCATAACCCCTTTAGAGAAGTAAATAACCAATCAATGTAGCCAAGATGAGAGTTGCTCTAACTTCAACAACAATGCCACATTTAATTGATCCATATACATCAGATGACTATGCTTTGTGTGTAGCTCAGTGCCAAAGATCACACCGCTAGGCCTAAACCAAAAGAAACAGTAAACCACACATCCCATGAGTTTAGCAAATATAACACATAGACTGGTCAATTCAAAACTATTGCATATATGTAATGAAGTAAACACTCAGGTTTTCTTACCAAAGAAGGGCTAACCCAGAGTAAGACATACAAAACATTTATATAATTATCAGAAATCTAACATTGATTGTGTCTCATGTCGAAACAAGGGAATCCAGCACCGTGGCAGAGCAGAGGCCTGCAACATAACTGAGTCACTCAACAGCCCACTAAGAAAATGAAGAACCGGCCAGCAGTGAAGACCTTTCTGGCAAATCTGAGCAGCCGCAGGAGAGGACAATAGTTGGGCTCACTGGGAAGCCACTTTCCACCACAGCTGAGGCATCACCAATATCAGATGGCCCCACAACCAGTTCACCTGGCACAGGTATTACCATCCACTGCTCCCCTGTCCATGCTTTACTGATGGCCCTCACCACCCCTGTCACTATGGAGCCAAGACTCAGTGGGACGGTGCAGCCTGTGTCTATGGCAAGGGGCCATGGGGTTCGCAGTTTTATGCAAGTAATGTGGCCACCCAAAGGGAGGCCACAGCATTAGAAAACCGCCAGGCTGCCCTCATACAAGTCCTGGGTCTGTTGAGCCAGGTAGTATTGGAAGTCCAGGAAATAAAAGATGTGCAGAAATTATCATTCCATGAGGTTGTCAGGATCTAAGAAGAGGTGGACAGCATTAACACGTTGGTTTTGACCCTAAGCACAAAGATGGCTAGTGTCCATCAAGAAGTGTCTGCGTTTTACACTGAGGTGGCTGGCCTCTAGATTAAGGTGGCCTCCTTGGTGTTGCAGAAGATTAACACTACCCTCTGCATACCTTTTCCATATAGCATAACCCCTTCCTGACGTCCTAGTGCGTCTCAATCATTTATATCCATAGAAGCCACATGGAGGGAGGCCCTAGGAGGGGTTTCCAGAAGTGCAAGCATCCTTGCCTCTGTAGCTTGAGATTCCTCCTCTCCAAGGAAGAGGGACCTTACATGTCTGTCTTCAGGAGGGAAGGGTGGCAAGACAAAAGACATCTCCAGAACGCCACCTTCCCCAGGTGTTGTTCTGTGTGTGCCACACATCCACTTTGTTGACTGTTACTGACCCTTTTTCGCTATCTCCGGTAAGCAGTGTGTTGGACATTGGACTCCAGAGAGAATGGACTCTCTTCTAATGCTGTCACCCACCATGACTGATGTTATAAGTTGCCCTTCATTATTGGTTTTACTTGTAAATAAACACTGATGTCACCAAATATTTGTCTCCTGTTGTCAATGCCACTACTGACATTGTAGCCAAGTGAACATGTTTACTTTTCCATGTTGCAAATTATGTGTACCTGAAGAATGGATATGTTGCCTGTGGAACGTAGGTGTAATACTTGCATACTACCAGGTCACTGCACACACATATATCAGCACCAAAGTGTCTTCTCAGGAAATAGTTGCTGGCATCAGGTGAAATGACAAAAATAAATTTCTCAGGCATGTGTGTGAAACAACTAAATACCACATTGAAAAAACACAGCAACAGCTACATCCAGGTCATGTTCAATGAGTAAACTGACAATTTGAAGGCAGGATCACATTATTTTGGAACAACACTATTATTTTTAGGGTCACATGAGAGGAAATGTATAGTTTAAGTACTAATGCACACCGAGGAATAAGCTCAAAGGAAGCCAGGTACCTGCATCCAATTGCTGGACAACCTCTCTGGTTGTTGGCTTTGTGTAATTCACATTCCATGGAACACATTTCCAGAAATTGCCCATGTCCGCTCCGTGCCCGATGAACAGCAACAAAGACCTAATGAAGACACAACTTCAAAATATCCAAATGAAGATGACATGGTGAAGATATCTAAAACAGACAAACACAGTGAGATTAGATGTGCACAGATACACATGAATTAAACAGCATTTAGTACACCAACAATATCTTAACAATCTAAAGGATACCTATGCATCAATGTATGGTTTATCTACATGCACCTTTCTCAATATTTTCCAATTACAAATATCTCAGACTGACTACAATATCAGCCTCGAAATAACATGTCAACAGTGGACCGATTGTATGGACGTCACTGGTCACAACATCATGGCCATTAGGAGAAGTAGGTCCTGATGACATCCTGATGCAGTTCAACTCTTTCATCACCCCTACTATCAGCATCTTCATTCAGCATTTCCATGTCCCCACCTAGTAGGTCTGCAATCCATACATCCTCTGTCATTTATGGTATGTTCTGTCGCAGGGCAATGTTGTGGAGGATGCAACAGGCCACGGTGATCTGACACACCTTCCTGGGTGAGTAGAAGACGGCTATCCCAGTCTTATCCAGGCATTGGAATCTGACATTTAGGAGCCCAAATGCCAATTCCACAGGTTTTTGTGTCCTGCATCAATGCTCTAGACTTAATTTTTAATGCATCTTCACTACAATCACCTATGACTTCTATAAACATCCCTGTGAATGTGTCAATGTCAACTTCCTGTCTCTGAGAAAACTTCTCAATCATCATTTGCTTTGCCTAACTATTTTACGAATCTTTGAACACTGCATGTGTGGCCTCAAAATGACTGTACAGATGTCAATCTATTTTACAGCTGCGAGGTGACATGACTATCTGGAAGTCAACAAAGGATGCTGGCTTTGACATGCTATGCAAGAAACATTGTCACTGAACATGAACAATCATTTCTGGTATTTGGGACCATGAGATACTTCTGCTAACCCTGTGTGAACCCTGCATGCTGGAACCTTGCGAGGAATGTTTAGGAATTGTCCATGTGGGGTGTCCAGTTTGTGAGTAAATTGTGTAATTACATTCTCACCCAGCAGGTCAATGTTTGTTTCAACAAGTGAATGCAATATTTGCATTACACACATACTTTCCATATATATGTAGATCATGGACTGCATTATAGCTTTATGTTAATGTCCTAATTTGCATGTATCTTGTAGCAGGGTTTCCGTTCTCCCACAGAACTGTGCACAGAGATCTAGAACCTGGGTGAGTTAGGGTGACCCAAAACTCACCTTTGTTTCAGAAATCCCCTTACCAAGCTTAGACTTAGACAATCCAGAACATGAACTTAGAATACCTCAGGTATCGTGGAACACATGAACACTCTTTCGTTATATAATCATTACAAACCGAAACTGGGAGGCAGAGAACACACGTGCAAGTTTGAAATGTTTATTTTTCAATGAAACATTCTCAAACGCAGTATCTTATATAATATCAACATACATATTATAAAAATCAGAGTTAGCAGCATAGTCACTAATCCATAATAAGCAAAAGGTGATAGCATGTTATGATGCAAAGATCTATAGAATTCTGTATCACCTATATTTTGCGCACCCTAATTAGCATATTATATTATATCTAAGAAGGTCTCATCTGGGTTCTTAGCAGGGCGGACCCATACCTCTAATTCTCAGTAGGAGGAGATCACATCAACCGCTACCAGCTCTCAGCATGCGAAGCATCAAGTGTGTTGATTAATTCCCTGTAACTGTATCTTAAACCCGCATAGAGCCCAATATTGGCAGCCACATTATTTGTGTTATGACTAACGTGGTGCGAGGATCAGGCCTTCAGCAACCTTGTGTTAGGTTATTCTTAGAGTGTGCAGTTCTCAGTGTGCAGACAGTTGTACCAAGTGTACCAAGCACGACTGATACCAGTGCAATAACATATTATTCTCAAATAAATCACATCTTTCGTCTAGGTTAAAAGCTACAATAACAATTAGGTGTCGTGTGCAAACCGAAGCAGAAATAAAATATGGCGTTTAAACATTTAATAAGCACATGCTAACTTAACACAATATATAGAAACGTAGTAACCATATGACACCCCCCCAATGATCCGAGGACCGTTAAAAACGAAAAAATATAAGCCAATACTCTATGAGAGGCAAGACATGAAAGCAGAGTTCAATGATATTGAGCCAAGCTAAATGTATGCAAATGTATGTAAAATTCAAAAACAAAATTTATGTATGAATGCCTATAGTGGCCACACAAAATATAAAAAGTCGAACTTAAGGCCTACTCTCTGTTAATAGGCCTAGAACAAATGAAAAAATCGAATGTTCGTATTGAAAAAAGGCACCATTCAGAATTGCTAAAAAGTCACGTGCCATAATGATGGAAGTCTTCAAAGTCACTCATGGTTGAATGAATATGCAAAATATGTAGCTACAGCTTCCAACATGAAATTACTGTCATCATCCAAAAACAGTTCAGCCATCCAATTAAGCAATGGGAAAGAACATACGTGCTCCTCCAACACCGATTCCTCTAGCAACATCGGAGGACAACTCAGTGGAATCTCGAGAACGCTCTGTGCCAGAAAGTCATGCGCCGCTGCGAATATGTCCCACTGACCCATTAGTCCATGCATCGCTGCCACAGCCATAACCCTTTCGCCAGAACAGACCAGCTCGTGAGCCACTACGGGGTTCATCAGCTGATCAAAGTTGACGTCAGGAGAAGTCGGTAAACAGAGACACAAATCAATGGCCCAGTCGAAATCACAGCTCAGGCAATGAAACACGGGCTGGACACATGTGAAATAGGAAAATCTGAAGGATAATCCAAAAGCCGTGCTTAAAGTCGCAAGCGGCAGGGAGCCATAGTAATCAAGCATCCGGTTGCGAAAGTGCATCAGTAGGGGCTGAGCGTTTCCTTGCGCAGGATGGGCATCCATGTTTTATAAAGTAAAATATCACCAGAACGCCTGCAGCCAAAGCCAGCAAAACAGGAAATCCGCCAAACAGGCTAGCGAATATAGAATGAAAGAACGCAGGGATAATACCAAATACTTTTTCAAATGTAGTCACGAGACCTCTGCTAACCATTTTAAAAAAATGAGCCAGGCTCGTTGTGGAGAAGGCATTGAAGATTTGATGAACCAGCTCGCAGAAATGAAACGGCAAATCAGTACTTAAAAGTGCCTGTACTTCTGTGCGTGTGTTTGCTATGTGAAGGACATAAGTTTCGCGGGCAGAGCTCAGGGCCACCTGCTTTTGAGACAATAGGGCTCTTATACGGCCTAAACCATTGAACTCAGCTTTCAAGGTTGGTATTCTTGGCCAAATTAAAACATCTGAATTTCCATGCATGGGTGGATATAACACATTCTTGCAGCAAACCACCCTTTCTGACACGGTAACCACATATGCGATACCGGCCTCTAACCCACAACAAAATTCGTTATTCAAAAGTAAATAACTACCGTTGGACAACAAAGTGAACGTGGGAACTATTGCAGGAACTGGTGTCCCTTTCAAAACACAGGCCAAATTAGGTTTGTCCTGATTACAAGAACCATGCAACTGGATGTGTCTGCATATTAGTGAGCGGTCAGGTGACTGTGTACATTCTTCACCATTCAAATTCACTTCATTTCCCTCTTTTAGGCATCTATAAGTGTATGGTAAAGACCATGTCTCATGGAGAAAAGCAATGCCTAATGGTTCATATCGCCCAATGGCTATATATTTCATACAATTTGTAAATTTATACAAAGCAAAAAGTAAGGTAATAATACCATGGATAAGCCATGTAGCAGCAGTCACCTCAGCCACAGAAAAAGGCAAGGATTCTAATTTTTCAATGTGTAACATAGAAAATGTCGCATCTCTCATTGATAGCATGCGCTGTTTTTCAGTCAGATTAAATGGGGCAAATAGTGATGAGACGTTCATAAAATTCCAAGGCACTCGACCAGACTTAAGAGTCTGTAGTGTCCAAGCAAACTGCATCACAGAACGTAATTGATTCTGACCATGATATAACACGGACACTTCATCATGTACAATGTCAACAACAGAAGACACAATATTGTTTAACGTGTAAATTCGGGAAGAAAGCCCTTTGGACATGGGCTTTTGTGTCATTTTAAAATAGAATGACTCGGGATTTGATTGATTAAAGTCTGTAAAATAGGAGTATTTTTTCAGAAACGTATTGGAGCTGCCACCGAATGGAGCAGGGCAGTGTTCCCATTGTGTATAATTTACAGCAACCCTCCTGGAATTTGTTTTATGTAAAAAATGATTACCATAGTGTTGAAAACAAAACAAATCGCCATAATTAATAGAGTCTGTATACAGATCCTCAGCATCCAAGGCAGCATAATACTTTAAATCAGAGAATAATGCTTCTACGGCCTGAATATCCCAATCATCAGAACGTATATTTTGCTTAATTACATCTCCCATGTTTACTCTAAGCACATTTGGAACATTAATCACTTCAGTGGGCCCATGTATCTGAAACCTAACCGCATCCCACACAATCCCATCAAGGACGGGCCAAGCAGTAATGTTAACTGTATTTAAGTTTCGTTTCAGTCTGTGCGCTGAATGTGAAGAGGAAAGAGGGGCCAATGTTCCATTAATCCATTAAGGTACCAAATTCCTGTTCTTTCTTTAACGTAGTGACCATCAATCAGACGGAAAAAATAAAACACAACACCAATTGACATAAAAAGATAAAATGAAAATAGGATCAACTGAAATGTATGTCCAAGGGGGAATTAAAAAATGTTTTTTAAACAACGTGGCATATCTTGCAATGTTTGAGGGTTTCTTTGAAGGTTCCGAATCAGAGTCAAAAGAGAATCTGGACTGGTTGGCTAAACGGGTCTGCAAATCAGGCATCGATAAATCAGCAGGATAAGTGTAGTTCAGCTCATCAATGCTAGTAACAGGAATAGCATTTAATAAAGGACTGGATATGGCAGGCATCTCGAGGGACACCTCCTGTTCTGCGCCAGATGGTATTGCTAGTACAGAGTGCCTCACCATGGAAGGACAGGATACAGCCGGTGTCATGCTATGAAGAATCGGCCACCCTGTGTGTCTTGACATTGTCAATAGAAATAAATCTGTTTTCCTTACGACCAGGAAGTGGTGGTAAAATGACTGTTCTTGTGCCCTTCACTCCAAGAACTCGAACCGGTGCTCGATATGAGGGACCAAACTCTTTTTTGTTATCGATCTTCTCTCGAACCAGTTCTCCAACTTGGGGCAGCCAGCCAACTACCGGGATCTGCAGCGCATCATCCGATGTGGAGGGCAAATGTTCCTTTGCAAGACTGTCTCTGGTCTTTTGTAGATTCTGTAAAACATTGCAATGTTCATCTACATCAAAGGCCGTGGCCTGGGCCTTGTAGTCCAGCCCATCGAGGTCAGGTACATACATCTTGATACCAAAGAGCATTTCGTATGGGGTCCGCCCACCCAGAGACCTTCTAGGGAGATTATTAAGCGCACGCTGCACGCCTATGAGGTGGGCTAACCAGTTTCTGCCAGTGCCTATAACTCGAGCTGTCAAAGATTGCTTTAAGTCGCGGTTCATTCGTTCAACTACACTGTTACCCTCGGGTCTGTAGGGACTCGAAAACTTGACTTGGACCCCCATCGAAACCATAGCATCCTTATATGCCTTAGAGGCAAAAGCCGGACCCTGATCGGAATGGAAGGTACCACAGGCAAAGATTCCCACAAAGACTCGCAAATCCTTAATGACAGTACGTGAATCAGCGCTCCGATGTGGCCATACCCACACAAAGCGTGTGCATGAATCTACTGCTACTAAGATGTGCTTGTATGCAGTATCAGAAGAAAATGGACCGCAGTGATCCAAATAAACGCATCCAAGTGGTTTATTCGAGATGTACAACTGCATCTGAGGCGGACGCGCCGCAGTTGAAGGCTTAATCTGCTGGCAAATGTCACATTGAAGGACATAATCGCGCGTCTGTTTATACAGTCCCCGCCACCAGAACCTCTGTTGTAGCTGAGTTACAGTGGCTGAGACGCCCGCATGCACAGACGCCACACCTTCATGAGCCGCTGCAATCAAAACAGCCCTGCGATCCCAGTTGGGAACTAGACGTTCGCCAACTTCAGGGATTTTCACATAAGGAACCTTATCGGGACTTAAGTGGTTTGTGTATTTAGAAGGGAACCCCGCAGGATATTTACTTCCCTTCTCTGTTGCAGCAACTGCTGCCAAGATGTCATCATCTATTTTGCTTTTGGACCTCGTGACTGCTGCAAGTAAGTATTTTGATACCGCTGACTTCGCTGCTTCATCAGCAAGCTAATTGCCAACAGCGTGGACCCCCACGCGCTGATGACCGAGAGTATGAATCAGAAACACGAGTGGCAGCTTCTCTTTAAGTTCCGCCACTCGGACCCAGATCATTTTATGTTTTATTGTGCTACCTTTGGAATCACGAAATTCATTCTGAATCCAAAAGAACAGGTTTTCATTGTAAGACTGGACACAGTAGTAAGAGTCACTTACGATCAAAGCCGTCACACTAGGATCTGCGTACTCCAATGCAAGCATTAGAGCACGAAGCTCTGCTAATTGTGCGGTGCAGTCCCCAAGTGTCTGCGTGTGCACGACACTGGACTTGAACTCATCGTTCACCATGGCACCGGCCACAATGGCGCAAGCGGAAACGTAGGCATGTTTAGAGCCATGCGCAACCTGCGCCGAACCATCAGTGTAAATGATGCAATGGAAATACTCCAACGGCCGCATTGCTAATGGAGCAGGATGAACAAATCCATACTGTAAATACTCCTGCGACCGTAAAGTGGCGTCAAAAATAAACGTGACATCTTGTGACGTCAAGGATGCAGCCCATTGAATCCACCGAGAGTGCAAAGCTTTGGAATTAGGTACACTGGCCTTCGTAACTGCCTCTAAGGCAGGACACGGGGTAACAACCAACATGCGCTTCCCTTGTGACAGGGCACGTTCCTTAAGAATCGCCATCTGCACAGCCGTTAAAACTTTCTCCACAGTTTCTCCATGTTTGTATATGAATTCATTTCTGTGTCACAATTATTTGGATTCTTAGAACATAATCAATTTATTGTTTAATTCACTTTAATATCAATTATATAAAAATTGAGAAAAAAAGATAAAAAGAACAAAAAAACTGTTTAATAAATAAATAAACATATTGACTAACATAAGCATTTTCTGTTTATCACATTATGTTAGAGTGCCTGTTCTATACATGTCTATTTCTAAGACATTTTAGGGTATTTACTTAGGAACACAGTTGTTCAAAATAATCGATTTCTAGCTATAACTTTCTTTCACTGACTCAGGTGGGAGAAGCTCCAGATCAAAAGATTAAAAGAGTAACTTTCAACCAGATCTCTTTTCGTATGGAATATCGGGCCATCTATTAAGAAGTATAAAGGGCCAGTTCAAAGTTGGTCCAATATTATTGTTCCTTTAAAAAGACTGATTAGAGGTATCAGTCATGAATGATTAATATAAAAACCGGAACACATCTCGGTCTCAAGTATCGCACAAATAGCCGGTCTCAATGTTTCTTGTCAAGTTGGCAGCAGGATCACTTTTTCGTGGCTTTTAATTCTGATGAAATCTGTGTAACCTGGAGTCTTCCCTCGATCGTGATTCATATGTAACTCATATTTAGGCTTAGCCAATGTCTTTCACTCGTAAGTTGCCCTCTCCCACTGATGTATGTTGGATTTGTGTTAGGTGAGCTGCTATGTCATGTTTGTGTATCCATATATGAAGGCCGTCAATTTTTCATTCCTTTGTGTGTTTCTCCATAGAGATGTATCCAATGAGCAGTGTGCATCTTGCAACTACTTCCTTTAGATGCTTTCTAAATGGTGTGTGTGGGACTTGCTTTCTGAAATTCCACGTGGCCATTGCACACACATGTGTGATACTTTGGTATTCTATTAGTTGTCCCTGAGTACCGTCAGTTCATGTGACCACTGTAATTCTTGTTTCTCATCCATGTGCTAGGTATTCTGTGTTCCACAGTCCCAGAGTTTCATGTTTCCTACAATGGTGTGAAGGGTATTGTGAAGTCCTTGTTCAGATTATGCTCTCTATCCATTTTTGAGACTGCTTGCATGTGATGCCATTGAGTGGCCTTGCCTTTTGATGTGTGAGTTGCCTACAGATGTGAATGACAAAAATGTGTATAAGACTTTTAGGACTGTCAATAATGAGGTATTTTTTGTCTATCGATGGATGGAGGATGTGTACAATGTGATTTTCTGATGATTAGTGAGGCATCTTGTTGAGTGTTTGGATAGCAGGGCATCATGGCATTTTTAGTCTTCTCAATGGGACTGGTGAGGAAGAGAGGTGTTGTTGATGAGTCATGAGGTGTTCTGTCTGTGTGCTGTATCTGGTGGAATTGATGTATACAAATTGATGCAGATATTACTTTCAGTTTTATTACAATTCTGTCACATGTTCAGTCATATACATTATTGCTTGTGTTGCACAGACAAATAGTACAAAGAGGGGACCCTGCATGTTTAATTGGTAATTGTGTTTCTTTTATTTAACAATCAAAGTCCCTGTATACCTGATTTGCACTTATATATTCCACTTCCTTTGCCTGAGCTACAGCATTGCTTCATTTAACTGTGGTAACAATGAGACGTTGTATTTGTGTGACTCACTGTTGTCACAACGGGTTCTGTTTTGGAGGTGGTCAATCAGGTAGAGCAGCAGCACGATGGTAGGATGGCCTAAATGACATCATAGAACTTTTTGAGGTGAGTTTTGCCCTTACTTCCCTCCCTTTCTACCACATCCTTGTGGAGGTTGGCCCGCCTCACTTCTGCCAGCTGAAATTCAACTGGTGATAGGCTGGGAGCTTTGAGTAGTGGTCCGCGCCTCCCAGAGCCAGATTTCGCAGAACCGTAACCACTGCGTCTTGTGGGCAGTGGCACTGCCAACGGAGCAGCAATGACGCTCATATTGGCATAGTTTGCAACTCATATTAGGGTGGGTGGGACAACTGTGCTCAACGCCATTGCAACAACACAGCTGGCCCAGCTGTCCACAGATCACCAAACACGTAATCAGGCCCTATATGTTGAATTCTATCATAACCCCTTCCATGCTGGGCCGTTTCCGCCGCTGTGCGGTAAACAAAAGAACAGGGCGGGGCCGTGAAGAACCCCAGCCGTCATCAGCACACGAGCGCCGCAGAGCGTGACGGCTGGGGTTCGTCACCAGCATGGAAGGGGTTAACATGTGACTTGAACATTCCCTAGAAATGTATAGTTATGCCTTCAACAACCTGAATCTGTCCATGTCTAGGAGCCACGTAGCAAGCTCTTGGAGATTTTGGTTTTGTGTCATGTAAGAGTGAGCCAGATGAAGGACCGTGTTCCCTTGATGACCTCTACTATGATGGAGATTAACACTGATGCTGTTAGCTAGAAATATCAAACATCAAACAAGCACCTCTCCCAAGGGCCCCCAAATCACCACATTATCACACAACCTAATGAAAAGTCCCTCCCTAATTCAAAGACATATTCAGGCAACCAGGCAAATGACTGAAATCCAAATGTGCATAGCCCCTCATGTGTATAACAAATTCAGTATATTTAGTTACATTGAAATGCAAAGCCCTGTACTTTGTTCTAGTTGTTTTTGATGAGGTGGGGAATGTGGGCAGGTCTCCCTTTGCAGAATAGCAAGCTGTAGTTTTCCATGATCAGTCAGTCAGTTTGCGCCTTCAACCTATGTCCTCATGGAGGAGAATAATAAGTTAAAGCCCCGCTTGCTATCTCTCTTTACATCATGACAGCTAGAGTTTTATCAGCAACAAAAGATAAAATGTCATGAACACATTCACAATATCACTTCTTGGGCATACATCACATATAAAGTCTCAGCACTGGGGACTTATGCTATCAGGAAGAAGAGGTTTATCAAGTCTCTTTATAGTATTATAACCCATTTGGAAAGTACAATCCACCCAGTGATAATGATACATTCACATAGTATAACATCAATGCTCTTAGCACCTGCAGCTTCACATTTGTGTATCTTTAGGCCACATTCCATTACCATCATGTATTTTTAAATGCACTTTTTATGTGGATTCATGGTAGAGGTAGGTACTCATTTATCACAACACATTGTAGGGGAACACTAATAATTTGTCAGCCCACTCCTCTTACAACACATTTCAAATTGGCGTCAACTGGTAGTATTAATATCATTGTTCTAACTTCTAAAATGTGAATCATGGGCCAAACTTGCTGTTTATCTTTCAGTGTATCCTTCCGCCATCTTCGGCACCTGCTGGCTCTAATCTATGCCACAGAAGAGATCAACAGAAACCCTAATCTCTTAGGAAACTTCACACTGGGTTATCATATGTATGATTCTTGCACCAGTGTGATGAAAGCACTTCAAGCCACATTAAACATATTGTCAAAGAGGGACTATCCAGCCCCAAACTACAGCTGCCAGAGTAATGGCACACTGGTTGGCTTTATTGGAGACCTGTCATCTACAACATCCTTCTCAATGGCTGAGCTTCTAGGAATCTACAGGTATCCTCAGGTAGGAAACTTGTGTTTGATGAGCGAACATCCCAAAGATGTGTGTGTTTAGAAAACTCTTGAAAATGGAAGTCTGGTTCAATGTAAACATGTGAAATAAGGAAAGTAAACAAAGGAAAGGTAAAAAATGTTGATGTAATAAGTCGGCTTAAATTAGACTTAGGTTGCTTGTTTTGTTGTCTGTCAGTTTAGGTTGGACTCTTCCTACTGGAGTAGGAATGAGTTTGTTTTGAATGTGACGGATCTCTGTCTAGATTGGCATAGTCAGTGAAAAACAATGATCCCACCCTGCTCAGTCACAGTTGGCCTCCTTTTTATGCCCATGTTGCTCTCTCCTCCACTTTTCCCAACTGACTCTATTGCTGTAACTTGGTGTCTCCTTCCCTTGCCTTTCTTGCTGTAACCTCACCCCACAGACTACTGCCTGACACTGTTACCATCAGCTTATCTCATTCTTAAAGAACTGCACCGACATTGGCAAAGTCCTCCTGGAATTTTACTAGGTCTATTTTTAAGATGGGCAATATGATGCATGTAAAGACAACATGACAGGCATGTTAGAACAGTGTAGCATAAGTATAAAACATGCCTGTTTCAGCATTCCAGAATGGACTCTACCTTTCATTTAGATATAATATAACTTCCTTTTTATTTGAAAGACTTTATTAGTCTTATAACAAAAAAGAAATGAACAAAATGTTGCTTGAGACATTAGTCCAGAGTGCATGTGGGATCAGCAGGTAGAGTGTACTGTACATTAGTATTAATAAACATGGCACCTTATGGGAAATGATGAAAAAACAAAGCAAACAAATATGGTCTTGATTCACATTAGGTCCTGAACCCCAAGCCTTAGCAAAATATAATATAACATATCACTTGACACAATCAACTAAAAAGAAATCATAAGAACTTTCCAATGAAGGCATGACATTTTGGGGGAAATAATTGACCAATATCTATCTGGGAAAGTTGCAAATAGGTGGTAAGAAGTTTGAGTAGTTGAACAATGACTAGTACTTTTGTTGTAGATTGTTTCAATATGGAGGTCACGCAGGTTTAGTGTGGGCAAAATAGTCAACCAGTGTTTCCCAAACAGGTCTAGACTGAGGTTTCCAGAGGGAGTTTAGGAGGGAAATGTTGTCGACCCCTCTCAAATAAAATATCTAATATAACCAGGACTTGAAACTAGGAGCTCCAGGGTTTTTTCCAAATAGCTAGAACAGAGTTACAGGTCACGGTCATTAAAATATCTACCAGGAGCCTATCACTGGGTGATTTGAGATGTGGGTTAGGAATCCTTGAATGAGTGCAGTGCAGTCAAACTTTAGCTGAATGCTCAGTAGGGACCAAATTAAATCAGATACGTGTTTCTAAAAATGGGAAATGGAGTTGCATTGGAATCAGAGGTGTGGAAGATCTTCAGTGGATTTATTGCAGTTCCAGAATATTGGGTACCCTCTCAGGGCTGAGAGGAACTCACAAGGGGAGTTGAGGTAATAGACATTTTCAGGTAGCTAATGTGTCCCCCACTCGCACCCCATCCATACGCACGTGTCCCATGTATGTCATGTAATTCCTTTCCCGTGCATGCTAGAAAGACGCATATGCATTTGCGTCCAATGTTAACATGTCAGTTATACAGTTCCCCAAGAAAATCACGTTAATTAGGCTTCTAGGCCTATGGTGCCAACGTCTTTACATGGTACACTTTTGAATAAAGCACACGTTTTCTCCATGTTTCCTGGCCCAGTCGAGCCAGGCCCTTAACGAGACTTCAAGTTCTTTTCTGCATCTGAAAACTACAGTTTAGGTATGCATCCCTGACCTCTACCTTACATCCTGCTCAGACGAGCGGTGCCCGGCTCGGCCTGCTTGCCTGCATAGACGATATTTTGCCTACAGTTATCTGCTCAGCCTCCGCGAAAACACATTCCAGTCTAGTGAAATAGGTAAACATATTCCCGGCTGCAGAGCAAAGGGCCCTGCCTTCCTGTCTCCATGCAAGTAATTTACTGCTCCCGTTACCATGGTAGGCCCATGGCCCCCGCACTTTACATGAAGATTCATATACAAGCACTAGCATTCAGTGATGAACGGCCTCTGCCCGAGAGACCTTTTACTTCAGACACTACATCCTCCAAACATAAGATACCAGATATGTTATAGGTGCAGGTCGTTCTGACATCCCAGACATTAGTCTCCTCTACTAGTGCTAAAGTCAAAGCGCATACAGGCCAAAGGTTTCTGCTGACCCTGCAAACTTTTTCTAAGCATCCACCCACCTTGTGACGTTTCATGTGACGTTTCTCTGACATGCCAAGTGTACGCCCAAGTGTACGCCTTCTTACACGCCTCCTGTTACGCACATATGTTCTTATCTCTCTCTTTTCACCTGTTACGCCTACTGTATTCGATTCAATTATACTGTTTTACTATATATAATGTGTGATGTTAATAAAATGTTGAATGTCCCTTCCTGAACCTTAGTGGTGATGGAACTCGATGTCCCATGCCTCGAGGCATTTCATTAAAGCCCGTATGACTCAGATTCCACGGACTCTGCCTCTCATTTGATTGAGCTATCCTTATTGTCATTTAATGTACAGAAAAATAGTCCGGTAATTTTATTTACCACATAATCTGGTGCCCCAACAGGGACTCCCCCCCTTCCCCACTCGCCGGCGATGTACCGCAGGCCTTGACCCCTTCTACAGCTGTGACGGATCCAGTGCACACCTGCAGGTTTTCCTGCTATCTCCCTCAGGCCCACGGAGGAGAAAGAGACTGTGACCCGGCATCCAGACGAGGCGGTGAGGAATGCGGAGGATCCCGACCAGAGCCCCAAGCCGAGAGAGCAAGGTCCGAGGTATCCAGAGGCCCACCTGTTCCGAAGCGCATGCGTAGGAGAAATCGTAGCCTGACGCAGTCCAGTCCAGTCCAGTTTCCGAGGCCTTCAGTTTCTGCTTCCCGGTGAGTACCGTTATGGGGAACGCATCTAGACTGGTTAATTAATTTGTGCCCGGTCAAGACAGGTCTGGGTACACAGACCTGGTCCAGACGTGTTCACTTAGGTGAATACGGTATGACGTGTCTCTTCATGGGACCGGTATGTCTGTACTGTTTTAGCAGTGCATCAAGTAATTCAGTATTCTAGATCTCGAGAATTCTTCAGTATTGTGTTTTATGTACTAGGCAATATATGTTCGAAAAATGTTTTAATGTGTTTTCATGTCGTGGTATAAATGATTGTTTGCTGTGTTTATTGTGTTCACGTTCAATTCAGTCTCAATATGCCACTGTTCTCGAAATTATGTCAGATAGGAACCAGGAAAGGGATACTCGAAGAAGCAGTTCCTGTCCCGCCTAGGGACACTCCCGGACATTTTATGTACCATAAGCATGGCTTAGATGCCATACTGTACCTAGATTTGTGGGTGGATTATTCTAAGGATCTGGAAGAGAAGTATAGATGGCCTGTCTCAGGGACATGGGATGCTGATTGCATCATGAGAGTAGAAGAAGCATTATGGAAAAAGAAAGCCAGACAATCCCAGAAAGATGCCATAGAATTATGGCGTAAAGAAGCGCATAGAAGAACAGAGAAAGAAATCAGGAAAGCAGAGAGAAGTAGAGAAGAATCCGAAAAAGCTAGAGAAAAAGAGTTACTAGAAGAAGGAGAACGAGTCAGAATAGAACAACAAGACAGACAAAGAAATGCCCTTATTACAGGTCTGTATCCTGTTCTCGCCGAGGGCCTGCCCAAGGAGACCCCGGAAGTAGTCCGTAACTTGCCACCACCATTAGTCCCGACTAAACTCCGTCATAAACAGACCGCAGCAGACATTTTCCTTTCTTCCTATTTAGATGATGTAGCTCTAGCATATACTAATGTACACGTACCACCTGCTAATAATATACATCAGCCTGTTCAGTCTGTTCAAGCCAGGACACCCCCATGTCTCCAAGACTCGCTTCCCGCACCTATTGTCACTTCCCCTACTGCTACTGTTACTGTTCCACCTGTTATTGGTCCTGCAAATCCTTTTTTGACAGATGCAACCCAGAGTCCGCCTCTGTTACGTATACCTACTCTACCCGCTATGACACCAGTAGTTACAACACAGCCAATTCATGTCTTCGCTTCCGCTTCAGGAGGTGCAACAGGAGGTCTCCCTGTCACCCCGCCTCAAGTAAAACGACTGACGCTTAGAGAGTTAGCATTGCAACGTACACCCAGAGCAGCGACATTCGCAACCCTTCAACAGTACATTACAGATTGCAGATATGATCCAGTACCAGGCGAAGACGACATGATGCTATTCTCACTACGTTTACGACGAGTCACAAACTATTTGACTATTCTACCACATATGGAAGAACATCTAGATAACATATACCATTTCATTAGAACAGGGGAGGGACCAGAATGCATTCACGAAGCCATGGCACACAATAAGGTTGAGACACAGAAAATGATTCTACAGTTTTTGATAAATTGTTTGATAAGGGAGCGAGATCGGCCAGGTACAAGCAAAGAAGAAATGGATATCTTGATTAATTGGAGTAACAATATAGCTGATGGTAAACATAAAACACAAGGTTGTAAAGAATCCATGTACAGAAAAATCCGTAAAGAGATTGTACTAATACACGAAAGGGAAGCCGAGAAAGAGGAGAATGAAACCACAGAAGAGGACGAGATAGATGATACAGAAGAAAACAGAGATATGATAGCGTACGTAGGTAGAGCAAGACCTTTTGACAGACCTATTCGCCTAGAAAGCAAGAAACGTTTTCTTTCTCCCATACCAGAAGAAAGTTCTCTTGAGCATATATTCCAAGCCACTGATAAAGTACTGAAACAAAGAATAGGTTACAGTGAACTTAGTACCATGAATGAACAAGAACAAGCACGGTCCGCAGTACAATGGGCTGATAATAACAGCGTATATAAAGATGATTCAGTAGCGCAAACATTTTTGAATCTTTCCCCAACCGAACAGCGCTTAGCTGGTATGTATATGATCCAGCATCTCATTATACTATATGGGAGTCAGCATTCTGATCCAGGTCCCCTATATAATATTTTGGAAGAATTACTCCTGAAAAGATGGAGAGGCCTAGGTACCGATTTAATTAATGTCATTCTAGAACAACAACACAAATACAGAACTTTCCTGACTCCACATTTCGTTCCTGTTCCACCCCCAGTAAGGAAAACATTTTACATTGACAGACAGAATCCCTTACAAGAAGTTCATCTCGTCCAGACCCCAGGGGGTGCACTTCAACGAGTATTCGTATACACACCTTTAAGCAAAATGGAATTATTGGAAATGAAGAAAATAGTGCCCTGTCATGATAAAGATCCAGCAGGGTTTCACCGTGAATTAAAAGACATGCTACTCATGGGGGATTATACATATCCCGATATTCTTAAAATGTTAAAAGTACTGTTGCCAGCCGGTATTTACGAAAAACTTAAAGAAAAAGAATGGGAGGTGGGAGATAAAAAGATCATCTGGACTGAATTAGAAAACAAAGAAAATACACGAATCCCAGGTACTGGTCTTGGGGACAAAACTAAAGCTTTACCAGGATTATTAGTACAGGTTCTGCCGAGGTTATTGGCAATTAAAAAGGAAGACTGGGATGCAATCTCAGCCTGCAAACAGAAACAAGACGAAGAGACTAGTGATTTTTATTCCAGATTCGAGAAATGTTTTATTATTAATAGTGGCCTGAAAACAAGTAGTGAATCATATCCACATCTTTTTGTGACCAAACTAGTCGAGAATTCCTTACCCCAAGTTAAAAATAGAGTACTGAAAGTCAAGAGTACATGGCAAGCAAATACCCCTCAAATGTTACAAATGTTACAGTACCACCAGAACCGAATTAGAGAGGAACATGATCATGAACAGAGGCGTATGAAAGATACGAAAATGAAAGTATTAGTAGCTCAGTCTGTTCCAGTGGACGGTCAGAAAAAGGGTACAGCACCGCCAGGTCATTCTGCAGCTCCCGTTAAAGGGAATTGCAACTATTGTAAACAGCCAGGTCACTATATAAACGAATGTACTGTTCTGAAATATAATATTGCTACCGGCAGGACGAAAGAAAGACCGCGTCCTCCTAGACAAGAACATGTTCCACAGCATATTCCACAGAATACGCAACCACCAAAGCAAGCACAACAGACAGCAGCTGTACCCCAACCCCAACCCATTGCTGCCACGCAGCATGTCACGCAACAAATGTACCAGTATGCACAGTCAGATTACCCCGATTATCAGCAGTACTCATGAAACAGCCTAGAGAGGGAGGTTGGCTTGCCTCTTATTGAGGTTCCTGTAGATCAAGAGGGTCCCTATGTACATAGTCAGGTATTAGGGAAAGACAGAAAATTTTTGATTGACACAGGGGCGAGCAGAACTACCATCAGTCATGACGAGGTTCCAGGGGCACCCCTCTCAGGCTCACAGAATGTTTCCCTGGGTTTTTCAGGAAAGCCTATTGTTAATGAAGTGTCAAAGCCAGTTTCCCTAGAAGTTGGTCCATTGTCCCGTACTACAGACTTGTTACTTACGAAAGCATGTCCTGAAAATCTGCTTGGTATTAAAACGTTGAAAGCTCTAGGAGCAGTAATATGTTGTTCTCCGGAAGGAGTGAGATTGTTCTTACGTGATTTTAAAGGTCATTATGTGTTGAGAGATTTTGATCCAAGATTGCAAAATGTACCAGCGCATTTATGGGCACTAGGTCCAACTGATTTAGGTTGAATGCACATTACACCTTATCGTGTTACACTCAAGCAAGGAGTTGTACTACCCCGAATCCGAAAATACAAATTACCCCCCGAGGCTGTAGCAGCCTTACTGAAAATTATTGACGAACTGATTGCCCAAGGAGTAGTTATAGAAACGGACTCCAATGTATGTAATTCTCCAATCATTCCGATCCTTAAACAATCTGACCCAAATGCACCACCAGTCTACAGATTGGTGACCGATCTTCGAGAATTAAATAAATGCATCATTCCTCAGTACCCAGTAGTGCCAGACATATCTTCCTTATTGACGGCTATTGATTCCGATGCAGCGTTCTTTACTGTAATCGACCTCAAGAACGCTTTCTTTAGTGTGCCCATTCATCCAGAAAGCCAGTATCTCTTCGGATTCTCTTTAAATGGCCGAAGCTTCAAATTTGCACGTGCTCCTCAAGGGTTCACGGAAAGTCCCAGTATTTACAGTCAAGCCCTGAAGAGACAACTAGACAGTATTCACATGCCTGCTGACACTGCTCCGCTCCAATATGTCAATGACCTGTTAATTACTGCAAGGACCAAAAGTGACTGCGAGCGTGCGTCACTGACTGTCTTGTATTTCTTGGCCGAAAAGGGGCATAAAGTGTCCCCTTCGAAGCTACAATTCTGTGCCCAGCAAGTGGTATACCTTGGGCACTTGCTGTCCAAGTGGGGGAGACAGTTGACACCAGACCACATTCAGTTAATTGCACATCTGCCACAACCCAAGACACAAAAGGAGGTACGGGCCTTTATTGGCCTCACCTCGTACTGCAGACAATGGATCCCTCAGTACGCATATCTAGCCAAACCACTCATACAATTGACAACACAGGAGGCAGCGACTTCGACTGTCCTCCCTTGGACTCAGGAACACACACAAGCTTTTGACGAATTAAAGAAATCCCTATGTCAAGCACCTGTTTTAGCGACACCATGTTACAACAAACCTTTTACACTTTTTGTTACTGAACGCGATGGCACAGCATTATCTGTGCTCACACAAGATCAAGCAGGAAAACACAAGCCTTGTGCTTATTTTTCTAGTACATTGGATCCAGTGGCCCAGGCTTTGCCTGCGTGCCTCAAATCAGTTGCAGCAACAGCTCTAGCAATCAGACAAAGCAATTCAATAGTGTTAGGACATCCTCTGACAGTCCATGTTCCACACTCCGTGGAAGTTCTTTTGAACCGAACCCAGACTCAACACTTGACCATAGCAAGACTGACAGGATATGAATTGACACTGTTTCAGCCACACATAGAGATCAGACGCTGCAACACCTTAAACCCTGCCACATTGTTACCCTCGAGTACAATTGACCCGACACCACATGACTGTGTAGAAGTCATCAATACTGTAACGAAGCCCAGACAAGATTTGACAGACATTGCATTACCTGACCCAGACCTGACACTTTACGTGGATGGTTCATGTATGAGAACAAGCACAGAAGAGTTAGTGGCCGCATATGCAGTGACAACTGAAACTGAAGTCTTAGAAACACATCGTATTGACACGTTGTCTGCCCAAGCAGCAGAGCTCATTGCTCTGACCCAAGCCTGCATCCGAGCCAAGAACCTGAAAGTAAACATATATACAGATTCACAGTATGCATTCGGACTTCGGTATCCTCTGGCAAGAAAGAGGTTTTTCAACTTCTCATGGCGCCAAGATACAGCATGGTCCCCTTATTCAAGCTCTGTTAGAAGCAATACACTTACCTGCATCCATTGCTATCATGAAGTGCAAGGCACATACGAAAGTCACTGATACCATTTCCCAGGGTAACGACCTGGCAGATCGAACAGCTAAACTCACAGCTCAGACTCAGACAGACATACCGACAGATCCGACAAAGACTGAAGTACCAACACAGACACATTGTATGACAGTGAAGGATCCCACTCTAGATGTACTCAACATACAGACACATGCCACTCCAGACGAAATCAAGAAATGGACTGAACAAGGAGGGATCCAAACAGATCAGGGATGGATGATGAAGGGAAGAGCCACATGGTTCCTCCCCGACTCTATGGTTCAAGTGATCATTAACACAGCACATAGTCCTGCACACTTAGGAGAAAAAGCCATGTTAGACAGCATTCAGAATCTATGGTTCAACAAGCATTTACGAGCAGCAGCAAAACAGAAAGTGCGTACCTGCATGATCTGTTGTCAGTTCAATCCAGGCAAAGGCATCCCCGTGGAACAAGGTGGATTCCATCCTCCTGACCATCCTTTTGAAGTCCTCCAGATGGATTATATCCAGATGGACAGATGTCGAGGATTCAAATATGTCCTCGTAGTTGTATGTGCCCTTTCCAGATGGACAGAAGCATATCCAGTCCCAGATTACACTGCCGCGACCACTGCCAAGCAGTTGGTTCGTGAATTGTTCCCGCGATACGGTTTGCCCTGTGTCGTGTACTCAGATAATGGACAGCCATTCTCGTCCGAGCTTATGAAACAGGTATCACTCCTGTTAGGTTACCAGTGGAAATTTCACTGTGTACGACACCCCGAAGCAGCTGGTTTGGTCGAGCGACACAACCAGACTCTGAAAACACGATTAGCCAAGATTTGTGCAGAAAAGGTGTAGATTGGATAGTAAAACTAGAAATAGAAAAAAATCCCTTCAATGGCCATATACTTCAATTATGTGCATGCATCAATACATATCAAAGACTAGTGACAGAAGGAAGGTAATACTAAACAGAAATCATTCAAAAAATTGTATTTATTATTTCTCTTTTTTGTAAATATAAATTCATATAAAAATCGTTATAAATCAAGCAATTCTATAGAAAACACATCAATTAATTATACAAATTCATGAAAGACATAATAGAATCATAAAAATAAGCAACAAATAAATATATATACCCCATGGTGCCAGACATACAACCAACTTACTCTCGTGCTACCAAGCATACTACAATCAAACCTCATACATTGATGAAAAAAGGAACTGGTAAACAATTAGCCAGATCACACAGCTAAAATTGTTCAAGGGCTACGGGAAAGGAATAACGGCCCTTGTAGCAGGTCTACGCGCGTTTCGGTGGTTCAAGCCACCTTCATCAGGACCTTGTTCACCATTTAGTGCAGAACCCGGGGATCAGACAGGACAAAAAACCTAAAAAGGAGAATAAATCTGTCACTAAGACATCCACAAGTTAAGTTTAATAAAAAAGCATAAGACATTCACTATTGCAGTTAAACTATGGGGGCTCATCAACGCGGCTCAAGTAGGCACCTATACTATGTTAGTTAAAGGGATATGATTAAACTGACTTCATAGCACAGCGGTCACATGAAGGACCAGATCAATTGAACAGCATCTACAAAGGAATCAAGGGAGGCTGTAAATAGACATGTAATGGCGACTTGCTGAAACTCTTGCATGTCCCAGATTAAATAGGGCTTACCAATAGCGTCGTTCATAATGGGAGCAAAAAAGGCATGTGAGACTCAGGACTTCATCCGTATTGATGGCTACAAGGAGAATGTAAACGCCATGATGTCATAATTTATGCACAAATACCAAGAATTACATAACGTATGTATGCTTCCTATTGACACCCATCCTTATTTCACACTGACAGTGACCTACCAAGGTGGTCGCAGTGTGTCCTTGTTCAGTGGAACTTCACGCAATTCATCTATGTGTCGTATTAAAAAGAAGATCTCAAGTTGATTGGGGCTGACGGCGAAGGGACTAAGTACTGTTACTTCCTAATCTGTGCAAAGAAGGAAAAATAACACAAGAGTCCAATAAGGACTGACACATTCCACTTCATATGCATGTCCAAGATAGCAACGAACAATAAAGCCAAAAAAAAGGGGGGGAAGAGTGTAGGCTTACTTATATGCACAGTAGAAATACAGTCCATTGGTAAGCTGCTTTATTGTATACCAGCGACTCTAAAAAGGAAGAGAGAACGTTACACGCTGTTAGGGTTTATGCAGGGTCTGGCAAGAAATAATGCGCGTTGTTAGTTGGATCGGCGACCTATCTTGAAAGCGTGCAAGCGTCCATATCTAAGTGGAAGATGATAGATACGGACTATTAATGTTGCCAGATACATTGGTGTGGGTAAACCACTGGCAACACGGGAATCAGTATCACGTAAACTCATAAGCCTCTACTGTTTCTCGGGCTGGCAAAAGCGCACATTGCTGCCTAATCCTAAATGGCTGACAATACAGAAACAGTCCAATGATCATGGATTAACAACGAGAGCGCCGAAAACTCAGAACTGCCCTGTCCTAGCGCTAAAGCCGGAGGTACCTCCAGCATAACTCCGTGACTCAAACGCCTACCTTAAGGTCCGTGGTAACGCGCCGTAATCCTTCTCCGTCACTGCGCCCCTTGGTGAGAAGACGCTTCAGACCCGCCATGATTTATACACCTTCAAGGCGTTCCAATCCCGCGGGAAGTGAACGTCAGATAGCAGAGGTCTCCAAATGTCAACACAAACGTAGGACTTCGGAAAAACGTGCATCTTGATAGTATCGAACTAGGAGAATAATTTCTGATGCAGGCGTGGAAAAATAAATAATCCCGCTGAACCCAGAAGCTGTGGTTAAGGTCAAGTTTTAATGCGTATACAGCTTGCAATTTCCATGCTTAAATGTAGCGTAACCAAAGGAGGAAGTGTACAATTTAAAGCAATTGCAATAAAGTACAACTTCAAAAATTCAGGATGTATCAAATAGTTACGTCACTGGAATTGTCTATGCTAGTACTCCCACAATTCAGGGCTTAAGTTCCTCCCCTCTGTCCCTTGGTCACATTCGCTCTTTGAGGGGGTCCCATTGTACATGTTACGTAGATTGGATAGTAGCCCGGCCAGTTGCCCTCTTCTATATGCGCATGGTAGCTCATTCCAGAACCGGACTATCTCCCTATGAGGTAGTCTTTGGCCGACCTCCCAATATGTGGGGTACGCCTATGCCTCGTAAGATTACCGATGTTGATAGTAATATGCTGACAGATTACCTAGCTTCCTTGATGTCTGCACTACAATCTTGTCGTTCACAGGTTGCGGCTGCCTTCCCGGACAACACCCAAGTAAAACCGCATGAAATCGTTCCAGGAGAATACGTCTACATTCGAAATTTCGACAGATCAAGCCCTCTGGAACCCAGATGGAAGCAGCCAAAGCTGGTGTTGATGACCACTAGGACCGCAGTAAAGCTAGAAGGTCGCAAGGGGTGGCTACACTCCAGTCATATAAAACGAGTTCACGGACTGTGTCCAGAGACTGCAATTAAGGACTGCCCCCTTTTAGACACTGACTCTAAACTTCCCCTGCTAGAAAAAACTCCCCAACAGGAGTACCGAGCAAAGTTGAGGTCTAGTAAGTCAGACAGCGTTTAATTGTTTAAGTCCCCCTCAGGTGAAGCGGTTAGACAGGTTTCTGACATGTATAAGATAGACCTAGGGTAGGCATGAGCGGATTTTGCGGATTGGCAATCCGCGAATTTGCGGATTTGCGAACTCGCAATCCGCAAAATCCGCGAATTCCCGCGAATTTGCGGATTTTTTTTTTTTTTGTGTTCGCCCGTGTTTCTGCCAGTTCGCGAGGGTTTTTACAATTTCGCAATTTGCGAACTTACCTGTCGGGTCGCAAGTTTTGCGAACTTGTTGTTTCTACGTGTCCAACCTGTTTGGGACACTCTTCTTCATCACTGCCACTCTCTGTCACCACTGCCACTCTCTGACTACTCATGCCACCCTCTGGCCCACCCATGCCACCCTCTGTTTCATCACCACACCCTCTGGTTGTCCAGTGTACATTATTTTCGGCAAAGCAAAGCACACCTTCCCTGCCTCAAGTGACCTGAATTAATTTGGGGCTGATTAATGTGTCACAGAATATTTTTTTAGCTGGCACCTGCTTCCTTAGTGCGCCCTGATTAGTGATCTTTTGCACTTGCTAAGTGCTTTCATTGTTGCAAAATTAGTTACAACACCTGCCCTGCCCCAACTGACAATAATGAATTAGGGGCTGATTAATGGATTTTAACTTCCAGCCTGGCTCCTGCTTGTCTCCCTTAGCTGTAATTCATGACCTTTGTGGCATATGTGTAACTATTCTGAGGTTCAGAGCAGGGTCACATAATAGTTTCAACTGGCAACTGAACTCTGGAGGGGCCCCTCAGGAAGCACTACAGGAAATGGCTACTAATGATGTGCCTGAACTTTTGAACCTGGTAAGTAGTTACTTTCAGTTTTGCTTAGATCATATTTCTGCAATTTCGCACTTATTCGCGGGGCGCGAACTCACGCGAACAGTGCGAGCAGTGCGAGCAAAATCCGCTGCTCGCGGATTTGCGGATTTTGCAGGAAATTCGCAAATCTCGCGGATTGCGGATTTCCCGAAAATCCGCAAAATCCGCGAGCGGAACGGATTTTCCGCCCATGCCTAGATAGACCCAAGTAGTCAGAGAGATAGGCGAATCGAAAAGAGAGACAAATATTGCAAGAACTTGCATAGTCGATGCATCATAACGTTAATTTTCATGTTTATTCTGAGCATTTCGATAATATGTGTAAGCTTCCTGTTACATGATTTCTTTCCTCCTTTCAATTCACATGTACATACTTCCTCTAATGCCTCTGTAGAACACACTTTCAGCGACCTGCCCCCTCATGAGCTGTCCTATCGATTAGCAATGCGCAACAATACCTTCATTCGTATGTTACACCATACTCACCAGACCAGCAATGCCACAAATTGCTGGGTATGTGGCTGACTCCCACCTTATCAGAAATACAAGGGAGCTCTGCCCCTCTTTCCCTACCCGTTTACACATAATGGTTCATGTGGAGCATGGTTTGCTTTAATGTCTTCCTTAGACAGTAAGTCCAAAGTTTCCCAAGGCAATTGGATATGGGGTAACCTGAATACAGTCATGAATAAAGCATGTTTCCCAGACGCAGACGGTCTTCCCCAGAGGAGAGGGACTGATCTAGAAAATGAAGTGTATGAATTAGGTAACTTTTCCCTCAATCTCATGATCCTAAACGTCCAGTCCGAGACTAATTCGAACTTGCCGTTTATAACAGTTTTACCAGTGAAAGGTGAATTATGCGTTAGAAAGAATGGTTCAGTACATCTAGGACACAGTGATTGTAATACTGTGGTCAAATTCAGCGATAAAGGAAAGTATACTTTCAAAGCCTCTCGCCATTCTTATTTTATTTGTGGTCAGAAGGCTTATGTACATCTGTCCCTTGATTGGGATGGGACGTGTTATATTGCATTCCTGTTACCACCTGTTTTTCTAGCCCCGCCTGATTATCATCGAAATTCACGCCTTGTACATGTAAGACATAGAAGGGAGATCAAGTCCCCAATTGTCGATCAGACTGAGACAACGTGGGAACAATATACAGATTTCAATAAAGGATTCTTTTTCTTTGTAGGTCCTGTCCAAAACAGTAAATTGATACGCAAATTAACTAGAACATTGGAAGCGGTGGTGAACGAAACTACTTCTGCTTTAGGTAACCTGACCGAAGAACAATCTTCTATGAGACTTGTTGTTCTTCAAAATCGCCTTGTCCTTGACGTCATCCTGGCCGATAGGGGCGGGGCTTGTAGAGTGATCGGATCCAGTTGTTGCGTTTTTATTCCTAATAACGCGCCATCCGTGTATAAGGCCATAACAAGGCTTCACGAAATTGCTCACCTGATACACCAGAATCCAGGCACCTGGACTTGGTCCGGTTGGCTCTGGAGTGTGATGTCCGCCTGGGGATGGAAATTGCTATCATTCCTAGGGATAATACTACTTATTCTATTCAGTTGTTGTCTCTGTCTGCAATGTGGGCCAGCGATTTGCGGCTTGTGCGCCACAGCTTGTATTCCCCGTCCAAGTTCACATTCCCATTCCCGAATAAAGAAAGAAGAGCAAATGATGTTATATGAACAGATAGATGGTCTCATGAATATAGACATATCCTAAAGGGTGAAGTAGGGGCCAAGGAGGGAATGAGGTAATAGAAATTTTCAGGTAGCTAATGTGTCCCCCACTCGCACCCCATCCATACACACGTGTCCCATGTATGTCATGTAATTCCTTTCCCGTGCATGCTAGAAAGACGCATATGCATTTGCGTCCAACGTTAACATGTCAGTTATACAGTTCCCCAAGAAAATCACGTTAATTAGGCTTCTAGGCCTATGGTGCCAACGTCTTTACATGGTACACTTTTGAATAAAGCACACATTTTCTCCATGTTTCCTGGCCCAGTCGAGCCAAGCCCTTAACAAGACTTCAAGTTCTTTTCTGCCTCTGAAAACTACAGTTTAGGTATGCATCCCTGACCTCTACCTTACATCCTGCTCAGACGAGCTATGCCCGGCTCGGCCTGCTTGCCTGCCAAGACGATATTTTGCCTACAGTTATCTGCTCAGCCTCCGCGAAAACACATTCCAGTCTAGTGAAATAGGTAAACATATTCCCGGCTGCAGAGCAAAGGGCCCTGTCTTCCTGTCTCCATGCAAGTAATTTACTGCTCCCGTTACCATGGTAGGCCCATGGCCCCCGCACTTTACATGAAGATTCATATACACGCACTAGCATTCAGTGATGAACGGCCTCTGCCCGAGAGACCTTTTACTTCAGACACTACATCCTCCAAACATAAGATACCAGATATGTTATAGGTGCAGGTCGTTCTGACATCCCAGACATTAGTCTCCTCTACTAGTGCTGAAGTCAAAGTTCTCCCCAGTTACACGTCATGCTCAGTTGCGCGCGCATACAGGCCAAAGGTTTCTGCTGACCCTGCAAACTTTTTCTAAGCATCCACCCACTTTGTGACGTTTCATGTGACGTTTCTCTGACATGCCAAGTGCACGCCCAAGTGTACGCCTTCTTACACGCCTCCTGTTACGCACATATGTTCTTATCTCTCTCTTTTCACCTGTTACGCCTACTGTATTCAATTCAACTATACTGTTTTACTATATATAATGTGTGATGTTAATAAAATGTTGAATGTCCCTTCCTGAACCTTAGTGGTGATGGAACTCGATGTCCCATGCCTCGAGGCATTTCATTAAAGCCCGTATGACTCAGATTCCACGGACTCTTCCTCTCATTTGATTGAGCTATCCTTATTGTCATTTAATGTATTGAAAAATAGTCCGGTAATTTTATTTACCACAGAGTGCAACTTCCTGTGTTGTAACACTGTTTCACATAAAGTACTCCCCTAGATATTTAACCGACAGAACCGGTTGATTATAAGGAATGGATCCTGAACTGACACTGATGGAATATCCCTATATGAAGCTGCGGGTAATTCGACATCGGCATGTGGGGCAGGAGGCACGTCCTTTTGTTTTATATTCCCTCGCACACCCTAATGGTGTCATGCTTCGTCATCGGGACACCCTGGTGCCTAGATATCAGGGTGGGCTCAACTATATTTCAGGGAGCTCTTACAAATATATTTTGGCCGGGTAGGATAAAGATTTAAAATCCACTGTCAGATCCCAGTTTCCCTTTGTTTTCGGATATGGCAGGGACATTAAAAATAGTAGAAGTTGGGTTGTATGGGATATTATGGTCCTAAGACCCTATTGCTAAACCAGAACATGACTTGGACGCGTGCAGAGCTATCAATGAGCCTAGAATCCCAGACATGAATCCTTACAGCCTACATGAGAAATGAGATACAAACAGTAGGCTCAAGCTCAGTGACATTTTATAATTGAAGAAAATTATATTATAGATTAAGACGCAATGGATAACAAGTAATTTCTTAACAATAACATGATATGTATTATAATATAATATAATATAATATAATATAATATAATATAATATAATATAATATAATATAATATAATACAAAATAATATAATATGATATGATCTAATATATTATAATACAATACAATACAATACAATACAATATTATATAATATAGGGCTAGATGTAGGTAATTTGGATTTACCGATTCATAAATACCGAATTTTACCAATTCGGTATTTATGAATCGATAAATCCAATGCAGGTAAAAATTCGGTAATTATGTCAATGTCAATTACCGATTCGGTAATTGACATTCATTCCTATGGGTCTACAGGTCCATAGGAATCAATGGCAAATACCGAATTGGTAAATACCGATTCGGTAAATGCCAAATCCTACCGATTCGGTATTTTTTACCGAATTTTTACCTGCATTGGATTTACCGATTCATAAATACCGAATCGGTAAAATTCGGTATTTATGAATCGGTAAATCCAAATTACCTACATCTAGCCCTGAGGGCATGTATGTGTGCCACATGGCACAGGTGTAAATGCACATATTTGCATTTGCATAGGAATTTGTTATTTACCACCAATTATTAATTTGTGGTAAATAATGAATCCTGAAAGCACTGTACATATCAGAATGTAGATTCAGTAATTTTATCGATTTGGTAAATTACAGATTCGGTAAAATTACAGAATCTGTATTTTCTTATGCCCCTACATCTCAGTATTTAAATACAGGTCGGTAACGGCTGAAAATCAGTAATTTTGGCCGTTACCGACCGGTATTTGGATACCTACATTGGGCCCTTAATGTAATAGAATATAATAAAATTGAATGGAATATATAATATAATATAATACCATAAAACACAATCCAATACAATACCGTACAATACACTGCAATGTAATATAATGTAATATAATATAATAGAAAACTGATGACTATTTGACAATTGTGAAATATTAAAAATAACAGAGGAAAAGGAATGCTGAAAGGATAAAAAATGGAATGAGAGAATTTCACATTTGTCAGTGTTCATAACCTGAAATCGCAATAAAATAGTTTACTTCATTTAAAAAGTCAGCAAGGAAGAGGATCGTTAAGATATAAACAACAAAATGTCCTCCACATACACAGCTAATTTAATCTGTCTCTTTCCATATTAAAAACTCCTGATATCCCAGTCGTGCCGAAGCCTAAGGAGGATAGGTTCTAAAACCAAAATAAAAAGCAGAGGTTAAAGCAGATAGCCTTGCCTGACCTTCTGTGTAATAAAAAGAGTTTTGATGAAAGACCCTTAACAAGCATATTAGGCATCAGAGATGAGTATGGAGACAAACTAAAATAAGAAAATAGGGGCCCAAACCAAACATTCAAGAGCATTGAAAATGAAGGACCAACTCATATGGTCAAAAGCTTTCATAGCTTTTAGAGATTGCTGCTAAGGAATGTTTATATTTATGTGGTCTGCTCATTATATTAAGAAAAAGTCTTGTGGTGTCAATCAGGTCCCTGTTTGTTCTCCCCCAATCACTCATTGAGAAGAGTGGATCAACCTGAAGAGCAATGGGTTTTCCAAAAGTTTTGTAATCTAGATTAAGTAAATAGATACGTCTCTTATTTTTTCAAAATTTGGGATTTTCACCCTCCTTAGTGATAAGGTAAATCAACACTTCTTGGAATTCTCTCTTTGTTGATTTATTATAAATAAAAAATTCAAATAACTTGAAAAATGTTTAGGTAATGTGATTTTTGAAAATGAAGATCAAAATCAAATGGTAATCCATCAGTAACTTGAATGTTCCCTTTCTTGATTACTTTCATAGACATAACTTCATGAACAGTATTCTCCTCTTTCTAAAGGATAGAAGTCAATAGAAGAGTTGTGCTCTTTATAAATAGAAGATAGATAATGTGAAAATAATTGAGGAGAAGAGAGCGCATCTTTAGTATCTAAAATAGAATAATGGGATTTAAATTCCTCCAAGATTTCAGCATTTCCAGCTATAGGGTTATTCACTTCCTTTAAAATGAAGTCCAGATTAATGTGCTTTTTCTGAATCTCAACATAATTGGTTAAGAGTTGACCAGCCTTATTTTTTTGGCTGTAAAATTTGGCACCAGACTTAAGTAAATAAGCGGTTGCATCTTCCATAGAAATCTCATTAAAATGGCATTTAGAATTAGGAGGCCAATTAGCATGTGGGTCGTTAAGCCTCTGACTGCTCGTCAGAGATTTACCTTCCAACATCTTTTGTATAAACTCTGACCGCTGTATTACAAAAAAAGCTGTCAGAGTTTAAACTGGCTTGTCAATCTGACTGGCTTCCGAACAATCAATAAATCAATCATGTAATTTGTAAAGCGCACTACTCACCCGTGAGGGTCTTGAGGCGCTGGGGTGGGGAATGCTTCTACTGCTCGAAAAGCCAGGTCTTGAGGAGTTTTCTGAAGGTCAGCAGGCCATGGGTCTGCCGTAGGTGGATGGGGAGGGTGTTCCAGGTCTTGGCGGCGAGGTGAGAGAATGATCTGCCACCTGAGGTTGCTCTTCGTAAGCGGGGGACAGTACCGAGGGCGAGGGCGGCGGATTAGAGCTGGCAGGTGGGGGTGTAAAAGCTGAGGCGTCTGTTGAGGTACATGTGTCCGGTGTCATGGAGTGCCTTGTGTGCGTGGGTGAGGAGCTTGAAGGTTATCCTCTTATTGACCGGGAGCCAGTGCAGGTCTCTCAGGTGGGGTGTGATGTGGCTGCTGCAAGGAATGTCGAGGATCAGGCGTGCAGAGGCGTTCTGGATGCGTTGGACCCGTCTCAGGAGTTTGGCTGAGGCTCCTGCGTAGAGGGCGTTTCCATTGTCCAACCTGCTGCTGTGGGTGACTTTTCTTCTCATTTCAGTGGGGATCCACTTGTAGATCCTACGGTGCATGCAGAGGGTGTTGAAGCAGGGGGAGGAGACGGCGTTGACCTGTTTAGTCATGGAGAGGGTGGAGTCGAGGATGACCCCTAGGTTGCATGCATGGTCGTCGGGTGTTGGAGTGGATCCCAGTGCGATCGGCCACCAGGAGTCATCCCAGGCCGAAGGGTTGGATCCGAGGGTTAGGACCTCCATCTTGTCATAGTTCCGCTTCAGTCGGCTGTTCCTCATCCATTCAGCAACAGCCTTCTTTCCTTAGTGAAGGTTGGTTTTGGCAGTGTGGGGGTCCTTGGTGAGGGAGAGTATCAGCTGGGTGTCATTGGCGTAGGAAAGGATGTTGAGGTCCTGCCGGCGGGCGAATTGGGTGAACGGTGCCATGTAGATGTTAAACTGGGTTGGGCTGAGGGATGAGCCCTGGGGTACGCCGCAGATGATCTTGGTTGCTTCGGAGCAGAAGGGGGGAAGGCGGACGCTCTGTGTTCTGGCAGAGAGGGAGGAATTGGTCCAGTCCACGGCCTTCTCTGGGATCCCAGCGTTGTGGAGGTGTGTTCGTAGTGTGTGGTGACAGACCATGTCGAAGGCTGCTGACAGGTCCAGGAGGATGAAGGCCGCCGTTACTCCGTTGTCCAGCAGGGACTTGATGTCATCGGTGGCGGTGATGATGGCAGCCTCGGTGCTGTGGTTGCTGCTGAACCCGGACTGGGAAGGGCATCAGAATGTAGTTCTCCTCGAGGTAGCAGGTCAGTTGTTCGTTGACGGTCTTGACGATGACCTTTGCCGGGAACAGGAGCAGGGAGATAGGCCGGAAGTTCTTGAGGTCCTTGGGGTCCGCCTTGTGATTCTTGAGTAAGGTGTTGATCTCAGCGTGCTTCCAGCTCTCTGGGAAGGTTGCTGTCTCGAAGGAGGTGTTGATGAGTTTCCCGAGATGGGATGCGATGGATGTGCTTGCTTTGTTGAAGATGTGGTGTGGGCATGGATCTGACAGAGATCCGGAGTGGATTGTGTTCATGATCTTGATGGTGTACTCGTCGTTGATGTTGGTCCAGTAGAGCAGGCAGTTGGTGCGGATGTTTGTCGTGGGGGTGGAGGTCTCAATGCTTGTCGGGGCAGTCGTGGCATTGAAACTGTCGTGGAGGTCTGTGATCTTGCGGTGGAAGAAGGTGGCCAGCGAGTCGCACAAGTCTTGCGAGGGAGGGATGTCATTGTTGTGTGAGCTGGTGTTGGAGAGTTCCTTCACGATGTTGAAGAGCTCTTTGCTGTTGTGCGTGTTGTTGTCTAGGCGGTCTTTAAAGGAGGCCTTTTTGGTGGATCTGATGAGGTGATGGTGTCTGCAGGTGGCATTCTTGGGGGCGGCGTTGCTGTCCGGTGTTCGTTCACAGAGAAAGATCTTCTCCAGCTTTTGGCAGGTTTGCTTGGAGGCCCAGAGGTCTTCAGTGAGCCAGCTGGCTTTCTTGTTTGTGTGATTGTTGGAGGGTTTCTTGATCAGGGAGAGGGTGTTGGCGCAGTCGTTGATCCACTTTCTGAGGTTGCAGGCGGTGGTGTCGGGCCGGTATGGTCAGCAGGTGGGCCCTGGGCGAGGGTGGTGGTTAGCTGGTCTTCTGTGACTTTGCTCCAGCAGCGGTGCAGCATCTGTTCTGTGCGGTGGTGCGTGGTGGGTTTCTTGAAGGTGAAGTGGAAGCAGCGGTGGTCGGTCCAGTGGAGTTTGGTGGCATGGTTGAAGGAGACGTGGGGGCTTGCGGAGAAGATGGGGTCAAGTGTGTGAATGGCAGAGTGGGTGGGTGTTGTGACGAGTTGTCTGAGTCCGAGGTTGGCTAGGTTGTCGATGAGGGTGGTGGAGTTGGTGTCGTTATTGTTCTCGAGCTGGCAGTGCAGGTCCCCGAGGAGGGTGTAGTTCATGGAGGCGAGGGCGTGCGTGCTGAAGAAGTCGGCGATGGATTTGCTGAACTGTGGTCGGGGTCCGGGCGGTCTGTCGATGAGGGTTCCTCTGAGGGTGGTGTTGGGGTCGGTGTGGATCTCGAAGTGCAGGTGTTCGGCAGTGCTGAGGATGTCATCTGTGTTGGTCGAGACTCTGAGGGTGTTCCTGTGGACGATGGTGATTCCTCCTCCCGCTATGTTGGTGCGGTCCTTGCGGGTGATCTTGAAGCCTTCCGGGACGGCTATGGCTATGTCGGGTGCCGCGGCGGGGTTCAGCCAGGTCTCCTTCAGGAATACGACGTCTGGGGAGGTTGAGTCGAGTAGGTCCCAAAGTTCAACGAAATGTTTTTGGGCGGAGCGGGTGTTGAGAAGGATGCATCTGAGGTGGTTGGGTTCTATCCTGGTCGGCAGCATGGTGGGGCAGATGCTTGTGAAGCTCTATGGGTGCGCTTCGGGGCAGCCAGGAAGCAGGTGTGTGATCGTCCGGTGTTGAGTGTGTGGAGTGTTCTGGCATCGTAGCGGTGTAAGGCGTTGTGGCGTTCTTGGTGTCCAGGGGTCCTGGCGCTGGGCGCGGTCCAGGCATGGATGGGCAAAGACGGGCTTGCCTTAGGTGCACCAGCGGCACCGCAGCGGCGCGCCCGCTGAGCACAGCCGCATAGCGGCTTCCATATGAGGGGATGTGGGAGGGAGGAGCAGCTGGGAGGTGGGAGTGGGGCGGCGAATACAATTGCAGGTGGGCGGGCCGCAGGGAAGCAGCAGTGGGAAAAACGGGCAGGGCCGCAGGAGAACTGGGCACAGGAAGGAAAAACAAGTTTAGGCAAGAAAGCAAGTTTGGCACATGGGAATAAAAACAAGTCTGGGCAAGAAAGCAAGTACAGGCACAGGGGGATAAAAACAAGTCTGGGCAAGAAAGCAAGTACAGGCATAGGTGAATAAAAACAAGTCTGGGCAGGAAAGCAAGTTATGCAAAGGGAAAAATACAAGATTAGGCAAAAACAATGCAGGCAGAGCCGTGCAGCTGCATGGGGAGTGACCTGCCTGTGAGCAGGGTCATAGGTTGCTCCTTTCACCGCTGCGCGGCTTCCAGATGAGGGGATGTGGGAGGGAGGAGCAGCTGGGAGGCAGGAGCAGGGCGGCGATTGGGGTTGCAGGTGGGCCGGCCGCAGGGATGCAGTGGCAAGAAAAATGGACGGGACCACAGGAGAACTAGGCACAGGAATGAAAAGCAAGTTTAGGCAAGAAAACAAGTACAGGCACAGAGGAATAAAAATAAGTCTGGGCAAGAATGCAAGTTAGGCACAGGGGAATAAAAACAAGTCTGGTCAAGAAAGCAAGTATAGGCACAGGGGAATAAAAGCAAGTCTGGGCTCAAGAAGCCCGGCAGTCAGTCTGAAACTGATCATAATCCCTAACGAACAGCGTTTTCGCCAATGGGATTATGATGTTGGTTTCTGTCAAGCAATGTTGGACATTTTGATACGGAAAGCCTGTTGGAAAGTAACTTTGGGGACCCCAAGCAGGTCCCTCTACTGTCTGTGTCCTACAGGTGTTGGCAAGGTGGGCACCTGGGTGCAGGGATTTACAGTACCTCTCATTTCTCTATGGGAGCTTGTACTGCATCCTGTTTCTGACCGACACGAAAGCTCCCATAGGGAAATGGGAGTTTGCGACCACGCCATGTTTAGTTGCATCGTAATTGCGGTTTCAGGCCACGACCAGAGTTCGGTCGATTTTGAAACTGCAGAGATCCTAATACTCCCTTAAGTAACTTATTGAAGTATACTATAAATGTTCTAAATGTTTGATTTTTTTTTAAGTTCATTAAACTTCAGTATTAAGTTTAGTAAACTTGAGATACTCAGACAAAATATCGAAACCAAAATAGTGTCCAACCAAAATATAATCTGCAAGAATTTCATTATCAAGAATATCGATTTAAGGTAAGAAATGTCGATTTTGAAAACATAGATGTCATTTATATCATGTACACAAATATAGGTGTTAATAACATCACTTTTTAATTAATGTAATATATTTTAGTACATTTTTTAAATTTATAGGCTGCACATTTTTGTAATTAATATTGTTTAATTTTTACATAGTTGTTTCATTTTTAGTAGTTATTCAATCTCATTTAATAAAATGTTGTGATTTTTACTACAGTCAAGGGTTGTTGATTTATAGGGGTACAGGAGTGTCAGCAAAAACTAAATTATTACACCCTGCTGGAGATTAGTGGCTTAAATTGGCAAAGATTAGAGTCTCTGAAGCCCACACAACACAGGGTTTGGGGCACAACAAGACATGCCCCCGGTGCTGCTAAATGCCCATAGACCCCAAAGAGATCCACCATATAAGCAATTAGAATTGGCTGAAACCCTGGTGGCCTAGTGCTGTGCCCAACTATCACTGCAACAAAGGAGATATTGCTGGAGCGTACTCATAAAGTGTGCTTGTCTACCTGCTTTACCCCCACAGAGGAGGCACTCTCCCACTGGACCCCGAGCCCTAGGTCCACCTTCAGCCAAGATCTCCTTAAAATCTTTCAACCATATATTGATAGACCCAATATGACTATCCTCGGGGACTTCAACTTCCATCTGGAAAACTCAAACTCCTCTGATACCGTCCATTTGCTAGACTCCTTAGCCTCCTGTGGACTGCTTCAGGGCGTAGGGAGTGCCACCCACTCAGCCGGACATACCCTGGATGGGGTCTTCACCAATTACTCTAGACTAGAAATAGGCTCTCCCTTCCCCCTGTCCTGGTCGGATCATCTGGCCGTCCCCCTTGAATTCACACCTCTCCACCAGGCTTTACCCGAGGTGGATCACAATAAGTGGGAATCGAGGAGGAACTTCCGAGGGATGAATAATGATACTCCTGCCCCTCTGTTGTATAATCTTAAGCCCCACCTTGGGAGGTACGCCGAAGCAGCTGCTACTGTCTTGTCAAACACCTTTGCAAGCGCCGTGGATATCCTTGCGCCGGTCAAACAATACTATTCTGCCAGGAAACAGCCCTCTGCCCCCTGGTTCTCAGACTCTCTTAGATTGCTCAGACAGGGGTGCAGGAAACAAGAAAGACAGTGGAGATCACATTACGACCCTATTGAGAAAGATAAACATAAATCTTTGCTTAAGGGATATAAATCTGCGGTGTTGGCAGAAAAGAAAGCGTAAGAAAGTGTGGACTCCCTGTCCCTCCTCCAGTCACCCGATCCCATAGTAGCAACTCAAGAACTGTGTGATCAGATTTCTACCTTTTTCCACACCAAGATCATGGACATCTACACAGCTCTGGAAGCCCTCAATATTGACCAAGAGGTCCCCCCTCCCACCGGTCACTCACCTCCAGGAAGTACAGGCCCATACATCCGGCAATATCCTCTCCAAGTTCCCCCTTCTCACTCTGGATCAACTCAATGTGCTCCTGGACAAGCTTAAATCCGGATCCCCTCTGGATCCCTGCCCTTTGAGAATCATCAAGGAATGTAGGGACGTAATGCTGCCCCCTTTGTTGGAGGTTATGAATCTGGCTATTTGCGAAGGTTTCTACCCCTCATCCTGGAAAATGGCCATAGTCAAGCCCCTTCTAAAGAAGGCGACCTTAGATCCGGGGATTTTGAAGAACTTCCGCCCTATTTCCCTTCTCCCTGCCCCCGCTAAGATGCTTGAGGCCCACCTCAACTGCCATCTGAGTATCTTCCTGGATAGTTCCAGTTTTCTTGATCCCTCCCAGCATGGTTTTCGGAGGGCGCATAGTACCGAGTCGGCCCTCACAGTGGTCGTCAATAACATCCGCACTAAGGTCGACAGTGGCCAGACCACCTTGCTGGTACTGCTCGACCTAACTGCCGCATTTGACACCCTGTCCCCCTCCATTCTGGCTACCCGCCTCAGTGAGCTGGGGGTCGATGGACCTGTGCTCAGCCTCTTGACATCTTTCCTCGATCAGCGGGTGCAAAGGGTCAAACTTGGCGACTTCCTCTCCCCCGTCAAGCCTGTGCAGTGTGGGGTCCCCCAGGGCTCATCCTTGAGCCCCACGCTCTTTAACATCTACGTGACCCCACTCGCCAGGCTTGTGAGGTCGTTTGGGCTGGAAGTTCTTTCCTATGTTGACAATACTCAGATCATGGTCTCCCTTTCACAGTCAGTCGATGCTACAGCCCAATACTTTAGGAACTGTATGGAGGCTGTCGCAGGCTGGATGGTTAGGAATCTCCTCAAGCTGAATGGGGAGAAATCTGAGGTTCTTATCTTCGGAAGTAGGCAGGATATCTGGTCATTGGAATGGTGGCTGTTGGACTTGGCCCTTAAGGCAGGTTCACCCCTAATCTTTTTTACTTTTAATCTGTGATATGTGTGGATGATTTCTGGTCTGTGCGCACTTTTTCCCTGTGTCCCAGAGTAAAGTGCGTGCATGTAGTTAGGCTGGCCTGCTCTCCCATAGGAATGCATGGGGAATGTCTGTGTCCCTAGTAGTTCCTGATGCGTGGGGAGTGCATGCTCGAATTTGGTATGTGCGAGCTCGGGAGAATGAATGCTTCGCAGCGGTGTATGTGGCATGTGTGTGTCATGTGTAGAAATGCCACTTCTAGGACTTGGCATATTAATGTAAAATATGCCTGCCGTGTGATTGGCTGGAGCTGGCTGGTGAGCCTGGTTCCAGGAAGGCTGGATGGGTCTGCCCGGGAGTGAGTGTGAGATTAGCATGTTGATGGCTTGGGAGGAGTGCACCTGGACTTTCCCCACACAATGCTGGCTCCACCCCCTGTAGTGCGACTGATGTCCCTAGCCCTGCCAGTGAATAGAGAGGGTGATTGAGGTAAACCGAGTACTTTCAAACCAGCTGCAACTGGTTTCTCCCCCACCCTGCACCCACAGACAAAGGAATTTACTGTATAAGAAGGGGCTGTGTCCCCATACAATTTGTTCTCTTCCAGGACCCTGCCAGAGGGGGCTGTTGCTGCTGCTGGGGCCAGGAGGACCGCCACTTGGACTGTCTCCCTGCCTGGAGACCCAGTGTGCTGGCTCTGGCCCTGCCTTGCCCCCCTGCCTGCCTCCAGACTCTGCTGGAGCTTCAGTTTGTGCTAGGGGAGCGCTCTCCCTTGTCCCCAGCGCTGGGAGCGCTTTGTGTCTGCCTCTTAGCGCTGTGAGCGCTTTTCCCTGCCTGAGAGCGCTTTATTTTGATTATAGCGCAGGACTTTGCCTTGAGAGCGCTTGGGAGCGCTCCGATTGCCGAGCCGGTGCCCACCCGGCATTGGACCAGATTTGCCGATTTTCAGGCCGAGCGACTGCCACCTCGCTTTATATTTTTATTTAAAGGCCGGTGCCTACCCGGCATTGCCCCGTGGTGTTTCCTATTTACAAGCCGGTGTCCACCCGGCATTGCCCAGTGATCACCGCTGCAGCCCAGGAGCATTGCAAACTGTTGCCGGGCCGCTGCCTAGTGCGACCCGGAAGTCCCGCCTCCTGACCCCCAGGGCCGCGCTGCCATTGGCAGCCCCAGCGGAAGTCAGGCGGAGTGCAGCGAGACAAGGCCAGGCGGGAGACGAAGGAAGCAGCCTGACGCGTCTCGCCGAGGCTCCCGAGTGAAGAGGAGCCCCGCCCGCGTCCCCCGGTGAGCCGTCCTGCCAACAGGACAGCCGGTGAGTGCAGAGTGGGGCCCGGTGTGGAGAATAGGGGAGGAGGGCGTCGGGGAACATTGCCGGTGCCTGCCCCTCCCCTCCAGTGTGTAGAGCCGACCAAGGCTCTTGCGGGCATTTGCAGTGATCCTGAGTCCCCCGTGAGGGACTCCAACGAGAGGGGCATTTTATTAGTGAGAGCCGGTTGAGGCTCAGGGGTACATTCATTTTAGAGCCCGAAAGGCTCCCGCCCTACCTGTATTTACGAGCCCCAAAGCTCAGGGGCATATCTTTAATTTCGAGCCCACGAGGCTCCAAGCCCCCCCATTGTTCATTGAGCCCTGAGAGAGGCTCTGGTGCCATTTCATTTGTTTAGAGCGCTGAAGCTCTTAAGTGCATATGTGTTCTTGAGCCCACGAGGCTCCAACGTTTGCCCAGCTGTGTTTTACAACTGTCCAGCACTTAGTGGACAGTTGCTACGTTTAGGCTTGTGGTTTGTGCTGCCTGCGCAGACCCCCTGACATTGAGACTCAGGGCATTCAGCCCCTTGCGTGGCCAGTTGGCTTGAGGGACAAGTTCTAGTGTTGTGCTACATGCACCCTGCGCATTGTAAGTTACTTGGTGATATGATTCTTTCGCAAATGTTCTAACCTGCACCTCTGAATGTGTTTAATGCCTCATGTGCAATTGTTGATGTCCCATTACCTTTGCTAAAAGTGACCTGCTTAGGTATTTTATGTTTATCCCCTTTGCTTAATACGACCTGCTTAGAGGATTGTTGATGTCCCATTACCTTTGCTAAAAGTGACCTGCTTAGGTATTTTATGTTTATCTCCTTTGCTAAATGTGACCTGCTTAGGTGATTGTTTAGGTTTTCCTTCCCTTTACTAAGAATGACCTGCTTAGGTGAGAGTTTTCCTTCTTTAGGTCCTGATGATAAGGTCCTTGTTCCTTGCGTGATTTTCCTACAGTGTTTAGGATTGCGCAGGAGGTATTTACTCTTTACCAGTGATTACCGGTTGTGTGCTACATGTACTATTTTGGTGCTAGTCATTATATGCTTATGTGCTAAGTGTATACCTACAAGTATTATTTCTAACAAGTGCCTACTCCTGACAGTGGTCCATGTGGCCCTGTCCTGTACATAATCCCTTGTAAATTCTGCCTGTGCCTTTGGCATATTGTAAAGTTTGTGTGTTATCTAATGTGTTTTTACTATAATACAAAGGCTGTTTTTTATATAACCTTGTGTGGAGTTTCCTTTGTGGTGGGCCTTGGGTGTTGTTGCTGGGGTGCGTGCGCAAATACTTAACTCATACCGCCTCCAAGTTTAGCCTTGCTGCTCGCGCCACGTTACCTAGAGGGTGAGCAGGGGTTATCTTGGCGTGTAACTCCCTTGCCCTGACTTAGGAGTGGTGGTCTCTGACTGACTTTGGCGTGAGCCCTGGCCAGCCAGGGATCCCGTTTCTAACAGTGGCCCTCTGCTCTCAGTGCCTGCCCCATGCCCACATCATCGGCCTGCAACCTGGGTGTTATCCTGGACACGACCCTTTCTTTTGACAAACAAGTGAACAGGAGGGTGTCAACCTGCTGCGGAGCCTTAAGGATCTTGAGAAAGATCACCCACTATCTTTCTTTCGAAGCCCGGAAACTAATGGCGGTGGCTCCTATATCATCCAGGCTGGACTACTGCAATGCGCTGTATCTAGGCTCTAATAAAGGTTTGATCCAGCGCTTGCGGGTAGTGCAGAACGCAGCCGCCCGGTTGGTTACAGATGCCCCTAAGTTTTCCTAGGGCTCCTCCATTAGGAAGGATCTGCATTGGCTCCCCATGCAGGCCAAGATCAACTTTAAGGTCCTTTGTCTCACGCACTGTGCATTGCATGGAACGGGACCTGAAGACTTCCAGTCCCTTGTGTCTTACTATGCTCCTGGGAGGACTCTACGCTCCACCAATAAAAAAATGCTTGCCATCCCCCAAGTCTCTAAGGTCAGATGGGGAGGAAGGGCTTTCTGCTCCCTTGCACTCAAATTGTGGAATTCGCTTCCAGATGACCTCAAGGGACTTCCCTCTCTTGCGCTCCTTCGCAAAGCTCTTAAGACCTGGCTCTTCCTGAAAGCGTATGTATAGCCTATCCACTCTTCCCTCAGCACAAACTTCTGCACCATCTTCTAGCACCTTGATGCCTTTTGGGCTTAGTTGCGCTATATAAATCCCCAATTCATTCATTCATTCATTTACTGGGCTGAGATACTCAGAATCACTGAGGAGGAGACATTGCAACTTACGTTAAGCTGCCTGGCACCATGGCGTAGCAATGGCAGACTAATTGCACCCTCCATACTGAATCACCCCCGATCGCTAGACGAAGTGGACCATTATAATGCCTGGAGGCTGTGTTGCTAATCTTTTTCTATGGGCAAAATGACTAGAAAGAAGGACCTGAATGTGAGAGCCCCGGCCCTGCCTAGGGGCACTGATACTGAATCTACAATGATAGGGGCTGATGCAAGGACCACCTGGGGGCCCTATTTTACAAGATATACTGTAATCAATCACCGCTTGCAGAGAAGCATTAGAAACAAAGATTGAAATACTGGGAGCAGAGTTGGGCTTCCTGACACATGATGACTGAAGCTTAGCAGAAGAGTGACCACAGCGGTAATGACATTGCCACTGATCTTGGGGCAGAGCGAAGTGGGGGACCCAGACAGGATGCTCCCGATTGATTCCAACCTCTCTATTTTAGATTTGCATGGGTTCACCCACAAGTCTTTGTATTAGATGTGTAAGTTTGGATGGGGAGGAGCTCACCTGCTTGTCTTGGGGACTGTGAGCTGGGTTGGTTATTATTTAAATGTTGGGGTGGGTTGCATGTGTCATGCACCATGAATGATTTCTTGTATGATCAGTGGGTGGATGATTGGTAATACTGCTGTGAATAGGACAGGGAGGACAAGCATCTCACTACGCTCATCTGCGATTTCTGTGTCTTTGACATGTAAAATACTATCCTCGAATGTAAGGGGAATGCACACAATGACTAAGACATACAAGTCTTTCCATATCTTACCAGACAGGGGTCCAGATAGCACTGCTGCAGGAAACACATCTGAAATGGCAAAGAACCGTAGATGGCGAGGTCAGACCTATTGTACCTTCTACTCAGCATTTGGGAGAGGGGCAATTGTATAGGTGCGACTGGAAGTCCTTTGCCAATATACAGGTGACCTTATTGACATGGAGGTTGCCATGTGGTGATCAGTGGCCACCCAGATGGAAGGGACATTGCCATGGTCAGCGTATATGCCCCAAAAGTGGATCAAGGGGAGGTTTAGCGGAGCAATCAAGAAAATTAGCCTCAAACCTAGTGGGCTCCATTATTATGAGAGGGGATTATAATTGTGTGGCAAAACCCATTCTTGACTGATCCCATCCCCTGCTGGGGGACCCTCCAGTTACTAGAGTAGGCCATCTATTCTCCAACTGGCAGTGAGAATGGGGACTTGTTAACTCTTGGCAACTGTACCACCCCCGCAAGAGCAGGACTACTCTTTCTTCTCACCCCTTCATTACCTTCATGTGATCCTGGATGCATTTCTCTGCACCCTAGTTGTCCATGAATTAGTATACAATAATAATAATAATAATAATAATAATAATAAAGGGGCTTGTAAAGCGCCTGGTGACGCCATCCCGGCGTGTCCCCGCGCTGTGGAAAAGAGAGTCAAGGCCAGGAGAGGGAGTTAGAGGGAAAACAGATGGGTTTTCAGAAGTTTTCTGAATAAGGTCTCTGAGTCCGCTAATCTGATATTTATGGGGAGGGAGTTCCATTCCTTAGCAGCCACTACACGAAAGGAACAGCCTCCCATTCTGGCTTTCCTGGTGCGGGGTATTTTAAGCAGTCCAGTTCCCCCAGATCGAAGAGTTCTGTTTGGCTCGTAGGGGATAGCCAGATCAGTCATGTAGGAGGGAGCCTTATGAGAGATGATCCTGTAGCACATAAGAAGTGCCTTAAAAAGGACTCTCTTTTTTATTGGAAGCCAGTGCAGAGTTGCCAGGGCTGGTTTGGAGGCTGCTCTTTTAGGAAGTCTAAGGACTAGGCGTGCTGCCGTATTTTGGAGTACTTGGAGTCTCCTGATGTTTTTTTGTGTTGTTCCGAGCAGAAGCACATTTCCATAGTCAATCCTCGAGGTCACCAGGGCTTGGGTCATAGTGCGCCTGGCTTCAAGAGGGAGGAGGTCTAAGGTACGGTTCAAGGTCTTCATCACCCCGAAGCATTTCCCAACCACTTTGTGCACATGGCTGTCATAGGAGAGCCTGGGATCAACCCAGATCCCTAGGTTCTTGGCTGCTTTACAGGGAGTGGGTGACGGTCCCAGGCAAGATGGCCACCACTCCTTGGTCCAGCTAGTATCTTTGCCTCCAATTACCAGAACCTCCGTTTTTGAACCGTTTAACTTCAGACAGTGCTGGGTCATCCAGCCTGCCAGAGTCTGCATGCAGGTTTTAAAATTATCTGCGGCAATAGAGGGGGCTTGGGACAGGGAGATGAGAAGTTGGGTATCGTCGGCATATGAAACTAATTCAATGCCGAACGATTGAACCACTTCAGCCAAGGGGGCCATGTACAGGTTGAACAGGGTAGGGCTCAGGGCCGAGCCCTGAGGTACCCCCTGTTCTAAGGCTATGCTATCAGAGAGGTACGTGCCTCTCTGAACCTGGAAGCAACGGTTGGTAAGGAAGGCTTTAAGCCAGCCTAGTGCTTCCTGGGTGACCCTGGCTTTGTTCAGACACTGCAGCAAGATGGAGTGAGCCACAGTGTCGAACGCGGCACTAAGGTCAAGCATAATCAGTGCCATAGTCTGGCCTTCATCAGCGCCTGCCCGTAAGGTTTCAGTCGCTCTCAGAAGGGCGGTTTCAGTGGAGTATCCTGCCCTAAACCCTGATTGGGAGCTGTGGAAGGCATTATTTGACTCAAGATGGGCCATGAGTTGGCGATTAGCTATTTTTTCGGCCACCTCTGCCAAATAGGGTAACAGCGAGATGGGCCGCAGGTTTTCAAGGATATCCTGACTTATGTTGGGTTTTTTCTTTATTGGAAGAACAATGGCTTTCTTCCACTCCGCAGGGAGGGTAGCCGTAGAAAAGGAGAGTTGGAGGATGTATCTAAAATGTTGTTCTAAGACTTTAAGGCTAGCTGCTAGTATCTTAGGAGGGGCAGGATCCCGAGGGGAGCCTGATTTAATGGTTTTACAGATACTATTGAGAATGGTCGTGGGAGGGACAGAGAAGCAGTTTAGACATGTCTTAGTGTGAGTAATCTCCAAGTTCTCTGTGAAGTCGGATCCCAAAGGCACATCATTAGCAAAATTAGCATAGATGTTGGTGATTTTGCTGGCAAAGTATTTAGCAATATTATTGCATGTTTCAACCGAGTCATTCTGAGCACTGCTCTCATTAGTAACCACCGAGATTTCTTTGAAGATTTTAAAAAGCTCCTTAAAGGAGTTTTCAGCCTCTCCAATGCGGGTTTTGTAATGAAGTGCTTTAGCGGCACGGATGAGTTTGAAGTAGCTCGCGTGCGCTTTTTTATAGTGGTCTTTAGCTATGGGGCAAAATTTGATGCGCCACTCACGTTCCAGTTTCTTGCAAGCAGATTTTACAACCTGAAGATCTGAAGTGAACCACGGGGAGGGTTTCCTTCTCTTCTTATTAATTACTGACCTACGAATTGGAGCAGTCTTATCTAGGGCAGTTAGTACACAATTCTTAAGGCAGGTGTAGGCAGTCTCACAATCAGACCCTCCAGGAGGACCTGCCGCTTCAAGATTGTCAATGAAAGTGTCTAAATTAAAATTTTTCCATTTTCGACATTGGTAAATCTGCGTGCTATCATTCCTAGTTGCAGATTTGGACACCCATATTTGTAGGGGAATAACAAAGTGGTCAGACCAGGGAACGGGTATAGGGGGAAGAGCTTCAACTCCATTCCAGTTACCAAAGACAGGGTCAAGCAAGTGACCATGTCTGTGCGTAGGGTCCTGGTTTTTTAGAGCTAGCTGCAGAGAGAAAAGTTCTGCTTTTATATAGGAGGCATCCTTGTCTTGGGCATCATCAAAATGAATATTCATGTCGCCAAGCACCAGGAGTCTGGATTTCCTCAAGGCAAGATGTGCTGTCGCCTCTATTAGGCTAGCTGTAAAGTCAAACAGTCTGCCAGGGGGTCTGTATATTAGGATACCTGATAGGGAGTGTTGGGGCCCCAGTGTGATCGTGAATGAAGCAGCTTCGCTATGGTCAATTGTCAAGGGGGATAGGGAGCATTCCAGAGGGGCTCTAACAGCGATAGCTATTCCTCCACCCCTACCATCTGGCCTATCGAGTCTAGAGAGTGAGTAGCCAGGAGGCAACGCCTCTATGATATCTGGATCAGAATTTTCGCCTAGCCAGGTTTCAGTTAGTAGGAGAATATCGAGTGCTTCATCCTCGAGAAGGTTATACACTTGAAAGCAGTGTTTACTGAGAGATCTACAATTAAGCAATGCAGCTTTTATCAGGTTGTGAGAGGGGTATTTTACGGAGCCAATGTCAGGAGCAAAAGAGCACACAGAGCAGCTTTGTAGAGATAGTGCGTTCATAGAGTGCAAACATGGCAAAGTTGTTGCAGGGCGGAAGTTCAACAGAGTGTGTCTATCATACCTTATATGAGGGGGCATAGGTTGATCAGGGTGTGTGGCCCCGCGCCCCATCCGGCCGCGGACGGGCGCAGACGGGCTGGACTTTGGCTCGACTTCGGCGCGCTTCCCGCGCGCCCGCTGCACGCGTCCGCTGCGCGGTCGCGGTCCTACACACATTTATAGACGAGGTAGGGGCAACTAGAGCGCTGACCTTTCGTCCTGAGCCCGGAAGTGTTGGGCTCCTCCTCCACCCTCCGCAACAAACGCCCAACAAGGACGCGGCGGACCGGGGCGGGAGTTCTGCAAGTGAATCCCAAACTGTGAGTTACATTAGCCTACAAGGTGAGGTAGCAGTTTTAAAAAGTGCACAGTCAATTATACACCAAAATACACGGAGATAAAATTAGCGGTGACTAAGTTATTAAAAAGCGTAATTTGCTCAGCACTTGCAGTGCATGTCTAGAGACGCACAGCGCTAGCAGATAGGGTCCGCCACTGCCACCGGCGAGACTCTTTTCCACCACGCGCGTGTGCTCAAACAGGAATTATATTAACTCTCTCATACAGCGCAACTAGAGCGCTGACCTTTCGTCCTGAGCCCGGAAGTGTTGGGCTCCTCCTCCACCCTCCGCAACAAACGCCCAACAAGGACGCGGCGGACCGGGGCGGGAGTTCTGCAAGTAAATCCCAAACTGTGAGTTACATTAGCCTACAAGGTGAGGTAGCAGTTTTAAAAAGTGCACAGTCAATTATACACCAAAATACACGGAGATAAAATTAGCGGTGACTAAGTTATTAAAAAGCGTAATTTGCTCAGCACTTGCAGTGCATGTCTAGAGACGCACAGCGCTAGCAGATAGGGTCCGCCACTGCCACCGGCGAGACTCTTTTCCACTCTTTATACACTGTTTAATATTTTTCTTTGAGAGTAAAGATTCTCCCAAATAATAGTAGACTCAGAGATACTCTGAAGCTGCATTTTTCGGATCAGAAAATCATATATTTGCATGTACTTGTACCTCATAGTGTCAGTAACATTATATAGTGTTTTAAGAGTCTCAAAGCTCAGCAGCCCCTGTTGATCTCCAAGTGTTTTTATTCCATGCGCCCGCCATATACTAGCGGTTCCATCGTTAAATATCCCTGGTGAGCCTGGATTACCCCATAAAATTAGATTAGGGTGAAAGAAGGTCAGATTGCAAAAAGCCTGTAATTACGCCAAATTTTTACCAGATCTCTTGCGGTCTTAAACCGTACTCTTTTAAAGTAGTTAGGGTCGTTGATCCTCCATAGAAAAAACGTAGCATCCTTATCAAACATAAAAGTTAAAAAGTAAGGTCGGTTGTCTGATCCTTCCGAATTAATTAAGTATCTTATGCGTCCAACAAAAGCAGCCCAAAAGTATAGTTTAAAATCTGGAAAGTTCAACCCTCCTGTTTCTATTGTCCCTTTTAAAAGAGTCATAGATCTGCGGACTTTATGATATTCCCATATAAAGCTACTAAGGATACCATCTAAGTTTCTTAAGAATCAGTTTCCCAAAACCAAAGGAATAGAGCGGAATAAGTAAAGAAATTCTGGTAGTATTATCATACGTATCAAATTGATTCTGCCTATGATATTTAGGGGTAGTTTATGCCATTTTGTTAGGAGAACTTTAGTAGTTTTAACGAATTCCTCATAATTTATTTTCATTATGTTCTTAACTTGAGCAGTGATCCTAACCCCTAGATAAGTGGCCGCTTGACATAGTCCGATGATGGCCCTTCCCGGTGTGTAGTTACTAATTATATGGGTTTTGTTTATATTTAATTTATATCCGGATACCTCCCAGAATCTGGTTGCTTCTGCCTTGATACTTTGCATAGCATTTACAATATCAGTAAATAGCGATATCGTCGGCGTAAGCTGTAATTTTTAATGTATGCAGACCAAATTTAAAAGGAATGATATCAGATTGAAGTTGTAGTGCTTGGAGAAATGGCTCTATAGATAATGCAAATAAAAGGGGTGACAAGGGACACCCATGGCGGGTCCCACGAGTAATACAAAAAGTAGCTGACGTCAAACCAGCATAATTGATTGTGGCTTTAGGTTTATCATAAAGAGACTGTGTCCAATTCACAAATTTACCCCCAAAGCCAAACCCAACCATAACTAGCCACAAGTACTCCCACCCCACTCGGTCAAATGCCTTTTCTGCATCTAACATGATCATACCGAGTGGGGTGGTTTCCTTTTCCGCTATATCAAAGGCAGTTACTGCCATAGTAATGTGTGCTGTAGTATCCCTGCCCATGACAAACCCATGTTTATGTGGGCTGACTATTTTGGGTATAAAAGGTGCCAGTCGAATGGCCAGCACCTTTGCAAAAATTTTAGCGTCTGCATTAATTAACGAAATAGGGCAATATGAGCCACAATCGTCGGGTGGTTTCCCTTTTTTTACGAAAAAAAACAATTTTACCCTATTCCAAGAGTCCGGGGCTTACCTACTATCCCCTATGAAGTTAATAACTTGAAAAAAGAGTGGTATAAGTTCTTCAGCACACAGCTTATATATTTCTACAGGGATAGACGCCTTCCCAGATGGCAAAGAGAAAATTGCTTGTCTAATCTCCAATTGACTAATTTGAGTAGAAAGTGAGTCCATCGCAAGGGAGTTAGGTCTGACGAGAAAATGATCCAGATAGTTCTTGATAAATGTTGCTGTGGGAAAGATCTCAGGAGTATATCATTTTTTATAGAATAATACAAATTCTTCTAATATTTGTGATGGTTGGTCAATTATAGTATTGTTGATGCCCTTCAAATTTTTAATCAAGGTGTTAGCTTTCTCTTCAGCTATTTTAAAAGCTAATAGTTTCCCGACTTTATCTCCACTTTCATATTGTGTGACCTGATTTGTATGCAATTTTATACTGCTTTTTTCCTAAAAGGTGGTTTTAATGGCTGACTTCAGCTGTTCCAGACGCAATTCTAATTCAGTTGTATTAATGGTCTGTTGACGAAGGGCATCTGCCAATAGTAACTCTACTGATAAAATGTCATTTACCAAAGCTATATCTTTCTTACGGTTTTCTGAGTTCTGATGAAAAAGAAATTGCTGAGTAAATCCACGTTTGCTTGCTTTATAAGAGTCCCATACCATAAGACATGTCGTAGAATCAAGATTAAACTTAATGAAATCAGCAATGTGCACCTTTAGTTGTTAAATAAATAATGTATTAGTAAGTAAATGCCTAGGGAAGGAGAAGTGTCGAGGTACTGTGTGTTTCTGTTCAGTATCAAATGAAAGTAATATTGGATTATGATCAGAGTTAATTCTAGGACAAAGTTAGAAGCCCAAACCATGTCAATGCGGGAACAGAGTCGGTGAGGAGCCGAATAATATGTATAACCAGGCTCAGTAGGATAGGCGTGACGCCAAACGTCTTTTAGATTATGTAGACGCCCTAGCTCAAGAATGGCGGCCCGAGTTCTCCACATTCGTTGAAAAGAATTACCCCTTGTAGTGTCAATCTGATATTTCATTATGCAATTAGAATCTCCCATGATAAACAATTCTCCTGACCATTGTAGCAGTTCCATATTTAGTTGATCGAATACATGCGCCTCATCAAAATTTGATCAGTAGACAACACAAAATACCAGTTTACTCTTTTTCAAAAGTTAATTGAACTATGGCCCACCTCCCATTCTTATCACAGGCAGTTTTGTTAATTTCTATTCAAAGCCGTTTATCCTTGAGGATGGCAACCCCCCTTATTGAAGCATTAAACCTGGAGCAGGTTAGCACCTCTAAGCCCAATTGACTCAAGATCTTTTTATCTTTATAGGCTACATTTTTTTCCGATAGAAATACGAAATTAGGTTTATACAGGGCTAATTCTTCTCGTACCAGACTCCTTTTCTTTTTACTATTTAAGCCTGCAACATTCCAAACTAAGCATTTTACTCGAGACATTTAACTAAAAAAGAAAACCTCAAATACATCCTGTCATTATTTATAGTTAAAACAAGTAGTACATTTATCTCCAATTTTTTAGGTATTTTTCCTCCTGTGCTATTTTTTCCAAACAAACCCCCCTCCAAACATTCCGGACCCCCCACCCCTCCTACCCCTTCCTTCCTCCAGAGAGAGGGTACCCCTCCCAAATATACTAACCCAACTGCCGCTGTACTGGCAGCAAAAGTGACGGAGTTGCGGCCCGAGGGTCTAGCTATGTATTATTACCAACTCCAGACCATGTATCATGCCTAACTGTATCTTTTATCACAATACAGTAATAGATTCAAATTCAGCTGCTGATTCACTTGATTAATATCCACAATCCGATCACACTCAGCCAAAACGTGATTTAGCTCAGTCTTATTCTAATTAATGATCAGCAGCTATTTCATTGTCTATTTTCCGATTTCCATTGGTCCATTATTTGCTCTACCTCCCTTTCTTCCACAAAGTAAAATGAACGTCCATTCTTTAGAACCTTTAACTTAGCTGGTTCTTGCAAAAAAGCTTGTCCTCCCAACTCCTTGATGGGGTCAATGTATTGTCGTAATTTCCATCCACGATCTATTGTGAGTTTACTTAGATCCGATCTTACAAAGAACATAACTGAATCACTAGTGACTGGGGTATTTGGTCTTGCTTTTAATGAAACTGCTTGGCGAAGAAGAAAATTACCAACATAAATCAAAATAGGGCGCGGGTACTGATTGTTTTTGTTTCTTTGAATCAGAGGGAGTCGATAGGCACGTTGTATCTGTGAGTCCCAGTCCCAATCTGATAACTCAGGGAAAGCTTTCTGAAACAGGTGAACAATGTATGCTCTTGGATCCGCTCCTTCGGCCCCTTCCGCAATGCCAAGTACACGTAGATTTTGTCTTCGTTGTCGATTTTCTAAATCTTTGAGTTTAACTTGCATTTGACAGATCTGAGCCTCATGCTTATTCGCTACTATTTCAGAGCGGGTTGTTTTTTCTTCTGTTAAGACGATCCTTTGTTGTAGCTCTTCCAGTTCCTGAGATATAACCCATAGTTTCTGAGACATTTCATGTAGCGTTGATTGAGTCTTACTACTATCCTCCCGCATCTGCTGGTAGTGAAATTGTGCTTCATGTTTCTGCTCATTAAGCAGTTGCAGGATCAATTGAAATGATGAGGAAACCTCCCCATGGAAATTACAATCGATAGGTACTTCATTTCGAGAAGTATTTAAGGGGGGTATATCATTAATATGGTCTGCCCCAGGTAAGCCATAGCTGGTGGTTGTAACTGAAGCTGCCTCATGTATTCCGGATCCTCCAGATACCAAAATTGGGGTGGGAATCACCCCTACTGTTAACACTTTAGAGGTAGAAAGAGGAGAAGACAGAGGGCCCATTGATTCCGCAGTAGCAATCATACTATCAGATCCCTTAGAGGTAGAGAGAGGAGAAGACAGAGGGCCCATTGATTCTGCAGTAGCAATCACACTATCAGTTCCTTTCACCAGAACCGCCACAGAAGTTGTCTCATCGACGGGGCTGTTTGTCTCCCATGATATAGCAAGCAAAAAACAGGGGGGGATTTCCTTTCTGTATAGTTAACTTCAGATTTGTGACCAAAAGGACTACACACTAATGTACCTTTTTAGTGTTTATGGAGTACAACCTACTATGACTTTTTAGTGTGCTCCCAGCCTGGCATGCCTGTATGTTGGTAAATTTGAGCAGCGCCACATCTACAATGAAATAAGTCCTTTCTATGAAAATATCAAAAATTGGTCTAGATTCATATACAATATTTTCTTTATATGGGAAGGCAGTGAAGAGGATCTCAATAGCTTCCTCAAGTGGCTGAACTGTGGAGATCAGAATCTGAGGTTCACATCATCTAAAAGCCAATGGGAAGTCGATTTTTTAGATATAAAAATTTTAGAGAAAGAAGGTGTATTGAATGTTGAACTATATGTCAAGCCCTCAGATAGAAACACCCTCCTCCACCACACGAGCAATTACCCCAAATGCCAAAAAGACGGAATACCCTTCAGTCAATTTCTGCGTATCAGACGCAACTGTAGTGACAGACAAACATTCGAAAAACATGCAGATACCCTTAAGACAAAGCTGGTACTGAGAGGCTACCCTAAGCGGTTAATAAAGGAAGCTTACAAACGTGCCAAATACTTCAATAGAGATTGCCTTTTTGACACCAAATAGCCAAACAATCAAAAAACGAAATAGTGATGGTATCAGATTTTAACGGCTTTAGTAATAAGGTTAAAAACCTCATTAATAAAAATTGGTCTTTACTGAATAAAACAGGAGAAGAGCCCATACAGAAACCAATGTATGCATATAGAAGAAATAAAACTATTAGGAACCAGCTAGTGCAGACTTTCAGAGAACCTAAAACATCTGGTCTCAGAAATGTAATTAACAACAACCCCATTCGAGGCAATCTCCCATGTGGCACGTGCTCACATTGTAACAACATTGTGAAAACAGATAAACTAGAAATAAATGGCATAACACATTGGATGAATGACCACGTTAATTGCCGTACCACCAATGTGGTGTATCTCCTGATCTGTCCCTGCAAAAAATGCTATGTAGGTAGGGAAACAGGGCGAGAAATGCGTCAGAGGCTAACTGAACATCGCTCCGCAATAAAAAATCAGAGGAAGGGTGCACCATTGGTTGAGCATTGGGTTGCAGAAAAACATGATGTCAATGACATCAAATGGTTCATTCTGGAAAAGATTAAAATATCAATCCGAGGAGGAGATATAAATAAAAAGCGCAAACTTAGAGAGCAATTCTATATGTCAAAATTTAGAACCTACTACTCAGGACTGAACTGCAGAGAGGAGTGGGATAGAATAATCAAGTAACTGGTTATACTCTGTAGTGAAGCACGTTTTTAATATAAAAAATTATTTCCTTAAAAAATTTCCTTATGGAAAAGTTTCTGTCTATGCAATGATGAGCATAAATATGCAGAATTACATATACCAGACCGACACATAGGTTTGAATCACAGAATATCTTAAACAAATACTTATAACATAAGGTAAACCTTATTTGAATAAAATTCGTGCCCCAAAAAGAAGAGCAGGAAAAACAGAGTATGTGTAATAGAAGCGCAAGATGTCATTGTTAGAAATGTTAAAATGAACTCTGAACACATGATCACTATGATATGGAAATGATCCTTTTTAGGTCTCGCTAGACCTATTGCTATGAAGAAGGCTTTCAAGGGACGTTGACTGGTGCACGAGTGCCGATTGCACATCGTGGACGCGGACGCCTAGCCCCGCCCCCCTCCCCAGCCGTGCACATCTCCTATCTCAGTCAGCCATGCCTCTCTCAGTTCTCAGTCACGCGCGCACACACAGGCACACACACACGCTCACACACACACCCCCGTGCACACCCCCCCCCCCCCACCTACTCACACACACACGCATCCACCCACTCGAAGTGGCCATCTCCTGTCTCGCTAGCCTGATGCACCCAAACACAGTGTTTACATGTCCCCCTACTCACCGGGCTGACTCTGGACTCCCCCGCTGCTCTCCAGGCCTGTCTTTCCTCCCAGGTGTGCAGGGTCAGTGGCTCATGCTCGGCAACATCGGGGCTATCCAGACGAGTTTCCTAGCCGTCCGAAGATGTGCACGCTCACAGCAGCGCGTGACTGAGTGTGCGCCCGTACAGCTGAGGTGCACGCATGCGCTGCCGCAGAGACCAGGGCAGGTGCACGAGAAGAGCAGACTACAAACCCAGCTTGCTCTGCGATATCCACCAATGGGAGGCCGGATGACGTGTGTGGCTCTGGGCGCATGCGCGCAACTGGAAACACCTCTCGTCACAGCGTGCGCAGACCGGGTGACACCAAAATGCACAATAATGGGACCCCCGCCTCTCCCGTGGACCAGCCTGCACCGGAGAGCCTCGCGCCCGGAGCCCAGGCTGGGACAGCATGGCATCCATAGAGCACTTTGACACGGTGATCACCAACGTGACGGCCACTAAGATCGGGATCACAGTGTCCTGCAGGTAAGACCCCCGTCCGTGCAGCTGATCCTCACACGCACCCCCTGACACACCCAGCAGCGGACCCCACACACACGCACCCCCATCAATTCCCCCTGAGATATAAACTGCCCAGCGCCCTCGCACACAGCCCCCGGCCGTCGTCTGCTCGTCTCAGCCATGTTTACTTTCGTCATTAGAGCTGGGCTTAAAATCCAGTGATGTGTTAGTTAGCTTAAAACAGTCCCAGGGAGTCCTTTAAAACATTCAAAGGAGCATCCTGTTCACAGCGGAGAAAAAACCCAATGGAGCGAGGACCCTCCGGCGTCGAGGTAGTAGTGACTTCATAAATGACGCAGTTACATCAACGTTTATTGATAGTCAATTAGGACTTAATGTTGGTGTTTTAAGGTGAGTTGTTTTTGTCCCTCACTGCTTTTTAAGACTTTTTCAGCACTTGTTTCTTTCCAATCTTCCACCAATTTAACGAATTCACAAACTGCAGATCCCCTCTGCAAGACATGAGGCTCGGAAAGAAAAGGTGTAAAGCTCCCAGAAGCCCTGTATCTTGTTGGACTTGCTCGGGAGGCGTCACTATGTCACTTAGCTTCGCATCGACCCGGGGGAGCCGGTTCCCATAGTGCAAGAGATGGTGCACGTGCTGCTCTATTTTGATTAGACTGTATGTGGTAGTCTGGTCGGTAGCGCAATGACTGCTGAGGGGCTGGTGGTGGCCAGGTGGTTTCCGACAGCAATGGCGCAGTAATGAATATTAATGACTTAGGTGGAGCAAAAATTGCAGCAGCTCCTCAGGGCAGTCACTTGAAGACAGTAAGGCAGCACAGCGGGTTAGTGTATCTGCTGCATACATATGTTTGTAACATAGGGCCTGTTTATGTACGAGGGCGTTATTTATCACCACTCATACATAAGGATACCACGGGGTGTAGGTGCGATAAATAACAGCTATCACGAGTTCATGGGGACTAACATGGATGTTGGTGTTTAACGCACCAAACGTCACATGATATGGTAAATACCACATGTTTTTCCCTGTTAAATTTTGGCAGGTTTCACTAATTTTTGGATGTTTAAATGCCTTCAAGCTCGTAATTCCAACCCGTGCGTAAACACAGTCTCTACTGACATCGAATCATCTGGCAACCTTGGCATAGTTTATGGGTTTCGTGATTAAGTCCCAGTAGGAATGACTTTGCATTTCATCTTTGTGAGAATGATGAATTGAGTGCAGCGAGCTGAATAGTAACATCATCTATTAATTAACAGTGTTAGTCACACAACTGTAACATGTGGTGATACGTAAAATACTGTATTAATATTGTTCAAGTCTAAAAGCTGTTTTATACAACTTTTCTTTAGAGCACGGAAAAGATGACGCAGCTCTCAGATACAGCATGCCTGTCCTCCGTGGCTCCACCCCCAGCTGCTCCTATTTCCAGTCAGTAAATACCTGTTGTGGTGTTATTCTGCATGACGCAGGCCTTCCTACTGACGCCTCACTCATCCCAAGCAGAGCTTGCGCTGGGTTATATATGACTTGGCGCCAACACTTCACTCAGCTGCCAGCTGGGTCACAACGGTGATTGCTGTTATTCCCCGTTCAGGTCATTTGTGTGTTGTGCAAATAGCCTTGCACTAATTCACTGAAGTATGACGTCACCGCTAGCAGCAGGTTTTCTCTGGGGAATGTCCTTAATCATGCTCTTTAAACCCACAGTGTGCTGTACTTTCCATTTCTGTCAGCCACACACACAAGGCTGCGCTTCACGGATAGTGGAATATTTCACAACACTTAGTGAGTAGAAGGCACTGCTCACAAGTGAGTCTCCAAACACTGAGAAAAGGAGCAGATTGCCAGGTTTCCTTCTGCTGTACCATGTGGTCTGGGAGAATACACGTGGAGTCATTGCAGTACAAGGAGTCACACTCAAACTTCACTCGTATTTCTGATAATCAGACACTGTCAATTTTTCCAAGAACTCAGAATAATGTGTCTGTATTGCAAGCATAAAATACACCTGTGAGAAAAGCCCTGAAAGGAACGTAAAACAAATCTACAACAAGCATTGGAAAAAGATCAGATCTCAGCAAGCAAAAAATATTATTTTTTTGCAAAAATATGTAATATACGAAATCAATAAACATAAAAAGAAAGGAGTGGTGCAGTAGCCGAGGCACACCAGCCCTGTTACAGAAGAGAACTCTTTTTCAGGTGGCGGTGCACATGAGCTCAGATTAAAATCCTGTCACTCACATTGCAAGATGGCCAATGGGAGAAGTGGGCTGACCAATTGCCCCATGCTGTGGGGGGTGGAAACCACACATGAATGGCACTTGAACATATCAATTGCTGATGAGGACTGACTAGACCATTTTTTTTATCCTGTATTGTTCAGAAAAATGGTGGTGAGACAGCTAAAGTTGTCTCTAGCCCAAAAACACAACTAGTGTTGGGTTGATAAACACGGTCATCTGTTGGATGCTCAAACCACCACTTCCTCGTCATTCTTCGTTTTGTGAGTACTGAATATTCATGACACGTACTGGTGCCGCAAAATCTTTTAGTTTGAAAGTGTAAATATAAATACAATGGTTGCACTGCTGATGGCTTGTGGGACCAATAATACGGTTGAAATTAATTGGATTGAATGCAAATCAAGGGTAGTCTGTAATTTAAAGTCAGTTTGTGTTATGTCAACTGACATAACGACTTTCTAAAAATAAGAAATACATTCCTATGTGTGCATTGCTCTCTACCTCAGGCGTATTATGTCCCCATCTCTGTTGTTGGTTCATTTTCCACCTTTAGTCCCCTCGGGTACCATTTTTGCCACCTGTCCATTCTCCTTCTAGTCCTTCTCTCCCATACTCTCTTCCAGTGCGGGCCTTCTTCAGATGCTGGCAGGGAACTAAGAGAACATGCCGGTGGGGGGAGATCGTGGCCTTCCTGCTGGCCCTGTCGGGCTGGGTGCTGGTCTGCTCCATGCTGCCCACCGACTACTGGAAGTGTGTGACTCTGTGTGTGTGTGTGTGTGTGTGTGTGTGTGTGTGGCTCTGCATGTGGCTCTGTAGGTATGTATGTGTGTGGGACTCTGTGTGGGTCTAGAGATTAAGCTATTGGCATTGTAAATGGCAGTGCCATTTATTTATCTATTTTCAAAACCAACTCAAATAAAAAATGTGTCATTTACAATGCCAATACCTCTAACTTTTTCAAAGGCGAGACCATTGCATTGTAAATGCTTGGTTGGCGAGTGCTGAACCAGCCTGGGGAGGGCGTCTGAGCAAGTTAAATATACATATTGGGCTCTTTAAATAACACGAAATATCCAGAATTCTGTTGTTAATATTTTCAGTTAATTTAGCCCCGTGTACGGGAGCTGAGGCAGATAGGGTAGAAACGTGCGGATTAAAATCGAGAGTTTATGAGCACTCCGTATGATACGATAGTGCATTGGTTAGCGCTGTATGCAGATAATAATAAATGTGTTTGCCACGTTGGGTACCTACTTTTTATTATATTTGAGAGGTTAGCGCCTGGATCCCCCATCCCTCCACCCACCCCCCCCCCCCCCTCCCCCCCCACACACACACATTACCTTGAATGCGGACCGTTTACACCATGTTCATTGCGCGCGGGTGTGTATTGATAGGGTGACAGAGGCAGTCAGTCCTATTACGTGTACTCCTGTGACAGCTTTTCAGTACTGCTGCGCTGCACTCCTCCCCCTACATGTCTCTTCTTGACTCAGCACTGCTTGATTCTGGGCTCGTCACTTTATGCGCCAAGCTGGGGTTCTTAAAGCTCATCCCCACTCACACGTGATGTGGAAATCTGCTCCTACTTCATGCCCATGCAGACAGCTCCCACAGAAAGTAATCCCCTGAAGTGATCTTTTTTAAAGCTGCAGGTTTCCAAATCATTCCCAGGAATGACGTGAAATGATATTGTTTTATAAAGCGCACTAAAACCCAAGGTACCAGAGCGCTATTGAGAGACAGACTAATCTACAGAGTCAAACCAACCAAGAAGTAAGGGAACTGTAGTGAGAAAACCAAGTTTCCAAATGCGTTTTAAGGGAGTCTGCTTCAGAATTGTGAGTGGGCTCTGCCTTTCATCCTTCTGAAGTAGATAAAGCAAGCAGCATGCATCAGAGCCACACCTCCCTCATTTACTGATCTGATTGGTCCCAAACCAGGTTTCTTTCGCTTTGCCAACACCCGCCACAATGTTTGGAGCAGGTCTTCGAACCGCATGTACAGAAGACCTCTCTCCCATCCGTCCAGTACATAACAGATGGTACATAATATTTCATCTCCCTTCAGCATCCTCACACACCCTCTCATACCCTCACCCATTCTCTCACACACCCTCACTCACCCTCACACCCCCAAACCCTCACACCCCCTCACCCTTACTCTCACACCCCCTCACCCTTACTCTCACACCCCCTCACCCTTACTCTCACACCCCCTCACCCTTACTCTCCCACCCACTCACCCTTACCCTCACTCACCCTCACTCACCCTCACTCACCCTCACTCACCCTTACCCACACCCCCTCACACACCCCCTCACACTCATTCACCCTCATTCACCCTCTCACACGCCCTCGCATCTCCTCACCCTCCCATCCCCTCCCCTCACCCTCCCATCCCCTCCCCTCACATCCTCTCACCCTCCCATCCTCTCACCCTCCCATCCTCTCACCGTCCCATCCTCTCACCCTCCCATCCTCTCACCCTCCCATCCCCTCACCCCCTCACCCTCTCACACACCCTCCCACACACCCTCACCCTCTCACACACCCTCTCACACACCCTTTCACCCTCACACACCCTTTCACCCTCACACACCCTTTCACCCTCACACACCCTTTCACCCTCACACACCCTTTCACCCTCACACACCCTTTCACCCTCACACACCCTTTCACCCTCCCACACCTTTTCACCCTCACACACCCTTTCACCCCCTCACCCACCCTCACCCTCGCACATCCTCTCACCCTCGCACATCCTCTCACCCTCGCACATCCTCTCACCCTCGCACATCCTCTCACCCTCGCACATCCTCTCACCCTTGCACATCCTCTCACCCTTGCACATCCTCTTACCCTCACACATCCTCTCACCCTCACACATCCTCTCACCCTCACACATCCTCTCACCCTCACACATCCTCTCACCCTCACACATCCTCTCACCCTCACACATCCTCTCACCCTCACACCCCCTCACCCTCACACCCCCTCACCCTCACACCCCCTCACCCTCACACCCCTCACCCTCACACACCCCCTCACCCCTTCACCACTCCACCGCCCTCACTCACACACCCTCACCCTCACCACTCTACCGCCCTCACTCTACCGCCCTCACTCTACCGCCCTCACTCTACCGCCCTCACTCACCCTACCACCCTCACTCACCCTACCGCCTTCACTCACCCTACCGCCTTCACTCACCCTACCGCCCTCACTCACTCTACCGTCCTCACTCTCTCTACCGCCCTCACTCTCTCTACCGCCCTCACTCTCTCTTCCGCCCTCACTCTCTCTTCCGCCCTCACTCTCTCTTCCGCCCTCACTCTCTCTTCCGCCCTCACTCTCTCTACCGCCCTCACTCTCTCTACCGCCCTCACTCTCTCTACCGCCCTCACTCTCTCTACCGCCCTCACTCTCTCTACCGCCCTCACTCTCTCTACTGCCCTCACTCCCTCTACCGCCCTCACTCTATCCATCGCCCTCCCTCTCTTCCACCCACCTCCTTCTCTAAATCCCTGTTCTCTTCTCCTGTGCTGATCTGTTGTTCTCTTCCACCCGCCTCCTTCTTTAACTCCCTGTTCTCTTCTGATGATCTGCTGCTCTCTTTCACCTCGCCTCCTTCTCTAACTCCCTGTTCTCTTCTCCTGTGCCGATCTGCTGTTCTCTTCCACCCTGCCTCCTTCCTTAACTCCCTATTCTCTTCTCCTATGCTGATCTGCTGCTCTCAACCACCCGCCTCCTTCTTTAACTCCCTGTTCTCTTCTGATGATCTGCTGCTCTCTTCCACCTCGCCTCCTTCTCTAACTCCCTGTTCTCTTCTCCTGTGCCGATCTGCTGTTCTCTTCCACCCTGCCTCCTTCTTTAACTCCCTATTCTCTTCTCCTATGCTGATCTGCTGCTCTCAACCACCCGCCTCCTTCTTTAACTCCCTGTTAACTTCTGCAGATCTTCTGCTCTCTTCCACCTCACCTCCTTCTCTAACTCCCTGTTCTATTCTATTCTCCTATGCTGATCTGCTGCTCTCTTCCACCCGCTTCCTTCTTTAACTCCCTGTTCTATTCTCCTGTGCTGATTTGTTGCTCTCTTCCGCCCAACCACCTTCTTTAACTCCCTGTTCTCTTCTCCTGTGCTGATCTGCTCCTCTCTTCCACCGCCTCCTTCTTTAACTCCCTGTTCTCTTCTCCTGTGCTGATCTGCTGCTCTCTTCCACATACATCCTTCTGTAACCGCACACACATACATACATACAACCACGCACACACACACACATACAACCACACCATACACAATCTCACACACAACCACACACACAACCACACACACACACAACCACACACACAACCCACACACAAACATCACCCCACACACAAACACACATCACCCCACACATCACCCCGCACATCACCCCGCACATCACCCCGCACATCACCCCGCACATCACCCCGCCACACACACTCAGCCACACACACTCAGCCACACACACTCAGCCACACACACTCAGCCACACACACACTCAGCCACACACACACTCAGCCACACACACACTCAGCCACACACACACTCAGCCACACACACACTCAGCCACACACACACTCAGCCACACACACACTCAGCCACACACACACTCAGCCACACACACTCAGCCACACACATCTATCTATCGCCCTCACGCTATCTATCTATCGCCCTCACGCTATCTATCTATCGCCCTCACGCTATCTATCTATCGCCCTCACACTATCTATCTATCGCCCTCACACTATCTATCTATCGCCCTCACACTATCTATCTTTCGCCCTCACTATCTATCGCACCACCACAGCATCACTCAGGGGCACCACAACATCGCTATGCGCTACCACAACATCACTGAACGCCACAGCATCACTCGTCGCCACCACAACATCACTCAGCGCCACCACAGTATCAATCTGTGCTACCATTCAACAACAACTGGTTCAAATATGTTCTCTCAATGTTTCAAGCTTTATTACAAATGCCACAAAAAAGATGTTAATATTTCACTCCTGTTCTTGGATTTTCGTCACAATAAAATACACTGAACATAATCTTCACAAAAGTTATTTACAAAAGCTTAAGCTATTGCCATTATAAATTACAATAACTTTTATTTAAGCATTATTATTTTAAAAAATTAAGCCATTGTTATTTGTAATATCAATACATCTAAGTCACGTAAATACAAAACATGTTGCATTACAAATGCTATAGGTGTCACATTTGCAAAAGATAAAAGTTTTGGCATTGTAAATGACAAAGCTATTAATTTCGCTATTTTCAAAACCAACACATAAATAAAAAAACTTGTCTTTACAAGACCAATAGCTCAAACTTTCCTAATGCGAGACCTATTGCATTGCAAATGCTTGTTATGATTGTTATGATAGTCAATGTATACCACTGCAACATATTATGACAAGGAAGGGAATAGCATATATATGAAAAAAAAAATTTAGGGAACTAAACGTAGTCTCTCCATGGTATCTATACAACTGCAACTCGTGTTGTTATGATCATGACAAATAACTGTGATTCTTGTTGATGTTATGTTTTATAATACAACTCTGTATAAATGACTGTCAAAGCAACCGGTGTGCGCTTAGAAAATGTGTATATTGTGTGAATAAAATGACACCGCCTACAATGTTGCAATGTTAACACGGGAATTGTAAAATAACTGGGATAATCGGCAGTTTTTAAAAATGTTACTGGCGCCGTAAATTCCAGGAGTATAAGCTAAAACATAAGGTAAACAAACATATGCCTCCAGTATTATAGATGGTACCGGTAGAGAACCAATTTGTATGTATCGATCAACGACACTCTGTAGTTCATTTGATTGAATGGAACTACAAATATGGAGGTCTGTTTGGAACCAGGAGATCGTATGAGCACTAATACATGCGTCATAATGTGCCCCACATCTGCAGTTCCAAAATGACACTAACGTCGTAAAACTCTGGGAACATAGATTAAAACATTAGGTAAACAAAAAGACGCATCCAATATCATAGACATTATCGGTAGTGTACTAATTCGTGGGCATAGATTAACGACACTCTGTAGTTCATCTGATAGAATGAAACTACAAATATGGCGAATCTTTTTGGAATCGGGAGAAAGTAAGAGCTCTAATACAAGCGCTACAATGTGACCTACATTAGATTGTGCATTAAGACTAATATTAACTTGGCATAAATTAATGGGCAACCTCACAGAAAAACGATATTGCGCCCCATACTACAATGGTGGATATTACAATCGCTAGGTAACACTGTGAATACGACGGTGAAGGTACTCAAAAATACCAACATTAGTACGTACTCGACAAAAGTCAAAAGTTGGAAGAGTGGTTTCGAATACTCAAAACTAAAAGCAGATGATAAAGGCTTAATTATCGTATACCAATACTATTATAAAGATACCCAAAGAACTACAAATATGGCTGACAATGTGGCTTGTCCACATAATAACCGAATCAGCAGTAATTAATCAATTAAGAAAAATCAGTGCACCTATAAATATTTGAAACGCACGCCACTCACTCGTTCGAGCAAGGGGAGAGAGGACGTGTCGACCGCCACGGATTACAAATAATGCGGTAAGGAGCCATAGCGGGTAGCGTGTTTTTGTTTTGCATGTGCCTAGCGATGCATATAGAAGTAGGGAGATAAGGGTTGCGTTCTATGGTAGTTATACCACTAAGAATTTTAAACCCTGAAAGACTGTGTACCCTTGCAGCCAGTAAGCAATTTTAAAGTAAGAACAAGACTAGGTTTGAATGAATGGTACTCTAATCTAAACTATGAAAGAAAGCTGAACCATGAACATAACGAGGTGTTTTGCCATAAACGTAAGACATAAACTCGGGTCTATCTAACAGAACCCGCATCCGTGCATTATTAAGATTTACCGCGGAGGAGGCTTGTAAGAACACAGCTGTTTTTGATTGAATAGTATCGAAACAAATTGCCTTAATAGGTATGGTACTGTGAATATCTATTTCATATGGCCAACCTTGATGGACAGATACAATAACTTAGATAATAACAGGATATGCATAGTATAAAAATATATAAACTGAATCTGGTGCTATATAATCTCTAACACCAGGTATTGATACATACTGATACTCAAACTTCTGTTTTGGAGACAGTGCTTAAAGAGAATAGTCATAAACCGTATTCCCTCGATGGGACAATACCTCCGCCAAGAGAAAAAGTAATAACCTTGGAGGATTGCCTTACACAAAAGGTATGTAGGAACCAATTGTGCATGACTTTCAAAAAACACTGTTTAAGCTATAAGTGGAAATCTTCTCTTCATGCTTGAAGAGATACAAACACAATTTCAAATGATTTTTTTGCAGACTGGGTTAAAGCAAATACAACCCTACATTATCCAGTGCTGATCAGAAGGTGTGCAATTGATAAAGACACTTATAAGTTCGTCTTCCCCTTTTTTAAGTCAGTACAACAGGTGAGATAAAAGAGTTGTCGCTTAATCGAATTTGATCATAAAGGTATTGATCACGGCTTCTCTCTATATATTTTTTAGAATGTCAAATTAGAAATACATTCTAACCAGAGGACCTATAGACACCCTGTCCTCTAGGGTGTGGAACCCCATACGAGGCTCCACAAGATACCGCTAGCAAGTAAGATAATACTCCTTTGCTAACATTGCGACACGTGGTAACTCTGCATACTTCTCTGTACTGTATCTTGTATTCACCAAAAAATATATGATTTTAATTGTATGCATTTGTTTTTAGATTGAAGAAAATTTGGTTTTTAAATTAGTCTGTCCTGAGGAAGGTGTTACAAACTCTGTAAAGCACCGAAACACGTCGACTAAGGACTCACTATGGCATCTTTTTTATAAATGTTTTGTTAAAAATGTTTTCAATGTATGTATTGTTTTGCATGAAATGTTTTTAAACTATAATAAGCGTATTCAAAATTGTACACAATAGATATATGTATAACTAATGAAATGTTTTTAAGTAACCAAATGCAACAAATGGATCTATATGCTTTTTTATAAATAAAATTTGTGAAACAAAAGATATTGTAGGTTTTTGTGCAGATCAAATAACCTGTGTCAGTCTACAACACAAAAAAGTCATAGTAGGTTGTACTCCATAAACACTAAAAAGGTACATTAGTGTGTAGTCCTTTTGGTCACAAATCTGAAGTTAACTATACAGAAAGGAAACCCCCCCCTGTTTTTTGCTTGCTTCATACCCAGTCCATTCTGTAATTCTGGGAAACTCTCTTCTTTGAAAGTCCCCTGATATAGCAACTGCACCGGAGAGACAGTCTTCAGAAAGCTTTAATGTCAAAGATTTAGCCTGCACCCATTTCCTTATAGGGCTGCTCTCAGCTATTGCTTTTGATGTAATGGTTTTAGAGTTGCTTATAACTTTCTTCGTTTTGTTCTTAATTTTACCTCTTCCTTTCCTTATGCCGCTGAGAAATTCCTTAGCTGAGCAAGGAGGTGTGCTGTTACCGAGTTCAGGGAAATCGATATAATCCTCATCCGTTTCAGTTTCAGTCTCTTCCAAGTGTCCAATCAGATGCTCAATCTGGAGCTCAGACGGTATAAATTGTTTAATCTCAGCTATTCTCTCTGCTTCCTGTTTCTCTGCCTCCTTCATTATCTCCTCTCCTACAGTTAACAGCTGCTCTACCGGCCTTATTATCTCTTCTCCATCATCTGTCTCTTTATCGCCAGAGCCTTCTAGCATCACTGCCGTTGATATAGAAGCCGACATGGGTGGAGCAGAATTGGCATTGGTGTTAGCGTTGCCGTTAATGATATTGTCAGCAGGAGTCTCTGGTTGAGCCTGTGACTGACTCTGTGCAGAGCCTTTCAGTGATATTGTATTTGTTCCATTCAAGGTATTGATAGCACTCTCTAAGACAGAAACTGACACAGTAGTTATAGCTTTATTCTCCCCCTTTGCTTGATTTGTTAAAATTGTGCCCTGCGTCCCTAGAGTAGTATTCGATGTCGTTATAGAATCAGTGGGAAGTACCTTTAATACCTTTAGTGTATTCTTATCAGATACCGCAATGGGCTGAACAGAAGTCGGTGAAGTTTGTAAAGTTTGTGAGGTTGGTAGGCAGATAATATTTTTCTAGGAACATATCTGATCATTACCCCATCTTACTACAACTGAGATGGGGAAGACTTTTACCCTGTATTCCCATGTGTAGACTAAAACTAGAAACACTGGTGGACCCCGTATTCTGGGAATTAGTGGGACATAGTATTACACAATACTTTGAGGACAACTCTGGAATGGCATCTTCCCCTTAGGCAGAGTGGGATACCTTTAAAGTGATGCGTGGGGGTGTATAGCTAAATCAGTGGAAGTGAGGTGGACTTTACTGACTGATGCATTAGCTTCAGAAGCAGCATTGATGGCCCTTGAACAACACAGACTCAGTACTATTAGAGGGTTAGGAGAGGGTCACAGAGCATGTTGAAGCACTTGGATACTTTGATTACAAAGCTGATATGACCAGTACTCGTGCAGAAATAGATTGAACTGGAATGTTATTGTCCTGGCTTGTAGACCCCGCGAAGCAGGGATTAGTAATTGTTAAGCTAGAAACAGAACAGGGAATCAGACTACTTAGGCAAACGGACATCAATCAAGAATTCTATATGTACTATTCTGACCTCTACATGAGTGCTGATACAGGGAACAATTAAGATATTAATATTTTTCTTGCATCCTTAAAGTTCCTGACCATATCACCTAAAGAGATTAAAAAGTTAGGAGGGATTACTCTGCAGGAGAATCAGGCATCTATAAGGGATATGGACAGAGGAAAAACAACAGGGACAGATGGGCTTGCGGTGGAGCTATATGCTGCGGTGTGTTACCGCTACAACGCATCTTTTACAACGTAATGCTGTTACAACGCAGCTATTACATCGCAAATACCATTACAATGCATGCCATTACAACGCATGGCATTACATAGCAGATGCTATTACAACGCATACCATTACATCGTAAGTATTGGTAAGTATTTATTTTTTTTTTTTTTTATTTAATATTTTATAATTGATTCAATTATTATTAATTATTTAAAAATATTTATTTCGTTTTTAAATATTATAAATTAAATATATTAATTTAAGTATTTTTTAAAATAAGTATGAGTATAGGAGTATATGTTTTGGGGTACTGATGTATATGTTTTGGGGTGTTTGGGTATTTTTAGGTTTTAGGGCAGTGTTTGGGTTTTGGGGTACAGGGGTGTTTTTAGGTTTTAGGGCAGTGTTTGGGTTTTGGGGTACAGGGGTGTTTTTAGGTTTTAGGGCAGTGTTTGGGTTTTGGGGTACAGGGGTGTTTTTAGGTTTTAGGGCAGGGTTTGGGTTTTGGGGTACAGGGGTGTTTTTAGGTTTTAGGGCAGGGTTTGGGTTTTGGGGTACAGGGGTGTTTTTAGGTTTTAGGGCAGTGTTTGGGTTTTGGGGTACAGGGGTGTTTTTAGGTTTTAGGGCAGTGTTTGGGTTTTGGGGTACAGGGGTGTTTTTAGGTTTTAGGGCAGGGTTTGGGTTTTGGGGTACAGGGGTGTTTTTAGGTTTTAGGGCAGGGTTTGGGTTTTGGGGTACAGGGGTGTTTTTAGGTTTTAGGGCAGGGTTTGGGTTTTGGGGTACAGGGGTGTTTTTAGGTTTTAGGGCAGGGTTTGGGTTTTGGGGTACAGGGGTGTTTTTAGGTTTTAGGGCAGTGTTTGGGTTTTGGGGTACAGGGGTGTTTTTAGGTTTTAGGGCAGGGTTTGGGTTTTGGGGTACAGGGGTGTTTTTAGGTTTTAGGGCAGGGTTTGGGTTTTGGGGTACAGGGGTGTTTTTAGGTTTTAGGGCAGGGTTTGGGTTTTGGGGTACAGGGGTGTTTTTAGGTTTTAGGGCAGGGTTTGGGTTTTGGGGTACAGGGGTGTTTTTAGGTTTTAGGGCTGGGTTTGTTTTTTGGGGTACAGGGGTTTTACGACTTTATATAAATTAAATTAATTAAATTAATTTTATTTAATTTAATTAAAATAATAACTATATTTACAATTATTAATTTAATTGTATTAATAAACGATTATAATTAAATTATATTATTTAAAAATGTTTAATTCATTAAATTCTTTTATTTTATTAAATATAATTTTATTATGTATTATTTATAACTTAATTAAATTATAATTATATTTATTGTAATTAATTACATTATATTATTTTCTATTTATAAATTTTTTATATATCATTAATTATATTATTTTAAATATATTAAATTAATATCAATTTTAATATTAATTAAATTACTATAATTAAATTAATTACTGTTTTAAAAATGTTATATTATTTTTATTATTTTAAATTAATTTAATTAACTTTATTACATTTTTTTTAAAAAAGATATACTTACCTATACTTACGATGTAATGCCATGCGTTGTAAAAGTATCTGCTATGTAATGCCATGCGTTGTAATGGCATGCATTGTAATGGTATTTGCGATGTAAAAATCGCGTTGTAACGGAACGCGTTGTAATACATCGCGTTGTACTGACACCAATCCTATGCTGCATATGTGGATGATTTGGCTCCCAATTTAGTGGACCTGATTGATGCAGTCAGGGATATGGTAATACTATTAAATTCCACCTGTGAAACCCTGATAGTACCACTTTTGAAACCAGGGAAACCGGTGCATGACAAGAGGGCATATCGGCCATTGTCAATGTTAAATGTTGATTATAAAATCCTACACGGATTCTTGCCACTAGACTCCTCCCCTACATGCCTAGGCTTATATACCCGACCAGGGGGGGGGTCATCCATGGCTGCAAGACCTCTGACCTCCTTTGTCAGTGTCACTGCTCTCCCTTGCGCAGCTCCACCATTAAAGCTCTGACCTTTAATGGTAGGTGTTTGAGGCCTTCCTCCCCCCGCAGGCTGCTACCTGTGCCTCACCCCTGGTGTTCTAGTGGAAGAGCACCCTACTCCTCTGCTAGTCTGTTCTGTCCTGTTGTTCTTGCTTCTTCTCTGTCTAACAGTGGGCCTGATGTGTCTGCAATGCTTCCTACTAATTATTTCATCTTCCAGGAGGTTGGGAAATTAAGAATGGGACTGGCGTTGCTATCATTCACAAAAGTTCTATTGATTGCAATTGTGTTGACATCGGGCAGGATCCTTTTAGGATCTGATAACATCTTATGTTTTGAATTCTGTTAATTTCACTATTCTGGGCGTCCTTAATCTTCACCTAGATGAATCTACGTGCACCAATAGTGCAGCGTTCCTCGCTGATCTTGAAGAACTGAATATCCATCTTTGTAATTCAGGCCCTACCTATGCTGCCGGCCACTTGCTTCATCACATTTTTTCTACTTTGTTGGATTTGGTCTGCCCCTGCTCTCCCTTTGTGCTTTTCTGATCCCCTTCTTAGTGTCATATCTGCTTAAGATCGCAGCTTGCACCGTGGCAGTTATGGATCGAACTATATTCAAAGTTAGACAGTGGGCTTAACTCAATGTTGGTGCCTTAAACAATTCTAAAGATGATTCTAGACCATCTATACCAAAGCCTGCTATCTCCGACTTTAGTTCTTTTTAACAATGGATTTCTCATGAAATTTGACATCTGCCTCCCTCTTTCCTATAAATGTGCCCCCTGGTTTACAGAGAAACTTAAGATTGAGAAATCAAAGTGGAAACATTTGGAAAGGCAATGGAGGAAATACTATAAGCCAGATGATAAGATAGCCTGTAAAATTAGTTTGTTTCTTCTAAAATCTCTCAACCTCAGCATTGTCATAAAACATTTTTTAAGGTGGTCAAAGAACGATCAGACTACCCCTTGTGCCCTAACTGCTGTGCAGTGCAAGAGTCTTGCTTGCTTCTTTGTGGAGAAAGTCGAGAAAATGTATTCTACTTTACCTTATGACAAACAGCTTGCCTCTCTACTGACTTCAGATACTAAGTGTACTACTGTTACTACAGTAGTATCTGGGTTTGAGAATAATGTTAAACCTAACTTTAGGGTGGAAGCATGGCCTCTTTTACAACACTGGGGCAGATTTACAAGCCCCCTGCGCCACCAGTATGTCACATTTTGTGACGTGCAGTTGGCTCATTTTCCTGCTCCCTATTTACATGGACAGGAAAAGCCACCATGCGTGAGTTTTCCTGTTCTTCAAAATAAGGCCCCTTTACATGTAGCACTTTGCATGAAAGGGGAGTTCCATGGGTGTTGCAGTGGGTGTTCCCACGAAACACCCATGGAACAAGACACATTTCCAGATTTGCGAGTAATCGTAAAATCTGGAAATGCGTGTGAATGCTACTCCACACCAGGGGAGGTGTACAAAGGCGTAATGAGGAGAAATGTTTTCATTTCTCCTCATTTTTTTTTCCTGTTTCTAGGCGTGCTGCATTCTGCTGTAATTATGGCCTGGGACCCAAGGTAACCAGGACTCTAGTGCGCACTACAACAAATACACATAGAAAGAGGAAATCACCTCCAATTATTGTTTTTGTTCAGGAATGGTTCCCTTCCTGCACATAAACTATCATTGAAACGATGCTGTTTTTCAACTTCTAAGTGTGCTAATGCAGCACACTTAGAACTTAGAAAACGGCATTTCACTGTTACCGCGAGGACGTGCCAACGGACTACAGAACTTGTGCAATTCAGTTGCTTCTGGACTGCCCCTGTTGTGGCTTCCAATGGGAATCATTTTGTGGCAGTGAAACAACTGTTCCTGCGCACCAATTTATTATCACTCTCGCCAGCTATCACGTGCAGATGAGGTTTTTAAACCACGGGTTGGTTGCCCCTTAATCCCAACATCTCCATCCGGCAGAAGACTTGCAGGCCAAGGCTCAACCTCCCTATGTGCCACAAGCTGAGTTGAAACGTTGACACGGTCTGTCACAGCACCCTCATAAAACACCTCAGCAATGTCGGGATACAAGAAAAAGCATTAGACTGGATCATCTCGTTCCTCACCGGAAGAACCCAGAGAGTCCGCCTCCCCCCCTTCAGATCAGAGGCCACCGAAGTCATCTGCGGCGTACCACAAGGATCATCGCTCAGCCCCACCCTCTTCAACGTCTACATGAGCCCCCTCGCAGCCATCGCACGCAAACACAACCTCAACATCATCTCCTACGCTGACGACACACAGCTGATCCTCACCCTCACAAAAGACCCAAACACCGCCAAAACCAACCTACACGAAGGGATGAAAGACGTAGCCAAATGGATGAAGAACAGCTGCTTAAAACTAAATTCAGATAAGACAGAAGTCCTCATCCTAGGATCATCCCCTTCTTCCTGGGATGACTCATGGTGGCCACCGGCCCTGGGCACCGCACCCAAACCAACGGACCATGCTCGCAACCTAGGATTCATTCTAGACTCCTCCCTATCGATGACCAGACAAATCAACGCCGTCTCATGATCATGCTTTACATCCTACGTATACTCAAAAAGATCTTCCACTGGATCCCTACAGAAACAAGAAAGACGGTCACCCATGCACTTGTCACAAGCCGACTGTACTACGGAAACACCCTCTACGCCGGAACCACAGCCAAATTACAGAAAAAACTCCAACGCATTCAGAACGCCTCCGCCCGACTCATCCTAGACAAACCCCACCACAATCACATATCCGATCACCTGAGAGACCTCCACTGGCTCCCCGTCAACAAGAGAATAACGTTCCGTCTCCTCACCCACGCACACAAAGCCCTCTACGACCTAGGACCCAAATACCTCAACACGCGCCTGACCTTCTACACCCCCACCCGCCAACTGCGGTCGTCCAATCAAGCCCTCGCCACAATTCCACGCATCCGGAGATCCACCATGGGAGGAAGATCTTTCTCCTAACTAGCGGCCAAAACATGGAATTCTCTCCCCACCCACCTCCGCCTTACACAGAACCACCTATCCTTCAGAAAACAACTCAAAACTTGGATATTTGATACATAACGTACCCCCATCCCTCAAGCGCCTTGAGACCCTCTGGGTAAGTAGTGCGCTATACAAATTCTAACTTGACTTGACTTGACTTAAAGAAAATCCGTGATTGTGAAGAATTGATGTAAATAGACCATGTCAAATACTGTTGGGCCAGGATACTAAGATTGATACATTGAATCAATCCAACATTGAACTTTCCCAATTTTCATTTATCTACACTCTGGGATTATCTTCCCTCCCACCCACCAACCTGTGAACATCTTCTTTCCTTTGCACGTTCCCTTTGGAGCAACCTTTTTAAACGTTTTTGCAAAAATGTATGAATTAGAATAAATTAATTTTGTTTCATAACTAATTCAGTTGCTGCACATCCTATTTTCTTAATGTGGAAGTAATGTTTCTCTCCAAGAGCGTGGAATTTACTTAAACTCGGAAGACAGGAAACTGTAATTAATTTTACTTAAAGGATTGATTGGTTTGAGGATCACTGTTTTTCTATATTGAACTGTACCCAGGTCCATAAACTCCTATTGGGTTAACCCCTGCCCTGTAATGGTCCCTTCCCTGCTCAGCCAGTGTGCGATGTCATAGAAAGTTGATGAGTGGACTGAAGACGAGACATAGAGAGAGTAGGCTAAGCAGAGAGGATGCTGCTCCTGGTGGGGTATTCTACTAAGTAACCTGTAACCTTGTCAATAAACCTATGACCAGTTATCCTACGAGATATGGATACCTGACTCCAAATTACTAAGGCAGAATCTTCAATTAAAATGCAATCCAGGATACAGTGAGTGCCCAAGCAGCTTTGCGTTGCCCTTTTCCATCATAACGATGCTTAAGAACTATGAGCAGCAATGCATTCCCATTAAAACTCCAGCGATTAAGACAATAAGAACCCTACACTAAGCCGTTTGCTGTGCTCTCCTTAGAAGGTAAGATGTGTTGCTATTGAGGACAATAAAACAAACTTCATACATTACCTGTGTTACCTTGTTTATCGCTCTACAAGTAGTAGAGACAGAAAAATATAAATCACTCCTGGGAAACGTCTGGCCTTCCTGATGCATCAATCATATGCCATTTTTTTCCTAAAACAGGATTGCCAATATAACTGCTTATACAAACTCTTTGCAAATTATCAGAGGTGAAACAGGTTCTTTACCTAAAATACCTTGATAGAAAATGTGTTAATCAGAATCAGTTTTTTGTTGAATATTGAATATTTAAAAAAAAAATCTTTTTTGGTCTTCCATTATCTTATCTTCATTCAAATCAGTAACATTTTGGTATATATTTCCTCTCATAATTACCAAATTTTCTGTTGAAATGTTGCCTGTCTCTGACAACCTATATAAGAGTTTTCGCTAGTTGTCTCAATCTTTTGTTCTCATTCACAGATTAGTTTTGGAGCTATGGACCCCATTTTTAGTAACAAATTGAGATTCCCATCCTTTTACCGGACTGTTCCCAATGAATTCTCTCCACTGGAAGGTATTTCTCACTTGTTAAAACGTTTTTCCTGGAGCTGGGTTGGGATTGTTGTTCCAGAGAATGACATCGGAGTGAGAGCTATGCAAGAACTTAGGAAGTTGATCACTGAGAGTGGAGGATGTGTGGAGTTCTCTTATTTGTTTCCTGTTGCATTTACTCTTAGGAATCACGCAAGACAGGGGTGGATTACAAGGGCTATCAAGAGATGTACCGCTCAGGTCATCATTCTGTATGGCACCGGCACAGATATGGTACTCTTTTACTGGGCTGCTATTTATTACCATGTGCCTCCGAAGGTTTGGATTGTGTCAGGAGAAGTCCATATTGAGGAATTATTTGATGTACCAGATGCCTGGAAAACATTTAATAAAATCATAGCATTTTCAATCAAGAAAGGGGAAATCATTGGATTTAAGGATTTTCTTCATGGTGTCAGGCCTGGCATATTTCCAGAGGATTCTGTCGTGGACGTCCTATTTGAAGGGTTTTTTGAATGTTTGTCAGCTGGAAGAGGCAATAACAGAGGGCACAATTATCCTTTGTGTTCGGGAAATGAAAGTCTGCAAAGTGTTTATTTGCCCAGCTATGATGTTGTGAACTTTAGACATACATTCAGTGTCTACACAGCTGTCTATGCTCTTGCACATGCTTTACATGAGATGCTTGAATCACCCTCCAAGGAAGGAACAGCAGGTGCTGCTGGGAGCTTCCATCAGGACTTCAAGCCCTGGAAGGTAAGGGATCTTGCAAACACCTGCAATGCCAAATGTGGCTCTTTCCATAATAACACTGAAACCCTGGCCATCACATTTTAACAGTAGCTTTATGTGTTTAATTTAGTATAGGAATTAAATATATCCGTTGAGGGTTTGCTGCATCGAGTAAAGCGTTCTTCAGATGTTCTGCAGTAGGAACAGGAAAATGCTGGCAAATCAAAACTCAACTGATATGGGCTATACCTGACAGGATATTTTATATTATCCTCAGTAGAATCACTTTAGAAAACTACAAAGTTTATAATTCACCTACATGGATTTTCACTAGGGCCGGGTATAACTGACATAATTCTCCATAGCGTAATAACTCACAATTGTAGTAATTTTGCGTAATTACATGAGAAGCGTAATCCAGAACTCAGAACTATTTTCTTGGACCAAAACACACCCTTGTGTCCAAACTGGGCCTGAGGATGCATTTCGCGCTATAAAAATAGCACTAAACGGAACAGACAACGAACAGCCGAAGCCAGCACATGCCTTGCTCTCTTTTAGATGAAATGAAATACCAGCATTTGTAAAGTGCACAGCTACCTCTGGAGAGGTGTCTCGCTGCTGGGGGCTGCCAGGAAGATAAAGCAAGCTTTTGCCAAGAGTCACATGGTGGAAATGGTAAACCCCGTGGTCCGGAGTCAGCCACCCTAGCCGCTACGCCACACCGCTTCCTCATTGTCCCTGCGCTCCTCTATTATTGCCACAAATTACTGTAAATTTATCGAGCTGGAGTAATCGTGTAATTTCAGTAATTTCAAAATTCAAGAGCAATGAGTGAAATTACTCAAGTCCAGCATATTTCTAGTGATGCCCAAGCGCAATGTTCACCCTTGGCATAGAGTATATGTGGGTACAGGTACAATGATGGGATGGCCATACCCTAAAATTAATAACAATTTGAAAAATTTATTATTATTAAGATTAAGATTATTATTATGATTATTATTAGGAGTAGTATTAGTAGTATTAGTAGTAGTATTATTATTATCAGTATTATTATTATTATTATTATTATTATTATTATTATTGTTAATATTGTTGTTGTTGTTGTTGTTGGTATTTATATATTTGCATTAAGGTGTATTATCACCATATTTATTTTTGTGCCATAATAATGTAACATATTGTTATACACATGTGTAGAATATATCATCATACAGCTCGATGAGTCCATGCTCTAAAGTTAAGAGATCAAGGAAACCAATGGGATCATAAATAACCACAAATGTAAAAAGCCTCAGCAGCCTATAGGGTATTTAACAGTAGAACTGGTATACATTTAATGTTAACCTAGCCTTACAGTTACTAGCACCCAGAAGCAATTTTCACTGTAGGGACACTGACTGACCCATGGAAAAACCCTTAGAAGCAATTTTAAATATCATTTCATGACTGTTTTTAAATATTGTTAACAACCCAGTCCAGTGGCAAAGTCTTATTTACATTAATTAATGAGATAAACTAACTTTTAGAAAGGTGCATTTCTCTTTTCTGAAAGTCCTGAAGGCTAGTATACATAAGCCTTCCAGCTGTCACTCAACTGGCGACTTCCCTGTATAAGGTGCAGAGCCAAAGGCCTGGGTGTGGGGAGGTGTTTTTGCTCCTTTAGCAGGATGCACATTTTGGCTGTGCACACAAACTTAATTTACTTCAAAGGGGCCTCCCTTGAAACAAGCAAACTTCAGAGAACACCTGGACAGGCCCATCATTTGGCCTCCTAGTTAGGCAGTCACCAAGCCCAGTGGGTTAAAGCTGCGCCCAGAACTGGTTTGGAGTAGGGTGTACTCATTTCTCAGGCCACACTGCTGAGTGGGCACACATGCACTGCACAAATTGAGAAGGGTTCCCACATTTAGGAATTTAGGATTTTAGATGTGAGGCTAACTGTGGGATTGGTTGTAGTATGGCAAACAGAAACTGCTGCAAATGTTTTGTCACTGCTGGTGCCCGAACTGACTGCAGTATCAAAAGTTGCTTTGAGTGATTCAGATGCACAACAGCTTGAGTGTGATTGGAACTTTGGCGGGAGTGTTGGTGGGTTGTTGTGCTCTCTTTACAAACTTACACAGCCCACTGGTACAAACTCCTGGGCTCACATTCTTCTTCCTGGATTCCACTGTTGGGTGACTTTATCCCTCAACCAGTAGTGTGCAAGGATGTGCATTTGCAGAGTGGTGGACAAAGAGATGAGGACCGCCGGCGAGCTCTCAGCGAGTGTGCGGTGTGGAACTTACAGGAGGTGACAGGAGGGGTTCTTGGCCCCCAACGACCCTCAGCGTCCAAGAGGACTTCATCCCCTAAACATTAGTGTGCCAGGAGGAGCATTTTCAGAGTGGTGGAGAAAGGGAACATGGCCTCCCACCACCTCTCTGTAATCCCACTGTTTGAGATGTATTGGAGGCAACAGGAGGGCTTGTTGGCCACTAGGGGCCCTTGACCTCTAAGGGCACTTCATCCCCCATCTTGAAGTGCCCCAGAAGTTGTGTTTGCAGAGTGGTGGAAAAAGGGGACAGGCCTTCAATGACCTCTCAGAAATCAGACATACTGGAGGTAACAGGAGTGGTAATAGCCCCCATGGACCCTCAGAACAGAAAGGGACTTAATCCACCTCTCAGTAGTACACCAGGAGGTGCATTTTCAGAGTGGTGGAGAAAAGGGGGAGTCTCTGGCATCTTGCTAGGAACATCTCTTTTTTCCTTATTTGTTGCTTTAATAAGGGAAGGAGGCCACACGGCCCCCACCTGGGCTGATTACAGCTCCAGGATCCTATTCCCCAGGGCCAAACCTTTAACCACATTGCTGCTAGCCCTATTTTTCTCCTGTGCTGGGGTCCAATATGAATGGGTGTGGTCATGACGAGCTCAGCTCGTCATGAGCACACGAGCACCGTGCCTCATGAGGAGCTGAGCTCGTCATGAGCACGGAAGGGGTTAACAAAAAATATTTTCAAAAGGTCAAAGGGAGCCCCAGGTAAATTTCGCCATGATGGACCGCACTGGAGGCCTGAATGCCCCAGTGGTTACTGTGGGCTCCCTTCCTCCTGCTAAAGCCAGCACTGTTTTGACACACAGGCAACTGCTAAACATGCAGCTCCCTGTGTGTCAAAGCAATTGTCCTTCGTTTTCTTGCCTGCATGTCTTTGGGTGGGGAAACAGATGACACCTCAGCTCTCAGCAAGCAGGGACATAGATGCTTCTTGCTGACAGCAGTGTTTTCTCTAGTTTGGATGGAGCTGTCAAAGCTCCTGCCAAGTCAGAACAAACTGCTATGTGGGCAGCCCAGAGCATAGCAGGAGTTGATCCGGGGGGGGGGGGGGTTGGTCCCCAGGGCTTTTTTTGGCTCCAGGTGGGCCACCCTGCGGCCCTCCTCCTTTGTTTGATTTTCCCCCAGAGAGGTGATGGTACCAGAGGCTGTTGGGGTGTCTATGCAACACCCCCACATTCAGTGCTCAAAATCCCAGGGAGGTGGCAGTCCACTAAGACCTCCGGACCTAATTTTAAGAAAGCCCTGGGGAGGTGCCATTCCCTGGGACTAAGGGGGGTCAATGCAGCCACCAATATTAAATATTATAAAGCCCCAGACAGATGGTGGTACCAAGGGCTGTAGGGGGGCTGGACTGGCCACCCGCATTGTTCTCTTTGTTTTCCCGAGGGCCGTGGTGGCGTGGGGCTTTTCAGAATGCGAGGAGGAAGGCCACATGAAACTGCCCTTCTTTATTATAATAAACCTGCATGCTTTCATGAAGCCACACAGAGCTTCTGGAAAATGATGCAAATTTGAGGCAAAATTTAATTTAAAAAAATGCTTTGAACCCCCAGTTAGGTCCCTGTGGGACCCCCCACCATATCTGGGAGGTCAGGATATTCCTAGCCAGCCTCCTTTTATTTTTTTGTTATACATTTATGGGATTCAACTTGGAGCAGAATCACAAGATGGCTGCCAACACTTCCTGGTTAAAGTATTAGTAGGCAATCAAATTTTAGCACAGGACTGTGGATTCATGACTTCACTGAAGAGATCGATGTCTCCAGATATCTATATTTATTAACCTTAATATTTCAAAAACTACTGAAAGTATTTACCCCAAATCACAACAAAAAGCATATTTTCTGGACCAACATCACCAAATTTTGCAGAAAGGAAGCTCCTGGTGCAGAAAGTAAGCGTGAGCGCAAAATCTGTTCCGCTCGCGGATTTTGCGGATTTTTGGTAAATCCGCAATCCGCGAACTCCCGCGAATTTACCGAAAATCCGCAAATCCACGAGCGGCAGATTCGGGGGGGCAAAAGTTCAAGCCTTCAAGCTTGAACTTGTTGTTGTAACTATTTTAGAATGGCGCCGGCAAGCTGCCAGCGCCATCCTAAAATAGTTACAGCCCAGGATGATGGATGGACAGCTCACTCAAGGGACCCCTGCGCCCTCCGGGGCGATTGCATGGTAACACACACATGGTCGCTGGAACTAGTTGATGCTCAAATTCAGTGACTCATTCATCAGCCCAGAAACAATTGCGAGCGTCGTCAAGGCTGGGCAGGTGTGCCTTCTTCCCAAATCTACCATCGAAAATCAGCTGTGATGCTGGATAGAGGCCATTGTATCCTTGACTTTCACGAGCGCAATCCTTGTGCTGTTCCTGTGACCAGGAGCTTCTTTCTCTTCATCTGCTGCTCTGATCGGTCTCTGACCATTTATGCATACAAGAGGCACTTGAACTCGCATAGAACACCCCCCCATTTAACAAATCCGCAAAATCCGCGAATCCGCAAATTCGCGGATTTTGCGGACCCGCGAATCCGCAAATCCGCAAATTCGCGGATTGTGGATCCGCAAAATCCGCCCATGCTTGGCAGAAAGCATCCTCTTAGTTAAATGGTGTAAATCAACTCAGTAATCGCAAAGAAATGTAAAGATTACTCAGATATGCCTGAGATCTGATTGTCTGCCGACATTTCAGACCTGGAGGAAGTGTTGGCAGCCATCTTTTCGCTCAGTTGAACCAAGTCTCAAGAAAAAACATAAGAGTAAAGAAAAGGGGGCAGGGTAGAAACACCCTGACCCCCTGGGCCTATTTGGAGGGACAAGGCTCCAAAGAGCGGGACTCTGGAAGCCCGGAGTGTGTCAGAGAGCCCAGGGAAGGGGCAGCATACAAGACCAAGGACGGCGGCTGGTACTGGTGTGGAGGACGAGGTAGGCTGAGAGAGGTGTTGAGTATAGGGGGCAGGAGGTCTTGGTTAGTACTCCCTCTGCCTTTAGACGGTTCACACGTGTTATCATGGGAGCTTAGCTCAAAGTATAACATTGGTTACAGGTATCTATATAGAGTAAGGGGAATAGTGGTTGACGGGTTAGTGCCCTGTCTGCTTAACGCTAATTTATCATCTACCAACCCTTCAAGGTAAGACCAAGACATAATCCCCAAGGCCTATGAAGAGCAGGTAACCCAACCTGATCTGTCAAACTTCTTGGAGCTGAGAATGTACCTGAGCAGCAACTAGCCATATGGGCGGTAAGCGGTACATACCCTGTCTGCTAATAAATTCCTCAGAGAGAGGTGTTTTGCCTGTCAGTTTGGGACTCTTGTAACTTATAAGACTGCCCATTTGGGGGGCCAGTGGCAACTCGTCACTTTCATTCTCTTTGGTCGAAAGAAAGTTCGTAAAGAAAGTGAAAGCACGCTGAGAGCCATGCCTTGTCAGCAAACACGTGCACATCTTTTGTCCGGGCGCGTGAAGGAGCTGAATCAAAAGCACGGTGGGAGAGTAGACACAATGCACGTGCACATGGCCTGTCCATGTGCGCACATGGTTTGTCTCCCTTCCAAACCCAAGTCGACAACAATAGTCTTGGCAAGGTGATGCAGCTTATGTGCTGCATACTCTAGGTGAGACTTAAAAAGGGGGAGGAAGAAACACTGATGCTTCGCTGAGAGCCTTGCTGTACTAATGGATGAGGTAAAAACACGCGTTGTTATCTTTCCCCACATACAGGTTTGGTACATTGAAGTTACAGCGACACATTCCAGGGCAGCTCCATACAGATACTGACTGAGTCTGCATTTTCTTGTAGAGGAAGAAACGCTTGAATTTCCTGTTGAAGACATGCCAAATTGTGCTTTTAAAGTGCATCACATAGCCATGCTTTTTAATTAAAAGGCCTGTTTTTAATTGTGCACAAAATCGAGAGGCAGGGGGAGCAGCTGTGAAACCAGAGAGCCTTCCTATGCCTATTTACAGAGTCAGAGCTCAGAACACTGAAAAGATCATAAAATGCAAGCAGCTCTGTTGCTGATCAGAAAACGAACAAAAAATGAGTCCCCCAAAAGAGCATGTACACAATAAGTCATAAGTCATAAAATCTTTATTTCGATCACTTTAGATCATAAAAAACATTTACAAATAAAAACATACAACCCAGCCATTTGGGGGTGGCAAACATGATTAGATATAAGATATATAAAAACATGCATTGTTCTCTTAAAAAATACTAGAATTCATATTGGTTAAAAAAGAGCATAAAAGTAATTTCCAATGAGGGTCCGTGCTACTAACTAATTTAAAACCTAAGGTAGTATAAACATTAATAAGCAAAATTATTTGAGATGAGAAAATGGCAAATATTTACAAATTCATGCAGCAATGTGTATTAGGTCGAGATATATATAAAAGGGAAATATAGAGATCACCAGTATGTTACAGAGAGCAACCCAGCATCTATGCAACTGGGTGCTGGCAACAAAATATTAACCTGTCCATTCCTATATATGTTATCTTCCTATGCTACCGTTGTTGTTGATGGGCTTATACATTTTTGACATTTTTTCACAAATTAGCCACATCCAACGTAGAAATTTGGCAACTGCTATTACACACGGTACTTCAGTATTGGTTAATAAGATTGTCATAGCAATAGCGCTACTCCTAACACCCATATTTCTACATAGTGGCTGCAACAATTTTTTACGTCATGCTCGATATGCTGGGCAGACAAATAAAATATAAGGACACATTTCCTCACCGTTTAAACACAGCTGGCTGCAAAGGGGTACTTGATGGTAAGCCAATTACATTTCGCACAAATTTTTTCTGAACCAAGGCTAGTGGCCTCCGATCTTCGAAACCCCATAGCTCTGCGCCATAGGTTACAGAGGTGATAACCTTAGTATTGTAAATCTGGAGTAGTGGATAAATTAGTTGGGTCAATGACAACTTGTGTTCCTTCAACAATGCACCAGTGAGGTGACTGTGCTTTACGGCCATGGTCTCTATCTGGGGCTTCCAACTAAGTTTATTCCCTATTGTGATCCCCAGATGATTAAAAACATCTGTTTGATCTTGGTATACTCTGTTTAACAACACCCTTTCTTTGATGGCCCAGTGCTTGTGGAGGATCATAAACTTGGTTTTACTAGCACTTACCTCCAGCCCACGTTCACTACAAAATCCCTCAAACCTATTTAAGGCCCTACGCAAACCACTCTGCGTTTTAGAAATAATGAGAGTATCGTCTGCGAACATAGGTATAGGTGTTCTTGCAAAGGATGGTGCATCAGTCAGGAACATAGAGAAATAAGCTACAACTCCATTAATAAACAATGGAAACAATGTTGGCACCAAGACACACCCCTGCCGAACCCCTTTAGATAAGGGGAATTGGTTGGTCACATTGCCCTGGGTACTCCAACGTACTTGTGCGTTCTTTGTGTACAGGTGTATCACAACAGATAGTAATTCTGCAGGCATAACTAGATCCTTACAAACCCTCCAGAGTTTATTTCGAGACACCAAATCAAAAGCTGATGTTAGATATTTTACCACCAACCAACACAAAAACACGCCAAAATATAAAACGAACCTAAAAACCTGATCTACAGTGCTTACATTAGTTCAAAATCCTGCCTGAAATGGAGACAATATATCCTTATCTTCAATCCAGTCTAATATTCTATTGAGTACCATTCTTCCTATCATTTTTTGGATGGCATCTATGAGATTGATTGGTCGATAATTGCCTGGGCAGGAACGATCGCCTTTTTTATATATCGGTAAAATCTTGGCACCATTCCAGGACGTGGGAATCGGTGCACTACTAGAAATTGTGTTTGATAGTATAATTATTTACTCTAGCCAGAGTACCCTATCATTTTGAAACAGGTCGCCCGGTACACCATCAGGGCCAGGAGCTCTACCACTGGCAACCAAACTAAGCGCTGTTTCTACTTCTCCCCTAATTGCACAGATCGGTACATTGTAGACATCCTCGTTCTCACCCTCTGCTCCTAGGCCAAATTGTGACAGACCCGCATCTATTTTGCTACATGGTTGTGGGGCACGGGTGCTTGTCCCCCTCTCCCCCATTTTTACTGCTTGGTGCATTACTGATTTATACTTCTTCTGGGCACGCTTAACTAGACCACAATTGTTGTGTTTAATAGCAACTGCCAATGATCTATGTGCTGCCCTACAGTTCTTATTATACCAGTCAGCATATTTGCTTTTCTGTTTATACATGCCTCTATCTGGTTTTAGGAAAAAAGATCTAATATTTCAAAATAGTTCTTCATGCAGAACCGCAATTCTATTGTTTAGCTCAGGCTTTGTGGTAATATCTTGTAGCTCTCCCAGTGGTTTTGAAACTGTAGTCCTTATACCTGTGAGTGCTTGCTCATTACTCACTTTCTTGTCCCATGTTAGCCTTCTCATGTTATTGCATAACTGAACCTCTCTAGTTGAACATAGCTGGACAGGGATTGTTGGTTGGGCTATACCCATGGTTTCTATCTTCAGTGAAAGGGGATTATGGTAACTTTCAGCTCTCTCTAGAATCTCCATATCATTAATTAAGTACCAATATTCCAGATTGATACGTATATAGTCGATTCTGCTTGAGCTTACACCATTATTACATTTGTTGACTCCTTGTTTGTCAGAGGGTGAGCGACCATTTACAGCTCTAAGCCCCCTCTCCAAACTAAATGCGTTCATTTGAAGAGCTGACTCCGTCCATCATTTTATTGGGGGCAGCTCTAGGATGCACAATAACATGGTTTCCTCCTCGGTCAATTTAAAATCTTCATTATCAAGGGGCTCAAAGGTAGTATTAAAATCCCCTGCAATAATTAGATTTGGGACACTAGTCAATCCCCCACATAGTCCGCTAAGATGTCAACTGTGCTAGACTGTCTACCGCTACTAAGACCCCGAGCATAAACATTAACAACAATGATGCGTGTGTTGGAATTAGACTTTAGACAGATGGCCATAATATCTGGGCTGTCCATCGAGGTCGTACACATACTAAAGGGCAAATTCTGCTTGACAAATATATGGTTAGACTCCCTGATGGTCTGCCCTTTTGCCCTTGCATTTCTGGTTTATAAAAGTTTAGTATCCTAACCAATGTATTTATTTGGTAGACCACGTCTCCTGAAATACACGAATCTCATTCTTCTCAATTAGTTCCTGCCAGTCCCTTGACTCTATCTAAGACTGAAGCCCTGCAATATTCCAGCACATATAGGATAATAGTGCAGGTGTAGTTGGTTTTGTCATTTCTTTAGCACCAGTCTGCTCACAGAGTTGATCATTCCTTTCTTCCTTGTTCGATTTTACAATATGGGGCACCACTATCGCGGTATTACTCTTGGGAGTAGGGTGTTCAGGGAGAATTAGTCAACCACACTGGTCTCAGCCGCTAAGGGGAGCAAACCTATTCTCTATTGTTACTCCCATGTATCCAAAATTACCCAAGGGCCAAACCTTTAACCACATTGCTGCTAGCCCTATTTTTCTCCTGTGCTGGGGTCCAATATGAATGGGTGTGGTCATGACGAGCTCAGCTCGTCATGAGCACACGAGCACCGTGCCTCATGAGGAGCTGAGCTCGTCATGAGCACGGAAGGGGTTAACAAAAAATATTTTCAAAAGGTCAAAGGGAGCCCCAGGTAAATTTCGCCATGATGGACCGCACTGGAGGCCTGAATGCCCCAGTGGTTACTGTGGGCTCCCTTCCTCCTGCTAAAGCCAGCACTGTTTTGACACACAGGCAACTGCTAAACATGCAGCTCCCTGTGTGTCAAAGCAATTGTCCTTCGTTTTCTTGCCTGCATGTCTTTGGGTGGGGAAACAGATGACACCTCAGCTCTCAGCAAGCAGGGACATAGATGCTTCTTGCTGACAGCAGTGTTTTCTCTAGTTTGGATGGAGCTGTCAAAGCTCCTGCCAAGTCAGAACAAACTGCTATGTGGGCAGCCCAGAGCATAGCAGGAGTTGATCCTGGGGGGGGGGGGTTGGTCCCCAGGGCTTTTTTTGGCTCCAGGTGGGCCACCCTGCGGCCCTCCTCCTTTCTTTGATTTTCCCCCAGAGAGGTGATGGTACCAGAGGCTGTTGGGGTGTCTATGCAACACCCTCACATTCAGTGCTCAAAACCCCAGGGAGGTGGCAGTCCACTAAGACCTCCGGACCTAATTTTAAGAAAGCCCTGGGGAGGTGCCATTCCCTGGGACTAAGGGGGGTCAATGCAGCCACCAATATTAAATATTATAAAGCCCCAGACAGATGGTGGTACCAAGGGCTGTAGGGGGGCTGGACTGGCCACCCGCATTGTTCTCTTTGTTTTCCCGAGGGCCGTGGTGGCGTGGGGCTTTTCAGAATGCGAGGAGGAAGGACACATGAAACTGCCCTTCTTTATTATAATAAACCTGCATGCTTTCATGAAGCCACACAGAGCTTCTGGAAAATGGTGCAAATTTGAGGCAAAATTTAATTTAAAAAATGCTTTGAACCCCCAGTTAGGTCCCTGTGGGACCCCCCACCATATCTGGGAGGTCAGAATATTCCTAGCCAGCCTCCTTTTATTTTTTTGTTATACATTTATGGGATTCAACTTGGAGCAGAATCACAAGATGGCTACCAACACTTCCTGGTTAAAGTATTAGTAGGCAATCAAATTTTAGCACAGGACTGTGGATTCATGACTTCACTGAAGGGATCGATGTCTCCAGATATCTATATTTATTAACCTTAATATTTCTAAAACTACTGAAAGTATTTACCCCAAATCACAACAAAAGCATATTTTCTGGACCAACATCACCAAATTTTGCAGAAAGGAAGCTCCTGGTGCAGAAAGTAAGCGTGAGCGCAAAATCTGTTCCGCTCGCGGATTTTGCGGATTTTCGGTAAATCCGCAATCCGCGAACTCCCGCGAATTTACCGAAAATCCGCAAATCCGCGAGCGGCAGATTCGGGGGGCAAAAGTTCAAGCCTTCAAGCTTGAACTTGTTGTTGTAACTATTTTAGAATGGCGCCGGCAAGCTGCCAGCGCCATCCTAAAATAGTTACAGCCCAGGATGATGGATGGACAGCTCACTCAAGGGACCCCTGCGCCCTCCGGGGCGATTGCATAGTAACACACACATGGTCACTGGAACTAGTTGAAGCTCAAATTCAGTGACTCATTCATCAGCCCAAAAACAATTGCGAGGGTCGTCGAGGCTGGGCGGGTGTGCCTTCTTCCCAAATCTACCATCGAAAATCAGCTGTGATGCTGGATAGAGGCCATTGTATCCTTGACTTTCACGAGCGCAATCCTCGTGCTGTTCCTGTGACCAGGAGCTTCTTCCTCTTCATCTGCTGCTCTGATCGGTCTCTGACCATTTATGCATACAAGAGGCACTTGAACTCTCAGAGAACACCCCCCATTTAACAAATCCGCAAAATCCGCGAATCCGCAAATTCGCGGATTTTGCGGACCCGCAAATCCGCAAATCCGCAAATTCGTGGATTGTGGATCCGCAAAATCCGCCCATGCTTGGCAGAAAGCATCCTCTTAGTTAAATGGTGTAAATCAACTCAGTAATCGCAAAGAAATGTAAAGATTACTCAGATATGCCTGAGATCTGATTGTCTGCCGACATTTCAAACCTGGAGGAAGTGTTGGCAGCCATCTTTTCGCTCAGTTGAACCAAGTCTCAAGAAAAAACATAAGAGTAAAGAAAAGGGGGCAGGGTAGAAACACCCTGACCCCCTGGGCCTATTTGGAGGGACAGGGCTCCAAAGAGCGGGACTCTGGAAGCCCGGAGTGTGTCAGAGAGCCCAGGGAAGGGGCAGCATACAAGACCAAGGACGGCGGCTGGTACTGGTGTGGAGGACGAGGTAGGCTGAGAGAGGTGTTGAGTATAGGGGGCAGGAGGTCTTGGTTAGTACTCCCTCTGCCTTTAGACGGTTCACACGTGTTATCATGGGAGCTTAGCTCAAAGTATAACATTGGTTACAGGTATCTATATAGAGTAAGGGGAATAGTGGTTGACGGTGTAGTGGCCTGTCTGTCTTAACGCTAATTTATCAAGACCAAGACATAATCCCCAAGGCCTATGAAGAGCAGGTAACCCATCCTGATCTGTCAAACTTCTTGGAGCTGAGAATGTACCTTAGCAGCAACTAGCCATATGGGCGGTAAGCGGTACATACCCTGCCTGCTAATAAATTCCTCAGAGAGAGGTGTTTTGCCTGTCAGTTTGGGACTCTTGTAACTTATAAGACTGCCCATTTGGGGGGCCAGTGGCAACTCGTCACTTTCATTCTCTTTGGTCGAAAGAAAGTTCGTAAAGAAAGTGAAAGCACGCTGAGAGCCATGCCTTGTCAGCAAACACGTGCACATCTTTTGTCCGGGCGCGTGAAGGAGCTGAATCAAAAGCACGGTGGGAGAGTAGACACAATGCACGTGCACATGGCCTGTCCATGCGCGCACATGGTTTGTCTCCCTTCCAAACCCAAGTCGACAACAATAGTCTTGGCAAGGTGATGCAGCTTATGTGCTGCATACTCTAGGTGAGACTTAAAAAGGGGGAGGAAGAAACACTGATGCTTCGCTGAGAGCCTTGCTGTACTAATGGATGAGGTAAAAACACGCGTTGTTATCTTTCCCCACATACAGGTTTGGTACATTGTAGTTACAGCGACACATTCCAGGGCAGCTCCATACAGATACTGACTGAGTCTGCATTTTCGTGTAGAGGAAGAAACGCTTGAATTTCCTGTTGAAAACATGCCAAATTGTGCTTTTAAAGTGCATCACATAGCCATGCTTTTTAATTAAAAGGCCTGTTTTTAATTGTGCACAAAATCGAAAGGCAGGGGGAGCAGCTGTGAAACCAGAGAGCCTTCCTATGCCTATTTACAGAGTCAGAGCTCAGAACACTTAAAAGATCATAAAATGCAAGCAGCTCTGTTGCTGATCAGAAAACGAACAAAAAATGAGTCCCCCAAAAGAGCATGTACACAATAAGTCATAAGTCATAAAATCTTTATTTCAATCACTTAAGATCATAAAAAACATTTACAAATAAAAACATACAACCCAGCCATTTGGGGGTGGCAAACATGATTAGATATAAGATATATAAAAACATGCATTGTTCTCTTAAAAAATACTAGAATTCATATTGGTTAAAAAAGAGCATAAAAGTAATTTCCAATGAGGGTCTGTGCTACTAACTAATTTAAAACCTAAGGTAGTATAAACATTAATAAGCAAAATTATTTGAGATGAGAAAATGGCAAATATTTACAAATTCGAGCAGCAATGTGTATTAGGTCGAGATATATATAAAAGTGAAATACAGAGATCACCAGTATGTTACAGAGAGCAACCCAGCATCTATGCAACTGAGTGCTGGCAACAAAATATTAACCTGTCCATTCCTATATAATTTATCTTCCTATGCTACCGTTGTTGTTGATGGGCGTATACATTTTTGACATTTTTTCACAAATTAGCCACATCCAACGTAGAAATTTGGCAACTGCTATTACACACGGTACTTCAGTATTGGTTAATAAGATTCTCATAGCAATAGCGCCACTCCTAACACCCATATTTCTACATAGTGGCTGCAACAATTTTTTACGTCATGCTCGATACGCTGGGCAAACAAATAAAATATAAGGACACGTTTCCTCACCGTTTAAACACAGCTGGCTGCAAAGGGGTACTTGATGGTAAGCCAATTACATTTCGCACAAATTTTTTCTGAACCAAGGCTAGTGGCCTCCGATCTTGGAAACCCCATAGCTCTGCGCCATAGGTTACAGAGGTGATAACCTTAGTATTGTAAATCTGGAGTAGTGGATAAATTAGTTGGGTCAATGACAACTTGTGTTCCTTCAACAATGCACCAGTGAGGTCACCGTGCTTTAAGGCCATGGTCTCTATCTGGGGCTTCCAACTAAGTTTATTCCCTATTGTGATCCCCAGATAATTAAAAACATCTGTTTGATCTTGGTATACTCTGTTTAACAACACCCTTTCTTTGATGGCCCAGTGCTTGTGGAGGATCATAAACTTGGTTTTACTAGCATTTACCTCCAGCCCACGTTCACTACAAAATCCCTCAAAACTATTTAAGGCCCTCTGCAAACCACTCTGCGTTTTAGAAATAATGACAGTATCGTCTGCGAACATAGGTATAGGTGTTCTTGCAAAGGATGGTGCATCAGTCAGGAACATAGAGAAATAAGCTACAACTCCATTAATAAACAATGGAAACAATGTTGGCACCAAGACACACCCCTGACGAACCCCTTTAGATAAGGGGAATTGGTTGGTCACATTGCCCTGGGTACTCCAACGTACTTGTGCGTTCTTTGTGTACAGGTGTATCACAACAGATAGTAATTCTGCAGGCATAACTAGATCCTTACAAACCCCCCAGAGTTTATTTCGAGACACCAAATCAAAAGCTGATGTTAGATATTTTACCACCAACCAACACAAAAACACGCCAAAATATAAAACGAACCTAAAAACCTGATCTACAGTGCTTACATTAGTTCAAAATCCTGCCTGAAATGGAGACAATATATCCTTATCTTCAATCCAGTCTAATATTCTATTGAGTACCATTCTTCCTATCATTTTTTGGATGGCATCTATGAGATTGATTGGTCGATAATTGCCTGGGCAGGAACGATCACCTTTTTTATATATCGGTAAAATCTTGGCACCATTCCAGGACGTGGGAATCGGTGCACTACTAGAAATTGTGTTTGATAGTATAATTATTTACTCTAGCCAGAGTACCCTATCATTTTGAAACAGGTCGCCCGGTACACCATCAGGGCCAGGAGCTCTACCACTGGCAACCAAACTAAGCGCTGTTTCTACTTCTCCCCTAATGGCACAGATCGGTACATTGTAGACATCCTCGTTCTCACCCTCTGCTCCTAGGCCAAATTGTGACAGACCCGCATCTATTTTGCTACATGGTTGTGGGGCACAGGTGCTTGTCCCCCTCTCCCCCATTTTACCTGTTGCCAAAAGGACTGTTGGTTCCTCACTTTTCTTGCCTCATGAAGGTCTGCCCATTTCTGCTCATCTCAGTCCTTTATTGCTTGGTGCATTACTGATTTATACTTTTTCTGGGCACGCTTAACTAGACCACAATTGTTTTGTTTAATAGCAACTGCCAATGATCTATGTGCTGCCCTACAGTTCTTATTATACCAGTCAGCATATTTGCTTTTCTGTTTATACATGCCTCTATCTGGTTTTAGGAAAAAAGATCTAATATTTCAAAATAGTTCTTCATGCAGAACCGCAATTCTATTGTTTAGCTCAGGCTTTGTGGTAATATCTTGTAGCTCTCCCAGTGGTTTTGAAACTGTAGTCCTTATACCTGTGAGTGCTTGCTCATTACTCACTTTCTTGTCCCATGTTAGCCTTCTCATGTTATTGCATAACTGAACCTCTCTAGTTGAACATAGCTGGACGGGGATTGTTGGTTGGGCTATACCCATGGTTTCTATCTTCAGTGAAAGGGGATTATGGTAACTTTCAGCTCTCTCTAGAATCTCCATATCATTAATTAAGTACCAATATTCCAGATTGATACGTATATAGTCGATTCTGCTTGAGCTTACACCATTATTAAATTTGTTGGCTCCTTGTTTGTCAGAGGGTGAGCGACCATTTACAGCTCTAAGCCCCCTCTCCAAACTAAATGCGTTCATTTGAAGAGCTGACTCCGTCCATCATTTTATTGGGGGCAGCTCTAGGATGCACAATAACATGGTTTCCTCCTCGGTCAATTTAAAATCTTCATTATCAAGGGGCTCAAAGGTAGTATTAAAATCCCCTGCAATAATTAGATTTGGGACACTAGTCAATCCCCCACATAGTCCGCTAAGATGTCAACTGTGCTAGACTGTCTACCGCTAATAAGACCCCGAGCATAAACATTAACAACAATGATGCGTGTGTTGGAATTAGACTTTAGACAGATGGCCATAATATCTGGGCTGTCCATCGAGGTCGTACACATACTAAAGGGCAAATTCTGCTTGACCCATATGGTTAGACTCCCTGATGGTCTGCCCTTTTGCCCTTGCATTTCTGGTTTATAAAAGTTTAGTATCCTAACCAATGTATTTATTTGGTAGACCACGTCTCCTGAAATACACAAATCTCATTCTTCTCAATTAGTTCCTGCCAGTCCCTTGACTCTATCTAAGACTGAAGCCCTGCAATATTCCAGCACATATAGGATAATAGTGCAGGTGTAGTTGGTTTTGTCATTTCTTTAGCACCAGTCTGCTCACAGAGTTGATCATTCCTTTCTTCCTTGTTCGATTTTACAATATGGGGCACCACTATCGCGGTATTACTCTTGGGAGTAGGGTGTTCAGGGAGAATTAGTCAATCACACTGGTCTAAGCCGCTAAGGGGAGCAAACCTATTCTCTATTGTTACTCCCATGTATCCAAAATTACCCAATGTGTCATGCTTTGCGGCACTACCCCTCGCGTGTGCACCCATTCCTCCAACTTCGGAATTCAATACATATGGTGGTTTAAAAGAGAATGTATAAGGTAGTGCTCTAACTTGGGTGCTATCCTCTGTAGTCCAGCCAAGGTGATCTACAAGAAATATTTGTATAAAGCGGTTATTAAAGTTTAAGACCACACCAGCGTTTTTTGACCTGGTCCCAGCCACTCAACTCTTCTAGCCATTATAAGTTGACTAGCGAGCGAGTCCCTATGAATATCTTCTGTATTTATTTGATAGGTCAGCCTATGCAAAGACTTATTCAGCAATTGGGCAGTTGATTCTGTCTGATCCTCTCTCAATGGAGGGACATTTCCTAATATCAATACAAGGGGGGATGTTGCCTCAGGGAGGATTAATGGATGATACGCATCGGGGGTCAACTTAAAACTCCCCCACTATGCGTAGCATCGGTCCTCCTCTGCCCCACCAGTGGTGGTAGTCCAGTACTTGAACCCTCTCCTGTTGTATTAGCTGTCGGCTTTGTCCGTGAATTTGATTTTACGTTAACGTCCCACCCTGTTTCCCCTTGTTTACTACACCTGCAACACAATTATATGCACCTGGACTAGAACCAGCTATTATGGGTTGTTCCCTCGAGGGAACACTTATCGCAGATTTCACTAGGGTATCAGAATCTTCAGCTACTACAGGGTCTACACGATCACAACAACATTTCCTAGTATTTGAAGGTAATCTATGTAACCTTTCAATATGTGACAATTTCTCCTCAATTGACAATAATTTGCTTAGTAAGGGGTTTATTAGTACTGTAACTAGCGTCTCAAGCTTTTTCCATTGTTCGGAGTCACAATCAGGGACCAGTGGAGTATATATGCACTTGTTAGGCATAGGCTGCAATGTTGGGCCTTGTGCCGCATCCTCAGCCACTAAATCAGAGGTTTGCGGTTTGATGGGTTGATGCTTCTGTTAACACTTTTTCAAGGCACCTCCTCTACTCTTTTTGGCCAACGGTTCGTTGTTAGCTACTATAGTCTGCCTTGTCAAACCCTCCCATGTGTTTTTTTTGGATCTGGTTGAGACCACATTAACTCCCTGTTCGGGAATTGTTGATGATGGCACAATGTGAGCAATAGCTGCTGCGGGCTATAGAGACATAACAATCGGCAGTGGCACTTCTGGTGCAGTTACAGGAGTAGCACTAATAGATTCTCCTATATTAGCAGAGTCACAGCCTGTCAACAATGGTATCTGCTCTCCCATAACCCCAGCCGTGATCGGTCTCCCAGGATCAGTATCCAAATGTTTGTCAGTTACTCTAGGGGGTACAGCGGATTTGGCCAAGCTTAAACGACCCATTGAAGAGCGCTTCTGCGTAGCAAAAGTTTCCAGGGAGAGTCTCTTTTGGGTCAGCTGGATTTCATGGTTCAAAACTGACTTGGCCCTAGTTAAAAATGCATGTAGCGTTCCCACGATGCCCACCCCTGATGATGCATATGTCTCCGTCCTTTTAACCATACTTTCCCTGAGTATTAAACAACTGTTGCTACACCAGGGTAATAAACACAATTACAGTTTCTATTCAATTGTTATTTGTGTAGATACCGTAATTGTCACGGTACCCTGATAATAAAAACCAAGAGCCAGGACCGAGCCCAGCCCAGCCTCATCCGGGCTCGGACTGGCTCAGATGGGCCCGCCATTGGTCCAGGCTTCGTCCGTGAGCAGCCCGCGTGCGTCCCGTGCCGCGGTGGTCGAGACTGTGCTTTTTAGCGCGTTGGGCAAGTCTCCTCCCTCGCAGCTGCAGGCAATTGACGGAATTGTACCATCGAACACTGAGTCCCACCAGGGTATGTAGTCCAGTAAGGTGGGTTCCACTGGTAGAAGACTGCCGGAGAATGTCGCCGTCAACAGGTAGGGGAAGTGGTTCCAAAGAGCTCCGTGGCAAAGAGCATAATCCCCTGTCAGAAACTGAGGCTAGTGTGCAAGTGCGTCCCCAATCAAAGCGTAATTATTCAGTACTTCGTCCCTGCTGCCAGGCAGGAATAAAAAATAATAAGATGGAACAAAGGTTCAGGACTGACCACTAGCAAGCAAGGATTTTTAAAGGACATTAAAGCAAACAAATGGATGGTAGGGGGAAGTCTTTAACAACACAAGAGAAGTTACAATAGGTCTCGAATACTCAACGTAATAAAAAAGAAACTTTTCTGTTTAATTTTTTAATGGCAGGCAGTGGTCCCTGGGACATTTGACTGCCCTTAAAAAAATGTTTTTAGAGTCACTCATAACAGGGGAAGGGGGTCCCCTGAGGACCCCTTTCAGTTTGTGAGTGATTTACCACCCTTCACAGAAGGGTGGAAAATTGTGACTATTTTGCGACCGCTGTTTGCCGTCGCAACACAGTCATACATAGCTTTTGGAGATCGAAATTAGTAAGAGAACGCCCTTTTCGAATAGTGAGTCGCAAAACACTATTTTGTGAGTAGCAATTTTTTGCAAGTCGCAAAATAGTGTTAGTACATGGCCCTGGAGAGTTTTGCATGTGCAAACGGGTCGTACATCTGGCGTTACTTTCTGTCTTTTCAAGTATTATAGTGAACTTTTGTGATCCAATGTCTTTACTTTCAATATCCTGTTTTTCTTTAAAAAAATGCATTCAATATAGTAAACCAAATGTATTATGAGTTACATGTTTGTTAAAAACTATTGGTTGAGATATTTAGGGAAATTCATTACGACTTTGAAACGTGGATTTGAGAAAAACTCAACCAGAGTGTACAGGTAACGCCTTTAATGTTTTTTTTTCTGTTAGTGAGTTTCTTTTTCTTTCAAATGTGCAATGTTATGCTGATGGTTTGTAGCATTGCTAAGGCACATGCAATTGTTTTTTTGCAGAAGAAACTGATGGCAGCATGGTGTTTGTAGCCAAATGTGCTCCTTCCATTATCACATAATTGGCAGCACCGTCCTAGTATTCCCTGTGTTTTCCTTCTTGTTGTTGACAGCGCAGTGTTGTCGATGTAAAGTTATGGGTAGGCCAGGCAAAATTTCAATTACGTCTGAGTAATCAGAGTGATTCCCGTAATTCAGCATTATTCTTTGATGCAGAATTGCCAATAATAACGAGATTATGCCCACTTTCATAATTAAGAGTATTTTTGGGGGGAAATCCTACAACAAGAGCACCTTTACATACACAAGTAGGGACTGCTGATTATCTTCTGTTGGATTTAGTGCTACTTCTTAGTGCAAAATGCATTCTCACGTAATTTTTAGATGCAAGGGAGGGTTTTGGTGCAAATAAAAAAGCATCAAATACAGAATTACTCTCCTTCATGAGTTGCATAGCATTCACAAAGACAATGCATCCTACATTTCTATTTGTTAATGTCGCTGCTGGGGTTTGATATTTAAAATTTCATATGGAATGCAGGTTGTTGCTTTATTCATTATGTGGTCCATATTTTAGGTCCACATGGCAGGCCTTGGCCACTGAGCATCAGTCACAGAGGCTAAGGCTAAGGTTGTTCCCTCTCTGGTCCCATCCTGCTACATCTTTGTAAAATGTACCCAAGTCTAACCCCGCCAGCAGTGATAGCAATGCAGTTCGGGCTGGATATTTGCTACTAAGGCAGGGTCAAGACTGATTATAATGTGGCCGGGTTCAAACTGAGGTCGTATGGTGGACAAAAAAATTATGAGTTGGAATGCTGCTACCCTGAGCAATTGCCGGGGATTAGACAATTTGCAAAAATTCCTGAGTTTACCTTTTGAGTGTTTGAAGTACCACCCAAAGTGGCACAGGTATGCCCAGATGTGGGATCCATGCTCACTGTGACCAAACTACACCTGGCAGAAGTGCTCCGATCAGGGTGAAACCAGTCTTGGGTTGCTTGTGCTCCAGTTCAGTGTGGATCTGGCTTGAAAGTTCGGACAGGAATGTTTCTATTGGAGCAGGGTCAAAACTGATTTGCATATGGCTGGATCAAAACAGGGGTGGCATGGTGGTCAAAAGAACGATGGGTTGTAATGCTACCCAAGCAATTACCAGTCATTAGACAAACTGGAAGTATATCCCATCACCTTCTGTGTGTTTGAAGCAATGGTAAAGAACCACAGGTGTCTCTGGGTGGTTAGTATGGGCATACAGCACACTCTTTCAGTATAAACATGTACTTTATAACCAATATAAAGCAGGAAGATAATCTGCTGGTGTGAGGCATAGACATCTATGTTTGCTGATATCCTGTGTCTTAACTCTTTCTATTTTGTAGACTAGATTATATTATGTTGATGTGTATTGAACACTAATCACTTGAGAGAGTATCCAGGTTCTATTAAGCAAGATGCACAGTGTAGGTGAAGAACAACCTCTTAGGTGTTAAATAGTCTCTGTAATTGTATTTTGGCACATACTCTCATGATGTCTTTAGGGCAGAAGCATGCCACAGAGACCTTTCCCTTTGTAGGGCCTGACTTACATGATGTGCTTTTTAGTACATGTTGTAGTCCTACAAAACACACTGCAGGTTTTACCTACACCTATGCATGTGTAGTGTCCCAACTGCGTAGTTACCACACAAGTAAGTATAGTTTTTAGTAGGAAATGTGGAACAGACACAGAAGAGTCAGTGGAAAAAGGGGCTCTTACTCCTAAACAGGAAAGGGTTATGGAAGAGAAAAAGGGGTTTAGGGACAGTCAGACTGGACTTTAGGGAGAAACTTTGTTGTATCCTAACTGACATAGCTGAGTTGTATTTTATGAGTTCCTTTATTAAGATCATGTTGCAGGATGGCATTCAGGTACAATTATTAGGTTTCCATGTAAATCTACCCTTCAGCCGGGTCGGTAGTCCTTATACTACAGCCCACCAGGAGCAGCCTGCCAGCTGCTCAGCCTATCTTCCAACTGTAACCACACATCCACACAGGCACCAAAACATTCAAAGCATCACAGTCACACCAACATTCCACTCTCAACACTCACACTGGCTGAGCAGCTGGGAAATAGCTAAACTGGGATACATATGATTAAATAGGCAGGATATAAATAGGCTGTCCAGAATTCGGTTAAAACCGACTTTACCCGACAGTACGCTACCGGATGAATATCAGCTGACCCGGTTCTAACTGAGTCTCACTGATTTTCTTCGTTGTTACAGCACTTGGCCACTTGATGTAGCCTAAGCATTATTAACTGTGGTGCCCAGCGCGGATGTGTCAGGGGAAATCAGTGCTTCTGGGACGGTCGAGCACATGGAGAGCTGTGTTGTGAATGGTCCAAGGGCCAGAGCAACACCAGGCCCCCTGCCAGGCTCACGTGGGGGGAGAGGAGCTGTTGTGCTCTGCTGTCCTAGTGTGGATGGCCGCATCCAAGTACTTCACAGGTCTTTAAAAAGACCATTTACTTAACAAGGCTTTGATGTTAACAAAGGAGTGGGCGACAGGGGTGGGCACCCGGTGATGTGTTAGAAGAGGCAGTGGCATGCCCACTGCAGTGATCTCTATGCACCAACGTGAGAAACTGAGTTCAGAGTAGTGCTTTGAAGCCTTATAAACTTCTCTATAACACTTAACTAAATACAAGTTCTGAACACGTACGGTCAGAGGTATGCCTTGGTATGCTTGGTATCAACTTTCTAATGTTGGTTTGTTTTGTTTTACCTGGATGTGTGTGGACGCGTCACCCTGGTGTGTACATAGATGTAGTACATACTCCCCATTAGGTGTCCTACCCTCCTGGTGCATGCGGTGCCCTGCTCTCAAAGAGTGGGTTGGCAGGACAAGTAACCTCCCCACAGGGCTTTGCCGACAGACTGCTGGCTGCTCACTTTGAGAACTCCTTGCCTCGGGGTGCTACAGTTCTGCAGATGCTTCCATGTCTAGGAGTGGGGCCTGCTGCTGCTCCTTGCCTCTCCCCGTTGGGTGAAGACTTGGCTGATGGATAGTGAAATGTGGGTTCTGTCTCCTCTCAGCAAGAGCCCTCAAAGGCCTCAGAGCACCCCACTCTTCCTGCTCCCCTCTGCAGGCCCCATGTTTCCTCTCAGCAGGTACTTTTTATCACGCACATTACTGGGGGTGCTGGGGGCTGCTCTCGCTCTTCACTATTTATTTATTTACAAGTTTTTTATAGCACTGGCCAGACCCGAGTGTATTGGAGCGCTTTACAACAGAAATTAAGCTGTAATCACATAAGGAAGGCATAGTTCCACATAAATGTTCAGAGAACCCAGTGGGCTGCACGTCATTGAGGAGAGGAAGTCCTGAGATAGCCTCGATGAGCACACATTGACCAGGGCTCAGCCTCATTCCGGGAGGAGGTAATGAGGGGGGATCGGGAGGAAGGACGAGGTAGGGTGAGGTTGAGCATTGTCACAGGGCTGTAGGATGCCTGAGGAGTGGGGGTAGAGGTGGAGCATTATCACTGGCTATTGATTATAGGAGGAGGTAGATAGTATTGGAGCACTATCCACGGGCTGTGGAGAGCAAGTTTATGCATTTCAGCGGCGGCTCTTGGTTCCGGAAGGCACAGTTGAGATAGAGGACTTTTAGGAGTCTTTTGATTGTTATAAAGGAAGTGATCGTCCTGATATCGGCTGGGATGGAATTCCAGATTTTTGGGGCATTTCCCGCAAAAGACTGTGCAGCAGTTTTTTGTTTGCGTGTTTTCATGGGGATGAGTAGCATGGTGTTGGAACTCCTGAGGTTTCTTGTCTGGCCGGCTTTCTTGACTTTAGAGGCCAGGTATTCTGGTTTCCCTGTGTACACTGCTTTGTGTATCAGGCAGGCAGTCCGAAAGCTGTCCCTCATTTCGACTGGGAGCCATTTTAGTTCTCTGAGTGCAGGTGAGAGGTGGTCATATTTCTTAACTCCGGACAACATTCCGGCAGCTGCATTGAGATTTGTTTTGAGGGGGGCTAGGTGGGATTGAGCTGTACCAGTGAGGATTGTGTTACCGTTGTTGAGTCTGGATAGCACCAGTGACTGGGGAGGCTTGTTTGAGGTCTTTGGGAGGGATGAAGGGCGTGATTTTGTTGAGGAACTTCAGATTGAGGAAGGGACTCTTCGCAGAGATCTTAATGTGATTGTTCATGTTCAGTTTCGGGTCAAGAGTGATTCCTAGAGATTTTACCGATTTAGCCAGAGTTAGATTATCGTTGAGGGCATCTATTGCTTTTTGCCACCTTACTATTTGGGGGTTGTCTTCTTTGTTGGAGATGAGAAGGAATTCCGTTTTGTCTGGATTGCGTTTAAGGTGGTTGGTTGATAGCCAATTTTTAATTTCTCTAAGGGTGTTGTTAAGTCAAGGAGACGCTAGACTTGGGTGGTAGAGCTATGCTGGTCATGCTTGACTTGTCGGCGGCCTTCGACACCGTCCCCCACGAAGATCTGCTTGTCAGACTGCATGAGATCGGTCTGAGGGGGACGGTGCTCAGCTGGTTTACATCTTTTTTTGGCTGACCGCCGACAGACGGTCTGGGCCTCCTCTAGCTCGGCCGAGATGCCGCCATTGGGAGTCGGAGTTCCACAGGGCTCTGTACTGAGCCCGACTCTCTTTAATATCTTTATGACCCCTCTGGCGGCTCTGGCCGAGTCCTACGGGGCCCAGATCGTATTCTACGCAGATGACACCCAGCTGCTCTTTACCTGCCGGAAAGGAGAGGATCTTGAAGGAGAGAGTGTCCGTGAGTGCCTTGGGGCTGTGTTCAAATGACTCCAACGAAAGAGCCTCAAGTGCAACTCAGATAAATCGGAGGTGCTCTTCTTCGGTTGTCAATCCGATCCGGACTGGCAGGTATGGTGGCCTGCCGACATGTCTCCTCCGGGGCGGTCGTCTCAGGTAGCTAAGAATCTGGGGGTTAAAATTGACAGCGGTCTGACTCTAAGATCTCAGATCCTTACCCTCACCGGCACCTGCTTTGGGCTTCTCCGCATGCTTCGTAGGTTTTTTCCGTTGCTCTCTGAGGACCACAGGAGGATTACGGTACAGGCCCTGATCGGGTCAAGACTGGACTATTCCAACGTCCTATATCTTGGCCTGCCCGAATATCTCCTGCAACGGATGCAGGTGGTCCAGAACGCTGCAGCACGTGCCATTTTTGGCCTGCATAGGCGAGTCAAAGTCTCTGGCCTTTTGCAGTCGCTCCATTGGCTGCCTATCCGACAGCGGATAGTTTTTAAAGCTCTAACCCTTGCTCACAAGGCCTTTTACGCCACGGGGGCAAAATACCTTCAGAAGAGGCTAGCTTCCTATCGTCCTACTCGATCTTTGAGGTCAGAGTCGAAGTTCCTTGCCATTGTTCCACGTGTGAGGAGGGCCCGTATTGGAGGTCGTTCATTTATGCTCCGGGCCCATCAGCTTTGGAACACTCTGCCCCTGTCGTTACGCAGCACCTCAAATCTGCTGGCTTTTAGGAAGGGCCTGAAAACCTGGCTTTTTGCATCCTAGTCTCTTTTCGTGTTCTGTTGACCCTGCTTTCTTTAATCTGTTGTGTTGTGTTTGTCTTCCTAGGTTGTCAATAAAGCGCCGGGACACTCTTCTGAGTAGCCGAGCGCTATAAAAGACACAATATAACATAACATAACATAACATAATATAACAAGTCTTAGAATGTCATTAATGGAGGAGGTTTCTAAGTAGATCTGGGTGTCATCTGCGTATAAATGGAAGGGAATGTTGGCTTTGTTGAGTAGGGTGGGGAGGGGTTCCATGTATATGTTGGATAGTTGAGGGGAGAGCAAAGAACATTGGGGGACACCTCTGCTGACAGGGTGTAGGTCGGACATAACGGATTTGATTTTTCCCTTTGTGAACGGTTGTGTAAGAAGGAGGAGTAACATTATAGGACCATCCCCTCTGCACCTACTCTGTCTTGGGGAGCCGTGGTGAGTAGATTGTGGTCAATTATGTCAAAGGCTGCTGATAGGTCCAGGAGGATGAGTAGGTAGCTTTGGTCGGTGTCTAGGGATTTGTGGATGTCATCCATGATGTTAAGGATCGCTGTTTCGGTGCTGCAGCCTTTTCTGAAGCCCGACTGGTGGGGATCTAGCCGGTTGATATTGTCCATGTGTTGGGTCAGTTGATGGAGAACCCAGTTTTCAGGGATTTTGGATAGAAAGAGGAGATTGGAGACAGGTCTAAAGTTGTTCAGACCGTTGGGGTTTAGGCCAGGCTTTTTCAATAGAGGTGTGACTTTTCCCACTTTGAAGCAGTCTGGTATGACCCCGGTTTTCAAGGAGCAGTTTATGATTTTGCACCAGACTGGGGCGAGGGAGTGCTTCAGTTTTTTGGTCAATTGGTGGGGAACAGGATCGAGAACGTGGGATGAGGGCGTGGAGGTAGAGATCAGTTTGAGAATCTCATCTTCAAGTATGGGATCAAAGGAATTCCAGCATTCCGTGGGGAGCTTATGTGTGTTGGATTCAATTGTAGCAGTTGAGTTTTTGCAGGAGGGATTAAGGTTGATGTCTAGTGATAACTCAATCTTGGTGACTTTTTCATTGAAGAAGATGACATATTTGTCGCACAGGTCTTTGGAGGCCTGGTTTGGGGTTGCTATGGTCTTGGAAGTTTGTTGCCTGATGATGTTAAAGAGTTCCTTGGGTCTGTTTTTCGCATTGTCGAGAGCGGTGCAGAAGAAGGTGTTTTTTTTAATGATGATGTGCTTTTTGTATTTCCTCTGGGCTGATTTGAGTTGATCGTGAAGGCTCATAGAGGGGTTGTTCCTCCATAGACGCTCTGTGACTCTAAGTTGCCTCCTTTCAGCGTTAATGTCCGTGTTGAACCAGGATCTGGAAGAAATGCTCTTGTTTTTTTGTTGTTTCAGAGGGCTAGTTGGTCTAGGGTGGAAGTCATAGTAGTGTTGCAGTGGGATGTGAGATCTGTTGCGGAAAGACCATCTGAGGAGATGGACAGGTGCGTGTTTATCTTTTCTTCTAGGTCGTCCATGTTGATCTGAGTTAGGTTTCTCGTCTATGTGGTCGGGTCTTGAATGTGGGGTTGGTACATGATCGGTTGCGTGATGTGGAACAGGATTAGGTGGTGGTCTGACCAGTCCACCGGTAAGATATGATTTAGTGTGATTGAGTCGTGTTGGTGGATGATGGCATCCAGGATTGCTCCTTTGTTATGGGTTTCTCCTGAGCAATGCTGTGTGAGGTTGTTGCTGTGCAATAGGTCATTAAGGTTTTGAATTAGCCGGCTGCTTGTTATGTTCAAGTGTAGGTTCAGGTCACCTAGAATTAGGTTATCGGTGTCTCTGAGTGAGCAGTGAGCAACCAGGTCTGAGAGGTGCTCCGTGAAAGTGGTGCTGTTGCCTGGGAGATGGCAGTGGCAGTGTAGTGTCTTGTTGTCGCTTGAGGAAATGTTGGCGGTTAGAAATTCAAGGGTGTCATGGTTGAAGGTATCTATTTCTGAAACTTATATGTTGTTGTTGTGGTAGGGGGTTTTCTTTTTTAGGTTTCTTGCTTAGGGGGGCCAAGCAGATGTGGGTGAGGTAGTAAGGGGGTCTATGGAGTTTCCATGTGGCTTGGTCTCTTCTGAGTCCAGAGATCATCTGGATTGTGGAATGAGGGATGCCCGTAGAGAAAATGTCGTACGAGGAGGCTAGTTCTGCAGCTTCGTCCAAAGACATAGCCTCTGTGGTTCTATTGGGTCTCATATTGTGGCTTGAGAGGGGGGACCGGGTCCAGCTTGGTCGTGTGGTCTTGCCGGGCCTTTGGTGTGGGGGGTTGTTTGCGACGGGAGTACAGGTGTGGTTTTTAGGTGAATTACAAAGTGAAGCAAGGTTGGTTAGGATTTCATTAAAACCCTGTATTATAGTAGCTAGCCGGCTTTTGAGCAGGGAAAGACGTTTTCCGGTCTCTTCCATGGTTGGGGGAGGGTGGGTTCTGAGCGGGGTCCTCACTGAGGGGGAAGACCTGGCGCAGTTGTGTTATCGTCTCGTGGTTGTTGTGTTGTCTGTGAGGGCTTTCTGATGGGAGGTGGGGTGCGGAGGGTCATGTTGTGTCATCTGGGTACTTTTGCGGGTGGTTGTAGGATGGTGTGGGGGGCTTTCAGATGGGAGGTTGAGTGCGGAGGGTCCTGTTGCGTCATCTGGTTACTTTTGCAGGAGGGTATTGGGTGGTGGTTGGAGGTCGTTGCCTGTGTATTGTGTTTGATCTGTGTTCTTTGGGGGAGGTTATGTGTGGGGGGCTGATTGTGGGGATGATTCGACAAAGGAGGGGGAGCCATTTTCTTGGTGCCAGTGGTGTGGATGGTGTCTCATGGAGGGGGGTGGGAATTTATGATATAGGGTGCAGGAATGGTGTGTGTGCTCGGTTGGGGGGTCTGGTTGTCCAGGAGGAAGGGGTGGGTTGAGAGGGGGATAAGTGAGTGAGAGGCGGCAGTCCGAAGTGGGGGAAGAATGAGTTAAATGCCTCAAGGTTGTCATTGTTAGCTTGTATCAGGACTGTGCCATTGGAGTAGATGTTCACAGAGGTGTTCCCTCTCCGCGTCATGCAGTTGGGGATAGAGAATGATAGTTTGCAACTGTGGGGAGTATTGGTAGTCTTGGTAATGTGGAGATGAGAGCGGAGGACAGAATTCCACTTATCGGGATTTTCAGTGTGAAAAATTAAATCCATTTTTATTTGGCATTTGGAAGAGTAGTGATTGATGTCAGCAAATAGTGATTCTGGATATTGTCTGATCAGTTTGTGTTTGAGGTTTTTTTTCACTTTGGGTGAGAGGTTGGGGAAAATTATCGAGAAGAAGTTCGGGCCATGCGGTTTTAAATAAATTGGTGTGGTGGGGTTGGCGTGGGTTGGCATGATAGAAGGCATTCTGTCTGACTAGGAGGAGGGGCTGGTTCTTTAGGGGCTAGGAGTGTTGTAGTGGTGGATGTGACTGGTAGAGAGGTCAAGTCGCATTTTTGTTGGGGATGGTTGGATAGCTGTCCTCACATGTTCGGTCCCAGAGGCAGGATGGTAGATCTTTTGGGGTGGTAGTCGGGTGGTCAGGTAGAGTGAGTCTGGGGGTAGGAAGGTGCGGCATGGCAGTGGCGTGGCAGGCCGATGATACTATCTGTAAGCCTTTATGATGTCAGAATTTACTTTGCAGCCATCTTTGGGTCAGGCCCTGTGTGCATTAGGGTTGAGGAGGTTGCAGTCTGTGAGGTGCAAGGGCCTTCTTAGCTTATCTTGTTGGGACCAATCAGTGTATGGTGTCTGGGGAGCATTAATGGTAGAGGGGACTCACCAGTGCAGCTTGATTATCGGCTAGGCATCCTGCTTCTGTGTGGCCATTTTGGAGTCAGCCTTACTTTCGAGATCTCCCTGGTTTTGCGGGACCAGTCCGCAGCTCTTGGCTGAAACTCCTGACACTAGCCAATTGGATGAGGATGCCTTCTGGCTGGGAGGCCCCCTTTCTACTGAAGCGAGTATGTGCTTCCACAGAGCAGGTTTTTATGAGGGAGGAGGGGGACGCATTTGTTAGGTCTATTGTAGGGCCCAGTGGGAGCTCAATTGCATAATTGTCCATCTAAGCAGGCTATTATTCAGTTTAAGCCCCCATCAGAGCCCTGTAGGATTGGTTAGGGGGGTGGTTGGGTGAGGTGCGCTCTGCTTTTAGATAAGACTAGGAGGTTATTGTAAGAGCACACAACTTATTGGACTTAAATTACTCCTTCCTCAGCTCACCTTTGTGGTACTCCCTTGGGTTGCATTTTATCGAGCCTGGTCCCCATTTCAAATGTCTGTCCCATTGGGTCTATTCAACATGCTCACCAGGCAAGCAGCTCATCCTGTGGCCTGCGGATCAAACTGATCTCCAACTGGGCTAGAATGGTGTGAGGATTACAGATCTGTGCACCATACACACTAGGCCAGCATTTCACCCTTTGGTGTGAGGATTACAGATCTGTGCAACATGCACACTCGGCCAGCATTTCAACCTTTGGTGTGAGGATTAAACAGATTTTGCATACTAGGCCAGCATTTCACCCTTTGGGGTGAGGATTAAACAGATTTGTGCAACATGCACACTAGGCCAGCATTTCACTCTTTGGTGAGAGCATTAAACAGATCTGTGCAACATGTACCCTGGGACCCTATGTTAACCTGTCGCTCGCAGTTTACACCCCTCTCCACACTGTGCACACTTGCCCAACATTCACCCTTTGGTGTGAGGGTGAAACAGATTTTGCATACTAGGCCAGCATTTCATTCCTTGGTGTGAGGATTAAAAATATTTGTGCAACATGCACACTAGGTCAGCATTTCACCCTTTGGTGTGAGGGTTAAACAGATTTGTGCAACATGGCACCCTGGGACAGTATTTCAATCTGTGGCTTGCAGGTTCCACCGCTCTCCACACCGTGCACACTTGGCCAACATGTATCCTGTTTAGTCTGCAGTTTACAGATCTTTGTACCATGCACATACTGCGCCAGTCTTTCAACCTTCGGCTTCAGGTTGAAAAATTCGGTGCTATTCGCACACTGGGGAAACTTTAATGGTTACGGCGAGTTTAAAGTTCAGGAATAATTTTATAAAACTGTTATTCCGAGGAAAAAGTCTTAGCAAAGCCCAACTTTTGATAGTGAACCACTTACAGGAAAAACACATGAGCTAAATTTGTCCGCTCCTCAAACCATATATTTTTGGAGGGTACACAGCTTTTCTCTCTGGTGTACCAGAGGGCCACGCTGATGCCTGCAGGGGGGTAGGCTGGGGCAGTGGGGCTGTAAGGTGGGTGTAAGGGAATCAAAGCATGTACATCTAATTTCTGAATTGAATTGCACAATCTGGAACCATAAATCCTTGGGGCCATTCCTGCTTTCCCCCAGTTGAACACTGCCCGAGGACTGCATGTGGAACTCCTAACTGTTACATGCGGGACCCTGGTCTACAGCTACGCTGGGTTGCTTTTTATTAGATTCAGCTCTAACATTAAAAAATATTGATTATATAAGTAAGCATTTGTTTGAAGGTTAATTGACGTTTAAGAAAGGAATTGGCACCACTCAACTTTAGGAATATCCAAATTTTTACAGCCATCTTGCAGCAACAGTTTAAAAATGGTCTCTTCAAAACTAAAGTGTATTTCAGAACCGTTTCACTTTAGTACATCTGATTATATCAGTGCACTGAAGTCTTGTTAGGTATTGCATATGGAGAAAAAATAAAGTGCAGCAACAAAGCCCCAAATACTTTTTATTTGTTTTTGTAGAGGAAGTCTTTTTCTTAACCCCATTTTTTTGACTTGCATATGCCCCTTCGGCCACACTGCAATTTCATCATAGCATTTAAAAGAATTCTCTACGTATATTTATTGACAAACGCTGAGTGACAATTCACACTTTCATTTAAAACAAGCATTTTCAATGTAATAGGTCTCGCATTTATGCGAGTTTGAGCTGTTGACATTGCAAATAACAATGCCTTTTATTTTTGTTTTCGTTTTTGAAACATGAATAAAAGCTTTGTTATTTACAACGCCAATAGCTTAAACTCTCATAAATGCGAGACCTATAGCATTGCAAATGCTTGTTAAGTCTGAGCTGCAGAATCAAAGGACAATGGAAAGTATTTCATGACTGTATTACGTTCTGAAATGTAGAGCAGTATACAATTTCTGAAGAAAATGGAAAAAGCAATATTAAGAGCGAAGCGATCCATAAACACCAGTAAAACACTGTTTCAGTTGATTTTTTTGGCATGAACATGAGTAACCACTGAAAAGCACTGTTTATTTAAGATATGGAAATCACTGGAAAACAATGAAAAAACACCACCAAAATGTAACAAAAATAGAAACTGAAAACAGGAAAGCCGATACTACAATTTCCATCATCGTTTGGAGAGACTCCAATGTGTAAAAGAGACTTGGGAATTTTCTCTGAGGACTGTGACATGAACATATCCTGGCACATGAGCAATGTGGAGAATTGGTTTAGCACTAAGCGTAAATGGCTGTGACTAGAATACCTGCTCATCTCGTTTATTGGTGATTCTATGTTAAGCCAATTGGTTGCTCAAAGAGGTTATTGTAGTTGCTAATTTGTCGTCTCTTCTTTTAGGGTTGTCCAGACCTTGACACACTGCATCACCAGAAGGGGTACTTCATCACTCCTCTCATATACCCATCAGAACCAGAAGACACTGAGCTGCTGGTTCTTTCATCTCTCTTCCCATATCGCCCTTACCCTCTTGGGACACCTGCCAGGACTCCCTGACCCAGTGGTGGGAGTGCTGAGAGGTGTTTCAGGAGGTATGGGTACCTTACATTGCCCATGCAGAATACCTGACATTCAGGTGAGTGGGTGCAACACATTTAGGAGTCAATTTATTACGTAATGGTTGTATAATACATGGAAGCCACTATTGATTCAAGGAATACAGTGCCAGAAATAATGAAGTTGGCATTAAGATGTTGAGAAAAAGTGACTTACCAATTTCCCACAAGATGTTTAGTTGAGTTATCTAATTAGTGCACCTCATGCTCATGTAAATGTTTAATTAGAGTAGCAGAGGTGATAATTGAAATGTTTTACATTGCATCCATGTTAGGTCAAATGAAAGCAATTGGAAAGTAACATCAACTCTGTTGATAGATAAATGTCTTACCCACCTTTTCCCCAGACTGTTACATGAAGAATGTGTTACGCTAAAGGGGATCACCTAATTGCCAATACACAGACTACTCTGTTTCCTCCATGTTTCTTGTTTTTTTGTAAATTAGTTCTATTGATTTTGACAAAGTAACATAATTAATATCTGCATAAGGAAGTTATCCAACATTGACATTGTAAAATTACAATATTTTGACTGGCATAAGCGGGATGACAGGGAAAACTCACTTACTAAACCAGTAAGTCCACCTTGTTAGCCCTGCTGCACCGTACTGCGGCATAGTACATTTATAAACAGTCGAATAGGTCAGGAGAACCAATGGGAAATCCACCATTGTTACACAGAGCAATTTCTCCATTAGATCGTATATGAATAACAAAATAAAATAAGCTGAACAAGAGGCACTCATATTCCATATAGGTACCCTATATAGACACAGGTAACATTGCAACCTTTCACCTATATCCTCCCTACATTACATAAATAACGGTTCCTATGGACTGATCTTTTACCTAGATCCAACACTGCATTCAGAACGCAGGTTTTTCCCTTGTTCGAATCTCATACATTATGCATGAGGCTTCTTGGAAGCACAGCAGGACTGACATATCCGGGAGAAAATCTCTGTATAAATGTAATGCCCAATGTCATCCTTTAGGCCGACACAGTAACCCAGCAAGGTAGGACCCCTGGGGAGACCTATTGGTATATGTACATCATGTCTTGCTTAGAAAGATAGAGAGGACTGAGACATCCCGGCTGACACACTGACCAGAGGTGGTGAGATTCCTACATGCAGACGCTCCAGCTTGCAGTGTTCTAACATCGCTCAGTTAATGGGGTTGACTCGATCCTAGAGGGATTCGTGGCATAAAACCCACACAGATGTTAGGTACATTTAGTTACATTTAGTTACATCAAGTGAGGGAGGCATCGTAGGAGTACGCAACTTTTATCATGTGTTTTATATACTTGTAAGTATTCATGATTGTTACAAAATGGTAGAGCTATACCATCCATTTACTTTCTTAGTGCTTCTAATCATATATCTCTGCTACTATCTAATGGTTGTTGCAGCTCATCTATTCTACACTAGGATGACAACTGTTCAAAACATTCTTTTTGAAAATGCCCAGCCTGTTTATTCTGTGTATCTCTGAGACAAACTAAGTGAGCATGAGTGACTGAGTGTAAGGTAGTATATTGTTATTACGATCCCTGTTGCCATGTTCTGTGGTTGCCAATAACTATTCTCTCCCTGATAAGAGGAGATTGCAGTGGCACTGTGAGCTAGCTGATACAGATAGGCTAACGTATCCAATGAGGGTGCACAGAATCAGTATGCCACCAATCCCACAGTTCATGTTATCGAAATGCACAGATCTTCTATAGGGTATATAAGAACTACACAACAGAACTAAAGAAAAAAGACAACAAAAGGAAATATAGATCTCTATGTGTAGATACAGGCCGGACTGTGCCTGTCGGTGTGGTATATCATTGGGTAGCATACATGTAGCTGATTGGGTGTGGTGGTCCATGATAAGTGTAACATGAAGGGGGGAGTGGTGGCGGGAGAGATGGGCAAAGAGCAAGGAGAAGGGTGTGTGGGGCCAAGACACAAAACAGTTGAGGGTGTATTTATGTATGGGTTGAAGTGAGTCCCATGAAACCGAAGAGGCCAAGTTCCCATTCTGGTGAACGGGTCTAGAGGGAGGGTGTGTTGTGGAGAGTTTGGTCACAATCACTGTTAGGTAGGAGTTAGCTGTGGGGGCGCTGTTGCTCGCCCTGCGGTTGCCAAATAGTTTGTGTGTTCCAACCCTAGTGCCCTGCAGAGATCAAGCATTCATGAGTGTGTGTTAGGACTCAGCGCCGACTTCCATGTACTGGCTATTTTACGTTTGTCAATGTCAGTTACTTGCAGGGTACTTTCACTAAAGATGGCTGTTACACTTACTAAGCTGACAGTGTAACCACTACTCAGCGCTGTGAAATTAGTAATTGCGCTAGGAAAAAGACTGATTCTGTGCTTTTGAAACTGTTGTGCTACCATGTTTACACTTTTAGATATCGCATTACTTTAACTGTAATTCTCTGCTCACCTGTATCAGCATACTAGCATTTCTTCTGGGTCATACGCCGGCATCTCGATCCACCACGGGGTTTCCCTTAATGATGTGGACGGTGCTGGCACCTCTGATCTTCCTTCCAAGCAGCTAGAGTTGGTAGGGGCAGAGCCGCTGGTTAGCCCTCTAGCTCTCCCGGCGCTATATAATTGGCATGCATTTCCTCATGCCCAGCGGAAGCATGCAGCGGGCGCACTGCCGGCATGCCGAAGGTGAGCCCTTCTCGCCCGTATGCTGCCGGCCGGGGCTAGGGGCCAGCAACTATGCCCATTTTATCTCCTTTACGGCAACCGAGTTGAGACACCTAAAAGATAATTGGCCTAATAGTTCATGTACCAAGGCCCATTTGCACTCTACAGGGATCCTCAACTCCAGGAACTCCGTTCTTGGACACTCTGCCTTACCGTCTGAACAGAGCTCTCCCACCAGTTCTGATGACTCACCTGAATCTGCCGCATGAAAAATGACCCTGATAATTAGCTACTTAAATACCAGCTCATTGGTTAAAAACAACTTGAAATATTCCATCTACTTGACTCCGACAAACCAGACATACTTCTTTTCTCAGAAACATGGCTCAACACCGAGTCTGTACCCGACATCCTTGCAGCAGTGCCCACTGGCTACAACATTCTCCAGGCCAACAGGCCTTTGGGGAAGCCTGGAGGGGTGGTTGCAGCCATCATTCACCATACCCTCATTTGATAGTCTCATTTTAAAATTTGAATCACCCCAATCCCATTTTATCTGTTCTCTCTTTTATCGACCCCCCACCACATGCTCTGTCTCTCCCAACTAGTTATTAACAGTGCTAATAATTACTGTCATTGGAGACTTTAACTAATGGACATCTGATGCAAAGGAGAGCACCAACTCATTAGAATTTACGGATCTCCTATCCGGAATGAACTGCACTCAGCATGTACATGTCACCACCCATAGTAAGGGACATATCTTGGACCACGTTTGGACCTCCAACCTGGAAAAACCTCAACCTTTTGTCTCCCCATGCCCATGGTCAGACCATCATATTATCACTTTTTCCATGGACTGTATCCCCTCACAAAACCTCCACTTACGGGCAACCACATGGCTAGAAACTGGAATCGGACCAACATCGGTGATTTCTGTACCTTAGTGAAAGCCTCATCCCCTAGTGAACAGGTTCCCTATGTAATCAGGTAACAAGCATTAAGCATTGGCTTCAATCAGCCAGCAACATCATCACCCCTTTTAAGAGAGCCAAAGATAAACTCCCCCATGATATTCAGCACTGGTTCTCTGACGAGCTGAAAATAAAGAAACTACCACTCAGGCATGCCGAACGTAATTGAACACAAGATTATGCCCCAGGAAAAAAAGCCACCTAAATCACCTTTCTAAAAGACTATTAGAGTTCCATTCTCCAGACTAAGAAAATTTTTCTCCTTGAAAATGACGAACTCAGCTACTAGGACCAAAGATATCTTTTCCATAGTCGATGAACTATCACAAACGGACAGAGTGATAGCTAAACCTATCCCTTCCCAAACATTATGTGATGCCCTAAATTCGTATTTCATGGAGAAAATCGTCACCATCAAAAGCAGCATTCCCCCTCCTACACCTTCAACAATTTTTGCTACTTCATTTAAAAATGTCCAGGTGTTGGATCAAATACCCCAGATCTCTAGGGAGGAGTTTCTTGCCCTTCTAAAAAAAGTTGGATCAGGTTCCCCCACAGATTACTGCCCCCCACACATTTTATGAGAAGCCTTTTTAACCTGCCCCGATCCCCCACTTGGGCACCTCAACAACACTCTTAGATAAGGTACTGTCCGTGACACCTTTAAACTCTCCAAAATTGTTCCCATCCTGAAGAAACCCAACCTTGACCCCTCGATGCTGCGCAACTTTCTCCCTAACTCGCTACTCCCTTACCTTAGTACAATTCTAGAAAAACATGTCACTAACTGCCTCAGCTCTTTTATCGAACACTCACAGTCCCTTGACCCCCAGCAAGCATGATTTAGACCATGAGTATCCTACTTCTAACATGTTCTCCTGCTCAAAATCTGGTGGATCTTATCAAGGTTCCCAACTGAAAGGAATTGTTTGAGAACCCCACAGAGACTCCTTCTTGAGATGCTTCAAGCATTAGATGGATACTAACATTAATATCTAAGAATGTAATAGTGCTTCTTGTCAGTTGATTTGTCATTCCACTGATTTGACTGGGATTTGTAACTATGAGTGATGTTTTTTCTACCTTCCACTCACAACTTTAATAGTAATGGGCTGAAATGATTACCTTGCTATTTGCTGCTCATATTTAGGCTTGGCACAGCTTACCAATTTCATGCCATCCTCCATTTGCCTATCAATCAAAGCTTCCTCAGTTACTGCTACCTTCACCCTATTTTTACAGATATTACATTGGCCCTTTAATATTGGGTAACCGTCATCTGATGTTACAGCATCACTTGAAGATGCTATTGGTTTCTTCAATTTGTTACATGTCTTTCTTAATCTTTTTATTAACCCTTTTTGCAAATTAGAGTTAGCAGGTGAAATTTGGCAATGCAGAGCTCTGCAGGATGATGTCTGTTCGAGGGAAAATGGGTAATTCTGAACTCTGAGTACACATGTTTGCACGACGCACCTTAGTGTATGCACAACGCAAACCATAAAATGAGATTTCTCAAGCCACGCAAGGCCACTATGTGTGACCCTGGGTGGCTTGATAAATAAGGCGTAATGTAACACTGTGCAAATTGCTGCATTGCTTTACTCTACTTGGAAAGGCTTTCCATGGGTGATTCATGGGTTTACCCCCACAGCTCCCATGTATTTGGGATTATTCCCATATTTACCATAAATGGTGGACCTGGGAATGTTTCAAAAAGATATTCCTTTTCAGGAGAGGCACAAAGAGAAGAAATATCTTAATTTCTCCTCATTACTTCCTCTTTTTATGTATGCTGAATTTTGCAGCGCACATAGATGGGTTAATATGCCTCTGAGGATTGTTTTGGATGTGTAATTCGAGAACCTGTAGACAGGACCGAGCCAAAAGGGCCTCAGGGTCTGATTTAAATCTTGGCAGTCTAACCACCGTTCTTCTGAGGCGGCAATGCTGAGTACTGTGCCAAGCTACGGCATCCCACCCTCCTTATTTAGATGTTGCGGCTGAAGCCAGGTTTCACCTCAGCGGGGTCTTCTCCGCCGACTGAGATTACTCTTCACTATCATTTTCAAGTCAAATAACAGAGTAACATGTCCCCCACTTAATTACATTTTTACATTTTACTATACTAATTAACCACTACTCCTTCATGGGTTCTGGAGTAGTGTGCTACTCGCTGTAAAAGCACGTCAACACCTCATCAGAGGTAGCAAGTGCTATTTCAATACAGACCGATATACCTCGTCTACCGCTTAACTATCCTTCTCAATCCTAATAACTGACAATCATATCCACCACTCAAATTACTTTCATATTTCACTATATCAATTCAAAACCAATACTGTAAGGGTCTCAGAGTAGCATACTACTTGCCAAAAAAGTGCTTCAACACCCCATCAGGGGCTATATAAATGCAAAATGTTTTTCCCTGTTATATCCCTCCACTATCGTACTCAATCCAAATAACTGTCTAATTCACCACTAATACTTTATGGGTTCAGAAGTAGTGTGCTACTAACCAAACAATGCTTTAACATCCCAACAAGTGTAGCAAGTGCCATATAAATGCAAACCTTCTCCCTCTTCTATTCCTCCACTATCCTTCTCAATCCAATTAATTAACATATCCACTACTAAAATAACTTTCCAATTTTAAATTTCACTATAGTAATTCACCACCAATCCTTTGTGGGTTCTGTAGTAGCATGCTACTTGCCAAAAAATCACTTTTACACCTAGTCAGGAGTAGTAAGCGCTATATAAATGCAATTTCAATACAATACTCCGCCGATGTCTGCCTGTTGGTATCTGTTGAGTTTATTTAGATGTTATTGATGGGCTGGAGGTGTTCTGGCCGCAGAGTACGGAAGAAGTGACATTTTGCTGCTGTAAAGGTAAGTACTATGTGTTAATAATGAAATACACAGATATATGTTGTGTATATGTCATAATGTATATGTAGCTCATGTATACAGTATATTCTGTTGCATGTTAACTGTAACAAAGTGAAAGTAACTATTACCATGGACTACATAAGAGAAGTAAGGGTGAAGCCTACCTTCGTTTCCTGTGGCAACAGGGTTGCTGAGAATCGTGGTTAGGGCTGGCAGCAGAGGAGTGACCTGGACAATGGCACCTGACACAGATTCCAAAGTGCGACCCCAAAAAAGGTAAGCTTTCACCTATTTTCCTACCTTTCTGCTGACTTGCCCATGGCAGTGACCCCACAAGGAAAACTTAAAGGAAAGGCAGATTGTAACCTGGACAGCGGGAAGCTTAGCAGGACTCCCTCTAAAACCCACCTCTGGCTCTCCTACTGATATCGTGGGAGCTGGAGTCTCGGCTGAGTTGGAGGGACCTTGGCAGTCTTTTAGTCAAATCCCTCCAACATCTGAATTGGGTGGGCTACCACCAAGACAGCAGGTGGGAAGACCGCTGAAAAAGCAATGTCGGTACCCATTTGTCCAAGATCTAAATTAGTCACTAAGTATGCCCTTTCACTGATTGAGTCAACTCTAGATATGTTCTGAATCAAATTTAAACAAGGTATTTATTTACCGTATGCCACCAAAAACTGTGATTTTTGCAGGGCTACACTGAAAGAAGGTTGTTGCTGGCTATTACAATCACAGGTAGGAGCTTCTTAGGCAAAAGTGAAAACAGGATTTTTCAGCTTATACTTTAAAGACAACTTAAGTGTTGTTATAGGAGGTGAGAGATAGGAAAACAACAACATACATTTACAGGATCATCTTGGATTTGCTCATTTGATGGATTATCCTCTGATGTAAAACAAGCTTCAGAAGTTTTCTGTCAAGATGTAGTGACCTGGGCTCACTGCGATACTGAATGCAAATCATTGGTTAACAATGGATGGAAAAAGTAAGGTTGTCAAAATGGTTTTATCGTATTATGTTGGTTTTCCTGGATATTTGAAATAATAAACAATAAAGGGCTGGGAATTTTCACATTCAGAGCTGATACCAGAAGTCAAGCTGCAGGGCTTGAGACCGAAGAACCAGTTAAAGTTTAATAAATTGTTGTAGAACTAATGGTAGATTTTGAAAACTCTGGCTCCGGCTGTTGAGCACCAAAAAAGGGACCAAACCTCATATTATGATCAAGTCTGGTTATCAGGAGGATTCTAAATAATATAGTAAATTTGAAATTAACTTTGAGCATTGACTGAGATTATACAAAACTTGAAGAAGTTATAAATGTGGAATAAAATAGGTATTAAGTTTATTGGGATTCATTTTGAGCACAGTTAGTTTAAGCTCGGTGTGGAGCTTTGAGGGGGTGTGCAGATCAGACCTGGACTTAGCCAGGTCATCTCTGCTTTCCCCTTGCTCTACCCTCTAAAAATTGCTGCCCGACACTTGTAGATGGCACACGAAAGCCCAACATGTTCTACACCTTTGCATTTTTTCGATTTAGTATCATTTGAATAGGGATAGTAGTTTTATAGCTGGTATAAAAAAATAATGTTCTCAATGTTGGGCCAAGTGCAGTGGAGCTCACAGGAGACACACAGGCCGTATCTGGACCTAGCTAGACTGCCTTTGCTTCCTCCGGCTCTGCCCTTGGCAGCAGTCCCTAAAAACTGCTTCCACGCCACTTATGCCTCACATGCTCCTCACCTCAAAGTTAGCCATTAGCAGTGTTCACAGATTTCTAAGATGTTTAGTACAAAACATCTTGTATTAATAAATTCTCGCTGATGCCAGTATCAAATGTATTAATAAATTCACCCAGCAGGCCCTTTTAGCGGGTCCCCATAAACCTCCCTGTCTAGTTTTAACCAGCCTTCCATTTTCAGAAAGGTTTCTGGACCCCTGGGTAGAGAGCTATAGCTCTCTGTATCCAGAAAGAAAGCCTTATCTGGGTGGAGGTGGTCACACCTCCCTCTGCTGAACCTACCTCGGCAGAAACAGGATCTTCAAAGGACATGCCACCTTTGAATCCTCCCTCCAGCCCTCTGCTGTTATAAGCCAATGGTAACCACCCCCCAGTGCATGCTCCACTCTTGGCAGGAGGATTGGCAGGAAAGTTAAATAGAGTAATAGGTTGGTCTACCTTCACCCTGTACTACTCATCATGTTAAACAGGCTCAGTAAACCCAACTTTTCACTATCCGCCATCTTGAGTATGGAGATAGTAGTCTATTAGTACTATAGTCAGGGTATACATACTTCTCCCATGGGAGAGACAATAAAGAGGGTGTATGCACACTACAGGTAGGCCGCCCATTGGCCTCCCCTAAATGTAGTATTTAGGTGGACTCAAAAAACCTGACTTCATATTTAATGGATGGAAGAAGACCACTTCTGTTCATGAAGTGAGACATGAAGCAGCATAAACTGACACAAATGCCTGCTGGTGATAAGGACTCAACCATTGCAACCTGCTGTCTCTCCTGAAATCTGCAACACCTCCAAGAACCCACAGAGCCCTCCAGCCTTCTGTAAATTGCTAAAGAGCTCCCTTTGGGCTAGAGGCTCTAGTCCCTGGTGTCTGCTGCTAAAGAAACGGCTATTGTTGAGGGCAGGCACACTCCATGACGATGCAACTCAACACTGAAAGAAAAGTTGCAGCCTCCCAGGCCTGTTGGTTTCCAAGTCTGGTGGAACAAACCGCTGCATGCCTCAATCAACTCGAGGAATTCTCTCAAGACAACAAACAACACTGGAAACAGCCCTGTTCCTGAGAACCCGTCCCCTCCAGCCTGTGGTGTAAACCATGTAAGGCAGAAACATTGGCATGACCACCTCCTCTCTAATGGTCTGCTCAGTGGCAGCAGTAATTTGTGCAAGGTACAAGTATTCAGAGACTTTAGGGTTTGAATCTGGTAATCAGAGTGGGACATTTCTTTTTAACTTTTGACCAGAGATTTAAACATGAATTATGTAGCAAGGCTATTTGCTCTCTATGGTCTGATTCACAAAGGTAAACGTGTACTTTAATCTAATTTAAACAATTTTAATATTCATAAAGTATGTTCCTAATTTTATGGCTGCAGAGTCTCTACACTCAGAGCGACGTCTCTGCACTCGGGACAGAGACTTTGTACTCAGGATGGAGAGTCCGCACTCAGGGCTGGGAGCCGCTCTCAGGGTGGAGGACTCCACATGGCACAGAAAGTGAGAACTAAACATGACAGACCAACTACTAATCACATACACTTTATATTAATTAATTACACCTGGAAATAATTACAGTTAAACCACATGAAAAATGGCTACAACCAGGCCTCGGTTTCTTCAAACCTTATCTTACTACCTGGCTGTTCACTGTCCATTGTTCTTGTTCAATGCTGTCTGTGATGAGGAAAGAAATCATTTTTCAGAAGAGGAGAATGAGTAGTTTAATTTGTGGTGGATAACTACGAAAAATCCATGGGCTATGCCTGTATTTTCTTAGTTCCACAAAGAAGGCAGCCTTATGGCAGCAGGTGGCTGAAGGAGTGAAAGATTTTGGAAAAGATGTCAGGACTGTGTGATAACAAGAAAAGTGGCAGGATGAGATGGGTGAAGGAGAAGTTCACTAGTATAGAGGTGGCTAGAGCTCTTCCTGGTGGAAAAATTGGATTGTGTCTCCTCCTCACCTCACTCAAGAAGGACGTTCTCTCTACTTTGCCCCACCGCCCGCTACTTGTTTGTTACAGATGACTGTTATGTGTTGTCAGGCAAGACATTTGGTTTCAACATCCACACTACACTTAAAAAAGTGTTTTATTTGTAGCATGTGTGACTATGGAAGCTAGTTCCTGTTGGTTATTTACCTTATTGTGAATTATACTCTAATGTTTATTTTTTCTCTCTATTACACTAAAAGTCCCAGACATTTTTGCAGTGTAAAAAGAGTTTATTAGTCATCATGTGTGAAATTTGTCAGTGTTCTATCTATCTGTCACTTGGTTTATTACGTATTACTTGATTTATTACACACATATTCATTACTTGGCTTTCAATAACAGAGTTCTTAGTGCATATGTTACTAGTATATATGTGTTTGGCATGTTAAATAGTCTATTTAGTTAAAAATGCACTCATATTATTATCTGTCCTGTGAAGTTGGACAGCCCCATCTCAGCAAGTAAAGGCTTCTGCTCCTCACAATCATATCACAACTTGTCAGGAACCACACAGCTGGAAGATGGTAAACACTGGTAAGTTTGTTTACCTACTACTTAGCGCATTACTATTCTTCGGATATAATGTTGACATATTAACAGTACGTGTTTTGTTACACATCACTGTTGTCAACAAGCTCACTACGCAAGATATTCTAAACATGTTCCCCAATGTGAGCTTATGACCTAAATTTTCAATTATAATGTATATTCTTTCTTCAAATGAAGTAATTTTGTGTTTACTAAAGAGGGATTGCTCAGATTTTTCAGAGTGTCTTCTATCAACACTTATACTTAGTTTAACACTTACACTTGCGATAAGAGACTTATTCATAGAGGTCTGCAAACGCCTCAACAGCATTGACTCCAAAATAATTACGCAGTGGAGCAACCTTCACTGAATTGGACATCACCTTGACAGCCACGATAAGTAAAGGACCAATAGAAAGGTGGCAGTGGTTTTTTGAAAGCACAGCCAGCACCCTCATTGTGTTTGCACAGTTAGTAGCAATAAATGTATTTACAGCGTGCTCAATGTAAATATCATGCCATCCACAATATTATTCAATGCGAGATAGTAAATACCACGCATATATCATGCACAAAAATCAAATAGCAGAGCATTGCACGTCGAAGAGTTCAGACTGACTAGCTTGACTAGCTTGCAGTCAGCAAAAGGTTTTATTTTCCAAGACTCAAGCAGTCCATATGTCACAGTCTTGATCACTAGTAGATCTTGTTAACAAGTTGTTGACACGTAGAATATACAGCCAAAACAGCCGACACGTGTTTCGGCGGTTGATGCAAATTTTTCAAGGTTGTTAACAGAGAAATCGTACACCAATCAACTATAAATATTATTGACAGGGAGAACAACTGCTGATCGTATTAGTATTGTGTCGCACATAAGTTACTTCAAAAAATCAGGCAGGTCGTGAATGAAAGAAAGAAACAGGAAGAGAGTGTAAGATTTGCGTGATGACTTAGTAATGACTAAGTTGAAATGTAACACCACGTTGACGAGCACCATTATTGTGTCAAGTTGAAATTGGAATTAAAATTAAAAACCTCATTAGAAAAAACAAGTCTATGTTCCCAAGGATGTTAAAGGTTGAGCTCCCTCCAGGAAGTAAGTACATGTGCAAAGAAACATGAGGTTTAATTTCATTAAGTGAGCAAGTGCTGATGTGATTAGATAGAAAGGGGGGGAACAGTGAGGAAAACAAGCAAATATTCACCTCTAACTTAATAGTCAATTATCTGTAGTAATTTCAAATTGTCCGCATAGTTGGGGTCCAAAGAAGTAAAGCATAACTGGAAAGACAACTCCTTCTTTTCTATAGTCATGGAAGTAGAAATTGAGCAGCAAGTCACCAGAAAAAGGGGGTAAGTATCATAAGCGCTAGATCAAATACCAGAGCATATCCAACTTATAACGCATCACATAAATGCCGTTAACAAACAGTAACAAATAGGCATCAGTCTTCCCACATAGATGATGACAGATATCTAGCACCCAGGAGTTAGCTGTAAATGTACTTAACACCAAATATCCTGTGCCGTACAATATATAAAAAGTGTTTAAAAGAGCCTAATTAACCATGTAATTCTAATGATAGACCATCTACTCCATCTTTTCCACAGTCATTGAAGTAGAAATAAGAGGTTGCTCACTGTCATATTTGTCCACGTATTAACGTTGTATGATGATTTTACTGTTTTAAAAACCATGCCTTGTAATTCTGTACTACATTGCAAATCTCATTGTGACTATGTTATCTGTCGTCTTTGGGTCTGTTGTGACAATTTAATTGAATGGGGTCAGCATTGTGTTACAAATGTAGGACATTGCTTGTACTAAGAATCCCTGTGTTCTTGTTCCATATCTCCCCAATGGGTTACAGTGTGTCCCTGTGATCGCTTTTAATTTTTTTATGTATACTCGGTCTTTGAATGTGGGGCAAACATATGCTGATGGAAGACAAACTCTCACTCTCTTCTGTCCTTTCTCTTAACTCATTCTATGCAGGTGGCTATCCAGCTGTTTCCCATTTCTCTGGGGCATCTAGTGCTCCATCTCTGGGTACTGTACACATATACGGGGCCACTCTCGGATTTGATTGCAGTCTGCATATGTAGTGAGCTAGGCGTCGACTGTCAGGGTTCCGTGCACCTTTGTTTGACATTCCTGTTTGTTTGGACTCTTCTTGGACCCGACGGGAGCGACGGGTAATATATAGATGATGACTTTGAAATATTTGGGCGATAGTCCTACTGTCCTGATCTTATGGGCAAGCCTGTTAGTTCACTTTTAGACTGATGGACAATGGCTTAGTGCCTTTCGCAAGTTACATTCTTTTGAAAATATTAAAAACGACCAAAATCCAGTCGGTGACGCGATATGCGAGCATGCGTCGGGACGCTAAATATGTATGATTGACACACTGTGGCGTTGTAAGAAAAGTGCCAGCAGATGCTGCTGCCCGAGCTTTACTTACAGGCGGGGAGTGATACGCGTCGGGTGAGTGCATTTTTAATTCTAAATCTACAGACGAGGAAGACGAGATGTGCTTCAGTTGTGGGGTCTGAGAGTGTGTTATATTTTGTGTTGATTTACCACCCTTGAAAATATTCTCAATTTGCTATTCTCAAGTAGCGAATCGCAAATTGAGAATAACTTCACATTCATTCCTATGGGCCTCCTGGCCCATAAAAATGAATGGGAAAGTATTCCTTAACCACATCACTGCTACAGCAATTCCCCTGCTGTGCTGAAGAACATTGACTCCCATTGTTCATGACGAGCTCAGCTCGTCATAAGCACAGCTCCACTGTGCCTCATGATGAGCTGAGCTCGTCATTAGCATCGATGTGGTTAATTGTGATTCGCAATTTGCAAATCGCAATTAAGGAATACTAAGAAATCACAAAAAAAGCAATTTTGTACATACATCCCTTTGCGATTCTCAAATAGCGATTTCTAAAAAATCGCAATTTGGGAATCGCGAATCAGGTTGTTGATACGTATGGCCCTTAGGGTTCAAGATTTGGCATTTTCTTTTCCACTGCCTTCATGAATTTCACAAAACTGCAGTTCAACTGTGGGTCCTAAGATGCAAAGCAGGCGAGAACTGCTTTCCTTCGTGAACGTATCCCTCGTTGTTTAAAGTGATGTTTCAGCAGATGTTTTCGTTCATCCAACAATTTGTCACAGTAGCATAACAAGTGCAGCATATCCTCTGGCACTAAGACACATAACCGGCAAAGGGAGCCTGCTTTGTCTTTTAGCCAGTGTGGGAAATGTCGGATGCAGGGTAGTGATCCAGCGCTCTGATTGAAAAACTGTCTCATAAGCACTACCTATCTTCTCAATACTTACCAATAATCATGAAACACGTATAAAGGCCCATAATACCAATGAGACAATTTTTGAGCAACTGAATCATTTACATTATTATATACAACTGCAGTTTATCTTTCTTTACCATGGTTTAAAACATTTATTATTTATTAATCATACCACTAAGGCGATTGGATCAACTGATGGAAACTAGACCATGAATAAGCAAGACCAGCTTGTTTCTTCAAATCTAATTTTATTAACTTAATTTTTTCCATAAAGAAAAAGCATTTACGTTTTAGAATCTTTATTTTATAAGCAATTAAAAAAACAGCATTTAAATAAGGAAATGAATTAAAACTGACATTTTCAAAGCAAGCTCAGAATAAACAAAGTATTAGCTGAATAAGAGTTTCCATTCCCTAAATCTATTTCCCTGTCTATTTCTCACTTCACCTAAAAAGGAAAACTCATTTAAAGTCTGCTGTCCTTACATGCGCCAAAGGTCCAACAGCATGTCACGTCATTCAGGAATCGGAAAGTAAGAGTTTTTTCCCTGCTCATAGTGTCAGATTTTTTACCTTTCTCTCTAGCTAAAGGTTCTACATTTTACATTATTTTAAGAAAATCCGAGCTTTTCATTGGCTGTCCTGTGTCAGTCCATGATAAAATGCATTGGGTCATCTCCAATTCTTGACCAAGTCCAGGATTCAAATAAGCCCTATTGTCTTTCATTTCCACATCTTTCAGCTTCCTCAAGAAAGTTACTTTTTCCTCGACTTTCGAACATTTACTTCCTAGCCTTGGCAGACACTTTAAGTTCCTGTCATTGAGCCTTTTCTCCATGAGCCCGTTCAAACACGACCAAAGAACTGCTTTTTCAATTAACAATGACATTGCAGTAAAAATCTTCACAGCTACGCATGTGCAAAGACTTCACTCTGGACAAGCTTTTGCGTCTGCAGCTCTGTCAGCCATGTTTTCCGAACCACCTTTAGGCCTCACTTTGGAAACTGTTATTAAACAAACACAAGACATCAATTAATTAAAGAATTGAGACCCATTCTGTTACCTGCCCCCTTTACTAAATAATCCTGTTAATTATGTTACCTAGTAAAAAGCACAGTCAAGCAACATTATAAATACTGACAAAGACAATAGACAAGGTTAGTTTATTATTTTTTTTTGCCTTTGCAACATAAAGCACATTAGTTTATCCCGCGTGTATTTATGAATGTATTCTTAAACTAAGTTGATTAGTAATTTCACCACAAGCTTATTAATTTTATTACTGTTAAGGGAGATTAACTTCACAAGTTTGAACAAAATCTTGCTCTTCACCATGCTCCATCAGTAGCAAGCCCAACCTGTACCATTTTAGAAGTTTTAGCGTAACCCAATCCAAAGTACCTCTGTGCTGCTTGTGTTGAATGAAAGTTCAGATTTATCCAGCCCCGTGATCTTTTTGTGGGGGCAGCCTTATCTTCAACCCACAAAATATGTTTGATTGTTTTCTTGACCAAGTGCTTGAGCGTTGAATGGTTTGTGGGGGTATCTCAGAGCTGCTTTAAGCCCGTATTTGCCAGGCTACTTTTAAGATACTTGGCAGCTGGTGAGGAATGGTGTTGCTCTAGCTCCGTCCATAAATACTCATTTAGAGTTCCTTGTTTTGATTTTCCGTCTTTATCCCAGATAGTTATGATGCCCCCTGTCTTGCCAGGAGCTGTTTTTGGACACCGAACTCTAGCCTAATTTGTGCTGGGGAGGTTCGTTTGGGCAGGCTAAAAATAATTCTGTATGCAGCTCTAATTGTATTATCAAGGGTCTTTGCGTCTCTGCCTCTCTGTACTTCACTCCCATAGGTAATTATTGGCAGGAGTTTAGCTCAAATTACTTGTACCAGAGGTAGAAGGGAGGCCCCAGAAAGTGTGCTGTTTAGTTTTTTTAAAGAGATTGACAGAGCAAGACCTTTATCTCTTTTAAAAAAAAAAAATATTTTTATTGAGATGGATCTGAATATCAAAACAAATTTATAGATATCAGCTGGATAAAACAGGATAAAATCAGACATTACTATTAATATATACATCTTATACATCTTCCAGATCTTAACAGTGAGCCAATACATGACAACTGAACAGCTTCATGACAAGATGTTATATTCCAAATGATGTAGGAGAATCATTCCTGATCAGCTCTAGGACTGCTTAATGTATTCGTCTCATTTCTCTCCAATTACTGAGAGGAGCCCATATCTTTTTACCATATTCTTTCCTTCTTTTTCCTTTAAAGCTATATAGGCATTCCTCTATATTATGAGTCCCCAGCAGCCTAGTTAGCCACATCTGAAAAGTGGGAGCTGCCGGATCTTTCCAGGCCGCCGCAATTAAGATTCTAAAAACAGCCACAGACAGAAAAATAAAAGCTTCAGCTTCTTGTTCAATTATAAGGTTTTCATCCCTACCGATCAAAACTGTAGTAGGGGATAGAGAAATTTGATGCTCTAGCAGCCCCGATAAAAACGTTTCCATTTCTGTTAAAACTGGCGTAAGATTCTGACAAGAATAAAACATATGCAATAAATCCGCCGGGCCTTGATTGCACCTTGGACACCTATCGTTGTCTCTTTTACCCCATTGGAACAGCTTAGCAGGTGTATAGTACAGGTTAAAGACCATCTTGTAATGCTGCGCTTTTAAATTAGTTGCTCTTAGTACTTTCTTGTTCAGTGCAAGAACATAATCTAAATCTATATCTGGATCCCCAATTCTTTGAGCCAAGGCAGATTCTATTTGTCCAATGTCATCTCCCAAGCCCTGTAGAAGATAACTATAACCCATTTTGATCTTCTTGCCACGATTCATAACATACTTCAGAATAGGATTTAACTCCTGAATTAATACCCTCGGTCTAAGTGACTTCACTGTTTGCTCTAATTGTTTATATAAAAACCAGTGGCTAATAGGAATACCAAATTTTTGTTGCAACAAGTCAAACTCTAATAGTTCATCCTTACACATGACATCCCCCAGACATCTGATACCCAACATCTTCCATGTACTACTATTTCTATTCTGTCCGAGATGGGAGAAAGGACTTGAACTCCAAAGGTCTATTGTACCATTAATCTGCGGGATCTTAAGAAATTTCAATATTGCCTTCCATGCACCCCACGCACTTAACATCACTTTGCTTTTGCTCCTTTTAAAATACAGGATATTGATTTCTCGTGTTAAGAGCCCCAAAGCGCTTTCTCCAACTAGTAATTCATATATTGTGGGGATTCTGTAAGAGCCAGGTGGCATCTCTAGATCATCATATTTCAGTAGATAATTCATTTGCAAAATTAAACAGACCCAGTGGTATAACCTCAGATTAGGTGCAGATAACACTCCTCCCTCCAATGGTGCAGAAAGTCGGGCTAATGATCTCCGGATCTTTCCATATTGCCACACAAATTTTGAAAACACAGCTTCCATTTTTCTCATCAAGCCCTCTTCCACAAGTAGCGGTATGGCACAGAATAAGTACAATAATTTCGGAAACATAGACATTTTCAATACATTCACCCTTCTGATCAAAGAAAGGTGTAAAACATCTATTCTTCTCAATTCTTTCTCTATTGAGGTAAGCAGGGGCAAGTAATTTTCCTGTACAATTTTCCCCACATTTGCATTGATTCTCACCCCAAGATAAACCGCAGAATCCACATACCTTTGGTCCCTTTTATGAATATTTTTTGTACCGATTATTATTGTTTTTTCCGTATTGAGCTTATACCCAGAGCGCAATCCAAACTCATGGGCCAAATGGCTTAATTCCAGTATTGCCGTATGTGGATTAGTGGTAACAATTGCCAAATCATCCGCATACGCCAATAATTTGGTACTGTGTCCATTAGTTATAACAGGGGATATTTTATCAGAGGCAAGAATTTTCCTAATTAAAGGGTCAATATATAGCGAAAAGAGTATCGGGGAACAGGGGCATCCTTGGCGGGTTCCTCTTCTAATCACCACCTCTTCCGACTGCTGGCCCATTGAAGTAATTCTGGCTACAGGATCCATATACATAGCTTTGATAGCTTTCCTACATTTCTCTCCAAAGCCCCTTCTGGCCAAGACATCCCACATAAAATCCCAGACCACACGGTCAAAAGCCTTTTCGGCATCTAAAAGGATCATGGCCATGTCTCCCCCCGTAGCAGCCATTGCATCAAATAGCGAGATTGCCCGTGCCGTGTGTTCCGTGGTATCTCTCCCTGGGACAAACCCATGCTGCCAGGGTGAGACAAGTTGACCAATAATCCTTCCTAATCTTTTAGCCCATACTTTGGAATAGAGTTTGGCATCCGCGTTTATCAGCGAAATCGGCCGATATGAGCCTGGATTCTCCTCGGGTTTTCCCTTCTTATGGAATATCACGATGTTGGTTTGTTTCCATGTATCAGGGATCTTCCCAGAGCAAACTATTCCATTAAATAGGTCTTCGAGCAGAGGAAGAATTTCCACTCCCAGAACCCTATAAACTTCTATTGGTAAACCATCTGGGCCTGCAGCTTTGCCTGCTGCTAATTCATGCAGTGCGATCTTTATCTCCTCTGCTGTTATATCTAAGTCCAATTGCTCCTTATCCTCCTCCTCCAACCTTGGGCAAGGTGGTTCGTGATCTTGCGAGGGTGGTAACACCCTTGACTCCTGATCATACAGTTTCTGATAACATTTCTGGAATACATCCAGTATTGCTTTAGGGTCAGTATATTCTACGTCATTATACTTGATCTTGCCAATTTTATTTTTATTTGTTTCTTGCCTAATATGCAGAGCTAATGCTCTTCCAGCTTGTTCTCCAGTCTCATAACGCCTCGCTCTATGTGTTTGATAGGCACAGATCTCCTTCTGTGTGATTACTTTTAAGATCTCGCTCTTAGTCAGAGCCATTGTTCTAGCAGTTTCCCTACTATCCTTGCCTGAGACTATTTCCTCTATATGACATTTCTCAACCTCTGCTAAGTCTGAAATGAGTTTTTCCACTTTGCTTTTATCCTCTTTCCTTAGTTTGGCTGCACAACTAATCGTCTCCCCCCTTAATGAAGCCTTAAAGGATTCCCAAACTCCGTTTCTGGATGCGCTATATCTATTGAGCTCAAAAAATTCTTTCGCCCACTGTTTAATATGTTTTAGGAACCTTTCATCATTTAAAATTTTCCTTTCAAAGGTCCATCTTGTTATTTTCCTCTGCACATTATGGACCTTATACGTCAATATCAAAGGGTTGTGGTCCGAGACTATTCTTGGTAATTTAGCGATTTTAACCTTGCAGATTTCACCCATTGAAACAAAAAAATAATCCAATTTAGAATATTTCTGTGCCGGATGTGAAAAATATGTAAACCCTGTATCCCCGGGCACTTTTTCTCCCCATACATCCACCAAGCCATGAGACTGTATTAATGAGCCAAGAGCTCTATTTACCTTACGTTTGCGACCTGTGTATCTGCTTCCCTGTTGCCAATCAGCAGAAATATTCATGTCCCCACACACTATCATAGTGGTGGCCCAATTAGCCAATTCTTCTTCCAGTTTATCATAGACCATTGGCTCGTCTTCATTTGGGCCATAGATCACGCACAGTGTAAATCCCAAATTCAGTTCCACTAGGACCCATCTACCAGAACCATCCGTTTTACTGCGTTTCACCCCCTCCAGATTACGTTTTGCTAAAATAGCCACACCTCTGATCATAGATGATTGCGATGAACATCCTACCAAAGTATACCCATACATATCCAGCAACTTCCTTTTAGCCCAGGGTATATGGGTTTCCTGAATACAGAGAATGTCTATATTATTTGATTTAACCACGTGGCTCAATCTTTGCCGTTTCTTCCAGTCATTTAGACCCCCTAAATTAATAGTACATATCCTAATGTCTGACATTCTTTACACGTTTATGTTCCCTACATTGTCTATTATCCATGAATCTAGCACTAACCAAAATCATACTCATTTCCATCTCATAGTTTTTCTTTTTTTGAACCCCCCTTTGCCCCCCTCAAGCCCCACCCCCTCCCCTTGTTCCCTCTCCCTCCCCTTGCCCAGCTCACAGCCGGAGCTCTCCCACTCCCCCCCCTTTTTTAGAGGCGCTCAGACCAATGGTCTGTGCACGTGATGGTTCGCAGCCCTAATTGAGGAGATTTGAACCTATACCCATTTTTAGTTCCTATGACCCGCCACCATATCCAATACACAACAACCCACACTGTGTTCCTGCTTTATACTTTGCCTAGGCTTGTCAGGGCATCCCTTTCATCTAAATACAGCCTATATAATACTCACATTTATTCTTACCGGACAAAATACCGAACATTTACTAAACATTTCTAGACATTTCTAGGCATTTCTAGACACCCTGCGACATCAAAAATTCTTTAGCCTTCACTTCGGAGGAAAAATATAATGTTCTTCCGTCTTTGATTATTTTCAGCTGAGCAGGATTTATAAAGTATGCCTGCATACCCTTGTCCTGAAACGGTTTAATCATCTGCCGTAATCTCCAGCGTCTCTCCACCGTGACATGACAAAAGTCAGGACGAACAAAGAAAGAATAACCATCAACATTCTTTTTTTTGTCTGGTCTCGCCCTCTCTGAGATTGCTTGCCTCAAATTGAAGTTACCCAGAAAGATTAAAATTGCCCTGGGCTTGTCTCCCTCTTTCGCATTCTTGTGGATTTTAGCAGGGATACGGTGTGCCCTCTGAACCTCCCTAGACCAATCCCAATCTTTCAAATCGGTAAAAGCATGTTCGAATAATTTGACCACGAATGCTTTCATGTCTGTATCCTCTGACCCTTCAGGAATTCCCAGAATGTGCAGATTGTTCTGACGCGATCTGTTCTCCAAAGCCTCCAATTTCCACTGTATATCAGTTAACTGCTCTGCTTGTAGATCTGCCTTGCTAGACGCCGCAGACGCCTCGGCTTCAGTTGAAACAACTCGCTCTTCCAAGTTATTAACCCGTTCACCCAGGTTCACACACACCTTAGTCAGCTTCCTTACCACCCCTTGCATTTTTCTGACTGCCGCCTGAGATTTGCGACTTTCCTGTCGGGCTTCTTCCCTGTGTGCTAGTTTTTTTAAAGAGATTGACAGAGCAAGACCTTTAACTCTTATGCTAGTTTTCTGTACAGTAAACTGTCCGCTGTTGTCAATCTTTACTCCTAGATATTTATACACTGACGCATCATCAATTTGTGCATTGTTCCAGTACCACAACGTCAATTTTTTCTTGTTTTTGCTAATAGTCATTGTCTGTGTTTTCTACAAGTTTATGGTCAGTTCATTTGCTTCAGAATAGCCATGTGTAGTATTCACAAGATGTTGAAGCCCTAACTTTGTGTGGATTATTAGGACTATATCGTCTGCATAGAGAAGACATGGCAGTTGGAGCCCTCCCAAATTGGGGGCATGAGAGTTGCAGCTGTTTAGGATTGGTATAAGATCTGCTAAAAACAGTTTAAATAGTTTGGGAGCCGAAACGCAGCCCTGTTTGAGACCTTTGTTGGTTGGTATCTTACACTCTCTTCCTGTTTCTTTCTTTCATTCACGTCCTGAATGATTTTTTGAAGTCACTTATTTGGGACACAATACTAATAGGATCAGCAGTTCTACCTGTCAGTAATAATCATAGTCGATTGGTGTACGATTTCTTTGTTAACAGCCTTGAAAAAGTTGCATCAAGCACCGAAACACGTGTCAGCTGTTTTGGCTGTATTTTCTACGTATCAACAAAATATCTACAGGTGATAAACATTGTGACATATGGACTGCTTGAGGTCTGGAAAATAAAACCTTTAACTGACTGCAAACTAGTCAGTCTGAACTCTTACACGTGCAGTGCTCTGCTATTTGATTTTAGCCACGATAAGTACTTTGCCCAACTTGAACAACGAATTTTCGATTCAGAGGATGAGGCAGTCTGGGTTAGACAAGTGCGGATGAGACACTGCGCCGCTCTGTACACACAGCACAAGACCGAACAGTATCCCACCCTATTGACTTCGGGGAGACACAACAAAGAAAAAGCCAACAAAAAACCCCAGAGCCTCATATCAGGCTCTGAAAATGGTCCTGGATGTATGGTAACCTCCCATTCTCCCCTTTTGCGACCTGTAGTGCGAAAGGGGGCAGAAGGAGATACAGCAACTGGTAGGTGCCCCCATACAGTGGTATACAAAGACTGATGTACAATGGCTTAGTGCCTTTCGCAAGTTACATTCTTTTGAAAATATTAATAAAACTACCAAAATCCAAAGTGGCGGTGACGCGATATGCGAGCATGCGTAGGGACGCTAACTATGTATGATTGACACACTGTGGCGTTGTAAGGAAAGTGCCAGCAAATGCTGCTGCTGAGCTTTACTTACAGGCGGGGAGTGATACGCGTCGGGTGATTGCATTTTTAATTCTAAATCTACCCAGTCCCGTAATATTTACAGACGAGGAAGACGAGATGTGCTTCCGTTGTGGGGTCTGAGCGTGTGTTACATTTTGTGTTGATTTATAGATTTTGGAGGGAGATTATCGGGTCCTGAACTCTTGTTTTTTTAATATTTTTCTAGGTAAGTTTTTGATACTAATTGGCATTGTTTTACTGAGCAGTGCGACTGTATAGATCGGACCATAGGAAATTTAACTGAATATGGCATGCCCGATATGCTAGGATCCATGATTATATGGTTGATCATTACAATTACATGGTTAAATTAGACTCATCAACTTCAAGTTGGTGGTAATTTGCTACATCCTTAAAAAATGCACTTTTTTGCATTTTTCTAAGTGCAATGTGAAGCACATACATGCCCTTAGGGCATGCATGAGTGCCACAATGTTAATTTCAGGGGTGCAACAGGGTGTCCTTTAGACACCCCTTCACCCTTGAAAATATTCTCAATTTGCGATTCTCAAATTGCGAATCGCAAATTGAGAATAACTTCCCATTCATTCCTATGGGCCTCCTGGCCCATAGAAATGAATGGGAACGTATTCCTTAACCACATCGCTGCTACAGCAATTCCCCTGCTGTGCTGAAGAACATTGACTCCCATTGTTCATGACGAGCTCAGCTCGTCATAAGCACAGCTCAACTGTGCCTCATGACGAGCTGAGCTCGTCATTAGCATCGATGTGGTTAATTGCGATTCGCAATTTGCAAATCGCAATTAAGGAATACTAAGAAATCACAAAAAAATTGCAATTTTGTACATACATCCCTTTGCGATTCTCAAATAGCGATTTCTAAAAAATTGCTATTTGGGAATCGCGAATCAGGTTGTTGATATATATGGCCATTAGGGTTCAAGATTTGGCATTTTCTTTTCCACTGCCTTCATGAATTTCACAAAACTGTAGTTCAACTGTGGGTCCTAAGATGCAAAGCAGATGAGAACTGCTTTCCTTCGTGAACGTATCCCTCGTTGTTTAAAGTGATGTTTCAGCAGATGTTTTCGTTCATCCAACAATTTGTCACAGGAGCATAACAAGTGCAGCATATCCTCTGGCACTAAGACACATAACCGGCAAAGGGAGCCTGCTTTGTCTTTTAGCCAGTGTGAGAAATGTCGGATGCAGGGTAGTGATCCAGCGCTCTGATTGAAAAACTGTCTCATAAACACTACCTATCTTCTCAATACTTACCAATAATCATGAAACACATATAAAGGCCCATAATACCAATGAGACAATTTTTGAGCAACTGAATCATTTACATTATTATATACAACTGCAGTTTCTCTTTCTTTACCGTGGTTTAAAACATTTATTATTTATTAATCATACCACTAAGGCGATTGGATCAACTGATGGAAACTAAACCATGAATAAGCAAGACCAGCTTGTCTCTTCCAATCTAATTTTATTAACTTAATTTTTTCATAAAGAAAAAGCATTTACATTTTAGAATCTTTATTTTATAAGCAATTAAAAAAGCAGCATTTAAATAAGGTAATTAATTAAAACTGACATTTTCAAAGCAAGCTCAGAATAAACAAAGTATTAGCAGAATAACAGGTTCCATTCCCTAAATCTATTTCCCTGTCTATTTCTCACTTCACCTAAAAAGGAAAAATCATTTAAAGTCTGCTGTCCTTACATGCGCCAAAGGTCCATCAGCATGTCACGTCAATCAGGAATCGGAAAGTAAGAGTTTTTTCCCTGCTTATAGTGTCAGATTTTATACCTTTCTCTCTAGCTAAACGTTCTATATTTTACATCCTTTTAAACAAATCTGAGCTTTTCATTGGCTGTCCTGTGTCAGTCCATGATAAAATGCATTAGGTCATCTCCGATTCTTGACCAAGTCCAGGCTTCAAATAAGCCCTATTGTCTTTCATTCCCACATCTTTCAGCTTCTTAAGAAAGTTACTTTTTCCTCGACTTTCGAACATTTACTTCCTAGGCTTGGCAGACACTTTAAGTTCCTGTCCTTGAGCCTTTTCTCCATGAGCCCGTTCAAACACGACCAAACAACTGCTTTTTCAATTAACGATGACATTGCAGTAAAAATCTTCACATCTACGCATGTGCAAAGACTTCACTCTGGACAAGCTTTTGCGTCTTCTGCTCAGTCAGCCATGTTTTCTGAACCACCTTTAGGCCTCACTTTGGAAACTATTATTAAACAAACACAAGACATCAATTAATTAAAGAAATGAGACCCATTCTGTTACCTGCCCCCTTTACTAAATAATCCAGTTAATTATGTTACCTAGTAAAAAGCACAGTCAAGCAACATTATAAATACTGACAAAGACAATAGACAAGGTTAGTTTATTATTATTTTTTTTAGCGTTTGCAACATAAAGCACATTAGTTTATCCTGCGTGTATTGATGAATGTATTCTTAAACTAAGTTGATTAGTAATTTCACCACAAGCATATTAATTTTATTACTGTTGTGGGAGATTAACTTCACAAGTTTGAACAAAATCTTGTTCTTCACCTTGCTTCATCAGTAGCAAGCCCAACCTGTACCATTTTAGAAGTTTTAGCGTAACCCAATCCAAAGTACCTCTGTGCTGCTTGTGTTGAATAAAAGTTCAGGTTTATCCAGCCCCGTGATCTTTTTGTGGGGGCTGCCCTATCTTCAACCCACGAAATATGTTTGATTGTTTTCTTGACCAAGTGTTTGAGCGTTGAATGGTTTGTGGGGGTATCTCAGAGCTGCTTTAAGCCCGTATTTGCCAGGCTACTTTTAAGATACTTGGCAGCTGGTGAGGAATGGTGTTGCTCTAGCTCCGTCCATAGATACTCATTTAGATTTCGTTGTTTTGATTTTCGTACTTTATCCCAGATAGTTATGATGCTCCCTGTCTTGCCAGGAGCTGTTTTTGGACACCGAACTCTAGCCTGATTTGTGCTGGGGAGGTTCGTTTGGGCAGGCTAAAAATAATTCTGTATGCAGCTCTAATTGTATTATCGAGGGTCTTTGCGTCGCTGCCTCTCTGTACTTCACTACCATAGGTAATTATTGGCAGGAGTTTAGCTCAAATTACTTGTACCAGAGGTAGAAGGGAGGGCCCAGAAAGTGTGCTGTTTAGTTTTTTTAACGAGATTGACAGAGCAAGACCGTTACCTCTGATGCTCGTTTTCTGTACAGTAAACTGTCTGCTGTTGTCAATCTTTACTCCTAGATATTTGTACACTGACGCATCATCAATTTGTAGCTTGTTCCAGTACCAGGACATACATTTTTTCTTGTTTTTGCTAATAGTCATTGTCTGTGTTTTCTACAAGTTTATGGTCAGTTCATTTGCTTCAGAATAGCCATGTGTAGTATTCACAAGATGTTGAAGCCCTACCTTTGTGTGGATTATTAGGACTATATTGTCCGCATAGAGAAAACATGGCAGTTGGGGCCCTCCCAAATTGGGGGCATGAGAGTTGCAGCTGTTTAGGATTGGTATAAGATCTGCTAAAAACAGTTTAAATAGTTTGGGAGCCGAAACGCAGCCCTGTTTGAGACCTTTGTTGGTTGGTATCTTAAACTCTCTTCCTGTTTCTTTCTTTCATTCACGTCCTGCATGATTTTTTGAAGTCACTTATTTGGGACACAATACAAATAGGATCAGCAGTTCTACCTGTTAGTAATAATCATGGTCAATTGGTGTACGATTTGTTTGTTAACAGCCTTGAAAAAGTTGCATCAAGCACCGAAACACGTGTCAGCTGTTTTGGCTGTATTTTCTACGTATCAACAAAATATCTACAGGTGATAAACATTGTGACATATGGACTGCTTGAGGTTTGGAAAATAAAACCTTTAACTGACTGCAAACTAGTCAGTCTGAACTCTTACACGTGCAGTGCTCTGCTATTTGATTTTAGCCACGATAAGTACTTTGCCCAACTTGAACAACAAATTTTCTATTCAAAGGATGAGGCAGGCTGGGTTAGACAAGCGCGGATGAGACACTGCGCCGCTCTGTCTACACAGCACAAGACCGAACAGTATCCCACCCTATTGACTTCGGGGAGACACAACAAAGAAAAAGCCAACAAAAAACCCCAGAGCCTCATATCAGGCTCTGAAAACGGTCCTGGATGTATGGTAACCTCCCATTCTCCCCTTTTGCGACCTGTAGTGCGAAAGGGGGCAGAAGGAGATACAGCAACTGGTAGGTGCCCCCATACAGTGGTATACAAAGACGATACAGCAAACCCTCTCGAAGAGCGGTGGTGGAACCTGACAAGGGCAGACTCCAGACACCACTGTAAGGAGCATCTCACCACCGACGCAGCGGAGAACCCGTGAGAGACCTACCAGCACCAGACACAGAATGCCCTTGTGACGCAGCCGCCCTGTCAGAAATAAAAGCTCCATAATGGAAAGGAACCTCCCGGTTCACAACTACTAGCCAGAAATACATTCGGAACATGGGACGGACACAACATTGTGGTGGTTATCCGTAATAACGAGACCTACGTTGAACACCCTCAGCTAAAGGGAGCTGCGAGACGAAGCCCCCCAGCATTGGTCGCCAACGGGCGGTGGGGACAACTCACGCCTCAGAACAACAGAAGATAACACCCCAGACACCTGTAGCAACTAGATCATGAGAGGAACCCACTGGGGAAGACTTCAAGTCCAGAAAACTAGACCAAGTCCTTGCTGCCATAGAGCACTCCAGAGTGACGATGGAAAACAAGTTCGACACCCTGGCCTCTGATCTTAACATTCTTTGAGACGACCAATGAAAAATTAACTGACAAAGTGAATCAGAATGAGAAGACAATGCAGACAATGGAACCGCAAGTGCAGCAACACCACCACGCTAGCAACATTCGAGTTATGAATCTGCCGGAGGGGGCGGAAGGGGCCGACAAGATCAAATTCATCACATTTTGGATGGTAACATTCACACCTGCCAAGAATCTACTTCTCAAGTGAACAAGCTCACTGAGTCCCAGCACGAGGACCCAAGCCAGGCCTGCCACCTCGGCCACTCCTGATGAAACTACTACAATATGAAAACAGGGACACTATTCTCCGAGCAGCTGGAGAACACGGTTGGTTACAAGTAGAGGACAAACATGTGATGCTATTCCCAGACTATTCCCAACAGAGGTCCACTTTCCAGGTGATAAAATGCACCCTGTGCCAAAAGAACATACAATACGCTCTTCTATTCTACACCTGGATAGAATAACACAAGAATGCTGCAAACACACAAAACGGACAAATGGCAAGACGGTCGGGAAAACAGTTCCGAAGAGTCACCCTGACGCAACTCAGTGCGCGGTCCAACCCGACTGGGACCAGCTACCCTGACCTAACACAAATCATTGCTGGATGCAGGAAAGGGGTTGCAAGCGGTGGCTCCCCTGGACCCCACGGGGGGGATCGGATGTGGATGGGGACCCACCACCTGTTCAGTTCCAAAGAAGAGGGAAGCGACGCACCCGCTTCCCGAGAGGACTCCATGATACCTCCAATATTGACTCCCCGGACGGCTGACACATTGATATAATAGTCTGTTGAGAGTTCAGAACACACAGCGAGAACGATACGGCCAAAGGCGGGGCCGTGCACTGGCACAGGTCCTTCCACTCACTGAGATGTAGATCGGTGGCGGTCGGGACTCCCCGCAGTGATCACAATGAACAGAGTCACCCCAACTTCATGAAAATAACTAAGAGCAGATGCGATGCAAGAGGGCACATCCCTGAAGTTTCTTATGACTGTGTGGCTGTGCCAGCAAAAGCCGGGGCGATGAACAGCCACTACCCCACAACAGCAAACTAAAGTCTATGAATGCAAACCAATTTGGACGTATTGCCTCGAGCAGTAGGTCCCCTACATTGGGAATGTTCCCCAGAGTTGCAGTTTTTCCCTCTTTATAACCTTAATTTCCCAGACATCCTCGGGCGGGCGGGGAGAGAAGAGAATGGACAATACAGACTTTTCAGAGAGGGTAAGTGGTGGGGGCTGATGGAGTGGGTCGGGTGCAGGGGATAGACACCTAGTGAAAATAACACGGACCGTACAGGTGACACATGACACATAAAACACCAAACACAGATTTAAAATTTGTTACACTGAACGTCAATGGCATGCACACAGCTAATAAACGCTACTTGGTCTACGCCTATATTAAGAGGCAACAGGCCCAGGTGGCCCTCCTATAAGAGACACATCTGACAGCGCAGGAAGTAGACCGCCTTCATAAAAAATGGCGGGGCAGAGTCTGTGCCACAGCGTACTCTGCCTTCGCAAGAGGTACACTTATATGGATCTGGCCAGGGGTGCCATTTAAGGAACAAACTCGACTAATAGACAGAGAAGGGTGATATGTACTCATGACAGGCCTATTGGAGGGTCCATCGATCCTTGTAGGATGTGTGTACTCCTCCAATGTGGAGCAGGACTAATACTGGGTTAAACTTACCAGTGTATTGGCCCACCACACAGAGATACCATGGCTCCTGGGGGGAGACTAAAATGGGGTTCTAAATTTGCACCTGGATAGGTCACATCCCCCTCCTATACACTCACCAGCACACAACCACCGCTGCCTATATGGGAAGAATAGTATCAGATCATGACCCACACATAGTGATCCTTAGATGGAGACCACCCTACCCCCCAGTTCTGACATGGAAACAACCCCAGGAATGCCTCACCGATCAAGTATTCCACCAAAATCACGGGGAATATATCCGGGAACACTTTCTACAGAATGCTGGCTCAGCCTCCTCTCGAGCAGAAGAGTGGGACGCATATAAGTTTAGCACCAGGGGACAGTGCATCCAGCAGGTGGTGGGGGTACGACAAACGCTAGAACAGGCACTAAACGGTGTGGAGAAAACACCGACAGATCTGTCTCAGAGCATGGATCAGGGGAGAGCCACACTTGCACAGCTCTCAGCGGCAAATCTCTCACATGCGGAGGTGATGAGAGACCTGTGCAAATACAACTTCTGTGCGTATGCCACCAGGGCACACAGGGAGGGCAATAGAACAGGAGCATTACTAGCCTCTGTAGTCAAACAGGATACAATGTCACATCCCATCACAGAGCTCACAGACAAACATGGGCATCTCAAACACTCCCAACTTGACATCTTGCACATATTCCATGACTATTAGGCAGAAGTGTACTGCGACCCGACACCGATGACGTTGTGTGAGCTGGCACAATTCCTGGGTCCATCGCTCATGCCCACAGTCTCCCCGGCATATAAAAAACACTTAAACGGCAAAATCACATCCTCCTACATAAAGCATGCCATCGGATTGTTGTGAAAGTAAAAAAGCACTAGGTATGGACGGATTCCCACTAGAGTACTACAACAAGTTTGTGGCCAAGATAGTTCCCCACCTGGGGTCCACATATGAAGACGCCCTAACCAGGGATATACTGCCAGAATCATTCCACATATCAATGGTGGTAACATTCCCGAAACCGCATAGAGACCCCACACTCCGGGCGTCTTATAGGCCGATTACACTCCTGAACGCAAACTGCAAGATTTTGGGGAAGTTTCTGGCCAATTGCTATAGTCAAATTCTTCCGGCCTTGGTGCCTCAAGACCAATGCGGCTTTGTGTCTCGACACAACTCCTCACATAGTATACTTAGACTGTTCCATATACAAGACAGAGTAAAAGACAGATTCCCACAAGCGGCTTGCTTGATCCTCGATCTCGAAACGGCGTTCAATACTCTGACCTGGCCGCATCTCTTCGCAGTCCTTCAGAAAATCAATATCGACCCCATACTAATGGTGTATACAAAAGTCTTATACGGGGGCTTCACCTCAAGGGTGAGAGTCAAAGTTATTTCAGCCCCATTCCCGGTGGAGAGGGGAACCAGACAGGGGTGTCCCCTCTCCCCCTCCTATTCGCACTGGCAGTGGAACCCCTGGCCATCGGTTAAGATGAGAGGGGGAAAGGTGGGGTATCCTGATTGCGGACACACTGCACTGTATATCATTATTCGCAGATGATCTGCTGATTTATGTTCGGGACGTAGCGGGAGATCTCACCTTGATATGGATAGCCCTACAGCAATTCGGAGAAACTTCAGGTCTCCTAGTCAACTGGGGAAAATCAACAATTTACCCACTCAGACCTCACCTGGCACCACAAGACATACAGATAGGCACACAGATATTGAAATGGAGCGAAGCAGCCCCCAGACTCCTAGGAGTGGTACTATATCATTCCCTGGAGGACCTTTACAAAGGTAATCATCACAGAGCGCTAGCAGGCCTATGCTCAGCGGTGGGCTTCTGGAAGACACTACCCCAGGCACCCATCGGACGGGTGGCCATAGCCAAAATGATAATGGTTCCCGGAATGCTGTATTACTTCAGAAATCTTCCAGTGATCCCACCTTGTTCCTTCTCCCGAGACCTGGACACGCTCCTCACAACTCTGATGGGGTATGGTCGGCACAGAATAGCACTGCGGACATTATATCTGCCTACCACATACAGAGGTCTAGAAGCCCAGTCCTTTGAATCCTACTTTCTCGCCACCCAACTTCAGTGGTTGTCTCACTGGACGGCCGAGAAACACTTTGGTGAAACGATTACTGAGACTAGTAGGCTGCCCTTCACGCCATCAGAAGAATGCTCACACCCGATACAGGTCACCATAGCTCGCAAATGCAGGATGTGAATACACAGAATGTTGAAAGGGTGACCGCTATACTCCCCACTACTACCTTTGGTGGGCTACACCCGTAAGGAAGCATATTACACTGTGGGAGCCCTTCAGGTGTGGACCGACCACGGTGATACAGAAGAAGAAGCTCTGTTCCACGCGGGGCAGCTGAAAACATATGAGCATCTAGTCGAATGGTACGACCTCCCACAGGGACAATTTTTAACACATAGGCAACTCTTAGATAGCGGTCGCACATATTGGGACTTACGAGATGGGGAACCCCCAACAAACCCAGTGCTGCACACAATACTACAGATCGGGGCACGCAGACTGCTAGTGACATGGCACTACAAGGTAATTCAGGAATTAACTAATGTTTCCCTGGACAGACTGCGATAGTCATGGGAGAACGACGTGGGAATACCTTAAAAAGGTTTCTAGAAACGCTTCAAAAACATACAGTTTAATGTCCTGCACCGTGCTTATCTCACACCAGGTAAACTGCACCGGTACTACCCAGACACAAAATTCAAATGCCCCTGATGTCAGACACTTGAAGCGAACTTCAAGCACATGTTCTGGGATTGCCCATCCTTGCAACAATACTGGAACAAAATACACCACACACTCCAAACAATATTACACCTGCTACACATCGCCACATGTGAGATGTGCGCCTTAGGAATCTACAGGAGAAAAAAGTCAGAAAAACTACAGTGGCGATTTGCATCCTAGCTATCCTCCTGGCCAAAAAAACATAGCCATGCACTGGAGAGCCCCTACAGGACCCCCGGAAGCAGCTTGGATAGGAGCAGTGAACAAGTTGGGGGTAGCGGAGGGAGAGACCTTGAGGGAGGAAGAAGTAAAAGGCACACTCAAACACCCAATTTCTATGTAATGGGCGCAATTATTAATACAAATTAAACAAGAGACAACATCAGAGGAAGCGCCTGCACTGACACAACCCCTGCCCTGTGACTCCACCCGGCACCCCAGTCCACAAGCCCTGCCCTTGAGTGAGTGACACCGCCAGTGAGAGGATAGAATAGGACAAGTAGTCAGCGCTACTGAGACTATCATCTGCCCGTGCTACGGATTCACCTTTCTCCCCCGGGATACACACAGCCCCACCCCTCAGGCTGGTAACTGGCCCACACGCCACCTGCTACAGCCAATTGCCCCCACCCACCCATCGCACTCCACCTCCCCTCCCTTTTTCTTTTAAGGAGATGTTTCCTACCACGGTTTCCAGTTCAGTTCCAGTCGGCGGTTTGGAATCCGACTTATTTACATAATGTTAATGATTACACACATAGCAAAGGGTAATGTACACTGACAGAGAGGAGACACCTATGCTAGTCGTCATCATCATACAGCCCAAGGGACCAGACACAACCAGGCACAGCTTCATGCAGCAAGACAGCCCCGGGACAAATTCATGAGAGATGATGTACAACCATACTCGGAGTAATGGAACCTAAATGTTAATATTGAATTATAATTGTAATCAATGTATTACAACTACATATGTGATGATTGACCTGTGATCTGTCTAATGTCTCACATGGGAATCTAAAAGGTAAAACCCTAATAAAAAAGATTTAACCCCTTAAGTGCTGCTGACGGCCAATGGTCGTCAGCAGCACTACCTCCCCAGTGCTGCGCACGACCATTGAACGTCCATTCAGCACTAGTTCTAATGGACAGCGCAGCACTGGGGAGGAATGTGTAATAGCAGCTATGAGGTTAAACAAAAAAAACTTCGTTCATGCACCATTCACCCTGAACAGAGAAAATTCACACTATTGTCCCTGTAATCATACACTGCTCCTACACCTCCTAACTTTTTATTATCACTAGAGGTGAAACCTTATGCATTTACCAATGTGTGTTCTTCATCCAGTGACATTAGTATATATACTTCCTCCTATAATATATCAATTATTCATTTTAGAAAATCACTAGTATCCCTGTATACAATGGTAGGTTTAGTGTAATTTTTTAGGCAGTATTCTATATATTTTGAAGTATTCTCAAAAGTACCATCAATAGCTGTAATGATCACATGACCAGCCAAGTTGCTAACATTCTTATAAGCATTTTGAAAAAATCATAAAACAGCATGTATGCATAATACTTATGTAGAAACAAATACTCCTCCTGGCTCAATTGTCCCATAATAAACCATTGTGCTTATACCATATGATATTTCATTTTAGCCTCATTCACAATCAGGGGCGGCTGGTGACATTTGAAAGTGGTGAGGCGTAAAATGATCGGCATACTGCACTGTTGCGAGCAAGCACAGCAAGGGAGCCCAAACCACCATAAGGGGTGTTCAGGACGGTTCTCCCCCCGAGAACATTGTGAGAAAAGAGAAGAAAAATTGTGCATTTTCAAGCAAATTTGAGAAAGCGGGAAGGTTAATAAAGCAATTGTGAAAGTGCAGTTATTACATTAATAGATGTCCTAACATAGGTAGCTGCTTATTCATTATAACCACAGAGCTTCACACATTCCGTCCTATTATGCTGCTGAATTCAGACTATAAGACTTTTGACGTAAATATATAATTTACCGACTTAATTTCTATGCAGGTAGGCATTTAATCAATAATAACTCAAATCGGAAAGAAAGAAACAGAGTCCGTGGTGTTAGAGTTCTTAGGGGTTTTATTCCTTAAAAAAGGAATGGTCAAGACCTGGATATCATGTTCTTCCCACCGCAGGGGTGGAAGAAGGGATAGAGCACATTTTATTGACAATACATAGCTTATATACTTAATTTACACCATAGAAACCAATATAGGAGGCGTAACAGCTGGGAGAAGACAAGATAACAGCATCCACGTGTTACTAGTACGTAATCAGGAGGCGTGGACTAGGCGTGGACTAGGCGTGAACTAGAGGTGTGTGCTAGAAACGTCACAGGTAGGTGTCACAAGGGGGTGGCACTAAACAGAAATGTTGCAATGTCAGCAGAAATCGGAAGCTTGGATGCGCGCGCAGCTGCATGACGTGTGATTGACGTGAAACTGGAGGGTGCAGGGGCTTGACATTTACACTGACGGAAAGAGACAGAAGTCTGGCATGTCAGATCAACTTGTACTTCTATCATATCTGATATCTGATGTTTGGGAACCATATTATCTGAACGGAAAAAGTCTCTGGGGCAGAAGCTATTCTATACTGACTATGAATGCGTGTATAAGCGCCTGAGTGTCTGTATGAGAAGCGTGGGGGCATGGGCCTTCCAGGGGAGCATGGTAACAGAGGCTATGAATTACTTGCATGGAGACAGGCCGGCCCTTTGGCTCTGCAGCTGGGGAATGTTTACTTGAACTAGTAGGCAGGAATGTATTTTCGAGGAGCGGAACAGATAATTCGAAGGTTGTAGTCAGTCTTGGCAGGCAGCAGGCTGAGCTAAGCGCGGTGGGCCGCGCTGGGAGTAAGTCAGAGTTCACGGGTACAGAGGCAGCCTGGGCTGAGGACTTCAGAGTCAGAAGCCAATAAAAAGGCTCGATGGCAGAAATTCAGGGCCTACTTTGCCAGAGCTGGAGAAACGTGTAAAGTACACTACAAAAAGACGTTGGCATAGCATACTTAGGAACGGACTATTCAACCCATTCAGGGTGGGTCTGAAAGAGAACATGTTAACGTTGGACGCAAATGTATTTGCGTCTTCGTAGCTGGCTCAGGAGGGAAGTTACATGCACTTTAAGCTGGTACATGGAGTCGGTGGGGTACACGCTAGGGAACACAACTTGACCATAAAATTTATATTTCCTCATTCCCTCCTTGTTCCCTACGGACCCTTCATGATATATCGATCCTCATAAATCGATCAGTCTGTTCTTGTAACATCATTTGCTCATCTTTCTTCCTTTGACGTTGTGAGAGGAAACTGGAATGTTCAATGCATGATGTGGCACACAGTCCACAAATCGCTGGCCCACACTGTAGGCACAGGCAGCAACTGAATACTAGGACTAGGCCAATGCCTAGGAAGGATAGGATCTTCCATCCCCAAGCTGTTAACGCTGTCCAGAACCAACCGGACCAAGTCCAGGTGCCTGGATTCTGATGTATCAAACCTGCAATTTTATGAAGACGTGTAATAGCTTTGTATACAGATGGCGCGTTTTCTGGGATGAAAACACAGCAACTTGACCCGATGACCTTACAGGCTCCACCTCTATCTGCCAAGATGACGTCAATAACAAGGCGATTCTGAAGAACAACAACCCGCATAGCGGATTGCTCTTCGGTTAGGTTACCTAAGGCGGAGGCAGTTTCATTCACTATTGCTTCAAGTGTTCTAGTTAATCTGCGTATTAATTTACTATTTTGGACGGGGCCTGTAAAGAAAAAGAATCCTTTATTGAAATCTGTGTATTGCTCCCATGCCGTTTCTGTGTAGTCGACAATCGGGAGATCTCTTCGGAGTCTACTCTTTACTAGATTTGTATTTCTGTGATAATCGGGAGGGGCTAGAAAAACAGGTGGCAGAAGGAATGCAATATAACAGGTACCATCCCAATCTGGAGGTAAGCGAATGTATGCGGTATGACCACAAACAAAATAGGAATGACGTGTAGCTCTAAAGGACGATTTACCTTGATCACTGAACTCGACCACAGTAGTACATTTGCTATGACCTAAGTGTACTGAACCTTTCTTACTGACACATAATTCACCAGTGACTGGTAATACTGACATAGCGGGGAGAACTGGTGCAGCTTCGGATTCAACAGTAAGAATCATAAGGTTAATTGTGTAATTACCTAATCCATATACTTCATTTTCTAGATCAGTTCCTGTTCTGGTGGGAAGTCCCTTCTTGTCAGGGTAACAGACATTGAGCAGAACTGAGTTCAAGTTTCCCCAAACCCAGCTCCCCTTGAAAACAGCAATATCAGGATTTAAAGAATTAATTATTTTAAACCATGCACCACAGGAGCCATTGTGAGTGAACGGGTACGGAAAGAGGGGCAGAGCTCCCTTGTATTTCTGGTAGGGAGGGAGTCGGCCACATATCCAGCAGTTGGTAGCATTGTTAGCCTGATGGGAGTGGTGTAACATACTAATGAATGTATTGTTGCGCAGCGCAAGCCTATAAGAGAGTTCATGTGGAGGTAACTCGCTAAAAGAATGTTCAGCAGAAATATTGTAAGCAGATTGTTCACGCTTTAAAATAGGACAGTAGATAGGAAGTAATATACTGGAAACAATGATTAGAATACTTAGAAAAAACATTATTAACAATGTCACTATAAAGTGACTACGCAGTGATTTACAGTATGTACGTTTCTTGAATTGTCTCTCTCTCTCTCTATCTCGATCTAGGGGATACATGTCAGAAACTATTTAACCGATTCACCTAGGGGAGGACTTAAACAATTAAACTGTCTGACTTGCTAGATCGGAGCTTTGATCTGTACTCCTCTTGGGGAGTTTTCTCTCGTTCGGAAACTTTAATGTCACTGGGCTTGATACAGTCTTTGGAAGGGGTGGACGAGCCTGGGTCGGATTTCAGTTTATTGCGTAGTTTAACATGGCTCGTGTGGATCCACCCCTTTCGGCCCTCCACTTTCACCGCTGTCCTCGTAGTAAGTAGAACGGTCTTCGGCTCTTTCCAGCGGGGCTCCAGCGGACTTTTCCTGTCAAAGTTCCTTATGAGAATCAGGTCGCCTGGACGGACATCATGCGGCTTTACATCAGTGTTGTCGGGAAAAGCTGCGGCAACCTGTGAACGACATGATTGGAGTGCAGACATCAAGGAGGCAAGGTAATCTGTCAACATATTACAATCGACATCAGTAATTTTCTTAGGAATGGGCGTCCCCCACATATTCGGTGGTCTACCAAAGATCACTTCGTACGGGGATAGTCCTGATCTCGAATGGGCGACCATTCTCATATAGAACAGTGCCACTGGCAGGGCGACTATCCAGTCGACCCCTTTCTCTTAACATATTTTAGCAAGGCGTGTCTTTAGTGTCTGATTATGCCTCTCTACAAGGCCTGCGGCTTCGGGATGTCGGACACAATGGAATTTCCATTGATATCCTAGCAGCAAGGAAACTTGCTTCATTAATTCGGACGAGAATGGCTGTCCGTTATCTGAGTACACGACACGAGGCAAGCCGTATCGTGGGAAGAATTCACGAACCAGCTGCCTGGCAGTGGTCGGAGCAGTGTAATCTGGGACTGGATATGCTTCGGTCCAACGGGAAAGTGCACAAACAACTACGAGGACATATTTGAATCCTCGACAGCGGTCCATCTGGATATAATCCATCTGGAGGACTTCAAAAGGGTGATCGGGAGGATGAAATCCACCTTGCTCTACAGGGACGCTTTTACCTGGATTGAACTGACAACAGATCATGCAAGTACGCACTTTCTGTTTTGCTGCTGCTCGTAAGTGTTTATTGCTCCAAAGATTTTGTAAACTGTCTAACATCGCTTTTTCTCCTAGATGTGCTGGACTATGTGCTGTATTGATCATGACTTGAACCATAGAATCAGGGAGAAACCATGTAGATTTTCCCTTCGTCATCCAACCTTGATCTGTCTGGATCCCTCCTAGTTCAGTCCATTTCTTTATTTCATCTGGGGTAGCATGTGCCTGAATATCGATCACATCTAGTGTGGGATCCCTGACTGTCATACAATTTGTCGGTCCTATTGTCTTTGTCACATCAGTTGTCTGAGTGTGAGTCAGTGCTGTATGTTTTGCTGTCTGGTCTGCCAGGTCGTTACCCTGGGAAACAGAATCTGTAACTTTAGTATGTGCTTTGCACTTCATGACGGATATTCCTGAAGGCAGATGTATTGCTTCTAACAGTGCTTGAATGAGGGGACCGTGTTGGATCTTGGCACCATGAGAGGTCAAGAAACCTCGTTCTTGCCATAACATTCCGAAGTCGTGTACAACTCCGAAGGCATAACGGGAATCTGTGTATATGTTAACATTTCTGTTCTTGGCTATGATACAGGCTCGGGTCAGAGCCATGAGCTCTGCCGCTTGAGCAGACAGTGTGTCAATACGATGTGTTTCTTTTACTTCGGTTTCAGTGGTCACTGCATATGCAGCCATTAATTCTCCTGTACTTGTTCTCATACATGAACCATCCACATAAAGTGTCAGGTCTGGATTTATCAGTGGAACATCTGTTAAGTCTCGTCGGGGCTTTGTTACTGCATTAATGATCTCTATACAATCATGCGGGGCTGGATCTGTCATAATTGAAGGTAACAGTGTTGCGGGGTTCAGAATGCTGCAGCGTCTGATTTCGATGTGTGGCTGGAATAGCGTTAATTCGTAACCTGTCAGTCGTGCTATAGTCAAGTGCTGAGTCTGGGTTCTGTTTAAAAGAACCTCTACAGAATGTGGAACTTGTACTGTTAACTGATGTCCTAAAACAATTGAATCGCTCTGTCTTATTGCTAGTGCTGTTGCTGCTACTGACTTTAAGCACGCAGGGAGTGCCTGGGCTACTGAATCCAATGTACTTGAAAAATAAGCGCAAGGCTTATGTGAACCTGCTTGGTCTTGAGTGAGGACAGACAATGCTGTACCATCACGTTCTGTAACAAAAAGTGTAAACGGTTTGCTGTAACATGGTGTCGCTAAAACTGGTGCTTGACATAATGCTTTCTTTAATTCCTCAAAGGCTTGTGTGTGTTCCTGAGTCCAAGGGAGGACAGTCGAAGTCGCTGCCTCCTGCGTCGTTAACTGGATGAGTGGTTTAGCTAGAAATGCATATTGAGGAATCCATTGTCTGCAGTACGAGGTGAGGCCTATGAAGGCCCGCACTTCCTTTTGTGTCTGTGGTCGTGGCATATTTACTATTAACTGAATGCGATCGGGAGTGAGCTGTCTCCCCACTTTGGACAGCAAGTGACCCAAGTACACAACTTGCTGAACACAGAATTGTAGCTTCGAAGGAGACACCTTGTGTCCCTTGTCGGCCAGAAAATGTAAAACTGTCAGTGATGCTTGTTCACATTCGGGCTCACTTCGTGCGGTGATCAGTAGATCATCGACGTATTGCAGTAAAGCGGTGTTAACTGGCATTTGAATACAATCTAGTTGTCTTTTCAGTGCTTGACTATAGATGCTGGGGCTTTCTGTGAATCCTTGAGGTGCGCGGGAAAATTTGAAACTTCGTCCATTTAAACTGAATCCGAAGAGATATTGGCTCTCTGGATCAATAGGTACACTAAAGAAGGCGTTCTTGAGATCAATTACAGTAAAGAACGTTGCTTCAGAATCAATAGCAGTCAATAGGGAAGAGATATCGGGGACCACAGGGTACTGTGGTACAATGCATTTATTCAGCTCTCGCAGATCAATCACCAGCCGATATACTGGCGGTGCATTGGGATCAGTACGTTTAAGAATCGGAATGATGGGTGAATTACAGATATTGGAGTCGGTCTCTACGACCACTCCCTGGGCAATGAGCTCTTCAATGATTTCCAGTAAAGCCACTACAGCATCGGGTGGTAACTTGTATTGTCTGATTCGCGGTAAAACAACTCCTGTCTTGAGTGTAACACGGTATGGTGTGATATGCATACAACCTACATCAGTTGGGCCTTTTGCCCACAAGTAATCTGGTACATTTTTCAATCTGACGTCAATTTCCCTGAAAACATAATGACCCTTGAAATCCCGCAAGAAAGAGTCTAACTCCCTCCGGGGAACAGCAAATTATGGCTCCTAGAGCCTTCAACGTTTTTATTCCTAACAGATTTTCTGGACATGATTTCGTAAGTAACAAGTCTGTAACTCGTGATAATGGACCCACAGCCAGGGGAACTGGTTCTGATACCTCATTTACAATGGGCTGTCCTGAAAAACCAAGGGAAACATTCTGTGAGCCTGAGAGGGGTGCCCCTGGGACTTCGCTGTGGCTTATTGTCGTGCGGCTTGCCCCTGTGTCAATTAAGAACTTTCTGTCTTTTCCCAATACTTGACTGTGTACATAAGGACCTTCTTGATCTACAGGAATTTCAATAAGAGGCAAGCCAAATTCCCTCTCTAGGCTGTTTCATGCGTATCGTTGGTAATCGGGGTAAGCAGATTGGGCATACTGGTACATCTGTTGGGAAACTTGTTGAGTCGCGGCAACGGGCTGTGGCTGTGATACTGCTACTGTCTGTGCTGTATGAGATGAAGCATGCATAGGCTGCGAATTCTGCATGGGCTGTACATTCTGTGAAGTCTGTTGCTGGGCCTGATCTTGTCTTGGTGGATGCGGTCTCTCTTTAGTTTTACCTGTCGCTATGTTATGTTTCAGAACTGGACATTCATGTACGTAGTGACCTGGCTGCTTGCAATAGTTGCATGTCCCTTTAACGGGAGCTGTGGCGTGACCTGTCTGGGTCGTACCCTTTCTGTGGCCGTCGGTTGGGACCGACTGGGCTACTAACATTTTCATTTTCGTGTCTTTCATACGTTTCTGTTCCTGATCCTGTTCTTCTCTAATTCTGTTCTGATGGTACTGTAACATTTGTAACATCTGTGATGGCGTATTTGCTTGCCATGTACTCTCAACCTTGTATACACGGTTTTTAACTGCTAACAGGGAATTTTCGACTAACTTTGATACAAAAAGATGCGGGTACGACTCGCTACTTGGTTTAAGACCACTATTAATAATAAAACATTTCTCGAATCTTGAATAGAAGTCACTAGTATCTTCATCGGGTTTCTGTTTACATGCTGAGATTGCATCCCAGTCTTCCTTTCTTGTTGCCAGCAATCTTGGCAGAACCTGTACTATCAAACCTGGTAATGCTTTAGTTTTCTCCCCAAGGCCTACCCCTGGGACACATTTGTTCTCTTCGTCTTCTATTTCTGCCCATACAATCTTTTTCTCTCCCACCTCCCATTCCTTTTCCTTTAGTTTCTCGTAGATGCCCGTGGGCAGCAGTACCTTTAACATTTTTGTGATATCTTCGTACGTGTAATCCCCCATCAGTAACATGTCTTTAAGTTCTCTGTGAAAACCTGCAGGGTCTTTATCATGGCAAGGTACTAGTTTCTTCATTTCTAACAGTTCTAACTTAGTCAGTGGCGTGTGTACATACACGCGTTTCAGGGTACGATCTTCACCCATAACTGGATGTACCTCTCGTAAGGGGTTCTGACTTTCAATGCCACTCAGGCGTTCCATATGATACATTTTTCTTTCTGGGGGCGGGGCGGGAACATATTCGGAGCTTACAAAAGTGCTATATCTGTGTCGTTGTTCTAGAATTATTTGTATTAACTTGGTACTTAGACCTCTCCATCTATCCATGAGTAGTGCTTCTAATATTTCGGGTAAGGGACCTGGATCAGAATGTTGGTTTCTGTACTTCGTGAGGAGGTGCTGAATCATGTATACACCTGCTAATTTCTGCTCGTCTGGGGAGAGGTTCAGAAATGTCTGCGCTATGGTGTCATCATTATATATGTCTGGATTTTCGGTCCATAATATGGCTGACCGGGCTAGTTCTTGTTCATCCATAGAATTGAGTACGTGGTACCCCATTCTCTCTCGGAGTCTTTTATCAGTTTCCTGGAACTGATGTTCAGAAGAATTCGGGTTTGTTAAGGCAGAGAGAAAAACTCTCTTGTTTTCCGGACGGATACCTTTCCTAAGGTAAGTTCCCTTACCTACATACGCTATAGTATCTGTAGTCTTTTCTGGTTCTTCAAGTTCCTCTTCCTCCTCGGAGGAAGCCTTTTCTTTCTCTTTTTGGTGTATTTCTATCACTGCTTTTCTAATTTTCTTGTACATACTGGCTATGCAAGTCCCCTTGTCGTGTTTTCCTTCAGATATATTTTGACCCCACTTGTTTAGTGCATCTAATTCACTCTGATCTGTCCCAGGCCTGTCTCGTTCTCTTATTAGGCAATTTATGAAAAAACGTAGTATCTGTGCTTGAACGTCAACTTTCTGACGCTCCATGGCATCCTTAATACTGTCAGGGTCTTTCCCAGTCTGAACAAACTCATATATTCTATCTAGGCGCTCCTTCATTCCTGCATAGCACAGCAGGAAATCAGTAGCAGATCTTAACCGTAGTGATGCCATCATCATTATATCGTCTTTGCCTGGTACTGGATCATATCTGCAAACTGAAAGGTTTTCTTTGAATATGTCAAGGCGGGGTGACTTGAACGTAAAAGGATTCCGCAAATCCCCGAGCTGTAACCTGCGTGTTAATGGCGGGGTGTGAAGACCCCCGGTCGCACCCCCTGAGGCGGAAGCTTGAACATTATCTCTCTGTGGAGTCTGTACCTGAACTTGAATTTGTCTTTTAGTAGGATCAGGTAGAAGTGGTTTCGGTAAATCAACTTTAGGTACGGGAAGTGGTGGAGGTGGTGGAACAAGAGGATTCTGTTGTGGTACTGGCGGAATATGATCTTGGGGCGGGTTACCCCCCCCGTCCCTGTCGTTAGGCAGGGCGTGGACAGGCAGATTGGTGTAAGCGGGTGCTACATCCTCTAGATAGGAATTCAGGAATATGTCTTTAGTGGTCCTATGAGTTACTTTAGTTGGAACCAATGGTGGCGGCAGATTTTTCGGTATTTCTGAAATGGCCTCAGGCGAACCCTCGGCCGCGAGATACATACCGTTTACGAGGTTATTTCGTGCGCGGTCTACTTGCTCTGATTTTACTCGGATCCCCTCGGTAACTAACTCGTTTTCTTGGGCCTTGTCTGATTCTTTAAGTCTGTCTTCTCTACGTAGTGCTTTTTCAGCACGCTTATGTGATTCCTTACGCCAAAACTCTATGGCGTCTTTCTGAGATTGTCTGGCTTTCTTTTTCCATAGTGCTTCCTCTACCTTCATGATGCACTCGGCATCCCATGTTCCGGTAACAGGCCATCTGTGTCTTTCGTCTAGATGCTTAGTATAGTCGGCCCATAAATCTAGATACAATATGGCATCTAAGCCATGCTTATGGTACATAAAATTTCCTGGAGTGTCCCTAGGGGGGATAGGAATTGCTTCCTCTAGTATCCCTTTCCTAGTTCCTATTTGCTTTAATTTGTCGAAAAACGGCATCTTGTTTACTTAATACTGAGTGCTCAACCCTAACTACTTAATACTGAATACAGCTAGTTATACAAGAACACAATAATGCACATTTAAAAACGGTCACATTCATACCACGACATTGATCACATGAAAGACATTTTGAAACATATATCACTACCCCCTATACTGGATGTACTGCTAAACAGTACAGATACACTGCTAAAACAGTGCAGAATCTTGGAAATAACGGATGTACTGCTAAACAGCACAGATACACTGTCTAAAAACAGTGCAGACCGGACTTGTATACCCAAACCCGTCTAGATACGTCCCAGCAATGGTACTCACCGGGAAGCACGGAAACAGAAGGCCTCGGAAAACTCGACTGGACTGGACTTGGCTCGACACTTCGGAAAACTTCGGAAAACTTCGGAAAACTGGTGGGCCTCTTGACACCTCGGACCTTGCTTCTTTCGGCTAGGCTCTGGTCGGGATCCTCCGCACTCCTCACCGCCTCGTCTGGGTACTGATCGCAGTCTTCGTCACCTCCGTGGGCCAGAGGGAGATGCAGGAAATCCTGCCGGTACGCGTAGTTTCCTTCTAACTGATGGCAGGGGACAGAGCTTGCAACGCACCAACCGGCGCGTGAGGTGGGGGAGGGGTACCTGTTCGGGCGCCAAAATGACGTAAATATATAATTTACCGACTTAATTTCTATGCAGGTAGGCATTTAATCAATAATAACTCAAATCGGAAAGAAAGAAACAGAGTCCGTGGTGTTAGAGTTCTTAGGGGTTTTATTCCTTAAAAAAGGAATGGTCAAGACCTGGATATCATGTTCTTCCCACCGCAGGGGTGGAAGAAGGGATAGAGCACATTTTATTGACAATATATAGCTTATATACTTAATTTACACCATAGAAACCAATATAGGAGGCGTAACAGCTGGGAGAAGACAAGATAACAGCATCCACGTGTTACTAGTACGTAATCAGGAGGCGTGGACTAGGCGTGGACTAGGCGTGAACTAGAGGTGTGTGCTAGAAACGTCACAGGTAGGTGTCACAAGGGGGTGGCACTAAACAGAAATGTTGCAATGTCAGCAGAAATCGGAAGCTTGGATGCGCGCGCAGCTGCATGACGTGTGATTGACGTGAAACTGGAGGGTGCAGGGGCTTGACATTTACACTGACGGAAAGAGACAGAAGTCTGGCATGTCAGATCAACTTGTACTTCTATCATATCTGATATCTGATGTTTGGGAACCATATTATCTGAACGGAAAAAGTCTCTGGGGCAGAAGCTATTCTATACTGACTATGAATGCGTGTATAAGCGCCTGAGTGTCTGTATGAGAAGCGTGGGGGCATGGGCCTTCCAGGGGAGCATGGTAACAGAGGCTATGAATTACTTGCATGGAGACAGGCCGGCCCTTTGGCTCTGCAGCTGGGGAATGTTTACTTGAACTAGTAGGCAGGAATGTATTTTCGAGGAGCGGAACAGATAATTCGAAGGTTGTAGTCAGTCTTGGCAGGCAGCAGGCTGAGCTAAGCGCGGTGGGCCGCGCTGGGAGTAAGTCAGAGTTCACGGGTACAGAGGCAGCCTGGGCTGAGGACTTCAGAGTCAGAAGCCAGAAAAAAGGCTCGATGGCAGAAATTCAGGGCCTACTTTGCCAGAGCTGGAGAAACGTGTAAAGTACACTACAAAAAGACGTTGGCATAGCATACTTAGGAACGGACTATTCAACCCATTCAGGGTGGGTCTGAAAGAGAACATGTTAACGTTGGACGCAAATGTATTTGCGTCTTCGTAGCTGGCTCAGGAGGGAAGTTACATGCACTTTAAGCTGGTACATAGAGTCGGTGGGGTACACGCTAGGGAACACAACTTGACCATAAAATTTATATTTCCTCATTTTCATGAAAATCTCAGCTCTAAGAGTAGCAGAAGTTGCACTGCAGTTGGGAAACAGCCCTTACAAAGCAGTGGGAACCACACATTACCTATACCATGTTTCCATTACAACGCATTTGACTTTACCATGCATGTCTTTACACACAGTTTATAGTGTTTAGGTGCTACATAATGTACTTAATATGCCATTTGAGCAGTAAAATCTATTTAGTCCACATGTAGAACAAACACTAGAAAACTTTTAAAAACATGGATTACAATGCATTTCTGAGTACCTCACTCACAGATGTTTTTTATTTAACAAACAAGTATCAGTAATCAACTTTGTTTACTTTTTGTAAATGAAATCAGCACGTCTCTCTTTAACCCCTTCCATGCTGATGACGAACGCCAGCGGTCATACACTGCGGTGATCGTGTGCTGATGACGGCTGGGGTTCGTCACGGCCCGCCCCTGTTCGTGTTGTTTACAGCACACCAGGGGAATCGCGGCCGCAAGGAAAGGGTTAAGAGTAGCAAACTTGTCATTATTTTTAATGTTGAAGTCCAGGATTTTTTGGACTAGCTTGCTCTCTACAGAGAGCATCGCCGAAGCATTGAGTCTTTCCTCTAGCATTGTGTTCCTGAGGAATGTCTTAATGTGCTTTATGGCTGGAAAACATTTCTCAGATTTGGATGTTGTCATTGGAGTGGTAATGACAATTTTTAGTAAAGTCACTGTCTCTGTGACTTTTCCATATTTAGTTTATGTATTAAAGCCAGCAAAGTCAAGGCACTTGTGAGCTTCCGGTACACAGGCATTGCGTACAGTACAGTCAACTCAGTTCTCAGCTGCTCTTTTTTGAGCATAGGATATGCTTGCACAGCCTCATTCAGAGCACGCTCCCGGAAGTATTCATCATATTTTGCAATCTTTTTACTTTGCAATAATGTGGCACTCACCAAATGTTTAGTGAATGAAAAACGTTGTTGTGCCTGCACAATTACAATGTCACATATTTCCTTTGCAATTCTAACCAGAGTGGTGATGTTTTTCCTGCGGTTTGCAAAAATAGAATGCTCTGGCAGTTTGCTATCTAAATTGTCAACCTCATCTCTCACTTTCCTTATGCTTCGTACAAACTTAGTGGTACTTTCTTGTACTTTGACAGTATCTACCTCTCTTCCTTGTAACTGATTGTATAACACGCCGACAGCAAATTATTTCATGAAATAAAAACAGTAAGAACTGAAACTCTCTGTCTTGTAGTGTTCTACCAAAGCCACGGGCTTCATTCTGACTTGAGTAATCAAACGGATTATTGGCTTCTATGGTGACAAAACATTTCTCAAGGTCCTCCCTATGTTCAAAGATTAGGTTGAATGTACGGATGTTAAAGTTCCAACGAGTTGATCATCCCCTTGGAATGCTTTTGTCCACAATCTCATGAAGGGCTTCTGTTCTTTTGGGGAAACGTGAGAAGAATGCTGCCATGCCTCCTATATCCTGAAAGAAAATTTGTGTCTTGTGATCTTTGATACCGCCTGTTGCATAAAAAGATTGAGTTGGTGGACGTAACATTGCACATAATGAGCATTGGGTACACATCTCAAATTCTTTTCTGTACTCCACTAAGGCTTCAACTCATTACGGACGCACCATCATAGCTTTGTGCGATAAGTTTTTGTTTTTTAAGTAGCTCCGGAAAAATTAAGTTCAGTTGACACAGTATAACTGCAGTAATGGTTGCTGCACTAGAGTCTCTTAAATGTGTGAAACCATAGAACCACTTCACAACATCTCTGTCATTGTCAAGGTACCAAAACACTAATACAGACTGTGTTTTGGTGGCCACATCAGTGGTGTCATCAGCCTGAATAGCCACAAAGTCTGTGTTTTGCAACTCTTGCACAATATGGCTTCTTATAATTTCGAGCATACACTCAAGGAGTTCATTTTGTATTGTTTTAGAGGTGCCCTTAAAGACTGTAGCACTTGCTAAATGTGTTTCCAAATCTGTGTCTATGCTTGCTATTAAATCCACTAGGCCTCTGAAGATCCCTGGTTTTGAGGAACTTTCTGATCCATCATGGCCTCGCAATGCCAGTTCGAAAGCACCACAGAAACAAATGCAATAAATTATTTTGGATAGAATTTGTCTATTCCTATCAACGGCTTCATTGTGTTTCTGTATGGTTTTGTGGTTTGCATCATTTATCTGCTGCTCAATTGGTGTGTCTTCCCCCGACATTCCCAGTCTCGTCAGGTTTTCCATAAGCTTTCTTGTGTATGCATGCTTCTTTTTTTTTTCCGACAAATGCTTCAAGTCAGTGATTCCTTGATGTGTCCAAGAAAAGTCACCACCAAACAGCAAGCATGGGAAACAGAACAGAGAATTTCTTATAGGGCAACCTGTAAGTCAATCAGCTTTTGTGTACCAGGCATTTGAGAATGTACATTTTGAAATTGTTCCTCTGTCCTGGAAAGTTTTCTGTAGGTTTATGTCAGGCTGATGAGGTCCTAATTGCTTTAAATGTAGTTTTTCTTTAAGTGGCCGTGCCTGGATTGACCTTGTAATCAGCTCTTGTACTGCATTCATGATGCTGTTGCTGGCCTTACCAATATATATATTAAAGAAACCTGTCAATAATCAAAGTAAAATGTATAAGGTGCAGTGCAATAATATCAAATTTCAGTATAAATACATATATCTTGTGCAGTATCATAACACATCTCCAGCAGCTCCTCTTTGCGCAAAGTGACTGCTAAAGATACAGCCTTACTGCCTCCTGCCTGTCTCTGCCATAGTGGTTGCTGGAGGGACTGAAACAGACACTGCTTGAGGGCCTTGAGAGTGACCACATACAGAGCCCTAACTCCCATGTAAAACACATAGCATCAATTTCCTTACCTTTAACACTGGTGTTTGCTGGGTCATAGCCGGGGTGAAAGAGTAGCAAAGGAGGTTGAGGGCCTCTTGTTGTTCGCCGAAAAATTGCCCCAAAATGTGGTAATGTTTCAGGTTGTCAGGCTTTACCAGGTGCTGAAAATGAAAAGATAACAATTTATTTTTGAAACACTAGGGTAATGAAACATAGACCGTGGGAGAAAAACATAACGCTCCAATTCTTTTCTTGCAGTTTACATGCAGCTCTTAGATGACAGTTACTAGCTCACTGTTGTATGTTAGGATTGTAACTTACAAACTGCAAGTAACAAAAGGCTCTCTCTGACAAAAGCAGTGACTCACTTCCCTATTTACATCATATGCATTTTTGTGATCTGCATCAGGTACAAGTTCTTTGCAGCAGGCACATTAACCTTCTGCGCTGCCGCCTGCTACTATTTCAATACTGGGACCACAAACATAGGCGAGCTCTGCCAGTCTGCCAACGCACCTCCATATATAGGCCAACAACTGATTTTTCTATTTCTTGTTTTATATAGCGCGAGCTAGACCCGAGACATCAGGTATCAAAGCGCTTTACATGAGCACCAGTACCGTTACAGATGGACACATTGATTTTTGTTAGGCACAAGGAGATTAAATGATTTGCCCAGAATCACAGGATGTTAAGCGTTGTTGCCGAGACTTGAAACCGGTTCCCCAGCTTAGCGGTCAACTGCTCTGGCTGTAAGACTACATCCTCTCCCTCATTGTCAAACTCCAGGTGATTGCTTCCTCCTTTATGTAAGAATCTAAAAAAGATATAAGGCCACAGTCAGATTCAAAATAATTATACTGCAATTCGAGGTAGTGCCTCTGTTCACCTGAAGGAAATATTTAGGACTATGCGTAGATGATCCCCAATAAATAGGTATCCAAAGCCATCACATATTAGGCTGTCTCGATTGTCCAACAAACCAAAAGGTGGTGCATCTCAATAATACTTCTCCAATTAGCAAAACACATGGTAGTTACAGAGAAGGCACTTAGAAAAGTACATGTGGTTTGGGACAATTAGGGCAGTACCGACATATTGAAGATCGATCTCCTATTGATGGCAAAAATAAGCAAAGAAATACATCACTCAGCCCAACTGGTTTGTGCACTCCACTGAAAAAGTTTGTTACTTTGTGGGAACATATTATATATACCGTATTCTTCATGGCTAAATCTTGTTAAACATCTAATATGAAAAGGCGGCAGAATCTAAAGTCTATAAAGCTCAGAGACTGACTGAACTATGAAAAAGGCTTGATGGGGGGGCTAAGTTAGTGTACCCAATATTCCAAGCATCCGGAAAGAAAGGCATATTGTTGAATGTGTTGTGACATGATTTGTAATCTTAGGTCCTAGAGTCAGAAGGCTAAGAAAAGTAGGTCTTTTATCGAAAAATGTTTTAGGTCTTTTTTTATTTATGGTCAAAGTACTGAAGTATGTTACTATCAAACTAGATGTTGTTTCAGGTGGAGTAAAATGGAAAGGAAAAGATAGAAAGAGAAAGATAATGAGAGAACCAAACCAACCTGTTTTTCACTAATGGCCTAAAAATCAGATGTAACTGAAGGGAGAAACTGCGTACAGCAGACATTTGAATGCTCAAATCTAAGCTTCTTCCTTTCAACCCCTATTCTCCGGCTATCCTGGATGGACTCCTCGCTTAGGTGGTTTTGAATTTTGAATCTTCCAGAGCTCACTCCCATTAATATTTCAAAGACTAGGATTGCTCAACAACATACCGTCACATTTACACATACCCAGCTGGTTCTGGGTATCCACAAGGACAGCCTCACTGTGTTCCAGAGAGCTATGCTTGAGGTCAGTACCTGGATGGCCTCGAATTGTCTTAGGCTCAACTCGGACAAGACCGAGGTTATGACCTTCGGAAAACTCTCCCCTGAATGGTCCTCTAGTTGGTGGCCGGAAAAGCTCGGCCATCCACCTGTCCCAGTGGAAAAAGCCAGAAATCTGGGAGTCATTTTTGACAGCAAGCTGGCTTTTGACCTCCACACTAACAAGGTCGTGTCGTCTTCATTCTTTATTTTGAAAAAAATTAAGAAGCTGCTGCCTTATCTCCCTCCCTCAGCTGGGAAGACTCTGGTCTCTACCTTAGTCTTCTCCAAAATAGATTATGGAAACGCTCTCTTTCTTCACACCCAGAAGCGTGTCATAACAAAGCTGCAATCCATCCAGAATGCGGCTGCCAGGATCCTCCTAAACATCCCTCGCCGCAAATCCACCACTCTTGGCATTCGTCAGCTCCACTGGCTGAGAGTTGAGAGCCGCATTAAATTCAAGGCCCTCTGCATTGCATATAAGGCAGTACATGACATAGGACCCAGGTTCCTGACTGAAGCTTTTCAGCTGTATACTCCCAGAAGGCAATTAAGATCGGCCAACACCAGTCTCCTCCCTGTACCACGTACAAGAACGGCCACCTGGGGTGATAGACGCTTCCTTGTGGCTACCCCAAAACTTTGGAATCTTTTGCCACTTGCCATCAAAATTGCCCCGAACCTGATGAGCTTCCGCAGGCTCTTAAAAACATGGTTGTTTAACCAGTAAGAGGATGACTGACCCCAGTAGCTCCACACGCCGAGACACCCCAGGGTATTTGTTGTGCTATAAAAATTACGTGAATAAATAAATAAATAAATAAATACACACTGGCACCCACAAGGCTTGAATACAACTACCTCAGATAATGATTCCAGTACCTCTGAAATGCCAGGCAGGGGGAATCAGAGGACCACCTAATGCTCAATAGCTATCCACACAACGCGGAAGCTGCCCACCATGCACTGCTACTTGCTCTTGTGTGCAAATGCATGGGCAGGGTGTAACCACTGGCATTTCTGTGATTTAAGGGCAGTCACACAAAATGTGTTCATTCAGGTGCATCACAGGTTTTGAAGCTTCTGTCAATACTTACTATACTGGATATGAAGAAGTACTGTGATTTTCAAATCAATTTCTAAACCATATTCTAGGCATGAGCAATCGCTGTTCTTCACCATCACATTTCTTTTCAGAAATATGCCACTAGTTACATTTTTTAGCAAGTAGAAATGTCATTTTTGCTGCTATGTAAAATCCTTAAAATGTACTTTAAAAAAATGCAGAAAAAAAATTTGTTTTACAACCATTCAATCAACATGCTAGTACATATTAGGGATATGATTACCATTAATGCCTAAATAAACCTTAGAATAAAGCTTAAAACCCTTTACAGGGTAATTTTCCCCAACATTTACATTATCAGGAACGTGAAAACCACCATTTCCACAGACCGACCAGTGGAAAAACAACATTTCTGCCAGTTGGTTGCCTCAATATTGATGCAAACTCAGAACAGGAAGGGATGAAAAATGCTGGCATATTTGGAGTTATGACAACACCCCAGCTTATAAGAAACAGCTGTAATTAAATTGTTCCACAAATTTTGCTGCATGTATGTGACCTACGTGTTTGTTATAAATGAAAAATTGCACGTTCTCCAGGTAATTCATTTTGAGCTAGATAGTACGCCTGAAACCGGTGATTCATCTAGGAGCAGTTTCTGAGAAAACGAGGTACAAAAATGAGGAAACGAAATACGTATCTGTAATCACTCCCTCTAACGCTATGTGGATAGTATAAATACTGCCTTTAATTAGAGATTTAGAAAACAATCCCACAGCACAATCATTTAAAACTGCTCCTTCAAATTCTTTATTTGTTTTCAAAGTTGACTTCATTTCAGAAAAGCCACATTCCACACACTGAAGGCATTTATTGATTAAAAACATACCTTGCTTAAATCATCCAATAAACGTAGAATTGCTTAAATAATGCATTAAATGTAACATAAAATGTACATTATTTCTTGAACTATGTTGAACTAAAATGTTTGTATTTCACAGGCCTCGTACTGAGCACTTCCCGCTCACGGTATCTCCATCTCGGGGCCAAATACGTAGTATAATCTCAACAGGGACCCATGTGACCCGAGAGAAATTCGAATTGTCTCTCTAATGGGTGAAGAAACCATCAGACATCGCGAAGGCTCAGATTTGCACGAGTAAAGCATGCCAGCTCTGTGTGTTGATGCACTGGCCATCGACATTGTGTGTGCATCTGCCTGCCTAACCCTCAGTAGTAATTAATGGCAGAAGCTCCAATCAGTACTAAATAAGTGCCACAAGACATGGAAGGGGCAAGCTCGACAAGAAAGTGGACTCTGGCATGACAAATATTAAATATATTGCACATTCGCTTAAGGCTGAAAAGCGAAAGAGATTATTTTAGTCCTCAGCTTCACATACTCTTTATAAAAAGGTACCACCACTACCGAGTGTTAGACCTGGCATCTTTGGCGTGGTTTCCCCCTATCTTTTTACCTCTACCTCCTGTATTTTTGATGCTGTGCTGGATTTCGTTTTGCTGGTTTAGATGCTTTGGACACTCTGCCACTGCTGATCAGTGCCAGAGTGTAAGTGCTCCCTATGTAAATTGTTATCATGATTGGATATACATGATTGGCATATTTGTATCACCACGAAGTCCCTAGTAAAGTGCACTGGGTGTGCCAGGGCTGGTGATGACAAATTCTACTAGTGGGCCTGCAGCACTGATTGTGCCACCCACATGAGTAGCTATATAATGGTGTCTTTGGCCTGCCACTGCAGTGCCTGTGTGCAGTCTAGGAACTGCTGTGTCCTCCTGGTCAGTGTCCCCACTGATCAGGCCTAACACTTCCCTTTTTGTGCACATTAGTCACCCCTATGGAAGGCCCAAGGTACCCCCCTGGGCAGGGTGCAGTGTATGTGAAAGGTAGAGCATGTAATGGTGCAGGTGACTTGCTCTGGTAGTGAAAGGCAGCCATTTTCGATTTTCACTATTGTAAAGCTATCTTGCTCCTCAGGTTAACATGGGGGATGCTAGCTACAGTGGCTACCAGCATTTCTTACCATAGGAACAAGATAGGACATACGAGTCTAGTATCCCTGAACTCAGAATTTAATAGCACATATTTTAGGAAAGGTGGTTTTTAAATCCTGTGCTTGAGAACAGCACTTTTAGAAAGTTGCTGTTCTCTTGTCTGACCCTTCTGTGTGCCTTGGCCTGTTTGTGTATTGACTGTCTGGTTTGAGAGTGACAGGAGCTGGGGATTCCACAGGAGGTTGGCTGAGTCAGGCCTAGGCTGAATGACTGCATTTGCAACCTGAGTGGCGGGAGGAGTTAGCACCTGGGCCTGAATAGGGCTGTGCCTGCCTGCCACAATGCTGGCTCCACCTCCAGCTGGGCGGCTGACGACCCTGCCCCTCACTCTGAAAGGAAAGGAGAAGCCAGGAAAACAAAGTGCTCAGGATCCACCCAGAACTGGTTCAGACCGGGCTCAGGGCCCACATGCACAAAGAGAACAAAGACTTTAAGGGGTATAAGTACAGGACCCCGGACAACAGAAAATTAGATCATCCTGGAATCAAGAAGGAACCTCTGCCAAGGAAAAAAGCCTAATCTGAAGAAGGAAGACTGTCCTGCTGTTGCTCTGCTGGACTGACCTGCTGTTGCTTTGCTGCCAAGGAGAGGGGAAGGACTTTGCTTTGTGCTGGGTCCGCTGTCTTGAAGGAATCTCCAAGGGCCTGAGAAGAGCTGGCTCCCTGTTCTGAAGTCCCAGGAACAAAAGGACTTCACCCCCAACTTCCCTGGAGTCTGCTGAGAGAGTTCTGTCCTTCCTAGAGTGTTTGATCCAGTTGCGGGGCCTCTGGAAGTTGTACCTGTGCTGGGAAGCTTGAAACTAAGCTTGAGAGACTTTTTGCAATGGAAACGTTATCGCATTGCTCGCTGCAGAGCGCATCCCCGACAGTGCGAGAAGTTTCCTGCCGCTACGAAGGTCGAGATCATCACAGAGCCTGTGGCCTCTATCAGAGCTGTCGCATCCTTCGTTTGCGGGACGCATCCGATCGGTGCGGGAAGCCTAACATCGCTGCGAGTGTCGTCGCAGAGCCTGTCGTCGCTGGGTGAGATCTCCGCACTGCTTGCTCGCGGACCGCATCACGTCGCTGCGAGTGTCGTTGAGGAAGCCATCGCATCGAGGAACTGTGAGAGAGAAGGTCACAGCTGGTTCGCGCATCGTCGCCCCAGATATCGTCGCAACTCCAGAGATCGCCGCATCGTGCCTTTGTGAGAACAAACTTCCTACGGAACCTATGCACCGGAATCCATACAAGTGGCCTTCCTCCCCATATAGACCGGATTCGTCGCAACACTCTCGCTACTGCAGCGGGGCTGTCACATCACCTCCCCAGGGTCTCAGGAGCAATGCATCGCTTGTTTTCCACCGCACCAGCTTCTGATTTTGGAACTTTGTCGCAACTAAAGGTACTGTGTCTGAAACGTGACACAACTGTGAACTTTTCACGCAACTGTGGAACTTTTTATTACAACCTTAAGAACCTTTTGAAACCCTATTCTTGAAATGTGTATGTTGGATTTTTGTTGTTTTTGTCTTGTGTAGTTTAGATTAAATACCTTTATTTTTCTAAACTGTTGTGGAGTCAGTTTGTGGTGTTTTCACTGTTTTACTGTGAGTGTTGGTACAAATACTTTACGCATTGCCTTCTGATTAGCCTTGACTGCTCGTGCCAAGCTACCTAGAGGGTGAGCAGGGGTTATCTCAGAGGGTTTCCTCCTTACCCTGACTAGAATCAAGGGTCCCTATTTGGACAGTGGTACCAACCTCTGCCAACTAGAGACCCCCAGTTCTAACATTGTTGGTCAGCGGTGGGATTTGAACTTGTATTTGTACTAGACCCACAGTGATTGGTGTACATCACTAGTGAGGGCAGACCACTACGCCACCGCATACTGCTGGTTTTTGATTTTTGATTCGATTTTTGAGTAACTCTTCAAAGCATCATGTCTGCGAAAGGAAAGGCACTCTTTGAGGGGGCAGAAGTAGAATTGGAGTTTGCCATTGGAGATTTGTATTCATACAAAGTTGAGCAACTTAGGAAATTCTGCCTTGAGTTTGAGTGCCCCATAAAGAGCACCTACAGAAAGGAGGAGCTGCAGAGAATCTTGAAGGCCCATTGGGAGGCATAAGAGGGAAATGATGATGTGGATGCAGAGAATGATTTTCAAGTCACAGATCTGCCAGTGGGCAGAGTAGATTCAGGAGCTGGCAGCAACCCTTCCGGTAGGGGCCTCACCCCAGAAGAGTTACAAGAAAATCAGAGAGTAAGAGAATATGACTTGGGAGTCATGAAAATGAAAATGAAGCAATTGGAAATGGATAAAGAGAGAGAAAAGGTGGCGGAGGAGAGCAAAAGTGCCCGCTCCTTGGAGGAAAAGAAATTCCTTTTGGCTCATGAGTTGAGCATGAGAGAACTGGATCTTAAAGCCAAGGAGGTGGATGCCAGTTCAAATGGTGGCAACAAGGGGTGGTGAGGGACAGAGTCTCTGAATTAAGCAGAAAGCTCTCACCCAGTCAAGAGATCAGGGCTAGATCCAACACCGTTTTTTAGCTCACTGCACCATCCCAGTTTCAGAACCTGGCTGTATGCAAATTAGTCTGTTCCTGTCCCAGTGCATGATGGGAACAGGGCAAACCAAACTACAAAAGCCAATTCTTACACTGGGAAGGAAACAAACTCCCGGGGACCGGTTTCTGGCATTACAGCCGTCTTCGGCCCGGTTTGCTTGAATCCTGATGGTGCAATGAGCAAGGGTCCCCGGTAGCTTGTCTCCTTTCTGGTGAAGAATTGGCTTGGTAGTTTAGTCTGCCCTGTTCCCATGATGCACTGGGCCAGGGACAGACTGATTTGCATATAGCCAGGTTCTGAGCTGGGATGGGGCAGTGAGATAAATAACGGTGATGGATCAAGCCCTGATCTTTGGACTGGGTAAGAGTGGTCTGTTTAACTCAGACACTCTGTTCATCACCACCCCCTTTTTGTAAATCGTTTTTGGCCACTATAGGTGTGGCAGGGTATACTCAGACATGAGTCCCTTTCTCACTGCTCCATCAGGATTCAAGCAAGCCGGGCCGAAGAAGGCTGAAATGCCAGAAACCGGTCCCCGGTAGCTTGTCTCCTTTCTGGTGAAGAATTGGCTTGGTAGTTTAGTCTGCCCTGTTCCCATGATGCACTGGGCCGGGGACAGACTGATTTGCATATAGCCAGGTTCTGAGCTGGGATGGGGCAGTGAGATAAATAACGGTGATGGATCAAGCCCTGATCTTTGGACTGGGTAAGAGTGGTCTGTTTAACTCAGACACTCTGTTCATCACCACCCCCTTTTTGTAAATCGTTTTTGGCCACTATAGGTGTGGCAGGGTATACTCAGACATGAGTCCCTTTCTCACTGCTCCATCAGGATTCAAGCAAGCCGGGCCGAAGAAGGCTGAAATGCCAGAAACCGGTCCCCGGTAGCTTGTCTCCTTTCTGGTTAAGAATTGGCTTGGTAGTTTAGTCTGCCCTGTTCCCATGATGCACTGGGCCAGGGACAGACTGATTTGCATATAGCCAGGTTCTGAGCTGGGATGGGGCAGTGAGATAAATAACGGTGATGGATCAAGCCCTGATCTTTGGACTGGGTAAGAGGGGTCTGTTTAACTCAGATACTCTGTTCATCACCACCCCCTTTTTGTAAATCGTTTTTGGCCACTATAGGTGTGGCAGGGTATACTCAGACATGAGTCCCTTTCTCACTGCTCCATCAGGATTCAAGCAAGCCTGGCCGAAGAAGGCTGAAATGCCAGAAACCGGTCCCCGGTAGCTTGTCTCCTTTCTGGTGAAGAATTGGCTTGGTAGTTTAGTCTGCCCTGTTCCTATGATGCACTGGGCCAGGGACAGACTGATTTGCATATAGCCAGGTTCTGAGCTGGGATGGGGCAGTGAGATAAATAACGGTGATGGATCAAGCCCTGATCTTTGGACTGGGTAAGAGTGGTCTGTTTAACTCAGACACTCTGTTCATCACCACCCCCTTTTTGTAAATAGTTCAAATGGTGGCAGCGCACAGCCAGTGCATCGGGGTAAAGTATATATTCCCAAGGATCTGGTACAGAATTATAATAGGAGTGAGGATATTTATGCATGGTTTATGTCCTTTGAGATTGCTTTGAGAATGAATGGTGTGACTGAAGAGCATTGGGGGGCGGGCCTGTGGAAACATTTTGAGGCTTCTGGGAGGAGTGCTCTAGAGCCCTTAGAGATGGCAGGTGCCATGACCTAACCCAATATGAAGGAGGCCTTATGTCTCAGGTATGGCCTTACTCCAGAGCAGTATAGACTGTAGTTTAGAAACTCTAAGAAGAGAGAGTCTGAGACTTGGATGGAGTGTGTGAATTTGTACTCGCGTGCACTGGAAGGGTGGATGAAGGGCAGTAAAGTAACTGATTTTAAGGGGTTGTTGCATTTAATCAGTTGGGAGCACTTGAGTAGTCTTTGTGTTCCAGAACTGCGCCAGCATCTTTTAGACAGCAAGCTAAGAGACCCCATTGAGCTTGCTAAGGAGGCGGACCGCTGGACCAGTACCAGGGTCCACAGAGGAATTGTGGGTACCACAGCCAAAAGGTGGGCAGGGTCCCCAGCAGAAGAGTGGGGGGACAAGGAGTTCTCACTAGGGCCCAAAAATAGTTCCCAGGGAAAGGAATCCCAACCCCCCAGACCTAGACAGCCATGGCCCCCGAAGGGAAAGCGGGACAATAGAGATAACAGAAACAACTGGGGTCCACCTACCTGCTATCACTGCAACGAGGTGGGCCACATTGCCCCCAACTGTCGCAAAAAGAACACAGCACCCACTGGTGCTCAAGCCCCAGGGTTAGCGAGTATAGCTTTGGGCGGGGATTTGATTTCCAGTGGGGAAAAGGGCTTAGCAGTTATGTCCCTTGTCTATCTAGGAGACCAAGAGATGGTCCAGGAAACCTTACTGCCCCTGAACACTAGGAAATATGGGCAGAAGGTGACCATTAATGGGAGAGAGGTAGAGGCTCTGAGAGACACCAGCGCCAGCGTGACATCCGTGAGGTGTCAGTGGGTGTCTGAAGAGCAAATCATCCCTGATGTACTCCTCCCTGTAGTGGCAGCTGACAGCTCAGTGCGCCTCTGCAAGTTGGCGCGTGTTCCCTTTGAACGGGGGGGAGTCTCTGGTCTTTTGGAAGTTGTTGTCAGTGATGTCTTGCCTGTAGACTGTCTGCTAGGTAACGACCTGGAGAGTTCTCCATGGAAGGATGTAGAACACAGAACTCACTTGGAGATGTTGGGGTTGCCTGCGTGGATCTGTGTGGCCATGCGTGCTATGGCAGCCAGTAAGGGTGACTCAGCAGAGCTGGAGCCTGAAACAGTGGCCCAGAGACCTGCCAGGAGAGGAAGAGGCAGGGGGCACGGGAAACTCACCCCAGCAGTTCCCACAGTCCAGGAAGGAGCAGAACCTGAGGGGGATGCCCTGGAACTTACAGGGGAACAGGTGGCCGAACTGGGGGACCTCCCCGAGCTGACCCATTGGCAGCAGGAAGGTGGTCCCTTAAGGGAGGAATTCTGCCAGGCGCAGAAGGAATGCCCTTCCCTCATTGGTCTGTGGCAACAGGCTGCAGATCAGGCAGCAGGTGGAGCAGCCAGAGATCACTTTATCTACTGGGAAGATGACTTATTATATAGTGAGCCTAAGTTTGCTGAGCCCGGTGCAGCCCGTGTGCTAGTGGTAGCCGAGTGCTTCAGAAACTTCCTAATGGGTCTGGCTCATGACGTGCTCCTCGCAGGACATCTGGGGCAAAACAAGACCCTAAACAGGCTTGTCACCCACTTCCACTGGCCCCAGATGAAGAAGCATGTTGGTTCCTTTTGTAGGTCTTGCCAAACCTGTCAAGCCAGTGGCAATACTGGAATGAAGTTGAAGGCATCCCTCCAATCTTCCCAGTGGTGAGCACCCCTTTCGAGCGGGTTGTCATAGACATTGTAGGGCCCCTGGACCCCAAGACAGCCTTAGGCAACAGGTTCATCCTGGTCTTGGTGGACCATGCCACCGGGTACCCAGAAGCTGTCCCTCTCAGGACAATCACAGCCCCCATGGTGGGCCGTACATTGATGGGGATCTTTTCCCGTGTGGGGTTCCCCAGAGAGGTGGTTTCCGACCGGGGTACCAACTTCATCTCTAGGTACATGAAGTCTCTGTGGGAGGAGTGTGGGGTAACTTATAAGTTCACCACTCCTTACCACCCTCAAGAAAATTGGTTGGTTGAAAGGTTCAACCGGAACCTAAAAGGTATGATTATGGGCCTAGCGGAGCCCATGAGACGGAAGTGGGACGTCTTGTTACCTTGCCTATTGTTTGCCTACAGGGAGGTGCCTCAGAAGTCCTTAGGGTTCAGTCCCTTTGAGCTCCTGTATGGCCACCCTGTTAGAGGACCTCTCACACTGGTGAAGGAGGGGTGGGAGAAATCCGTGGGAAAACTCCCCAGGATGTAGTAAGTAGTAGTAAGTAATTCTTTATTTAGATATAAAACATATCTTTAAAAGATTGCACAAATCGCATTATGTACAGTTTTATAAATAAAAAATGATAAAAGAATAAAATGTAACCGTAAGCATGCTAGTTAAAACATTTCAATTCATAGATTGGCCCACCCGGGCATTGCATGTTCTGTTAAAGTGCATGATCGTTCTTGGCAATCGGCAATACAGTCTCAGCAATGTCCATTTTATCTAGGGTGCGATAAGCGTGCTGAATGAATTTGGACAAGTTTATGTTTAAGACAGTATTATCTGGAGAAAAAACAGCGATGATAGCATGCCTACAGGTCCGAATTCCCAGCCTGTTCCATTCTGGCTTAAGCAGACACCTGCGTTGGAGATTGAATAAGGGACAGATGCAGAGCACATGCAAGATTGTTTCTGTTGCTGACCCGCATCCTCTGCATGTTGTTTCTTCCTTCTTACGGCGCCAGGTGGGTAAGTTTTGAAGAAAGTGCCAATCTCCCATTCTTAGGGCTATCAAGCAGCGCTTTAGATAAAGTGAAAATGCCGTAGAGAGGTAGGCTGCAGGGGTCAATCGATTGTAGGAATTAACTACCGCCCAGGAGTGACTACGTTTCGTAACAAGAGCTTTGTCTAACACCAGAGATTTCAGTCTTACACATTTTTTGATTATATTTTTAAAAACAGTCTGACTGGGGTTAAGAGCCCAAAGATCAGTAACTGACATTTGATGGGTGTAATCGTTCAGAAGGCGCCCGAATGTTCCCCCTGGATTAGTCTCGTTAATTTCTTTCCAGATTAGGGACTCTAGTGCACCTGCTTCGGCCTGTCTTAGTTTATGACACAGCGTAAGGTAAGTACCCACATTAGAAGCTTCATAGTTGGTTAATCCCAACTCTAATCTAATCTGGGCCGGGGAAGCAGTGCTCGGTAAATGAAGTACCTTTCTATAGATTTTGGTTGTGAGTTTGTTTAGGGCAGTATTCATTTTACCTTTAAAGTTCTCTATGCCATAAGAAAGGGTTGGCCCAATTTTTGCTCTAAGAACTTCTAGTAGAGGGGCAAGGGTTGGACCTGAGAGTTTCTTCGATAGCTTGGCCAAGGATACCACTAGGGCCGTAGTTTTAGCTATGATCACACTACTTTGCTTTGAAAAACTGCCCCTTGCGTCCAAATGGACGCCTAAGTATTTGTATGATTGGCCAATCGAAAGACTTGTTTTGTTAATTGACCAACCACCACCGCTGTAGTGTTTCTTACCAAAAGGGATTATCAGGGTTTTCTCCATGTTAATTTCTTATTGATTACCAGTCGTATATTGCGATAGTGCAACAAGGAGCCTTTTTAACCCTACTCTAGTGAGGCTAAACAGGGCCAGGTCGTCGGCATATAAAAGATTACTTATTGCTGCGCCTCCTATTTTGGGTGAATGACTATTTACCTTGTCTAGAATACTTGACAGGTCAGATATGAATAGGTTAAAGAGAAGAGGGGCCAGCACGCATCCCTGCTTGACACCGCGTGAGGTCATAATTTTTTTCGCGAGAGGTGCGAGCCGGACCCTAACTTCACTCGAACCCATGTGTCAGAGTAAAGCTGAATAATTGGGTTCAGTATGTTGTTTGGAATACCCCACTGTGTCAGTTTTTTCCAGAGAGCCGCCCTAGGCACTCTGTCAAACGCTGCTTTAAAATCGACAAAGCAGCAGAAGACCATCCTGTTTGTTGATAAAGCTTTGTCGATTATAGTGGAAATTGCCAGTAAATTTGTTGTAGTTCCTGAATTGGCAACAAACCCTGTCTGGTTCAGGGGGATCAGATCGTGGTCCTTTGCCCATTGCCTTAGATCCTCCAGAATGAGACCAGCAAAATGTTTTGCCTCTATGTCCAGTAGGGCGATTAGTCTATAATTGTTAGGCATAGCACGTGATCCAGATTTATGAATGGGATGAATTATTGCACCCCGCCATGAGTCCGGGATTGTCCGTGTTCTCAGGGTGTAGTTAAAGAGATTTACTAACACCATAGACCAGAAGGGAATGTCCGATTTGAATAGCCTTTGTGGTAGGCCATTCGGGCCTGGTGCTCCATCTTGCCTCCCTTTTGTCACAGCTTTGGCAACTCGCTCCTCGTTTAGTGCATATGCAGGGGAAAGTCCCCGGATTGTATCCAGGGGGATATTTTGTGATGCATCTTCCGCAATCCCGCAGCCCCTGAGTGATCTGATGCAATCCTGGTTGTCTTGTGCCTGAAAGTGATCTGTAAGAAATGTTGCCCATTCTGCTTCCTGTATATTTGCAGATCCAGAGTTTGTTAGGGGCAGGTTGGTGCGGTTAACAAGGGACCAGAATTTCCTTGAGTTTTTTTGCTTGCTTTCCCACACCAATTTTACCCAGTATTGATTTTCCTGAGCCTGTTTCTCTTGAGAGACTGCCCTCCTAAATGCTTTTTGGGCGTGGTGATATGTGGCGAGGAAGGCGCTGTTCCCCGGGAATTTTAAAGCCAACCTCAATGCGAAGTTCCTTGCTCTCTTTAATGAATTTAAGACAGCGGAGGTTGAGGCCCCTACTGGAGGTGGGCTGTTTGCTCTCCGCGCAGTTGCAGGGTATGAATTGATCAGATGAAGGCACAGCTGCGACCATTTCCATATCGGGTTGACATCTTTATCAGGACTACCTGTCATGAAGTCCTTGCTTGCTTTTAAAACACTCAGACTGTTGGATTCATTCCATTTGAGGCGCTTAAGGTTTTCGGTGTGAATTCCCTCGTAAGTTATGGGAGCCACTTTATGTAATTCCGGGTTTGTGGTGAAGGAGATGACTTGGGGCCTGTGGTCGCTTTCAGACCATGGGTGGATGCAAAAACAGTTCAACTTAAACAGTAGTTCTGAGTTGCAGATAGTAAAGTCTAAGTAAGACTCTTTTTTTCCATTCGACCAGGTCCAGTTTGGGGGTGAGTCACTTGCTGTCCTTCCATTCACTACCAAGTATTCTGCGTTATAGAATCTCATCACGGAGAGTTCACCTAGTATGTTTGGTGCTTGCTTCGAAGGTTTGGATTGAGTCAGCGCCTCAAAGATGTTAGTCAGGTCTGGCCCTTCCATATCTGCTGCATTCCCCTGAAATAGATTTGTATTGAAATCTCCCGTGATGATGCGGTCTGAGTTGGGATATTCAGTAGCGATGTCATTCATGATTTCACACAGTCGGACCAGGTGGTCTTTTTTTGTACGGGTGCTGGGATTAATGTACACATTGACGAGGAGAATTGGACGCTGCATCCCCCAGGGGTTGAGTTTGACCCCAAGTAACCAGTCTTCTTTGAGGTGAAATTGATTAAGAGCACCTCTTAGGTTATTTGAGATGTATATGGACAAACCGCCTTTGGGGTGGCCAAATCGGTTGTCCCTGAGAGCTGGTTTCCAAAACTCGATGTATCCTTCTATGGGACGGCCCTCTGTCGCCCAAGTTTCCTGTAGGGCGATTGCTGTGTGTTTGCACAGGAAAGCCATAGTATCTTCGTTTGAAGTTTTTTGATGAAGTCCACTGATATTCCATGAGCACAGTGAGAATGGAGGCCGTCCCTGCTTGGTGTTTCTTTTGTGCCGTGTGTCTGCCGCTGAGAGAGGTTTTCTAGAGGGAATGTGTGTTTCTACAGGTGTTTCCCCCGCTGGCGGTCAATTTGAACATTTTGATGACAGAGTTGCCGGCAGCCACCCCCAGCTGTAGTTAGGTTACTCGTTGGCCCCGGCTTTTTCAGGCCCTTTTGGTTTGATGTCGGCCCCTATAGCATTTTTTAAGACCGAGTAGGGTCTCACGCATCCTGTTTTTTTGGATGTTAACAGGAGGCTGTTTGAAGTCGGCCTTGTTAACAGGGAGGTGGGGTACCCGGGGGTGGAGTAAGGGTACACTCTAATTCCCCAGTTCCGCAGCCTCGACTTCTGTTCAAGAAAAGCTCCTACCCAGCTACTCGATGAAAAAGTCACCACAGTGACCTCAGATGGTTGATTACCTCAAGGGGAGAGGAATTCGATTGATTCAATGTTGTTCGAGGCCAGTCCAGCTAGACCTGGAATTCCTTCTGCTAGTTTTAACAGGTTGGATCTATTAAGAATGTCGTGCCGCCCTTTAGATTTATATTCGGGGGCCAATAGAATCTGATGGCACGGTGGATCGTTATTGTTTGACTCCGGAACACTTGCGGGTATGGTGTTGGAGTTTTCGAGTGTCCTGTCTGGTTTGATTTCGTATAGCTGTGGTGACAGTCGTTGCGGAGCCCTCGTCGGGTGTAAACTATGACTGGACGCAACTTTAGAGTCATTGCAGATGGTTTTAGAATAATTGATTCTTGACATTGCGTTTTCTTTTCCCGGGGAAATGAGAGCCATCAGTGGTCTGGAAGTTTCTAGTGTCATCTTGGGCCCAGTTGCACTTGCCGTGTCTGTGCTCTCTTTGATGGTGTCTGTGTGGGCCCTGCCCTCAGTTGTCTCTGGGGCCATTGTTTGAATACTTAGGACCTTCGGACTGCTCACAGATTCTTGGGTACGTTTTTCCGGGGAGACTCCCTTGGCGATAATTCTTTGCTCTGCGGCATCGTTTTTGACAGGGAGTTTTTTGTATTCGACTTTTTTGAAGATAGGGAAGAGTTCCTGGTGGGCCATGTTGAGGTTAGCCTTAAGTTTATTTCTGGCTTTGCGCTGGCGTTTACGCTCTCTTTTACTACGTGGTAGAACTGGCCCCGGGAAGGCCGCCGTTGTTGAGTCACTTTGAGAAGTGGGGCTGTTTGTTTGCACAGGCTCAGGATGATCATGCCTGGTAGTGGGTCCGATTGATGACAAGGGGGGGCCGTTTTCTGCCGTCTGGCTTGATTTTGCTTGGGCACTCTGAGTGTGACCGTTCAGCTTCATTTGCCCAGTGGTCGTCCCTATATTTGGAGCCTCACCTTCTTTTGAGTTTGTGTTCTGCTTGGCAGGAAACTCAGTGGGTTTTATATGTTCTTGCTGTGCGGGGGTGGCGGTTTGGTAAACACGTTTCCTCCTCTCAACAACTTTACTTCCCTTATAACTGTGGTTAGACATTCTGGGAGCAGAGAGAGAGAATCTATGATTGGGGAGCAACAGCAGGTGGTTTCGGCAAGCTTCGTGGAGGCTTGCGCTTGTAAGATTAAGGAATTGAGTTTATCTAATTTACTATCAATCCCAGAGGTAAATAGTGCTAGGGTGTTTAGCAGGTCGACCTGTACCTCCAGTTTTATCGAATGGTAATTGAGTGCATTACCTGTTTGCTGCAGGGTTTGTAAAAGTTGTGGCCAAGCTCCGGTCCCGGTGTTTTCTTCAATATTTTGTTTCTCTTTTGGGATCGGGCTGGACCTGGGTGAACTTTCAGACGCCTTGAAGAAAAGAGACAGGTCCGTTATAAACTGATCGTTCTGAGCAGGCAATGCTGGCTGGCTTTGCGATGTATCCTTTGTGTGTCCAGATGGTGAAAATATCATGCACTGGGGGCTCAAAGCTAGTGGTAATGTTGTGGAAATTATTGTTTGTGGGGTTGAAGATTGTTGACTGCTATTGGAGTGCTCGGGGTTGTCTTGCCCGTGGATTTGTGCCGTCGTTATTTGGTGAGGAGGGGCCACAAGAGGCATGGCCATGGACGCTGCGTTAGTTACAGTAGGTTTAGACGGCTTTACTTGGACGTCTGATGGGCACATAGTCGTCTCCAGCTGGGTTTGTTGCGCTTGACAGGGCCAGCGGTCCTCTGCTGGAGACACTGGAAACTTGTCCGATAGAAGGAGGTCAAGTTGAATGTTTTTGCTGTTTTTGTCATTACTGGTGGACCCAAAAATATAAACCTCTGATGGCTCGATTACCCTCGCAGTTTCAGGTGCCCAATGTTGCGCCAAGGCCAGGTTAGGCGACCCAGGTTGCACCAAGTTAATCGAGCCTGGTTGCGCCAGGGGAGTAATGTTCGTTGCCTCCAAAGACTGCGCTCTTGGTTGAGGCGGTTCCGCGGACTTAGATGACGTTTTTTTTAAAGAAGTCCCGTATGCTTAGCGGTTTTTGTGTTGTTAAAATGTGGCTGGTGTTGGCCAAGACCTCTGCGATGTCTGGTTCTATAGCTTTATTTCTTTTGGCGCTGTATACTTCCTCACTTTTCCTGATCTCATTGTTTCCCGAGGGCCCAGGCTTGGGCTTAGGCTCTTTAGGCTCTTCAGGTTGCTCTCAGTCCAACACCAGGGGTACTTTGATGCAGCTTGGTTACAGCAGCAAAATATCGAGCTGGGAGCAGCTGGCTTCTAAGTCTGTGTGCAAGTTAAGCGTTGAGCGACTGAATTAGTATATGGCACCCCCCTGCTCGGGAGCCGGTCAGGACCCGGGCGACACTGGATGGAGAGCAGGGGGAGCTGCCCCAGAGCTAGTGAGCACCGTAACCCGCTGAGCGGCGAGCAGCGAGTAGGGGATAGCCGGAGGCGGTAAGCGCTAAAAGGCTGGGGCACCCACGAAAGCAGGGGGGCACCGCGGGCGGGGGGTGCAGGAACAGAGCCGGAAGGGAGCCGGAGGGGAGAACTCAAGGAGAACACGAGAACACAAGACTCTGAGGCTCTAAGTGCATTGAGCACAGATGCTAAGCAGACTCCAGGCAAGCATTGCGTCAGGAGGGGGGGGGGGTAAGGGGGACCAGAGAAGAGCCGCTGGTAACGGAGCGAGCGAGCGAGAGATATGACCTCGATTGCCCTCTCGATTACCCCTATCAGCCCCTGTCAGCCCCTGTCGACCTCCGTTCCCCACTCGCATGCGCCGAGTACTGCCGAATGCTGCCTTACCGTGAGTCACACCGGTCTCTCGGTCTCTCGCTCGGTCGTCCTCCCCCGAGGGCTCGCCCTGCTGTATCCGCGTTGAGCTGACAGCTCCACGCTCTCAGAGCCGCCCCGCACGCCAAGCACCCGCCACCGGCATCGTCTCCGCACACCTGCACTGCCACGCCTACCCAGCGAGCCACGAGAATCACGCTGGTGGGACGCGGCCAATAACCGTCAGTCTGTGCAAACGATCTCAGTCTGTGCAAACTGTGTAGCTGCTTGTCGCTCCGACCTCAACGTGTTATGATTTGGTAATCCGAAGCACAGGGATCCTGAGAGACATGCCTCTGGGGCACGGCAGTGTTCAGCTATGTGCTGGCTATTCGCAACCAGAAAGAACGCTTCAGGAAGCTCGCTCAGGAGCACCTGGAAGCTAGCCAGGAAGAAATAAAAAGATGGTACGACCAGAATACCACTCTGGTCGAATTTCAACCTGGGAGAAAGTGTGGGTCATGGCGCCAGTGGAGCCTTGTGTGCTCCAAGACAAGTGGACTGGGCCATATGAGGTGGTGGAAAGGAAAAGTGAGGTAAACTACCTGGCTAACCTGAGGACCCCCAGGCAACTCCTGAGAGTCTTGCATGTGAACCGCCTCAAACCACACTTTGAGAGGTCTGAAGTGACAATGCTCCTGGCTACAGATGCAGGAGGGGAGGAGGATAGTGATCCTCTCCCTGACCTCCTGGCAGCTAAGGAGCAAGACGGGTCAGTGGATGGTATGGTCCTCTCACCCACCCTGACCCCAGAACAGCAAAGAGACTTTCACCAAGTGTTGGGTCAGTTCTCTTCTCTGTTCTCCCTGACCCCAAGTGTCACCAATTGGTGCGTCCATGATGTGGACACTGGAGATAGTCTGCCTGTGAAACAGAAATTTTACAGGGTAGCTGACAAGGTCAGGGCCAGCATCAAGGAAGAGGTTTCCAAGATGTTGGCGCTATGGGTGATTGAGCCCTCAAGCAGCCCCTGGGCTAGCCCAGTGGTCTTGGTACCGAAAGGTGCTATGCATGGTGCCACTCCAGAACTCCGGTTTTGTGTGGACTACTGTGGGCTCAATGCGGTCACGAAGACTGACGCACACCCTATCCCCATAGCTGATGAGCTTGTGGATGGGTTGGGATCTGCCCAGTACCTCAGTACCTTTGATTTGACCTCTGGTTACTGGCAGATTGCCTTAACTGATGGGGCCAAAGAGAGGTCTGTATACTCAATGGCAGAGGGGCACTTCCAGTTCCGAGTCATTCTCTTTGGGTTGAAGAATGCCCATGCCACCTTCCAGAGACTGGTTAACCAGGTACTGACCAGGCTCGAGGAATTCAGCGCCGCATACCTGGATGACATTGCAGTGTTCAGCTCCACGTGGGAGGAACACTTGCAACACCTCTGTGAAGTGTTGAAGGCTCTGCAAAGGGCAGGACTCACTATCAAGGCCATCAAGTGCCAGATAGAGCAGGGATCTGTGGTGCATTTGGAACACCAGGTGAGGAGCGGCCCGGTGGCGCTCCTACAGGCAAAGATTGATACCATTTTGGCTTGGGAGCCCCCCAAAACCCAGACAGAGGTGAGAGCCTTTTTAGGACTCACCGGGTATTACAGACAATTTGTCAAGGGACATGGCACCATTGTCGCCCCCTTGAGAGAACTCACTTCTAGGAAGTTGCCCAAGAGAGTGGACTGGACTGAAGTCTGCCAGACTGCTTTTGAAACCCTGAAAATTGCCATTTGCACAGCACCGGTGCTCAAGGCACCTGATTTTTCCAGTGAGTTCATAGTGCAGACAGACGCTTCAGAGCATGGTGTGGGAGCAGTACTCTCAAAAGTCACTGAGGAGAATGGAGACCAGCCCGTAGCTTTCATTAGTAGGAGGCTACTCCCCAGGGAACGGAGGTGGAGTGCGATTGAAAGGGAAGCTTTTGCTGTGGTCTGGGCTCGGAAGAAGTTGAGGCGCTACCTGTTTGGGACTCACTTCCATGTTCAGACCGACCACAGGCCCCTCAGATGGTTAATGCAAATGAGGGGTGAGAACCCAAAACGATTGAGGTGGTCCATCTCCCTACAGGGAATGGACTTTATGGTGGAACACCACCCTGGTACAGAGCACGCCAACGCTGATGGTCTTTCCAGGTTTTTCCGCCTTAGTGAAGAGAACCCCCAAGTGGGTGGGTAGTTCTCCCCACTTTCAGCTGGAGGGGACAAGTGTTAGACTTGGCATCTTTGGCGTGGTTTCCCCCTATCTTTTTACCTCTACTTCCTGTATTTTTGATGCTGTGCTGGATTTCGTTTTGCTGGTTTAGATGCTTTGGACACTCTGCCACTGCTGATCAGTGCCAGAGTGTAAGTGTTCCCTATGTAAATTGTTATCATGATTGGATATACATGATTGGCATATTTGTATCACCATGACGTCCCTCGTAAAGTGCACTGGGTGTGCCAGGGCTGGTGATGACAAATGCTACTAGTGGGCCTGCAGCACGGATTGTGCCACCCACATGAGTAGCTCTAAAATGGTGTCTCTAGCCTGCCACTGCATTGCCTGTGTGCAGTCTATGAACTGCTATGTCCTCCTGGTCAGTGTCCCCACTGATCAGGCCTAACCCTTCCCTTTTTGTGCACGTTAGTCACCCCTATGGAAGGCCCAAGGTACCCCCCTGGGCAGGGTGCAGTGTATGTGAAAGGTAGAGCATGTACTGGTGCAGGTGACATGCTCTGGTAGTGAAAGGCAGCCATTTTCGTTTTTCACTATTGTAAGGCTATCTTGCTCCATAGGTTAACATGGGGGATGCTGGCTACAGTGGCTACCAGCATTTCTTCCCATAGGAACAAGATAGGACATACGAGTCTAGTATCCCTGAACTCATAATTTAATAACACATCTTTTAGGAAAGGTGATTTTTAAATCCTGTGTTTGAGAACAGCACTTTTAGAAAGTTGCTGTTCTCTTGTCTGACCCTTCTGTGTGCCTTGGCCGGTTTGTGTGTTGACTGTCTGGTTTGAGAGAGACAGGAGCTGGGGATTCCCCAGGTGTTTGGCTGAGTCAGCCCTAGGCTGAATGACTGCATTTGCAACTTGAGTGGTGGGAGGAGTTAGCACCTGGGCCTGAATAGGGCTGTGCCTGCCTGCCTCAATGCTGGCTCCACCTCCTGCTGGGCGGCTGATGACCCTGCCCCTCACTCTGAAAGGAAAGGAGAAGCCAGGAAAACAAAGTACTCAAGAAACACCCAGAACTGGTTCAGACCGGGCTCAGGGCCCACATGCACAAAGAGAACAAAGACTTTAAGGGGTATAAGTACAGGACCCCTGACAACAGAAAATTAGATCATCCTGGAATCAAGAAGGAACCTCTGCCAAGGAGAAAGCTGAATCTGAAGAATGAAGACTGTCCTGCTGTTGCACTGCTGGACTGACCTTTTGCTTTGCTGCCAAGGAGAGGGGAAGGACTTTGCTTCACCCCCAACTTCCCTGAACTCTGCTGAGAGAGTTCTGTCCTTCCTAGAGTGCTTGATCCAGTTGTGGGGCCTCTGAAAGTTGTACCTGTGCTGGGAAGCTTGAAACTAAGCTTGAGAGACTTTTTCCTATTGAAATGTTATTGCATCGCTTGCTGCAGAGCGCATCCCCGACATGCGAGAAGTTTCCCGCCGCTACGAAGGTCGAGATAGCGCCTGTTGTCGCTGTCAGAGCCGTCACATCCTTCGTTTGCGGGACGCACCCGATCGGTGCGGGAAGCCTAACATCGCTGCGAGTGTCGTCGCAGAGCCTGTTGTCGCTGGATGAGATCTCCGCACTGCTTGCTTGAGGCCCGCTTTACGTCGCTGCGAGAGGCGTCGCAGAAGCCATCGCATTGAGGAGCTGCGAGAGAGAAGGTCACTGCTGGTTCGCGCATCTTCGCCCCGGAGATCGTCGCGATTCCAGAGACCGCCGAATCGTGCCTTTGCGAGAACAAACTGCCTACGGAACCTACGCACCGGAATCCATACAAGTGGCCTTCCTCCCCATACAGACCGGATTTGTCGCAACACACCCGCTGCTGCAGCGAGGCTGTCGCATCGCCTCCCCAGGGTCTCAGGAGCAATGCATCGCTTGTTTTCCACCGCACCAGCTTCTGCTTTTGGAACTTTGTCGCAACTAAAGGTACTGTGTCTGAAACGGGACGCAACTGTGAACTTTTCACGCAACTGTGGAACTTTTTATTACAACCTTAAGAACTCTTTTGAAACCATATTCTTAAACTGTGTATGTTGGATTTTTGTTATTTTTGTCTTGGGTAGTTTAGATTAAATACCTTTATTTTTCTAAACTGTTGTGGAGTCAGTTTGTGGTGTTTTCACTGTGTTACTGTGAGTGTTTGTACAAATACTTTCCGCATTGCCTTCTGATTAGCCTTGACTGCTCGTGCCAAGCTCATCTCCCACCCCTCCCGCTTTACATACGACGCCTCCACCCTCTTAGCACTTAACCCCGGCCAACTCCCTAACTGCGCCCAAGCAGCACCAGGACACACCCATGGACCCTTCTCCTGCCACTCCTGCAAATTCACCTGCATCAAGACCCATACCAAACCCTCTAACACCAAACAGAGATCCAATACCAACCACCTTAAATGCATCCTTCTCAACACCCGCTCGGTTCACAAACACGCCATCGACCTTTGGAATCTACTCAACACCATTTCTCCGGACATCGCCTTCCTAACAGAAACCTGGATGAATGCCTCTTCAGCTCCAGACATCGCCATAGCCATCCCGGACGGCTACAAGATCATCCGTAAGGACCGCACCATCCAAACAGGAGGAGGCATCGCCATCGTCCACAAGAACACCATCCGCGTCTCAACCAGCTCAGAAGACAACCTCGCTATCGCCGAACACCTTCACTTCCAGATCCACACCGACCCCAAGACCACACTTAGAGGCACCCTCCTCTACAGGCCACCAGGACCCCGCACTAGATTCAGCGAATACATCACTGACTTCATCACCCCACACGCCCTCCCCTCGGAAGAATACATTCTGGGAGACCTCAATTTCCATCTGGAAAAGAGCAACGATAGTAACACTATCACCCTTCTGGACAACCTCGCCAATCTCGGACTCAAACAACTTGTTAACACCCCCACACACTATGCAGGACACACACTCGACCCTATCTTCACTTCCAGCAAGCATATCTCCTTCACGCACACCACACCCCTCCACTGGACAGACCACAGTTGCATCCACTTCATTTACAATAAGACCACGATCCACAACCACCCTCAACCAACTCTGCGAAGAAATTGGAACAAAATTACCATCGACCAGATCTCCACATCGCTTCTTCAAAAACCCCCGGCCTACTCAATGAACCCTAACCAAGCCGCCATCAACCTTGCACAATAGTTAACCCAAACCGCCGACAAACTAGCTCCCTTGAAAAAACATCAAACCAAACAAGGCAGCAAGAACGCCCCCTTGTTCAACGATGACCTTAAGAAATCCAAGAAGCTCTGTCGTTCTCTTGAGAAAACTTGGAAAAAAGACCCAAACCCTATCACCCAATCCGCCTTCAAAAATGCCACCCTCAAACACCACCAACTAATCCGGACAGCCAAGAAATCAGCACTCAAAGACCGACTAGACAACGCCCACAACAGCAAGGAACTTTTCAACATCATCAAAGAATTCACCAACCCCACCGCCAGCTCCAACGACATCACCCCCTCTCAAGTCCTCTGTGACTCCCTTGCCTCATTCTTCCATGACATAATCGCCGACATTCATAACAGCTTTGACAACCAACCCGTAAACCAGTCAACCTCACTTACCTCCGAACCTGTAACTCCCCCGAATAACCTTTTCGACTGGAACCCAATCACCACAGAAGACACCATTCACCTAATGAACTCCATCCACTCAGGATCCCCTACGGACCCATGCCCCCATCACATCTTCAACAAAGCAAACTCCATTATCGCACCCCATCTCAGAGACATCATTAACTGCTCCCTCAACTCCGCCACATTCCCAGAATGCTGGAAACACGCCGAACTCAGCGCCCTTCTGAAGAAGCCCACAGCTGACCCCACCGAACTCAAAAATTACCGCCCCATCTCGCTCCTCCCATTCCCTACCAAAGCCATTGAGAAATCCATCAACAATCAGCTCGCCGCCTTCCTCGAAACCAACAAATCACTCGACTCCTCACAGTCTGGCTTCCGAGCCAAACACAGCACCGAGACCGCCCTCATCGCAGCAACAGACGACATTCGAACACTACTGGACAATGGAGACACAGTCGCCCTCATCCTCCTTGACCTCTCTGCAGCCTTCGTCACCGTCTGCCATAGCACCCTGATACAACGCCTCAGAAACATTGGAATTCAAGGAAAAGCATTAGACTGGATCATCTCGTTCCTCGCTGGAAGAACTCAAAGAGTCCGCCTCCCCCCTTTTAAGTCAGAGGCCACCAAAGTCATCTGCGGCGTCCCGCAAGGATCATCACTCAGCCCCACCCTCTTCAACATCTACATGAGCCCCCTCGCAACCATTGCACGTCAACACAACCTCAACATCATCTCCTACGCTGATGACACTCAGCTGATCCTCTCACTCACCAAAGACCCAATCTCCGCCAAAACCAACCTACATGAAGGGATGAAAGAAGTAGCCGAGTGGATGAAGCAAAGCCGTCTAAAATTGAACTCAGACAAAACGGAAGTCCTTAACTTTGGCGCACCCCCTTCCGCCTGGGATGACTCTTGGTGGCCAACGGCCCTAGGAAAAGCCCCCATACCGACGGACCACGCACGGAACCTGGGCATCATCCTGGACTCCTCACTCTCGATGACCAGACAAGTCAACGCCGTCTCATCATCATGCTTCAACATCCTACGCATGCTCAAAAAAACATTTCGCTGGATCCCCATCGAAACAAGAAAAACGGTCACCCACCCTTTACGCCGGTACCACCGCAAAACTGCAGAAAAAACTCCAACGCATCCAAAATGCTTCAGCCAGACTCATACTAGACACCCCCGCACAGACCACATTTCTGCTCACCTGAAAGACCTTCACTGGCTCCCCGTCAACAAGAAGAGAACGTTCCGTCTCCTCACCCACGCACACAAAGCCCTATACGAACTTGGACCTGATTGTCTCAACACGCGCCTTTCCTTCTACACCCCCACCCACCAGCTGCGTTCGTCCAACCAAGCCCTCGCCGCTTTGCCGCGCATCCACAAAGCCACCATGGGGGGAAGATCCTTCTCTTACCTAGTGGCCAAAACCTGGAATTCCCTTCCCACCCACCTCCGCCTTACTCAAAACCACCTAGCCTTCAGAAAACAGCTTAAAACCTGGATATTCGATAGGTAAACGTCCCCCCCCCCTTCCTCTAGCGCCTTGAGACCCTCTGGGTATGTAGTGCGCTATTTAAATTTTTTGACTTGACTTGACAGCCAGCAGCGTGCGCATCTCGAAATGGCCAATCACTGCATGGCTTCACATGAAGTCACACAGTGATTGGCCTTATAAAGTGCGGCTGAGGCAGTGTGCCTCCACCCACGCGCGGCATCCAATAATTGATTGCCTGCCCTTCTGCGTGGTGGACCAGCCAATCCTGGCACTGAATGTAGCGCAGGATTGGCTAGGGGGGCACACTGGCTACTCGCCCTTTGCAACCCCCGGGGCTGCTGCCCGGCTGCTGTAAGAAGCAGCACTTCCTTGGTCCCTCTATAAGGGGGACTTCAGTGAAAGGTAGTGTACACGCATGCTCAGGCTAGTTAGAGCCTAAAAATTCACATGTGCAGTACTGCTCCAGCTGAGTGTGGACTGTCACTCAAGCTGCAGCAGCCCAGCCCAGCCCCAACCCCTGAACACTCCGGATTGAGTCAGGTGTGTCCCTGATTCCCGTCCAGTCGCGCTGTGGCGCTTATAACATTCTTTAGGATTGCAAATGCCAAAAATATTTTTTGTGTGCTTCACGATGGTGCTTTTCATGTGGCTTAGTGGGGCTACACCCCTATGCCCCAATGGACGCACCACACCTGTTCACAATCTGGCTGTTTGTCTTAGCATAACACGTTTCATAACTTAACCGTTTATATCCCACCGCCATACACATTTGTAGGGACCATAAGACTATGTAACTGCATATTTCAGAGCATCTTCTTACATGGTCAGTTTAATTTTTTAGTTTGTGCAATAGATCTTTGCATTTCCTCTGCGTACATTGAATGCCCCTCCTATTTTGACTTGTTTGAGTATGCAACTTCTTGATGTCTTGTACCACTATGACTGAACAGACATCATTGGTATCTCCTTGCATTACAGGACAAAATGTGGAGCGTAAATTAAAATCTTTGGAAGTTAAATGTAGACATCTAATTGCATATATATCTAGAGACATATTTATTAACGAGTTGCATCTCACTTGTGTGTCGCAATGGGGAACAAGAACAATGTAACTCTCAAGTAAGATTTATCAAGCACTGCGTGGCTTGATACATCTAGAGTAATCTAAGCTATCGTACTTCCCTTAAAGAAAAAACCCAATGTTAGCCAGGACACCCTAGAAAACCTTCGACCCATCTCCCTGCTACCATACCTAGCTAAAGTTGCTGAAAAAATAGCCAACACTCAACTCATGGCTCATCTCGAGTCCCACAATGCTCTGCACAGCTCGCAATCGGGTTTTAGGTCGGGCTACTCTACAGAAACAGCTCTCTTGAGAGCGACCGAAACCCTACGGGAAGGAGCAGATGAGGGTCACACCATGGCACTCATTATGCTGGACCTCAGTGCCGCATTTGACACTGTAGCACACTCCATCTTGCTACAGTGTCTAAACAAAGCAGGGGTCACCAAGGAGGCACTGGGGTGGCTGAAAGCCTTTCTAACCAACCGTGGCTTTCAGGTTCAGAGAGGCACTTTCCTCTCTGACAGCATAGCCTTAGAACAGGGGGTACCTCAGGGCTCTGCCCTAAGTCCCACCCTGTTCAACCTCTATATGGCCCCGCTAGCAGAGGTGGTCCAATCGTACGGCGTAGAGCTTGTCTCCTACGCCGACGATACTCAACTGCTGATCTCCCTGTCCCAAGCTCCCTCCTTAGCTGCTGACAACTTTAAAACCTGTATGAACGACCTTGCAGATTGAATGACCCAACACTGCCTCAAACTTAATGGCTCTAAAACTGAGGTGTTAGTAATAGGAGGAAAGGACACTAGCTGGACCAAAGACTGGTGGCCATCCTGTCTTGGACCACTACCCTCCCCTTGCAGTGAAGCTAAGAACCTAGGTATCTGGGTGGATCCCAAACTTTCGTTCGACAACCACGTAAATAAAGTGGTAGGGGAATGTTTTGGGGTCATGAAAACTCTCAACCGCACCCTGGACCTCCTTCCTTTGGAGGCCAGGCGTACCATGACCCAAGCCCTAGTAACCTCTCGAATGGACTATGGCAACGTGCTTCTTCTAGGAACCTCGGATAAAAACATCAGGAGACTGCAGGTGCTCCAAAACTCAGCAGCACGTCTAGTTCTTAGACTACCTAGAAGAGCTGCCTCTAAACCTAGCCTAGCGACCCTGCACTGGTTGCCTATTAGGAAAAGAATTCTATTCAAAGCACTTCTCATGTGCTATAGAATCATCTCTCACAAAGCCCCGTCCTACTTGTCTGACCTAGCCGTGCCATATGAGCCCAACAGAACCCTTCGATGTTTTGGAACAGGCCTTCTCAGGATCCCCCGTAAAAAAAAATCTAGAATGGGAGGTTGCTCCTTTCGTGCGTTGGCAGCCAACAAATGGAACACCCTTTCCCACCAACATTAGGCTAGCGAACAATGAATCCACCTTCAGAAAGCTCTTAAAGACTTACCTGTTTGCCCTTTAGCTCCTCTCCTTCCACCTGCACTTTGGCTCTTCTCCACAGCGCGGGTACACGCCGGGAGGCATCACCAGGCGCTTTACAAGCCCCTTTATTATTATTATTATTATTATTATTGTGACGCAGTTCAAATCACTGCGTTGTGTTACTCTGCCCTAAGACGGTGTTCCTTAGGTGGAGCTTGAGCTTCCCAAGCATCCACCCATGGATTTTGGTGCATTCCTAGATTTACCATTACCATTACCGCAGACCAGGGAATGCATCAAAATGCTGCGCCTTCCCAGGTGAGGCGTAACACGGAGGAATATCTTTACTTCTCTTTCTTGCTTTTTCTTTCGATGTGTGCTGCATTCTGAGGAAAATGCCTTGAAGGATCGGTTTTGTGCAAGAAGGTGTAACCTTCCTGCACAAAAACAATTTTGCTTGCAAAGCAGGAACACTTGCACCACTTTGATAAACAACATGTTTGATGACATCATATAATAATTGTGACACTTTATATGGTTTGTGGGCCTATTGGCAAACACGGTAGGTGCACTCAAGGTTTGCCTTATTTAGCAAGGAGTACTCGTTCAACCCCAAACTTTGTAAACTCTGCTCCATCTAACAGCTAAACTGCACAGGCTCAC